>NW_028258308.1:10000000-12400000 GCF_053883595.1 Heterocephalus glaber | reverse complement strand
TGAGTTCGATCTCCAGTACCAAAAACAAACAAAAATTTAAAGATTTTTATTAATACTCATCCTCTTTTGGATAGTCTCTCATTACTCATGAAAGCCAAAGTAAGTAATTCCTAGTCTTTGCAATCTAAAAAAATGTTTAAACCAACTTTAATGTGTTGTCTTATTTTTATAGTGTAAAGCATAAAGATTTTTAATATTGACTTTCTCAATAATGGTATTGTTTTATGTCAGAATTTTACCTTTTTCTATTAAACTTTCTACTTTATGACGTCTACAAACAATTGTTAATTTTAATCGAACAGATTTAAATTATTATTTTTGAGGCATTATTTTCCCTTCTTTAAAAAAAAACATATAGTGGGTTGGTGGCTATTGCAAAACTTTGGTCAAATAAATTAAAAACTGCAATAAAATAATGGAATAAACCAGTGGCATTTCACATTTAAATATACTCTATTCCACATATTGAAATGGCATCTCATTTTTCAATGAGTCCCAGAACAGCAGGCATATACAACTCCATCAAAGCTCATGAATCAATAAACTAAACAAGTTACACTGTAGCAGTTTATACATCAAAAACACTTGTCTATTTCTGTGAGCAATATCATCAAAATCAATACATCCCCCAATCTACAGCTATTCCCCAAACTACTCTTCCATATTCCATATTCAAACAGCTGTAAACAAATTAATAAATTGCTCTGGACTTTTGTTTGCTTTCCTCCTGAATTTTAATTGATTCATATCACAGGAAAATCCATGCAGGCTTGTTATTTTGGCTTTTTTACTTTTTCCGGAGTGAAGATGAATATGGTAAATAAGAGTTTCAAGCTCACACTTCACTAACCACTTACAGTTTTGATGTTAAACTCAAAGACAGTTCCTCTGTTAAACATTTAGCATGCAATTTTCTGCTCTCATCCCAGTATAAAGCAACAGAATTTTCTTATCCATACCATAGTAATAAGTCCTATAAATACCAGTGAAGCACAAAATGTACAGATGTCTTTAGAAGGCATCCAATCTATGCAAGCTAATAAAGTAGTGATTAGATAACTTACATCTCCATACACTGGAATCTGTAAGAACAGTTAATTACAACATCTCTTACTTGCTGTTATAGTAAGGTAATTACCCCCATTGAATTCCTTCTTTTTATTGTTTTCTCTTTGTAGTGTGTTTTTTATTCTTATATTTCAATAGTATTATTGAAGTTTGGAATAGTATAGCTAGGGAGAAGACTTCAAACAATTTTAGAGCTTAACTATATTTAATCTCTTGTAACTGCTAAGACTAGATAAGCTGATTTCAGTTGAAGGTTATGTTATGTACAACCCTAGAAAAAAGACTGGATATTGTGTGGTTGCATACAAAAGAGCACCAAAGGTACAAACTTCAGAATTTAGATTCAATAAAGCTCTTAATCAGGGTATGGTATGTGATTCATATTAGCTATAGATTGTTTAAATCTTAGAGATGATGATATTTGTCCCTAAAGGTCATTTTCAAGATTAAATATGAAATGTGTTAAGTATTTAGTATAATATTCAATAAAATATTTTTCTATATACCCACTCTCAATTAATTGAAAGAGTTGAACCTCTTTTGTAACAAGCATCAAGAAGATCAGAATCCCAGGAAATTTCACAGACCTGGTCACACAATGTCTTAGCAAAACAGGCTTAGTCATTTCTCTGTTTGTGGTAGGTTAGAAATAAACACAGCCACCAGGTCTCATGACAAAAGTGGAAATGTAAATATCAATTTGCTTATGGTTCAACAGTTTCTCTTTGGAAGGTTTTACCTAGAAAGGAATCACAGAGTTGTTAATGAATGATCATATCTGTATACCTCTATCTCTACTATCTGTCTCTGTATCTGTCTCTGTTTCTCTCTTTATATATATATATATGTATATCTAGATATATGTGAATATTATACCTCCATTTTACATGATTAATATAATTTAAAATTAGCTCTAAGCTGTCAGAGCTCAATTTCATGTTTTTTACTAACTCCTAATGATTTATTTCCAACCTTGCATGTGGATCCACACATGAAAAAGGTAATGATGATGCATGAAGTCTTTCTTACTTTGAATTTTTGTAAGTTCTTATGTTTCACGTCTCTGACTCAACTTGGAAAAATTACTACATGTTTATGAGCTCAGTAGTTTAGATTGATCCCACCTAATTATACTAGGATATTATCCTTATTTCAAATTACATCTGCACTTTAAATAGTCACAGGTTTTTGGAAATTAGCCTGTGTATGTCTTCAGAGGGATTTGTTCCACAGACATTAGTAACCATGCTGCAAAGTGACTTTTACTCCCCCACCGAATCATAGCAATGATACTAATTTATTATATTTAACATTGTTCAAATTTAATCTGTCTTTTGTAAACTAGGCTTACTTCCCTGAATTTCAACTTCTTTTGCTAGGCATAGATGGTGAATATGTTATTTACTAATAGTTGATAAGAATAGACGAGGAGACATATTTACCCCCTCCCACTATCTAAAATACAGTATGTGGCCAGAAATTTTTCTCTTTTTTATTTTACTTCACCTCCTTATGGGAAGCCATTACTTCTACTTTTTAATATTTTTGGGAGGGGTGGCTTGAGACAGGGTCTTGCTATGTACTTCAGGCTGGCCTTGAACTCACTATGTAGCCTAGGCTGGCCTCAAACTCAAGGTGATCATCCTGGCTCATCCTCCTGAGTGCTGGGATTACAAGGGTGTGCCACCACAACTGGCTACTTTTTCAATTTTAGAGTAATAAAGTCAATTCAAAAATTGCAAACTCAACTAGTATTTCTGCCTACTACTCAAAGTCACACTGATAATGAAGTGCACTGTGGAAATCATGCATTGTAATATTCATGCTGCTAAACAGAAATGCACTTCACTGGCATGAATGGTGGCTTGCTGGTTTGCTTGCCTGATACCTTTCTTCATTTCTAAAAATATATCTCACCACCACCTTCTTCTCAAATGTAGAGAAAAATCTAATATTCCTCAGCTTGGATCATTCTGAAATCTGACCAATAACATTTTCTGTAACCATTATTTTCCCTCTCATCTGGTAAAGTGCATATTTATGTCCATCAATAAGCCTAAAATAAGTTGCTAACTCCTCTCCCTTACTCCCGACCTCAAAAACCATATGGCTCATTTTATACTACATTCATTTATCTACTCAATAGATGTTATTCAATATTTACTCTGTGCAAGATCTTAGCCTGAGCACCAGTAATCCACTCTACCCATTTTCTACTTTGTTTTGGTGTTGCAAATGCTTGATGAACTTGAGCAAACTGTCACATTCTTCAGGGGTTTAGCTAATGGATGTCATTAAAAGACAGTGGAGAAGGGGGAAAGTGAAGTTATGCTAATTCCTTTTTTTTTAGTTATGCTAATTCTTGCCTGTTTCTGCCCAGTTTGTAACCATTTGTCTATCATCACAGATCCGAGTGGCAGTCCTGCTGCTCTTCTTCAGCCTTAGCTAGTAATCACTCAGGATTTCTGTTCTATGTCATGGGGGAGAATTTTCTTTATCCCCCTCACTGTTCTATTCAATCATAAGTCTGAGAAATAGCCACAATGAAAAGTAGTGAGGCTTTTGCACTCTTATCAGACCCACAAAGACAGAAAAGAACATGAGAGATACACGGAAGGTTTTGTCTTGAGACAAAGAACAGGGATTCTTGGTCTTCGTCTCTTAGTGTAATAACTGGCACAGGTGAATAAAACCTTCCCCGACTCAGCAGTAAACTAGGTGGGGAGCAGGTGGCAGCTTTCTCTTTTTTAAATTGAGAACAACACTTATTTATAAACAGTCTTCCCTTATGGGTAGAGAAACTCCTCAATAATTTTCCCCCATACTCTAAATAGTTAGAAATGAGAGTCATTTCAAATTTCACTACCTACATGACAGTTCCTCTGTGTGCATCTTCTCCAATTCTCTACACTAAGATGGGATGCCAGGTAAGAGGAGAGTTGGGATGGGATGTGTAGTACCTCTTCAATAATGCTAAATATCTTCCTCTCATTAAAATCTGCATCTGGTAGTATGGCTCTTTAATTCAAAATATGAGCTATTTAATTACATTGTTCTCTGCCCAGAATGTATTAACCAATTCTTGGAAGAGTAGTACAGATTCCCCTAAGCAATTTAACCTACCTTTGTACAAATCACTTGCACATGAAGTCCTATAATAGATCTAGGTACCTTCCATGGCATTTTGTAGTTTGGGAATAATTTCTATAATATAAAATTTTTCTATACCACTTCTAAAATTTTGTGGACTGGGACTATGATTTGACACTTTAATTGCTATACCTTGAACATCTAGTATATTGTTCAGCCAATAGTAAGTAATATTCTATTATCTCTTATGACATGATTGTTAATTAATAAAAATTAATTGAGTTGTTTTATTTTAAAAAGTATTCTCCATAACTGTAGTCCTAGACTAGCTTTCACCATGCAAAAATATCATAAAGCTGATATCACACATCCATGAAAATAAGTCTTTATAGCAATAATTTAAATATAGAGAGGTAAAATTTTGTATCTTTTAAGGAGAAAACACAAGTCAATGGTATCAACTATCTGCCTATATTTCTCCTTCACCCATAATTTCATCCACATAGATTTTTTTTTTTCTTTTGTACCGGGGATTGAACTCTGGTCCTTGCACTTGCACAGCAGGCAGTGCAACCACTGAGCTAAATCCCCCCTCCCCACATCCACATAGATTTTATAATCTATACATTCTTTTGTTTGGGATGAATTTGGTTTTTATGGATGTTGATTTTCTTATGTTATATAATAGACATATGTTCATTTTTAGTTTTTCCTCCAAGATAAAGAAAAATAGAAATTTGTCTTCATATAAATAGAATTACTTACTATTAAATAAAGCCTGTGGCAAGAGTTGAAACCTTTTCCATAACAGCTTGTCCCTCCCCACTTTGTAACCACACCAACATTTTCACAAGAGCATTAGGACAGTTCTGTTACCTGATCCTTTTTCCCTCAGCTCATTATATCACAAGAGACTTATCTCTAATTGGCTCTTTCTGCTAACACTCAGCTCTAAGCTTGAAGATTAAAATTACTTTTTATTCAAACATTTTGTCTTACTTAGGAAGACAGGCATAATAAATCATGCGTTTTACTCACTAAGTTATAATAATCAGTACAAAATTACCTGAGCTTCATAATGTATTTTAGGCTAAAACTCTCTATCTCAATGGTAAGCATGCCAAACGTTTTGCTTTGCTTTTGAAATCATGCAATTTGCGTGGTGTTTTCTTAACATCATTTTCATAGGAGCCTGACATTTTCTTTATTCCAGTCCTGCCTGTTGACTTAATCACAAACAAAAGCAATTTGAAGTATTTTTTTAAAAAATAGGAATTCATAAATTCAGACTGGACACTGGACAAATGGAAAACAATTGTTATTAGATGAATCTTATCTAACTTCCAAAGTAGTTCATAGGGAAGCACAATGATTTCTTTTTTTACAGGTGGGGAGATTAGAGAACACAATGATTACACTATTCTTTTGTGATCATAGTCTGTGGAATGGTGGGACCAAAATTTCATTCAAATTATATTAAGCTCCAAACGTGTGTTTTTACCTGTAAAGTACTGAATTTTTAAAAGAATTTGTTACAACTTTCATAAGCTTTTTTATTATTATATAATGTGAAGAAGAATAGGAGAAATAAAGATAGGTAGACAGGAGATGAGAGTAGTACTTTGCCATAGGGATTAAATTTGAGTCATTTGTAGGAAAATGGATGTACTTCGAGACAATAATGTTAAGTGAAATAAATCAGATATGCACAAGCTGAAATATCACATGGTTTCTCTTATATGATAAACTCAGAGTATAAATGATATAAAGAGAAAATAAAAGATAAATCATAGGAAACAGGGAGACAGATCATTGGCAAAGATAAGGGCGGCAAGAGATGGGGGCAAAGAGGAAGGAAAAGGAAAGTAAAAGAATTAAGATGTCCTAGTACCTGCACCAACTGCCCTTGGTGACTGTTATCATTATGTACTCCAAACATGTACTAATAAAAACAAAAAAGAAAACAAACTAGTTAAAGAAGATCATAATTTAAAAATTATACTCTTTAGGAAACTGTTTCTTACAGGGCATAGTCAAAGTAACCCAAGGCCGCCACATCAGCATTCCCTAACTTAATTCATGCTCCTTTCTCTCCCGATCTAAAATTCACAACCAAAATTCCTAATGATACTCTAAGTCCATTAATTAGCTTGATTGAGAAATTAGAGACTCCAGAAAACCTCTGTTAAGATAAAGGGACAATATGACAGAATTTCAAGAATACTTAAATTATCCTTCTTAGAAAAAAATGGATTCCTACCCTTCACTTGTATAATGGAGCACTGGCTAAGCATTGCTTTCTATAGGTTTCCACTTCCTCAAGAGAAACACAAATGTTCCCAGTTCCAGGAGATAACACACCTCTCTCTCTCTTGAGGTCCCGCAGTGTATTTCTTTGAATATATTCTTTAATAATTCTGCCTAATAAATTTATTTATGCCTCTCACTGAAGAATCTTGAAAATTCTTTTTTTCTATGGTGGAAGTCTGCAAATCTGTAGCTTATACAATGGATGGAGTAAATGTCGATTTCCCATTTCTACTTTTGGGAAACTCCTTGGTCTCTTTGATGAGATAATCATCTAGGTAATTTTAACATTAAAATTCCCATTTCACCTTATTAATTTGTTCCTTTACTTATTTATTTTAGTTTCTCTTTTTTCTCTTTCCTTCTCTCTCTCCTTCTTTCATTTTCTTTCTTTCTTTATTTCTTTCTTTCTTTCTTTCTTTCTTTCTTTCTTTCTTTCTTGTCTTTCTTTCTGTCCTTCTTTCCTTCCTTCCTTCCTTCCTTTTGAGAGAGGAACTCACTTGTGATTCAGACAGGCCTTGAATTCATTATGTATCCTCAGCTGGCCTTGAACTCAAAGCAATTCTTCTGCCTCAACCTCCCAAGTGCTGGAATTACAGGTGTGCGCACCACAGTTGGCTAATTTGCATTTAACAGCTTTTACTTAATTCATCATGATTTCCTCATTCAAGAAGGAAATATTGGCTTCCTCATTGGTAGATTATTTGAAATGGGTATTGCATACACATCTTATATTGATAATATTGAAATTTTGATAACCTTTTACTGAAATTCGTGATTAGATTTCAAGCCAAGATTTTAAAATCAAAGGCAATAAAATTAGAACAGCAGTAAAAATAGGTGGATATAAGCAGTACTATCAATTAAGATTCTACACATTTTAAACAATTAAGCATTCTCCCTGATTATGCAAAACTCTGTATTACCCCCAAATTAATATTTTGAATAATAAAAAAATTAAGAAAATTCACATTTCTAAAATTGTTTAAGAATTTTTTGTGACTCTGGAGACATTTTAAAATGATTTGATTCACCTTCAATTACACTTCAATACATCTAATATTTTTAATGTTATAGCACTTTACAAGTAATCTGATCACAGCTAAATGTTTGCTTCAACACTCACCAGATTCAAATATCTGCTTCATGCATCTTTCTACTGCCTAGTCTGAATGTATATTCATTGTCTGATATATATATATGATATATATATATCATATATATATATATATATAATTTACCTCAAAGTGTTTTTTCCTCAGGAATTCTTCATGTTAATGTCCTTTTTCTTTATATTAGCTATGGACCTTATGCTAATTCCCATTTCTTCTTATTAACTATCAACCTTCCTATAAACTATCAGATCAACTATCAAAACTATATCCAGTCTGCTCCTGCATCTTATCTATATAGTTCTTTATGTAGTGCTTCTTCACACAGCTTTTGTCCTTTCCCTAAATTGAGCTATCATGATAAGAAGTTCTGTGCTTCAGACAAGGAATTTCACCAAGACTAACTGGATAGAATACATAGAAACCCACTATAGCTATAAATACAGAATGACACACAAGATGATACAACATAGTAACAAAGCTTTTCTCCACATATTTAAATACATCCTGGAGAAGTTGCTTAATTGCACTATGAATCAATTTCAATAAAATATGGGTAATAATGTATGCCTCAAATACTTCTGAAAATTAAATGAGATAAGAGATTTTGCTACTCGTTTGAGATATGAAGTTTAAATAAACTATAAATCATTATTCTAATCAAGATTTCTCTGAACTTTGGGAAGTAAATGTACATTTTGAATCTCCATTTAGGTGTAATATGTAAAATTACTCAAAATTTTTGACTCAGTATATTATACTTTTCTCCATGAATAATTATTTATATCACTTTTTACACCACTATCCCATAGAACACAGCTTGGGACATTTTCTTGTAGAACTATTTTTTTCTTATTTATTTATTTATTTTGAAAATTTTATTGGTACATTTTAGGTATACAATGTAATGGCATTCATCATTGGAAATTTGCACCTTTACATAATCCATCTTGGTTCTTATTTTTTCCCCATTCCTCTGCCCTCCCTATTTACAAAGACTTTGTTTCCATTTTTTAATTTTCTCATATTAATTCCATTCCCTTCTTTTCTTTCCCCTACCCCTCCTACTTCCCCTTCCCCTTTACCCCTTTTCTTCCTATTTCACATTATCTATTATACCTTTTAGTCCTTATTTATACTTTCAGTTTCTCACACTAGAGAAACTATTCAGTACTTACACGTGTGTCCTATTTATTTCACTTAGGAGTATTGCCTCAATGTGCATCCATTTAGCTATGAATGTCTCAAATTTCTCATTTTGTAAGGCTGGGTAGTACTCCATTTTATTTTATTTATTTAATTTTTTTTAAATTTTATTTTATTTTTTTAGTACTCCATTTTATTTAAAAAACCCACATTTTCTTTATCCAGTCTCTAGTTGATGGGCAATTAGAGCTGCTTCCAAGTTTTAGCTATTAAAATTTGTGCTTCTATGAACATGGGTGCACATGTATCACTGTGGTGTGATTCTTTTAATTCTTTGGGGAACATACCCAACAGGGGGATAGCTGGGTTAAATGGGTCTTTCAGTCCTATTTCTTTGAGGTATCTCCATACTGATTTTCACAGTGGTTGCACCAGTCTATACTCCCAGCAGCAATGGAACAGTCAACTATTTTTTTCAAACATTTTTTTTTGTATTTTTGTCATTGTGTCATAAGGTCTACACAAAGAGAAAAGTAGGAAGGTTGCCTCTTATGTATCTCAAACTCTGGCTTTTTCATGTTTAAGGCAAAGGGAATGTAAATACAGTTTTTAAAAATCTTCTTTAAACTGGTGGTACATAATTAATTGTGAAATTCTGAGTTATACCATTAAGTAATTTTAGATAATCATGATTTCTGTTCCTGCTTTGTTTTGCAGTGCTGGGGATGAAACTCAGAGCCTCATGAATGCCAGGAAAATTTTTTACCCTAAGCCACATCATCTCATAATTTTTAGCAATAGTAGTCAAATTGACCCAATACAAATTAACTTTTAAGTAACTCTATAACTTAATATATTCCTGAGTACTAGATATACAATAATGGTAGCTATCATACATATAAGACACAAAAACAAATACAGAATAAATATCTTTAAAACTATATTTTACCAATACAAAAAAGAAGTATAATTTGGAATAATTGATACAAGTTAAATACAACAGCAAAATCTATACTTACCTCCCTCTTCATCATAAATAGCTCTGTGAGTTCATTCTGAAAGAAGTCATGTGGAACTGCCAAGTCACCTGACTCAATATATTTTGAAATTTCTGGGAAGCTTAGTTAATCAGAGACATGATTTTCAAATTGGATATACAAACTGACTGATCAAATGCCTTGAAGTTGGAAAGACAGTCTGGCAACAGTTTACTTTTAGGTTAATTAAGTTGGTGTATTATTTAAAACTATTTACATAATATGATGAATAAAGTTAGTTAAACATTGCTCTACCACACCAGTGTCCTAATTTTTTAAACTACATTTTTGTGTGTTTTAATGTCAATAGCTATAGAATTATAGAATTTCTTTTCTATTCAGGGAGGATTTGTCATAAAACCCTTTTCCCTCAAAGTTTTGTTTCTTCTGTTGTTCTTAAAACATGTCTCTATGTCAAATATCCTTTATATCACTATGGATTTATGAGTTAGGTTAATATATGAAGGAATTATTATGTGCATGTGTTTCTAAATAAATCCTACTGATTGAACAACACCAGCATTTAATTTTATAAACAATAGGCTTGCCTGAATTATCATGCAATCAATATACCAGTAGATAATCTTTTAAAATTATCTTTAGGATAGTCAACTACTGGTATTTTTAATGCTATAAATCTTCTATTTGTTATATGAGCTGGCTTGCTCCATAAGATGAATTGAATTCCTACCTTAGAAAAGCAGTTGTGTATGCATGTTTAGTGATCACGCATATTTTTATTGGAATGCTGACATAAAAGCATATGTATGCTATAGAAATGCTTAGCCCTTTAAAGTGGTCAAGGTCAAAGACCAGTTGTGGCAAAAATATAGCAATTGTGTTATTGTGTTTTTCTATTAAGACAAAAGATATTAATGTGAAGTGTTTGTTCTAAACTAATAACTTAGTATTTAGATTTAAGTGCAGTGTTGGCACTTGGTGATAAGTAAGTGGGCTCTGGATTGCAGTTTGGCCCTCAGTCTGTAAAAGATTCACCATAACTGGCATTGAAGTTGGAGCCAAACTGCTTTGTTTGAAATGATTTCACGCTGCAAAATCCCTGTCCAAAAATGAAAATAACAAAGATTTTACTTACAGCACTGCTGTAGAGGATGAAGAATATCTTAAATACTCAGAAAATTTCCTCCAAGTCTCTTCTGCCTTTCAGAGGACATACTAACAGCTTCAAGTTTTAGGTTTCCAGAACTAGTTTAAAAGAGAAGTTAGGAAAGAAGGCATAACTGTAATTTTCCTTATATGTTTGTAGGCTAATGAGTAGGTGTGAGGTCAGAAATATTTTCTAATGAACTTTGACAATCATGTACTTTTTCATGCAAATTGAAATAGCTAGAGGAAGCTCCTCCACTGAATTTCAATGACTTCATTGAGAAATTTTGTAGACTTCCCTCTGTAAAAGGGCAAACTGACATCCATGGGGGCAGCCCCCCTAAACTTCAGTGCTCTAGACTTCCACCAGCTGTATCAGCATATATTGTTTTCTGTATTAAACTCTTCACACTGGGGATAAGTGTCTGATTCCTTAGGACAGATAGTTTTCCATTGCTTTTGTCTAATGACATGATTTTTCCTGTAGTGAGATTTATCATTCATTCAACTTAAATAAATATTTCTACAGTATCTGAAATAGTAAATACACAGATGTGTCACAAAAAGATATGTCACATTAAATCAGAATAAAGGAGAACATCAATCCTTTACTGAAGTCTTACCCCAGAGAGAACAGAGAATTCTGGCTGAAATATGGAAGGTCTATTGGCAAGTCAACAGAGGATTCCACTGCAGGCCCAACTTGAGAAAGTTGTTGGATCTGCTACAAAGCAAAGAAATATCACACCGATTGTGCAACGTCCTTCTGGTACGGATAGAATGTAATTAGAAAATAATGGAGAAACTCAATATGCAAATATATTTTAAAAGATCAGGAAAATTAAAATTATGTTCAAGCTATATAATAAATATCTGAAAGCCCTGGAAGTGTAAGTCAGAAAAATAAATGAGGTCAAGTAGCTTAGCAAGGTTCTTACTGTAAAAAGAAAAAATCAGTAAACAATTAATAATAATGAGTTACAAAACATTTCTTAAGATCTCATTTATTAATGACTATGAAAACAGAGATTTCTTCAAAATAGTAAGGGACCAAGAGAAATCAATCCAGCAGTTGCTATATGACGCAAAGAAGAATAACATAAGACTCATAGGAGTCCACAGGAAAGCAGGAGAAAGTACAATTCACATTAAAAAACTGTTCACAGAAGTAATAGTAGAAAACTTCCCAGACAGTGGTAGAGAATTGGACGTACAGTTGAGTGTATATATATAGAACTCCAACTAGCCACGATCAACAAAAATCTACACCTAGACATATAATAGTCAAGATCTCAGAAACCCAACAGAAGAACAAAATCCTACAGGCAGTTAGAGAAAAGAAACAAATCACCTAGAAAGGAAAGCCCATCAGAATCACAACAGACTTCTCAACACAAACCCTCAAATCAGCCTGGAGTGAAGAATTTCAAGCCCTAAAAGAAAATAACTTCTAACATACACTGTTGTGTCCTGCAAAATTATCTAAATTAGATACTTCCATGACAAAGAACACCTGAGAAATTTCAGGAACACAAAACCATCACTCCAAACAATTCTAAACAATATCCTAGAAAAAGACAATGAAAATCACAACTTCCTGAGGCTCAACAGAGGAAAGCCACCAGGTAAGGCAGGAAACTAAAGGGAAAGGGGAAAAAATAAGGAATAAAAGAGCCAACAACAGTAAAACACCATGACAAGGATGAGTCAGTTTCTATCAATTATAACCATCAATGTTAATGGCCTCAATTCACCAATCAAAAGAAACAGACTGCAGAATGAGGTAAGAAGCAAAATCCAACAATATGCTGTATACAAGAAAGGCTCCTAGTTAAAATAGAAACTCATAGACTGAAAGTAAATGGATGAAAAACAGTTCTCCATGTGACAGGAATCTGGAAAAAAGCAGGGGTAGCAATCTTATTTGCAGAAAAAGTAGATTTCAAACCAAAACAAGTTAAGAGAGACAAAGATGGTCACTACATCCTTGTGAAGGAAACAATCCAAAAAGAAGAGATGACAATCCTAAATATACATGCACCAAATATGAATGCCCCCACCTATACATTACAAATATTAATGGACATGAAAAACCAAATAAGCACTAATACAGTTGTAGTGGGAGACCTCAATACCCCACTATCACAAATAGACAGATCATATAGTAAAAAAAATTAACAACAAGGACTGGGGATTTAGCTCAATGGTTCTGCCACATGCCTCGCAAACACAAGGACCTGAGTTCGATCTCCAGTACCAAAAAAAAAAAAAATTAACAACGAAATTCTAGAACTTAACCAAGCTATGGAACAAATGGACTTAATAGATGTTTAAAGAGTGTTCCACCCCACAAAATCAGAATACACATTCTTTTCAGCTGCACATGGGTCATTCTCAAAATAGACCACATAGTAGCTCATAGTACATGTCTTAGTAAATGCGAAAGAGTTGAAGTTACCCCCTTTATATTATCAGACCATAGTGCAATAAAATTGGAGATCAATAACATAAGAAACTGCAAACACCCCACAAACACATGGAAATTGAATAACACTCTCCTGAACAACCAATGAGTCACAGAGGAAAGTAAAGAAGAAGTTAGACAGTTTCTACAAGTAAATGATAATGCCAGTACAACATACAGGAATCTATGGGACACAATGAAAGCATTTCTACACGGGAAATTCATAGCAATGAATGCCCATATTAGGAAAACAGAGATAACTCAAATAAACAACCTAATGCAGAATGTCAAACTCGAAGAGCATAACAAACCCAAAGCTTGTACAAGAGAAGAAATTATAAAGATCAGAGCAGAAATCAGTGCATGGAGACTAAGAGAACAATACAAAAAAAATCAATGAATCAAAGAGTTGGTTTTTCGAAAGAATAAATAAGTCCATAAACTTTTAGCCAACCTTATCAGAAAAAGGAAAGAAAAGGATCAAATCCATACAATTAAGAATGAAAAAGGTGAAGTCACAACAGACCTAGCAGAAATCCAGAGGATTATCAATACCTACTTCAAGAACCTGTGCCCTAATAAAATGGAAAACACAGAAGAAATGGACAGATTCCTAGATACATATGAATTGGCAAAATTAAATAAAGAAGATGTAGAAATTCTAAACACCCCAGTTACAATGAGTGAAATTGAAAATGTAATAAAAAATTTAACAACAAAGAAAAGCCCAGGTCCTGATGGCTTCACTGCTGAATTCCACAAGACATTTAAAGAAGAACTATCATCATTACTCTTTAAACTCATCAAAGAAATTGCAAGGGAATCAAGACTTCCAAATTCATTCGTGGAAGCAAATATTACTTTGATTCAAAAAACCAGGGAAAACACCCAACCAAAAAAGGAACTACAGGCCAATCTCCCTAATGAACATAGATGCAAAAATCCTCAACAAGATACTGGCAAACAGAATACAGAGGGTCATCAAGAAGATCATACACCCTGATGAAGTCAGATTTATCCCAGGTATAGAAGGATGCATAAATCATATAAATATACATAAAATCAATAAATGTAATTCGCTATATTAACAGAGCCAAGAATAAAAACCATATGATCATCTCAATAGATGCAGAAAAAGCAACTGACAAAAATCCAACACCCATTCATGATAAAAACCCTACAGAAAATTGAAATATAAGGTTTTTTTTTAATCTCACTCTGATTAAGGCTATGAAAAACCAACAGGCAATATCATACTAAATGGTCAGAAACTGAAAACTTTCATGCTAAAATCAGGAACAAAACAAGGATGCCCACTATCACCACTCCTGTTCAATATATTTCTGGAAACATTAGCCACAGCAATTGGAAAAGAGAAAGAAATAAAAGGAATAAATATAGGAAAGGAAGATGTTAAACTGTCATTATTTGCTAATGATATGATACTTTACATAGAAGACCTAAAAACCTTGGCCAAAAGACTTCTAGACTTAATTGACAGATTCAATAGGTAGCTGGACACAAGGTCAACACTCAAAAAACAATAGCCTTGTTATACACAAATAACAGACTCACTGAGAGAGAAATTAGGGAAACAATTCCTTTTACAATAGCATCCACAAAAAACGGAATATCTAGGAATCAATCTAACAAAGGAAGCAAAAGACCTCTACACTGAAAACTACAGAACTCTGAAAAAGGAGATCAAAGAGGATATAAGAAAATGGAAAGACATCTCTTGCTCCTGGGTAGGAAGAACCAATATAGTGAAAATGGCCATACTTCCAAAACTGCTATATAGATTTAATGCAATGCCAATTAAATTCCAACAATATATTTCACATAACTAGGGAAAACAATCTGAAATTTCATTTGGAACCAGAAGAGACCTAGAATAGCAAAAGTAATTCTAGGCAACAGAAATATGGCTGGGGGTATCACAGTCCTCAACTTGAAACTATACTACAAAGCTATTGTGATAAAAACAGCATGGTACTGGCAAAGAAGCAGACCCGAGGATCACTGGAATAGATTAGAAGATGCAGAAACTACTCCAGACATACTCAGCCACCTTATCTTTAACAAAGGAGCCAACACCCCTCATTGGAGGAAAGATAGCCCATTTAATAAATGGTGCAACCAACGTGGAAATCAGTATGGAGATACCTCAAAAACTAGGACTAGATATCCCATTTAACCAGATATTCCCCTGCTGGGTATCTTCCCAAAAGAATTAAAAGAATCATACCATAGTGATATATGTACTGTAAAAGCTAAATATATTTATGAAGTATATAATATGTTACACTGTAGTCAGTCAGTAAAATGTTACATGGTATAATTTTAATGAATAGGATACAGTTTCTCAGGGATTTTATTTACATAAATGTTTAGACCTTGCTTATATTACAACAATATAAAGTCAATCCAGAGATATCTGTTTTGTTTGTCAGATGCAGTGCCTGGATCAAATTGTTCTAATGTAGGATATGATTTCCAATCTTTCTTTGCTCCTAGTCTTTTTTACAAACACATGCATGTTTGGAGGAATATCTTGGAAAACAAATTCAAATTTTTACTTTTATTTTTGTACAATACAGAGTGTCACTAAGAATGTTTCAATGTTCTTCCACTGGTTTATAAAATTATTATTTTAGTGTTGAGATGTGACAGTAAATATAATAGAAGAAAAACTGGGAATATTATCAGGTGTCATCCTAATGATTACACTCCTAAAAAATTAAGGTTAAAAGATTTGAAATTAATGAATCAAAATTGAAATAGATATAACACGATTAGGAAATTTATTCTTTATCCAAATATTTAATTGGTTGCTATGTTTATAATGTAAATGTATTACTAAAAGACCTCCTTTGATGTGTTAGTCATTTTGGAATAAACTGTTTATGTAAAAATTAATTTTTATATGATCAACATTTTACTTATAATTAAAGAACCATTTGCTTTCAAGTTTATATATTATTTCTCAGGAAGCATTTACCAAATATCAGATGCAGAAATAAAATTTTTAATATGCTTACACAAACATTTTAGATAGCAAGTAATTCAATACTTTATAGCATTTATGCAACACATCTCCAAATATTATTCCAATAAATATTCAAAAAATGTGAAAAAATTAAATAAACTTTAAAATGTATGTGACCACATTTAAAAAAATAAGAAATACAGTTGCAAAAACCATAATCTATATTTTTCAAATTATCATATCATTTGGCCAAGGACATCCAATCACATAATTCAACCTTTTATTCAAATGTGGTTAACAAAATCTCTGTGATATTTGTTCTATGTACTACACTTATTATTTGTAGACTCTAGAAACTGTTGACATAGTAAATTGCAAATTAGTAAGCAAAGATGATGATCATTTTGACATCTGTGGAATATAGACCTGTAACAATGTACTTTTAAAGCAATGCTGAAGGCTTATGCTTAACTTAAATTATGATTACTAAGTCCCACTTCAGACATAATTCTGAATAATTCATGTAGTGTCAAAATCTTTAAATATTTTGCTCAAAAGTGAAGTGGCAATCACTTAATTTTTCTACTTAATGTAGTTCTCATTACAACAATGAACTCTTCCCTAACGATGATGCAATGAACTCAGAAATGAGATTCTCCATTTTAGTTTTGAAGATATTTTTTGCATTGCCTCATTTTTCCTTATTTGTTTTAATAGTTATATCATCTATACATAGAAAGAAAGAGGAATAGTAATGATTTTCTTGCTAGGTGTCCTAATTTTAATTAAAATAGTGTTGACATATTCTGAGAAACATCATTTGCTACTCAATATGCTCATCAATCTGCAAGTATTACGTGATATGTAATAGTTTTCTTCATATCTGATATGAAACTGTACAAACTTTATCTCTTCTTTCATAGACATTCTAAGCTGCAAAGAAAGAGAAATTTATCCTTTTTAAAATAATCTAGAGTGGTGGAAATTCTATATCAAATTTTGAAAAATTGGCAATATTAAAATATCACATTGTCCCCACCCACATCTTTTTTTTTAATGTATTAATTAAAAATCTCTCAGTTACACAGCCTGTTAACTCTCTTTGGTGAAAAAATACCACTGTATGAAGTAGGATTTAAACACTATATCCATGTGCTATTTCTTGGAAAGACAGTGTCAAATGATGCTGATATATTCACCTGGTAAAGACACAATAAATGTGTTTTAAATGCAGATGCTTTGTTACTTACACAGACAATAAAAGTAAGTGTTGCAAAGTTGTCGACCCTTGATATGCCTGGTCCCACAAGATGACATTGAAAGAAGAAGCCCAGATGACTGAGACAAATTCCTAAAGGGCTGATTTTATTCTGCAGGTATGTAGAGTGAGTCTACAGTTAACTTATGATGGCAAGGCCAGATGCCTACAACCTCAACAGAAGCCAAAATCTAGTGAGAAACTGTCTCATGGAAACATTCACAATAAATATGAAATCAAAGGAGAAGTGACATAGAAGTACCTGCTTATCAGCCTCTCATATTCTCTCATTCCACACAGATCATAGGACATTCTCCAGAGCCTTAACTCCACTGCCACTAAATCTTGATTCCTGGCTTGTGCCTGTACTTGCAAGTCATCAGGGCCATAACAAGGCTGCTGCTTCATAGGAAGACAAGTGTTAATAGTTAAGAACATGCTATAAATCGCCCTAAGTAAGTTGCATAAGTGTACATAATCTTATCTGAAAATAACATAGCAAACATTATATTCTTAGATAACTATTAAACTTTTTTTCCATGAATTAACCTATTTCTGAAAAAAATGAAAGTCACCAATCATTAGGTGTTTCTTTAATATTAAATAGGATAATAATTCAGAGTCTCTACAGTGTTTAACATCTAGTTTCACTACAGGCTTTCAGAAACCAGAGCAAAGGAAATTACATGCCCTAAAATCTCCCTATCTTTCATTTAGAATTAGAATTAAGCACTGGATAAGAGATAGAAATAAGCTTTAACCTAGAGGTCCTAATCTAGAGGTCCTAAGAGAGGACAAAATTATATATAAATTTATTTCAGATTATATTTGTGTAAAAGCAAAGCTAAGGTTCACCAAATAAAACAGTTTGGTTTGAAAAATATAAAACTTATGAGACATCAGGAAATATTTACCTGGGAATTCAAGGTTTATCAAATTTTGAATGGAAGACAGGGCCTTTTTAGTAAATAAATATATAAATATTATTGAGTGTTCCTCTATATCTTTGATACCTTTTTGTTGATTTGTTGGCTTCTCTGTTGTGTTTTTCTAATTTTCTAAGATCATGCTTGGGAAATTTTTCTATATTATACTTTTTAGGATTGTTTTCATATCTTGTATATTGTGTTATAATTGATTGGTAAAAAAATCTGGCATTATTTCTACTTTTGAAAGTGTGTTCAAACTTACAGCCATTAGATGGTGATGTGTTTGGGTAGAAGTGTATAGTCTTTTTCTATATTTCTCCTCAGCAGACCTTAACTCTGACCCTCATTATGTCTATTTTAATTCTTATTTGTGATTGTTTTTAATATAGTAATCGGGTTGCTTGGGATTTTTCATTCAAAATAAAATCGAAAGATTTGTTCATAGTATGTTTCAAATTATTGATAAACATATTATAGGTTTTGCTGTAAATTGAAACTTCAGGAAAAGCTTAGAGAAGTTTTTAAAATAAACAAAACAATTTTCCAGTCAACAATAGAGGCCTATAACAGTAGGGAGTGTTGTTGGAACTGAATGTGTTTAATGGTTGGTTGAGATAACATTGGACATTAATAGAAAACTATTACTTGTGTAAGGTATTTGATTAGAGTGTCAACATTTTCCTTACAAGTCTTCTGTACTTTTCATAATGGAAGCAGTGAATTCCAATGGAAAGCACTTAGAGAAAGAATAGAGTGAACTATATACTGTATCAGTTCTATAACTGACTTGCTGTGCTTAAATGTGCTGGCTACTTTAGAAATTTAAACTTAGTTTTTGCACTTGAAAATGTAAATAAAATAAAATATAATGTACAGTGAAAGAATAAAAAGCATAGTTTTGTGATGACTAGAGGGAAGAGAACAGAACATTTTTAGTGTAATTGACTAGTATCTATGAATGACTGCCCATCACCATGGTATTAAATTCATTTAGAAGTGATTATTTTACCTTGAGTCTGCTCACAAGTCTTAAACTAGTCTTAAGTGACTAGTTTGACAAAAAAACGTATTTTCTATATCACATTTTTAATTACATAATAAGAAAGATCTTCTATTGTTAATTTACTAACAAATTAATGAAATATTAGCCACAAGACTGTAGAACAAAACTGCCACAGTTAAGTTCACTCTTCTTTTAATTATGTTGATGCATAACTATCTTTTCAAGCAGTAAAGATGAAATAAACACTGTAATTAATTAAGAGATGATCACCCTGTTTTTTAATTTAATTTCTATAAATGTATTAATTGTAGGTATTGAAGAAGTTCTGTGTGATATTTCTATGCATGGACACATGATCAAATCAAGGTTATTAGAATTTCTTTCTCAACTTTTCTTTGTACTTGAAGCTTTCAAGCTCCTAATTTCTACATCTTCACAAAATGT
The DNA here is from genome assembly GCF_053883595.1 of Heterocephalus glaber. Taxonomy (NCBI): domain Eukaryota; kingdom Metazoa; phylum Chordata; class Mammalia; order Rodentia; family Bathyergidae; genus Heterocephalus; species Heterocephalus glaber. Next base: position 12,380,046 of record NW_028258308.1, on the reverse strand, counting down.
GTAATAGGTTATTCTGAACAATAGTTATCCAACTGCCTGTCATTTGAAGTAAATGGAGGAAATATTATGCTAGGTGAAATAAGAAAGTAGAAAATGTTATCTCTCATGTGATACTAAAGAAGTCAACCTGAATGTGTAGAGTTTGAGCAGGGGAGATAGGGAAGATTGTATAAGGGAAGGTTGTATAATTGCCAATAGAACCTTGTTTATTTTTTAGTGACACAAAATGGTAAGTTTAAGAGACTGTAATGATTGTGTTTTTATTTTTTTTATTTTTTTATGATTGCATTTTTTAAATAATGACTTTTTATTATAGCTAAAATATACAAAAGTTTGATGCTTAGATTTTCTTTGTTCATCTTTTCTTAATGAAGAAGTTACAAAGTTTACTTTATTTTGTCTTTTATTATTTTACTAGAGTAAGAGATTTTTCCTTTCATTTTAATGAGGTATTCAAACTATCTTACTCTGTGTTATTTGGTTTTTCTAAATAACTAAAGCAATCTACCTAAAATCAGTATAAAGGCAGCAATAAAATGCAGCAAGTTTGTACTTTCCACTGAGGAAGGCACCAGGTATAATTTTGTAATAACAATACTCCTCATTCCTAGAAGGCACATGACCACTTCTGACCCATATATTCTTTTGAGAGTAATATTTCATGATAATTATCTTGCCCTAATTTTCTGTCACTTAAGCTTATTCACATTCCCTACAAGCTACTGTGGAATGTTTAAGTTGTTACAAGCTATAATTATATTGTCCTAGTGACATATTTTTCTAGTTTAATTTTAGCAAAATGTAACTAAAATCATTTCAGGGAAGTTTGACAGTATTTAGCAAAGTTGAATCCTTCTGAAATGGTAAAATTAAAGTGATGTTTTCTATTATTCTAGTGAATTTAAGAAAATCTTAATGAAAACAATTTATTAAACCTTATCAACTGTACATAATTTGATGGTAGTATGAAGTGTACAAATAAAAGTGAGCAAGGAATAGGCATTTAGCTTGATGAATTTTCAATAGTTGAATCATATCCAGGAATCTAGATATTGATCAATTGATGAATTTATCTTAAATTTTAACACAAAATATATAATTCTCAATTAAAAATGGTAAATATAACAACAAGCCAAACTCTTATGTTTAGTACATATTAAAAAAGGTAGAAATTGCAGAGGACCTTAATACTGATTATCCCCAAAGCAAGCTGTGGAGAGTTAACCCCACAATTGGCTTGATTTGAGGAGTGGCTGAAGCCTACATACTGAGGTTAGAGTAACTTGTACCCAAATTCCGTTCCCACAACTAAAACCTTCTGACTAGAAGTACAATGTTCTAATTACATCCATATATTTTGTCTATTTTGTTCCTAATTCGAGAATCCCTTGTCTTGTCCTTTAAGAGCCTTGTTTACATTAATTTCCATAGAAACTGCACATAGCTTACCTTTACCCCAACTGATTGCCAAAAACAGTCAGTACCTGGGACTGGCCAGCGCCTTTGTCAGTTGCACTGGCATTGGTCATCCTGGCACCCCTCTTTCTCTCCTAGCTCTGTCTCTTAGAGTATTTATTTATCAGGACTGTGTCGTATACTGAGAGGGGTTCTGGAACCTAACTGCAGGGGTCTCTGGTAAGAAATGAAAGCAAATACAGTGTCTACAAATTTTCCTGTTAGTAAGGAAATAATATAACTGGTTAAGACAAGTTTCTAATATATATAGAGTAGATATAATAAAACTAGAGAATTTCACTACTATATTATAACATTAAAAGGCATAAAATTTAAGCAGTAATGAACCATACCAGAAAATGAAAGATAATAAATATTGACTAAGAGTTATGTTTTATGAAACTCAAAATATACATACTGTATTCAGTAGAATGATAATCCAAAGACAATTTGAATAGAAGCAAACTCTTCAAATGCACTGGCATTAGGGAAATGGATCTATATATATGTATATACACACACACATTTAGAGAGAGATTAGAAGAATAAAATGAAAAAAATTTTATTCAACAAATAATGGAAGTAGTCTATTTAAAAGAACATGTAAAAGAAAATTAAATAGAACATAAGTATGTTATAGATATAATTCCAATTATATTTAAATACATTTAATTTGCATTCAGTGAGCTTCATAAATAACTTTTTCAAAAAATAACTTGATCTTATTTTAAAATAAGTCATATGGGTAAAAATACTAAAAACATGGGAACTATATATAAGTACTAATAGAAACAAAAGTTTCTATTATTAATATAAGGCTAGATTTTTTGATCAAAATTATTACTAGGGAAAAGAGCCATATTTGAGCATAGAAAGTAATTAAATATTCCAGAAATCTATTACAAATTTCAATTTGCATCCACTATGTATATAGTCAAAATTAATTCTTATATCGGATATATTATGCCTTTTGTAAAATATCTAAAACTTTCCTGCATTATATTCTTTTTGGTGCTCTTTTTTATTAGTACATGTTTGGAGTGGATCATTCTCATATTCATTCTGTGGAGTTGATATATGTACATAACACATCTTAATTTCTTTTTTCAGCCTCTTTCACCCTCCTCCCTCCACCTCTCCCTCCTCTCTCAATCCCCTTCCAATTTGAGAAAGATCTATCTTCATATGTCCTAGAATCTAACTTTCATTTTGTTGTTTATTTACAATTTAGCCTTGAAACTATGTGATATTTAAGCTTGTGTGTCTGACTTATTTCACCTAACATTATGATCTCAAAATCCATCCATTTGCCTACAAATGACACAAGTTTATCTTTCTTTACAGCAGAGTAGTACTCCATGGTGTGTATATACCACATTTCCTTTATCCATTCATTGTTGAGTGTTAATATTGTGCCTTATAATTCAGTCATCAGGTCTCTTTCCCCTTGGTTTCACATTTACTCATACCTTTCTGGATTTTGTTATAATTTCTTCAGAACTATCTTGAATCTAACCAATTTTCTCTTATAATGATATCTTCTTTATTTTATGTTTTGTCCACCACTTAAAATAATTTCCATAATATATTCTACTAAACATATTTTTCATATTAAAGCTACATAAAAAGTAAATTTCAGAGACTAGGACATAGTGTAAGACAAGATGTCTGAACTATGTGGCACCATGTACCTGGATCTCTATTTACGGACTTCTCAAATATATGTCGCCATCATGATCTAGTTTTTACTTACTAATAGTAGTTATTTATACAAAACTTTGGTCTGTCTTTGTTAAACATTATTTTTTTCTCTAGTCACCTATTCAAATCATTATATACTTCTTGAATTTTTTGAAAAAACAACTTTTCAGTATATAGATTCTGAAGAATACTAGCTCTTCTGATATCAATTGTAATTAGGTCTTTTAAAAAAGTAATTATTTTGTGACTGATGCAGTGTTTCCATTAAAAAAAGAAGAAAATACATCTTTTGATGGTGCACCTATTATTAAATTTTTTAATGGAGGGTTTCATGGAATCCAAGGGGTGGGTGACTGAGGCAGAAAGATCTCATATTCAAACCCAGACTAAGCAACTCAGTGTTTTAAGAAAAAAAAATGGAATCAAACTCTGTGTAGATAGGGAAGAGTGGAGGGGGTGAAGGGTGCACAGGTAATGGGAGAAAAAATAAAAACTAAGATGCATCATGTTCTGGTACAAACACCCAATGATAAATGTAAATGTATTTTATACCTAAAATGCACCAATAAATATATATATATATATAAAAGACATGTTCCCATACATGCTGGGAGATAAAGAATGCAGTCAGACCCCAAATCCATGCTGGATGCAAGCCCTACCAGTCAGTAGGATTAAGGCAAAGGTGTGAATTCTGTGACTTTCAAATCCAAAGCAACTGAAGCTGGGCCTATCCTCTGGCTGGGAGGGTGGGCAGGTCTGTGTCCTTTAGCTCAGATCTTTCAGGTGGTCTCTTTCCAGGCTGACCACAGCTGCCTCTCACCCAGTAAGTGTGGGAATGTAACACTGGACCCCCTGAAGTGAACCCATCCCATGGCTGCTCTGAAACCCAGGTTCAACTATTCAACCCTTCACTGGAACGGCATCTCACGGAAGCACTCTCTCCAAGAACATGGCAGGTGTTTGGACTGGAGTCACTTCCTAGTTGTTGTCTGTTGAAGGGCTCACACAGGAGCAGAACTCCATACTCTCCCTGCAGCTCATGAACCTACTGGTTCATTCTACTGCCATGTTTCTCCTTGAAGCCCTCTGGGATCCCCAGCTTTGCCTGTGTACATTCAGTCTCCCTTTCCCATAAGCCAGGAGCAAGGAGCCAGTGAGAAAGTGCAGACTGCCCTTTCTCTTCTCTGTGTTGTATTCTGTCTCTTCAGTTTTTCTGTAGGTTTCAATTTTTCCATCAGATCCTTCCCATTCCTGGGGGTCTACCCCCCCCTTTTTTATCCAAGTTCTTTTCTTGCAGTGTCTGGATTCCAAATTTCAGAGAAGCTGAGTGGTTGTTTACCACCTTTAATTTCAATAGGGCATCTATCACTTCTTGACTATTATAGGCAAAGAATTAATCTTTCAGAGTTTAAAGGTCTACATTCTATATTCAGAAATGAAATTTACTGCTTCAAATCATTGTGTTGATGAAAAGAAAGTGCCCAAGAAAGGCTTATTTTGTGTTAGGAATGTAATACATGCTGGATGCTATTAGTCTCATTGTTATTCTCATTCTGTGCTAAACTTGGGGTATTCCAAAATAATGTCATTGTAAATAGTGTCTTTGTAAATAGGGAAGGGTGGAAGGGGTGAACTGAGGGCAGGGGAATGGGGAGAAAATAAGAACCAAGATACATCATGTAAAGGTACAAGATCCCAATGATAAATGTAACTGTATTGTATACCTAAAATGTACCAATAAACAATAAAAATAAAATAAAATAAAATAAAATTTTAAAAAAGATAACCTGTCTGGAAATAAAATATTTTAAAAGATACATAGTTATATACAGTGTTTCATGGTATTAGTTCTCTGAACTTGATTAAAATACCATTGTTGTTGGAGGCCCGAAGGTCATGTGTTGAAAATTGTTCCACAAATGTAGCAGTGTTCAGTGTTCAGGGGTTTGGGAAAGGAATAGATTTTGAGAGCTCAAACTCAATGTGCCATTGAGTAGGAGCTCTATGATCTTATTAGGAGGCAGGACTTAATTGGATGCCATAGGTCTCTGAGTAATGGCTTTGAAGCATATATTTCACTCTAGCCCTTTCCCCTCAGGCTTCTTCTCCAACTCTGTGCATCCCAGCTGTGAAGAAGAGTTCATCTCTGCTCCACCACACCCTTTCCCTGTGATGTTCTGTCTCAACATAGGCCCAGAATCAATGGGTTGAGCTAACCCTGGACTGCAACCTCTGAAAACATGAGCCAGAACAAAATTTTTCTAATTTAAGTCACTTATTCAGCTAACACAAAATTTTCTTGCATATTAAATTTTTCTATTTTCTCCTAAATACATTAAAATGAAAATGACATATTATTTGATAATAATGTTATTTCCCCAATATTAAATGAAAGTTCAGTCAGTATAGTTAATATTCCAGGTAATCACAGTCTTACCCTATAAAAATGCTTTTTAACTGGAAGTTATTATTCCAAATAAAAAATTTCCAAAAAGAGAAAATAGATTTTTATGTAATGCAATGATCAATGTGTATGTAAGCTCTGAAATTATGTAGTAATACAATATTTAATATGGTCATCTTTATTGTTTTAGATTTAATTTACTCATGTATTAAAATATAAAAGATGAAGGAAAAATAAATATACTCAAACAACCTTAATAAATAGCAAGTGATAAGGGCTTCTACTTGAGAACCATAAAATCTGAAAAACATTTTCATATTATTCAGAAATATGGCTAAATAGTAATCATCTTCACTGAAAAATCTTAGAATGATAAATGACAGTGAATGGACTAAAATCTAGACACATAGGTAATCAAGAAACTATAAATCAGGAAAATTCTCAGACAAAACAAAACATCTAGCAACAAAATGAATCTTATAAAAAGTATCAGTAAGGAAGGAAACAATTGCTCTTAAAATGTTATAGACATAAGGCAGCTGGTGAAAAAATATTTACAATTAGAAACAAATAAATTTCTTAATTGAAAGTAAAATTCCAATATGTTAATTGTATATTATTTTTAAATTCCTGACCCATCTAAAGTCAGTTTTAGTATGTGAGTGGTAAATTAATAAGTTAATATTGTTTTCATAAATGCTTTTAAAATAATCTATCACTTGCTAATAATTTGTAGTATTTAATTTATCCTATGCAAAATATGATATATACTAAAGTTTGTCAGAGATTTAAATCTTTTCTATTTATCTCTATGTCAATTATGCTTCAGAATAACAGTTTTATTTTTGAATTTTTAGAAGGTAGAGAAATTTAAAACAATCCATAGTGTCTGAATATTTTAAGAAATTTAAGTCTTATAACCTTCAATTAAATTGATTAAAATGAGGTATAATTTTAAACTGAAAATATTTTCCTTAAGTGAAATAAAACTACCACATTCAGTGAAGCTCAAATAGTAATCCAATAAATCTAGTACTGGAAAAAATCTCAAACACTGAAATTTATATTTTACACTGTTAGACAAAATATCTGTTTAAAATTATTAATATTTTATTTTTGACATTTTGACATTATGACATTTTTATTACAATAAATTAATCATATAATAGTAATCAGTGTTGTGGACTAAGGTTTATGTTTCTGTAGACAAAAATTGCATGGGCTTCATTAAAGGTTAATATGGCATCCATGTATGAAAATTTAGCCTTGAACATTGTGAGACTGAAGAACAACATCTGAAAAGCTGTTATCTCTGCAGCTACTGCTGGGTCTGGATCACTGTGGCATCAGGATTTACAATTAGAAAAAATTCTGGATATGAAATAATGAACAGTATAGGACACACTAGAACCACCAAGTAGAACTGAAACCTAAGAGGAAAACATAGGAGGTGACATCATAACATCCAAGCTGAATCTCCAGATTCACCTGCTAGACCACTTAATCATAGAATAATAACTATGCCCAGCTTCAAGCAGGGGAGGGGTTGAAGGAAAGCATTGAGAGTGAGTAGAAATAACCATGAGTCTGGCATTCCTCTTATTCCACCTCACCACTGCCTTCAGCCTCAACAAATGCTAACAGGTTATGAAAGCAGAACACGACCATATGTGCCAATTGCCTTTGCCACCTTTTAGAACTTCACCTCAGGTGTACCACTTCACATATATGTCCTCCGTGGCTGGTTCAACCTCAGAACCTTATGCAGCAAAGGATTATGGAAAATAAAATCTCAACTTATTTAGGCTGACGTAGGTAAAAAGCACCACAGTGAAAATTTAAAATTATCATTATTATAAAATTAAATATATTGAATATACTGTCTACAGAATATAGAATAATGGATAATTATTTCAAAGACTTTTAAGTAATGGAAAAAATGTTTATCAAATCTTATCTGTGGAAAAATGATTATATAATTGATGCAATACAGTGACAAGAATTAAATGAATAAAAGACAAAAATATTCTTGTAAAATTAGTTATTAAGATATGACAGAATGGGGACTAATTTTTAATTTTTCTTTTAAATCTTTATATTATTATATATACATGTTAAAATGTATTGTGTGGATTAAAAGATAAAGTAAAAAGAACAATAAAGCTATTGCATACTTTAGAAAGTAAGTTCTTTCAAATCTCTAATTCATAAGATAAAAGCAATGAATTTAGCAAAAGATTATTTCTTTCCTAGTATAAGTGCTTTCATATGTATTGCCTGATCAATTTAAATTGTTTAGCTTTTCCTTTCATAATTTCCATATTTTCTCTTATCATATCTTTCTATATTTGTCTAAATATCTCTTTTCAGGACAAACATGTAAGTTTGCAAAAAAAAAAAATTGGTCTAATTTATTCATAAATTTGAAGTCTTACTGAAATTAAACTTTGGATTTTCACCATAAGGATTTTCACGGCAAAATTCAATTTGACTTCTGCATTTCAATCTCAGAGATATTCAATGATTTGAAGAAGTCTATTTATGCTCTTGTGTAATGCATTTTTCTAACATTAGCTAATTATTAAATGTAACTATATCTTATATGTATTGTTATAAGTAATAATTTCTGTGATTTATATTTCTTTTTAATCAATTATTAATAAGTGTATTAGACCAACATGTATACCAATAAACATTAAGCCAAAATTTTCCCTCCCAGGAAATTCAATATTTCTTTAAAAATTTGGTATATTGTATCCTATATTGATTTTGTATATTTTCTATTTTAGTAAATGAATAAATATCAAAAGAAAGAATATTGTACAGATGTCCAACAAACTTTCATTGATTTATAATATCCTTATAGAATAATTTTAGATAATGTAAATAAATCATAGCATGCAAGTATTACATCTGAAATTCCTTTTTTTCTATTTAATATCACTACATCAATGATCATACTCATATTTTACCTCTTCATAGTATTTTTGGTTTGTTTGTTTTTGGTACCAGGGATCGAACTCAGGACCTTGCACTTACAAGGCAGGCGGCAGAAACACTGAGCTAAATCCCTGGCACTTCATAGTATTATTAACAATAATAATGAAAGTGTCTGTTCCTTACATATTCTTTAGTATAGACTTGTCATCTTACAACTTTGTATATATTGAGATAATTCAATGAAAACATGAACATATTTATTAGTGTTGGTTGCACAGAATCAAATTGGTGTAAAATTGATGTGTTAATGTTCTATTAAAAGACATAATCCCTGGAAAATGAGAGTTAGGAAAAAATGGAAATGGTTTGGCAAAAGAAGAAGTAAATAAAACTTTGTTTAACCTAGGTCCGTGATGTCTAAGAAAATAAATGAATTTATTAGTAACACCTAATTTCTCCAGGGAAACTCTGGAGTGAATATGTTTCAGAACAGTCTGTCCGAGGAAGAAATACCTAAGGCATTACTTTGTTGCCTTCTTCCACAAATTAAAATGTCTGACATTAAAATGTGAATAGACAGTGGTAAATCTCTGTCTTTCTTAAATGTGTAACCAAGCCAGCTCCTCCAGATATGTACTATGGGATACATATCTCCCTGTCTTTGGTGTGATTGTACATTGGCCACAGAGCTGCTGCAAATCCCACTACTGTCCTTACAGTGGAGTCACGATAAACCTCAGCCACCACCACAGAGTTAGGATTTTAGGAGATAAGGCTAGGGGTCTGTGGTGGTCAAGGTTCTCCAGTAAGCATTCAATGTAGGGATAGTTATAGGTACTGTAGGGAGAAGCCAGAGTTATTGAGATCAGTTTCATGGAGAACTGAAAGAACTCTGAGTGCACATGCTGTGCTTTATGCCTCTCTGGTGTACTTGTGTGTATCAATTTCAGTGACATCTAGATCTGCTTGCTTACTATCTGAAGGAAGACTATGTCTATCTTTTCAAGTAATAGCTATTTTAAGTCTTGCAATTCTGTTGTCCTGGGGAATACCCAGACATTCTGGAAATATTTGAGCACTATTTGATGGAGCATGGCTATCTTCCCTTCATATTCTTCTTAGAATCTTTGAGGTTCTAGATTTTTTTTCCTACCCAGCCTCCACTTTCAGTACCTACCCTAGGTCCTTAGTGTAAGTGAGTGATAACTTGGTAGGTGGCCATAAATTATTTCCATAAGGAATGGGACGATATTAACCATATATACTGAGGTTACCATTTAAAGACATTTGCAATAATATTGGTCTCCTTTCAATTACTGGGCTCTGTGTCTTTTCCTGTCCATATGGACAACAGAGAGACTAGGTTCAATCTTCTACTTGAAGCTATCTTTATTTTTATATAACACAAATAAAGCAAGCAAATCAAATTCTGGTCCTTTGTTTTGCCTTTTAGAATATTACAATCAAGATCTATATATTATCCAGTGCCATATATTTATGTGAACTAATAAAATATAAGTACTGTCTCAACTTTGCTTCCCATTAAGATAATTGCATCTACACTGTCCATGCCAATCCAAAGTTGCCACCTGGCTGCTACCATTTTGGAAGCAATATTAAGGATCCCAATCTGGTGACATCTCCAACTTCTTTTCTAACCTGCAAAGACAAGGCACTCAAATTTTCTTAGTGATTATAATTTTCTCGTCTTCAATGCAGATCATATTGCTTTAGTACAGGTACTTTTTAAATGTTCAATGGATTCTCCCACAGAACATATACAAGATGTAAAGAGCCAGAACTCTATTTAAGGTTGTCACCTCCTGAAATTTGGATACCTCCCTCCAACTGACATATTGTATTCAAGAACTTTTGGTAACCCACTATATTTAAGGTGAGTTGTTTCTTTTTGTCCCTGGTCTCAAGAAGCCAAAGCAAGGAGAAATTCAACATGGCTGAATAGAGGAGGAGTCATGTTGGAGATGATCAGAGAAAACCAACTAAAAGCACACGTAATTGGAAGAAATGGAGGGACATACAACCTGATGCCAAAATAAATTTGAAATAAGAGACTTGTAGATCAAAGTCATCAAAGCAAGAAATGACCAGATATTCTGCTCCAGAGTAGCCTTCCAGAGTGGTGACTTCTCTGCCATAAATTATCTACCATCAAAGAATTATCTTCTATTATTCATTCCCTTTCCACTCCCCACCCACCTCCCTCTCTCTCTCCATTTCTAAATCTCCTGTTCCTGTTCCTATTATTATTATTATTATTATTAGTTCATGTTTATAAAGTCAAGATATGTTATGTACATGTACCTACTCACTAAGATGACTGTAAACTTCTTGTACAGCAAACTAATATATATGGAATATAATATAAATATAGTATCAAAAGACATTCTTCCCTAGTCTGTTTATTTCTGTCTCTATAATTCAACTCTCTCAATGTTATTCCCAACCCTCCTTTTTAATTATTTTGGTTCTTGAGCTCTTTTCAATCACAGCTCACACTTTCAAGCTCTGAGTGTACTAAAAATCAGTCCTGTTATTTTTCTTAAAATACAGAAGGGTAGTGAATTTGGATATTGGAACAACTTGATATCTTGTAAATCAAAGCTCCAATTTTGATCATCACTGAGTCTGCAGACAAGAAAATCACGTCCTGTTTAACAAGGAAGATTTATCCAGCCAGGAAATTCCAGGGCCTTGGGGAAGTTAAAGATTCCTGAGTTCAGCTACTCAAATCCCAGCTCTCGGGCTCTCATTCTTTCTCTACTATGATTCTAAGTTTGGCCTAAGACATTATACTTTATCTGAGTTGCTCTGCTTCCTGGGCTTGATTTTAGCACAGACTTGCCTGCAGTTGTAGCATATGATAATCTCCTTTAAAGCTGCTTTAAAAACCTCTGACTTTTAAAATATATCTTAAATTAGAGATTAAGTGCCCTAAGCATATCATTTCCTTTGTGTTTTGGCAAAATCTGCAATGTCATAAAAAACCAGACAATCACACTACAATCCTCCTAAGTTTCATAACCCTTAAATCCACAAGTCCAATGTCTGATCTTCTAATACCCTACATCTCATAACAATTTAAAAAATTGAAAGCTTTAATGATAGGTTATGTTATGACAGGCCATAACTTTATTTCACACATTAAAAAGGCAAAGACATTCTTATTGCCTTCAGATAGGTGAAATATCCAAACCAAAATCCAATTACAAGCATTTTGCTTTCAGAGCCACTGCTGGTATTATCTTACTCTTCCCAGGGTAAGAGATAAAAATCCATACTTTATGTCTTTGAGTACAAATCTAAGTCAACAAATGAGAAAGACAGGAGAATGTGTGATGGAAGAAGAGAAAGCAAATTTGAGATGCCTTCATAAAACACTGCAGCCTCTAAGCATATTGGTGGTGGTTTGTACAAATGCAGAGGCCTTATGTAAATATTGCACATCATAATCAGTTCATAGGGAGAAGTACATGAATTTCATCTATACATTCTCCCTGTCCCTTTTCTATCACTGAAAATATTCATTCCATCATTACCTTCCCTTATTTTTATATTAAACTATAAGATCATCATGGGCAGAATCTGTGGAAAATAGAAGTTCTTGTGTTCTGATAACTTTGAACTTAATGTCACTGAGTGTTGATATTGCCAAGACACCTGCCATAGTAGCTCTGAAATTGTGCAAAAGCCCAATCCTTATCGTAGGAGGAAAGCTAAAATAGCTAGGAATATAGGCTACCATATAACAAACTTTTCAAATGTAGGCATTTATGAGATCTGAAAGGATTTCTATTAATTATATTATATAAATATAATAATAATTGTACTATGAACATGGACTTGGTCTGTCCTAATAAAATGTAGACATAAAGTTGTCCTTAGAAGAAGAGGTAATTATCTGGGTAGTCAGGCTGCTTATTAAAGGCATGGTCAAAGTCCAGAGGCAGGTGCTGTTAACTGAATCTCGTAAGTGTACAGAGTAGGTTTAGCAGACATTATGAAGACAGTACTATTATTCCATACATCCATAGTGAGGAAACTGAATTACATTTTGCTATTATATGTTCAGGATGTATTGGAAGCATGATAAATATCCAGCTTCTTTATCATACTTCAAAATCAACTAACTGACAAAAGTATGCATATAAAGAATTACAGTATAATTAATATTGATGGCAGGTTATACTTGAAACTTGGCTTTTATGTAGAACAGTCTTGCATTTAAAATACTTAATATGAGAATTAGATTCAACTAATAGGTACAATTCCCACTGGAATTTTGAGAGCCTTTATCACTAACCAGAGAGTATGTTTTGAGAGTAGTTGAAAGTGTTTTGGTTTTTTTGCATTTGTTAACATATATATATGTGTGTATATATATATATATATATTTTTTTTTTCCTTTAAAGGAACACATCAGCAACATATTTTATTACTCAAAAACAATCCTGTACTCTTAGAAACAAACAAACATAACACAAACTATAGCATAGATACCAATTTGGAGATACTGGTTCTAGTGATCAGTATAAGTAGAATGTTAAATATATGTGATGTGATTTAAAAAAATACAGTGAGTGTTTAAATTTCATTGAAAAATTATCACCGTAAAAGACACATTGCTATTAATATCCCCCAAAATACTCCCTCTTGCTTGAAACGTACTTTTCCTATCAGTTTTGCTACTTTCTAAGCAATTCAGAAAGCCTCTTTCATGAGTATCTTTAGTTGCTCTGTGGTGGTTGTCTCCATGTCCTGAATCAGTTCAAAGCTTTTCATGATCTTTTTGACTTTAGAGAAGAGGCAGAAGTTGCACAGTGCTAGATGTGATGAATAAAGTGGATGAGAACACTCTGTAATGTCTTTCCAAGCTTTCTTTCAAGTAGATGGCACTTGTCAGCAGCATTCACCATATTATTGTTTTTCATGCCACATAAAGACCTAAAAGTAGACTTCCAGAACTGCTTCAGAAAATGGTAAGAACAATGGGATGTGTGTTTGAAGTGAGGAGAGTAATTTAAGGGGTGATTAAGGGCAATGCATCTTTTATTGTAATTTTTTTCATCTAAACATTCACCATATATTTTGAGCATTCCTTGTAATTTTATTTATTTATTTATTTATTAAATTCTTTTATTGGTACATTTTAGATATACAACACATTTACATTTCTCATTGGGAACTTGTACCTTTACATGATTCATCTTGGTTCTTATTTTTTCCCCATTCCTACCCCTCCCTTCACCCCCTCCACCCTTCCCTATTTACAAGTGTTTTGTTTTTGTTAGAAGTGATCCTGAAAAGAATAGCTTATCAACAAGTCTTGACAGGTTCTTCTTCTGGAAGCTGTCAGTCAGATTAATCACTTTATGTTACCTGGAGAAAAGTATATGATCAGACTGATAGAATCCAAGAATGTTATCTCGTGAAACTCTGTCAACATGTAACAAAAAATCAGGAGATTCTCCAAAAATAAGTGTACAAAGTTTTGAACTAATTTCTAATGTCACAAAATGATAAGTTTCAAGGATATTACAGGAGGTGACAAAATTTGAAAGAAGTTGTTGTACTGGAGCGCAAGCATATTTTGAATCTGAATATATTAAGTTATGTGCTGTGCTTTAAGATTTTTGTGCCAATTTGTACTCCTATTCACATGAGAGAGACATTTAAGGCATTTTACAATTAGTACAAAGACGTTGTCTAATCATAACAGATTCTGAAATGAATTGGAATTGGAACCTCTGGCCACAATGGTAAATTTTATCTGAGTTAGCCTTGCACAAATATACATGAAAATGATAATAATTCTGCTCAATTGTCAATATGGGATATTAGCCAATATTTGTATTTACTGCCAGTCTGATACAGGAAAAATGTTGTATCATTGTTATGTGGTTTTCATGTCCTTAATTAGAAGTAAGTCTGGGCATATATTTAAAATGTACTTACTATTTATTTTATATTTCCTATATTTATAGTTATACAATTTTTATGTGCTTGGTATTTTAAATTTGTCTTCTGGCAAAATTAATTAGCTTATATTAATGTTCTTCATACATATTACAAATGTTCTTTATGGAAAGTATATTTTTAAAAAAAGCTTTATGGTCTACTTGCCATACTTGGTTTTCAAAATTTCATCTTCTAAGCTTGCTTAGTGACATTATTAGTATGTTTATTATTGGTTTTGGATTTTCTTTTTTACATGGTCTCTTCAACTCCAAGACTAAAGATAAACAAATATTTTCAAATATTATACATATATAAATATATCCTGATGCTTATGAACTCCATATGGATATACTCTTATGACCTCTTATCACTAATTTGAAATTTTTCCTTTTTTCATTTACTAAATGCTCATAAACATATCTTAATGCAGTTATATTTTATTTCTGCTCTATTTATAAAATTTCTACTGTAATAATCATAATTCCAAGAATAGCAATACATTTACTCTTTTGAACTATCAAATAACTAACAAAATTTTTTGGAGTTATCTTTGTCCTCATAATACCCCCAATGAAATGAATAATCATATGCTATGATTTAAAATTATCTAAATTAGTTGCATGGATGTGTGATTATGTTATCGGTTTGATATAAAATTGGATTTATATTCGTTTGCTTTAAATGTCTATTTTAATTTTTGTTCATTTTTTTTTCATTAATCTTATTGGTACATTTTAGGTATACAATACGTTGACATTCTTTATTGGGAGTTTGTACCTTTACATAATATATCTTGGTTCTTATTTTTTCCCCATTTTTAACCTTACCTTTAAACTTATTTTACATTTTAGAAAATTAAAATTGTGAACACGGATGTCATTAACACATGTTAACTCATGATTGCCTTTAGTCCAATTGTCACACACACTCTTATTAAGCATTTTTATTCATTTTCTCACTTATGATTTCCTTTCTCTCTTTCCCCTTCCCTCTATATCTAATATCTCATAGCAAAGCAAGAGTATGCACTAAAATGTCTTTGATTACTTTATAAATTTCTGCATCCTGATGTTTTACTCCACATGAGCTGATTATGCTGATGTTACCCTTTTGAGTTTTTTTTTGTTTTATATATATATACTGATGCACAGGGCTCCCTTGTGTGGATCTGAAAATAGAGTCCATACAGGGTGTGTGTTTTCCAAAGGATTGCCACACAAATTCTGTCCCAAGAAATACTTGTATTTTTTCAAAATATTTGAGATATATGCTTAGATTTTTACCTAGAAGTGAAATATCTGGGTAAAAAGGCATAATGCATATGCAGCTTTGCTGGGCGGTACTACATTTTCTTTTGTAGGGTGTTCCATTTTCCATTTTCACAAGAAAAGCGTGAGTGAACCTCAGGGTCCAAGGCCTTCTTTCACAGCTCCGTGATTTCTTCTGAAATGGTAAATATTTTTATAAGATAAAAAGTGAAAAAAAAATTTCCATAGTTAATATGACTTTCTATTTTTTACAGATGAAAATGTATTAATAGCTATTGTTATGAACTATTGATTCATGTTCATTCCCATTTGTACATTTTTCCTCTGATTTGGAAAAGTATCTAATATATTTGGAAGTTTTGTTTTTGACTTGTTATGCCTAAGAGTTGCCATTGTATAATCTCAGGCATCTCTGAATCATCTAACTTTTTAGGTGCTATTTTTCATTTTCTCTGGAAGATTTACAAAACTGTTGACATTCTTAAATGATTTAACCACATTTCATATTTCTTCAGTCAATTTCTGCTTTGTGAAGCTTTCTTCTCCTATGGAACAATTCTTTCTTGTTTCTCCTACACATTTCCATAAATTTTGACAACTACATAGCTACGATTTCTTTTTTACTAATCTTTCATTGTTCATGCTCCTCAAGTCTCTGTCTTTAGAATTCTTTTCTCATCTTATTGAGAAGAAACTATGTCCAAATACAATATATAAATTCAAATATCACAGATAAGCTAATGACTTTTTCACTTTTATTTCCAGTTAAACCACTCTCTTCAGTTAGAAAATCAACTAATATGCATGAAGTTTTGTTTTAAAATAACATATTCACCTTAGGATCACTACATACATACAACTTCATACAGTAATGGTAGCATCCCTTCTCATGAGTCCCTACAGTCACACATGGCACTTCTGACTGACAGTAGTCTCAGGCAACAGCATCTCTGATAGCACTTCTTTTTCTTTACTCATCGATCACTGTCCTGGCCCAGAAATTCAGTCTTTAAAATATCTTCATAAGTGTCCCATTTTCTCTGTCTATATCCTTATAGCTTTGCTGAAGTCATCTTAAGCCTTTAATGGTATTTTCCTTCAGTTTTAGGTCACATATGTCTTCAACAATGTAATATGTCTTCAATGAACATCATCTAGGCCATGAAAATATGTATTTTCACACAATATGAATCATAAAGGTAAATCAGCTATTTGCATCTAACACCAAAGAGAAACATAAACCAACAATCCAGGTAAAATCACTGTTAACAAAAGAAGACCACCTAGCTATTTTTAACTAATTTTTCAACCAATATTTCCTAAGCATAGATTATTATATATTACTAGAAATCTGGTATTGAATAATAAATGTAAAATCCTCAGTAGTAGACATTTCTAAATTTATATATAGATATGGTTTTGGCTTTTAATGTCATATGGCTAATTCTATGGAAATATTGACTATTTTTATCTATACTTTATAGAATTAGACTCAAATTTTAATGTGAAAATAAATTCACTGTAATCTACTTATGACCTAATCTTCCTCTTATAATTGTCTTAATTAATCTTCCAGCTCTTAATTGTCTTAAGTCTCTCAATCTACTTAATGTTTTCCATAAATTCCAAAGTGTATCTTTAATAAATCACATACTACCTTTCTTACTTTCCCTGGGACTTATTTATTCTGAAAACAAAACTCAGACATCTTAGTGCTTCCTGAAGTCCCACACTTATTTCTTGTTTATCTCATATTTATTTCTTTTGTCCTATTTTGCAGTTTAACTTCTGGATGTATCCTGCACTCCTGGCTCTTTGACCTCACAGTGGTTTTTCGGAATTAGGCACTATTCACAATCTGTGTGCTTACCTGACATTCTGCACCATGAGCTGTTCTTTCAAAACACCAGGTAGCTTTTGCTCAAATATTTTCTTCTTTTCTGCCCCTTTTCTGCAGCCTCTCAGGACATACATGATAATCTGGCTCTCATACTCCAAGACTAATTACTTAGTGCATTCCCCCAGTATAATCTGAAATACTTTATTGCAATTTCTGCCGTCTTATTATGCTCTCAAGGATATTAGCTTCATTTTGATAATGAATAACCCATCTTTTCAAATTCTTACATCTCTATCATTAGATTATAATTCTTGTTCTTGACCTAGAATAAACTTGACTCTTGGCATATAAAAGTAAAGGATACATACATACATATATATATATATATATATATATATATATATATATATATATATATATAAAACCATAGAATATTAAGAAGGAAAGAAATGAGAGGCAGGTAAATAGTAATGAAACTAAAACTAAATGATTTTACATACTAACAGGCATATTACTACAACTGAACCCCCCAAATTTTGTCTTTACTTTCTAAAAAGCTTGTGAACTTATGTATTTTCATTGTAAAAAAATTTATCATGTTCTTCATTAAGATACTAAATACTTTAAGATTCTAAATTTAAAACATCTTCCTATTTCACACATTAGGATAATTATGTATGGTTCTGCCCAATGTACTTTATAATTTTTATATAAACATTAATTTATTTTATAAGATATTAGAGTTCAAACAACACTTCCATTCATACAAATTCTAATTAATATATAGTAACACCAAGCTCCTTATAAGTGCAATACTCTATTTTATGGATAAAAGTGGGAACATAGAGGAGGCTTACTTTCATGTGATCATTTATCAGTCAGCAGATATGCCACACTTAAATCAGCTTATTTTCATTGGGTCAGCACTTTTCCATTCCATGTCATCATTTTTTATGACAAAGTAATCCCATTGAAATATTTTCTCTTGCTACTACAATGTGCAAACAAGTAAGTCATTTTTTACTTATAATTGTCCAATATATACATCCTGAGAATGCATTATCAGAATGGAACATTACCCATGTTTACTATGTAAAATCAAACACTAACTTGAGAACACATGGATTACCACATTTAATAAGTAAATTGAACATTTTGAAACAGTTCATCTTTGTGTGTAAATGTAACTGTTATTATCTCAGAATAAACACAACAGTGACAATTTTCAAACTTTTACAGAAAAATTGATCTTGTTTTTATATTTACAATTTATTGTCATAGCATTTATCTCTATTTTAAAGTCCTCATTTGCTTATAGCAAACTTACAGAAGAGAAGAAAGGTTTTCTGAAATAATACTTAAACAAACTTTTTATGTTAATACAGAAATTTAATCTTCTTAATTCTCTGAAGTTCTAAATATTAATACATATATTTGCTTAAATGGAAATGTGAAAGTAAACATTTTCTTGTAATTGGCTAGCTGCACTTATTTTGCAAGGAGCATTAGGGAAATATATATTGTGTTATTTTCAGTTGTTTAGTAACAGCATGAGGTCAGTTCATTTATAGCTGGTAATTAGATAGAAGGTTCAAAAATACATTACATAAATATCATCCTTTTTTAATTAAGTTATACTTGCAGACACGGCAGGTATAGTTACCCAAATTAAGTTAAATTGTTCTCAATGTGCAATTTTGTTGTCATCTTTCTTTTAATCATTTATGGTTAAATATGCACATGTATATGAATATATTTTCTTTCCACTCACCCTTTCTTTATCTCACAAAAAAATACCAAATAACACCATAGTTGAAACTATCACAATAGATGGCATAATTTAAACTCAAATGTCTGCTTTAGACAGTGTTTCTCACATTCTCAATGTGGGACTGAGAGCATTTGTACAAAAATGATGTGGGGATTTTGTTATAACTTCTGACCTATTGAATTTATCAAAATCTAAATCATTATGTTCACATATGAGCCCCAAATATCCACACTTTTAGCAAAATCCAAGGTAAATTTCAAGAACCCATGGTATAAGATTTCAGTATAGTATTAATTAATTTTTCTTGAATCCATTCTATCTCAGAGAAAGTAAGCTAGCTATTCAAGTCACTGAAGAAGTAGAGAGAAAATAGGTCTATTCTGATCATCTTTTACCTAGCATCTTTTACCTGCCATTTTTACCTATAATATTTATTTATATCTTATTTATACAATGTTAATGTTCAAATACCATGAAATAATTACTACTTATGTGAAAATAAAGGCGGTAGGAAAACTTCTACCAATAGAAAGCGTGTCTTACTTTAATGAACATATAAGATACTTAATGAATTGTTTTACCTAACTACTCTAAGGAAGTTTCCTCATCACTCAAACAGCAATTAGATTCTCTATTTCATAGAGCTGTTGAGAGGTGAGATCATGTGTTTGGAAATGGATAATAGTCTTTCCTCTTTATCATTCTCCCTAGAGTGTGTTCTATAATATGGTTGTAGTTATATAAACGGATAGTAACATTTTTAATTGTTTGCAAGAGGAAATAGAAGAATAGTTGTAACCACACTTTCTCTGGAGTAAAATATAATAGTGTATGTAAGTCAGTTTATTAAAGACAGTCATGTATTTTTTCTTTAACAAAATGTAAACTACCATCCTATTATCCCTTTCACTATGTATCTACTCTTATTTGTATTTGATTTTAACATTGGCCCTTTGAAATATTAAAGGTTTACTTTAGCTTTATTGTAATTAAATTTTAAGTTTATTAATCTTAAAATGTTTTTACATACAGCATTACTTAATATGGTTTTACTTAAGCAAGAAGTCTCACAATTAAAATGAGATGTACAACATTGTTAATAAGAAAAATACATTGTGATAAATTTATATTTGAAATCCATGTTTTCTTTTGGAAGGAGATATAAGATGAATCATAAGTAAAAAAAGAACCTACACTTTCTCAAGTCTTACTAAGTTATTTTATCTTCTAGACAGAAAATTGACATATGAAGATACCTAAAAAGTAATAACCTACTGATTTTCCATGTTTCTCAGTTATACCCAATAGAACACCATCTTATACAATTAATATCACGTCATACATAAAAAGAATGGGACACTTTCATTGAATCTGGTCTAAAAATTCTTAATAAAAAACTTTAAAGTCTAGAATTACATAGGTAATGAAAAGTTAAAATTTGGGCATTAAATGTTGGAGTTTTTCAGTTTTCAGCCTCAAAGTCTCCACTCTTTTTGAGTCTTTATTATTTTCATTTAAAGTTGATGACTTTCAGATGTACAGGGTCCTTTACTTGGAGTACAAATCAAAGAAGTTGAATGCAGCTACACTAGTTCTTTTTGATTGTTTAATTAAATGAGCATACTTTCTTGGAAAGGTGGGGATTATTTGCCTTCATTGAACTAATACTTTGGAACCTTTCATCGAGCAGGTTTCTCTTCCCAAGTCTCAACTGAATGATTTCAAAACTAGTGACTATTCTTTCAATCTGCTTTCTTTCTCATGATGCAACAAAAAGACTCCTAAAAAAGAAAAGCCACTTCTGAGTCTACTTGTCAATAAAAGATGAATATGAAACTGATCTTTGGAAGAAGGCCTAGTGTTAATCTCAGAAGAAAGATGGGGAAAATGAATAAAGTTGTCTAATAATTTTTGCATTTGTTTTAACATTTTACTTATAGAGTAATGCCATGAATATTTTTCTGCATCGCAGTATTTGCTTTCATTTTTGTCTACACCTATACCTATACATGTATCTAAAGCTACAGTTTTGTCTAAGACTGTCCATCTATCATCTATCTATCTGTCTATTTAACATCTATCATCTATATTTACCTATGTATATCTTCTATATCTATCTACTTATCATCTGTCAGTTATCTATCATCTATTCATTTTGTAGAGAGACCTACAAGCAATAGTGGGCTAAGGTATGTTAACCAATATACTCAGTAGTATATCTGGATATGCAAATTTTTAAAACATTCTGATAATATAAGAAAGCTACCATAGAGCAAGACTATACTGGACCCAGTCCAGAACAGAAAAAGAAACCCAGAGAAAGAAGCCCATTATTTTACCCACCTGCACTGCTTTGCTCACTAAAAAAGTAAATTTTGGCTGACGTTAAAATATCAAAGCAAAACAAAACAAAAATCAACAATATCTGAACAGATTTACTGTGCAGTTCCCCTTATTTGCAATGTATTGCTCACTCTTTGTGTGGTCCTTAAAAAGTATTGCTCTTCCCTTCAGCCATCACCTGAGGAATCATTTAACCACTCTGACCAAATCACGTCCCCATATTGAGCTCTTATCCAAGGCTGTTCCCTTCCTTTTAAATTAGTAATTTCTGTTTGGCTGACTCTGTAATGCAGCTGATGTATTTATGTGGATTTTCTGTTTGCTTTCAGCATATGGGTAAGTGTACATGATTTAGTTCACAACTAATAGAAGCTTCAATAATGGTCTTTATCTCAGTCAAATTAGATGAAATAATTTTATAAGCTCTATGCCACTTGTTTCTTATACTAATTGTCATTGTTACCTTTCAGTTCATTTAAATTATCAAATGCGATCAAATGTTTCACCTTTCACACCTACCATAGGTAAAAATTTACATTTTTGTTATAAAACAAATATGGATTAAATCTTTCTGCTCCAGGACTAGAAAAATTATCTCTAAAAATGGAAGAAAATGCATGTTTTCAAATTCATGTACTTTTAAAATTTATACTAATATAAATATCAAATAAAAATGGCTAATGACTGATTAATAGTTTATAATAAACTAGATATTATAAAAGAAAAAGTTTATAACTATTTTAGAGAACAGGACAAATTTTTTAGGTAAAAAAATACATCATTTTTATTTTAAAATTACCAAGAATGTTTTAAGACACATATAGTTATAGTGTTAAGTTCTCTACTGATCAAAATTAAAATGCCACTATTTCCGATGATGAGATGAAATCTTTCTTACTAGATTATAAAACACTGTTTTAGATATTGTTATTAAACAGCGTGGATGATTGTGTAATTTCAAATGGATGTTAGACATTTGATTTAAAATATGATTTAATCCCAAATACTGAGATATGAAAATATCTGAGAAGGACTATGACTAAGATTTTCTCATCATTAAGTTACAAGCCCATTGCCACATTAGGGACTCAGTGAATAATTATGGTCCATTCCCTGGTCAAGAATAGACATAAGAGTACAAATCAACTGTCAAATGGATGTGGATTAATATTCACTTTATTGATTGTTGAAGCCTAGATTGGTCCAGTTAATTTATGGCTGTTTACTTTTATTTTGAATTTAACTTCTACAACCTTCACAGTAACAGGCAGCACTGAAGGCAGTGAAAAACTGCACAATCCTTGATCCCGACCCATTTGCTTACAGGGGACAGAGCATGCTATCTTCATAAAAAGCCAGGATGGGTCTTATCAACCATGTTAGACACTTTTGTCTAACTCATCATATTCAAGGGCGGATAAAAATACAACGCATGTTTAAATTTGAAAAATACTGCAAAAGACACATTACTATTAATATCCCTTAAAATTTCTGCCTTCATTCTAACACACTTATCCCCTTGTTCTTGCCACTTTCTGAAGCAGTTCTAGAAGTCTTTTTTCTTGAGTGTCTTAAAGAACTGATAACAAAAATTTAGTATATGTTGAATGCCATGGAAAGGAAAAACAAGCTCATAAGAGCATTATACTGTGTTCTTATCCATCTTATTCTCTAGATCTGGCACCAAGAGACTTCCAGCACTTTTCCAAAGTCAAAATAGCAATGAGTGTAAATGTTTTGTATCATTTTAGGACATTGAAATAGTCACAACGGCATAACTGAAGAGATTCACCATTCACTGCAAGAACTGATTATGACCCTGAGGCAAGAAAGCAAAAAATTACACTAGAGGAATTCCCTAAAATTGTTATTATATTATCACTATAATTCATACATTTAATTAATTGTTGATTTCATGTAATATTTTAGTTATTTTTATGATATTATTTAACCTAAGTTAACATAAGTGAAAAGATCATCTTAATCAAAAGTATTCTATTACTCCTAATCCTATAACAGTTAAGGCCTTCCTCAATGTTTGTATAAAAACCTCAGGTTGTATTTTTCTATTCCAAAGCAATCAATTTCTTCTCCAAACACTTTTGATTAAGCCAAAATATCCTATAATCGTTTCACAGCTACTAGCATCTATTCCCTCTCATTCTCAACTTACATTCACTTTATTCCCCTTCCTTGTACTCTTGCTGTTTTCTTTGTCTAGATTTCATTAACCTATACTCCTCAAGGATATAAACTGAATCCTTTGTCTCTTTTGTTTCTCCTAAATGCACTGAGTGGAAGAGTAGATATTCAATATTTTGAAAGTTAATGTTGAATGAAGAAATGTCTCTGGCTGATTTTCTGGAACACAGAAGTAATTTTAAGAAAGTAGGGTCCTATTTCTTCTGTACTATTCCTCAGAGATTGTGTAATTGTTGCCTTGTAAGAATAACCATCTAATACCGTTTTTATTATTAGTGGTGAAGCACCTGGCCTCTGCAAAGAGGTGCAGATCGATTTTCAGCTTAGTCATTTTAATCAATACCATGAACCTTATGAAGAGTACTGCTCACTGCTACCAAGTGTAAATAAAACCCAAAGTTGTTCAGCTGTCTGTCAGGGACAAATAAAACCAAAGTGAAGTCACAAATTACACAAATAATTGCTCTTTGTAAAGTTGCTCTTTGTAAAGTTTGATAAGTTTTGGACTGCATACTGAATTTTTATTAAATTCTACTATGGTTTGGTAAAATTATTGATTAAGATTTTGGAAAAATATAGTTTAAATGTCTTGTAAAATGTTATCCTGTAAGGAAATAATACTGGGAGAAATTTGCAAGCAAATCAAATCATAATAATTTAATGTATTGGTCTTTGAAGGAAAAATGTAGTATTTGTTACAGGTGAATAGAGACTATGTTATTTTTCCACAGTTGAGCTATATTTTTAAGAAATGTAATTACTCCATACACAAGAATTCAGAATACAACAACAACAGAGAAAAGAAGTAAAAAAATAAAATAAAAGTGCACTTATCTTAACTGGTAACAAGCTTACTGAAGCTTTAAATGAATATATATTTATAAAATTCCCTTTGACAATTCACACGAACTGATTATGTGGCATGATGCTCGGAAAAGGATTTGATTAGATGGAGCATTGAGCTGTGGCTGGTAAACAGTAACATTCCCTGTTTATGCTTCTCCTTGTTGTTGGTGGGGAACAGACAGAAAATAGGAAAAAAAGTTTGTATCGTAAACAAATCAATTACTCATGCAAGGCCTGAGGTGGCATGGCATTTATGTTATGCCATTGAATTTTATGAATGGCTAATAAAATTTTCTCAAGTGGATGTTAATTTCAGCTAGATCAACTGTGCTTATAGTAGCAGCTCCAAGTCACAGATTTCTACCATGTGTGCTAAACGAGCACATACGTTTGTAAATACGGTTCTTAGGTCAAAACACAAAAATCATGAGTCATGCTTCTAAATGACAAGCATTTCCTCAGATTGTATCCAAGCCTTGCACAAAAGTTTAAGTGTTAAATTAAATATTAGATGAATATTAGGTGAAACCGAGGGTGGGCAATTTCAGGAAGGCATCTAATAATAAGGTTGAAAAATCTGTTATATTTACTATAATTACAAAGAAATGCAGTTTTCTTTAGTATTGAAGTTCCTGTTAAGTAAATACAGAAGTGCTCAGCACAAAAATGAATGCTGTAACAAGTCCCCTTCGATGCAATTATATTTTAGATAATAAAAATAGTATGTTTGTGTGTGTGCATTTAGAAATGACATAAAAAGATTAATATGTGTATATATCTCAGAAATATTTATTATAAGATGTAATATTAGTAAAAGTGAATTATGTGTATGCAAAATTTTTAATATTGCATATATTATTGGACAAATTGAATAAAGTTTAATTATTAGGTTTTATGCCATTTGTCTTTTTCACAAAAATTTTTAGAAGTATATTATATTTACAGTTGAATCAGTGTTATATACATAAAAAGTGTTTAACATTATTTTGATTTTAGCTGTAATATATGTAAAGTAACAAACTGATACATAAAGCTAATAATTTATGACTTTTAATAATAAATATTAATATAATTTTTAACAAAATCATTTTGTGTTTGTGAGAAGATCTTGCTATGTTTCCTAGGCCTGACCTTGAATTTGTGAATCTCTTGACTCAGCCTCTGGAGTATTGGGATTATAGGTGTATGTAACCATGCCCAGCTCTAACAAAATCTTAAAAGTGCAGTTATTACTGCTATTATTGGATAGGCACATTATAACAAATATATTAGATAAACTGTTTCTTTTCATTCCATTCTTTCATCTGAAGTTATGTGGAAGATATAAATTACATTGCCAAAATTGCCTTGCAGGAAGGATAGAATTTATTTTTCTAAGTGTTTTGAGACATGACTCATGTATGAATCTTTGCAACAAATGTGTATAATTTCTTGACTTTGGATAGATGCAAATATCTGTGATACTGTCACTACAATCAAGGTGATTGACTTCTGTAACATTTCCTAAAGTTTCTTTGTGATCATTTGTTTTGGGGTTTTTTGTTGTTGTTGTTTGTTTGTTTTTGGTAAGAACATTTAACATATCTAATCTCGTAGCCAATACTGAGTGCACAGAATTATGTTATTAATTATAATCATTTCATAGTAGAGCAGATGCCTGGAACCCACTGACCTGTTATAACTGAAACTTTTATCAACTGAAGATCACCACTCCATTTCTTTGATTCCTTGGACCCCAGCAATCATTTCTGCGATCTTTACTTTGATGAGATTGATTTACTTAAACAACTCATAAAGTAGAATCATGTGATAATTGTCTTCCAGTGACTGGAGTATTTAATTTATAGCAAGGATACTTGAGGTAGTGGCTACATCTTGGTTCCAATTTTGCAGTTGCAACATGGTTCTTCAACCAAGGATCGGATCTAAAGCTCACTTCTGTATTCACAGATGGAAGCCAGCTCTTTTCTTAAAACAAAGACTAAGAAAAGTGGACAAAACAGTGTAGCCATGAATCTAGTAGTTGGTACTATTGCTTTGCAAATATAGCAGAGTTAGCTGTTCTCTTGGTTGGTGTGTTTTGCAGTGTTGCCCAGGGAAACATCCATCCAGGCCAAGACCAGAGCCTATCCCTATGCTTTCTCAATAAATGTGTAGGTTTTAAAATTTTTATCATCAAAATTTCTTTCAAATACCTATATTTCTCTCATCAGCCTGTCAACTTTGCTACACAAATTAAGAATTCTTAAAAAAATCTGTGATTTCTTTCAAGTAAAGATATTATGCATTATTTTGCTTAAATTTAGTAGACTTTGAGTTTGAAAGTGTTATTCAAATCTGAGTGGCATAGCACTTTTTTAGACATTTTGATTAACAAGAAGAATAATATATATTATATTTCAGTCAATATAAGCATGACAGACACTGGAGTAGATAATGTAGATTTGGCACAGTTAGGGAAAATTGATTCTCTTTAAATTACTACTGTATATTAGAGGAAAGTGATAGAAAAGTCTTAAATAGATATGTAGTTCAATAATGCAATAGCCGAAATTATTTAAGAAGTTATTAAAAAGTCTTTATTGATATTTATATCTGTAGGCATTTATATCTATACAATAGAGATAAGTAGGCATTGCTAGTCAAATCCTTGGAAAACAGGGAAGAGTCCCAGAAATGGCCACATGATCCACTGAGCTCTTTTTCTGCAAAAATAAATCATTCAGTGTTATGAAACCATAAATAAAAAGGACAAAAGGCTGAGTAGAGCCTTACTGTCGTCAGTATTTCAAAGAGAAACAGATTTAGTGCAGGACGCAGAAATTTACAAGATTAGCTGACAGTACCTGTCCACAGAGTCAAATGTAGAAGAGTGCAAGAGATCTGTCCACGTGTTAGAGATCTGAAGAATCCAGCTGAAGGGCTGGAGCCCATGGCAATGTCCCAGGCAAGTTTGGATCGGGCTGTTGAGGAATCTGTGATGGAAGACTGAAGGGTCTGTGCCAGAAACCCTAAGGGCCGGTGGTGGTGGCTACAGAGTGTGTGCTGGCAGGCCAAAAGACTGGTGCTGGAAATGAAGAATCTGCTCCAAAAGACAAGAGATGACACACAAGGCGAAGGCGAGGACCACAGTCTTCCAAAGAGAACAGCAGCCATCCTTGGCGAAGGCAAAGCAGAAGTCCCTCCAAAGAAAACAGTTGGAATGAAGTTCTTCCAAGGAAAAGCAGCTGAAATCCTTTCCTCTCGTTCTCTTTTTATACTGTTCCAACAACAAGCCTCCTTAAGTTCATCTTCCAGGCCCAGAACCATGCTGACTCAAGTCAGCTGGGTATTCCCTGCTCAAGCTGACAATTAGTTAACCACCACAAGCCTTAATAGTCAAGCAAGTCAAAAGATGGCAACTTTGCATACTTACTAAGAAGCAAATGGACACACTTTGACTTGAATTAAGTCAGGAAACAATATGACCATATCTTAATTCAAATGATTTTTTAAAATATTTATGGAGAGGGTAGGTCAAGGCCATAAGGTACCTACTAAAGAGTTATAGGAATTATTTAGGCCAGAAAAGGTGACAAATATTTTTAAGGTAAATTCAACATATGCGTGGACTTGTATAGGCAATATAAGTAAAGAATGTTCTAAGTGCTTCTGAGTCTTGAGCCTGAGCAAACACATATATACTGACCACACTGATTAACACTAAAAGCAAAACAGAGAAAATGCATGCCAAGCAGATTGGGATTGAAACATGAGTATAATAAAAACGTAGATTTAAATAGTGTCAAACTCAATTTACATTTACACAAATCTCAATTTATATTTACACAAATATTTACAGATGATCATTAGATAGGTAGATTTGAATTTAGCAAGACTGGAAACTGGAAACATTGCTATCTTCCAGAGCACATTTATTTTGGATAGACATAATTTTAGAAATGAACTATCAATGATTACTTTTATAAATCCCTCTTATATAATTATTTTGATGAAACAATAAGGCCTTCTAACTGAAGTTTCATTTTTATGTTTTAATCTATTCAGTCAAGTTATAACAAACATTGTCTGGTAATGATGTTAATTTTTAGATGTCATTTTACATGTCTCTCTTTGGGATATCTTTTTTGTTGATTTTTATGGCTTATTTTGGAGAAGAAAACTGTAATTTCTATATGTATCAATTGGAATGTAGCTAAATAGTGCTGATAAACTAATTCTCTTCCATTTATAGATCCAAAATAGTGTATATTGCATTTTAATTTTCCCTATTTTTTACCTTACAGGAATTATTTTTAAATGAAACAATTGAAATTTTTAAAACCAATGCACTCATACAAGATGCATATATAAGTGTCTGGTAGATATCACAAACTTTAATCTCATACTCTTAAAAATCACACAAGTACAAACATGTACACACACACAAATATTGCACTTGTTGCTTCCATGTAGTTTAACATTCAGATTTGACCATTGTGATCAGTGTTCTTTAAATGGAACCATTAGAGAAGACTTAGGAAAGAGAACTGTGGAATCTGTTTTATAGCAATAGACAAAGCCACTTGGACCTTAAAAATAGCCATAATTATTGACATAAGAGTAAAACCACATAAGATTATTTCAAAAGTATTGTAGATTAAAAAATATTACTACATAAAAGGGGTTTTAATATTATCATTTAGTGTAAAAAGCAGTAACTGTATCAAAGTCTATGAAAGAGAATTGATGAAAAGTGTAAATGCTCATATAATTAAATATTACAGGGCTGGGAATGTAGCTTAGAAGCCCTGCAATTGCCTGGCAAGCGCAAGGTCCTGAGTTCAATTCCCTAGTTCCAGGAAAAAAAAATATTGCATAGCTTTTAAAGATAGAATTAAAGATGGATAATTAGTAACCTAAAATATGATTTTGTATGAATAATATAATATTGAAAATAAGCATCATAGGAATCAATTTTTACATTAAAATTTTAATTTTTTGCTAGTAAAATTATAGATCTTCTTTCTTATACATCCAAATATTTTTTAAAATAGTACATTAAATACCACATTAATAATAATAATAAATAATAAATAAATACAACATTAAAATCGAAGTGAAGTTTCAGAAATTGTTCCTGAATACACTATTGTGCATCTTCTGTTTTGTAATATTTTATTATAAAATAAAAGAAGCAAACAATAAAACTGGAATAACTCCTTTACTCCACTTATTTTGATAATGTCAAATAAAAATATGTAATTAAAAAGTATTAAAACCTAGCACATTTTTATTAGTTAATAGAATTAAAAGAATTATTTTTTTTTAATCACTGAAATGGTGAGCCATCTGAAATGTCCTGAACTTGTGGTAGGTAGACTTGCTGCCTATGTTAGAAGAATAGCCTTGACCTAACACCTGCATGTTGGTGGGAAGACTTCTGTTTCTCTACACATCAAATGAGGATAAAATTTGAAGTTATAAATGAAATATTTTCTTGCCTTATGTTTTGTCCTAAGGAATACCATTCTCAATAGCAAAGAAGAAAAGAAACACATCAACCTTTCAGTATCAGATGAGGAAACCAAACTTTTTCTAGATAGTTTCCTCATCAAATTTGAAAATAAGATATCTGGAATAATTTTATGGTAATAGTAGTATATCTGTATTTATGTAATAGTTACCAATATTTACAATGTTTATACATGTATAATTATACAAAATAAAATTAGTTATTCCACAAAATTGTTAATTATAGAAACATGATTCTCTCTTTGGAATGAGCAACTACAGTGGTAATGAATGGTACTGTAAAATGGGCCCTACAAACCAGCTCTGCCACACTCAACACCCTAATGGGCAATAAAAAGAGAGTGAAAGGTTGTGTAGATTGACATGGACAAATTGAAAACTCATTCAGATACTCGTGCCAATAAAGCAACAATGACAACATTACATCTGTTTGCCTAATCATCAGAGTATTTCAGATAAAAATCCTAGAGCTATAAACATAGCTGTTTATTACTTCAATAATCTATTTTACTTTGACTGCTTTATATAACTTGTAAATATAACTTTTAATATATAGAACAAAAGTTTAATTATGTGGCTTCAGAGATAATAGACCTTACTCTTTTACATATGAAGTAATCCTCATCCTACACTGGTCTTTCAACTGCACCATTTTTTATCTGCCTCCCAACATTCTTTTGTACACATAGATATCTGAATTCATGTGTGTGTAAGTTGTATGCCATTTACTACATTTGCCAGTTAAAATGAACAAAAACTTTGGGCAATATCTATTATGCCTTTTGATCCTTATTTACACTTTCAGCTTCTCACACCAGAGAAACTATTCAGTATTTACACATGTGTGTCCTATTTATTTCACTTAAGGGTACCATCTCAATGTGCATCCATTTAGCTATAAATGTCTCTAGTTTCTCATTCTTTATGGCTGAGTAGTACTCCATTTTATAAACAAACCACATTTTCCTTATCCAGTTTCCAGTTGATTGGCAATTGAGCTATTTCCAAGTTTTAGCTATTACAAACTGTGCTGCTAGTGGGATGGATTGAGGAAAGGAAAGAAAAGAATGGAATTAATATGAGAAAATGAAAAAATGGAAACAAAGTATTTGTAAATAGGGAGGGATGGAGGGGTTGAAGGGAGAGCAGGAGATTGGGGAAAAAATAAGAACCAAGGTAGATTATGTAAAGGTACAAATCTCCAATGATGAATGTCATTATACTGTATACCTATAATGTACCAATATATTAATTTTAAAATACTTTGAGCATTTAGAAACGAAGCACTTTGTGTATTATGTACAAAAATATATGCAAAACACGTGAGTAATATAGAACCTAGGACAGGTTAACAGGAAACTTTCAAAAATTAAGAATCAGGTAGACTGCAATACTGTCTTTTTCTCAGGAATGATCTGCAAATAACATTGCTTTAATATGTTCCAGTTTCCTTGGTAGAACGATTTACTACTTAATAACTAACTGAGAATATTGTTATAAAGATAAATCTGAATTGAAGCAGTTGATTCCTTTCTTACTGCCCTCTTTCCACCCTGTAGAAAATGTTTGCAGTAAAAGAATAACAGATGTTCGCAGACCTGGGGGATAATAAGACAAAATATAACAGAGAATTGCAATAGTATGGTACCATGTAAATGGGAGATACCAATATCAAATGATGTTAAGTAAAAAGCAAATATAAGTCATATCATGAAGGCACATACTATACTAAATCCCTTGTACTTTTCTTTGGAGCACATTAGTTTACATTAAATAATTTTAAGCAATGAATAAGATATTTATAAGTAACCATTAGTTGATAACAAAAGTGAGCAAACTTTTCAATAAAGAGCCAGAGATTAAATATTTTAGGCTTTGCTTGCTATATATTCTGTTGAAATCACTAAATTCTGACACAGTAACTGAAATGAATCCATAGACAGCATATAGAGATAACATGTACACCCTTTACCAAAAAAAGCATAGTTGGGTCTGACCCAGAGTTAGATTTACCAATGTGTCATTTAGAAAAATCATGTTCAACTCAGTGAGGATAACAGTTACTAGTAAGGACAGAAGCCAAATACCATTAGTTAAAAGTAGGATTTTAGGATTTGGAAAAGAAGAATTACATTCCAAAGTGCTTTACAGTATAAAATACAAAAAAATCGTGAGCCAATTTTGTCCAAGGGTTAAGGAAGAGAGTAAGTGTGGGATGACTTTGAAAATATTAGCATAGATGTTTTTATGGTGGTACTGCCATCAAAGGGAAGAGCAAGTATAAAATTGCAAGGCTAGATAGAACGTAAATGTGTATGTGCTAAGTTTTAGTTGCCACTAGATATTCAAGAAAAAATTTCCTGTAAGTTGTTTTTAAAATGTCCTACTATATAGAGAAAAAATTCTAATGTGTACTTTAGTGTGCTTCAGCAACCAAGAACTACTAGAACATTTGTTAAAAGGATAAAATAGTTTAGAGATTCCTACATTAAATTTTTAGGTTTAGAAAATTGAGTATGGAAAGAAAATTTAGGAGCAATAGTCAAATTAATATGATCAGATAAATGGTACAGTGACCCTTGATGTGACATATGAACAACTTGGGTTATGACTGGAATTTTAGTTTAAATTTATAACCAAAGTCTTGAATTATGACTAAAATGCTGGCTACTGGTGCTTCCAGATGGTCTCAGATACAGACTTAACCCTTAAAGAGTTCTGGAAGGATCATTACAACATCCTTTGCTATGTGGGATTAATTAAGAAATCCTGGGCCAATGTCTCTCTAAGGACACTGAGATCTGCCTGTAGATGGGAGAGAGACTTTGAAGGTTGTGTAGAGGAGCCTGAGCCTTCAACTGATCAACCTGAGTTGCAACCAATCCTCGGGAACGAATTGATCTCATAAGTCAGGGGTCCACTGTACATGAAAAGTTAAAAAGATTGAAGAAATGAGTTGAAAATAGTGCTGTTGTAAATGGGAAGGGGAACAAGAGTTGCAGCCAGGAGAGATGGGAGGGGTAGAGGATGAAAAAGTAATTGAGATGTGTTATATACATGTATCAGCTCCCCCTGATAAGTGTAATCATTAAGAACTATAAACATATACTAATAAAAAAAGAGAATAAAGAAAAATTAAAATGAAAGGTTCACACTTTCAAGGTTCAGTTTTGTTTGAAGTTAATCTTAAAGCAACAAAAAAGCTCCACAAAATTTTAATTCATGTATGTATCTAAGCCAACTGCAAAGCAATCACAGATAATTACTTTCTAAAAATATGTGGAAAATAGGGTACCTGCAGGGAGAGGGATAATGGTGTGGATATAACTGGATATGATTTATTTTTTAAGTTCTACCCACCAACAAATGAGATCTTTCTGCATTTTGCTGACCTAGGCTAAGGAGAGGTGACATAAATAGCTTGGCACCAATGCTAACAGGAGTTACAGGCTCTGTCCATGAGCACTCGCCTGGGGATGGGTCAGAGAGCTCTACACAGATCTGCTTCTTGGTAGGGGGTTCCAGGTCTATGTCCCTCCTGATTTTCTCTTCCTCTAAGCTGGTGGTATCACTCTATGTATATGATGTACTACTTAAATTTGGGGAAGAAGTGACACAGGCAACTCCTTTATCTCTTTGTTCAGAGTACTATTTTTTATTAATATGATGAAAGTAGGTATTGAAATCTCTTTTCTCTTTACCTTGTCAAGGTGGTTTCATGCAGTTTATGGTTTCTGTGCAGTACAGGTTGATGTTTTGGGGCAGAGTGCAGAAGAATAATTTTTGGTAAGTCTTAATCTAGAGCATCTTGCCCCATGGAAGTCTTTATAAGAATTTTAAAATGATCATAATCCTAATCAACCTGTAAAAAGGCTGTACAGAAAGCAAACAATATGTAAATATACATGGGTGATTTTGATAAAGTGATGAAAATTAAAATCAAATACAAATGCCAAACATGAGAAAATTAAATATAAACTGCTTTTTCTAGGCTCAATGGTAAGGCTTACCTAGATCAACAAAAAATAAGCAGATAAAAAAATAGTTCAATATATATTATATAAAAAAGAAATACAATATATAAACAATGAAACTTCCAAGGTTTGTAGGTCATTATCAAGCTTGTCAAGTACATATAATTGAATATCTGAAAGAGAGCAAAGAGAGAAAGCCAAAAATATATTTGGAGAATTAGTGGCAGAAATTTTTTGCATGATAAAGACAAGTAACAAACAACAGAATAAGAAGAAGAGAAATACAAGAAATAATTCTATATAAAATATATTCAAATTGCTTATCACAAGAAACAAAGAACAGTTTGAGAAAAGAAAACATGACTCAGAGGAACATTCGTGAGAATCACTGTGGATTCTACTTCAGAAACCATGACAGCAAAAATGTAGTGCAACAATATTTTTATAGTATTGAAAGAGAAAAGAATATCAACCTAACATTCAATATGAATTAAAATCATGCACCCAGATAAGTACAGGCTTTCTGAGAAAAAATATGAGAAAATTGGCAAGGGACACAGACGCTCTTTCTAAGAAATGTTAAAGAAATTTCTTCAGATAGAGTGGAATATCGGAGTGAAACTTAGACCCACCTACAAAAAGAAATCAATAGTTTTAGGAATGAAACACAAAATTACCTTCATTTAAAAAATCTTGTAATTTTTCTAAAGGATTAGAGACTGTGTGAAACTAAAGTAAAAATAATATATTGCATACTAATAACATACGTTAAAAAGTAGATGATATGAAAATCATAGCCCAAAAGCATGAAGGTGAAGAAATGGGAATATAAAACAAAAGTCTTTATATTGCACATTGAGCAGTGTAATATTATTTGGAGAAAAATTCTGATTACATAAAAATATATCAGGTAAAATCTACAAACCAGTATTGTAATTAAGTTATAATAGATATATGAACAGAGGAGATAAAACTCATTTAGATGATACGATCAATATCAAAACAAATGGCAGAAGTGCAGGACAAATGAAACAAAGAACAAACGAAATAAATTGAAAACATAAAGCTAGTTGATTGGCTATAATTGCCTTTAATACACATAATTTACACATCAGTTAAAAGATTCTCAGAATAAAGAAGAGAAAAAGAATCAAATATATGTTGTTTATATGAAAATCACAGTAAATATGAAAAAGTATCAAATTGCAATTCTGATATATGACTGGGATTTATAACGTGTTCTTTAAGTAGGACAGTCAGTTACAATCAAAATAAAAAGTGAAGTATTCAAAGTGCTATGGCTTAGGGAATGTCTCTCAAAGGCCTTATGCTCTCGCAGGTAGGTTTTTAGAAGGCGACTTAATCCTGGGGGCAACATAGTTGACTTGCTGCTGGGAAATGGGGTCTGACCAAAGATGCAGGTCACTGACAGAATGACCTGGAAGCATAACAGGAAACACACAAAAATGATGAAATAGAAATTATACTTAAAATTTATTTATTTCAAGAACACTTGTAAATCCACGTAGAACTACTGTCCTAAATAATATTTTTGTGTATTAACCAGTCAGTTAAACATAACAAATCCAGAAAATGGTC
Source organism: Heterocephalus glaber (assembly GCF_053883595.1). NCBI lineage: Eukaryota > Metazoa > Chordata > Mammalia > Rodentia > Bathyergidae > Heterocephalus > Heterocephalus glaber. The sequence continues at coordinate 12,344,210 of NW_028258308.1, read as the reverse complement.
ATTAAAATTTGGGATTATTCCTGTTATCTAACTTCTTATTTCTGAGCTCCCTCTTACTTTTACCTTCACACACAATACCTAATTATTTATCAACTTGTTGGCATTCATTTGACTTTCTCTGCTTTGTTTCCATCAGGTCCATCCCAACCTTTCAATTGGAATATTTGGTTTCTATCAAATCTCACTATCTATTTGACATGTTAAAACACTGAAACCAAATTCTAAACCTCACAAAATGTATATTCTAGGGAGGAAAAGAAAAATTTAACATTAAACAAATAAATACATGAAATAATTTTAGAAGGTAATGAAAGTTAAGGAAAAACAAAAGAATAATTCTACACAGCAGCAATGAACACAATGGCTGCAGAGGTGGCTGCCAGATGTTTCTAAATTGACAGTTGTTTTATTTTCTGGATTCAAAGCTGTTATATGGCTTTCTCTCCTGCATGTTACTTCTCTAATACTATTTCACTGTCTCTATTCTAACCAGGTTTGCTTTTGTTGTGATACTGTGGCCTTAAGTTTATGGCCACATCTAAAAGGATGTGTAACCTATGGTTGTTATATTGCAAAGCTTTCCTTTTTCACCCAGTCCATATGCTTTTATGGTGTGATGTCAGCCAGAAGCTTCAAGGGAGCACCTATACACAAAAATTATCAGGAATTTTGAGGTTTTATAGAGTAAAATACTACCTTCCTATCCATAAACAAGTAGCTTTACAACTGGACACAAGGCATCCACCCAGCAAAGCCTCCAAATTCTGGACTCTTTGTTCAGAAGATGAATTGTGGTCAGAGAAGCAGATGCAAAGGCTTTAAAGGCAATGACACTTTCAGTGCCCATGAAAGACTGGAAAGGTCCTGACCCAAAGGGATTCAGCTCTAGTAGGGGATACTCTGGGTAAGAACTGAAATTGTTTATAGATGAACATAGAGGATACCCTGTGAGATTCCTAGGTAGTAATTGACCCAGGGAAAGGGTCAATAAGGCTTCCATGACAAATCTCACAACTTCAGGCCTACCAGGTCATGCCCTGGGAATGAAAGGCTCTGAAGGGTTAAAATTACAGAAATATCTTCCTTGCTCATAACAGATTAGATATCAGGATGCCTGGCAGAACATCTTGACATCAACAAATCTACTTTTGAGTTTGACCCACTCATAAGGATTTTCTCTTCATCACCTATCTGAAAGACCTATACATGTTCCTTCAGGCACTTAGACAGACACTGACTGCCTCTAATCACATAGGACCTCTCTGGTAGGGGGACTTTGGAGAGTCGTCTTTGGAGAGGACACTCTGCCTGGATGCTTCCCAGTTGAAAGCCTGAGAGCTGTATAATGGGCTCCCCTGTGTTGGAATTTCAGGTGTTGGAGCATTTCTGATCCAGCATGTGAAATGCCTCATCTATTCCTTCTGACTGCCCCTGAGGTGTCTCCTCACTCACCAGAAACAGTTCCATCCCAACATCCTTCAAAAAGATCATTATTCCTGTATGATATTTTTAAATGGCCTATATATGCACTTGGTGCTCTCTCTCTCTCTCTCTCTCTCTCTCTCTCTCTCTCTCTATATATATATATATATATATATATATATATGGCATAGATGTTCAAAGGATTTTGAAAAATTTGCTGATGATTCTGTACCCTAACAACGGCTTTTGATCTGATCTACCAAGATGTCCCATTCATCCTGGTTTCTTGCTGCACAGAAGTAGAAAGGAAAAGGACTATAAAAGCTGCAGTGCTGTGTAATAATGAAGATGTCACAACTTCACCCTCTGATAATCAGCTTTTATTAATGCTATCCATAACTTAAATATTTAGATCTTACACAGTTAACTTCTTAGTCATATTTGTTTCTTCTTGTTTGATAGTCATTAAACTACTGGTGATGGCCCACACCCAAGAACAAAATCTACATCCACATCCGCTACTCAAGTAATCCTTGGAGAAGGAACACAGCTCCCCTGAACTCATAGATCAGAATGGGCTAGAGCTCTTTGCTCCCTGTGTAGGTAGGGGCAACACCTCTATTCAGTGAGAAGTAGCCATGGAAGACAGATTCCTCTTTCGGCAATATTTAATGATTTTCAGGGGCCAGGTCTCTCAGGCAGAATGAGTTCAGGTACCACAATGAGGCTTGGGAGACCACTCCCCTAAACACACATGAAATTGGGCAATATCCCCAAGACAATCCTCCTTCCATTGTTACATATAACAGGCACAGTGAACTCTGAAATGTGCACATTTGTTGAAAACCCTGACTCAGGATGACTCAGCACTGTTAATTGTTCTTGTCAATCTTATCTAGACCCAGTGAGAGACACCTAGGCTGGGGTGTCTCACCTGCAAAAACAAAAAACAAACAAACAAACAAAAACCTGAAAGCCTAATTTTTCTCTATGTGTGTGGATTTACTTTTTTTTGGTACTGGGAACTGAACTTAGGCCCTCACTCTTCCAGGTAGGCTCTGTGCCACTGAGCTACATCCCAGGCCCTTTGCATTTACTTCAGTGTTGTCCTGGTAACATTTTTCACATTGTGCCACATTTTTCTCAGCATGACCAGCCCTGAGTAATGATCTTCAATAAATGTAGCTGCTTTGTTTTCACCATTGGATATACTTTTGCAATTCTTTGCTTACTGTACGTAAGAGTCTGGAATCTCTGTTGGATTGATCCCAAAGTGTCAATACTGTGCCATATCCCGTGAATAAGATGGATGAGGACAAGCTATAATATTTAATTGATCCTGTCTTTCTGTTGGATGACACTCAGCATCAGCCATAATTTTTTACCCTGTATTATGAAGACATTCAACAAAAGAGGACTCCCAGATCTGTCTGAGAAAGTCGGATAAGTGCGTTCAATATTAGCGGGATTATTTTTAAAGAGATATATGGGAACATATATTTAAATGTAAAAATGTTTTACCGAGTGGTATATATTTCACATTATATTTTGATCACTTTTTGTACTTTGATTTACTATACCTTTTTGACTAACAATGTATACTTAGTGAATTACAGAATTATTTCCAGCAGAAAAGACAGCCCCAAAGTTTATATTTCTTTGCCATGAAGCACACCTATGTACTAGATATGCATCAAATATAACAAACTTACTCCAATATAGATATTAGTTGAACTTAAATGTTTTCAAGCAGCTTCATCAAATTCTCTTTATTGATTAATGGATAAATGAAATTGTTAATAGACTTATTTTATATTTGTAGAAGAATGATGTTTTTAACTTTTAAATACTTATATTTTAATGGACATAAAATAATTTTATCATTTAAATATAATATAATAGATAAGGTACAAAAGGAAAATATCCTAATAATTTTTGCTCAGAATTTTTCTTTTTCACTTTATCAAGAATTATTCTGTAACTTATGATTAGGTTTGCTTCTACCAAACTTTAATATATTCCTTTCAATAATGTAAAACTTTTATGAGACACGGATTATGTTTGTGATATATATGTGTAGGAGTACACAGTTTTGAATGAGAAAAGATTTTTAAAAATTTAAGTTCTAGTCTGTTTTTGCAGGGACATCTTACACATATACCTATTCTTATTAATATTTTCTGACGAATAAAATATCATTTCCCTAGTGGCTAAACAAGTCAGTACATAACATTGTGTCTCCAAAATACATTCCTTTCTGAAAAATTATAAATTATACATATATACTTATGTGTACTTTGCAAAAAACTTAGAATGTGGGTATGTAAATTGTGAGTTAACTCAGTGGGTGATTCCTTTATGAGTTTTATATTTCACTGAATATATGCATGCAGGAAAAATATGTGAGACTGATCACAGACACAAGTTGGTACATATTAATTTTATAGAATTTTAAAAAATATATCCATTAGGGGCCCGGGATTTAACTCAGTGGTTTCGCCGCCTGCTGCGCAAGCACAAGGACCGGAGTTCGATCCCCAGTACCAAAAAAAAAAAAAAAAAAAAAGTATCCATTAGATCTAAGGTTACACACACACAAACACACACATCCCATAAGGAATTTTTCAGAATTTATTTTGGTTTGTGCAGTAAAAATAGTTTTTCTTAGAAAAAAATAGTGATTACATGCAAAATCCTTGAAAACTAGGGGATAGTGCACATTTGAAACATGTATGTGATGTATGTGGAAAAAGAAATTTTAATACAGATTTTGGAAATAGGTAAGATAACCAGAAATAATATAATATACATCTGAAAAGTATGTATATATGTATGTATGTATATCGAAACTGAGGCTAAATGTTAGGAACAACATGACAAAAAAGATGACAAAAAGAAGTGAGAACATGGCAAAAAGAGAAGTTGCATTTTTAAATTTTAAAATATATGCTATAAACTGGAGTTGATTTAGAAAGAACTATCTCACTGAAGGATAATTAGAAAATAAAGAAATTGATCAATAATTATAGGAAGAGAAAATAAACACATACAAAAAGCACATTAAGGATTTTGCCTTCAAAATGTATTAGGAAATATAAAGGAGGAAACAGATTACTGGTAGTGAAACTTTTAGAGACAAATGCCTAAACTGCAACTGAAAACCCACCTAATTATTGCAAAGTGCTAACCCTGCAAATAAAACTGAATACTGAGGTTTTAGTTTAGAAAAATACAACTCATATATTAACATCTTTTGTCTGAAAAGAAAAACAAATAGTATGCATGCCTTAGATTCACCACCACTGTCCTACAGTAATTGCTGAAACTTGCCAATCACTATATTCAAACGACATACCTGAGGAAGGGCTGAGTTGAAATATATGTAACATGATGCATTATGGCCACGTTTCCCTGGATTGACTAATGCAATAACTATGAATATACACTGAGATTAAGGGAATTTTTTTTCATCATCAAAATTACTCTTCAGCTCTGAGACCATAGCAGGAAGCAAAGCTAATCAATGGCCTCCAGCAGGTAATTTAAAAGAAATCATTTATAAACATTTCAAGGAAAATTAGAGGTATAAAAGGACACTGTTAGACTGGAGTTGCAGCTCAGTGGTAGAGGTCTTGCTTAGCACTCGCCCCAGTTTCAATCTCCAGCACTATCTCCCCAAAATGATTTTGCATGCATTTTTTTCTGGAAAAAATAGTTAAGTTTACTTGCAAGTACTCTGTTACTAAACAAGAGCCTCAAATGTTTTTAGGAAATCCAGGAAGGTGAGTGATTAAAGGACACAATGGAATTTATAAAAACTTAACCTGTAAAAATTACTGCTGTATTATAACTTTTCTGAATTACTCCTAATAATGTTCTCTCTTCTATATTCATAGTCAAATGAGTTGTGTAAATTAAAACAGGAATTATTATAAGAAAGATGGTAGTTGATGAACACATGAACACTTTGGAAAAACTAAACATTAAAACTAGCCTACCTCCCTCCAATGTGCTGTTTAGGGTCTTGGACAGAACAATTTTCCCTATCTGGCCATGATTCTCATTTAAAAAATTCATTGGGTTGATAGAACATAGGTAGCTCCACTGAATCCTGATTCAGATGTATGAGTCGTTCCCTGTTTTTCCAATAGGAGAGTGATTTAATAGGAAAGATTGAATCCTCCAGTACTCTCCTAATAGAGTAAGAAGAAATCCAAACAATAGAAATCCCCTCAGTGACTAAGAGCCTTTTACTTTTAGTGTATTCTCCAATACATAAATATACTTAAGCCTACTCCTACAGCTTGAAACAGATTCAGTTCCAATTCTTTTTCCAGAACCAAGGTGCCATTTAGAAAGGCAGTAAGAGAAAAACATATTTTTTACAGATTGCTTCAAAAATATTCATAGAAAGTTTGAATGAAATCTATTTTTGAGTTAATAATTTATATTATTTAGCAATATAGTTTTAAGGAAGCACATATTGCTTGATGTGTTGTCAACAAAATCTTATATTGATACAGAATTTGTTTCAAGCTAAAATGTACTCATTGTTTGATTATGAACATAATTTAAGGCATGTCTTATTTTTTTTTCTTTCAAAGTACAATATTTTAGGGATCACAAATCACTCAGCATTTTCCATACCACAATCAGTTTATATCCTGGCTCCAAGAAGGAAAACTTCATAAAAAATTTCTAGGCTCCAATATTATATTATTTCCCATTTTCTCTCTAATAACAGCTGAGGCACCAGGAGAGGTTTCTTATACTTATTTTTTTTTTATTCATGGGATTAGTTCTCATCCTTTCATGTTCTAAATTTTACAACACTTGTTATTGGTTGATTTCTTGATAGCAGCCATTCTTTCTGGAGTGAGGTGAAATCTCACTGTTGTTTTCATCTGCATCTCTCCAATGACCAGTGATGTTGGACATTTTTTCATTTATTTATTTGTTGCTTTTACTTCTTTGTCTGAGAAATGTCTGTTCATTTCAGATGCCCATTTTTGAATTGAGTCTTTGAATTTGGGGGGTCTGATTTTTTTCAGTTCTTTATATATTCTAGATAGTAGTCCTTTGTCTAAGGCACAGCTGCTAAAAATTTTTTTTCCCACGTTGTAGGTTGTCTCTTAGCTCTGTTGGTGGTTTCTCTTGCAGTGCAGAAGCATTTAATAAGATGAGATCCCAGTTGTTGATTCTTTGTGCTAGTTTCTGTGCTACTGAGGTTTTGTTCATAAAGTTTTTTCCTATGCCAATGTCTTCAAGAGTTCTACATAACTTATCTTCCAGCAAGTTTAGAGTTTCTTTCTTAATATTTAGATCTTTAATCAACTTCCATCTTAGTATACAAATGCTGACAGTGTTGTGGGGAGAAAGGAACCCTTCTCCACTGCCGGTGGGAGTGCAGACTGATGCAACCACTGTGGAAATCAGTATGGAGATACCTCAAAGAACTAGGACTAGAGGTCCCATTTGACCCAGTTATTCCCCTGCTGGGTATCTTCCCCAAAGAATTAAAAGAATCATACTACAGAGATATATGTGCAGTCATGATTATAGTGGCACAGTTTGTAATAGCTAAAGCTTAGAAACAGCCCAAATGCCCATCAACTGGAAACTGGATAAAGAAGATGTGCTTTTTTTTAAATATAAAATCAAGTACTATTCAGCCATAAAGAATGAGAAGCTGGAGACATTTATAGCTAAATGGATTCATATTGAGGCCGTACTCTTAAGTGAAATAAACAGAAGACACGTGTAAATACTGAATAGTTTCTCTAGTGTGAGAAACTGAATGTGTAAATAAGGATTAAGATGATTAAAACGAATAATCTATCATTTGAAATAGGAAGAAAAGGTTCCAAGGGGTAGGGGTGGTGGAAGGAGAGGGGAAAGGAAAGAAGGGAAAGGAAAAATTATGAGAAAAGAAAAAAGATGGAAACGAAGTTTATGTAAATAGGGAAGGGTTGAGGGGGTGAAGGGTGCACAGGTAATGGGGAAAAAATAAAAACATCATGTACAGGTACAAGCACCCAATGATAAATGTAAACATATTGTATACCTAAAATGTACCAATAAAGGTATTTAAGGAAAAAATAAATAAAATTTACAACACTATCAATAAACTCAGCATTGATTATCCAGATATCTTCACTGACATTTTATCTGTCAGTGATTTTCCAAAAGAGGAATTTGAAAATAAGAAGGTTTTCTAAGCCAGGGAATTCTGTTAAAACAACACACACAACCAAATTAAAAAACAAAATAATAGAAAAGTAGACATAAGTATTTTCATTTGAACATATTCTATTTTGAGATGACAGATTGCTGAGCAAAGAATGAGAGAAGTAAGGATTACAATGCTATTTGAATAACAATTTTTTCTATGGTTAATATTAATGCTGGTAGCCTCTGCACCTAAAATGATAAACAACATTTAACACCTATCAGGTGGTAGAGTTAGGCACTATAAATAAGTTATTCTTCTTTGTCTCCTTTTTTCACCTCTACTCAGTCTCATCTGTTAATGAATTTCAATGTATTTGATTTTCATACCTGCCCATTGGAAATGTTTCTCTTATAATTGTATGCTCATGTCTAATGTCTATGCTGACCCAACAGACTCATGCTTTCTTGTGATATCAAGACCTAGGCTCTAAAAAAATTTTTTTATAGTAAATCTACTCTCCTTCATATGAACAATGCTAGATTCTTCAATTCTATGATTTCTTTACTTGCATTATTTATCTTCATTCTCAATGAAAGAAAAAGTTTCATATAATATTTTCTCAGAATCTTAGTAATTTCACATTCCTTTATAAGTAGCAAATATAGTCTAATATAAGACAGTCTCTCTCAGGTTTTCTACAAATTCCAAGGAAGTGTGTGAAGAGTAAATTCCTGGAAATGAAGGGGGATGAGGCAAATATTGAGTTATAGGGGGGAGTTTTCTTAAATGTCTAAGTTGCAATCCTCTCTGTCTAGCAAATAAGAGATGAAGCTATATACCCTTTGACTATCTAGCAAGGGAAATTGTCATGCAATTAGAAGTTTGCCAGCAAGCCAATAAAAAATCAATTTAATACACATAGATATGTTGGTTCAAAATACCAAAAGTAAGATTTGGTTCAGGTACCTTTAACAAAAGCAAGTAAAGGACCATACTTAGAGAGACTTACAGTAAAATGGATTACTAATAACATATTAAAGCAAGTTTATTTTAATATAAATTTGACAGCATAGTGCCTATAGGTGATGGTGGTGGTTTGTATGTTTTAATCTAAATGTAACTTTGTGTCATCACTTTTGCTATTAGAGTAAATTTGTTTCTATAATTTAAAATAATATTTATATTAATTTCTGCACAGAAATTTTTTTTTCATTATTCATTATATTTCTATTTTTATTATTGATTAAATAATAAATGGTAAACTTTATAGATAAAAAACTTGCACTCATCTAGTGCATGCTAAGAGCAAAAGGGAAAAATGAAAGTCAGAAATGTTGCTGATGTTTTCTTGACTAGATTGTTTAATATGTTAGTGTTTCCAAATGATAATTTGTCAGAAAAAAAGAAAATGGCACTGATATTTCAGGAGGCTAAAATATAACATGATACATACAGCCACCTGAAGGAGGAAAGGGAGTGAAAATTATGATATGGGCAATTTACATCCAAATAAAATATGCCTACCGAGTAGCCCTGAGGGCGCCAAGTGAGCCCACTGCAGACAGGCAGGTCTGCCAACCCGGTCCCAAGGTCTCCAGTAGCTCTGAAAACACTTAATCAGCCCACGCCCCAGCAGCAATCTACTGGACCATCCCACCCCTGCTCCTTTGGCCTCTTCTCTGTATAGCCAACTGGTTCCACATTACAAAGACAAAGAGGACAACGGACCACCAGACCACTGTACTGGAGCTAATCAAGTCCTCAGCATTTAAAGAATGCCTGCCCAGAGGTAGGGGATTCTGAGCTGCTGTCCCACTGCTCTTAGTCCAGAGGAAGGGGCTTGCGGGTCAACATCCCTACCACTGATCCCGGCACCTGGCCCACCTCTCCCAGCTCAGAGAAGGTGAGCACGCGGGCACCAACAGCACCCCCCCCAGCCCCCCCAGCCAAAATGAGAAAACACATAAATAGTCTCAAAACCAGACTTCCAGATCACCTACAGCAACCCCAAAGGGAAATGAGATGGAACACTGATACTCAACCACATGGACCCACTGAACTGGCAACAAAAGGAGATCTGGAAAAAATGAAATCAGAAATAATTTCTCAGATAACAGGAGAAATTGTGCTCCTAGTGCAAGACATGATTAATACATCTAGAGAGGAGCTGAGGAACATGATGGAATCCCAACATAGGAAACAAATGGAATCCATGAAACAGATGCAAATAGATTTTCAGGAGATGAAAAACTCCATTGAAAGTCTACACAGCAGAATGAGCCAGTGTGAGGACAGAATTTCAGATATAGAAGATAAGACTGCAATTAGTGACCAGGAAAAGAAAAATTGCTTCAAAATTATAAGGGAACATGAGAAATCAATCCAGCAGCTGCTAGATGAAGCAAAGAAGAATAACATGAGACTGATTGGGCTCAATGAAGAAACAGGAGAGAGTGGAGATGACATAAATAATCTCTTCAAAGAAATAATGGCAGAAAACTTTCCAAGCAGAGGAAAAGAACTTGACATACAGATAAGAGAGGCATATATGACACCAAATAGCCTTGATCAAAAAAAAAAAAAATCTACACATAGGCATATAATTGTTAAGATTCCAGAAACTCAACAGAAGAACAAAGTTCTACAAGCAGTCAGAGAAAAGAAACAAATCACATACAAAGGAAAGCCCATCAGAATCACAGCAGACTTCTCAACACAAACCATCAAGGTAAGAAGAGCTTGGAGAGACATATTCCAAGCCCTAAAAGAAAACAGCCTCCAACCCAGATTGATGTACCCTGCAAAACTATCTTTCAAAATGGATGGAGAAATAAGATAGTTTCATGACAAAGAGCATCTTAGGAACTTCTTGAATACCAAATCAGTGATCCAAAGAATTTTACACAATATGCTAGGAACAGACATTGAGGATCACAAGCCCAGGAAGCAAAGCAGAATGAACCCATCTGGCATGACAAGAAATTAAATGTGAAGGGGGAAAACTCAACAAAAAGAAAAAGTCATGGCAATGACAAGTCAATATATTTCATTTATTACCATCAATGTTAATGGTCTCAATTCACCAATCAAAAGAAATAGACTGGCAGAATGGGTCGAGAAGCAAAATCCAACAATATGCTGCATACAACAAACACACTTAATTCAAAAGGAAACTCATAGACTGAAAGGTAAAGGGTGGAAGACAATACTCCATGTAACGGGAACCCAAAAAAAACCAGGAGTAGCAATCCTCTTTGCAGATCAAGTAGATTTCAAACCAACACTGATTAAGAGAGACAAAGAAGGGCACTACATCCTTGTAAAGGGAAGAATCCAAGAGGAAGAGATGACAATCATAAATATCTAGGCACCAAACACTAGTGTGCCCAACTATATAAAACAAACACTAATGGACATGAAAAACCATATATGCACTAATACAATGGTAGTGAGGGACCTCAACACCCCACTGTCACAAACAGATTGATGAACTAGAAAAAAAAAAAAAGTACTGAAATAGAACTCAATCACACTCTTGAACAAATGAATTTAACAGATGTTTACAGAGTCTTCCACCCCAGAAAATCAGAATACATATTCTTCTCAGCTGCAGATGGGTCATTCTCCAAAATAAACCACATACTCACACATAGAACATGTTTAAGTAAGTGCAAAGGAATTGAAGTTATCACCTGTATATTATCAGACAATAGTGCGATGAAATTGGACATCCATAGCAAAAGAAACTGGAAAAATTTCATAAACATGTTGAAATTGAACCATACACTTCTGAATAACCAATGAGTCACAGAGGAAATTAAAGAAGAAATCAGAAGGTTCCTTCTATTAAATGACAATGGCAATACAACATATCGGAATCTATGGGAAACAAAGAAAGCAGTCTTACGAGGATAATTCATAGCAGTGAATACACATATTAGGAAAACAGAATGAGCCCAATTAAACAACCTGATGCTGCACCTCAAGCTTCTAGAAAAAGAAGAACAGGACAACCCCAAAGCTCATACAAGGGAGGAAATTATAAAGATCAGAGGAGAAATCAATGCAATGGAGACTAAGAGAACAAGACAAAAAATCAATGAAGCCAAGAGTTGGTTCTTCGAAAAAATCAACAAAATTGACAAACCCTTAGCCAACCTTATCAGAAAAAGCAAAGAAAAGGCCCAAGTCCATGCAAATAGTAATGAAAAGGGTGAAATTACAACAGACTCAGCAGAAATCCAGAGGATCATCAACGACTACTTCCAGAACCTGTATGCCAATAAGATGGAAAACACAGAAGAAATGGACAGATTCCTAGATACATATGAATTACCAAAGTTGAATGAAGAAGACTTAAGAATTCTAAACAACCCAGTATCAACCAAAGAAATTTTAAACATAATTAAAAACTTATCAACTAAGAAAATCCTGGGCCCTGATGGCTTCTCTGCTGAATTCTACAAGACATTTAGAGAGAAACTACTGCCACTAGTGTTCAAACACTTCAGTGAAATTGAAAGGGAAGCAATACTCCCAAATTCATTCCTGGAAGCAAGCATCACCTTGATCCCCAAAGCACAGAAAGACCCAACCAAAAAGGAGAACTATAGGCCAATCTCACTAGTGAACATAGATGCAAAAATCCTTGATAAGATACTGGCAAATAGAATGCAGAAGATCATCAAGAAGATCATACACCATGATCAAGTGGGATTCATCCCAGGGATGCAGGGATGGTTCATTATGCATAAATCAATCAATGTAATACACTATATCAATAGAGCCAGGGACAAAAATCATATGATTATCTCCATAGATGCAGAAAAGGCATTTGACAAAATCCAACATGCATTTATGATAAAAACCCTACAAAAAATTGGAATAGATGGTCTCTACCTCAAACTGATAAAAGCCATCTATGAGAAATCAACAGCCAATATCATACTAAATGGTCAAAAACTGAAATCCTTCACACAAAAATCAGGAACAAGACAAGGATGTCCACTATCACCACTCTTGTTCAATATAGTTTTGGAAACACTAGCCATGGAAATTAGACAAGAGAAAGAAATAAAAGGAATAAAGACAGGAAATGAAGAAGTCAAACTGTCATATTTGCAGATGACATGATAGAGTATATAGAAGACCCCAAGAACTCCACCATAAATCTTCTAGACTTAATAACCAAATTCAGTCAAGTAGCTGGTTACAAGCTCAACACACAAAAATCAATAGCTTTCTTCTACATGAATGACAGACTCACTGAGAGAGAAATAGGACAAACAATTCCTTTCACAATAGCATGCAAAAAAATGAAATACCTAGGAATCAACCTAACGAAAGAAATCAAAGACCTCTTCTCTGAAAACTATAGCACTCTGAAAAGAGAGATTGAAGATGATATCAGAAAATGGACAGACAGCCCCTGCTCCTGGGTAGGAAGGATTAATATAGTGAAAATGGCCATACTTCCAAAACTGCTATATAGATTTAATGCAATTCCAATTGAGATCCCAGCAGCATACTTCACGGACCTTGAGAAAACAATCCAAAAATTCATTTGGAACAAGAAGAGACCCCGAATAGCAAAAGCAATTCTAGGTAACAGAGACATGGCAGGGGGTATCACAACCTGCAAACATACTACAAATCTACTGTGATAAAAACAGCATGGTACTGGCCAAGAAGCAGACCTGAGGAACAGTGGAACAGATTAGAAGATTCAGAAACCATGCCAGACACACTCAGCCATCTCATGTTTGATAAAGGAGCCAAACACCCTCACTGCAGGAAAGATAGCTTCTTTAATAAATGGTGCTGGAATAATAGGCTTTCAACTTGCCAAAGATTAAAACTAGACCTATATCTCTCACCATGCACTAAACTAAAATCAAAATGGATTAAAGATCTAAATTTTAAAATAGAAATGCTGAACCAGTTGGAACAGAGGTTAGGTAGAACCCTTGAAGACATTGGTGTAGGAAAAGATTTTATGAACCAAACCTCAGTTGCCCATGAACTAGCACAATCAACAAGTGGGATCTCTTCTCATTAAAAGGCTTCTGCACAGCAAGAGAAACCACCAGCAGTGTGAAGAGACAACCCACAATGTGGGAAAAAAAAATCTTCACCTGCTTTTCCTCAGACAATGGTCTACTATCTCAAATCTATAAAGAACTTAAAAAGATCAGACTTCCCCAATTGAAAAACCCAATCCAAAAATGGGCATCTGAAATGAACAGACATTTCTCAGACAAAGAAGTAGAAATAGCAAATAAATACATGAAAAAATGTTCAACATCACTGGTCATTTGAGAGATGCAAATGAAAACAACGCTGAGATTCCCCTTCACTCTAGAAAGAATGGCTACTATCATGAAATTTACTAAAAACAAATGCTGGCGGGGCTGTGTGGAAAGAGGAACCCTGCTCCCCTGCTGTTGGGAGTGTAGACTGGTGCAACCACTGTGGAAATCAGTATAGAGATACCTCAAAGACCTAGGACTGGAAGTCCCATTTGACCCCGCTATTCCACTGCTGGGGATCTTCCCCAAAGAATTAAAAGAATCATACCACAGTGATATATATGCACCCATGTTCATAGCAGCACAGTTTGTGATAGCTAAAACTTGGAAACAGACCAAATGCCCACCAATTGGAGACTGGATAAAGAAAATGTAGTTTGTGGGTTTTTTTTATAAAATGGAGTACTACTCAGCCATAAAAAATGAGAAATTGGAGACATTTATAGCTCAATGGATGCACATTGAGGCGATACTCTTAAGTGAAATAAATAGGACACATATGTATAAATACCGAATAGTTTCTCTGGTGTAAGAAACTGAAAGTGTAAATGGGGTCTAAAAGGTATGATAGGTAATGTGAAATAGGAAGAAAAGGGGCAAAGGGGAAGAACAGTGGAGGGGTAGGGGAAAGGAAAGAAGGGAATGGAATTATTATGAGAAAATGGAAAAATAGAAAAAAAATCTTTATAATTAGGGAGGAATGGAGGGGTTGAAGGGAGGGCTGGGCAAGGGTGAAAAATAAGAACCAAGAGAGATTATGTAAAGGTGCAATTTTCCAATGATGAATGTCATTATATTGTATACCTAAAATGTACCGATGATTAGAATGAATAATCGAAAATGCAAAATAAGAAGAAAAGGTCCAAAAGGTAGTGGTAGTGGGAGGGGCAGGGGAAAGGAAAGAAGGGAAAGGAAAAATGCTGAGAAATGGAAAAAATGGCAATAAAGTCTTTGTAAATAGGGAAGGGTGGAGGGGGTGAAGGGAGGGCTAGGAATGGGGAAAAAATAAGAACCAAGATGTATTATGTAAAGGTACAATTTCCAATGAGAAATGTAATTGTGTTGTATACCTAAAATATACCAATAAAAGAATTTAAGAAAAGAAAAAAACAAAAGTAACAAGCACTGATGCAAATAGCAAGCACTTTGCGCTTTGAACAAAAAGCACACAATGCCAGGCTACCAAGAAAAGGACCCACATGAAGGCTTCCCTTAAAAGAGACAAAGACAAAAAAATCCCACTTCCTAACATGCTCAATGGGGCTTAGAGAAATAAAGCCAATGTCAAATTAAAAAACAATGCCTACCGTGGAGAAAGTTTGCAATTATATTAGTATTTGATTTTAGGTTAGAGAAACATAGAGAAGGAATAAAGGAATTCTAAACATATTTTGAGTAGTTTTCAGAATATCACCACAGTATCAAATCCATGTAACATTTACCTACAAGGATCTTTTGACTATAGAAAACCAGAAATTATTCTTTAACCGTGACAAAAATATTAGAAGGCATAGCTAAGTCTAAAATTGTTTAATACATGTGAAAAATTCCATGGAAGTCTTGTCATATAGAAATTGAACTTAGTATTCTTTCAGTGTATCCAATAACTGTGACTGAAGAATTACACTCCAAAATTACATATACCAGAATTCTTGAGGGTTTTTTTTTTACTTGGAAAGTGATATTTTTTTAAAAAAATCATCTACTTTTTAAGTATTGATATAGGATTCACTATCTTTTTGCAAGTCTCTTTCTACAGTTTCCTCTTCTTTTATTACTCTTCCCTTAGTCATACCACACTTGTCTATTTCTCTCTCTCCCCTCTCTCTCTCTCTCACACACACACACACACACACACGCTCACACACAGATGTGAATAAACAAGTACTAGTATTTTGTTTTGTTTTCAAGATACAAACTATTTCCTAATACCTTCCTAAAATGTGTAACTTTTAATTTTTTATTTCAAAAATTTAAATTGATTTTATATAGTATAATTAACTGATGTGTTTAGAGTTGATGAGGTTTTAGAGATATGATGATATACTTACTGGATCACTGCCACAATCAAGATACAGATTTTTGTATCATGTAAAGGTTCTTTTTTTATTCTTTTGTGTTCTTACCTCTTATCACCCCAGCACTTGGAAAATAGTGCTTAGATTTCTGCAGTTTTATTTTCCTTCTCCAAAGTATTATACATTATTTAAATCATCTAGAATATAGATTTTGTATCTCTCTTTTCACTTAGCAAGATGATTTTGAGATTTAGTCATATCCCTGTGTTTCAGTGCTACTGTTTAGTAGTGTTCCGCTGTATAACTATACCACATTTTGATAATCCACTCACTAGTTCATAGAATTTTGGGTTATTTCCACTTTTGGACAACTTTTAAAACATCAATTATAAACATTTGTACACAGATGTTTTTAAAGACATATATTTCAATTCTATCAAGTAATTGCATAATAGTTGAATGTTAAGCTACATGCTGAGTATTAGTTATCTTCATGTTAAGATAGTGAAATAATGGAGACAGTTAACCTACAACAACAAAGGTTTTATTTATGGCAAGATTCTAGACTGTTAATCTGTGATCATGTGGTCGAATAGCTTTGGGCTTCTAATAGGAGTGTCAGATGTCAATGGCGAGGAGCACACTGCTGACCAAATGAATTACATCATAAGTCAGAAAGCAGAGGGACAGAGGATGGGCCATAGTTGCACAATCCCTTTCACTGGCAAGGCCCCAAATACTTAATGATCCCTCCTAAGGCCCAGACTTCTAAAATCAACAGCACCTTCCAGTAGAACCAGCCTTTGAATGAATAATCCTTTAATATTTATGACTCAGTGGGACACTACTCACATTCAAGGCAGATTTACAATATCATACTCTAATCAGCAAGGCAGAAGCGTAGCATTGTTTTGCATTATCATCACCAGCATCTCCCTTCCTCATCTCCTTTTACTTGTTCTTCTTCTTTCTCTTGTCTCTGCTCAGTGTGGTAGATTCATAACACATCTCATTATGGTCTTTACTTCCATTCCTCTAATTATATTATGATTATTTGCCATTTATATATCTTTTCAAGTATCTTTCAAATAATTGTATATTCTCAAATAGGCTCTCATATATTCTCAATAAAAGACTTTTATCAGATATGTATTCTGCCCATATTTTCTCATCAGTGGCCTATCATTTAATTTCTTGAACATCAGAAAAAGTATAATTAAATAATTTATTTTATGATCTGTGGTTGATTTGACCTATCGAATAATTTTTATCAAATCCAAAACTTGAATATATTTTTCTATGTTGTTTATAGTTTTGTGGTTTACACTTAGGTCTGGAATCAGTTTAGTATGAATAGCAAAATTCAGTTTCCATCTTTGTAAAAGTCATTTCTTTTTTTCATTGTCTTGTACATTTGTTGTTGCTTAACAAGCTGTATTTGTATAGGAAGGCACGATATTGTGTTCATTATTGATTCAAAATTGTGTCCAATTTACTTATTTATCATATTATATGAAGATTATGTTGCTTTGATTACTGTAGATTAAAATAATTTTGAAATTAGGAAGTTTGGGAATTTTTATTTGAATAGGTAAAGTGTATATGTTCACCTAGGATATTGCCTAGTGTGTAAAATAAAATTTAGAAAAAAGCTTATGATTGGGTCTGAAGAAATACAGATACCTGCTAGACTCAACAAAAGGTAGGGCTCTCCACATTATTCAGTACTGTAAGATTAACATCTAAAAAGGTGTCTGACACTAATGATTCTCTCCCCAGACATTTTTGATTGTCAGAAATAATAAAAAATCAGTTAGAGTCTATTAAATTTCCCTAAGATTTCTGACTTGATTATTGTTTTGAAAAACCTCCTTCTACATTAACAATTCAGTCAGGTTTGCTACCCATTTTTTAAAAAAATTGACTAGTTACTATTAAGAGACGTATCCTTGAAGAAATTTGCAGTTTTCTAGCTTATGAACATAAATATTTTGCTAACAATTAAAATTCTTAATAGTCTTCATCTGCAAATTGTGGAAACATTTGCACCTACTTCATGAATTTAATGTTGTAATGTGTTAATATGAAACAGAAAGTTTAGAAAATGTGATGTTTTGTAGTTAATGTGAAATAAGCAATAGTAATTGTTATTTATAGCAGCGTGGTTAGTGTCCGCAAGTTCTCATGTCTAGATCAAATTCTTTTGTGGGAAAAACTGCAGCCTAATGTTAATGGAAAGTGCAAGTGCTTTACTGCAAAACTCTTTTCTTTCCTGGTATGGGGCTGCTGCCTATTTTCTGCTCGTTTCTTTTGAAGCAATACTAGGGTGTCAATCTTCTTTGTGTTCTGTTTTCTTCAAAGGGGCTAACATCCCATTTATTGCTTGTATGATCTTAATTCTGAAACTAATAACCAGAACTAGTCTCTGCCAACCCCCAGCGACTTTTTGCAGGTCTCATGAAAAGAAAATGAAACTCACCGCCAGTAGTGCTTTTGTGGTTAATTGGACAGAACCATGGGTCAATTACAAACTAAGGTAATCCTAAAGAGTGGTAGAATTCTAAAACTCATCTGTAAGTTTGACTTTCTTAGTAAATTAATACATGGAATTATTGGAAATTTCAGTAATTCCCTTTCATTTCTAATGATGAGACTCATCAAACACCTTAAGTAACACTCAACATTGTCATTTGCAGAGAAAATTTCTATTTCCTGTAGAAAACTTCTGGTTGTAACACTCTTCTTTTTCTAAATTATGCCCATAAATAAAACAACATGGTCTCTGCCTCAGTATGCTAAGCTGCATTTCTGAAATATTACAGATTGGTAATATTCATTTAATGGAAATAGCTTTTCATAATTATCCAATTACCTTCAGTGAGTCTTATGTGTGGTAATTGTTATATAGTGCTAGGGACCAATAGGCCACAGAAAGTCAGTCTTACCTAAAAATAAGGAGAATAGGAGGCACTCTGGGAAGAAGAAAAAGAATTTCTGAGTTGGGTGTATACCTACTTGATATATTCAACACAAGACTTTGCAAACTATTAGAGAGCAACAATTATCCTGTTGTATATGAAATGTCCTTTTAATACAGTACTCATTATACTAGAAAGGAAATCAACTTAAATATAATTACCTGTTTTGTATCAAGATTATTCTACCAAAAACATTGAAACTTGCGTTCCCAAAGGCCTTACATAACTTCTATGGTCTACATTAATACATTTTGAAATCAGAAGAAAATAAAAGGTAATGCAATTTACACATATATTGTGTCTTGATATCTGTATAAATGTGTTGAGCAAAAAAGTTATGTATGGGAGAAAGAACTAATAGGAACAGGTAAATGAGTGTTAGAAAAAACTAGGTATAAAACAGTCTACAAACTACAAAGAGAAAGCTGGTAATTACACTTATAAATTCTCAGAGACATTTTTATATTAAAATATATACTACATAATAAATGTTATGATAGATAGCATATACTACAGAATTGAAGTACTGTTTCACAGGTCATTTACAACACTTTTCTTAAAGTACTCGGTGCCAAATTTCAGCATTTATATTGTTTATATAACAAAGGAGGGAGTCAATGCTGCAGTTTTTTTCTTTTTTCTATAATACAAGCAAGCAATATTGAATGTTTAGCTTGTTCTTTTCTTTCATGTTCTTTAGAAAATTTTACCCAAAAAGTTCTTTAGTTACCATTGAACCCCAATTTGACTTGCATTATGTCTGCTAACTTTTCTCATTCTGCAGAGCAGTAATTCAGAAGTAGAAAAAAATTTTATCCCAGTATTATTTGGAAATATTTACTCATACTCACCTACTGAAAGAGGTATGAACTACTGATAAAGTTCTTTGAAAAAGTTCTATATAACAAATTTGTAAAGTCAAAGCTTTACATAATCATCCTTTCCTTTTGTGTCCAAAGAGCACCTGAAATGGGTTGCATTGATTATTGTATTTCAGCCACTATTCTAACTGTTAAATGAGAGCAGTCTTCTTTCCCTTAGCCTCATAATTTTATCAGTAATTTGAGTACTTCTTTAGAAACAGGAGAGATGAAAAGAGTTACTCATAATGGAAAAAAGAATCCAGCTAATGTTTTCAGCATTTTTATATGTAGCCTACATTTGGATTTGCCATTATAGTTCTCCTTTAAGAATCTTTTATAAAAGTTCTTTTTAGAATATATCTAATGATAGTTTTACAATATAAGTTTAAAGGTATTTATCTAAAAAGGATATTGTAGTGGGAAATAGGAAAAGTGCCTATGTTCAGCATAGTGAGCCACTTAGTACCTGTTGTTGACTGAATGTGGCCCAATGTTTAAATTTTTTTCTTCTAAGAATCATTATGGAATAAATTTGGAAAATTGAACCAAAGAGGGCTTTAATTTTGATGTCTACACTTTTGGTTAATTTTAATTAAAGAAAAATGGATAAAATTTATCCACAAAAATTTTGATGTCAGAATTATTTTAAAATATAGGAATATAACTATTAACATAGAAGTCTATAGATCTTATTCATGTTACCTTTATGAAATGAATATAAATCTAATTACCATAGCAATAGCAAATGATAATTTTGTCTTGAAACTTGATATCATCTATTATTCACCATCTGTAAAATTTCAAGTTCAAATATCCTACCTTTGCATATTTTCCCATTGTTTCTGCTTCTTTATTTTATCTAATATGACTACTTTTAATGAAAACTTGACTCAGTTGAGCTCATCTTTAACCACAATAATTCTCTCTAACCATCCTCAAATCTTTATAGATTTAGCAACTCTTCTTTCTGTGACTGCTTCATTTAAAGTGTTTTCTTTCCCAAAGTCAATTTCACTATTGGATTTAAATATCCCTTTCTATTTTGTTTATTTTAATCATTGATAGTTGAAAATGTATCACGTGTTTCTTTATATAGTGGTACTTCTGCTATTCAAACACAATCTCTCTGACGGGGAATGCACATCTCATTTCCTAATCTATCCTAGAGCTTGGAAAATAGCAGTCAATAAGTACTTTTTTTTAAATGAAATAAGTGAAAAAATGAGCTAATTCCCATTTACACTTAGTTTGTTTATTAAAATATCATTAGTATTCTTCATATATGCTTTAGTTAAAATTCAAAATTGAGTTACTATTTTAATTGTGAGGTAGATCATTGCAAATACATAAATATTTTTAAAAAGTAAAAGAAAACTATAACTTACTGTAAAGTTGATATATTATAATAATAATTTTATTTCTTTGCCATCAAAAACTGTATTCATGTAAGCCTAAACATATTAACAAATAGAAAGCTAAATTTGCTCTTTAAAATTGTATTATTCTCAGAATAAATGGTAAATTTGCAAATTACGTATTCCAAAAAACTAAGGACAATTGAATATTGTCAGATTAAGTAAAATACTAATAAGTAGATAGAGCAGTTTCTTTGCATGTTCTTGCTACTTATCATGCAGTATACTTTGAATTTCACTTAATCCACTGTTTCTTCAAAAATGTAACTGCTTTCCACATGCAATTATGTATCTTTCTGAATGATAATATTTACAAGGTCTTAACAAAGCTTAAAGAGTTTTGTATATTTGTCTTAAAAATCATATCTCTTTGAAATAAAGTTTCCTTGATTATATGAAAAATAAAAATATGGCACCAAAACATATGGAAGGTACACTGCTGTAAAAATGCAAGTTATTATTAAATAGTAACATTTAGAGTAGCATATATTAATATTTTACCTAAATGGAGCCAATTTAGTAAGACTATTTATACAGGGAAAATTTGTTTCATTTTAAATCCTTATATTGTACAGCTGTGGATATAAGCATATACATGATATGATCTATTGGAATGTCATTCATAGCTCTGAACCTCTCATCATATTCTTTGAATGACTCTTCATGTTTATTCACTTACCTATTCTTTATCTATTCTTTATCTCCTAATCTTTTCTGTACTCTCTCAATTTAGCAGATTAACTCCAATTTATCTCCTTTCAGGTTAAGAAAATATTAGTTATTTTTTTCTCATATCTCCTGGATTTCATCAGATGTTCTATGGCAGGCCACATTAATAGCCAAATGTTTGTTTCTGAGATCCATTCACATTGAGGTAAAAGTTTTGTTTTTAAGTGATTTCTGCCAAGATCATCATCAATAACCTTTTTCCACTATTCCAAAGCTACAGTAGTAGAAAATACTAGAAGTAGAAAATACTAGAAGTAGAAAAATCTATAATAGCAATAATAAATATATTAAAATTTCAGTTCCTTATCTTGCTTAATTTTTCCAGGTCTACTTTTACTATCAATTTATTAATACTCATACAAATTGATTAAAATGTAATTTCAACTATATTTTAAAAATCAAGTTACAGAGAAAGTCCTTTCAAGTTGTATGTCTCCCACAAGGTTCATTTAAAAAAAACCCTAGTCCAGAAAGTGTGACAGGTTGTCAGGTTATGACAGAAAGCCCCAGAAACCCAGATCAGTTTCCTTATGTAGATTCAGGGTTACAGTTAGTTTGTCCACCCCTTTGACTAAGGGAACCACTTTCACTAAGGGAACCCCTTTCCTGACTTCTTGTCTCCACAATGACTGTACAAACAGGCAAAGGCCTGCCAAAACTCCTCCCACTTTTGAAGGTGATCCAGATGATTCTACCTTAGATGTGTTGAGTCTCTCACTCCAGCACCAACCTCCCCCTCATAGCAACAGACACCAGCCCCAGCTCCAGGAGCCTTGGTACCTCCAGTCAGGCCCTTCAGCTCCAGGTCAGGCCCACACCAGCTACAGCCTCAGAGCACCACCCCCCATTCTGACTCCACTACACATTTGGTGAGACCACTGGTTTGGCCCCAAATTCCCAGTGCCTACTGCATCCACTGCTTCTTCCAGGAGGGCTCGTTGGGCTAAAACTCCCAAGATCTAATTGATACTGGAACAATCCACTGGGCTGTGACATTTCCCATTGGGCCTCTCAGCCACAAGACAATTGGCCTCAAGGGGGCCACAGGATAAACTAAGACGTAAGCCTTGTGCCGGCCACGGATTTTCAAATTAGGGGACCAGGAGGTGGTTCATCAGTTCTTGTACATTCTTGATTGTCCAGTTTCACTCTTAGGGAGGGATTTGTTGGCCAAATTAAGGGCCAAAATTGATTTTAGGGACATAAAAATGGGATTTGAACTGCCACCTCTGAGCCTGATCCTGGCCCTGATTGTCCTCCAGAAAAAAAAAGAGGCTCCATGATTGGCCCATGCAGATGGCCCCTAAGGAGGATTTAAACTTAATCTAAATTGGTCCTAGATGTAAACAAAAGACAATCCATGAGGCCTGGTGACAGATCAACCCCCAGTCAAAATAAAACCCAAGATCTAGAGACAATTGCAAGAGTTCTTGGGAACAACAGGTTTCTGCAAATTATAGATCCCCAATTATGGCATCCTAGCCAAACCCCTCTATGAACCACAAAAGGTTGGGGGGGAAGACCCTTTTAATTAAAAAAAAATTAGTCTGCTTTCAGGGCACTAAAGAGCTCCAAGGAGCACCAACACTGGGCTTCCCGGATCTGAGAAAGCCTTTTATTCCCCATATAACTAAGCAAAAGAAGATCATAGTAGGGGTGCTAGTCCAGACCCTTGGTTCCACGAAAGACTGGTGGCCTATTTGCCCAAGCAACTAACTAGACAGCCTTGCACAAGAGTGGCCTCTCTGTATGAAGGCTCTGGCTGCAACTGCTCTCTTGACCAAAGAGGCTGACAAATTGACTTTGGCCCAAGACCTGTGAGTTCAAGTCCTGCATGCTGTAGTCACCCTTATTAATACTAAAAGTCACCACTGGCTGACCAATTTTGCATGTGACCCACTACCAAAGTTTACTGTGCAAAAACCCTCAAATCAGGGTGTGAGTCTCAACCTGAGCACAGCCACCCTCCTTCTCCAAATTGATGGGCCCCTATGTGACTATATAAAGAGGCCATCGAATAGGTTTACTCCAGCCATCCAGATTTGCTAGACTAATCTCTCAAATGGCCTAAACTGAAGTTCTTTGTATATGGAAGTAGCCACATGGACCAGAATGGGAAACAGAGGACTGGCTATGTATTTGTGACTATAAAAGAGGTTATAGGGTCCCAACCACCACCCCAAGGAAATTTAACTCAGAAGGCTGAATACATTGCCCTAACTCATGCATTAGAGGAGAAAGAGAGAGAGAGAGAGAGAGAGAGAGAGAGAGAGAGAGAGAGAGAGAGAGAGAGAGAGAGACTCTACATGTTTTTGACCTTGCAGGTACATGGAGCATTGTACAGAGACAAAAAGATTACTTACAACATGAGACAAATAGATTAAGTACTTCCTCTCTTGGAACCACTGTGGGCCCCAAGGAGTTCATACTTGTCTACTGCAGGGCACATTAAAAAAAAAATCTAAAAAATAGATGAACAGTGACAGACCCGAGCAAGAGATCAAGGTCACAAGTTAAAGATCAAATGCTGTTCTTCTTTCCTTGATCTCCTGGGGAAACAAAGCAAAACAAAAAACTGGTACATTCAATGGATGAGCTCCAATAGGTGGCCAAAGAAGAGGGACAAAAAAACCTACAGATGATGCTAATTTCCAGAAGGCAGACCACATGGGGCCTCAATTACTACAAGCTACACATAAGACCACTTAGAAAAAAAAAATTAAAGGTGTTGTTCAGCCATTACTTTGATGTTACTCGGATGACACCCCTGACAAAACAAGTTGTCTAACACTGTATCATCTGTGCCCAGAACAACCCTAAGACAATACCAGAAATTCCCTCAGGGGTCCCAAAAAGGGGTGATACCTTTTGAAGACATTCAGATCAACGTCATAGACTTACCCAAATGTAAAACTTTCTCTTATCTCTTGGTGATGGTTTGTACCTACTCCATCTAAAAAGAAGCTTTCCCTTATCAGACTGAGAAACCCCAAGAAGTGTTGTAGAGACTGCTATAGGAAATTATTTACCACTGTGGACTTCCTTTGAACATAAGACCAGGCAAAACTCTTGCTTTTGTGACAGTGGTGGTCCAAGCGGTGGCAAAGGCTTTGAGGACTAATCAAAATTTACATGGATCCTGTAAGCCCCAGACCTCTAAGTAAATAAATAAGATAAATAAAATCTAAAAAAGGGTCAAAAAAGCTCTGTCTGGAGACAGGGGCTGCTTGGGTTCAAGCCTTACCCATTGTCCTGTTCTAGACAAGTCATTCCTCCCATAAGACTACAGGCTATTCTCCCTATAAGCTCTTATTTGCTAAGCCACTTCCCATCCTAAGAGGAATAACCTATCCTATAAAAACATTAGGGGAAATTTCCCTAAAAAATAGTTTATTAAGCTAGAAAAGTCTTTCCAAAAGGTGGCCTCCCAGGTGCTGAAGAAGACCTCATTTAATATTACTAGGTTTCTCCACCCTTTCTCCCCAGGTGACTCAGTCTAGATAAAAGACTAACATCAAAAAATTCTTAAGCCTAAATAAGAGTCTACTAACAGTCATTCTGACCACCCCCACAGCAGTCCAAATTGAAGGGGTTGCCACATAGATCCATCATAGTTGGGTAAAAAAGGACAACAAACCCAGAATAAAAATGTTCCAGAGTTCCCCATGATGATACCAAAATCATCCTGACTAGAAAGGGACCCTTATCAGGCCAGAGGATGCAGGCCACAACCTCAGGAAAATCACTGGGAAATAACAGCCCTGCTTTAGTCACACCTGAGGCTGACTGGTCTACACACAGCAGAAGCCTGAGGACGCCATTCATGAAAAGACAGCTTTCTTTTAATACTATCTGTAATAAACCATCATCTTTTGTTTTTAATTGCACTAGGGTCATTAACCTTGGTTTTTGATGTAGCTCTTGCTGAGACTTACCCGGCCAATTAAAAATACAACAAAAGGTGTCTGCTATCTCTCATCTTCTCCCTCTGGGTAACATGTTTTACTGGTATCAGCTGCTTATACTAGAAATCCTTATATTTTCCATGCTGAAAACAAGGACAAAAACAATGTTCATAGGGGCAACTAGTAACTGTGACCCTTGCCTGTATGTCGCCCACATGGAGAGCTCCATAATGACGGTTTTGTTTTTTGTGCTTACTATAATTGTTATTGAAAAACTTTTGGGACTTGTGCTCACAACTGAACAAGATATATAAGCCTAAATTTGGTACCCTACTCCTCTGCTTCAGTCCAGAGCTAAGGACAACTTGGGAGTTTAATCTTTTAACTGTGTCTAAGTATAAAAAAGAGAAAAGATTAAAAAAAAATAAAATACCACCAGAAAAAAGAATCCAATATTTTGGGCCAGCCACTTGGAGCTAAGATAAAATGTAAGGACATCAGACTCCCATCTATATGCTAAATAAAATGATTAGGCTATGAACTATGCTAAAATCATAACCAATAAAATTGCTCATACACTAAATCTCTTAGCTAAACAACCAAGAAAGATTCAAAATATAATGTATTTAAATAGATTCACATTAGATTACCTACTAGCTAAAAAGTATTTGGAAAAAATTCAATTTGGTCAATTATTGCCTACAGATAAAGATGAGTGATAAAAAATCACCAAAAAATAGAAAAATTATCCCATGTACTAGTCCAAGCCTAAAAAAGATTTTAAAAATGTACAAAAGATGGTTCTCGGCTTTAAGAGGTTTTAAAGCCATGGAAAAAATGTATTAACGTTAGGGGGATCTCCTCAACATCCCATGTTTGCATTTATGATAATGTGAGCCTTAAACTCCATAATGAAGACCACTATAGATGAAAATACAGCCCATAGGGTTTTATAGGCTAAAAGATATCAATCTACAAAATATTATGTAATCATAGACATTGATAAGATAAAACACAATGTAATTGATAAAAATCAGTATTAAAAATGAGGCTCTTTGATCAGACACCAAAGATGGGAATGAGAGAGGAGACCACCTCTCCATATGAAATTGGAAAACTATGGGTTTACTGTATATTAGACAAATATGGATTACTTGGGTAACTTTGCTCTTTGTAAAATACAAGTGAGTAACCCTGACAACTGTAATCTATCACCAAAGAAGCATAATAAACTCATAAAGTCCTGCCAGAACTCTTTGTTCTCTGCCCCACCCCACCCCACTGTTCTGCTTTGTGTAAATTCTGATTGTTATATTCCCAGGGAACCACCAGTGCAACTAAGTTTTGTAGATATAAAAAGAGGTATATAAATAAACATAAACTTTTATATGGGGCTCTTCAGACTGACAGGTGTCACTTGCTGAGCCACTGGCATTAAAAGCCACTTTTTTCTCCTTTGTGTTGAGTGGTCTGTCCAGGTCCTCACAGTTTCCTGCTTCATTTTCATTTTACTATATTTGCTCCATTCTTGGACAGAGGAAACCCCTCTCCTCACCTGCAAATATAAATCGCACACACACACACACACACACACACACACCCCTCAAAATTCAATTTCCTAGGGACTGTTCTCCACTCTCTCCATCTCTTCACTCCTGTTGGAGTTTAAGTTACCTCAGTTCATTTAATCTTATCAACTCTCTTGTACTCTATAGAATGCTTGCATGGAAACAGCAGAACTTTGGGTTGCATAGAACTCAATCCTCATGGTTATCTCTTCATAAATTCAGTAAACACTTTTCCAACATGTGTTCTGATTGATGACATGCTAATTTCACACCTTGATTTACTTTACAAAAAGAAGAAATACAAAACTGAATTTGCAAATAGTAAAATTAATATTATCTATGGGATTGCATTGTACTTATGCTGAAATTTATTACTTTATATAATTTTAGCTTCCTGAATAAAAAATCTAGAATCTAAATATAACAAACATCCAACATTCCAATATTCTACCTACAAATTTCACTGTAATATTTGTTTAGTTAAGAACTCACATGTGAAATATATCTACCTTCAAGAAACCTATTGTAGGAGTCTCTCAAGAAACAATAGATTTCCTATTGAATTGTACAGAGTTTTTACTAGATCTCATTTCTACTATTTTGTTCACTGCCATTATACAGCAAGTTATCTTGAAAAGAACAGATATTCCCACAGGGTCTTCTCTCATTTATTTTAAGTTTTTATGTAGTGTTTGCACTTACAAAAGATGCCATCATTATGTTAGTGACAGTAGTGACATTTATCTTTTTTGGACATGTACAAGTCAAGTCTTGGGCGATTGACTGTGATGGTTTTTGCCATTCCTATTCCCCACATTTTGAGCAAAATATAACATTTAAACTCAGTGCCTGCTCTATAACTCAGCAAAAAAATTACTATGAACTTCACCTCTCCTGTGTGATATCTGTTGATTTTCTGTTTGTTTTGAAATCAAGCACAAGAAAGAATAGATAACTTTCTATAGAGCCTTTGACCGGAATATTATAATTTTAAATTTATCTTGGTTGGCAAGAAGTAATATGATTTAGACACTTTGAGATATTTCAGCCTCACAAAAGGTCAAAAAGCAAATCTGTTTTCTTTTTTGAGGGGGGAATGAAGAACGAACTTTGGACCTTGCGCTTGCAAGGCAGGTGGCAGCACCACTTAAATCCCAGGCCCAAATCTATTTTCTTTAACAAACCTCAAAAGAAAGAAATGACATGAATATATTTCATTTTACAATTATTCTATCCTGACTTTTAAATAAAATAAGAATATATGTTGAAAACTGTCTTGTAGTTTTCCAGCTATATGTTAAAAATGTTTATTAACTGAAACAATTATCTAGAAAGTTTTAAAATCAAGGTCACTATATCATATTTCATTTAAAATAATCTTTACTGGAAGATGAAAAGAATTAATACTAATATAATAAATGGAATCTAGCATGTAAAATCAGTCAGTTTTATAAGTGCCACAACTAGTAAATAATAGTTTGTACATATGTTGACATATTAATAGTTAAATTGAAATGTAAACAGTGAAGAAATGACACCAATTTCAAAACAGTAATATCTACATCACTAAAATTAGAAGACAAGCATAGTGAAATCTTTGCCTTCAATACAGATTATTTTTATTTTCACAACATATGGTTGCTCTTTTTAAATGTTTTTGACCCTAGATTTTTATAATGCAGCAGTATTATATTTGGTATGCATATTTCTACAACTCAGGGTGATTTTTAAAATTAGTTTTTTTCTACTTTCTCTTTCAGAACCACAAGAAATATATATGAAAAGTAAATTCAATGTTAATGTAACAAGAAGATAACAAATCTAAACATATATGTCAAAACAAAAAAGTTATAGTTCTCATGGTAACATTATATCACCAGAATTATACAGCCTGCACAATAAAATATGTATTTAGAAACCTAACTGATAATTTAAAATACCCCATGTTATATATATTAAATGAGGGTAAGTTAACATCCCTAAGAGAACCTTAATTTATCTAGCTTTGCATTAGTGTGTCTTAAATTAATAACATTTTAGTATTAGATGTTTCCAACCTGCAGCTGTATTCACCCTGTGCTTAAATTCTTCTGCCCATTCTCTCTTTCTTGGATTTACTGAAATCTGAGCACAAAGAGTTGTAAATAAGTTGAAAGGATAAGTTTTATACATTATATTATTAGCTCAGCATTTGTAATAATTTCTCCTATTATCATATTTTACAATAATATGAACAGTGCATTTGATAGAGAAACAAAATAGATGGGAAACTATAACATCAGAGTATCCAGATGCAAAACTTCTATTCTTAAATTCTAAGTAAAATATTTATGAATTTATTTAAATAATAATGAGGTGGAAGTCACATAGAGCCATCATTTAAGAATTACACCACATATGTAATACTAGAGGGACTCCTCATTACAGGAGACCTAGGTTTCCAGCTGAGAACCAGATTCCATGTCACACAGCTCCAATCAAGTTATTCAACTGCAGGGACACATTGTATAAACATTTCCAGATCCTGACTTATGAAAGTATTTGTTGCACAAAACATTCTGAGAAGCCATGTTATATGCAAATGTATTTATATAAAGATGCGTTTATAACAATATTTCAGTACTTAGGTGAGTTTTACGAATCTGATAATAGAGTTCACTTATAAAGCTATTTCACACATATAGGTAGTTTGCTTATAAGCTGTCTCTCATATGAACGTGCACAGATAAACTAAATTAAATTCAAAGAAAAGTGTTTATCTTTGGACAAGACAATTAGAAATTCAGAAACAAAGTCTTTGTAAATAGGGAAGAGTGGAGGGGAGGAAAGTGCACAGGTAATGGGGAAAAAATAAGAACCAAGATACATCATGTATTACAAGCACCCAATGAGAAATGTAACTATATTGTATACCTAAAATGTACCAATAAAATAATTTAAGCAAAAAAATAAAAAGAAACTCTTAAAGGTGTTTTGAGTACTCAATGAGGTCTATGAGATTGAAGACAATAAAGCCATATTTTATTTTTCAATGGAATTAAGACTCTTTCTCTTTTATTTTCTGAAAATTTCCATTTCCATTGGACATCAGTAGCCTGACCATTTATTGTGCCCTCCCTGTTTAGTAGATTAGTAGAGCAAACTCCGGGGTATGTCTGGGTGAGTCGTGGAGCTGTGAGCTTGAATAGTACATCTGGTCCCTTGCCTGCTCCTCTCTGACTTCATTCCCATTCTCTGCTTCCCAGTAACCATGAACTAAGCAGCTTGTCCCACCATGTCCTTGTGCCACAATGTTCCTGCCTTGGAGCCAGCTGACCAGGGACTGAATTTCCCCAAACACTGATCTAAGTTTAAACCTTTCCTCAAAGATCTAAGTGCTGGATATTGTGTCCAATAATGGGAAAGCTAGTACAATAATAATGTATTTTTGTAATACTTGACATACTACTATATAAATCAATTAACATGGTATATTAAAAGTCTTTTTAAAAATTATTTTAAAACTTAGCAATGATAATTAACTATAGTCCTTACATCACCACAGTTTTTAGATATTAAGCATTGTTTTCAGCTTAACAAATATTAGTGTAAAGAAGCTTCTATGGCAACTACGCCAAAAATAATATTTGAAATAGTATTAATTTCTTGATCTTGATATAAAAAGCTTCTACAAACTCTGTAGTTTAAAACAACAGAACTGTATTATGTTATATTTCCAAATGTTACATGTCTAAAATAACTTGACAGGCTGAATTCCTTCTGAAGACTGCATGGGACAATATACCCCCCTTCTTTTTCCAGCTTCTGGAAGTTTGTTGTAATCTTTCTCTACTTCTTTTTTCTTCCATCATCATTGCCACAATACAGTATCATAAAATGCCTTTCTATTTCTCTATGACTATTTACATCTCCAAGTGTCCTGTTCTTTCTCCACCTCTGACCTCAGATTGCCACTCATAACTCTGAAAATCCTGCCTTGGTCTTAAAAGAACACTGGTGGTGATGCAGTAATCACTTAGCTAACCAAAGGTAATTGTCACACAGCAAGATTCTTAACCTGGTCACATTGGCTAAGTGGAAAAGAAATCTACATATTCCAGGAATTATGTAAAATAACATCTTCACATAATCTGTGGATTAGGATATGGGCATCATTGGGAAACCATTATTCAGACTACTATAAATAGAAAGTAATCTTTAAGATAAACTGGAAGGTTAAAAAAGAGGATTAAATTTGGGTGTTCATTTATAACTCTTTGAATTGTAAATTCTAAATTACAAAACTAGGAATTGGGAATATTGATGAAGTCCATCTACACTGGCAAAAATTTGAAAAATTAAGTAAATCCTGTAGGATTAATGGACAACCAAAATTATGACTTCATGCATATAATATACAAAGTTAATATTTCTTTGATCTCTTTTTTCATAACACTAAATGTGATTTTCAAAATGCTAAAATGTAGAATAGTGACTTTTACAAGTGTATAAAATAAACATGTACTAAAGATTCAAATTAACTGATTATTAGTAAGAAAATATGCAGGTGTTATGTCTAATTCAGTTGAAAAATCAAAGAACCACAAATTTATATGAAGCAGAAGAACACTGAAATAAATTACAAATGGGCATGGAACTAGGTTTATAAATAAGATTGAGTGAAGTCAAATCAAATTCTGTGGGAGAGAATAAATGTACATATCTATAAAAATTATTTTGCATTGTTTTCAGTTATTTACAATTTTCAGAGGCAGAAAATAGCTGAAAACCACTTAATCATGTTGTGGGAGTTGTTATCTTATCATCTTTATAGTTCATGCCTATAGAAAGCAGAGGCCATTAAATAGCATATGTACTTAGGGGACTGGAATTTTGAGGGCTATCTTTAACTCTGCATATATCTGGTAGGTTAGTCAACTTTGTATTATTACATCATTATCTAAATTTTTGGAAATGGTTATTACATTTCTGTTACAGATATTTTTGCACAATGGGATTTTTCTTCCAAATCGATCAGGGAATTTAGCAGCCAGAATCTTCAAAGACAGATATACTTCTTTGAAAATAATGATCAGAAATATAATGTCTCCAGTTTATTTCCAACATGAATTTTTAAACTTCATTTTGAATGTTTTGAAGTATTGTTTGACAATGTTCTACATTTTTCCAAATACTTTATCAATTGAAGTATTTTATAATTTTATTTATGTTTTCTAGTGTGCGAATGATGGATACAAATTCATTTTCTTGCTAATTTTCTTCTAGTGCACAATGTGTAAAGGGAATACTGATCTCATAATTATATATGCATATATATACACACACACATGTATATATACACACACAGATAATCATGCAAGATAGTGTTTGTGCACAAACTATAAGAATCTTGCATTGCTTTTCAAACACTAGTGATAAGTTTGTTGTGTAATGGCACAATATATAACTTTAAAAAATATTTAAACTGCTATCATTAAGTGCACCATTCCATCTATCATCAATAACATATTTTTGTTCCATTTAAAATGTAAATGTCATTGGTAACAAAGTGGAAAAAATCTATTCCAAAATAATATATCACTAATTGGCAAAATATTTCAAGCAGTGATTTCCAAATCGTGATTGCAAAATTCTATTATTGAAGTCTAGGACCAAGTAGAATATAGTTTCTTTAAGGCATTTGAGAATTAAAATTTAAATGTAAATTCATCCCTAAACTGATTTGAGAATTTGTTAATGAAGTATAGAAATGTTACAGAGAATCAAGAGTATAATATTGTCATTTACCTATTCTTGTTAAGTGGAGAATATATCGGTATCTTGATAGGTCTGATGTGGCATAAAGTAACATAAGGACATTGATTGAAAATGGGAGGGGATTGTCTATCTTCTGTACTGTCATCGGAACATTGTGTAATATCATATCTATTTTTGTCAAATGTCAGTTCTGTGTCTCTAATGCTTAGAAAAAAGTCACTTTATATTATCTTTAAATATCAGCTCTATTATGTGACTGTAGTCTTTACTTCTTTTTCTCAGGTCATGTAGGCACTTTTGGTTAACATTTTATATTTTGATACAATTTTATTTTGGCATTTAGCATGGTTCAAAAATTTTGCAGGTGTCAAAACAATGAATTTCTGGAGGCTATTTTTTCCTTTTTCTCTTTCTAAAAGCTTCGGTATTGTTAACATCAACAGGAAAAAGAATTACAGCAAAGCATAAAGTAGAAGTGCAGTTTTTGTTCCTTATAGGTAGCTGGCAGTAGTTCTCTTAATTTACTATTGTAATAAAACAGAAATGACAATGTTTTTCCTAAAAGGGAAAAACATATTTTCTGATAGAAGATAGGCCAAAGTGGTAATATTTTTAATCACAAATCCCACTTAAACAGCATGATCCCAGATAAATGTATCAGAGTATTTTAGTATGTGAGTTATTGTCTAAGCTCTCAGTAGCCTACTGTAGTGAGAGCAGATGGTTTGAGTTTATATCTTTTGTGCCTCTCAGTTATTGATGTGGATTATATGAGAAGATAATTGGCAGGACTTTGCACATAATTGATATAAAATGCTGTTTAGGCTCTTCTCCTATTGGTCAAGTTTTTAGGACATCTGGGAGAACAATCTCCTGGATTACATTCGGAATAGATAACTTTCAATCACGTATGCTAGCAGTAAAATGTTATAATGCTTTACAATTTCCCTGCAAATTAAAAAAAATGAAATATGCTTGTTCTAATGAAAATTGCTTTACTGAAATCTGAGAAATTACTAATTTAAAAAGTAAATCTTTTGCTTTATTTTGCATTATATAGGAGAGTAAGAAAATGAAAATATAAACACAATTTAAAAGAAAAAAGAAGAGAATATTCTCAAGCTACATTTGTGGCATTCTGATATTTATCCATAATTGCCTTTTTAATACAGGGTATTATAATAATTCCACCTCTATTTATATGTCTTTTGAGGTTTGTAAAATACTGGCAAATTTTTGAATAATGATAATGTTCATAAGAGCAGGCAGAAAAATACAGCCCCTATTTGTACAGGTGAAATGTAGTGTTTGGTTAACTCCTTTTCTATGGTGTCCAATGTTCTCCTCTATTAGTCAATGCAAGTGTTTCCCACAGATATAACATTGTTATCATCTTATATTATAAATTTAATAATTCTATATTTAGAATTTTACCTCTCATTAATCTTCCAATTTTAAAATGCCATATTACATTTAGTAACAGCAAATGAAAGGGATATTATACAATAGGTAAATATTTAACAGATTTTTAACATATAGGTTTTAGGAAAATCAAACATACATATATATAAATATATATACACACACACTAGTGAGCATATCGATAAATGGATAGCCAATCTGATCTTGAAGACAGATGTCTGAAAAGGAACATAAGTGATTAATTTTGTGAGGGCAGAAAATTGAATTAAGAAAGATTAATAAAAGTGAGCATACATCTACTAAACAAGTTATGCCAGATTGAGTTAATATTCATTTACTGATTAATATGATATAGGAATCCTGACAAATTTTTAATTTGCCTTCTATTGCCATTATAGATATTTTTGTGTGAAAAAATGGCATGTTTATGGTTCCACTAGGTATATTTAGCTGCATTTCAATCCTATTTAAAATGTGATAATTGGAAAACAATTGAGTTCTGCCTTTGCAGCTCACCTGCCATAATATAAACATTATATATATATACATTTGCCTCTCCTTGAAATGTGCTTAATTATTATATCTTTTTATTGTACTCTCAATAAAAAATATTTCCTTAGATTATTTCCAGTGGTCAAGCCCTGTATAAATTAAATAAACTAACTACATAATAAAATTCATATTGGCATAAGAATTTCTATATTTCTTTTTTCTTTAGAATTAAAAAGGCTCTAAAGAATATTACACAGTTTCTGTGTCCATATTTTTTTTTATAGTAATTCAAACCCTCTTCTGACTACACCACACCTCCAAACACAAGGTTTTAGGGAGATATCTTAGAAATTAACTGCAACACCTATTACCATTTTTGTGACTGGCTACATATATTGAATTGTTAATCATGCTCTGTCCTCTTATTATTATTTGGTAGTTAACAAAACCTTTTATATAACTTACACTGAATTTAATTTTATCAATGTATATTTAAAGAATTAGAACTTGGATTTCCTCTTTGAGAAAAATTATTCCATATAGCCGCCTAGTATGAGTATCCATGTAAGTACAAAATGTACTTTTGTTGTATCTTATTTTATGTGTGTGTTTTCTTGTGGGGTGTGTTGTGTTAATTCTTTTTTCTAAATTATCATATGGGTTACTTGGTTTTATTTCTATAAATGTTTTTTCCTATAAGTTGGATCATATTTTTTTCATTTCATTTTATGCTTAATGATTTTTGATTGGATATTACACATTCAGGACATTGTACTGTAGAGATTCCGGCTGAAGGCAGACTGGGAAAGGGTTGGAGATGATGACAAAAGAAGCTCTAGGATGCTCTGAGTAGTGCTTAATGTATGGTAGT
The DNA here is from genome assembly GCF_053883595.1 of Heterocephalus glaber. Taxonomy (NCBI): domain Eukaryota; kingdom Metazoa; phylum Chordata; class Mammalia; order Rodentia; family Bathyergidae; genus Heterocephalus; species Heterocephalus glaber. Next base: position 12,308,290 of record NW_028258308.1, on the reverse strand, counting down.
GGTAGAGCTCAAAAGACCAGATTGCTTATAAGAATGCCAACAATAATTGAGAGCTTTAGGAGGTTTCAGTAGGGTCAAATGACAAATCTATTACTTAGATCTAACAAGTCCCCCAAAATTTGCAGGTTTGGTATTTGGGCCTGGTTAGAAAGGTTGGGTTCCTGGGAATGTGACCTAGAAAGGTTTATTCTTATTCTTGCCTCCTCCCTTCTCTCTCTATTCCTGCCCGCCCTGATGTGTGCACTGTTTCTTTGCCATGCCTTTTTCATCATGCTCTTTCTATCATGGAGAAGGCCAGTCATAGACTGCACCCTCTAAAAATGTGAGCCTAAATTAACTTATCCTCTTTTAAGTTGCAGTTGTCAAATATTTTGTCACAGTGATAGGAAAACTGAAGACAATATAAAAGGATATATTATCCTTTTGTAAATGTTCTTGATTAGACAGCTATCTAAACAAGGTTCCTCAAGGAGGACATATAAGTTTTAAATATTTCAAATATACATTAGGAAAAATTTTATAATATTTTTTTATAAATCTTTGATATGGAGATTTTAGTTGATTGCAGTTTACTTATAAATAAAGACTAGGATGTGATTAGTAATTCAAAATATAATGTTATTCTCAAAAAATATAATAGTCATATTGAACACTGTGATCCTTATCTTCTGTAAAGAGAAGTAGAAACACTGAAATCAGGGTTACCAGAAGGCTAATGAGCTGGAAAATCAAGTAACATAAAGAATACCAGAAATAGACCATGATACTTAATATAGCATGCAGAAAAGTGAGGAATTTGTGGTCATCCTCTTCAAATGTGTAATAGCTATGCTTGAGCAAAGAGAACATTTTTTATTTGTTCCAGAAAGTGAAACTAGTATGCATAGATATGAAATACCAGAAAGTTATAATTTAGTCTGTTCTAAGTTTATAAATGGAATGGATTTGTATACTGAATGTGGGATTCTAAATTCTTCATTAACAACTGAAATTATTTCTAATATAGAGAATGAAGTAGAATAATTCATAAAATCCATTTTAAAGTATGGTAATTATATACATCTATATCAATTTAATGGATAAATTACATAAAGAAATATTTGAAACTGAAGTTACTGTCTTTGTACTAGTGAGTAGACAGACTGTATGAGCCCATATTTATAAGTATATGCAATGCAACTTTTTCTGTAGTGAAGGATGGATAGAGCAATTAGTATATATCGGAGTTCCAAAACTTTGTTCTATTTTCTACATCTTAGTAGAGCACTGGAGTAATAGTAGGCAGCTCATTTAAGGACTCCTAGAAAGACAGTTCAACTGCAATTTAATTCTAGGGCTGATTGAAGGAAACCAGATCTTCAAAGGAACACCGTTTACCCTATTTAAAGCTGTAGTTCAGTGATTTTTATGGGAGGAAAGTATTTTAATAATGTGAGCTTTAAACTGAAAAACATGTGCTATTTTCTATATATTTTGTGAATGAGATTTTAAAGCTGAGAATCTTACTATTTTACACATTGCACATGTGTCAGAGTGCAAATTTCATCTTTCTGGCTAATGTTTGCCACAATGATTTTAATAGATATCTTCTGATAGAAACATCAATTAGTATTGATAACTCTTTTTAAATTACACCCTCTAGATAACAGTCATTATATTCATGGCATAAACTTTTACTAGGAAATATTCTATATGGCTTAAACTGCTAAACCAATCCTTAATGTATTTTTGAATATTGTTAAATTTATACTCTATAAAATTGAGGAATGTAGTCAATTTATTCATGAGCCCGATATTAGATATAGAGATTAACATGACTGTTGAACATTCATTTATTCCTATTATGCATTGTAAATTCATTATGTGAAAATTCACAAATATTTGTATCAAGTCCTGTTATAAAGTTTAGATGTATACTACCTATGTATAAGTTAATCATAAATGACAATATTTTATATAATATCTTCATGATTATACATATTCTTGATGATTTCATCTTCTACCAGAATGATAAATGAGTGATATTGTAATTTCCATTCTTATTCAAATTTGTCCTGAAAAGAGAAAATATGCTCATCAGATCAATTTAATAAAAATATTTTGATTCCTGAATATCACATTCCAAGAGTAATGTCATTCATAAACTATTATATTCATAAATTATGTTATTCTTATTTTAGCACTTCATACTTCATCAGCATCATTTTCATCATTTCAATATAATTATTCAAAGTTATACCAATTTTATATGCATACTTAAGGTATGTACATGCATGTGTACATGCATATGCAACTATGTATGTATATATGAATATACACTTGTATAAAATACAATAAAGTTAATTACTAAAATGGAGGATTTAAAAATGTAACCAATGAAATTCATTTTTGATGCTAGTAGTTCTCTCCAGAATATTATCTTTTTTCTGGGAAGCCAAAGTAACTTAGAATTTTGAGAATATTCAAACACATATGCTCATTTAAGTTAGTATTAGTCATATTGCACACAAGACAATCTTCTGTACTCTTTCCTGTACTTACATATGTACTATTAAGCAAAGTTCACCTTTATTTTCTCATATTTGAAATTTTCATGATTTTTTAATATCATGATAAATATTTTTCCTTATTTAGTTATTTCACATTAGAATTTTATCAAATTGAAATCACATTTTTGTGCCAATATAACCTAACTTCCATCCCTCCAACATTTTCTGAAACCTGTGATAAATTTATCAAAAGATTCTGTTACCATCTTTTATAACTGCCACAGAAGCTCCTTAAATCCTGACTGTTCTTCCCAGAGCCCTACATCTCTGAAATCCATCTCTCAAGCTTCCTTTTTTTAAATGTGCTGTTGCTGCATTCCATACAATAAGGTTGAGGGCTGGAATTGTTTCAGGGTTTTGGAGAAATGGTTGAAGGAATCTCACAGAGATAAAGCTGAAATTATCCCTAAAATCAAAGGACTGAATAAAGCCAAATATCCAGCAAAGTGAGTTTATAAGCAAGAGAAGAAAGTATAACCTGTCCTCTCCCTGGAGTCATTTGCCATTTTGAAAAAATAAATCAATACTTTTATTATGATTCAGCTTCAATGTGTATCTGTCTATCAATAGGACTATTCTGGCTGCCTCTACCAGAATCATTTGCTAATATAAGACACTGCCTTTTTCTATATCAGCACTGTTTTTATATAATTTATTTTAATCATTTGCATGATATATCATGAATTTAATTTGAATTAGAATCAAAGATTTCTTATGTGTGACTAAATCTCCAGTCTTTAACATAGTAATTAACAAATGACAGTCAGTGACTACCTGCTGTACAAATCAATAAATTAATCTATAAAGACAAGGTCTCTTAGCAAATACTAAGAGCAATAGAATCACACAATGAACAAAATCTGGAAAGGTGAAATCATGAAGCATTAAAAGGATTTGGTATCTTTTAGTAGGTTCTAGATGGATAACTCTAGCTTATAGTGTTGTTTCAGATTAGCTTTTAATGTAGCTTGTACAAAAGCTGTATTTATAAGGCCAGAACATGCTATATTGATTGAAAGAATTATCATTGAGTATCTATTGTGATGCTAAGCATTGTACTATGTACAAGAACTGTAGGAAATGAAAAACAGAAGTCTTGACAAGGAGACTATAGAGTCAAGACATAAACACCATAATTAGAAATGGTGAAAAAAATCATACAAAATTATAGTATGCATGAATCTAAAATGTTTAAAACGTTGCTTGGCCAAGTGTAGGGCCTCAATTGTTATGTGTACATTGACAAGAAAATAACAGGGGAAGGGAGACATGGAATAGAGTGACCAAAATTAGCATTTGAATTTAGATTTTAGTGGAAGAAGGAAAAATAATAAGAAAAAGGAGCAAAAGAAAAATCAAATTCATAATCACTGTCAAGTCCAGATAAAGGTCAGTATGGCTACACTCAGCCAGCAGAAAGGAAAGAGTAAAATGTCCATTAAAACATTTGATGAGTACGTTCCAAAATGAGAAAACATTGGTGGGTATTAAACAAAAGAAATAATAATTTGGTTTCCAAAAACATGTTATGACTGTTTTGAACATAGATTATAGATCAGATTGAAAAGTAGAACACTTGAATTGGAAGCTATTAGCAGTCTTATGAAAATGAAATAATTATAATTTGCTCATGTAGTGAATATGAAGGTAAGGAAAACAAAGATATAAAAAAAGACTCCAGGATTCCCAGTTAAACAACTGTGAGGGTTAGGTTCACAGAGTAACATAATTTAGTGTGCAGTAAGTACTGTGTGCAGGTGTTTGTTAGTAAAGGAAATTGTTTTAAAAGCTGTGATACCTATGAAATATCCAAATACCACTAGTCTTTTAAGAATTATTTCAACTAATGCTCCATGGTTCTCGGTGATTACCAATATCTTCTCATATGAAGGTCATTCTATCATTAAACTCTTAAATGTGAACCCTTGAATTTTATTTTTGCTGCTTGGATCATACTTTTCAGTAATATTTTTCAAAAGTGATACATGCATATGTAATTCTGAAGGCCTTGGATATATGAAAAATTATTTATGTTTACTTTACTAAAAATATGTTGTATGCAAATAGTATTAGTGGGAAATAACGTCATATTTTAAAAATAATCTTCCTTGTTACATGTCGTTAATTTTTTTAAAGTATATTATTTAAATATGTTTAGATAATAAAAGCATCATGCACTTGTTTTAGTAAATTTAAATTTGCAACAAAATGGAAAGAAAAATATCTGTACCTTTTCTCCTATTTCTCTTCCTCTAGATCTACCTACTGTTAATCTGGTGAATATTCTTTCAGTCTTTTCCTTTGCTCTCCTGTGCTTTATATCATAAAAAGTTATCTTGATTGAATACATATATAGTTATTTCATAGCAAAGGTACACTCTTCTGGGAGCAAGGCAGCAAACTCATAGACCTAGAAAAATAGGCCTTTATACCCATTTGCATATTTGCAAGGTCCTGAAGCTGGCTTTGAGGCACCCAGTACTAAATTCAGATTATGTCTGTACAATCAGCTTAGAGTATGAACACGAGATAGGAGTCTCAGCTATTAACTTTAAAAATCTGTCTTTTAAGATAGATTTGGATTTATCTTTTAAAGATCTTTTAAGAACTCCATTTGTGTGACAAATTCAGAATCTATCTGATTCATTATTTTTAACAGTTTTAGTGAGGTTAAAGTGTACAGCTTAATGTTTTTATTATACTGACAGATATATCTAAGCGTCACTGTAGTTAATTGGATAACATGTTCATCACCTCAAGGAGAAACACTATACATTTTAGGTTTCATCAACAATTCTCTATCCCACAAAGCCCTAAGCAAATACTAATATATTTAAGATCAACCAAGAATTTCAGTTGTGTTTGTTATACATGAAGTAATATGACCTTTTGAGACTGACTTTTAAAACTGGGGATAACGTTTTCAAGACCCATCTATGTTGTAGCGTGTATTGGTACTTCATTCTTTTTTGAGGTTGAATAATATCACATAGATGTTCCACACTTTGCTTATACAGTCATCAGTTTACAGACATTTGGCTTATTTCTAGATTTTGGTCATTATGAAAATGCTGCTTTTAACATTAGTGTACATGTTTTGGCATTGGCATGTGTTTATTTCATTTCTCTTATGTACAAAAGAAGGATCAACCTGGGTCTGGTGAAACATGACTGTAATCCCAAGACTTGGGGAGATGGAGACAGGAGGATCACAAGTTCAGCGCAGCCTGAGCAACAAAGTGACTAGTTAGAGCCTGTCTCAAAATAGAGAATAAAAATTTAAAAATCTATAGATGTAGGTCAGTGCAAAGGTCCAAGTTTCAATAATTCCCAGTACTGTAAATAAATAAATAAGTAACAAATGGTTGAATTATATGGTAATTATGTTTAACCAATAGAAGAATTTCCAGTTATTTGCCAAAGAGGCTGTGGAGCTATCCGTGCTCATTTGTACACCTTCTTTGGAGAAAGGTCTACTCAGATATTTTATTAATTTTTAATTGGAATCTGTATGTTTTTATTTTTGAATTATAACATTTTAATATTGCATAAAGTGATACTTCATCAGATAGATAACATGCAAATATTTTCTTCCCATTGACGTTTTATTTATGTCTTTACTCATAGTTTCCTTTTGAGTACAAACATCTTTTTTTTTGTCTCAAATATGCTGATCCCAAATATAGATAGAGATGATATGGATGATATAATATATATATAGATACATAGATATGTATTCCTTTGTTGCTCACACTTTTGGTGTCATTTCTAGGATTAAATTGCCAAATCTAAGGTCAAGAAGATGTATGTCTAGTTTTCTAACAGTTTTAAAGTGACTATTGGCCAACTGTAAATTTAGAGAATAGTCTACTGACTGCCATCACTTCTAAGACCAGCCACAAGTTGGACAGATTCCAATAATTTCCTTCAAGTTTGACGATTTGCTATAAGCCATCATTGTACTTCCTGGAAGCTGTTGTAACTATGGTTCATTATGAGTAAATGTACAGATTCAAAACAACCAAGTACAGAATGATTGATAACTGAATCCTGGCAGGATCCAAATCCAAGAGCTTCAGATTTTCGTAACATGGAATTAGCACAACACTACTCACTTTGACTCCATGCATGGCCATACATACAGAGAATTTCCAATGTAGAAAGCTCACTCAAGGGCTGATGCCCAGAAAATTTAAGTTGACTGTTCCCAGGACTGATCACAGTTCCAACTTTTTAGGCTTTTAGCTAATATCTTTTGACTCACCTAAGCCTGACCCTAATTAGCAATGCTACTACACTGCTAACCCAGGAACCTCTGTCAGACAAAGCACTCCTCTCTTGGCATTCACAGAAAACACAGATCATCTCCCAGGAGTTTATAGTAAAATCCAAAATTCTCTTTGGTCAAAGTTGAATTCTTTCCTGCATATGTTTGATTGTTACTTTCAGGGCTTTTATTTCCTTTTCTTGCTTACTTCCCCTGACTAGAGCCTTCAGTAAAATGTTAAATAGCATCGATGAAAGTGGATATCTTATCTTGTTCCTAATTTTAGGATTGAAATCATTCTATCTTTCATGACTGAATATCTTAGTAGCTGTGGGTATTTCATAGACACCATTCATCAGGTTGAGGAAGTTTCCTTTAATGTATTTGCAGAGGTTTTTATTGTGAAAGGGTGATGAATTTTTCAAAAGCTTTTCTGTGTTTATTGAGATATCACATAGCATCTTTTGTTTTAATGTTAGGATATTTTTGCATTAATTGATTTTTTGATTTTGTACCAATTTTGCAATCCTATAGTAAATCTTGTATGCCCAAGATATATAGCTCTTTTGATACATTGCTGGATTAACCTTGTAGGCATTTGTTAAGAATTTCTTAATACTAACATTAAAGTAATTACTGTGGTAGAAAGTGACAAATTTTGCCTATAGTTATTTTCAATTCATAATTATTCTTGGAAATTAGAGGAAGCTCTGTCAGGTATTACTAGCCACATGACAAAAAGGCTTAAACACACATTTTTAGATAACTGAAATTGATGCATGTTCTTTTATCTTCTATGTTTATACATTTTCAGTTAAAAAGTTTAAACCCAGTGAGCCAAAAGTGGACAGTTTCAGCCAGGCCTGATGTTATTAGGAGACATTTGAAAAAAATCACAAAGAAGTAATTGTAGTGTAAATGGCACTGGAGGATTTGAAGAGATGCTGTCTGTAGAACTCTGATCAGGAGTTTTTATTTCCTCTAAATGTCCACAAAAATTGATGAAACTCCTCCCAGTGCAGCAATTCAGAGGGAGAGAAGATGCCTTGGAAGCAGTTGTTTAGGCTGTTAGAGAACTTCATACCTCCATAGTCCCACATAACACAGGGATCCATGCACCGATAATTAAAAACAAAACCAACAAAAACTGAAGCAGTTCAACACATGTTCTCATTTCTTTTAAAGTTCTAACATAAAAAAAAGGGGAGACGGACTCAGTTCTCTCTTTGCAATTAGTATCAGTCAGTCCTGACACAGAAAGTGACCCATCCAATGTCAAAGTAGTTTGGATTGATCATCAGGGGGACACACACACAAAAAAGATAAAGGAATGGTATAGAAAAGTACTGTATTAAAAGAGAATCTGTAAAGGCCAGGACAAAGGTGTCTCTCATAGCAGCTCTTAATTAAATGTTTAAGTAAATTCTTTGGAAATTTGACAACACCCAGAATATTCTGTGGACTGTAAGCTAAGTAATTTTTATCTATATTTTATGTATATTTTTGCTTCCATAGTGGGCATACAATGCTTATTAAACAATTGTAGTTGTTGCTATTGCTGCTGTCCATTTGACCAATATTTCTTATAAGATATATATTATTTACTAATTTGGTAGGTACACATATGGTATCACTTTTTTTGAATATCTTTTATTTTGGGTTAAATTAACATTAAATATTTTTCTATTAAATGTTTTCTCATTTGTTAGGTAATTTGCAACTGGCTTGTGTTCATTATTTTAACAGAATGTTATATCATATATAATTTATTTTCAGGGATTGATTTAGATAATTAAATTTTTACTGTATCATTTTTTACAAGTACATCATTACCCTGTATTTCTGATATATCAACCCTTTGTTGACATACAGAAGTTTTACAGGTGTCTATTTATCTTCTTGTTTTCCTTTCTCAATTTTCAAGGCATTCTGCTTAAAACATTTGCTGGAATTTGAGAACAAGCCATAATTAGCCTACGTATTTATATTATTTTTTTCATTTAATTTTTTAAAGCTTCTAGTAATTAGTTTAGGTTTTGAGGTAAATTGCTTATTATATATGTTTCTTTACCTTCTGATAACGATTCAAGTACTCTCTAAGGCACTGACTTGAGTTCTTCACGTGTATGCTTTATTCCTTATATATGCATGTGCTTCCACTTATCACATTTAATTTATTTTATGATTTATATTCACATTTCTCATATTATATCCCTATATTACATTTTTAATTATGGAAAATTTCAAATTTATATACCTGAAAGGAAAGAGAATAATTATACATTAGTCTGTTGTGACAATTATCATTTTACTGTTATCTTGTTTCAGCTAACTTTCATCCAAGTTTGTGTTTCTTTTAAAGATATGTTCTTTCTCACTAATAAAGAATAAAAATTAAGCACATAAAAAAATTCAAAAGGAACCTGTAGAACCCCTATATGCATTCATCAATTGTTAATATATTTGGCTGGAATATTTCAGAATAAGTTCCGTGACACATCCAGAAATTATGTGCTATGAATTGAATATGGTTTGTGTTCAGCAAAACCTATACTGAGGTTTAATTCCTCAAAAAGCAGTGTTGGGAGGTGGGACCTAAGGGTATTTGTGTTGTGGGGATGGCGCTTTCACGAAAGGCTTAGTGCTCTTGTGGGGTTGAATAAGAACTTTGTTTCAAAAAATTAACAATACTTTTTTCTATTCCAAGAACTAAAACATTAGGACAATAATATCATTTAATATAGAGTCCGTATACACATATCACAAAAGTATTCATCTTGTTTCTTTATTTAGTGTTAATTCAAGGAGGCATTGACTTAATTATAATATCTTTCATATCTCTAAAAATATTTAGTTTTCATAATGTCTTTTTGTTTTGTCTAAACTAAATCACTAAGTCATGGTGTTTCTGATTATTTTCGCATAAACAGATTCAGAGAAACGGTTGTCAAGACAATTACAGTGGTGATGTCATGTAATTCCCATTCCATCATATCATGAAGATATGTGAGAGTGTCTTTCTAATAAATCTGAGAGTTCATTTTAGTTAAGCTGGTGTTCATTAGCTTCTTGTGCAGCTATAGTATCTTTCTGTTTGGAATTCATATTTAGTCTTGTGAGACTCTTCAACAGTTAAAGTTACTAATTGTCTGAATTAATATTAATCATCTCAATCAATTTTGGTATTAATTGCCTGAATCAATTACCGCACAGTTGCATAACAACTGGTTATTTTCTTTTTTCCTCATCCCTTCTATCTTTATTATCTGACTTTTTTTCTGTATAGACAAGCTTTCTCTATTTCCTTCTATCTTCCTTCATAGTTCTTTGTGTAAAATATAGTATGTAGAAGGATTCTTTCTCTAGCCAAAATGTTATAAAATATAATTGTCATTTTTCCTTTGGATAGTCCAGTTGTACCAGAGTTGCCAGTGGAAGACTTTTAGGCTAGCTTTAGTGTATTTTTAATACAAGTCTATTTGTCTTTTGGAATTTTCTTAAATTCAGACCTCAGAGGATGCTCTAACCTCATTTTATTTTATTTTAAAAATATTTTTGCAGCCCATTATCTTGATTAAATGTTTTATTTAACAGTTCCTTCTACTGGGAGAGGTATTTACACACCAAGAACTGGCCAGTATGGATGTTTAGTAAGACAAGTAAAAGACACTGGGTTCACACAGATTTCCCAAATTCTAACATTATCACAGTGTTCTTCCTTGTCTTCTATCTCATATGTTCACTTCTCTACCACCACAGTAAAAATATTGGTTCTTTGCAAGATCATCCTGTAATTCATTTATGCTGTTTCATAATTATGCAGAATAGTTCTAGAAACAATATACTGATAATTCTACCAAAAAATTAACCTCAGTAAAAATTACAGTTATCTGAAAAATCAGTTGTTCTACTCAGAATATGTGTCTGAATACATGGTCAATAGTTATTTAAATCAATTTTACATGGCTCTGCATCAATATACTATAGTTCATAAAGAGTATAATGAGTTATTTTAAAAATGATGAGACTTTGCCCTACCGAGGTCCTGAGTTGCACAGAACACGCCGAATCAGACTGCTGCAGACAGGCAGGTCTGTGCAAGCCCTACCGAGGTCCAGAGTCATGCGGAAGATGCCAAATCACCCAGATGCAGACAGGCAACTACCTGGTCCCACACTACAAAGAGGCAGAGGACACCAGACAATCAGACCAAGGTACTGAGTCCCGCTGCTCCCAGCCCAGAGGAAAGGGCTTCCGTGCCACCATCCCTCCCACCACTCCTGGCCCAGAGGTAGGGGCTTCTGAGGCACTGTCCCAATGCTCCTGGTCCAGAGGAAGGGGCTTCCCGGCCACCATCCCTCCTGCTGCTCTCAGCCCACAGGAAAGGGCTTTGGGGTCACCATCTCTACAGCTGCTCCCGGCCTCTGTCCCACCTCTCCCAGCTCAGAGGAGGTAACCCGTGCAGGTGCTAACAGCCCCCAGCCCCAGTTGAAATGAGAAAACACATAAATAAGTCTCAAAAACAGACTTCCAGATCACCTACAGCAACCCCAAAAGGAAATGAGATGGAACACTCTGATACTCAACCACCTGGACCCACTGAACTGGCAACAAAAGGGGACCTGGAAAAAATGAAATCAGAAATAATTTCTCAGATAACAGGAGAAATTGTGCCCCTAGTGCAAGACATGATTAATAAATCTAGAGAGAACCTCAGGAACATGATGGAATCTCAACATAAGAAACAAATAGAATCCATAAAACAGATGCAAATAGATTTGCAGGACATGAAAAACTCCACGGAAAGTCTACACAGCAGAATGAGCCAGTGTGAGGGCAGAATTTCAGATATAGAAGATAAGACTGCAGTTAGTGACCAGGAAAAGAAAAATTGCTTCAAACTTATAAGGGAACATGAGAAATCAATCCAGCAGCTGCCAGATGAAGCAAAGAAGAATAACATAAGACTGATTGGAGGCAATGAAGAAACAGGATAGAGTGGAGATGACATAAATAATCTCTTCAAAGAAATAATGGCAGAAAACTTCCCAAGCAGGGAAAAAGAACTTGACATACAGATAAGTGAAGCATATAGGACTCCAAATACCCTTGATCAAAAAAAATCTACACATAGGCATATAACTGTTAAGATTCCAGAAACTCAACAGAAGAACAAAGTTCTACAAGCAGTGAGAGAAAAGAAACAAATCACATACAAAGGAAAGCCCATCAGAATCACAGCAGACTTCTCAACACAAACCATCAAGGCAAAAAGAGCTTGGCGTGACATATTCCAAGCCCTAAAAGAAAACAGCCTCCAACCCAGAATGATGTATCCTGAAAAGCTATTTTTCAAAATGGATGGAGAAATAAGATACTTTCATGACAAAGAGCACCTTAGGAACTTCGTGAATACCAAACCAGCACTCCAAAGAATTTTACACAATAGCCTAGGAACAGACATTGAGAATCACAACCTCAGGAAGCAAAGCAGAATGAACCCATCTGGCATGACAAGAAATTAAATGTAAAGGGGGAAAACCCAACAAAAAGAAAAAGTCATGGCAATGACAAGTCAATATATTTCATTTATTACCATTAATGTTAATGGTCTCAATTCACCAATCAAAAGAAATAGACTGGCAGAATGGGTCAAGAAGCAAAATCCAACAATATGCTGCATACAACAAACACACCTAATTCAAAAGGAAACTCATAGACTGAAAGTTAAAGGTTGGAAAACAATACTCCATGGAACGGGAACCCCCAAAAAACCAGGAGTAGTTATCCTCTTGGCAGATCAAGTAGATTTCAAACCAACACTGATTAAGAGAGACCAAGAAGGACACTACATCCTTGTAAAGGGAAGAATCCAAGAGGAAGAGATGACAATCATAAATAGCTATGCACCAAACACTAGTGCACCCAACTATATAAAACAAATACTAACGGACATGAAAAGTCATATATGCACTAATACAATTGTAGTGGGGGACCTCAACACCCCACTGTCACAAATAGATAGATAAACTAGACAAAAAATAAGTACTGAAATAATAGAACTCAATCCAACTCTTGAACAAGTGAACTTAACAGATGTTTACAGAGTCTTCCACCCCACAAAATCAGAATACACATTCTTCTCAGCTGTACATGGATAATTCTCCAAAATAGACCACATACTCACACATAGAACATGTTTAAGTAAGTGCAAAGGAATTGAAGTTATTCCCTGTATATTATCAGACCATAGTGCAATGAAATTGGGAGATCTAAAGCAAAAGAAACTCCAAAAATTTCATAAACACATGGAAATTGAACAACACACTTCTGAATAACCAATGGGTCACAGAGGAAATTAAAGAAGAAATCAGATAGTTCCTTCAATTAAATGACAATGACAATACAACATATCGGAATCTATGGGACATAATAAAAGCAGTCTTACAAGGGAAATTCATAGCAGTAAATAGGCATATTAGGAAAACAGAACGAGCCCAATTAAACAACCTGATGCTGCACCTCAAGCATCTAGAAAAAGAAGAGCAGGACAAACCCAGAGCTCAAATAAGGGAAGAAATTATAAAGATCAGAGGAGAAATCAATGCAATTGAGACTAAGAGAACAATACAAAAAATCAATGAAGCCAAGAGTTGGTTCTTCAAAAGAATCAACAAAATTGACAAACCTTTAGCCAACCTTGTCAGAAAAAGGAAAGAAAAGGCCCAAATCCATAAAGTAAGGAATGAAAAGGGTGAAATTACAACAGACCCAACAGAAATCCAGAGGATCATCAATACCTACTTCCAGAACCTATACGCCAATAAGATGTGCAACATAGAAGAAATGGACAAATTCCTAGATACATGTGAATTACCAAAGTTGAACGAAGAAGACGTAAAAATTCTGAACAACCCAATATTAACCAATGAAATTGAAAATGTAATTAAAAACTTATCAACAAAGAAAAGCCCGGGCCCTGATGGCTTCACTGCTGAATTCTACAAGACATTTAGAGAGGAACTGCTGCCACTACTGTTTAAACTCTTCAATGAAATTGAAAGGGAAGCAATACTCCCAAATTCATTCCTGGAAGCAAGCATCACCTTGATCCCCAAAGCAGAGAAAGACCCAACTGAAAAAGAGAACTATAGGCCAATCTCACTAATGAACATAGATGCAAAAATCCTTAATAAGATACTGGAAAACAGAATGCAGAAGATCATCAAGAAGATCATACACCCTGATCAGGTGGGATTCATCCCAGGGATGCAGGGATGGTTCATTATACATAAATCAATCAATGTAATACACTATATCAGTAGAGCCAAGGACAAAAACCAGATGATTATTTCCATAGATGCAGAAAAAACATTTGACAAAATCCAACATGCATTTATGATAAAAACCCTACAAAAATTGGAATAGATGGTTTCTACCTCAAACTGATAGAAGTCATCTATGAAAAACCAACAGCCAATATCATACTAAATGGTCACAAACTGAAATCCTTCACACTAAAATCAGGAACAAGACAAGGATGTGCACTATCACCACTTTTGTTCAATATAGTTCTGGAAACATTAGCCATGGCAATTAGACAAGAGAAAGAAATAAAAGGAATAAAGATAGGAAATGAAGAAGTCAAATTGTCATTATTTGCAGATGACATCATACTCTATATAGAAGACCCCAAGAACTCCACCAAAAGTCTTCTAGACTTAATAACCAAATTCAGTCAAGTTGCTGGTTACAAGCTCAACACACAAAAATCAATAGCTTTCCTCTACACCAATGACAGACTCACTGAGAGAGAAATAGGGCAAATAATTTCTTTCATAATAGCATCAAAAAAACTGAAATACCTAGGAATCAACCTAACAAAAGAAATCAAAGACCTCTTCTCTGAAAACTATGGCACTCTGAAAGGAGAGATTGAAGATGATATCAGAAATGGACAGACATCCTCTGCTTCTGGGTAGGAAGGATTAATATAGTGAAAATGGCCATACTTCCAAAACTGCTATGTAGATTTAATCCAATTCCAATTGAGATCCCAGCAGCATACTTCATGGACCTTGAAAAAACAATCCAAAAAATTCATTTAGAACAAGAAGAGACCCAGAATGGCAAAAGCAAATCTAGGTAACAGAGACATGGCAGGGGGTATCACAATCCCCAACCTGCAATTATACTACAAAGCTATTGTGATAAAAACAGCATGGTACTGGCAAAGAAGCAGACCTGAGGACCAGTGGAACAGATTAGAAGATGCAGAAACAATGCCAGACACACTCAGCCATCTCATGTTTGATAAAGGAGCCAAACACCTTCACTGGAGGAAAGATAGCCTCTTTAATAAATCTTGCTGAAATAATTGGCTTTCAACTTGCCAAAGATTAAAACTAGACCTGTATCTCTCACCATGCACTAAACTAAAATGAAAATGGATTAAAGATCTAAATATTAAAATAGAAACTCTGAACTAGTTGGAACAGAGGTTAGGTAGAAACCTTGAAGACATTGGTGTAGGCAAAGATTTTATGAACCAAACCTCAGTTGCCCGTGAACTAGCACAAACAATCAACAAGTGGGATCTCTTCTTATTAAAAGGCTTCTGCACAGCAAGAGAAACTACCAGTAGTGTGAAGAGACAAACCACAATGTGGGAAAAAACCTTCACCTGCTCTTCCTCAGAGAAAGGTCTACTATCTAGAATCTATAAAGACCTTAAAAAGATCAGACCTCCCAAATTTAAAGACCCAATCCAAAAATGGGTATCTGAAATGAACAGACATTTCTCAGAGAAAGAAGTAGAAATAGCAAATAAATACATGAATAAATGTTCAACATCACTAGTTGAGAGATGCAAATGAAAACAATGCTGAGATTCCACTTCACTCCAGAAAGAATGGCTGCTATCATGAAATCAAGCAATAACAAATGCTAGCAGGGCTGTGTGGAAAGAGAAACCCTGCCCCACTGCTGGTGTGAGTGTAGACTGGTGCAACCACTCTGAAAATCAGTATGAAGATACCTCAAAGAACTAGGAGTGGAAGTCTCATTTGGCCCCGCTATTCCCCTGCTGGGGATCTTCCCCAAAGAATTAAAAGAATCATACCACTGTGATATATGTGTGCCCATGTTCATAGCAGCACAGTTTGTGATAGCTAAAACTTGGAAACAGCAGAAATGCCCATCAACTTGAGACTGGATAAAGAAAATGTGTGTGTGTGTGTTTTTTTAAATGGAGTACTACTCAGTCATAAAAAATGAGAAATTAGAGACATTTATAGCTAAGTGGATGCACATTGAGGCAATACCCTTAAGTGAAATAAATAGGACACACATATAAATAACGAATAGTTTATCTGGTGTTAGAAACTAAAAGTGTAAATAAGGACTAAAACGTATAATAAGTAATGTGAAATAGGAAGAAAAGGGGCAAAGGGAAACGAAGTGGGAGTGGCAGGGGAAAGGAAAGGAGGGAATGGAATTAATATGAGAAAATGGAAAAATAGGATCAAAATCTTTGTAAATAGGAAGGAATGGAGGGTTGAAGGGAGGGCTGGGCAAGGGTGAAAAATAAGAACCAAGAGAGACTATGCAAAGGTGCAAATTTCCAATGATGAATGTCATTATATTTTATACCTAAAATGTATCAATGATTAGAATGAATAATCGAAAATGCAAAATAAGAAGAAAAGGTCCAAAGTGTAGTGGTAGTGGGAGGCGCAGGGGAAAGGAAAGAAGGGAAAGGAAAAATGCTGAGAAATGGAAAAAATAGAAATAAAGTCTTTGTATATAGGGAAGGGTGGAGGGGGTCAAGAGAGGGCTAGGAATGGGGAAAAAGTAAGAACCAAGAGGCATCATGTAATGGTATAAATTCCCAAAGAGAAATGTAAATGTGTTGTATACCTAAAATGTACCAATAAAAGAATTTAAGAACAAAAAAATGAAGAGACTTAAAAATCATTATTCTAATCATAAAAAGCACTGTCTGTGTCATAGAAGCCCTTAGAATAATTCTTCTCAATTAGTTATACTCCTGTATCCCATAGGCAACATTCAGGATTATTATAATCCTCACGTCTTATTTTGTTATAGTGCTACCAACTAAGTATGAGTATATGTAAAGCATTGTATTATATAATAAAGATTTTCTATTAAGTTACATAGAAGAAATAGTTGAATGGGAGTTTTCCTTAGCATTATCTTGTGTCATTTAATTTTTGTGCTTGAGAGAAATAGTAGAATTTTTCCATTCCTGAATAGTATCAGTTAGATGGGAATGTATAATAGATAAAATGGCTGGGTGTGCTTGCTTATGCATGTAATCCCAGCACTCTATAGAATGAGGCAGGAAGACCCAGGTTTGAACTCAATGTGGGCAAATTAGCAACTTATTGAGACCCTGTCTCACAAAATAAAATTAAAAAGAGGATGAGGGTGTACCTCAATGTGAGGGCCTTAGGTTCGATCTCCTGTATCAGAAAGAATAAAAGAAAGGAAAGAAAGGAAGGAAGTAGGAAAGAAGGAGAGAGAGAGAAAAAAAAGAGAGAAAGAGAGATAAAGAGGAAGAAAAGAAGGAAGAAAGGAGGAAGGAAAGAAAAGAAATTGAGTTGTAGAGCAATTGGCTGTTTAGAGTTAATTTGAACAGTGCTGATAACATTTTTTAAAGTCTATTTTGATGTTTCTTTTTAATCCTGCTCTAATATGGTTCTAGGAAAAGAATTGTTGGGTCAAAAAGATTACAAATCTTAACCTTTGTTGAAATGTCATATTGTTTTCTAGTGTAGTAATTTCAAGGTTTAATCCTATCAACTGAATTTCCCCATTGCTCTATGTTTGGGCCAGTAGTTTGTATTGTCACATTTTTCTTTGCCTTACATCTCTCCTTTAATGTAAAGCTGCAATTCTATCTGTTGTTATGCCAATATCAAACCTGAGGAGTTTGTAACAACCCGGAACTAAAACACAGAAATATATGTGGCCTTTAATCCACACAGTGCTGATGGCATCTGAATTAAGGGCAGTGTTTTGGGGAACAGCGTCTTTCAATCTATGAGGTCTGCATTATCTCCAGGTGGCTAGTACTAGAATTGATTTGCACTCTACCTCAAGATACATTTCTCTCAGAATAGTGCTTCTTAATAATTGTTCAATAATCTCAATATCTGGAAGAGCATAACTCATGGCCACTAAGAGCAACTTAAACTGGATCTAATAGTGATGAGAGTGGTAGTTAATTGTTTTAAATCAACTGCACATTTTCAAGATGAGAAAGTAATTTTGAATATTTTTGTCTTACAATTCTGGGGGTCTTTGTTCTTTCTGTGGCCTTTTCACACAGGTTTTATTCAGTCTTCTGGTTGTCATTTTTATTGCAGTCTTCAAGATTCTTCACAGACGGTTCTATCCACAATCTCAGTCCAACAGGAATCAATGTCTTGATTAACCCAAGTTATGCTTATTTAAAAGCAGTAGGATAGATTAATGAAAACTTTTTAGGGGTTCCCAATGACTTTGAGAAACATTTAAATCCCCTCATATGGCTTAAAATTTCTTTGTAACTTAGATAATTTTTTCTTTATTCTCTCAAACTATAAACAGCAACATTGAATTAAAATTTCTCAAGTGACTCATTGTCAGGTTTGTTGAGATAAGTGTATTTATTTGTTCTAAGGGTTTTCCACTTACCTATTTATATGAATGCACAGAATATCTGAATTCTCTAAATTTAATTTATAGGTAAACAAGTAGCAACTTACTTGGTAGGTGACTTCCCCTTTTACTGGAACTTCTTAAAGAGTTTGAATTTTGAATGACTTACACCATTAAGGAACTAATCCAGAGACTTCTTACACATAGGAATTTTCTGTGATTTCTAATTTTAAACATGCACTAAGTGAATTAAGTGAATAAATACCTAAAATTCGAGAACATCATATTACACAAATTTTAATGTTGTCTGAAAATATATAATGGTTTGAATTATACTGTTAAAATACCTCCACCTTGTTAGTTAACACAGCTTATGGGCACTTATCCAGGGTGTGTGTGTGTGTGTGTGTGTGTGTGTAAGGGTCTAGTAAATGTCCTCCAGATGGAATGAGGGGTAGAGGGATTTGATGTCTATTTTTCTTAGCATTAAAGCTCTGGATACCCCCATGGCTATGCATGAGGAAGGTATCCCTGCGGCTATGTGTGAAGTTTAAAAGCTTTATTCTTGTTTTGTAAAACTTTCTTTTAGCATAGCAACATTCAGAGATAAATCTAAAAGCAAAATAACTTTTAAGCTTGGAGTTCTGCTATGAAGATTACTTTCTTTGGTAAAAAGAAACCCAAATACTGTCTGAAAATGGTCTCCATGGGTACATTTTATGATTTGAAAGTCCTTTTTTTTTTTCCTTTTCCTCAAAAGACTGTTTAGAAGCCTAAATAACTTAACTTTAGTGAAAAAAAAGCTGACCAACTTTGGAAAGTAGTAAAACTATCTTGTATTGCCTATTCCCACCTCCAAGTCAGCTTCCACAGTGGCACCCACATTGTCCATGATCAAAACCACATAATTTTTGAAAGACTGATTTTTAGGCTCATAAAACACATTTTCAATACATCAGTTTGTCATGTTGGTGTAAATGCTTTTTGAGACTTTTCCAGTCTGTATTCATTCTGAGGGCAATTTTCTTTGGTAAGTTTGGCACCTCTTATTACTACTTTAGTTCCTCTTGGCCTTGCTTGTCTTTCTTTTGTTTCAGATATTGTGAAGTTTCCAACCATCTCTAGATTAGCCTGCCTTTCCTGCTTCTGTGTTGAAAATGTCTTGTGGCACGTCACCAGCTGTCCGAGCTGAAGTGGCATGCTATAGAAACCATTGGATATATATAGCCCAGAGACAGACTGAGTTATCCATTCATGAGCTAAGCATTGAGCTTTGGTAAATGTGACCTACTAGGTGCATAATTACTTCCTTTTCCATCCTCTGAAAAGGAAATGTTAAAAATATATTACATGTTTTCTTGCACTAATTTCTGAGTTAGTAGAATACAAAAAAACAACTTGCAATCCTCAAAGAGTTTATTAAAAGATCAGCAGCACTTTTAAAAAGAGAGGAAAAACACCACAGATGAAAATGAGAGTAGAAAACTACAGATAATCTGTTTAAATTTAGTAGAGAAGGAATAAACATTTGGAGGAAAGGTGGAGGACACTTTGAGATTGATAGGAATCATCCAAAAGAAAGAGATCTCAGAATTCTATGGGTGGCTAAATATATACACATATATATATATGCATTGTATGTTTAGTTTCTATATGAGAAAGAAAAAAATGGAAACAAAGTCTGTATAAATAGGGAAGGGTGGTGGGGGTGAAGGGCACATAGGTAATGGGGAAAAATAAGAATTAAGATACATCATGTTCAGGTACAAACACCCAATGATAAATGTAAATGTACTGTATACCTGAAATGTACCAATTAATATATGAATAAAAAAAAAAAAGAAAGAGGTCTCAGAATTCTATGGGTGGCTAAATATTTACCCATACATATATGCATTGTATGTTTAGTTTCTATATACTGAAAATACAGTATTTATACATGCGTATGTGTGTACATAATCTGACACACATGGATATACACCTATTCATCTACTATAAAATAGACTGATTAGTCATTAAAACTGGATAGGAATGTGGAAAAATAATAGTTCTTAAATGTAATAGGTGACAAACTTCAATTTTTGACATGTAAGAAGAATATCAATTTAATAAATGACACTTGCTAAAATTGGCAAGCTTTGGGGATTATAACAATTTGATTTCAATTCCATGATTTAAGCATAATTTCTAGATTACTTAAATATTCATATATAAAAATAATTAAAAATAAAAGTGATTGAATGCATAGAAAAATGAAGAGTAGACAAAAACAATGAAGATTTAATTATAGTTTTTGAGGTCTTCATTAAAAAAAGTTATCATTTACACAGTTTATTCAAACACTTTATTGGCTTCCATGCATTTAATTTTCTGGTCCAATTGTGCTAGTGTAAATATGAATCTTGAAACAAAAAAGCAAACATTTCTGGCATTAATAAAGTTTTCTGAAAAAAGTATTCCTGTTAATTTGAATCTTTTTCAGTGGTGACATATAATTTCGAAGACAAAAAATTTTTATAAAACATGCAATTAAATTCACTCTAAAAACCCACCACCTATGGTTTCCACATATGATATTTTATTTAACTGCATCCTTTATGTTTTTAATAGTGTTCTGTTTTAGTTCATTAACAGAGAATAGATGAAATTTTAGAGGAACATATTTATTTGGGTTTCTCAGAATATGCCAAATGCAATCTGCCAATTTGTTTTGTAAATAGGGCACACTCATCTCCTGCACATATTCCATATTCATGTTCCTTTTAAGACATTTTACAGATGGTAACTACCTACGTACAGACTAGTGAGAAAATTTTAAAGCCTTTGTTTTTTATTAAGGTCAAAAAAAAACCAACCAGGATGCCATTACTTGCTTCCATAATGTTTCCGTCCATATTTATGAGCCTTTAATAATGTGCAGGAAGGATATGTACCAGTTCTTTTTCTGCATTTTCTTTCTTTCCTCTTTTTCTTTTCTTGCTTTTAATTTGTGTCTTTGAAAGCATAAAATCACATGATGGCTCCATCTATATAAATAATCAATTGTTTATTCTCATACAAATCTATTACTGGGTCTCCTGATAGAAAGTTTTATTTCATTATCTTCCATTCTAATTTTTACAAAAGAAATGTTTTATGCAATTTGACAACATTCAATATACTTACATATGAATTTAAATTAAACATTTCCCAAGTTGTATTTTAATAGACTATTATAATACAAAATATAATAAGACTAGTAGAACTAAAATATAATTACTGGGGGCAGTGATTTAGCTCAGTGGTGCTGTCGCCTGCCTTGCAAGCGCAAGGTTCTGAGTTCGATCCCCGGTAGCAAAAATATATATATATATATATATATATATATATATATATATATTATAATTACTGAGATTTTAAAAGATCATTATGGGTGTCCTTTCGTTAAGTGAAAATAAAGCTCTTTAAAAATGTAAAAGAAGATGTGAAATACCAAATCTATACCTTCTGTTTTTGCTGTCAGTAATCATTTAGAAGTAATCAGATATATTTATACTTAGTAAAAAGTATTTTATTTTTGTCTCATTTCTATTGTTAGAATTTAATTTTAATGGGAATGACACTGGGAAAATACTGCTGTATAAAGAATTTTTTCCATCAGATTAAGTATAAATTCCAGCTGACTCGCTAATTCCATTACTTCCATTTAAAAATTGAAAATATGATGGAAGAAATCTTTTCTCATTTTTCTTACAGGTATGATCTGTTGTAAGTCAAAAGTATCAGCAATTCCACAACTGCCTTTTGTATTGTACATGGAAAAGAGAAAAGTGATGGAGAAATGAAAGTAGGATGCATTTTATTTATTTTGAAGTTATAGTGATTTCTTAGAATGGTCTAAGCATTCCACAGATATATTATGAACCCCCCAGATATTTGATTGGGCTGAATGAAAAAGCTAGCTATTAAAGCATTGTGAGGAAACACTCAGCATCCAGGTGTGCTAAAGTATTTAAATAGAGATATAATGTTACAGAAATGAAATGGGATGCATTTTTGTGTTTAGGTTGATCAGTATTATTTTCGCTTAATAAAATTTAAAATATTCCAAAATTATAATGATGGGTTTATTTCACAAAGTTTTCAATGAAGGAAAGAGAACTTTGAAATAGAGTGGACAACTAAAGGTCTCAAAATCATCAGCAAAGTGTTTTCTTTCAAAGGAAGATCCCACTCTGCATTGAATTTTCAGTATCAAATCAACAAAAATTTGATAACGCTAAAATGACTCCCCTGTGTTCAATTTCTGAGTTAGTATAAAACAAACAAGCAACACAAAGTGTCCGAAGTGTTTATTCAAAGATCAGCAGGACATCAGAAAGAGAACAAACAACTGCTGGTGAGAATGGGTGCTGATAACTTCCAGTAATCTGTCTAACTTTAGCAGAGCAGGATGAGAACAGTGGGAGGAAAGATGAAAGATGTTTGAAAAGTGGTAATAATTATCCAAAGGAAAGTGATCTCAGAATAGTATGGGTGCTAAACTTAGAAAGTATACTATTCCTAATATCAATCATTAATATTCACTGTTGCAAAGGAAGAATTTGTCCTTAATTCAAGAACCTAGGGAAGCTATTCTGTTTTTGCCCCATTGTGTATAAAGAAACTTCTACCTGAGAGTATAAGAATACACATAATTTATATTTATATCACAAAAAAGGAAAAAAAATTCACGTAAGATAAATATATAAATCTAATAATTATAGGACAATGAATATACAACATGGATATATGACCTCCATAACCATTATTTTAAAATAAATAAAATCATGTGGCACAAGACTTTCAAAGTTTCCAGTATACATTTAAAGTTCATAGGAATAGTCACATTGTTATACATAAGTCATGTCATACTTTTCTTTCTATGTCTGGCTTATTTTATTTTGCATAATGTTTTTCAGGTTAATCCATGTTGTTACAAAAAGCAGAAGCACCTTTTTTCAAGCCTGAATAATACTACATGACCAATATTTAATTTTTTTCCATTTACCTGTTGGTAGACTTTTTAAGTTATTTCTGCATCATTGGTTTTGTGACTAATGTTGCAATGAACATCTTCCATGCTGCTAAACTTACTCTTTTTTTCTCTAGCTTCCTACAATCTTAAATTTCAAGAAGAAATATTTTTCAGTTTCCCTGAAGGATTTTAAGTGTTCTCTACTTCAACTATAGAAAAATCTATATACTTTACTATAAGGTAAGATTAATTTTATCACATTATCTAGTCCATCTTAGAAGAATAGCTGACCTTCAGTAGATGTTTAATAATTGTCAGAATAATAATCAAACTAGAAATCAAATACCACAATGTTGATATTATGAACTTCCTTAAAATTTGGATGAATCTGATATATATATACATATATATATATATATGAGCTATATATAGTGCATTTATATTTTCCTAGTATTTGTTTTTCTTTTAAAAGTGAGTAGTAATGACAATTTGAACAAATCACCAAAAGTATTTTGCATGCTACTTTATCTCAAATATGTTTTATTTTCTTGACCCACATAGGAAATAATTTAATTTAGCCTAACAGCCATAAAAATTAAGAAATCATTTCATATGTGCTTGGATATATGTGTTACTTTAATAAAATATTTATTTTTCTTAAAAATTTTATTACTCACATTACATTATATTGGAACATAAACCTTTTATCTTTCTAAATTCCTTGTTAGAAAAGCCCTCATAAAATGCCCTAGAAACTGAGGGAAATTTAAAGATGATGAAATAATTTAAAGATTATTTAAACATACTTCAACCAAAATATTAAAGAAATAAAATTATTATTTGTTAAAGCATTGTTTATTGAGAAAATACTATAGGACAGAATGTTCATCACATCCTTAGAATTCTGAGTTCTATGACATATGGCCATACTGGTCAAGGACCTTAATGGAAATATATACATAGCTTTTAAGGTATCTGCATAGGAAATGGAAGCACATGAGATATAGCTTTGGAGAAAGCACATGAGTATATATCTTTTCAGCACACTGGATTTTTTACCTTCAATAAACTAACACTACCTTTCTTTTATTGGAATCTAATTTTCTTCTAGAACTACTTAAAATATTATTTTACTTCTGAAATACCAGATATGTGAAACTGAAAACTTATTTCAACTAATCTTCATATAGTGAACACATACAAATATGAACGTTTTGCACTTTTTCATAATAGATATAACAATTTTATAAAATTTCTATGAACATGCATGTTCAAAATGCTAGAGTATGCAGGTAGGAGATTTCTCAGCCTTTGTTGATTTAACATTTTATCGAATATGAGAGTATGCTTTATTCAAAAACAATATTGAAATTACAAGATTCTCATATATATGATTATTTAACAGCATTATTTTTAGTAGTTCTAGCATATGATTAATCTGTTATCAAATTTTATTTATTTATTTTTTGGGTACCGGGGATCGAACTTGGGACCTTGTGCTTGCCAGGCAGGCTCCGAAACCACTGCGCTAAATCCCCGGCCCTGTTATCAAAATATTTACAATCCAGACATCCTGGTGCAAGCCTACAATCCCAGCACCTTGGGAGGCTGGGGCAGGAGGAGCATAAATTCAAGCCCAGCCTAGGCAACTTAGTGACTAGTAAAAACCTATCTCAAAAATTAAATAAAAGAAAAAATGAAAAGGTTTAAGTGTTTAGCCAGGTGGGAAGGTCATGTTTTCAAGTCCCAGTACCAAAAATTAAACTACATATTCTTATTAGCCTAGACATGTAAGCATGTTAACCGTCGTTTTCACCTTCTGTTTCTCAAATAAATTAAATATACAGAAAGTAGTATATTATGTTAAATTTACAGAATTACTAAATCTAGAGTAGCACAGAATAAAATTTTTCAGAATCTCCCTTCTCCATTTGTTTGGGTAAAGTGTTAGCTCACTCAGTTTGAAGAAAATGAATTTGCTGTTGAGAATATAACAATCTGAAAATTTTCAGTAAACACTCACTTTTTAAAAAATTTTAAATACTTCAGATCTGAGATGCCTAGACTCACATTCTAGCATGAAAATTTTATAAGCTGAGGAGTGCTGTTGTCTCAGACTGGAATTTTAGAATTACACCTTGACACTAAAACAGTGTGTTTCTAGTTAATACTACAAATGTGTTTCTGGTCTACTACTTATTATAATTCCTGTCTAGTTCTCATAGGAATTATGTATCAACTGAGATACCATTGGTCGCTCATTAGAGAATTTACAGACTTTGAATTAATGAAAGAAGTTACTGGGAAAGCTAATTAGTCATTTCCGGCAGAGCAACATCATGTAATCACCTTTCAATAACTTGCAATAACTCAGTGAGAAAAATAACTAACATACTCTATATTTGTATAATTTACATTTTATTTATTTAAGCAAATAATTGTATGTTTATTCATCTATATATTTTTAAGAGTCATGTTTTATCTTATTTGTTTTTCATAACCAGCACCCTGTCCCAAATGATATTAGGAGAGCATAATAGCAATACAATAAAAACTAATAACTTAGATAATTGTTAACAGAAGTTAGGATTGTCTCTTTACATACAGACTTGACATAGTTTAAAAAATAAATAAATAAATACAAATGTGCTTTTGTTCTTAGTGCAAAATAGTATAGATGTGGCTATAAACAACAAGAGATACTAGGTTTCTTACAGTATCCTTCAACAGTATTATCTTAGGTCTGGCTTGGATTTTTAAAAATTAATTTTATTTAAGGTATACAGTATAATGGCATTCATTATTGGAAATTTGTACCTTTACATAATCTATCTTGGTTCTTACTTTTTCCCCAATCCCCTGCCCTCCCTTCAACCCCTCCACCCCTCCCTATCTACAAAGACTTTGTTTCCATTTTTTTCTTTTTCTCATATTAATTCCATTCCCTTCTTTCCTTTCCCCTACCCTTCCTACTTCCCCTTCCCCTTTGCCCCTTTTCTTCCTATTTCACATTATCTATTATACCTTTTAGTCCTTACTTACACTTACAGTTTCTCACACTAGAGAATCTATTTGGTATTTACACATGTGTGTCCTATTTATTTCACTTAAGAGTATCATCTCAATGTGCATCTATTTGCTATAAATGTCTCTAGTTTCTTATTCTTTATGGCTGAGTAATACTCCATTTTATAAAAAAAAAATGCAAAACACATTTTCTTTGTCCAGTCTCCGGTTGATGGACAATTGGGTTGTTTCCAAGTTTTAGCTATCACGAATTGCGCTGCTGTGAATATGGGAGAACATATATCACTGTGGTATGATACTTTTAATTCTTTGGGGAAGATACCCAGAAGGGGAATAGCTGGGTCAAATGGGACTTCCAATCCTAGTTCTTTGAGGTATCTCCATACTGATCTCCACAGTGGTGGCTTGGATTTTAAGGGCCTTAAATACTTCAAGGTGGTGTTTCTCAAAATTTGGTGCTGGGCCGGGGATTTAGCTCAGTGGTTCTGCCACCTGCCTCGCAAGCTCAGGGTTCTGAGTTCGATCCCGGTACCAAAAAAAAAAAAAAAAAAAAAAATTGGTCCATATATATCAACTGAAGATTTGGTTAAATTGCAAGTCATGACCAGCTTTCAAGTAAGTACTATCTTGTTGAACTTTAAGTCATGTTTTGAGTTGCAAATCCAAAGGGCCAATAACACAAGTAAAATACTATTTATAAATACATGAGCCACAAAACTAAGTGATTTTTATTGAAATGCAAATTGTTTTTTTGTGTAGTTTTCAAGCATTCTGAATTTTCTAAGAATGCAAATACCAGGCAAATGGAAGAAAACTTGTGTACTGTTGGAAAAATTGCATCAAAAACAGCAAAGCTGCTGCTTATTTTTATAATAAAACAAACATTAATCTCAATGGTAGCTGCCACAATGTATTCTTCAATATAAGTGAAAGTTGTTGACCACTTCATTGCTCCTGATTGTGTAATTGTGCCTATAAATTTACATACTAGAAATTCATCATTTTATAATAATTTTCTCTTCTTTTTCTTTGCACTAAAATTATACTATACTATACACAACTATAAGTTGTGTGCCTGCATATTATTTTATCTATGAAATTTATTTCATAATTAGAAATGAGATATTACAAGATATTTTTATAATATGTGGTGCATTGACCCATAGGGCATAACATTGGGTTACAAAAGTTTGTTTCATGATTTTCTAATGTAAATTTGTACTGTGGCATAATCGTAGCCAGCTGTGTGTCTCAGTAGCTGTGCCTGGGGGATACACGAACCAATCTTTGTGATAATCCACTTAGTATAATACACAGGTATCTGCACCTGTGCAAAAGTGTCAAATTGGGATTTTTACCTACATAATCCTCCCTCTAACAGTTTTTGTGTATGTTTACCTGAGCATCATGTGGGAGGGGTAGAATACACTCACTTCATTCTTCTGTTAGGTAAACATATACTTTAGAACTCATCTGTGCATGCATCCACTTGGCAGATGTATGGAAGGCGTGTACAGAAGTGCCAAAGCAGCAACAAATATGCATTTATGATTTCTTTTTTTAAAAGTTTTCTTTTGATTTTTCTGGCAGAGGTAGCCCAAATCAGTACAATGGCACATGAAAAATCAAATTTGTAAGTTTTGGATGAAGTCAAAAGTAAGTCATCAGGTGACTTGTGCATGGATGTTGACATTGGCTGTGTGAGCTAAAGTTCCTATGACAATGAAGTGAAGCAAGAATCAGCTGATACAGACATAGTGAATGAAGACCTCCCTGATTCAGATAATGAAGAAAACAGCAATGTTAGTACATATTTGACTAGTTGAAATGGTAAGAAATTGTCATGCAACCTAATGGAATGATAAAATGTTAGAACTATATCTGAAAACATAGTGAGAATCTTGGCAGGGGTGAAACCTATTGGAAAAAGTCAGCACTGCCATTCAATGTTGAAAATTGCTTATAACAGATGAAATGTCACAAGATGTTGTGAAATACACAAATGATAAAACACAAATAAAATGGTCTGTATGCACCAATAGCCATACTCAAAAATGTATTTCTATTGACACCTCACTAGCTGAACTGAAAGCATTCATAGGTCTGCTGTATTTATCAGGGCTTTCTCCTGGTAATTAGGAATGTAAAAGACTTATGGATGTGAAGTATTTACGAGTGTGGGCTTGAGGTTTATAGAATAATAGTGACACTGAAGAGACTTGGTCTCCTTCAGAATTACCTGAGGTTTGTTGACAAAACCACCCAGGGGAGAAAAAAAAAAGAACTGATAATCTGGCTGCTATTCACTCATTGCTTGAAAATTTTGTTTCAAAACATCAAGCAATTTACACATCATCTGAAATCTGAATCCATGACTATTGATGAACATCTTGCACTATTTTCTGGTTCCTGTAGCTTTAGGCAGTACATAAGGGGCGTGTGGCATTTACAGTTGAAGGAAGGGAAGGGAAGGGAAAGGAAGGGAGTGAGGTAGCTCCTTTGTTTCTAACTGTACTAAAACCTTAACAAAACTGAACCCAGAGATTGTAACATTTTACAATAAAATCAAAGGGAAAGTAGATGTTGTTGATGAGTTATGCAGTGATTATATCATTTGAAACACAAAACTTTGGCTGATGGTTGTATTTTACTCAATACTAAACATGCGTGGCATAAATAGTTTGTTAATTTACAAAGAAAATAACAAGTTCAAAATATCATGGAGAAATTTTCTTAGGGATTGGTACTGAAACTCAAAAAGAGATCTTTTATAGCAAGGGAAGAACAAAATATTTTTTTCCCCAGGAAACTACGCAAAAAATTGTAGAGCAATCTGGTGAGCTGATAGGTAAACAGGCAAGTGAACATCAGGAAGAGCTACTATGACAACAACAACAAGAAAACAAAAGGATATCAACTGTGCCCTTCAAAAAAGGACAAGAAACAAAACATATGTGCTATCTGTGTAAGTGATTCTTGCATATGGAACATGCAGTTTTCATATATGAAGACTGTCTTGGGTGTGACATTTGAATCCAAGATTATTTCTGTAGTAGACCTTTGTTTGTATTTACATTATAGTTCACATAGGTTTTGATTTCTAATCTTTTAGGTTTTGTAAGCAAGTAAACAGCTGATGTGAAAATGTTGACGTTTTGTCTATTCTAATCACTCATTTCATATTACATTTTTACTTTATTGATATCTTATTTTCCTTCTAAGTGCTTCTGGTACAATATAGTAAGAAGCTCCTGACAAAAGAGGAAAACAACAGAGGTGACAAGAATGACCTGCCACACGGGAAAGAAAAGCTATGTATATGTGCTGTCAGTGTAAGAGAGACACATGGATGGAAAATGGAGTTTTCATGTGTGAAGACTTCTTTGGGAGTGACAATTGAAACAAAGATTATTTTTGTTGTAGAATTGTATTGGTATTTTCCTTTTAATTCATATAGGAATTTGTTTCTGTTGCTCTTTTTTAGACTTTGTACACCAAAAACAGTAGATGTTGAAATTTTGATGCTTTTTAAATAAACAATAAATATTCAATATTCAATATTTTATTGTTAATATTTTTCCTATGACATACTCATTGCTTAATATAATAAAACTCATAAAATTAAAATTAATAATTCATCACTATACATATTCTAAAGAATAAATGTGTGTATTTTACACCCATGATGCGCCTTTATCGCAAAATTGGTGCTATACCCTTAAAATGAAGCTGAATCTGCCAATCCAGATTTTTGTTATTCTTTGTTATCTTTTTAATTCTTTAAGGAATTGAAATCATAATGTAATAAATCTACTGAAATCTGGTATACTTTGTTGCTTACAAGAGACCCAAAACAACCATACCCTTTTCACTTAGAACAACCTAAGATTGTGATTTCTCAGACATGTAATGAAAAGAAGAGCCATAGCTACACATAATGATTATGTTATTAGAGCACCTTTCTCATCCCCACCAATTAGTATGGATGCACTGTGGCCTTGCCTCTTACTCAAGGGACCAGCACCATCTGCATCGGTTGAGACCTTTTACCAAATGTAGAAGCTCAGCCAACCCAGAGCTATTGGTCTACTGTGAAATATGTTTGATCAAGAATTTCAAGTAGTTTTTATGCACTAACATTTTTGAGAAGCATTGCTCTATACCCTCTCCTACATATTGATCTTAAGGCCAGCTACCTCCCTATAGGTAACAGCAGCACATGTGTTATCCACTATCCATGTTGTGTACCAGAATATAATAAGCTCATGGAAATTATGGCATGGTTTCTTCTATACCTTGACTTACTATTGTGCTTATTATTTACAGAATATGAGGGAAATTCCTTGGCGTGGGTTATCCTTCCCTGTGTGAGGCATGTTGGAGACCCTTTTTCTATCAGGGAAGGAAATAGAGGAAAATGAGTGAAGGCAACAATGCAGGTGATAGGGAGGGCTGTTTCTAAGAGACCTAAAATGTCACATCCAAATGCAAGGACTGGGTTGTTTCCTCCTCCTCTTCCCTCCAGCAGCAGCTTGAACTTGCTCAGTAGCATTACTTCTCCAGGGAACAGCAGGAAACATAGGTTTATGTTAAACTACCTATTGGGCTTTTTAACAGCACCCCCACCACCAATTATCAATTTGAAATAATAAGACTTGAATAAATTCTTTCTTCCTCTGTTTCTCCTCCCCTTGTCCTGAAGGATGATTACTAGCCCTGCATCATCATGTTTAAGTAAAACTAATTGCAATAATCCTTAATCACAAAGGGTCTTTAATTAAACTAGCAATTCTTCTTTATCCTGCACATGCCTTCTAAACAATATTTCTTAATACTTACAACACATAATTTCTTATCACACTAAATAATGGAAAACCTCATATTGTGTTTAAAAAAGAAATAGAAAAGACTAATTTCAGTAATCCTAATATAGTTTTTCCTGGGGAGTTGATTTTCAAGGGAAGGAATGTGAAGAGACTATATCATTATAGTGAATTTAAGGTAATTTTTTGGTCTTGAGCTTTTGAAGTTGTGTACAATGATCCTGAGCTGCTTCAGTCTGCTGAAGAGTTAAGTATTAGAGAATGAAGAATTAAAAACAGATGCTTCCTGTAGTTTAATTTTATTGACCGATTGAGGACTGGATCATTGAAATAATGATTCCTGACTATCAAATGTGCTTCCAGCAATTTTAAGTTTAATACCCTTTATGTCAACTTTAAATCTCTTGATTATTCTCTATAGCATAAGAATTAGGAAAAATCAATGGACAGAGACAAGAAAAGTTTATTTCCTCATTTTCAATTTCCTAAATACATCTGTGAAAATCTATTGCTTGATTTTATTTGTTGTTGTTTTGTTTTCCTTGTTTTGTATTATTTTATGACCCAAAATGTCTCCTACTTAATACACAGAAATATAGAGGTTTTATTCATACTTCTAAGTAACCATTTGAGGCAAATTTCACTCAAGATTTATACACTTTGGCAGTTCACAGCTCTTACTCAAGCAAGGCTCACATAGGCTGCTTGCTGAATGTAATACACATATTGTGTTTATGACTACACATCTGGCAGTAAAATGTGTTCACATTTGGCCAACTGACATTTTTGGTCATTTGGGATTATGCTTTCAAATAACTAAAACACAGATGCTTAAATTGCACTACTCCAACTATGAAAGAAGTTATCAAATCATTCATTCATTATGGACAAAAACAAAAGGGAAAGCATGTACATTCATCCTTTTAGGTTCATACTCTTGAGAATTTTCAGATACGTTTTGAAGCCTCTGAGCAAAATTATGGGTATTAGAATCTTTCTTCACTACTGTGTTGCATTTTGTTTACCTCTAACACATTCCTTCACCCACCTTCAATTTGACTACTCCCAAGCCGATCCCTATGGCTGTCAGTGACATTCTAGTAAAACACCACTACCTCTCTTCATTTCTATCAAGTCTATTTCTGTTTATGTTTAGGGTACTGTCATATAGGTCAGGAGCTGTTAAAGATCTAATAGAAAATTCACTCTGCTTCACATTAGAAGACTAATATAACCTTAATGGAGAGCATAAATACTTTGTCAGAGCAATCAGATTATCCTGTTCATATGCACTAGGTTCTTTCCTGTGTTCATTAGCCTGTTTGTCCTTGGAATAAACTTTTTATCCTTCTGTAGACAAGACCAATAATTCATGAGAGAAATGGGAATAGAAAACAGTCCTCCTTATTCTCAGCAGAGTATTCTTGCCACAAGATTATATTGAGTCCTTATACACATTAGCCGTTTCACTTGCACACTGAAACAGATCAGTATTTTTGATTGAGTTTGACATTTTGAAATTTAACTACAATAGCTTACCCTATAAACAGGAAATGGCTGTAAAACAGATGTTCTTATTTAGAAAAGATGTTACTAAAAGAGCAAATCACTAAATTTGTCCTTGCTGTAATTGTGTCATTTAAACCAAGAGGAAAATCTCACAGTCCTAAGACTGAAGAAACCCTGATAGGAAAATTATGCCATCATTCAATGTTATAAGATGCCACCTGAAGAAAGAATGTGATTTAAGGTTCAACACTGTTTCCATGTGATATGAATAACAATTTTCAAATTCTGTTGTGCAATTACTGAGCAAAAAGCTTCCAATAGATGTAGAGGTAAAGATTTGTGGATGATTTTTAATGAGTTAGGAAAAAGACTCATCCTCAAACTCTGTAAACAAATAACTATGCTTTTAAATTTGTAGGGAAAATTAGTTCTGTGACTTCATTAGGCATGAAGCACTTCATCTACGAAAGTTTTGCAAATGATTTTTGGTTTGTGGTTTTTTAAAGGAAAATTTGCCATGAAGATAATCAATTTTTAAATTTAAAAATATGACTTCAATTTGAATAAATGTTTTGAATGGAATTTACAAACTACTGAAAATCATTTCTATGGTTTTGGAAGTATAAAATGAGTATTTTCAAGCAACTTATATTGAGGTAATACTTACTGTCTATCCAATGACATCTTATAAGTTCATCTACCTTCATCCACAATAATTCAATAAAAATAGACCTGGGAACTACAGAGATGGCTAATGAATTCATTTATATGATCACAGCCAATGGGATCATGATGAGCAACTGATCCAAGTTTGGACAAGGTATTTAGAAAAAGCATATTGAAAACTGAGTCAGTTATCCATGAGAAGCCAAATAGAATGTCTTTTTTGTTGTTGAAAGAGGTGAGTGAACGAAACAATTAAAGAAGTATTGTAATGAGAGACTGCATAGACACAATACAATCTGCTGTACTTAATTTCTTGTTTTTAAATGATGTTTCAATTGGCTAACGGATTCCTTACAAAAAATTAAAAACAAAACTTGACTGCATTACTTGAGACAAATTAAATGGTATAATATTTGTTGTCAAAAAGGTGTAACAGTCCAGACATTTCTAGAATCAATAAAATGCAGAAATTCAATCTTGAAGCTGTATTTTTAGAACTGACTGTAATTTTGACTTTGAACTGGCTTCATCACAGAGAATTTAATCTAGATATTTTCATACCTTCCATTAAATGAACTCCTGGGAATATACAAATTAATGATAGACCATTTCGGAAACTTCATTTCAGATATTCCTGCTGTTCTTTTTATTAATGTTCTGGAGGCAATCATGGACGTACCATGAATAAAGTCATTCCACTGATGGGTATTAGATAGAAAAGAGATTCATCATGTATATGAACAAGCATGTCTGGACTGGCAGTAGTCACTGATTTTTTTAACATTTTGGAAAGAAGTTGTCTCTTTTTTCTTCAACACTTTAGAAGGAAAATGAGTCTTAAGTAACCATGTCAGTGACTCAATCAAGTATTTTGCTCCAAGACTGTGATCCTGTGGATGTATTTGGGTAAGTAATTTATCTACTGTGACCCAGAGACATCATGCTCCCTCTGCTGTGCGATTCCATGAATCATAGAATAATGAAAAAGACTTCAACTCTTGCCAGTTTATTAGATCAACAAGAAACATTATAGTTATTTTCTATACTTTGAAGTAGAAATCCTAAAGGGAAGGATTGTGAAGGGGCACCTTCCATATAAAGAAATATGCTTCAGATTATTTTCAGCAGAGAGTGAACTGGAAAATTTCCAATTAAATTCTTCTCTTGAAATTGTTCAATTTTATCGAGAAATTCTTAAAATTTAGTAATAGTATCCCATAATACTTTTTTGAGTACACTTGCAGTAACCAATATGGAACCTTTGTTTTTGTGACAATTTTATGCAGATATTTGTGGTTAAACACTGTTATGGATGTTTCTGTGAGGATGTTTTTGAATAAGGTTTTAATTTAAGAACATTTTGAACAAAGTAAATTGTTCTCCATAATGTGCTAGGCTCATCCAATCAGTTGATGGCTTCAACAGAAAAAAAGATGAATCTCTTCCTCTTTCACCAGTGTTCATGCTCCCACACCTTCAGCAAAAGAAGATTCTCCAGAAGCCTTCCTTCATACTTCATCTGTAACCTCCTGTCATCCTGATTCTTCAGCCAACTGTTGCTCTGGAACTAGAACAGTTTCCCGAGTCTGGAAGATTCTTCGACCTAATCTTGTACTCACCAAGATTCCATAGTGGAAAGAGTCAACTGCCTTAAAAATATATTCATAAGCACACACACACACACACACACACATGTGCACACACTTGTGCATGCACCTACACACACATTTATATCTTATGGGTTCTGTTTTTCTGAAGAACCTTACCCTGAACTTCAGACCTCAAAAAGCTTGTTTCTTTATTCTTCCTGTATTCAATTTACTTCTAGAGAACACATCAGAGCAACAGTTAAGCATCAAATAGTTAATAAGATAAAACCTAATGAAATGAACATTAAGCTTTATGAATGATATATACAATATAATATATTGTAACAAAGCTTTTAAAATGATTTGGAGATAAGCAACCCCCATGTTCAACTAAAAAAGAAGTGGACTTTAATAAATATCTGAAAAGCAAGAGCAAGGATAATGACAAGAGTCTATAAATAAAAATAATTGCCATTTAGGTTGAGATCATCTTTCTAAGAATAGAATGTCAATAAATTTCACTGATACTCACACCACATTCACAATGATGGTGACAGCCATTTTGCAAAATAAATCAAAGCAATGTATAGCTACCAAACTTCTTTTTTGTTCTTATTCTAGGAAAAGAAATTCTCTGAACATGTCATGCTATTCAGCCCTTCTCCTCACTTATTCAACTTTCCACCCTTCACAGACTTTCTACATCTGAGATTATTAGGGAGAGTTAAAGGCCAATATATCATTACAAGCAATTTTCATTTATTATAAAGGAGAAATGGGTGAAATATAAAATGATTGTTTTGGACCTTAGTATGTTTTCCTCCGACAGTTTGTCAGTGATGATCATGTCCCTTAGGCATGCCAATATAATTCAGAGGGATGAAAAGACACTCAATTCTTATAAATCATCTCATTAAACATGCATGATTTATACATTGTGTTTCCATATATACTCAAGAAATCATGGTTTCATTGCATCTCAGTTAAAAGAAATAAACATTATTAAAATTCTATAGTGTAATTTTTAAGTTATTAATTTACTAATATGATTATTAGCATTTTTATTTAAATTCAGTTTCTAAGTTTAAGATTAAACAGGTTTATAGCTGCAAAAATGCTATAGATGTTCCCAATAAGAAAATACATGATTTTTCAAAAGACATAAAGGAAGGAATAATTTGAACTGCAAATAATACAAACATGTTTCATAAATATATGATTAAATCAGATATTTAAATGATTTTTTTTTTAATTTGAAGAGTCTTTTCCTTCAGGATCTTCTGAATGAGAATATTTTTGAATAACCAAAAAAATAAACTTCATCATAAAATTAATTCAACAGAGTCAAGTGTTTGAAAAAAGAGATGTGACCTAATGCACACATAGCATTCTTCAATGCCTTTGAAAACCATATTTAACTTGATTAACATTTAACATAATTCAGACTTGGTGACCTTTTACTCAAGTTCATTTTTTTCTCCCAGTGAAATTCTAAAAGTTGTAGAACCTCTTGAATGAATCAAAACAAGGTTTTAGTAAGTATTGACTAATTCTACCAATGTTGTACCAATTGTAAACATGATGAATTTCTGTTATTTGTGTAAGAATAGGGAAAAGAAACTGAATGACTTCGAGAAGAAAATAGCCTAAACCTTTTATTGTTTGCCTTACATTCCTGCTAATACCTCATCCAGAGTTTACCTAATTCCTCTATTATTATACACATATTAAGGAAGAAAATGCTGCTGCTTGGCAACATAGGCAAAGTCTCAAATCTGGTCAAGGTAAAATGGATTTAATTAATCCCAATCCACTTATAAATTCTGTCATTAAATTTCTGCCTGAATTGACTTCTGTATTTCACCCGAGTTCCCTCTTTGTTTACTTTGGATGAAGAAGTGAATAATATGACAGCTTCTTTTCCATTTTCTTTTTCTAGCTATTTTGCATTTGATATGTTCCTAAGACCTGGAAGAATTTGATAATTATTTATATGTCTTCTCTATGTAAATGTTGCTCTCAGGAATGCCTATTTATTTATTTCTATAAATTGTTATAGAAGACTTTTGTCTTTTTTCTCACATAAAATCTGTTCAGATTCTTTTGTTACTTCTTCCAGATATATCTTTAAAACTTTTCATCTCAGGTCTTAGAGATAGTTCCATAACATGGAAGATGGTTTTAAATGCAGGTGTTTTTGTTGATGTCAGGATGTTCCCAATCCCCAAATCAATCACCCTATTCTTCCAAAGTATGAGAAAAATTGACTACAATTCATAACACATTTGCTGTCATGCATCAAGTAAACAAGAAAATAGGCCAAGTTTTCCTGTAAGCCTCAGGTTAAATGTAAAGTTCAGTCAACACAACCAAACATTTTAAATTTATATCAGCCCAGAACTTGATCCTAAGAAAATAAATGAACACAAGCAATAAAAATTACTAATTTAGAAAGACATGGATGGATGACCAGACAGACTTAACTGAAGATATGTATACTTACGCATATAGACATTTCCCAAGCATGTTAAATTAGTCAAATAATCTACTATAAATGTAAAATCTGACAGGATGCTTGATTTTTCAGAATTAGTGTTCTCTTTCTGTTTCAGTTTTGAGTATTTTTTATAAAGAAAATCATCACCATCTATTATGATGGGAAGCCCCTACTATACCCAACTCTGGAGAGTGCCTTGACTTCAAAGACCATATTAAAAATAGCATATAGCTATTATAGATATCAATACACTAATCAAAATCTCAAAGACCTTCCAGGAATTCAGTAGAGATAGAAAATTATTTTCTTACTGAAATTATGAGTTAGCTTTAGACTTTTTCCTAAGTCAAGCCAAACACCTACTCTAATGTTTGCAGAATTTGACTAAGATGATTTTCCAGGTTCCATGCCTATTTAATAGAAGTGCCCAGACTCAGTTCCTCCCTTTTACTGCTAAAAATATTTCCTTCATTTCATCTCAATATGCCTAATACTAGATTCTCATTCTTTTCAAAAAATGAAAGGATTATAGACATATGATAGCTCTCATTTTCTTTGAGTACTTCTGTTGATCTCAAACTCCAGTTCTTCCTTTCATTGTTCAGAATTTATCCCAAGACTGTAAAACAGGAAAATATTGATATTGAAATTGAAAATATTGATATTGATATTGAAAACTCTGATATTCAGGTCAAATCTTATTCCATTCTTCATTTTTCTCAACTATCAGAGTTTGTGATAGCTTGCCACTGTAAACATGAATTTTCACCAAATAAAGGAGATAAAAATAAACTCGTTTTAAAGATGCTCTGTACCTGGACATTTTCTCTACCAAGTTCTAAATATAAACAGCCTTTAATATTTCATCTAAATTGAAAAAATATTAGTGTTTAGATTGAAAATACTCTGTTGGGCATATACTAGTCTTAACAGTGCTATAATTTAGGTAATATTTGGCAAAAATTATATATATATATATATATATATATCATTGGATTATTCCTTAAAAAATTGCTAACCATACTGGAACTCTTCCAAATTCTGAGTTTAGTTGATCCCATATGCACAATATGGAAGCAGAAACTTATTCACCTGTTATATACTAGCATCACAAAATTTTTTTAATGATGTCCAATCTTTCTAAAATATGGGAGTGCCATAAGAAGTTTAGTTTTTCTGAAATAAAAGATTTCCTGTCTTTCTCATACACAGAAAAAATATATACTTCTCTCTCTCTCTCTCTCTCTCTCTGTCTCTCTCTCTCTCTCCTTCTCTCTCATAAACATACACACACAAGACACGTTATGGCAATGACAACTGTGATATTTTCTGGGCACCTGGAATGGTCGGTTCTTCCTTTGTACTTTGACATTAAAGATAGTTATACAAATTCATATGGTTAGTGAAAAGTGAATGAAAATAATATGGCTACATCTAAATAAAAACATTAATTTCAAGTGTTGAATATGTCAAATTTCTCTTTCTTTCAAAATTCCAAGTGGTATTGATTTCCGTGATTCTGTAGCAAAGCAATTTCATAATTTCTATAATATTTTTGGTTATTAGACATGAGATTGAAATTTAGTAGGTTATAATGGTTTCTTTAGCAATTAAGTAATTGGATTTTCATATACAGTGGAACCTCAAGTTACAAACAGACTGACATATGAACAATTTGGGTTATGACTGCAATTTTAGTTTTAACTTATGAACAAAGTCTTGAGTTATGACCTGAGTGATGGCTGTTTATGCTTCCAGATGGTCTCAGATACAGATTTAACCCTTAAAGAGTTCTGGAAGGAACATTACAACATCCTTTCTTGTGTAGGCTTAATTGAGATATCTGGGGCCAGTGTTTCTCTAAGGACATGGAGATCTGCCTGTATACAAGACAGAGACTTTGAAGGCTGTGTAAAGGAGCCTGAGCCTTCAGCTGAGCAACTTGAGTTACAACCAGCCTCCGAGAAGGAATTGTGTTTGTAAGTCAAGGGTCCACTGTATACTTATTTATTCACTGATTCATTTATTTTACAAATGGAATATTAGTTATGTTTTGAGTTAGGTCCTCAAATTAGTGGAATGTACAAATAAAATTTGCTTTTCAAGATATATGTGTTGTAGCTTTCTCGAAATCTCACATTATTTGTATCTGGATGTTAATTTAAGAGATTATTATGATCAGTTGGGTGAAATATCTCCAAAGTAGGAAGTACATAGATGCCATTGAGAAAAAGTCTTTTATCATATTGTACCATTATTTGCCATACAGAAAGACAAGCTTGAGTCATCTGCAGGAAAATGAATGCACCTTGAAATGTTAAGAGAAATAAATTAGACACAAAAGCTTAAATATCTCATAGTTTCTCTTACATAAGAAGCTTAGAGTAAAAATTAAGGGCAAATAAAAGATAGATAGTACAAAGTAGGGAGATAGAGTGTTCTCAAAGGGCACAGGAATCCAAAGATGGAAAGGAAGGGAGGGAAGGGATGGGGATGAATAAAAGTAATTACAATGTGCTGTATACCTTTAACAACTCCACAAAGGAGTGTAGACATTATATTCAGCAAACATGTACATAAAAACAAAACAAGGGAATCTAGGCATGGGGGAGGGCAAGAAAAGAAGATGAAAAAAAGGACTTAAGATGTGTTATGTACACATACCAACAAAATGTAAAGAATGTAAACATGCACTACACAATGTGCTAATGAGCTAACAACAGAAATTAAATGCATAACCATTGGAAAGAAAATTTAAAAAGTAATCAGTAATGAATCAAATTAATGAAAGAACATGTCACATTCCTAATTGTATGTCAAAACTTTGGCTTATAACCCCAAGCAATTGAACAGCAGATGCCATTACATCTGGTTTATGAGTGAGCTTTCTGAATTTTTAACCACAACTAATCCAGAAGCAACAAATACTTCTCATGGACTCCCAAAAGTTTCCTGAGTTTGCGTTATACCATTCCTCTCATCT
The DNA here is from genome assembly GCF_053883595.1 of Heterocephalus glaber. NCBI lineage: Eukaryota > Metazoa > Chordata > Mammalia > Rodentia > Bathyergidae > Heterocephalus > Heterocephalus glaber. The sequence goes on along the minus strand of NW_028258308.1, from coordinate 12,267,720 downwards.
ATAGCAAATATGGATTTAACATAAGCAATCTGTCCTCCCCTTCCCCAAATGTGTGTTATAAAAATTTTCTTAGCTTTTAGGTCTAGTAGATATATTTTAAACTGCTATTTAGCCTTGGTTCTGGGAGTTAAGATACTTGTCCCAGGATCTGGTTCTTTTCTGGCTAGCATCTGCAACAACTCAATATAACATTTTATTTTAAGGAGGAAAAAAAACATAGATTTCTAGGAGTATTAAATAATATAATTCTAAAATGATCCCTAAAATTCCTCATTCTAGGTATAATGTATACTTTTCTCCATTTATTCAAACAAACACTAATTTAGCTACTATTGTGAAGGGATTATTGCAGAGGTAATTATAGTCTCAATTCAGTGGACACTATAATGAGAAGATCATTCAGGTGTATTTGTTCTAATTAATGAGTTCTTCAAATCTAGGTCTAGGGATCAAAGGGAAAGAAAATGAAAATTATAGAAGTACAAGAAAGATATGGTACACCATTCTGCTTTAAAGAGAGAAGGATCCATGTGACAAAGAATGAGGACAGTTTCATAGAGCTGAAAGCAGTCCTTGGCTTATAGAGTCCAAGAATATAGAACTTCAATCCTCTATAAAAAAGCTGGACTCATCCAGCAACCAGAAGGAGGTCAAAAGTAGATTTCTCTCTAGAATTTTCAGACAAAAACTCATATGCTCAGCAAATATCTTCAGTCCAGCCTTGTTATAACCTAAGTAGAAAACCCAGTCATGTTATGATGGACTTTGAACTATGAATTTGGACATAATCCCCATAGTTGTTATTCAGTAGGTCTGAAGAAAAGACTGCCTAGAAATTTGTATTCCAAACCATGTTTCATAGTGGCATTACTCCCTCCCCACAGTATGAGAACTACTGTAGCAGTGTGCTGAACTTCAGGCCATTAGTAACACAAAGAAGAAAGGTGAAGAAATTGATACTGGTGGAGTGTTGCTATGTAGCAAATTTTTGCTGAACACATTTATTTCCACCCTGGCAAAGTCTTAATAAAGTGAAGATAATGCAAGTTTGTTTTAGTTGGAGACATGACTGTTAAATCAGAACTATGAACACTAATGCTTAATTCTGCTTTCATTGTTATTATCATTATTATTTTAAAAAGTCCCAATTTATGACAACAGTGACACAGATTGCCATATGTACTGACTGTTACCACATTTGGGTCATATTGGAATATGGTAATGGAGAAAACATAAAGCAAATTTTGAGTGTTTAGATGCTTAAATATCTTGCCTTTGTGTGACCTTTATTTTGAATTTTTACTGTAAAAATATTAAAACATATAACAAAAATTACAGACTAGCATAATGAATCCCATATATTGATCAAACATATCAATAACATCTAACAACAATCAACAATGGTCAACCTCAATGTTGCTATCACTCTACACAATTTCTTTCTACCCAAATGATTATTTTGAAGTTAATCAATGGTATCTTATAAATTCTCCCTTAATTATTTTAATATCTATCTCTGATTGGATCTTAAAATATTGAAAAATAAACTCTAGTTTCATATAGTCTGTAACTGGTTTTTTAAAGTCATGTCCAAATACGTGGGTTGAGATTAGATTCCTGAGCTCTTTCACTTTCTTACATTTACAGGAAAAAACCACATTCTTAGGAAAAATTAAATTCTACCTTGGAAATTGCAAATAAATTCATTTAAGGCAAAACAATCAAAATTGCTAAAACATAATTGAAAGTATACAAGTGCTTACATTTCCAGAGTGATTTGTATGATGTTAAATGAGTAAAAGAGAGGCTATGAAGAGACTCACCATTTATTATCCCATTTTTGTGATCAATTATTATATATTCATATGTGCCAGATGAGTACTTTCATTGACTATAAATCAGGTATCTTCTCATCACTTTGTCTCTAATTCACCAGATGTTCTTATAATTTTCTGGAGAATTTCACAAGTCTGTGTATGCAAATTTGAGAACATGGTGAAATAAAGTGCTCTACATAATTGACAAAAACTCAGAGAGCATATTAAAAATTATGGAAAGAATGTGCAAAAATATTGAAATAGAGAGATGTTTTTGCAATAAAGACTTTTGCAATGAAGACTTTGAACAGATGTCTACACAAAATCTAGTATGCCACCCACCCATGATGTTCAAATCTTCCATTGTTACTAGAATTACAGATTTAAAAATGTGATTGTCTTTCTTGAAGAAATCACTTAAGGGGATGAGTATCAAAGCTTCATGAAAACAAAAATAAAATTGAAGCCACATATGAAGGTAAAGATTCTGTGGGAAAAAAGGATTAATATATGTCATTCTTAGTCTGATATGATTTTCTAATTTTCATTTAAAACAAGTTTATTTAGAATGACAGCAATTTAACTTTTCTAAATTAGCTATGAAATAAATAAATGATTTTTATCTTTTCATTTCATTTTCTATCAGACATTACAACAGATATTCAAAGCTCTAAGCAATATCTGTCACCTAAATTTCCAAGTAGGATATTCCACACAATGATGAACAGTGTAGCAAAACATATGAATAGATTGAAGGAAGATACCATGAGATCTCTGAAAATAACTCATAAGTTGTGGGAAAATGCCACATTCTAAAATTTATTCTTCTGTGTCACCAAAAAGTGCATTTGTTTGAAATTTTAGGATGCTGTATATAAACAGTGATTGAGTGAAACCTGTGTCAGCAGGAATTGCCAAAATAATCAACAAAGGGTTTTAGTTATTGCAAATGCCACTGAAATTTTAAGTTTCTGGAATCATTGTAAAATGTCAGTCTCTTCTCCCACAGGATGGAGGACATTTAGAGTTGACCTTAAACTAATAGACTTTTATATACTTAGTTTTTTTATTTTAGTAATCTGAGATAAGTTTTGCTGAGAGGGCATTTAAGACACTAATTTATATATATAAATATTTTATACTATAGTATAAATATTTTATTTATAAATACTATAGAGTACATAAATATTTAGTATAGTATCTATATATAATATATCTAAATATAGTATCTATATATTTATACAAATTGCATCTCTGTAACTGCATTTATATGCATATAAGCATATTTAGTTACATATGAAATGTACATTTAAATTGTGTTACTCCACTAAAAAGCCCTTTTATTTTCTGGTCCCAGCTACTGTCAAGCATTTCACACATTTCCATATGCAGTCTATGTTTTTGGCTACTGAATCCTTTTCTTAAGAATCATATACTATCATGAATCTTTCTGTATTATATTCCCTTTCATAAAATATTCTGTTACCTAGTTCTAATTCTCATTAAAGATTATGTCCAACTTTACTTCTATACTTTCACTTACTCTATTTTTATATCCATCACGCTGTCAAAAATAAAAAGGGTTTTCTGGTTAATATCAAATAATACTTTCATAGCTTTAAAAAATATTTACAATAGATATTCTTTAATCTGCAATTCAAATAAAGTTGCTTAGAAAAATAATCACTCAAAGTATTAAATTGTCAAATAGTTGAATGAATGAATGTATTGAGGTTAATAGCATTGTTTGATAAGATAACACTTCAGTTATACCAAATAATTATTCAAAACAATCCATTTATGTTCATCTCTCCAGAATATAACCTTGGACTGTGTTTCCTGATCAAAGTACTAGATCTAACTATGATTTATTTCAGTCAGAGTTGAATAAATGGAAGTTATATATACATTTCTGCATACATCCAGCAAAATATTTCCCATGTGGTTTTCTGCCCTCTTTTTAAATTTGTTAGGTAGATCTCTGATTCCTGTCAAGTTTTATTCAGGCATGTTAAAAATGTCTGTTTAGCATTTGGCATTAACTTTATAAATACAAGGATCGTTATTAGAAATGGGATGCTGAATTAAAAGTCATATTAAATTGTCTTATTGTTCCTTCAGTAATGAGCTATAAAAGTGCTATTAAAGAGTTTGAGGAAAGGGAAATATCTGTTATGCAGCAGGGAAACAAATGTTTCAAGTGTCATCTGTGATGTCTCATAGCATATTCCACATGTCCACTAAGCCTCTGGCTCTAGTAGGAGAGACTGGAAAACAGAAGTTGATAATATATTTTGGGGTCTATTAGTTGCATTTAGAAACATATTAGAAAAACAAAGTTTCATGCGAAAATTGTCTTATTTGTAATCAGAAAAAAAATGGGAATAGTGAAAGTACAAAGTTTTAAGAACAGAGTTATTAGCTTCCAGAACTCAAAGACTGTAAATAAACTTTTCAAATATTTTGATGATCAAAACCTCTTTTTGACTTAGTTTTTCAAAAAAGGTCAGACTAAGGTCAGCAGATTCAAGTTCACCTCTTTATTGTTAAGCTAAGCAAACTAATTAGGAGGATAACATGGAATAGAAAAAAGACTATGATAAGTAAAAAGTAGACAAAGATCATAATTTAAAAATGTACTTTTTAGAAAAACTGCAGGGTCTGGATACAAAAGTTACTCAAGACTTTAACTCTACCAGAAAATTCACTTCAAAAAAGAAAAAAAAAATCTTAAGTGCCTTAGAGATATAATAAGTTTGTAAATTGTGCTCTGGGCTCATGATTTCACCTGTAAATTTTCCTTCATCTTAGAGATGTCCTTTCTCAAGAAAGCAGCAGTGTTAGTAAGGCTAACATGTCCGGTTTGAAACACACACATAATACTTTGCATTCTAATGTCGCCTGCCAAATGGGTGGCCTGACAGAAGGAGAAATACATTTTCTAGATCACTCACCTTTAGGATGCCCCAAGACCACATAAAAATGTCTGACCTCTGAACATAAGGTGCCTCTTTCTTGAGGGCCCAGTCTGGGCCCATCTTCTATTCTATCTGTGTGCTTTTTAAATTCTTCTTGTTAAACTTTTTCATGCTTCTCACTGCCACATGTCAACATTCCCTATGGTTGGAGTGAAATGAGGGCCCCATCTCCTCTTTCAAAGACCTCCATAGATGCCATCTGGGGACAGGGACAAGAAAGTAGCTATGCAAGGAACACTAAAAATAATGGAATGTCCCTAAAATTGACTAAAAACCTCTGAATTAGAAAAATATTATATTTTTTAGGGACTGTTGTTGCCAAAGAAACTAATCTCAAACTAAAAATGAAAGAATTTGATGATTTTTCCCACCCCCACCCCTTAGGACATAAATTTTTATTTGCAGGTCAGGAGAAGAACAGTGGTAAGGGCTCCCTCTCTTCCCATACCTTTACTCATAGGAGTTGTCTGTCTCAAAGGACTTAGGGTATCTTCTGGTATCCTGAAGTGGGTATCCTGGCACTTGAACAGGTTGCAAGAGGTGGCAATTTCTTGCTCAAGATTTGAGTTCAGCTCATTATGAGACTTTGGAGTGTAGGCTGCTGGTCTATGATCTTAGGTGTGCTCATCTGGAGCAGCTCTGTGAGGCTGGCAACCACAGGATAAGATCCTTGATGCTGGTGAACCAGGCCTTGACATACTTCCAGTTCTTTTCAGCCATGCCCACCTCACACTGGCTTCTTTTGTTGCTCAGTACATTAGCTAGTTTAACGCCTTGAGTGAAATCTAGCTGCGCATTGAATTGGCCATCCATCTGACCTCAGAGAACACTGATTTCCTTCTCTTTGTTATTCAGAAAGTCTAGTTCTTCCTCAGGGACTGGATCAGTATTTCCAGTTGATTTTAGCCAGGGTGCTCTTCTCTAGAACACTGCACAGGTTGTTGAAATCGGTCTCCATACTCCAATGGAAGGTTTACTTCTGTCTCAAAGTTGGTTTAGAAATCTTTCTACAACTAGGCATGTGCTGACCTGCAGGACAATGATGGAATCCTCTATGGTGTCACCAAGAATCTTTTCCTGTAGGTCCTCTATGGTCTTGATCTAGTGACTATAGTCACAGGAAGATTCAGACATGGCCTATTGATACCTGTAGTAGATCTTCACTTCTAGCTCAAAAGGGGCCTGCTTCAGTGCACACACTTGTTTAAATAGAAGGGCAAGTTCTGTGTAGTGTTCTCCTTGTTGTTGCATAAGCTGGAGTGCTGGATAGCCACACCTGTAGTCCCTAGAGGAAGACTAGGAAGTGTGCAGAGGACATGGACCTGTTAAACTCAAGGAGGTCATGGTGGATATGGGGGCAGAGAGTTTAAAGACTTGGAAGCTGCCACATAGATAATGGTAGGACCAGGTGGCTGACAAGTGACAATAGCTATAGAAAGTCATGCCCAGATGGTGGATATGAACAACACTGGCCTGGGGAGATACAATGAACAGAAGTTTACTGTTCTTTCCTAAAAATTTTACCAATAAGATGTTAATTGTCAAAGTTACACACTCCAAGGAAGGCATCTTTGTTTTCAATACTCATCTCTGTAAAGGCCGTCAAGACTCATAGATAAGTAAAACCATGGCAATAAGATCATTCTTCAAAGTAGTTCCTCAGAGGGCCAATCCAAATCCTACATCTGTAGTCAAGTCAGGCCATTTTCATTATCCACAGACAGGGAGGCTGGGGGAATCATGTACCTTCAAAACGCCTGCCCAGAAAGATTTCATGTGGACCATTGATGGCTGTGTGTTTCCTGCTTGTAAAGTGAAATTTTCACTACTTTTACATAGTCTTTTCTCCATTATATATTGTGTCAAGGGCAGGTTTCAAATAAATTGCTTTTTCATTTCCAGATCTCCAGAGTTCAAATAGCCACACGTAGATGTGAGACCTGAGGCCATCTCCCTTGAGTGTGATCTGTGGGAGAACAAGAATGAAACTGGCTTTGTGAACAGAATGGCAGAGTGCTACAGGGAATACCTAGTTGTTTACCTTTCCTCTTCTATAGCTACACAAATATATTTTTTTATGGTCTTTTTCATGCATCTATGTGACTAAATTCTGGCCAATGCTATATACCACTTTTAATTAAAGCACAAGCACAAAATATAATTTAATTTAAAAGTAAAATAAAATTTCTCTGCAATCATTCATCATTTTTATCTAGTTGGTTGACTGGTATTGATACCCATCATCGTCTTGGAATTTCTATGAAGGTGGCAGCTCCCTGCCAGCTCAGCTTTCTGAACAGATGTTTAAGGGAACTACTTCCTCCATGTCTGGCAACCATCTCTCATCTCTCAAACACTCTGGGTTAGATTTTACCTGAGCAATAATGCAACTTTACTGATGTTAATTCACTGAGATGTGAGGACTTATACATTACCACAACTAGTATTATTTAAACTACAGAAAAATTCAAAATTTAGTGGGTTACTTTTATAGAACAACTTAATAAAATGTATAATCCCCCAAATGCCATGTAGCATTCTTCTAAAACTATTTTGTTTTAATGCAGTAAAGTCTCCTGTATACTTAAAAGACATTTGTATTTCTCATACTACAAAATGCTGCTGTCTTTCCTGCTGATCTGACCTGGGATCATACTTTTAACAGCCTATTCTCCCAGCTGCCTACATCAATGTATTTACCCTAGGGCAACACTTTTATAACTGCTTTTTAGGTCCCAAAGAAGAATTTTTATTTTTCACTCCTTTGAAAATTATAACCCTTATTAACTCATTTCAATTCCTCAGATTTTCAGTGAAAAACCAAGGAGACAAGTAAAAACAATCAGTATGTCTGAGGAAAATACATTGAAATCTTGAAAAAAATTTATATGGAAAATTTTATTTGATAGAGACACAAAAACCTGTGTGAGGCAAGCTATCCGCCATTAGCTCTATTTTACTAATAATGAAAAGCCTGTTAAACTGGTATGTGTCTGACTCTGGTCTTCAGATTCTTGCTTCCAGGCATTGCAAATCTCACTGAAGATCTATCAATTTTTAATCTAGTGCAGTAAGTCACTGCTGTTATCATTTTACATTTTTTGTGAAGTCTCTAAAAATATACTCTTGTGTATACTTTAACACATATTTTCTCATTTCTCATAGGTTTCAATTTAAGAAGATAAAAAAATCCTAATTGACTTATTGCTTCTGGGATTCATCTCATCTATTTATTTATTCATTCATTTGGTGTTTCGTGAGGCATTATTCTTGACCTTCCCAACCTTTCACAGCTATCTTTTCTATTTGAAGTTTATTTCTATACATATTCCCTTTTCAGTGAATTATAAAATCTTTATTATCAAGTACTTAGAAGAAGGACTAAAGGAGAGAGAGTTAAACTTCAATATGAAGGAAACTCAAAAGAATAATTTTTAAAAATTTTCCTATTCCTACCAAATGCAAATATCTATAAAACTAAGCAAGTTAATATAGGCTCTATCAGTATTATGGAAAAACATGCACATGTTCATTTGATGGCTTGTTATTTCTCCTAGTTTCATCATTTACTAATTATATCTTGATGATCATGTCTTGTAAATACTTAAAATATATTTCATCTGTGTAGCATGTGTCTGATTTATATGCTTAGTTGGAGATGCTATAATATTGCTTACCTCACAGGACTGAGTAAAAGATTAAATGTGAAATACATTGGAAAAAATTACAATAACAATAAACTGATGTGTTGTTGGAGAATTTTTGGAATTACAAAAAATTATTTACATTTTCAGAATTATAAAATGGTAATTTAATAAAATTTTTAATAAAAATAATGACACAAAAATCAGGAGACTCGATTATGGAAGTCACATTGGAAGAGAAAGGGTTAGTAGGAGAATTGGCTGTTTCTGCCCTCCTACTATTTTACTCACACAACCGGATATTCTATATACATGTGTTAATTGGGTATGCCCAGTGCTCTGGGGCAAATGGGATATGAACTCCTATTTTTAATGGAACATTAGAACACTTATAGTATCTCACAAAAGTTGGACTGTACTAAATTCTCTACAGAAACCAGAAAAATGTTTTAATTATATTTTGAGACAGGATCTCAGCAAATTGCACTAGTTGATCCTCCTGCCTCAGCTTCCTGAGTAGCTGAGATTACAGGCATGTACTAGTGTGCCTGGCAAAAAAGCCTTTTACCAATGTTATATTAAATAGCTCCAAAGGAAACATATTCAGGGATATAAATCTATTTTAGAGAAAGTCACTTAAAAGTTTATCCACCTCTTGAATCATATTAGATATCCTGGAAGAAAATAAAAACTGTTTCCAGGGTTTAGGGTAGCTGATTCCCTTCCCTTCAGGCATCCCTACTACATGTGCCTGAGATAAACCTGTTGCTCTCAGTTCCTTTTTCTCATTTCTTTAGTTTACTCAGAGTCATCTGGTATTATCTCATTTACTCCTAATCACAGCCCTGTGACTTAGATATTGTTATCCTCCTTCTTCAGATAGACATATTGAGCTTAATGTTCTAGTAGCTTTCAAAAAAGTATACAAAGGCAAAACTAGTATTGAAAGGAGGTAAATTTGAAGAGTTGCATTCCCTTCAAATGTTCTTTTTGTTCTTCCTAGCCTGAGATTTCTCAACATATGTCTAACTTTTATGGAAGAGAAACTGCAACTAAGAAAGATTAGCTCACTTCTTGAGATTGCTGTTGTGTGTACTGTGCTTCTCAGGCCATGGATTGTTCCGTTTCTGAGCCCAATATCCTTTTGACTATTATTGTCTTTTCACTAAAAATTGACATTTTACATCAGTCTAACATAAGCATTGGTAACTCACAGTGATACTTGTTTCAGTATTTAATTCTCTCTCTATATATATTATATATATTTATAAAAGTCTCTAAAATATCTCAATAAATGGGGGTTTAGGTTTGAAGTTTAAAATGAAATCTGCATTATTATATAATTCTGTACCCCAAATATAGGAAACCTCATACATTTGATCCCCTTTTAAATTGTTTTATTGGTTAAAGTGACAGTTTGTGAATTTGCATATAATAAAGCTCCCCCATTATACTTTGCTAATGATTTTTCATGACAACAAACCATATATTCATTCTTTCTTTCATATTTAAAAATCCGCAGGAAAATATTGTTAGTTTAATCCCATTACATGGTCCATTCCTGAGTAGATATATGGCAATGGTACTACCATCTGCTTATCCTGATAGTCCTCTCTTGGCAAACCTTGGACCCATATGGGTTATTTGTGTCTCATCTGTGTACATTATTGGAAAATTTTAAAAAATCAGTATCTATACTTTTCTCTACAAACAAGTCTTTATAACTAATCTGAACATGAAGATCACTTTTTTTTCTTTACCTTCTTGATCTACTTTGCACACACTTGCCTTCTTCTAATAGAAGCAGAGACGATTTGATTGAGAGAATATGTGAAAACTATCAGGGTGGGTTGTTGGGATTCAAGCATCACAATCACCTCAAAGAACTGATGGCCTCTGCTTTGTGGATGTGAAACTTCATCACTCAGGAGATAAAGTGATCCATTCCTTTACATGCTGACAGGATAGCTATTTGGTGTCAATGCTGAGAGTCACACATTCAGAAAATAAGACAACACAGAATCTATGTATAGGCCTCTTGTATTTCCAGTGACAGCCATTTTCCATGACACCTAAAATAGTTGATATAATCTGTTAAAAAATTTTAAGTTACTATATCTATTTCTTATGTGACAAATTCTTGTGTTTTAGTGAAAATATGTTAATAGCCCACTTGCCACTCTGATCTTTAGCATTTTTCTTCAAGCAGAGTAATGATATCTAATTCATGTTATTCAAATATATACTTACACATCAAACAATACGTATGAAAAAATAAACACCCAGTTGGGAATAATTAAGTGAATAAATGTAACTCATTCAGGAAACGATTTGTATAAAAGAAAGAGCTGCCTTTGTTGTAGAAAGATCTGTATTAGACAAAACTAATGTTTTAGGCAGCATGATTGTGATTAATATAGTATTCACATAGAAACATTTTCCAGAGTATAGAGTCAAACTTTTTATTTCCTAGAATTGCCCCCACTTTCATATAACTAGTCACTGTACTTGAGAAATTAGCATAAATTCCTTGGAAAGAGCCTCTTATGCTTGTACTCATTTCTGCATTCTAATGTTAAAAAATTGGACACACATAGAATGGGTAACCAAACAGCACAGATTTTAAACTCGAAACACTATTTCAAATTTCTCAAAGAGAATGATTTATTTAGAATTATTGAATATAAAGTATTGCTAACTCAAAAGATGACCATTTAAGAAGAAATTAAGTGGCTGAAGATAGGAAGTTACAAGATAGGAGGTCTGAATTTGCATTTTGTATTCTTCCAAGGAAGTGAAATCTATGCTAAGAATAAAATTTAGAATAGAATTTTCTAATGTATTTTAAAATGACTAAATCTACCAATTTATGCTATTAAATTTACCCAGAAACATCTATGCAAAGCTCCCAGAAGTACAAATTTCACTGCAGTATTTGATTTTATTTTGAGCTTTTCAGACCAGGTTTTCCATATACTCTGAAGTAGAAAAGTGCATTGCCAGTGTAGGATCACAGGGAGTGTCATGCGTGGGTGCCCAAGCCAGAGAGGAGCCCTTACTCTGACCTCATTCACACAACCATCACTGAGAATACACAAAAAACAATGAAAACAGGAAAAATGAGTGTTATGGCTTGTGTTTAGATGTCCCCACAGAGCCTCATGCAGATGAAGTGGGACTTTCTTTTTCAGAAGTAGTTGAATCTGGAATGTGTGATGCTAGGGTTAAAGGTGTGTAATTACTAAACCACTACATTCCAGTGATTACCTTGGCACCGCTTCCTAATTCTGGTAGTCTGAATAAGATAAAAGGGGCAGAAAGATGCTATTAAACCCTCTTGTTACCTTTGCCACCTTGTGGGCACCATGTTGTTTTTCCTCTGGGATGCCTGTCTGCGAACCACCCTGCTCTGGAGCCAGCCAATTATGGACTGAAAACTCCATAAACTCTAAGTCAAATAAACCTCTTCCCATCCAACTTTGGGTGTTGGGTATTTTGTCTCAGCAATGAGAGAAAAGTGACGGACACAATGAGTTTATTCACAGTTTTGATAAATTGTGAAGGCAGCTAGTTTATACAAGGCACAAAAAACCTTTAATTCAGAGGTGCTTAGGACATTTATTTCCAATATGCCAACTTGATCAGATTAAGAAATGCCTAGCAAGGGCCAGGGATTTAGCTCAGTGGTTACACCACCTGTCTTGAAAGCATAAGAACCCGAGTTTGATCCCTGGTACCAAAAAAAAAGAAAGAAAAAAGAAATGCCTAGCAGATTAGTGAAGCACTTCTATGTGTGTCTGTGAGATATTTCCAGAGATCAGTAGAACATAGGTCAGAAAACTAAGGAGGTAACATTCTTCCTGATTTTTGGTGGCTCTGTCCAATTGATCCTTTACATTGGATTGAATAAAAGGGAAATAAGGAGAAAATTGGCTTACATTTGCAAAGTTTCATTGTGCTTGAGCCACTGCCTCTTCTGCCTGCCGACTATCAGTGACTCTCCAGGGGGCTTTCTTGCCTTTAATCTCCTATTGCTGCTGCAATCTTGGTCTTTTTTTTTCCTGAGGCTTCCAGCTTCTTGGGCTAAAGAGCTACTGGATCCTCCAGCTCTCCAGGGCTCTGCTGGCCATTGTGGAGTCTCCTGCCTCTTCCTAGAAGCCCATTAATTAATCCTCTTGGGTCATTCCTTTACTGATTCTGTCTTCTAGAAAACGCTAACCAATACACCGCAGTAGAGAAAGACAAGAAATGTGCATAAATAGAATCAGCCACAGTTTGGACACCAGTAAACCCCAAAACATGTTGAAAGCCTCATTCTGCTGAAACTTCTTTGGTTCCAAGGCTAAGGGTAGAAGTTTTGCTTTCAGGTTGAAGATGCTGAAGAAATAGCTTAGCTGTAAAATGCGAATTTTACAGCTCTACTTCAACTTCTCTGTTACAGGTAGGTACATTCTAAATGCTTATTAAAATTTATTTACTAAATTTCTTTCAGTAAACATAACCTCCATAGTAAATCATATTCTAGGATTTTTTTAATAAAAAGAAAATACAGTATAAACAAGTTGTTTAATCAAAATTACAGGTCAGAATATTTGCTACATAGGAAGCTAAAAAGAATAAAGAAGTAAGAGGCTCAGAAAATCATTTCAGCTGCCACAACCTTAAATCTCCTGAAACCTGACCATTGTTAAATGTGCAACATGAATCTGAATCAAGTGGCCACAGTGTTATTGCCTGACAGGATCTGAGGAGGTCCCTCAAGAGAAGATGGGGATCTCAAATCAGCCCACCAAGTAGGTACTTTACTCAGATCGTGGAAAAAATCTTCAGTATCCCTTCATGGGAGGTATACGCAGCTTTACTTGGCAGAGTTAGAAAGGAGAATAGAAAAAGATACCAGCTTGACTCTAGAAACTGGAGGGGCCTCACACTGGTACAGAGTTTCAGATTGCCCTACTCACAAATGCATGAGGCCAGCTTTTAACGATTAGCTAAGGTTGGCCAGGATCAGGTTGATCATTATTCAGTTCTAGTTTCTGTAGCCCTAGAAGAATTCTTCTGTGGCTTGTAAGGTAATTTGGTTCCTATGAGCTATGGTCCTTGCTTGGCAGAGGGGCTCCCTTAATTCCCACCATGAATTGCTCTTGTTTTGAGAGAGATGATCTTATCATAGGTGGTCCCTGCAAGGCGCTGCTTTTCCTGGAAACTGGGGCAATTACAGGTTTAGGAGAATGGCTTCATTTTTCTAGGTATCATTTCAGAGGTGTCTGGACTGGGACTTTGTAAAAGGGGACAATTTCATATCCCTATAAAACGTAAACTTTTCTTTAGTTACTTTTCTCTTGGTTTTTTCAGTCTTGGAAAGGAATGAGATGGACTAGTAGACTTAGGCCTAACAAACCTTGTTTTACTAACTTTATTTAAATGATTAATCTTCCTACATAAAGAGCTGAGCAGGGATCTGAGCCAGCATTTAAATGTAATTAGAAAGAAAAATGTCAGTCCCCTTGTCACCTTTCTATCTTTATTTCTTTTATCCTACCTCAGTGGTACATGACTTTATTAGGTGATTACAGCAGGACATAGTCTCCTGTGTCCCTCTTGTAGTAATGGTGAAAAATTCAATATGAACTACATCAAAGAAATGGAACACATTTGTGCTTATCTATGACCTCAAAAACAATGAGTATTTTAATTCTGGTGCTGGCACAGACCACCTAAAACCAAAAATTTTTTTGAAACATGACAGGTCAGGGGAAGGGGACTTCCTCACATTGTTTCTCTACCCCTGGTTCTCTGAATCTCAGTTTCCTGTGAGCAACTAAGACATTCAGGACTGCAGCTATCCCCCTCTAATACACTTGCCTAACAGAGCCTTTGCTCTCTTTGTTTAATATTAATAAAAAGTGAAAGCAACCTGCAATCATGTTGGGGTGAAATCCATGCTAATCTTTGAAGCCTGACTAGTGCTTTGTGTCCTTGCTTAGCTCAATGATCCGGGAAGATTTAAAGTGCCTATCCAGGACTATACTTCACTGAGAAAAGAGGTTGGAGTGCTTTTACACACACTGTCTCCATGCTTTTTCCAGCCAAGTCACAATGAAATGTGTCACCTGATTTGCAGAATGCAGACCTATGCATACAAGTCATGTAGTCACTTTTCTCAGAACCTGTAAGCATTTTAAGAGGTTTATAGCTATCCAGTGATCTTAGGTTGCTTTATCTAGGGTGCTTTTCCATATAATAAATTAGTTTCAAATTTTATTTCTTTCACTTTAAAAATTGTCCTCATTTCTTGAACTGCAATTACCCAAAGGCCCATCTTTAAATAGCTATGGAATTAATAGGCCTGTTAGGAATTTTTGACAAAATGAGAATTGATTTACTTTAGCTACCGCATCTCTCATTCTTTCTGCCTATCCCAAGCAAAACTTCTTTTGCCTGTTTCTTTGTGCTACTGCTATCAAAAATTAGGATTTTGCTCCCTATTTATTTCTTCCTAAATTCTACTCACCAGAGCAGAGAAATAACTATTATCTGCATATTCAGGAAAATAATTTAAACAACTCAAAACTATTTCCCGACTAGATTTCAATGACAAGTGCAATTCATTTGATATTTTAGATGAATACTGTACAGTTATAGTTTAGATTAAGACCTACTCCTATGGTGTAAATAATATTTCTGTTAGTGGTCAGCTACTTTCTTTGGCCATCAGCCATTTCTTTTTCATCTTTGAAACAGCCCTTTGATTTTTATTTCATTTCAGAGGGAATGTGCCTTCTTAATGACTTCAAGTGTGTCAGATTAACCAAACAGGTTCAATGAAGTACTTAGTATATCACTGAACTAAATGATTAACCTAGGGATGGGGTCACACCAGGCCAATTAGAGTCCAGTTTTATCCAAAATAAGCTCTTCATATGGTTTATCAAGAATGCATCCCAACATATTTTCTCTTTAATTTAATGTAGCTGAATTATGTATCTTGTTATAGCATTCTTACTATAGTCTATTGAATATCAAATAAATTCAAACCCGTAAGACCACATGTTTTTTTGCCTTTTAGGTTTACAATGAACATTACTTTTCCTCTTCTTTTTTGTGCACTAGTTTTAGAATAAATGATCATTTTGAAGATGTCTAAAAGATCACCTAAATGACACTTCCTAGTTACCATATTTGACTTGCACAATAATGAAAGTATGACTTTTGTTTTTGTTTTTGTTTACAAGTTAAGCAGAATAATGATGAGACACAAAGATAAATACAAAAATACCAACTTTAACTATTTGGAATTTGAATTGCAAAATATTAACAGATTGTTTCAGAGCATAAAATGATGCACTGAAAAGAGAATTTCAGTTTAATTTTTATGATTTTAAAACAATCATACTTCAATGAACACATTGAAACATCATATTTCAATATACATATTGGAAGTATATTTAGATGGCTATTGAAGTGTAGAATTTGGACTTTTATGGAAATATTTTTACTTAATTTTCACTTACATGTGTTTCACGTTTTAGCTAAATAATTGATTTTTGGCTGTGAAAAGCCTATGCAAGCAAGGTTGGTGATGCATACCTGCAAACACAGCACTCTGGGAGGCTGAGGCAGAAGGAGGCAAAGCTCAAGCACATTTTTAAATTAGATTTGAACCATTAATATTTTCCCCACTTAAAAATTATATTGGTTGTTTTAGTGCTACTGAATTTTAAGAGTTCTCTATATATTTTGGTTACAAATCATATCTCTTATTTGATATGTAATTTATAAATGTTTTCTCCCAGTCTACAGTTTGTATTCTGTTATCATGATTTTGCTGAACAAAAATTTTTAACTGTGATAAAGTTTAATTTATCAGCTTGTTGTATTCACTGGGCTTTATTGTCATGCATCAAAATAATTAGTTTTTGAGAAGCTTCTCTAAAAAGGAGTATATAATTTCATTATGACTCAAATATTCAAACTTATTTTTAGCAAGATAAAGTGAATAAATGATTGCCTAGCAAGTGGAATTTAAAAAGGATACCTGGAAACTTTGAAAGTAGTGAAAGTGATCATTGTCTCTATTGTGGTGATGATTTTTAAGTGCATAGATATATCAAAATTTATCAAGCTATTCACTTTAATATGTACAGTAAATTGTATGTTTATAATTAATAGAACCAATTTAAAAACTCATGTACATGGTATGACAACATATGTGAATAGTCAACTGGTAGGAGTTCAAATTAAATTGAATAAAGCATACTTTGTTGTTACTGTTTTTTATTGTGGCTTGAATAGCTCACAAATGCTTTTGTGAAATAAACTTCTAATTTTTAAGTTATCAAGAAAAACTGGGACTCACTGATCCTCAAAGAAGAATTGAAATGGTAATGAGACATATGGATATTTCAGTTTGTAGATTACAGTTGTGTGGTGAAGTCCAGCTTTATTTTTCTTTTTTAACTACAGAGACAGAACTGACAATCTGCCAGTAATAATCACAGTGACAATATTCCATTACCGATTTCCTTTATGTTCCCCTAGGTGACTTATTATTTTACTGAATTATTGCTAAATTCTGTATTTGCAGCTTACATTCCAGCTAAAGTGCAGATTGTTTATTTTCCACAAGAATAATCTTGGAATAACTCCTGGTCATAGTATTCTGACTATTTAGGAAAAGAAAGAAGAGAGGAGAAATATGTAAATAAGTAAAGCCCAGAAGATACAGCAATGAAAATTAAAATCAATCCTCTTTTATTTAGAAAATGTCACAATGACAAAAATCCAATTGTGTTTGGTTCCATGATAATCTAACTTAACAGAGATTATCACTTTTTTAACAACTGATGCTATTTGAAGCTTATATTTGGACAATAGATGGGCAATAAAGGCAAATGAATATAGTTACTGATTTAGAGATTAAAAAATTTAACAGCTGAGAAAATTTAAAGAAAGGCATTGAACCATGAACAACAAATTTATCAACTAATGTATTTATGAAAATAAATAAGAAAAAAATGGTTCTTCTTTTCTTCATCAGTATTAAAGCCAAATATTTTTATATGCTCTGAAATGAAATTTTTAAAAATTACAAGCTATTTAAAAACAATACCTTAAAAGTGTATTATTTAAGGGTAATACAACATATTAGTTAAAACTTCAAATAAAATCTAGAACAATTATGAGGGCACAAATTCACTGTTAATCTGTAAAGATGAAAAACTTAAAATCTCCTCTGTTTTATAATAGGAAGAACCAGTCTTAATTTTCACAATTAAGCAAGGATCGCAAAAAAATATTATTTTATCTGCAAATTTTCTACATACATTTAAAATTCAATGTAGCATTTGTAGGACACTAATGCATCTAGATAAGATAGATAGTGATTTGCTAATTCAAATACCATTTCATTCTCACCTCTAGAAAAACTATTCTCCTCCACTGAGAAGTCAAATCTGAGTTCTACTTCTTTTACATTATATTCTACAAAACAAACAAACAAACAGGAAAATCCAGAACTCATTCTATGTTTTCATAAAGAAAGTCCTTGGAATTAGGAGGTTACAAATCACTGGATTTTGTAATCACTTTTTTGAATGAAATAGAGTTAGTGTATCACATCTAGATTAATGATATTTAAAAGATGTATCTATAGCAAATTAACATTATTTTCCCATCTCCCTCTCTTTGGTCACTGTAACTGCTTTCTTTATCCAAAAAGTTGGCAACTCTCAATTGTAATAGTGAGACAGGCCAGCTTCAAACCTCTCATATCTCACATAACTCAGAAAACACTTCTATAGTCTTACATTCGTATCTCACCAAGTATTTCCAATTGAAACAACTCATTTTACAAAACCACAGCTGCAAGAGATTTATGAAATTTTCATCTGTATCTCACTAGTTTTTGCATTCACATATGAACACAAAACAAATGTAATTATGGACTTATTGTCAACTGACCTCTTACACCATCATCTACTCTCTCTGTGTTAATGAGTCTAAGCAATCTTTCCACTCAAAACAACACAAAAATAATGTACTCATGAAAAATGATACAAAACAATCCTGTTAAATACAAACTTTTACTCCTTTTCTTCTCAAAGGGAAATGATCAATGTCCAATAATTGGTCTCTTTTCTGAGAGATGTTCATTTTTTTTTTAGCTTAGTCCTGATACTATTTTTGGGTAAAACCGATTAGCAAAAAAGCCAGCTTATAGTAGCACAGAGTGTTTTTCTTATATAGAAATGTAGGACATATATAAAGATCCAAACTATCAAGAACAAAAAGTTGTATTAACAAAAACAGAATACACGAAACTTTTCTTGAGCCCATCAAAAAGTTGAAATCACACACAAGACCAATAAATAGCATAGGGCAGGCCATTTTAAAGTAATGGGCTGAGAGCTTGGGCATAATAGTGACAGTTAATATAAGGAAGAGATACCCAATGGTAAAAAGAATTCAGTGTAAGATTTTACTATATTGGTAAAAGCTGAAAGTTAGTTGGTAAAACAATTTAGAATCCCTACTAGCCACAGACATGAGTTTTTACCCATCCCTAAACAGTTCTTCCCAGATTGTTCTTGGAACACAAGAAAATAAAATATGTATCAAACACTTGAACACTGTATTGATTTCATTATTATTAAAAAAGAGCTTTATTATTGATAATAGTCATATAATTTTATGGACACTGATGCTTGAACTGTAGATTTTATAATTTATATTCCATTTAGTTTCTAAGACCAATTCATTTGTTCCTGTGCTACATATATAATTAGGAAATGTTTTTGAAGCAAGTACCATTCTAGATGATCCGTTATTTGCTGACTGGTAGAGTATAACTTTGCCAATCATGTTGCATCTTAAGCATTTAAAAGCTGACAAGTTTTAACAGGAAAATCCCAATGTACATGAATAAATATAAAATAAGCAGACCATACTGGGTTATACTAATGCTCTATTTTCATATTGAATTGAATTACAAAGCAAGAAGGTGTTGTCTTACTTGTTTAGTTGCCCTGGAATATTTAACTAGCATCAAACATACTTAGGTAATCAAATTTATCAAGAATTTTATATGAAAATGAAAAATTAAGATAATTTGCTGAGTTAAATATGCAGTTAACCTCAGGAACATGAACTAAGCCTTTGAATCTCCATAAAATTATATTCCAAAACACTACTTTATGTTTAATGTATCTTTCATCTTAAATTAGCTATCAAAATTTAGCATTTAGGTCTGTAATCTTTATATGTTCCAGGTCTGTATTTGATACTAGTGATAAAAACAAATGATATTAATTCACAAATGGTTTAAAGGATCAAAATGTGCAAAACCCCATCTGAGTTTAGTCTTATGATATATACCCTATTTGGGATTAGCAATGTTTTATTCAAAAGCAAAAAATCCAAATGATATCAGTTATAAAGATAAAAGAATAAAACAATAATGTTTGCAAAGTGTTTCATATGTTATCTCCTTGATGACAGAGCCTTGTAGGTATTATTCACCAACACATCCCTAAGTGCTCATGTGCAAGATACTCAGTAATTACTTTCTAACAAAATGTTAATAAAGAAGAATATAAATATTCATAACCACATGAAAAAAATTTTTGGCCATGTGAGATATGCTATTTCTGCTTTGAGAAGAAAATGAGAGTATAGGAAATTCAGTCCCATATTGAAAACTCAATTGTGTCTTCACAAATATTTTTCTCACTCCATATTCATTTCAACCCTGTGGAGAAATTATCTTTATTTTGCTGCAATGTGAGGTAAGTAGTACTGAAGCAACAAAACTAAGATTTTAAAGTTAGAAAAACAATTAACATGAGATAATTGCCAAGAGATGCTGCTCTGTTCTGTCTTAAAACTTAAGCCAAGGCTACTAAAGTGATCTCCAATTTTACAGACAGAACATACTCATTTTGATCATTTTATCTGCTCCTAGTTTTCCCTTATTTGACCGTCAATGAATTAATTATACAATATATTAATAGCAAACATTAATTTATACTTTATTCATATAAATTGAATAATATGATTATATACTTTCATTTATTTATAGAAATTAAAGAAACTATTTTACTTCCACAGACAATGGTCTTTGTTCTGAGCTGTATAGGATTCCTGTACTCTTACCACACTCACCCAACAATTTCTTTCTTTTTTTCATAGATTCTTTTAATGGTACATTTTAGATATAAAATACATTTACATTTATCATGGGATACTTGTACCTTTACATGATGTATCTTGGTTCTTATTTTTCCTCATTTCCTGTCCTCCCTTCACCCCCTCCATCTTTCCCTATTTACAAAGACTTTGTTTCCATTTTTTCCTTTTCTCATAATTTTTCCTTTCCCTTCCTTTCTTTCCCCTCCCCCTCCCAATTCCTCTATGCTTTTGGACCCTTTCTTCGTATTTCATATTATCAATTATTCATTTTAATCATTATTTACACTTTCAGTTTCTCACACCAGAGAAACTATTTGGTATTTACACATGTGTGTTCTATTTATTTCATTTAATAGTATGTCCTCAATATGCATCTATTTAGCTATAAATGTCTCTATAGTTTCTCATTCTTTACAGCTGAGTAGTACTCCATTTTATAAAAAACAAAAAACAAAAAACCCACATCTTCTTTTTCCAGTTACTAATTGATGGGCACTTGGGCTGTTTCCAAGCTTATGTGATTACAAACTGTGCCACTATAAACATGGGTAAGCATATATCACTGTGGTATGATTCTTTTAATTCATTGGGGAAGATACCCAGGAGAGGAATAGGTGGGTCAAATGGGACCTCTAGTACTAGTTCTCTGAGGTATCTCCATACTGATTTCGACAATGGTTGCACCAGTCTGCACTCCTACCAACAACGGAGAAGGGTTTCTTTTTCCCCACACCCCTGCCAGCATTTGTTATTATTTGATTACTTGATAGCAGCCATTCTTTCTGGGGTGAGGTGGAATCTCAGTGTTGTTTTCTTCTGCATCTCTCAAATGACCAGTGATGTTGAACATTTTTTCATATATTTATTTGCTGCTTTTATTTCTTCGTCTGATAAATGTCTGTTCATTTCAGATGCCCATTTTTGAATAGGGTCTTTAAATTTGGGGGGCCCTGATTTTTTTCAGTTCTTTATATATTTTAGATAGTAGTCCTTTGTCTGAGGTGCATCTGCTAAAAATTTTTCCCACATTGTAGGTTGTCTCTTAGCTCTGTTGGTGGTTTCTTTTGCAGTGCAGAAGCTTTTTAACAAGATGAGATCCCAGTTGTTGATTCTTTGTGCTAGTTGTCGTGCTACTGAGGTTTTGTTCATAAAGTCTTTTCCTATGCCAATGTCTTCAAGAGTTCTACCTAGCTTATCTTCCAGCAAGTTTAGAGTTCTGTTTTAATATTTAGAGCTTTAACCCATTTCAATCTTAGTTTAGTGCATGGTGATAGATATGGGTCTAGATTTAGTGTTTGCCAGGTTGAAATCCAGTTTTTCTAACACCATTTATTAAATAGGCTATCTTTCCTCCAGTGAGGGTGGCTGGTTCCTTTGTCAAAGATGAGGTGGCTGAGTATGTCTGGAGTTGTTTCTGCATCTTCTCATCTATCCCATTGATCCTCAGGTCTGTTTCTCTGCCAGTATCATGCTGTTTTATCAGAATAGCTTTGTAGTATAGTTTCAAGATGGTGATTGTGATACTCCCTGCCATGTCTCTGTTGCCTACAATTGCTTTTGCTAGTCTAGGTCTCTTTTGGATTGTTTCTCCAGTTCTGTGAAATACATTGTTGGATTTTCAGTTGGCATTGTATTAAATCTATATAGCAGTTTTGGAAGTATGGCCATTTTCACCATATTGGTTCTTCCTATCCAGAAGCAAGGGATATCTTTCCATTTTCTTATATCCTTCATTCTCTTTTTTCAGAGTGCTGTAGTTTTCAGTGAAGAGGTCTTTTGCTTCCTTTGTTAGATTGATTCCTAGGTATTTCATTTGTGTGGATGCTATTGTAAAAGGAATTGTTTCCCTAATTTCTCTCTCAGTGTTTGTTATTTGTGTACAAGAAGGCTATTGTTTTTTGAGTGTGGACCTTGTATCCAGCTACTCTACTGAATCTGTCAATTAAGTCTAGAAGTCTTTTGGCAGAGTTTTTTCGGTCCAGTTTAACTTCTTCCTTTCCTATCTTTACTCCTTTTATTTCTTTCTCTTTTCTAATTGCCATGTATAAAGTTTCCTGAACTTTATTGAGCAGGAGTGGTGATAGTGGACATCTTTGTCTTGTTCCTAATTTTAGCATGAAGGTTTTCAGTTTATGACCTTTAGTATGATGTTGGCTGTTTGTTTTTCATATGTAGCCTTAATCAGGTTGAGATACAGACCTTCTATTCCAATTTTCTGTATGTTTCTTTTTTTATCATGAATGGATGTTTGATTTTTTTGAATGCTTTCTCTGCATCTATTTAGATGATCACATGGTTTTTGTCCTTGACTCTATTAATATAGTGTATTACATTTACTGATATATATATATATATGTTGGACCATTCTTGCATCCCTGGGATAAATCTGAATAGGTCAGGGTGTATGATCTTCTTGACAACCCTCTGTATTCTGTTTGCCAGTACCTTGTTGAGGACTTTTGCATCTATGTTCATTAGGGAGATTGGTCTGTAGTTCTCTTTTTTGGTTAGATCTTTTCCTGGTTTTGGAATCAAAGAAACACTTGCTTCCAGAAATGAATTTGGAAGTACTGCTTTCCTTTCAATTGATTTCTGCTCTGATCTTTATAATTTTCTCTCTTGTACAAGCTTTGGATTTGTTATGCTCTTCTTTTTCTAAGACCTTGAAGTGCAGCATTAGGTTATTTATTTGAGCTCTCTGTTTTCCTAATATGGGCATTCACTGCTATGAATTTCCCTCATAGAACTGCTTTCACTGTGTCCCAAAGATTCCTGTACATTGTACTGGCATTATCATTTACTTGTAGAAACTGCATAATTTCTTCTTTAATTTCCTCTGTGACCCGTTGGTTGTTCAGGAGAGTGTTATTCAATTTCCATGTGTTTGTAGAGGTTTTGTGGTTTCTTATGCTATTGAACTCCAATTTTATTGCACTATGGTCTGATAATATACAGGAGGTAGCTTCAATTCTTTTGCATTTACTTAAACATGTCCTATGAGGCAGCCTGTAATCTATTTTGGAGAATGACCCGTGTGCAGCCAAAAAGAAAGTATATTCTGATTTTGTGGGGTGGAGCATTCTATAAACATCTATTAAATCCATTTGTTCAGAAGCTTGGTTCAGTTCTATAATTTCATTGTTGATTTTTTGTCTAGATGATCTGTGTATTTCTGACAGTGGGGTATTGATGTCCCTGACTACAACTGTATTAGTGTTATTGGATTCTCCTGTCCATTAATTAATATTTGTTTTGTGTAGTTGGGGGCATTCATATTTGGTGCATATATATTTAGGATTGTCATCTCTTCCTCTTGGATTGTTCCCTTTACAAGGATATAGTGACCACCTGTGTCTCTCTTAATTAGTTTTAGTTTGAAATCTATTTTGTCTGCAAATAAGATTGCCACTCATGCTTTTTTCCAGGTTCCTGTCACATGGAGAACTGTTTTCCATCCTTTTACTTTCAGTCTATGAATGTCTTTTTTAGTGAGGTGTGTTTTTCGTATACAGCATATTATTGGATTTCTCTTCTTAATCCCTTCTGCCAGTCTATTTCTTTTGATTTGTGAATTGAGGCCATTACCATTGATGGTTATAGCTGATAAATACTGACTCATCCTTGTTATGATGTTTTACTGTTGTTGGCTCTTTTTTTATTTTTTCCCCTTTCCCTTTAGTTTCTTGCCTTGCCTGGTGGCTTCCCTCTGTTGGGCCTCATGGAGTTGTGACCTTCATTGTCTTTTTTTAGGTTATTGTTTAGAATTGTTTGGAGTGCTGGTTTGGTGTTCATCAAATTTCTCAGGTGTTCTTTGTTGTGGAAGAATCTAATTTCCCCATCAATTTTGAAAGATAATTTTGCAGGATACAACAGTCTAGGTTGGAAGTTGTTTTCTTTTAGGGCTTGAAATACTTCACTCCAGGCTCTCTTTAACTTGAGGGTTTGTTTAGAGAAATTTTCTGTGGTTCTGATGGGCTTTATTTGTGCATGATTTGTTTCTTTTCTCTTACTGCTTGTAGGATTTTGTTCTTCTGTTGCATTTCTTGGATCTTGACTATTATATGTCTTGGTGTAGCTTTTTTTGATTGTGGCTAGTGGGAGTTCTATATGCCTCACTTACCTGTGTGTCTAATTCTCTACCTCTGTCTGGGAAATTTTCTATTATTACTTCTGTGAACACATTTTTATGTCATTTGTACTTTCTCTTGTTTTTTTGTGGATTCCTATCAGTCTTTTGTTATTCATCTTTGCATCATGTAGCAGCTGCTGGATTGATTTCTCATGGTCCCTTACTATTTTTAAGAAATCCCTGTTTTCATGGTCCTTAACTGGAATCCTGCCTTCTATATCTGATATTCTATCTTCACATTCTGCTATGAATACTTTCAATGGAATTTTTAATCTCCTGGACATCTGTTTGCATCTGTTTGATGGATTCCATTTATTTCCTACGTTCGGTGATCGTGGTTTCCATTTCTTTCTTATGCTGTGTATTCATGGCTTCTACCATGGTTTTGAGTTCATTTATTTATTTTTTTTATCTATTTCTGTTCTAGAGCCTCTAATCATGTCTTTCCCTCTGCTCACCATCTCTGTAATTATCTGGGAAATTATTTGTGTTTTGAATTTTTCTAGAGCCTCATTCATCTGTTTTGTTACTTCCTGTGCTATCAATTCAGGGTGTCCAGGTGGTTGATTATCATTTTTCCAGCTCATTTCCCCCTGAATTTGCCTTCAGTGATCTGAACGCCTGTGTTTGTGTCCTGCCAAGGTGTCTTCTCATTTTTAATTCTGTTGGTGGTGCTGTTTTATGCTTTAATTCCTGGGCTGATACTCCAATATTTCTTATTCTGAGTATCTTTATTACTGGTGTTTAGAGCCCCTGTGGAGTGATTGCTTCTCAGAGATATCTTCCAAGTATAGCTGGACTTTTTAGGCTTTGAGTCTCTAATGACTCTTAGGCAATCTCATTTTCAGTATACCAGGGAGGACAACTGATTAAATCAATCACAACACCTTAGCCCAATTAACACAATCAGCATCAAACACAGCTTAGAAAATGACAGTTTGTGGCAGCAGTTAATCTGTCACCTTCAACTGCATGTGAGCTAGATCAAAATCTAGGGTCAGCCCAAAATATGTTTGTAGTATGTAAAACCTTCAGTATGGCAAATTAACCCTTTGGGATAAGGATTTATCAGGGGTTGGGGAGGGGGTGGTAGAGAGATAGAGGGTGAGGGAAAGGTTAGAGGTGAGGCTAGAGGACATGGGAAGATCACGCAAATTGTGGGGATCTGATGAAGACAGGAGAAGAAGACAGAACAAAAGAACAGAGCCAAGTACAGAACAAACTGACAACAATAGGGTAGCTAGAAATTGTATTCATCTTCCTATAATAGTGACAGTCAAGAGGACAGAGAGAAAGAAAAAATTCAGAATGGAATAGGAATAGGAACAAAGAGAGAGAGAGAAATATAAAGCCAGAAAGGATAGAGAGAGAGAAAAAGAAAAGAAAAGAAAAAAAAATATATATATATAAAACAAAACAAACAAACAAAAAAAGGTCTCCCTCAGGACATGTCTCTGCTGTCCTGGTAGGCAATGTGGGCAGCAGTTTGTGGGTCTAAGTCCATTAGTCTCAGCAACCCAGCTGTATTCTTCTGAGATTCAGTCTGATTTCTGGCTGGAAGGTCCAAGTTGAGGTCCCTGACCTCCTGCAGGATTAAACTCTGCAAGGTTCTACTGCAGGTTCCAGCTGTCCTCCCCCCTATGCCAGTCTGGGTTTCTATGGGAGGTACCAATCCCACCAACTTACCAACCACGCTGTTCTAGTGTGCTTTTATTGAAGAATTTTTCTTCACTTTCCCAGTGGGCTTCACTTTTCATTGAAGAGGGTCAGAAGGCCCTCTCTGTTCTTCACTTCTTCTCTATCTTCTGGGGCTCATAAACAAACCTTTATGTTCCCCCTGGTGCCTCTGCTATCCAGATTCAGATGCCACTGGGGTCTCCGGTGGGGTCACCCAACACTTTCTTGAGATAGTAAAATCATGAGATATTCCAGTCAAACCCATTCACTCAATTCCCAGCAAAGATTTCTGATGTTAATTTCTTCCCATAATGTAACTGAAAAGGAAAGATTAAAAAAAGCTTACAAAAACTGAATATTCCTTTAAAAATAGCACTTCAAAAGTCTTTTTTCTCAAAGTTCTTCAGTCATTTTCTGAAAAGTGCCACTTGGAAATGCAAAGAAGAAATATTGTTCTCATAATCATAAGTGCACACTGTTCTTTTACCAGTTGCCTTCCCCATCACACTCAGGAAGAGAGAGTGCACTGTTTGGAAATGCAAGTTTTTTTTTCAGTATTTACAAGGTGAGTTACATATGTTGCCATGTAGGCACTATTATGTGAATACAATATGTTCTTGTTATATAATCTTTGAAACAGGCATCAGTCCAGGTGCTGAAAGTACTTCATGTAATCCTAGTAATGAGGAGGTAATTTTTTTTCTTGATGTTGAAGACATAAATCTGAGATTCTCCTATGTTGAGGTTTAATGCCAGATATTTTACTTCATCAAAAAAAGACATTGCAATATTTATGAAAAATAAAGATGTTCCCTTCATAGATAACTTTTAGGAACAATTTATAGTTTAGGTTACATATCTATAATAAAATAAAACTCCTTGATAGGAAAGTGATACATCGAGATAAGCCTATTGCCCAATTTTAAAAAAAATCACTGTTCTGACTCATTTATATTTACTTGGTATTCAGAACGTAATTTTAACATACATTAACAGTAATAACAATTCTGAAATACAAAAGGATTACTCTGCATGTCTCTGGATATAGGGCTTGACATGAATTTTCACATATAGTCCTCTGAACTTAGAGTGGACATTTTCATTGTGAATTAAAATTTTGTTTTATAGACAAAGAAATGGAGACACATGCCTGAGTAAAATGATTAAGTACATCCATAATCATAACTTTGATAACCTGTGTATTAAAATTATAACTTTCATGCAATAGTTTCATAAAAGATTAAATACAAGTAATATCCCATATCTGCCATGTACCTAAGACCCTCCCAGTGACTGTCTGATACTGCAGATAGAACCAAGCTCTACATTTACTAGTTTTGTAATATATTCATACCTGTGTATACTTCATAAACTATGTTTAGTTTCTAAATCAAGCATAGCAAGAGATTAACAATAATAACTAATTACATAACAGAATAATTTTATCACAATGTTATAAGGAAACAAAATAATTGTTATTTGGACATAAACACTGACATGGGATATGATAATTATGTCTGATAATCAGACCATTTGAAAATCAAGAAGGCCAATAAATGACTAAGGGTGGGTAGCGTATGTAGCTTGAATAGTACACTGGACTCAGGAAAGATTTCCCAATGGCACACACCAGGATTTTCTGAGATTTCCTCACATTACTTAGAATGGCATGCGTTTAGCAGGTATGAATTGTTTATATCAGTAATTTTTACTTAATATTTTTTTCAGAATGTGGGTCATCATATCATCTGAAACTACCAAAAGTGAAATCATGAACCGGAGAAAAAAACTATTTAGATTTATATAAATTGGAAAATCAAAGCCCTTTAAAAAGACTAATATCAAATATTTTAAATTTAGATAAATTGAGAAATATATTTGTACGTTATGCTCATCGTATTTTCCTGTGGTGGTATTATCTTCCTTCTATATCTTGCTTCCTTTTTTGAAAGAAAATAATTGCATAAATCACTGCTTTCTGACTGCTTAACATACTTTTAATAATATTATCACTATCCATACAGTAGAACATGATAAGACAAACTTCATTCAACTTAGATGATAATTATGTAATGTGCAATAAATGTTCTATGAAGTTATTAATGGACTTAAGGTGAATCAATATTTTTTATTTACTTATGAGAATTCAGGTTTGTCTAATAATCTCTAATTTTTATTCTTCCTAAATTCTTAGTAACATGGTATGTTAAATTTGAAGTATTTTGATACATTAATATATAAAAAATTAATATATAAAAATTAATGTATAAAAATGCCTGAAATTTGCATTTATTTCTTATACAGATAAACAATCAGGATGTATTTGAAGATAAAAGTAAAATGTTTGACATTTTATCATGTGTTTTTATTCAGTAATAGGTAGCCTTCTAATAGTTACTATAGATAATGTAATTCAGAGTTTTTCAAATTTATATTAACAATTGTGCATATAAAGATATTAAAGCAAAAATTATTAATAAGTTTTCTCCAAGAAGAAATCCTTATCATTTGTTTGACCTGACTTAATTTTCATAAGTTTATTAATGTACCTGTTCTTATGTCAGGATCTTTCACATTTAATCATTTGAAGAAATAATAGACATAGCCAAAGCAAAGGAAAATGCAGTTGATGTATGAAATCTGTTTTAACAACTGGAACAACCACAATCTATAAGCTAAAAGTGACCATTTAGCAGCAACAAAGTGAAGAGATAACACAAAAGTGGGAAAAAGCTTTTACCAGCTGCTCCTCAAAAGTCTGCTATCTAGAATATATAAGGAACTTAAAAAAATCAGACCTCCCAAACTTGAATATCCAATTCAAAAATGGGCACCTGAAATGAACAGGCATTTCTCAGATGAAGAAGTAGAAACACCATTTGAAACATATAGAAACACCATATCAAAAAATGTTCAATATCACTAGTCACTCGAGAGATGCAAATGAAAACAATGCTGAGATTCCACCTCACCCCAGAAAGAATGGCTGCTATGAAGAAATCAACCAATAACAAATGCTGGCAGGGGTGTGGGGAAAAAGGAACCCTGCTCCACTGTTGGTGGGAGGGTTGACTGGTGCAACCACTGTGGAAATAAGTATGGAGATTCTTCAAAAAACTAGGATTAGATGTCCCATTTCACCCAGCTATTGTCATGGTGGGTATCTTCCCAAAATAATTAAAAGCATCATACCACAGCAATATATGCACACCCATGTTTATAGCGACACAGTTTGTAATAGCTAAGGCTTAGAAACAGCCCAAATGCCTATAATTGGTGACTGGCTAAAGAAGATATGGTTTTTTGATAAAATGGAGTACTATTCAGCCACAAAGAATGAGAAATTAGAGACATTTATAGCTAAATAGATGCACACTGAGGTGATACTCTTAAGTGAAATAAATAGGACTCACATGTAAATATTGAATAGTTTCTCTGGTGTGAAAAACTGAAAGTGTAAATGAGGATCAAAATATGTAATAGATAATGTGAAATACAAAGAAATGATCCTAAGGGGAAGGGAAAGTAGGGAGGTGGGATAGGGAAAAGGAAAGAAAAAATGTGAGAAAAGAAGGAAAAAAATGGAACAAAGCATTTGTAAATAGAGAGGAGTGGAGAAGGGGAAGGGAGGTAAAGGGGGTGGTGAATAAAGAAGAACCAAGATATATCAGGTCCAGGTACAAATTCCCAATGATGAATGTGATCATAATGTATACCTAAAAGGTACAAAAAAACTTAATGAATAATAAAAATGACTGACTGTTTAGGTATTCTACAAAGTATTTTTTCAAAAGGTCTTCTCCAGGAGTGTTTATATTCCTAGATATTTCCAAAGGCTCTAGTCAAGTAAACAACATAGATCTACTCATTTATTCTTATGTAGAAAATGTTATCTTCTGTCCAAATATATCCAATAATAAAGTAAATAGCATTGTTAAAATAATGCTCAAATAAAAGACAGAAATTTATAATTATTCCATGTCTTCATATATAAATGATTATATGAAAAGTTACATAATATTTTGAGAATAATTAATAAATCACAGATGTCTCATCTACTTCATAAAATCTCCAACTAGAATTTGAAAGTTGTTATTGTTATATGAAAAATTGTTCATGTGCAGTTTAATTTTTCCTGAAATATTTTAAGTTTTATTGAACAACATTTGTATTTAAAGTGTTAGCAAGAAAGAGAAAAATATTTGAAACTGAAAATGAATTATTAATTACTCCACTATTTAGCATAAACTAAAATTAACACAAAATTTAAAATATTTTCCTTTTAAATTTGAAATTCTCCAGAAGATATCTGATTATTTTAAAAAATAATCTATAAATCTAATCCTGTGAAAAACAGTACTTAGCAAGAATATCAATTCAGATACTACAACCTTCTAAATAAAAGTAACTTTATAGTCAGTTATACTTTGAAGTCTGTTGAATCACATGTCCATTCCTAGTCATATGTAATATTGAAGAGAGAATTGATTTGAATTTTAAAAAGAGATCCATGAATAATAATTTGACACATTTTCTTGTTAAATCACTTGTTTTACCCAACTAATGTTGTTTGTGGTTTTCACCTGTTTTCTCTCATGAGCATATCGAATTAGCTTCATAGTGTAGTATAAAAATGTTATATCTTGTCTGATCTCAATGCTTTCATTGTTTAGTTAACAAATGCACACTTACCTCACTTACCTTAAGTAATTAATGCTCTCATTCCTATGGGTATGCTTCTCAATGGGCCACCAGATACAACAAAATAAAACATTATGAAAAGCATTGACATAAGATCAATAGTAGATCAGTTAAGCCCTAGATCCCATGAATATAAGAATCCAGAAAGTCATTTTGAGTTCAGTCATCTCTTGGCAAACCTTAATAAGAGAGTTGTTTCGTTTTGCTTTACTTTTTGTTATTTTGTTTTTAAATCTTGCAGTTACTTGAGTTTACTTTAGCTTTCTCTTGGACTTGATCTTGTGTTTTATTATTCTTGTGAGCTAATCAGATCATTTCAAATGGATACTTTTTACTTCTTTAAAATATTTAGAATTTCCATATATTTTTAGAAACCAAATAAATTAATACATTCATCAATATAGAAAAACCTACCCTGACTCTGATAAAAACTTATTTTTCTTTCCTATGGATGTTCATTTCACAGATAATTTATAAATCACTGCCTTAAAATTTTCTTTTTATTTGGCATGATTCATTCAATCTTAAATTAGAGAAAAGGATAAAGGAGACAAAGGTAGAACCTACTAGGATTAATTGAAAATGGTAAATTCAGTCTTGTAAGAAGCTTATAAGAGGATCAGTAAAATTAAATTCCACAAATATTGGTTGTGGTATAAGTGTGCATTTAAGTTAAGTATTGCAAAGATGTAGTGATGATTGGCAAGAAAGTTGTAAAGATATATTTCTGCACAAGTGCTACATATTTCTCTTAAGCCCACCCTGAAGCAATTATAAATCTTCACCTACTGAATGACTCCTAATTTTATTTCCACTGTGTTATATAATGTCATTCACAATGTAATGATTACAGATAGAATTATCTATGCAACTTATACCCTTCCTACACTCAGAACCTGTCCTCTTCTCCCTGTCACTTCCCTCAGCACTCCCCCAATCCTTCCTCGGTGTAACTCTTCATCCTTACTTTAATTGAAGGTATTTGTGGGAATGGGTAGATTGACTTTTTTCTGGATTTGCTTGTGATATTCTTGGTCCATGTTATTGTCCTGGTATAAGTAATAATGCTTTTTTCTAAATAAAATAACTTTATTATCAAACACACCCACATACAGAAATTAAAACCATTCAAAGAAGAACAATGCAAGGGAAAAAAAAACTACAATAATATTCAAATACAGTAGAACTCAACCAAAACAAAACTGAAAAGCACTTAAACATTTTTCCATATAACTTAAAAAAACATCTCAAGCACCAACAAGACACCAGACAATGTGATTTGTTTCAGAAAGATCCCCAAAATCAACATTGAACAAATAGTGGTCTGGAAAAGAAAAAACTCCAGTTAGCTGGCAGCCTCCACATAAGCCAAGTTTCTCCCTAATTTAAATTTCAATACAGTCATATGACACGAGATGGAAACACAATCCGAAAAATATGTTATTAGTTTCATCCGAGAATATGCTCATTCCTTGAGATGGGTGATTAACAGTAGGAGAGATCTACAAAAACAAACCTACTAAGATAACTCTGTAGTCACTTCTCTACAATATATCAACCCAAGCCCAAACCCCTTATATACTTATGTTGTCATATCACCATAAGTTCTTGATATATTTACTTTAAAACCGAATTTCTATTATGTAAAGGAATCACCATTTATGTAAAAATATGAGCACCAAGTACGACTTGTTTGCTCTTATCCGGTCAGTCTGTCTTTTTCCGGTTCAGTCTCTAATCCCAACCTCAGAACCCAAGAAGGAAGAAGAAAAAGTCTTCCCTCTCCTACACTCTCTATCAGTATTTATGGAAGAAAAAAAGGAACTAAAGTCAAATATCTGTAGTTCTGTTAGATTTGGCAAAATGTCTAGCCCAACTATGAGTGTTGTACCAGTTTGCCTTCTAACCACAACTTTATAAAATTGCCTTTTTATCCACAGTATGCTTTACATGTTTAAAAATGCCCAGTTGGACAAGTGAAATATTTTATTTAAGTAAAGACTTTTAAAATTTTTTTCTTACCTAATATGAGTGAATTTGAACATTTCTTTTTATGTAAGGAAATTTTTCATATTTTTGTGAATTTTTTATTGTATAATCTGAAGATTTTTATCAGGTTTTGTATATTTTGTTATTCATCAGGTATGTTTTTTATCTGAAAGTAATATTTTACAAATGTGTTACACATATTATCTATTAGTAAAGCACATAACATTTTATATTTTAAAACCTTGTTTTTATTGTATTTGCCTGACAAATTATCCTGTTAATGTTTTGTGGATGGGCACAGGAGACAGAAAATCATGCTGTAGAGGTAAAGTGTTTTATTGCTCATGGCACAGGAAGTACGTTGAGGAATGTATTTCTATGGGTTCCCTTATATGTCAAGTTCCATAGAAATGATGCTGAAGACGCCACAAAGAATCAGTGCACCAGTGGATTACCATTACTTAGGTAGATTTTTTTTTTTTTACAGTACCAGGGATCAAACTCAGGACCTTGCACTAGCGAGGCATGCTCAGTGCCACTGAGCTAAATCCCCAGCCCCAGATAGGTAGATCTTTGTAATTGGTTCCTGACATAGAACTCCTGGAATCCTTGTAATTTCCTGAGTAATAGAAATGTACTCTCTCACCTGTAACATACTGCTTTCCTCATATCTGAATTTATGCTAATAAGATAACTTATGGAAGGTTAGGAAAGAAGAGGTGGGGTTCCCTAAATAGCTTCAATATGTGGGCTGTTCTTTAAAGGACCCAGACACATATCCAAAGAATAGCTCCACTCCATTTTCCATCTTTGGAGAGAGAAGAAACACTGCATATTAAAGTCATCTATCCGTCATGCCCAAATAATAAAATTCAATATAAAACCCCAGAAAATGAAATTGAGATATCCCTGGGGCTGGTAAATACACTTGATCCTGGGTGGGAACCTACTGGACTCCACAAAATGACAGAGACAAGGAGACCTGCACCTGTGTCTATTTAGTTCTTGATCTGGATGTTCATTTGTATTTTCTAAATAACATGTTAATTTGTTAATTGTTTAGTCATTTCCTGAGTTTGTGAGTCATTTTAAAGAATCATCAAACCTGTGATGAAGGGTCCTGGAGACCCCCTAATTTGTAGGTAGACAAGAAGAATTGTAGGTGTACTTGGACAATCTAGAATTTGCTGTTGCCGTCTGAAATGAGAATAGTCTTGGGATTGAAGTAATACTTTGTGAGATCTGGATAAACTCTGAGTAGTTGTTAGAACTGAATGGATATATAGGACATTTTGTTGATAGAGACTTTGTGTCTACAACTTACTATGGACACAAAAATTCATATTTATTAAAAATTTTATGATACATAGAAAATGACTGGCCTTTGAAGTAGATTTCTCTGTAATATAACATTGCTCTTTTTTCTGTAGTATTATTTTTTACCAGTTATAAGTATTTCAGAGGAAAATGGGTGAGTTGAATCTTTCTATATGTAATTAAGTTAATTTTAGAAAAACTAAGTTGCCCTAAGATTCAGTTCCTTGAGTTTTTTATTTACTTGCAAAAGTGTATCATAGGTTTTCTAAAATTCATATCATTTCAAGGGTAATTTCTCTTTTTGAATCTATTTTAGTTTTTATGTATTTTCTCTTTTTTCTTCATTATTTTTTCACAGTGTGAATTTTTAAATGAGAAACTATTCCCATAGCTGATAAAAGGAATTAATCATCATTCAATTTCTTAAACTTTAAGATTCATGAAATAAATAGCTGCTGAGGATTTGGGAACACTTCCCTTGGGGAACAAGAGATTGTATGAGAAAGACATATATAGATATTTGATTATGACAGTGGCACACTGTGTCAGAGATTGATAGTGCTAAAATAGTCATCTAGAGTCTTTATCTATCGGTAACTTTCTTTAGAATTGGAATTGTGTCAGTGGTTAAATCAGCACATTATCACATAAAATGAAAACTACATTTCTAAGCTCTCTTTCAGCTTAATTTTGCTAGTGGTAAATTATGAATGAAAATTGTATAAATTCTGGGAAATGCCCAAAATAGAGGTAAGAGGTCACTGCAGCTTCACTATGTCTTCATGGTGACTGAATCTGGTATTTTTTTAGTTGGCCGAACCATTTTTTATCTTGAAGATGACTTCATCAATGGAGCACATGCATGTGGAAGCAAATACAATAGACAATTCTTTTTCTCTAAGGCAATGAATACCAATGTATATGTGGAGGAATAAATTCACATCATCCTCTTATTTAGGCTATTTTGAGGTTTAATAGAGGGAGGTATGGAGTGCTTATTATTTTAAATCTAGTTTCTTCTGCTGGAAAATATGGACAATATGTGTGCTTGATTTATATATTTT
Source organism: Heterocephalus glaber (assembly GCF_053883595.1). Classification (NCBI taxonomy): domain Eukaryota; kingdom Metazoa; phylum Chordata; class Mammalia; order Rodentia; family Bathyergidae; genus Heterocephalus; species Heterocephalus glaber. The sequence continues at coordinate 12,232,215 of NW_028258308.1, read as the reverse complement.
TTCAGACTATAACACTATTTTGCTAATTTTTATTATTGATAATCTACCCGACCATGTAATTTCATCACAATTTGTTGAGACATTATAATACAGATGAAAATTTGATTCATTTCCACTTTGAAGTTAATGTTGTGATTAAGGTTCTTGAATTCACTTTTGGTGTTTGTGTGTGTGTGTGTGTGTGTGTGTATACACTTAACTGACTGAAATATATTTAAATATATATAATTAAGAGAAACTATTGTGATAGGATATGCTACATGTTATATTTATGTGAAATAGAGGCTATTTATATAAATATATTGTCTTTTTAGTGAAATCCTTCTTAACATGTTTTCCCATTTTTTGAATTATCTTATTTTTTTATTGATTTGTAGATTTTTTAATCCTTTCTTTTAATGTACCTCAAATTACTGATATCTTCCTTAATGGATAGTGTTTTTAAATTTTTAAAAATTATATGATGCAAATGTTTATAAACTCCAAAATTTGTTATTTTTAACTTTCACATTTTAATTTTCAATCTGAGATAACTTTATGGGAAATAGCGTGAAATAAGGGTTATGATAGGGTGCATGAGAAGTAACACTATTTTTTTTAAAATACCATTTTGGGTTATTTATATACATTTATAAATACAATGAGCACTACTTTGGGATGTTCTCCCTAGTTAATTTGTCTTTTGGTTTTCTTACAATTTCTATGTATTACTTGTATTTAACTACATTTTGTAGTTACATGATATTCTGCATATATAAAATAGTCTAGTAACTGAAAGTCGTTGATATCACATTACATTGTGAAGGAAGATTTTTTGCCTTTGGCTAGCAGTTTTGCAAGAGATGGCTCTCTCTCTCTCTCTCTCTCTCTCTCTCTCTCTCTCTCTCTCTCTCTCTCTCTCTCTCTGTGGCACTGAGATTGATCTCAGAGCCTTCACAATGGTCTATATCTCCAGCCCTTTCTATTTAATTAATTAATTAGTTAATTAATTAAGTGGTTTCTGGAGACACAGTCTCACTAAGCTGCTAAATTCCCCAGGCTCTAATTTGTAACCCTCCTGCCTTGGCCTCCCTAAATGCTAGGATTAAAGGCATGTGCCACAACTTCTGCCTGGAATAGTTGTCCTAATTCAATAGTATTTAGTGCTTATTTCACGTTGGGTTTTCTTCTTTTAAAAACCTTTCTTATGTACAATTTGGTCTTACTCTTAGCCCAGAACTTTTAATTATCCCAGGAAAACCTAGCATTTGACAAGCCAAATTTTTATATCTTCAATATTTTTAACCTTCTAAGATTCTTTTCAAGTAATTCACATAGTTACAATTTACAAATCCATAAAAATCATGTTAAATATTGAAATCTATTGTTTGGCCTTCTTTGTGTGTGTCCTGCTTCCATGTGTCCCTATCAGTCCTCCAGTCCTTCCAAAATTGATTTTTTATTTTTTATCACTTCTTTTGTTAAAATGTAATAGGGTTGAAATAAGGTAATTTACCATTTCTAGAGTAAATTTTGTGTCTGTAATCATTGTGAGCTTTATTATTTGGTGTTTCCTTCACTTGGAGGTGAACATATTTTCAAACTGTGGCAATCTGAAAACTACTAAGGTTTTAGAACAAACTTATTCTTATTTGAAAAAGTAAAACTGATTTATCTCTGACTTACAAACTAGAATCCTTGTCTTTCAACACTAGGTGCCATTTGTATCCATCATAAACTGAGTTTAATAGCCATCATCACTTGAAAATAGAAGGAAGTGGTTTGTGAAAACATTTTCTACAGATCTAATATTAATCTATGAGGAGTTACATATAACTAATACATTTATAAATAATTGTCAAAATGTGCTTATTTTACAGAGAGGGATGTACAATACATAAACAACATTAAACTTTTGCAGTACTACAGCTGAATCTTACAGCATAGTAACACACAAGCATATTCCAAATGAATTCTCACCAAAATTCCCCAATGCAACAGTAACTCTCAAAGTCATGTGAGCAAATCATGGATGACATATACCACAATATTTGTTAAATATGGCTTCAGTTGATCTGAATCATTTGTGGTCATGGTACATGGTAGAAGAAAAATTTTAAAAAGATGACTCATATATGTATATACTCAAGGCCTTTCACTCACTGAGTTCTCAGTGGGCTACTTTTTTTCCCACAGGGGATTGGACATAGGGCCTTCACTCTGAGCTACACTTGCAGTTGCAGGCAATTGTTGTGGTGGTGATGTTTTTTGTTTGTTTCTGTTGTTGTTCATGTGTTTGCTTTTGAGAGAAAGTCCTGCTGAATTGCTGATTTATTCAGGCTGTGCTTGAACTTGCTATCATCCTGTTCAGCCTCCCAGGGTACTGGAATTACAGGCATGTGCCACTATACTTACTACCTGGGCTACTTTCATCATTACATTCCTGTCTTGATTTAAACCTGTGAGGTAGGATATATTGTTCCACTTAAACCACTGCTTATTATGAATATTGTCCCAATTTATTCATGCTGATTTTTAAAAAGTATTCATATCTCAATTTCTTTGAAAACTGTCTCTAAAATATTTCCAATGCTGTGCTTTTAACTTCAAAGGAGGGCAAACAATCTCTTGTATTCCATTCAGCTTTATTAAATTTGGAAATTTCCTACAAAATTAATACATTTAATGTATTAAATACATTTCTTATGAAATTAATATATTTAAAATGTGAATATATTTTGATTTCCATTCATCAATGTATATTTCATGACAGTGAAAAAAACTTCTTTTTAATATGTGAAACAAAAAATAAATCAATGTTTTTATACTCCATGTTTCACATTCTGAATCAGTTCCATTCAGATGCTCACCCTTTTAGGCAGCTGAGTTTCCTCTCTCCATTCCCTGCACTCCAATAGAATAAAAAAATACTGCTGGGGCACTTTTGAACTGGCTTTCTTGTTGCTTGGTTCTAAACTTTCTAAAGATAAATAAATGTGTTTCTACAGCTTATCATGTTCTATGTATAATTTAAATTTGCAGATATGAATCAGAGGTTGAGTACACTAAATGCTTATCTGTATTTTTGATGTAAATTAGAATGCTACTCATTTTCAACCCTGTTTATCTTCTATAATTAAAGGTGTTTTTTAAATTTAACTGTGTGACACTTCAAACATTTAGTTGGATTTGAGATTAAATTAGTTGACCAATTACCATGATTTTTGTTCACTAAACCAGATGTAATTTTCTTATTATGTAATGGATTTCTTTACATTTTAAAGGCCATGATTATCACAACTTTATGCTAACTAGAACAGTATATGATATTTATCATAAAAGTAGACAGAAAAATGATTAATCAATAATTAATTGATACTCACTTACATTTTGGAAATCAGAACATACTATCTTACCACTCATTTAGCTCCCTAATTTCATAAAATGTTTTAAAATATGATTCACTTAATGATTATATTTTATTTTTCAAAGTTCTATATCTCCAAACTAGAAATATACATAAGTGGATACACTTATTTCTTGTGTATAAAATAACTGAATAAAGAAGAGAATTTTGATTTTCTAGGAAACAGCACAATTTCAGATACTTCATGTCAAATAATAAATATTTTGTAAAAGCATGAATGTTTCATAAGAATTTATTTTTCTAGAATTTTGAATTCATTCATGTGACCATTTACTTTTGCAGAGAGAATGTAACTTTTGCTTTTACTTTTCTTGTATTCTTCAAAAGCTTTCCCTTTCCTCTCTTATTCATTTAGTCATTTGGCAAATATTTATTTATTGAGTATTACAACATGCCAGATATTTTAGATATACCAGTGAATACAACAGTCAATTCTCTGCTATCATAAACCTCATATTTTGTATGAAAGAAAGATAATAAATGAAATAATATAAAATTAAGAGTATATTAGAATGAGATAAGTACTAAAGACAAAAATAAATTCTGGGAAATTACTGTAAAGGAAGAGAATTATAGTGTCCAAACTTTTTTTCCCACTGTCATTTAAATGACAACTGAAAGGAAGTGAAGGAAGGAGCCATGTGTCTCTGTATTCCTGGCAGATGTAGTGACAGGGGTTGTATCACTGGGAAAGAAGCTTGCTCAGCAAGTTCAGAACATTTGAGGAGATCTTGTCATCAGATCAACTTAGGAAGTAGGAATTAAGTCAAATAAATAACACTGTACTGTACCACATGTTGTGAAGCCTTTGAGGTCATTATAAGCATTTAGGCTTTACTATGAATATGAGGAGAAAATGCTAGAGTAACATAAATAGTCCAGTGGCCCGATCTTCTTGAAATTTAACAAGATCAATCTAATTTTGTGATGACAATACAGTGAAAAGAAGCAGACAGGGTTGGAAACAAAACAATTAAATGGTTAATACTAATCTTTTGGAAGCAGTTAGTGAGAACTTTTACTAACTTTTCGTAAAGTTAGTGAGAAGGATCCAGACCCCAAAGTATTAACATATACTGCATTTACACTGCTTTCAATTGCTCTTCATTTATTATTACCTTGATCAATTTCTTTTTTCTCACTACTCTGGGAAGTATCAACAATCTTTAGAACACAAAACTCAATGCCTTGCACTTCATTTCCATGCTTTGCCTAAAATTTTTCATTATAAAACTGAAATATTTAAAATTGTCATTGCCTTGCCTTCTGTGATAAAGAATAATCTTCATTTTACTTCCCTTTTGCACCTGCTCGCTCACGTGCATTTTTCCACATTCCCTATTTATACTACAAACTCCACCTATTCGGACTATTGGGCATCATTGGTTTTGCCTTTTCGCATGATTTTTGCAGAGGCAGGAGTATTGTTGAACTGTCTTTTTAACAAAACTATCAATTAATCCTTCTAAAAAGCATTCATTTCTACAAAAATAATTGCTTGAATCCTCCTAAACTCTCAGCCTATGTGAAACATTTGGCTCACACTTCTAAAGTACAGTTCTCAAGGACATTAAATTATATCTAATCTTCCCAAAAATTTTTACCCTGAAAGAAAAGTATAATCACACCATGCCCCATGATGGAATCTGAGTCACACCAATACTAAGGATGTGTCAAAAACTATCCAATTGATAGAGTATAGCAAGTAGATGTTTAAACCATGTCTATGTTTCTTCAAAGCTCATTTCTTTTTACTCTTTCACATTACTACCACATGTACAGTTTACATCATCATATGTAGTAACAGTAACAGTGACAACAATGATTCTTGTGAGTATAACTGCCCTCCTTAAAGCAGGAGCTCTTTGTTAGTGGAATTACTTCCAATGCCCACAGAAGCAAAATTAAAGATTTGTTATTTTGAATTCCTTCTTTTTGAAAAAGTGCTAACATTGATGAACAATTTATAACTTTTTAGTACTTGACTTCTTCTTAAATAATTCTTTTTTATTCCAGTAGTGCAACTAAGCGTTCATCTCTGCTCTAGTTCTTTTCTCTTTAAATTTTAATTTAAATGTTCTAATGATTTGAAGTGGGATAAATGTGGGGTAAATGGTTTAAAAGCTAAAGATTTGAAAATTACTGAACTTGCCAATGTGGAATTAAAGCTCCTTCTTCACTGCTTAGATGAATCCTTAAATTGGGACACACGAATATTTGATGTTAGGATTTGTTCATATAGTAACATATATTTGTATCATTTGTATATTGGATTTTGAAAACTGTAAGGATAACAACTAAATCAATATGATGATATTATTATAAAAATATGACTGATTGGTATTACCATTATGTGATATTTTTTACATATCTGAGTCTAAGGATTCAAAGATACACTTTTTTCCCCAATTTCACTAATTGAGACATGCCTAAGGTTTCACAAACTATAGTTTAGCAAGACATCAGAACTGAACATTTCAAAGTGAGTCATATGGGGTTTTTTTTAGGAGAATAATTATTTCAGACATTTCCTAGAGTGGAAAAGTATTGAATAATTACTGCGAAATACAAAAAGCCATCCAGGTTTAACAATTGTTACCATGCTTTAAAGTATTGTGTTCTAAAAGTTTGCTTTCAATATTTTTTCCTACAAGTATATACTAAAGAGAACATTTAAAATGTATAATAAAATAGAATTATTTTTCAGATACATATTAATATTTTATTTCTAATCTTATCAAATAATTAAGTTTAAAATGAATGTCTCCTTAAGATACTCAGAATTATGCCACATGAAGTATAATTCAGTGATGAAGGAATTTATCATTGAAAGGGTAATTTTGATTGGGCATGTCATTGCTTTAATCTATCTGTCCAATATTTCATTAACTTTCTTGGCATTGAGAAAGTCTTACATAAATTTCTGAAGAACTGAGAATGATTATATTCCTTATATATTTTTTAAATTTTAAAATGAAGAAGCCACAAAGGAGGCCTTATTAGGTTTTACCCTATTGTGATATTGTCTAAAAATTAATCAAATAAATCTAAAATTTTTGCATCATTATTGTTCCAAAAGTCCTAAATATGATTATTGATACAATAACATTAACTTTACTATTTAGAAAATAGTTAACAAACTTTTCCTTTAGAAGTGTAATGTTTTGAATTGTTTGGGAAGAAAAACAAATAACTGAATTGTCAACTGTCATTTTTGTAGCACTATTATTAGTGAACAATGGTGTTAGGAAATTGTACCCACTCAATTTTATTATATTTCTGACTAATCAGCTTCTTTATTGTAATCCTCAAAAATATGACCGCTTCCTCCATCCTAGGTACAAAGCACCTTAGAAAGCATAAGAAAAAAACATGGAAAAATACTGTGAATTTTATTCTGCACTAGTGAAATGAACTGTACAAGGTCTTGGGATAGACTATAAAGAAATATTTTTAATAATGTATAAATTAAATAAAGAAAACATTTTTCTGAAAGAATGTATGAGAATATTTAGTTGAATTGTAAAATGAAAACAAAAGAAATTTTAGTGAAAGAAATGCATATAATTAAAATGTATTAAAACTGATTCGTGATTGACAATTTCCAGTTCATCAAAGGAGGCTAGCTAAACATGGTCAGTCATAGAATTCATTCTTAAAATAAAATAATGTGTACTTATTCAAAAGAAATCATATTTTAATGAAATGTTATATGTACAAAAATTGTAGTTAAATCTCTATGAGTAAGAAACACAGATTTAGAGAAAATGGCCTCTGCTATAATCCAGAAATTAAAATCACAGACAATCTGCTGGAATATTTTATTATATTGTAGTTTATTTCATTTTAGATTAGTGCTTATATTTCTAGAATACCATTTTTATTTTGATTAAATATACATGAAGTAAAATTAGTTATCTAAAGCTTTTTAAGGTACAATTTGATAACATTAAGTACATTTACATTTTTTCATTCATTCACTTTCAATTTATTAATTCTGAGAGTATATTTTGATGTAAATTTTCTAATAGATAACATTTTCCCTTATTATTATTAACATGATTGAATTACTTTGTTTACTAAGTACTTCTATTTTTGTTTCTCTGTCCCTCTTTTAGTGTATTTTATTTACTAAATAAGTGATTTCCACAGTAATATATATATATTTTTAATTAAGATTATATTTTTGAATATTTTTCTGCTTTTCTCTATGGCTTATGATATAGAGCCTCAGATTTATAAAAAGTTAATTCTAGTGATATACACTGTATAGATATTTTTCTCCTGTACATTCCTTCCCTATCTTTCTTGTGGTATTATTGTGATGCATATTATACCTTCATATGCTGGGCTTTCACGCTAGTAAATCATTATTTTATTTACCATAAATAAATTTTTATACTCATTATTATGCCATTATATGTCTTATTTTATTTTTTCTTGTATATTTTTAAAAAGGTAAGTGAAAAGGGAGAAGGAGTATGTGGAAGGCTCTTACATTAATGTTTATGTCTGTCAATATGGGTTTCTAGAACCAAAATTCTACAGACTGAGTAGTTTGAGTGGTCATATTTATTTTTCACAGTTCTGGAGAGTTGGAATTCCAGGATCAAGGCCTTTGGAAAATTCAGTGTTTAATGAAGACTTGCTTTCTGCTTCATAGATGGTCACTTCTTGCTATCCTCACAAACAGAAAGAACAAAGGCACTCTCTAAGGTCTCTTTCAGTAAGGCACTGATCTCATTCATGACAACACCTCATTCATGAGCCAAAAACCTCCTAATGTCACACTTCCAAATCCTATCACATGGAATTCTAGGCTTCAACATGTGCTTTTGAGAAGAGGACAAACATTCAGCAACTTTGTAATGATTACTGTTATAGTTCATACCTTTCCTGCAGATTCAAATTCAACATAGCATTGCTTCCTTATTCAAACACAGCTTGACTCCAACTTAATACTGTTGTGCTCCTATTTCCAGATATATTTCAGTATCTTATAAACCCACAAATAAAACTTTAGATTGTTATAGACTGAATATTTGTATCCCCCAAATTTATGTGCTGAGACCAAATTCCAATGTGATGGTTTATGAAGAAGGTATCTTTTGGAGGTGATAAAGTCATGAAGACAGAGGCTGTATGAATGGGATTAATATTATTATAAGTGACCATAGAAAAATCCCTTACCACTTCTGCCATGAAAGAAAACAGTAAAATGATAATCTAGATGTAAGCTTTCACCAGACAGCAGAGTTGAACAAAGCCTTCAAACAAATGAACTTGATAGATATTTACCGAGTATTCCACCTAACAACAACATAATACACAATCTTTTCAGTAGCACACATAACCTTCTCCCAAATAGACTAGATATTAGCCAATAAAGCAAGGTTACAAAAATGTAAAATAATTGAAATTATACCGTGCAGTTTAGCAGATAATAGTGCAATACAATTAGAAATCAAAAAGAAAAAAACAAAATTTGCAAATGTGTGAAAATTAAACTATACTCTTTTAAATAAAAAATGGATCAGTAAAAAAATCAATAGAAATAAGACAGTTTCTCGAACTAGATGATAATCCCAGTAAAATAAACCAGAGTGTACAGGACACAATGAAAGCAGTCCTAGGAGAGATGTTTATACCCAGGAATGACTACATCACAAAAACAGAGTTAGACCAAGTAAATAACATAACAATGGACCTCAATATCCTAGAAAAATAATAACAGTCCAAATACATAGCTGGCACAAGAAAGAAAATAATAAAGATCAGAACAGAAATGAATGAAAATTGGACCAAAAATAACAATTTTAAAAAAATAGTTGCTTAAAGTGTTGATTCAAGAAACAAACTAGATAAAACCTTCAGCAATGTAACAGAGAGAAAGAGAGACAGAGTCAGGTGGGAGGTGGGGGAAAAGACCAAAGTTAATGAAATTAGAAATAAAAAAGGTGAAATCACAATGGAAACTAATGAAATAAAAACATTATTTACAACTACTTTGCAAACCTGTATGGCAATAAATTGGAAAATTCGAAAGAAATGGACAGAATTTTAGATACAGATCAATTACTAAAATGGAAACGTGAAGATTTTAAAAGCCTGAATACTCCCATAAATAAATTGAAGCAGTAATAAAATCCATCAAACTAAGAAAAGTCCAAGTCCAAACAGATTCACTGCTTAATTCAACAAGAACTTCAGGGAAGTACTAATGCTAATACTACTCAAGTTTTTGATGAAATTGAAAGGGAAGGTGTATTCCAAAAGTCATCCCTGGAAGTTACCATTATCCTATCCTAGCCTAGCCTAGCCTTTCCTTTCCTATCCTATCCTGCCCTATCCAAAATTAGACAAGGATCCAACCAAAAAGAGAAATATAGGCCAATTTATTTAACTAATATATATGCAATAGCGTCCAAAAACACACTAGCAGAATTCCATAAGTCTTCAAAAGGTCATGAATCTTTACCAAGTAGGCTTCATCCCATGGATGCAAGGATGATTCAACATATGCAAATCAATGAATTCAATATATCAAATAGACATAAAAAAGAACAAATATCACATGATCTTCTCAACAGATGTAGAAAAAGACTGGCAGAATCCAACTTTATTTCATGATAAAACATTGAAGAAAATAGGCATATATGGACAAGATCTCAAACTGATAAAACTCATTTATGACAAACTTATAGCCAACATCATATTGATGAGGAAAAACCTAACTAGCCACCCAAATTATCAACATCTCACATTAAATTTACATCTTTATCACAATTGATGAATCTACATTGACCTATCATAGTTACTCAAAATTCATGGTTTTCCTTATTCATTCTCTGTGTCCTTCAACCCACTGGCATGGGCAAATTATATGACATGTATCTATCCTTCACTGCACTAAAATCTTTATTCTCTGTGTATTTTCCTCCTCCCATTCCCTTAAACCTTGGCAAACTATTGATATGTCTCTGTAACCATAGATTTGTCAAGATGGCCATGTTCTCACAGTGTTAATTCTTCTTGCTGTTGTTAATTTCACAAGCTCACTTTCCAGATCAGTAGTTCAAGGTTATATTTCCTAGTGCTCTACTGCTGAACACTAACCCATAGTACAGATATAAAAATCAATGATTCATAGAAAAATAGCTTAGAAATATTTTAAGTCACACACTATGCTTGGTAGTATAGATATTACATACAAAACATATAATATACATGTACATATCTAACAAAATTTTTAGAGTTACCAGTTATCTAATCTTGCTACTTCTTGCAAATCAAGAAAAAAAATATTAAAAACTGATTTTTCCAAGCTCTATGTTTTCTTAGTACAAAGGGTAAAACTCACTTTAGAATGATGGAGAGGATCTTTTCAGTGCTTTTTGTTACTTTTCTTGAACAGATCGAAGTAACAAATGAGACTGCATAAGTAGTGAAAGTTTATTCTCTTAAAATTTTAGATTTATTACATGCAATTATGTAATTTTGTTTTCAATTAATTTGTATTCATGAAGTAATATCTGAACGAGCTTTGGGAAATTTGTTACACATTAATAGTAAGTTTCCAATTCTGTAGATCTTGCTATGCATCTTCACAGAATTTTTTCCTCCTGAATTATTGAAAAGCAATTCAATGCCCTCAAATCCAGTTCATTTTCTTTATGAGACCACTGATGTCTTCCAGTCCCATTCAAGTAGATCCCTAATATTTTACTGATATTTGCCCTTTTATCTATCTATTTATTTATTTATTTATTTTGTTGTTGTTATATTCTTTTATTAGTACATTTTAAGTATACAGCACAATTACATTTCTCATTGGGAGTTGTACCTTTACATAATGCATCTTGGTTCTTATTTTTTCCCCATTCCTAGCCCTCCCTTCACCCCCTCCACCCTTCACTATTTACAAAGACTATATTTCCATATTTTACATTTCTCAGCATTTTTCCTTTCCCTTTCTTTCCTTTCCCCTGCCCCTCCCAATACCCCTACCACTTTGGACCTTGTCTTCCTATTTTGCATTATTGATTATTCATTCTAATTATTGGTACATTTTAGGTATACAATATAATGACATTCATCATTGGAAATTTGCACCTTTACATAGTCTCTCTTGGCTCTTATTTTTCACCCTTGCCTAGCCCTCCCTTCAACCCCTCCATTCCTCCCTATCTACAAAGATTTTGTTCCTATTTTTCCATTTTCTCATATTAATCCCATTCCCTTCTATCCTTTCCCCTAGCCCTCCCACTTCCTTCCCCTTTGCCCCTTTTCTTCCTATTTCACATTACCTATTATACATTTAAGTCCTTATTTACACTTTCAGTTTCTCACACTAGAGAAATTATTTGATATTTAAGCATGTGTGTCCTATTTATTTCACTTAAGAGTATCACCTCAATGTGCATCCACTTAGCTATAAATGTCTCCAATTTCTCATTTTTTATGGCTGAGCACTACTCCATTTTATTAAAAACAACACATTTTCTTTTTTTTTTTGCACTTTACTAAATTCTTTTATTGATATATTGTAGGTATACAACACGATTACATTTCTCATTGGGAATTGTACCTTTACATAATGCATCTTGGTTCTTATTTTTTCCCCATTCCTAGCCCTCCATTCATCCCTTTCACCCTTCCCTATTTACAAAGACTTTATTTCCATTTTTTACATTTCTCAGCATTTTTCCTTTCCCTTCTTTCCTTTCTCCTGCCGCTCCCAATACCCCTACCACTTTGGACCTTGTCTTCCTATTTTGCATTATCGATTATTCATTCTAATCATTGGTACATTTTAGGTATACAATATAATGACATTCATCATTGGAAATTTGCACCTTTACATAGTCTCTCTTGGTTCTTATTTTTCACCTTTGCCTAGTCCTCCCTTCAACCCCTCCATTCCTCCCTATTTACAAAGATTTTCTTCCTATTTTTCCACTTTCTCATATTAATCCCATTCCCTTCTATCCCTTCCCCTAGCCCTCCCACTTCCTTCCCCTTTGCCCCTTTTCTTCCTATTTCACATTGCCTATTATACATTTTAGTCCTTATTTACGCTTTCAGTTCCTCACACCAGAAAAACTATTCGGAATTTATTCATGTGTGTCCTTTTTATTTCACTTAAGAGTATCACCTCAATGTGCATCCACTTAGCTATAAATGTCTCTAATTTCTCATTTTTTATGGCTGAGTACTACTCCATTTTATAAAAAACAACACACTTTCTTGATCCAGTCTCAAGTTGATGGGCATTTCGGCTGTTTCTAAGTTTTAGCTATCACAAATTGTGCTGCTATGAACATGGGCGCACATATATCACTGTGGTATGATTCTTTTAATTCTTTGGGGAAGATCCCCAGCAGTGGAATAGCGGGGTCAAATGGAACTTCCAGTATTAGTTCTTTGAGGTATCTCCATACTGATTTCCATAATGGTTGCACCAGTCTACATTCCCACCAGCAGTGGAGCAGGGTTCCTCTTTCCGCAGAGCCCCTCCAGCATTTGTTATTGGTTGATTTCATGATAGCAGCCATTCTTTCTGGAGTGAAGTGGAATCTCAGCATTGTTTTCATTTGCATCTCTCGACTAGTGATGTTGAACATTTATTCATGTATTTATTTGCTATTTCTACTTCTTTGTCTGAGAAATGTCTGTTCATTTCAGATGCCCATTTTTGGATTGGGTCTTTAAATTTGGGAGGTCTGATTTTTTTCAGTTCTTTATAGGTTTGAGATAGGAGACCTTTGTCTGAGGAAGAGCAGGTGAAGATTTTTTCCCACATTGTGGGTTGTCTCTTCACACTGTTGGTGGTTTCTCTTGCTGTGCAGAAGCCTTTTAATGAGAAGAGATCCCACTTGTTGATTGTTTGTGTTAGTTCACGGGCAACTGAGGTTTGGTTCATAAAATCTTTTCCTACACAGATGTCTTCAAGGGTTCTACCTAACCTCTGTTCCAACTGCTTCAGCATTTCTATTTTAATATTTAGATCTTTAATCCATTTCCATTTTAGTTTAGTGCGTGGTGAGAGATATAGGTCTAGTTTTAATCTTTGGCAAGTTGAAACCCAATTATTCCAGCACCATTTATTAAAGAAGCTATCTTTAATCCAGTGAGAGTGTTTGGCGTCTTTATCAAAGATGAGATGGCGGAGTGTCTGGCGTTGTTTTTGCATCCTCAAATCTGTTCCACTGTTCCTCAGGTCTATTTCTTTGCCAGTACCATGCTGTTTTTATCACAGCAGTTTTGTAGTAGAGTTGCAGGTTGGGGATTGTGATACCCCCTGCCATGTCTCTGTTATTTAGATTGCTTTTGCTATTCTGGGCCTCTTCTTGTTCCAAATGAATTTTTGGATTGTTTTCTCAAGGTCCATGAAGTATGCTGCTGGGATCTCAATTGGAATTGCATTGAATCTATATAGCAGTTTTGCAAGTACGGCCATTTTCACTATATTAATCCTTCCTACCCAGGAGCAGGGGATGTCTGACCATTTTCTGATATCATCTTCAATCTCTCTTTTCAGAGTGCTATAGTTTTCAGAGAAGAGGTCTTTGATTTCTTTCGTTAGGATGATTCCTAGGTATTTTAGTTCTTAGATGCTATTGTGAAAGGAATTATTTGCCCTATTTCTCTCTCAGTGAGTCCATTGTTTGTGTAGAGGAAAGCTATTGATTTTTGTGTGCTGACCTTGTAAACAGCTACTTGACTGAATTTGATTATTAAGTCTAGAAGACTTTTGGTGGAGTTCCTGGGGTCTTCTCTATAGAGTATCATGTCATCTTCAAATAATGACAATTTGACTTCTTCATTTCCTATCTTTATTCCTTTTATTTCTTTCTCTTGTCTCATTGCCATGGCTAATGTTTCCAGAACTATATTGAACAAGAGTGGTGATAGTGGACATCCTTGTCTTGTTCCTGATTTTAGTGTGAAGGATTTCAGTTTTTGACCATTTAGTATGATATTGGCTGTTGGTTATTCATAAATGGCTTTTATCAGTTTGAGGTAGAAACCATCTATTCCAATTTTTTGTAGGGTTGTTATCATAAATGCATGTTGAATTTTGTCAAATGCTTTTTCTGCATCTATGGAGGTAATCATCTGGTTTTTTTCCTTGGCTCTATTGATATAGTGTATTACATTGATTGATTTGCATATGTTGAAGAACCATCCCTGCATCCTTGGGATGAATCCCACTTGATCAGGGTGTATGATCTTCTTGATGATCTTCTGCATTCTCTTTGCCAGTATCTTATTAAGGATTATTGCATCTATGTTCATTAGTGAGATTGGCCTATAGTTCTCCTTTTTGGTTGGGTCTTTCTCTGCTTTGGGTATCAAGGTGATTCTTGCTTCCAGGAATGAATTTGGGAGTATTGCTTCCCTTTCAATTTCTTTGAAGAGTTTAAACAGTAGTGGCAGTAGTTTCTCTCTAAATGTCTTGTAGAATTCAGCTGTGAAGCCATCAGGGCCTGGGATTTTCTTAGTTGATAAGTTTTTAATTATGTTTTCAATTTCATTGGTTGATATTGGGTTGTTTAGAATTTTTAGGTCTTCTTCATTCAACTTTGATAATTCATATGTATCTAGGAATCTGTCCATTTCTTCTGTGTTGTCCATCTTATTGGCATATATGTTCTGGATGTGGGTATTGATGATCCTCTGGATTTCTGCTGGGTCTGTTGTGATTTCACCCTTTTCATTCTTAATTGCATGGATTTGGGCCTTTTCTTTCCTTTTTCTGACAAGGTTGGCTAAGGGTTTGTCAATTTTGTTGATTCTTTTGAAGAACCAACTCTTGGCTTCATTGATTTTTTTGTATCATTCTCTTAGTCTCCATTGCATTGATTTCTCCTCTGATCTTTATAATTTCCTTCCTTGTATGAGCTTTGGGGTTGTCCTGCTATTCTTTTTCTAGAAGCTTGAGGTTCAGCATCAGGTTTTTTAATTGGGCTTATTCTGTTTTCCTAATATGTGTATTCAATGCTATGAATTGCCCTCGTAAGACTGCTTTCATTGTGTCCCATAGATTCCAATGTGGTGTATTTTCATTGTCATTTAATTGAAGGAACTTTCTGATTATTTCTTTAATTTCCTCTGTGACCCATTGGTTATTCAGAAGTGTGTTGTTCAATTTCCACATGTTTATGAACTTTTTGGAGTTTCTTTTGCTATGGATCTCCAATTTCATCCCACTATGGTCTGATAATATACAGGGGATATCTTCAGTTCCTTTGCACTTACTTAAACATGTTCTATGTGTGAGTATGTGGTCTATTTTGGAGAATGACCCATGTGCAGCTGAGAAGAATGTGTATTCTGATTTTGTGGGGTGGAAGACTCTATAAGCATCTGTTAAGTTCATTTGTTCAAGAGTTCGATTGAGTTCTAGTATTTCATTACTTATTTTTTGTCTAGTTGATCTATCTATTTGTGACAGTGGGTTTTGAGGTCCCCCACTACAATTATGTTAGTGCATATATGACTTTTCATGACTGTTAGTATTTGTTTTATATAGTTGGGCACACTAGTGTTTGGTGCCTAGATATTTATGATTGTCATCTTTTCCTCTTGGATTTTTCCCTTTATAAGGTTGTAGTATCCATCTTCTTCTCTCTTAATCAGTGTTGGTTTGAAATGCACTTGATCTGCAAAGAGGATAGCTACTCCTAGTTTTTTTCTAATTCCTGGCATGGAGTATTGTTTTTCATCCTTTAACTTTCAGTCTATGAGTTTCCTGTTGAATTAAGTGTGTCTCTTGTATGCAGCATATTGTTGGATTTTGCTTCTTGACCCATTCTGGCAGTCTGTTTCTTTTGATTGGTGAATTGAGACCATTAACATTGATGGTTATAACTGAAACATATTGACTTGTCATTGACATGACTTTTTCTTTTTGTTGGGTTCTCCCCCTTTACATTTAATTTCTTGTCATTACAGATGGGTTTATTCTGCTTTGCTTCCTGGGGTTGTGATCCTCAATGTCTGTTCCTAGGATATTGGTGTAAAATTTTTTGGAGTGCTGGTTTGGTATTCATGAATTTCCCAGGGTGCTCTTAGCCATGAAAGTATCTTATTTCTCCATCCATTTTGAAAGATAGTTTTGCAGGGTACATCAATCTGGGTTGGAGACTGTTTTCTTTTAGGGCTTGGAATATGTCACTCCAAGCTCTTCTTGCCTTCATGGTTTGTGTTGAGAAGTCTGCTGTGATTCTGATGGGCTTTCCTTTGTATATGATTTGTTTCTTTTCTCTCACTGCTTGTAGAACTTTGTTCTTCTGTTGAGTTTCTGGAATCTTAACAATTATATGCCTATGTGTAGATTTTTTTTGATCAAAGCTATTTGGAGTCCTATACACCTCACTTATCTGTGTGTCAAGCTCTTTTCCCCTGCTTGGGAAGTTTTCTTCCATTATTTCTGTGAAGACGTTTCTTATGTCATCTACACTCTCTCCTGTTTCTTCATTGACTCCTATCAGTTTTATGTTATTCTTCTTTGCATCATCTAGCAGCTGCTGGATTGATTTTTCAGGTTCCCTTATAATTTTGAAGCAATTTTTCTTTTCCTGGTCACTAATTGCAATCTTATCTTCTATATCTGAAATTCTGTCCTCACATTGGCTCATTCTGCTGTGTAGACTTTCAGTGGAGTTTTTCATCTCCTGAAAATCTCTTTGCATCTGTTTTATGGATGCCATTTGTTTCCTATGTTGGTATTCCATCATGTTCCTCAGCTCCTCTCTAGATTTATTAATCATGTCTTGCAGTAGGGACACAATTTCTCCTGTTATCTGAGAAAGTATTTCTGATTTCATTTTTTCCAGATCCCCTTTTGTTGCCAGTTCAGTGGGTCCAGGTGGCTGAGTATCAGTGTTCCATCTCATTTTCCTTTGGGGTTGCTGTAGGTGATCTAGAAGTCTGGTTTTGAGACTTATTTACGTGTTTTCTCATTTCGACTGGGGCGGGGGGCTGTTAGCACCTGCACGGATTACCTCCTCTGAGCTGGGAGAGGTGGGACAGAGGCCGGGAGCAGCTGTAGAGATGGTGACCCAAAAGCCCTTTCCTGTGGGCTGGGAGCAGCAGGAGGGATGGTGGCCGGGAAGCCCCTTCCTCTGGACCAGGAGCATTGGGACAGTGCCTCAGAATCCCCTACCTCTGGGCTGGGAGCAGCGGGGGGGATGGTGGCCCAGATGCCCCTTCATCTGGGCTAGGAGCGGTGGGACAGAAGGTGGCCCAAAAGCCCTTTCCTCTGGGCTGGGAGCAGTGGGAGGGATGGTGACAGGGAAGCCCCTTCCTCTAGACCTGGAGTAGTGAGAGGGTGGCTCAGAAGCCCCTACCTCTGGGCTGGGAGCGGCTGGACTCAGTACTGTGGTCTGGTGGTCCGGTGGCCTCTGCATCTTTGTAGTGTGGAACCATGTGGCTGTACAGAGGAGCGGGCAGGATATGTGCAGTGTCCAGTAGATTGTTGCAGGGGCACGGGCTGATTTGGCATGTTCCACGTGACACGCAACCTAACTAGAAGAATTAATGATAGAACCACTTCGGGGGGCGGCTGAGTGATGGATCGGCTTGGCGTGAAGCATTATCTGGGCTGCACGCCCTCAGCCTCACATCCTCCTTCCCTCCCTTTTATTTTATAATCCAGTAATTTTATCTTACAACAGGAACCATTCTGGGTTAAGAATGCTCATTCTATGGCTACCAGATCTGATAAAATGTCATTTCAACAAAACCTTGACATTAATTTTATCTAGATCCTTCAGGAATATGAAAGCCAGCTAATTTTGGTAACCCTCACTAGCATGAGATTCCCAAGTATGGATCAAAGAATAAAATTAAACTGCAGATGTTTGTAAGTCAAACCAATTTATAACATCTGTCATTATCACTGGTATTTACAGCAAGTCTTTCTGGACTTCAAGGTTTATGCTACAGCATTAATGGAAATTCTGTTTGAACAACTGAATTTCCAGTGTCTCTTTTGATTACAAGCAATGAAAATCTACAAAAGTTATCCTGGACAAGTAAAAATATCAAGGCTATTAGCATTTATTTCCTGATTATTATTTTTGCTTACAAAATAGCTCAAGATGAAAAAAATGTTTATTGAAGGATTGTAAAATTGATTCATTGAGTGAAAGATAGGGAGAGTCTAAAGCACAAATATAGACTAGAGTCAAGGATGAAATGATTAAAATAGTTCTTGCTAAATATTTATTTAATTTTTTCAATATGCATATGTTTCAAAAATAAGTCTGGCTAACTTGCATTTTCTACAGGTCTGCCTAGAACACCAGAATCTATTCTTTCTTTCTTTTTCTTTCTTTTTAATTCTTTTATTGGTACATTTTAGGTATACAATATGTTTATATTTATCATTGGGTGCATGTACCTGTACATAATGAATCTCGGTTCTTATTTTTTTCCCCATTACACATGTGTAAGTACTGAATAGTTTCTCTAGTGTGAGAAACTGAAAGTGTAAATAAGGATTAAAATGATTAAAATGAATAATTGATAATTTCAAATAGGAAAAGTTCCAAATGTGTAGGGGTGGTGGGAGGGGAAGGGGATAGGGAAGAAGAGAAAGGAAAAATTATGAGAAAAGAAAAAAAAAATGGAAACAAAATCTACAGAATCTCTTCCTTCTAATCAGCCCTGAGATAATATTTACTCCCCGCAATTCACAGTTCACACATTGAGAAATAAAAATCTTGCAACCAAGGATTTCAACTTTTATTTTCCTACCATCTAGACTTTAGTGGTTGACTTCAGTGTTTCCCCAATTACACACTTATTTTCTCTTATCTAGAGAAGACAACTGAATCTTAGGGAAACACATATTCTAATACAAAACTTCAGTTATTGAACAATATAACACACAGTGTGGGTGTTATTTTGGGTGAAGAAGATATGTAAGACTGGTTTGCAATTGTCTAATCATGAAAATGTTTACACCTTACTTTAAACAAATAATCAGATAACAAGTGACACAGGCATAGAAATGTTTATTAAACTTGATCTTAGCCAAAAGGTGGAGAAGAGATTAGAAATGACTATTGAAGGACTACCCTAATCATTTGGGAGTAGATATTAGAAAACCAATGTTTATCCAGAGCTTAACAATATTTTTCAGCTAAGTGTTTCCCTTTTCCACCAATATTAAACTTTAGTGAACACAAATAAAAAACCAATAGCAAAAAAGACACTAGATATTTAAAATCAAACAGTGAAAAGAGTACTTTACCATCTTACTTTTGTTCCTTATACATCTATAACTAACACCTAAAACTACAACAGTTGTTTATGAAAGACAGAAGAGTGTGTGTGTGCATTGTGTGTGTGAGTGACGGCTTCACAGGAAATTTAGGTAGCTCCATAACATCAGCAAGTATCCAACTTCTGATTTCTGTTATTTCTTTCCCCATAGCATTGGACGATATCCTGCAGTATAAAACTTCTATTGATTATCAAGGAAATATATTCATAACCCTGGCAGAATAAAAGGAGAAAAGGTAAAAATTAAAAGGGTGGGTCAAAAGAGTGTTTAAATTAAGAAACTATTAATTTCTCCCAAAAGCTACTTTGAAAGCACTCACCAAAGATTGCACATGGGAGGAAATCGAGCATACATAATGATGCTTAGTATCATTATTCATTAGATAAATACCAATACACATAATATTGAGAAGACTAATGAGAGTGACTATTGAGTGAGTATTAGAATACATGCTACTTAAAAACTTATCATAGAGTTGAGGTTGTGGACAAAATAGAATTCTCATTCATTGGAGTTAGGAATGTAAAACAGTACAACTAATTAGAAAACCATTTGGCACTTTTTTTTTAAAGTTAAATGTATGTCTATCTATCAAATTACTCCTACTTCTACTCTCCATTGTTTGACTAAATGATAGAAAATTATAAGTCTGTGCAAACATGTGTACACATATTTATAGCATCTTTATTTATACTAGCTGGAAACAATTCAAATGCTTACCAAAAACTCAAGTGATAATATCATTCAGCGATATAGCAGAAGAAACAGGACCAAAGAATCTAGATAAAAACAGTGAATATTGAATGACTATTAATATAAAACTTTAGGGAATTAAAAAATTACCACTAGAAAGCAGATCAGTGCCTGGGAGAAAAGGAAACGAGGGTAGGGAATACAAAGCAGAAAGGAATACCCTTGATTATTATTCATATTATGTCTATAGTTTCATGGGTATATGTTAAAACTTCATAGCATATATTAAAATTTATCAAACTTTTATTTATTGTATGCCAATTATACTATAGTTAAATACTTTTTAAAAAATAAAATGTCTTTCACAGTATGCACATTATAGTGAGTATAAAAAGCCCTTCCAAATGAAAAGGGCAAAAGTAACCTCATAAAATCATCCAAAGAATAATTATATTTAAAAGAGCAATAGTGACATTAGTATCTGATTTTGAAATAGCTACACTAAAGAAAGAAGTTATGTGAATGCTATCTTGTATTGGCAGATGGGAGAGAGAGAGAGAAGGTGGGAATTTATCTACACCCGCTGTTTTCTAAATGAGGAAATTAGCAAATGTGGAGAGAGGACTGATTTCTGAGGTTGAAGGAAAGTGTTCTCGCATGGAAAGTCTCATATGCAAGACACAAAGAACAAGTAAAGTTCAAGACATAAATCTAAATGTGTGTTTACTATCTTAACCATAAAATATTAATATATTACAAGATTAATGGAATAAAAAAAGTATGTCATACAAATTTGGGAAGAGGTAAATGGTATCAAAATGTTCTAAGGTCCAGGGTAAGATTGAAAATATAAACAACAGTGGGTCAAAGGTTCTAATAGGTAAAATTGACAAACATTGAAAGAATGAGTCAAGAAAACTCTGTAAATCCATCAGTTAAAATAATTGCTCATAAAAGCAAGCATATGTCGTTGAAGTTAATAAAATCAAATAAAAACATTGCAAGTTCGGTATATTATTTTATGGCTCATACATAAAATATAAAGTCTCAGTAAGAAAGACAATTAGCTTATGTAAGCAATTATGTAAGGGGAGTAGCATGAGGAAGAAAATTGTTCTGTTTGTTTGTTTGTTTGTTTGTTTGTTGGTACCAGGGATTGAACTCCGGTGCTTGCCCTTGCACAGCAGGAGCTGAAACCACTGAGCTAAATCCCCAGCCCAAAAATTGTTTTTGTTATATGTTCAATATTTCATTTTTTGTAAACATATTGAGATGCTTGGCTGAAATTTAAATATGGTAGGTGTATATCATGTTCTCTACTTTTAACCTTGAAATAAGTCATAAATTTAACAAGTCTCTAAATAATAATTTTCCCACTAACATTGACAGATTACTCTTTTTAAAATGGAAAAATAGAGTTGAGGTAACTGATTTTGAACATAAATTATTATTTTGGTGATGCATATGTTCAAGTATATTGCTATGAACAAGTAACATTAAAATATAACAATAGGTTTTAATAATTGACCAAAAAAAGTTTTAGCAATTGTTAATTACACCTTAGCTATCAAAGCCATGAAAATGAATGGGTTTAAGAATATTTAAGAATCTAAAGAAAGTTTAGAGACAAGAAAAGTTATAAAACAATAAAAAATTTTATAAAAGTTAAGCAATTAAGATTATCTTGAGCAATAGTCTTAACGAATTTGATGTAAAACACTAAGAGTTTCAAAACCAGGTTTTATTGTCAAACTAATGTAAAAAATGTGAAGGTTGTGTTTTCCCCTTAGAAGGGGGAAAGGAGTATCATTAATAAGAAAGACTCAGAAATCAGAAATGAAAAAAACAGTTTAAATTTGTTTATGCCATGA
This sequence comes from Heterocephalus glaber, assembly GCF_053883595.1. Taxonomy (NCBI): domain Eukaryota; kingdom Metazoa; phylum Chordata; class Mammalia; order Rodentia; family Bathyergidae; genus Heterocephalus; species Heterocephalus glaber. Next base: position 12,209,948 of record NW_028258308.1, on the reverse strand, counting down.
ATTTGATCACCAGAGAATTTTTTTAAATAGCCAAACATCTCATAAAACATTGCAGTTCTCTTCAATACTAATTTCTAAAATGAGCTTTTCAAGTGCATGTCAAACTGTGCATAGTTGTCAAAGTGAGTATGGTGTAAGGAAAATAATTATTTATGGTGATTAGGGGAATTCATGTCATTTGATAAGAAAGAAGCTCTAATAGAATGTAAGACTACCAGAGACTATAGCAGTAGAATGGTAATAATAGGTCTCAAAAATTCAGTTAAATGGAGAAGAAATGTTTGTAACATGGAGAGAATGAATGTTCCCATCTTCCTTTAGCATATATATGTAGTTTCAACTCTACTGGAGCTGCAATCTGAAAATAAAATATAATATTAAGGACACATGGAAACTATATGACCACTATACCATGAGGAAATGGAATTGAGGAAAATAAAATTATCTCTTCAAGAAATGTCTTTCAAAATATGGTTTAAAACCACCAGTTCCAAAATTACCCTAGAGGATGAATCAACTAAACCATATTTTAGAAAAGTATCATAAGAGAGAAAAGCTTTTATATTCACTTCCTATATTTTTCTCAGTCTTTCTTCACAGTTATCCTTCCTACCTCCAAAGAGTTCGAACAATAAACTTCTTAAGACATCAAAACTGTTTTGCACCTCTATTTTCCTGGACTTGGAATTTATCCAAGAATGCCAACTCTTTATTTTTGTAATTATTTTAATGTAAGACAAAAACTAGTTGTATATATATACATATATATATATATATATACACACATTTATATATATTTGTCATTACTGAACGTACTGTAACAAAGACTTTTTTGCGTAGAATTACATACTGGTTAAAGATCAGTATTACCACTAAAATCATTGCATTCCATTCAAAAGGCACAGAGAAAATATGGAGAAAGTACTTTTCAATCACATTGTTGGTCACCCTGGTTTTTAAGGTCAACAGCTATGACTTCACTGGAGAAGTTTTTAGGAAGAGAGGTATGTTACTTTAATATTTAGAAAGGTTTTTCTGCTTTATAATTTAGATGTAGCTTCAGGATATCAGTTTACCTTCTAAAGTTTTAAATATTTCTCTAACTTGAGAATACTTTGTAGAAAAGATTTCTTTTCTCATGAGATTGTTTTCTATTTTTGCTGAAAATGTAGAAGATACTATCCTCTTATGTTCATATTTTAGCATATAATTAAGCCAGTTGTGCCTTTTATATTTTAAATCACTTTGTGATTTTCTAATAGCAACCATGAGACTTTGTTAATTTTTAACATAAAACATAATTTGATCATTTGAACCAGATACATATCTCATTAATCTATTTAATAAGAAAATTACAATGAATATGTGAATTATATGATACATATAGACAATGTTATGATTTTCATTCATAATTTTTTCCTGTCATTATTCTTTTATAATATTTTGAAAGTTTATTCTTTAGAGCCACAACCTCAGAAATGTATGGGTTTCAGTATCTCCTGGTCATCAATGTAGGACATATTATTCATGTTTCAATACTTGCATAATGAAATGTCAGCCCGTAATCTCCCCTTTTGAAGGAATTGTCAGAAATGATTGAATCCTTAGTGATATGACTTCAATGCCATTGAAAGCGTGCCCTCATAAGAGAGTACATGTTATCTCAGAAGCCCTCTTTTTTCTTATACTAGGCCCTTTTATCCCTCTTTTAAAATACATTCTCATGATATGTGCCATGCATGTCACACATATGCCTAACTCAAGCTGAAAATCAATTCAGGTATAATTAACATGCACAAAAAGAATTTATTGAATGTTACTTGTTTTGAATACTTACTATGAAGACATTTGTATATCATCTTAATTTCTTTTCATAAACTCCAGAATGAATTGTCTAAATTGCTAATTTTCAGTTGCATCGTGATTGATGTGTTTGTCTTCCTGGATTTTTGTTTGTTTAGTACTTAAATATTATGTACTTGATGATGTTTAAAAGTTAAAATATGTCCTAATGATTTTATACCTATGGGAAATTTAACTGTCATTCTTATGAATTAGCAAAGCAAAGACACCATGTTTCATTCAGGATTCCACCACAGAAACAAAGCCAGTACATACAATGTATGTGTCATGACATTTCGCTCAAGGACATGGCTCACATAATTGTGGGGACAGGCTAGGCACATCTGAAATTTGCAGGGCAACCCCTCAGGAGAGACAGGCTAGAGCTTACAGATGAAATCATGAGTTTCTGGCTCTAGGTAGAGTTGCCTTTTCAGGGAAACCTCTGTTCTATTTCTATGAGGTGTGATTAAAAAAACAATAAATGTTTAAATTAAAATAAAGTTTATTACAGTAAAAGACACATTGTCTTTAATCTCCATCAAGATACTTTCCCTCACTTCAAACATACTTATCCCATCATCACTGTCATTTTATAAAGCAGTTAGCCAGCTCCTCTTTTGTGACCATCTTGAGTTGCAGACTCTGGGAAACAGTCAAAAATTGCACAGGTCTAAATCCAGTGAATAAAAATACATGAGGGCACCTTGTAATATTTTCATTTGGCAGAAATTGCCATAAACACTTTGAATTGATTCAAGACATCACTGACTTCTAAAACTGCTTCAAAAAGTCTCATAAACAAGTGGATTAGTTTGTTCAAAGTGAGGAGGATTATTTTGAGGATTAATGGCACTGTCTTTTACTGCAATACATTTTTAATATAAACATTTGCCACATTTATAATGTCTCATTATAAGACTTTTTAACTGGTTTAATTACAAATAGTATATCTTATTGCTGTATTGTAAAATTTAAATTTTTATAAATCACATGTACAGGTTTATAGATTTGAGGTTCTTTGATACTTCTTTTACACAGGGTACCATTTTATTGTTGCTATTCAAAAATTATGTATGGTTGAAAGTTGTAATTTTTTATGCTTTTATTAAAAGTTCTTATATGCAGAATATTGTCATTTATCAATTCTATTTTTGCCTTGTTTGACATTAAAATGTAATAAATGAATCAAATTAGTTTATATAAAATAATTTCCTGTTGCTCATTCAATTAATATTAAACACAGTGTATTACTAACTGATTGTTGTAGTGAATATTACCCTATCACAAAAGCAAGTCTCAAAGCATAATATTTCAAAAGAATAATGTCACAGCAGAAATAAACAACATACTTTATGAAGTATTTTAAAAGGGTATTAGAATCTGCCATTATTGAATGTAAGAATTCACCTTTTTATGAGAAAATAATTAAATATATTTTAACAAGAGTGCTACATTAATAGTAAATACAATAATTAAAAATCTTAATGAGGGTTATATAACATCAAAGCCTTAATTAAGTAATTTACTTCAAAAATAGTTGGAAATAAACTTTAATAAAACATAGTATTTTTCATATAATTACCCAGATACACTGGAAAGCAGTGTATTTGCTTATAATGGAATAATAACTTTTAAAATATTTGGTTTTATTAAAATAATTCAGTTTGCTGAAAATATAATTATTTTAAAGGGAGACATGCAGACATATAAAGATAGTGATCAAGGCAAAATAAATATCATTCATAAGTAAAAGCTAATGAAATAACATATTGGTGGTAATATAATTACATATCTTAAAATATAAAGATAAATTTTTTATAAAGGAAGTTAATAGGTTGTCATTACTCATTATTATGGTCTAAAGCCTAGAGGTGAATAATACATCATAAGAAAATGTACCTTGCTAAAAATATGACATTAAAATTCTATATGAGTCTGAAAAGTAAACCATTGGGAAATGATCTTATGGTAGCAATTATGTAACATATAACAGGATAAAAGTCCAACATATAAATACTGATAGAAGTTTTCTAAGAATTAAACATTTGCTTAAAACTGTAAGTACTACACAAGAATTTCATCCTCTCTCAGAAATACTACTTGGAAACAGAATGAGAGACAATTCAACAATCTGGTGCAATGTCATAAATGCATCATTACATTAGAGTTTTAATTTAGTAGTTAAGCTATAGAGTTCATTGGAATAAGAAATGAGGCTTTTTATTTTCTATGGGAATTCTTAAGTAATTTGAAGGAAAAACATTAGAAAACAGAAATTTGGGGTGCTATAGCTTCTAGAATTAAAGTTCAATTGAGAAACAAATGTTGTATTGAAAAATATTACTATATGCAAATAATTTGTAACAGAATTCAATTGTACTAGGACAATTCCTCAGTGTTATTTATGAAAATCCAAACTTAATGTGCTCTCCAAATTAGCAACATTATATTTTAAGTTCATAGTTTTAATCAAAGATACTGCAATTTTACATATTTTCATTTCTAAGTTGTATACAGTAAAAAATGTTAACAGAATTATCAGTTGATTTTCATTTTCATTAAAATAAAAACAAGAATACTATTTATATTACTGTAATTGCCATAAGATATAAATTTAGCAATGTCACTGAATCAGTAGATTATAAAACTAATCTATAAAAATAAGTCATTATTAAAGAAAATATTATACATAAGTTCACAACATTTTAGAGAATATTTTACATAAAAAAGTCTCCTAATATTTTATTTTTAATTTAACATGATATTCATTGATTTTTTTAATGTAAACATATTTTACTCTAAATAAGTGTTAAAATGTTTTATTATAAGCATATTTTCACTGATCAATAATGTCATTGTAGAAGGTTTTCAATCAAACAAAAAATGGAAATGCTTAGAATGTGTAGTAATTCTAAACAGTTGTGGAAATAAGTAATTTCAAATACAAAATATAAATTAATGGGAAGGAGAGAATATATTCAAGAAACTCATTCAGGGTGAGTTTTTCTTCCCCTTGTATCGTGCATCAATTTATTCCCTTCCAAGTTATTATGAAAGATAAAATCAGTATGAAAGACAAATACAACTAAACATCAGCAACAGTGAAAGAGGGAGGAATGTTTATGCTAATACAGTGCTGTTGAAGAAAATAAATTTGACATTTTAAAATAGGATTTAAAAAAAGCAAAATTCCTCTATAATCCTCCCTCTGAATTTAGGCTTATTTGGGCTTAACAGAAGCTTGACATACTTAAAATGGGGAAAGAATTAAAGCTCTTTATAGTTTTTGTAAAAGAGAAAAGTAAAATAAAAATGAAGACTCAACAATCATTCTTTGAAATACGCCAGTGATTATTTCCTTAATTGGATAAATAACTTAAATCTGAATCCACTACAAGATGCTTTGTGACACAGTGTCAATTTTCAGTTTGCTTTTAAGTCCTAATTAGATTCATACTTTTCTATTCAATTTCACTTTGAATAATTAAAACATTTCTAGGCTATAACATGCTCGGTAGCGGAATGCAATTAAATCCATTGTTTTTCTTTTGATTTAATTTCAAAAATGGTTTTATATTAAGTGACATGACAGTATGTGATCACCAATGTTTTCTATTTTCCATTTGTTAAATAATCAACAATTCTTGAAAACTGCTTCCAAACAAATAACTTATTTTTTTCTATTTAAATTTTTGCTTTGTGATAAGAGGTATTTTTCCCTCAGTAACTAAATATATCAAATGGAGATAGGAGTATGGTATTACCTCATTGTATTAGGAGAAGCGAGATATATGCAATTCTGAAATGATGAAGATGATGATGATTATGATGATGTTAGGTAACTACTATTAACTTTTATCTGTATGCGAGGCACAGTAAGAAGCAAATTACATAAAATAACCTAATTTGCTCCTGGTCACAATTCTATGAAGTACATAAAATAACCTAATTTAATCTTCACAACAATCCTATGAAATATGTATAATTTTTATTTCTGATTTTTCAGATGTACACTAAGGATTAGAGAGACCCATCACTAAATTAAGTTCATTTGTTGCTAGCAAATAGAAAAAGCAATAAGTAAACACACTTAATACTCACACAGGCAATGTTGTAATTACAACATCTGCTTGTACTGTGAAGCACATGAAGCAATATAGTAACAGCAATATAAAAGAAGAACTCTTGAAAATGGTCACTGAATTGATAGTCAAATAAACATATATGGTCAATTGGTTATCTAAATATCTTTTTCATATCTCTCAGAAAAAAGGAGCACCAAACTATGGAGAGAAACTGATGTGTTGAACATAATTAAAATCCTAAAGAGGAAATTAGGTAAAGATGATAAGGACTGTGAAAGTAGATTGGTAGAAGTGCATCCGAGATTACTGTATGTTTTAAGCAAGCGTCTGGAATAACATAGTGATTACTAGGTTTGGATTACTTTTATTTTTAAATTTTTTTAATGCTTTATTTTTCATTAATATATGTTTGCAGTGTTCAATGATTACATTCATCATAAGAAGTATGTACATGTACATAACATACCTTAATTCTCTTTCTTGTCCCCTCTCCCACTTTTTCTAAACCTTCTTCCCCTCCACATTTACGAAAGCTCTATTTCCACTTCTTTCTTCTCAATTTGTTTTTCTTTAAATCCCCTTTTACTTCATTCCCTCCCCTCATCTCTTGTTCTCCTTCCCATTTGAACAAATTTTTCCTACTTCTTAATGTATCTCCTCCATTTTGCTCCTTATTTATACTTTGGATTTCTCACACAACTGAAGTAATGCACTATTTAATCCTGCATGCCTAGTTTATTTCACTTAAGATTATGTCCTTCAGGTGCATCTGTTTTCCTGAAAATGCCTCAAGTTTATCTTTCTTCGTGGCACAATAGTATTCCACTATACATAAATACCACATTTTCTTTATCCATTTATCTGTTGATTGACATACAGGCTGCTTCCAAGATTTAGCTATTATGAACTGTGCTGCTATAAACATGGGTATGCATATATCACTGTGATATGATGTCTCTAACTCTTTTCGGAAAATAGGACCATTTTTTAAAGAAAAAAAGGGTCAATATGACTAAAATATAAAAATCATGGACAACGGTATAACACAATGAGATGAAGAAGCAAATTCCAGAATGAACAGAGCCTTTCTTATATGTGAGCAGTTTAATCTTTGTTTTCTGCTTTCGGAGGATGGTAAATTACCAAATGCTTTTTAGCAGGTGGGCTATGATTTAACAGTAAATATATTTTGAGGAAGACTACTCTGGCTGCAATGAATCTGAGAAGGCAAGGATTGAAGCTGAGTGTGGAAGCAAGAGGAAATAAGAACTTGGACAAGGATAAAGACATGCAAATAGAGAGGACTTTGCCATTTGGCATCCTACCAAAATCCATTCAGCCTGCCTGGGGGGCCACATTTACAAAGGGACACACAAGCTGAGAATACTCTCAGTGTCCCTGCTTGAGAATGCTCTCCTGCTTCTGGAACATGCTCTAGCCCTTTGCAGAGTAAGTGGGAAGAGTAGGGGAGTTAATGTCCCAAGAAAATCTTCACTCAATAACAGATAGATGCAAAGAGGGTGTGTGCATTGTGCTTGGTAAAACAATGCTTTTAGAATCCATCTATAAATAGCAAGGTTTGTTCTTCACAGTAATTGAGCCCCTTTTGGTCCAGCAGTAATTTTACTGATAATACCTGTTTTCCCAGCTTTATTCCCTTCTGTGTTATATTCTTTTTGTCACACTCAAAGCTTCCTGGGCTCTCTTCCCTAATAAAATCTCCTTCCACCCAATTCCTTCATTTAGGGATACCACTCCTTGAAACAAAGGCAGTATGCATAGGTAATTTAATGGCTCTCAGAGATTAGGATAAAAGAAAAAATTGTTGAGGATACCATGTTACTGTCCTATAGAACAAGATAAACTTAGTTGACATTTTATAAATAGGGAACATTGGGAAAACACCAATTTTTGTGCTTGATTTCTAGTGGAGACATTTAATAAAAAAAGCAAAAAGACAGATTTATTTGCACAAATATATGTCAAAGCTACACTAATTTAGAAGTCATTGGACTTGTGATGATAAGAATGAAGATAAAACTGGCTACACAGAGAACATACAGAAAGATGCAGACTAAGAAGAGAGCCACAAGACACCCAGTGTTCCATAGTCAGTTAGAAGAAAATGCACAAGCAGATTAATTCACACCACAGGGAATAAAGAATGTGAGATGAAGACCATAGAAAAGAATGCCTCTGCATATGCTGTAAACCTTCTTAGAAATGTAGAGTAGGGTTTCAGGACATCTGAAGAACTATGTACTTGGACAAGCAATTGACTTCAGCCTTTCTTTGAAGAATCAGTTGGCTACTTCCACATTTAGGATAAGCTAATTATATAATATGTTTAATGGTTTTGTATAAAGCAAAGATATCACTTCCACTTTCATGCATTTTGTTCACACTAACACTTAGTACAACAATGATTTTATACTCCAACTATGAAAAGGAAGCGCTTATTTAAAATGCAATCTCCTTATACTTCTATAAAAGAAATAATTACATGCAATCCCCAGCAGATATGATTGAATCATTTCTGTTGAAGAATTACAGAGGAACTACAAAATAAAACTTTTTCTGTTAATGTATCATTAATTGTGTTTGCATTTCTTTCTCCAAAGGGAGGCTTATTAGGGACAGGGTTAATGACATTGACCTCAAACATCTACAGTTATATTCATTTCGTCCGTATCACTTGACCAGAAAACAATGTGACTAATAATCCTATGCATATGAATATATGCCTTATTGGCTTATCAGTCCATCAATGCTGTTTTGGATTCATAAATGTTCTATTACTAATATCTGCTAAATACTAAGTAGCTTTATTCATGTCAATGGTGCCATCTGAGAAACTGTTCTATCATATTTTTCTTCAGCACTGAAGTGATGAGCTCATGCTGGAGGTCATCCAGTATATTCACTCAGATAAATAAAACAAGAAAAGTCATCCTTTCTATAGGTCATCTGATATGTAGGATATCAAAGTCATGTATCTTGGCAATTATGGCTTGAATCTTTCTTTGACCTGATACTGCTTTAGAATTATTTTTCATTATTATTACTTTTACTAAACTCTACCTTCAGGGAATTTATTATCCTTAAATTTGCAACGCAATTCTTTCTTAACGCATTGTGAATTCTTTCTTAACATATTGTAAATTGTTTCATTTTAATTCTGTTGGCATTTTAAAAATGACATAAAATCTATGGAAAAGCTCAATGATTTGCCTCTATGTAATATGTAAATGCCCTTCCAGTCACACAATTTATCTTCTAAGTGTAATACATGCTCATTTGGATTTTGAAAATGCACACAATCAGATATTTTATTTGAAATGATAATGCTTGTATTACTTGTTTGTCTCTTTTTTATTCACACTCAATAATTAAGAACCAGTTACAGCTCAAGTATTCCAAGGCCTCTTCTCCAACCAGTAAAGCCAACAGTTTTTTGGGGGGAGGGATTTTTTTTGGTTTTTTTGGTGCTGGGGACCAAACTCGGGACCTTGTGCTCTACAAGAAGGCAGCAGAACCACTGAGCTAAATCCCCGACTCCTGAAGCCAATAATTTTAACCATGGTTATAAATTGGGTCAACTGCTATATTATTTATCTTGTTATTTTTGTCCATTCTTTAAATCTTCAGCATAAATGCAAATTTATATAGAACAGCTGTTTCTTGTCTGTTTGTAATATAGTTGGCCAGTTCATCACTTTGATGGGTTGTCACCATCAGAAATGATTGTAGTTTAATTTGCAACTTCATTAATATTGAGTTTAAGCCAAATTATTTAATCTTTACATCTCCAGATTTCCTCATATATAAAATGGACATAGCAAGAATGTTTGTTACCAGTGATATTTCTGATGAAGAAATAACTAACTTATGTAAAAACTTAAAAAAACTAAGCTAGAAATAAATAGTTCATATTGAAATAAAAACAATCTTTATACATATGTGAGCATAAGCTGTTATTTAATTGTGAAAATGATGATGCTAAAAATCACAACTGAGATCTTTTGAGAATTTACTGTGGGTTCGAAAATTAATTCCCTTGCAGAATTGTTTTTATATCTCTTAACATTATGAGTTTGATATTAATAACATACTTAATTTATAGAAGACAAAATTACTCTTTATAAAGAAAACTTCCTGAGCTTGATCAAGACAACAAAATTTAAAATACAAAGGATCCCTTTATAATTGACCAGATCAAATTTCCTTCATTTGAGAAATAAATGGCACATATGGTACTGCACGCCTGTAATACCAACTCTAGTAAGGTTGAGGCAGAAGTATCTCTACGAGTTTGAGGACAGCCTGAGCTACATAGTGAGCTCAAATCTAGCCTGAACTACATAGTGAGACACTGTCTAACAAAAAACTTTTAACTATACACACATGATATTTTCTGAAAATGTAATTGAAATTATGAGGTTCAGAGTACAATAGTTGTTTGTTTTCCTCACTGTAAAATTTAAGAAACATATTGTTCAATATACACATTCTCATTATAATTTTATAGTAAAATAACATAAAAATTATTAGAAATACTACATAAAATTTTATAAAGAATTAATGCTTAATTTTCTTTGATTAAAATAATAAGAACAAGTGCCTAATTAGGGTACTACAAATAAGACATAATAACATGCTTTCACATTTTTTAAAAAAGTTCTGTTTTGTTGCATTTAAAGGCAATTACATTGTTAAAGTTGGAAATACGAATTTCTATTTTATAATACCTTCACATGACCATGAAAGCATTAACTGATTTACTTTTGACAATGAAATTGTATACAGTGGACCCTGAATTAAGACTAGCCTCACAAATGAACAACTTGAGTTACAACAGGAATTTTAGTTTTAACTTAAGACCTGAATGAAAGCTGGGGGTAGGGTTAAGAAAAGAATCAGATAATAAAGTTAGTGCAAAAGCTCAGAAAAATTTTTAAAAGATACATCTAAAATGTGTAAGATAGAAAAGGACAAAATATAAATTATATTTAGGGATAGGATTGTCAAGTATTTATTATTTACATACATGATTAGAAATATGAGTAAAAAATCCAGGAATCCAAAATATAGACTTGGACAGCTGAGTTGTTTTAACATTAACTGATAGAGAAAACGAGTTAAAGAAATATTTGGAACCATTATGAACATTACTATTTGGTACACTTGGGCATAGAGGCTCCAGAAGATATTTAAAATTTGGGGAGTTTTTATACAGACTTAGAAACATTCACTACATATCTAGTTATTAAAATTTTATTTTTAATGAGATGATGTAAGTGAAATCTGAAGATTCAGAAATGAAAAGACCAAGAGTATTGCATTTTTGAGAGGATTTGGGGGAGAGAATGACTCATCCCACTTAAAAAGTGAGCTAAAAAAGCCCAGGAAGAAGATTTGAAATGAATATCTAGGGAGTTATGAAAAAAGCATAATAGAATGATGTCAATTTGTTATGTTTTTTAACCTTTATAAAAATTATATTGTTCTTGATGACTAAGATCATTAGTCTAATAACTATAATTAGTTATAATTATGCAAAATGGGAATGTAATTTAGTGTGTTCTCTATTTACCATTCTCAATAGATCTCATTAATTGTGTTTATGAACAAAGTATTTATTTCCATCTTTAGACAATCTCTAAGGTCCTTCTCATTATAAACTTAGGATGTATATGAAGTCATGCTATATTTAGAATCATAGATTGAGGTCTAGAAATGCAAGTAACTTGCATAGAACTTTATACATAAATATTCTAAAGGAATTTTTACCGCGTACTGAATCCATAGATGAGTAAATAAAAGACCAGAAACAGTAATGAAAAAATTCAAAAGAATATCTACTGTCAGAATTAAGACTGCACCAGAGATGGACTTATTTCCTATTTCATCATCCATATTTTTTCTTGACCTCTGATTAAGTAATTTGGAAGATGTTCATGTCTAACTGACATGATTTAAATGATGGAAATAAAAACTATAAGATAAAACATATCTTTTAAACACATTATTAGTTTATATTACACAAGACAGTCAGTTTTTGGATTTTTTTCATTTACTTAATAGGGTGCATGTTACCTATGTAACTATTACATAAGTATAAATGACTTTGATCTTTTCAGGTAACATGCCAGTCTCCATAGTCATCAATCAGCAGCATGTTGAACACTTTCTTAAGTGTCATAGCAGAAAGTTTAGTAAAGATACACCTTTCAAATAGTCAAATTGTTTTTCAATGAAATTTTTTCTAAAGATAAAGTTTGGATTAGAAAAACCAAATTCATTCTAAAAGATCATATAAACATATGGAGATTTATAAACTCATAAAAATGACAGATCCATGTACTTGAACATTTCTTTGTTATATAGAAAAATGAAATAAGATTCACAGTGGAGCTTAACAAAATCCAAATACTTAAATGCATTTTAAAATAAAAATACATGCTAGAAAGGATACTATTAAGTAAAAGATATCTTTGTTTTATAATAAAACATGTAATACCATCTATGTATATTATATACATGCCATTTTATTCCATCATTAAAATCAAAGGGTGAGAAACATCACTGTTAAAGAATTTCTAGGCTGCAAAGTCTCAAAACCTTTTGGAACCTTCATGACTTTATGTGATCATTCAGATGACAGAAAGTAAGAGTGAAAATTGAAAATTAATATAATATCTGTGGATGGATTTTAGTAAACATCATTGTTAAACAGCTAAAAATTCTAAAATATTTGAGGTTGTAAATCAAGTTAATTTTTTCACTATGTTCATATAGTGAGAAGTATTTATTAAGGAAAATTTTAGAAAAATTCCTCATAAGCCCAAGTACAATCAGCATCATGCAAATATTCTCATCTTTGTTACACTTCAAATTCCAGCTCATAGATGGTAACCACAAAAACTAATGAATCAATAATTTATAATGCTCTAATTACTGAATATTTATGCTTGTAAATGTATTATATTTACTTCAATGAAAGGACTGTTTCTGATACTTTAAAAAATAAAATTATTCAAAGCAATTATTCTTTTTTAATTTTTCACATTCCTCTGATTTATCGATGCTTTTAGATAATTCAATTCCAGTGTATGCAGCATATCTTTTCAAAAGTAACCACTGATTGGGCTGAAAACATTCCCTAAACACCAAAAAAAAAAAAAAAGATTTTCTTACCACTTAAACACAAAAATCTTTTGGTGGAGTTTTTGGGGTCTTCTGTATAGAGTGTCATGTCATCTGCAAATAATGACAATTTAATTTCTTCATTTCCTATCTTTATTATTTTATTTCTGAGTCTTGTCTAATTGCTATGGCTAACATTTCCACAACTATATTGAACAGGAGTGGTGATAGTGGACATCCTTGTCTTGTTCCTGATTTTAGTGTGAATGACTTCATTTTTTCACCATTTAGTATGATGCTGGCTGTTACTTTTTCATAGATAAATTTTACCAGGTTGAGATACAGACTGTCTATTCCAATTTTCTTTAGACTTTTTTAAAAATCATGAATGGGTGTTGGATTTTGTCAAATGCTTTTCTTCCATCTATTGAGATGATCATATGGATTTTTTCTTTGTCTCTGTTAATATAGTGTATTACACTTATTGATTTACTTATGTTGAACCATCTTTGTATCCCTGGGATGAATTCCAACTGGTCAGGGTGTATGATCTTTGGGATGATCTTCTACATTCTGTTTCCAGTATCTTTTTGAGGATTTTTGCATCTATATTCATTGAGTCCATACTCTTCAGTGAAATAAATAGGACACATATGTGTAAATAGCAAATTGTTTCTCTGGTGTGAGAAACTGAAAATGTAAATGAGGACCAAAACATATAATAGATATTTTGAAATTGGAAGAAAATCTTCAAAATGGAAGGGGAATGAGGGAGTGGGTGAGGGTAGAAAGGAAAAAAGGGAAAAGAAGAAATAAGAAAAGAAGAAAAAATGGAAATGAAGCTTTTGTAAATAGAGAGGGGTTGAGGAATTGAAGGGAGGGAAGGGGAATGGGAAAAAAATAAGAACCAAGATTATCATGTATAGGTACAAATTTCCAAAGATGAATGAGACCATACCACATACCTAAAATGTACCAATAAACTTAATGAAAAAAATAGGAAAGTAATTTTGAAATAAACCATTTCTCATTTTGCAATACAAAAAATATTTAGAATGAATATTTGACAGATTTTATTTATGTTCTAAATTCAAAAACTAAGAGCCCAGCCCAGTGCCTAGGAGGTAAGCCTTTTGCCCACTATACCACCACCAACAGTGCAGAGGAGCAGACTCCCAATGAGCACTGAGGAGGTGAGACACATGGGCCCCAGGAAGCCTCCCCAACTGAAATGAGAAAACATGTAAACAAATCTCAAAACCAGATTTCCAGATCACCTACAGGAGCCACAAAGGGAAATTAGAGTGAACAATCTGATACTCAACCACCTGGACTCCCTGAACTGGAAACAAAAAGGGATCTGGAAAAAATGAAATCAGAAAAAATTTCTCAGATAACAGCACAGATTGTGCCCATAGTGCAAGACATGATTAATAAATATAGAGAGGACAAAGATAAAAAGAAAATAGATGAGCTGAGGAACATGATGGAATCCCAACATAGGAAACAAACAATCCATAAAAGAGATACAAACAGATTTCCAGGAGATTAAAAACTCCATTGAAAGTTTACAAAGGAGAACAAGCCAGTGTGAGGACAGAATTTCAGATATAGAAGATAAGATTGCAATTACTGACCAGGAAAGTAATAATTTCTTTAAAATAATAAGGGACCCTAAGAAATCAAACCAGCAGCTGCTAGACAATGAAAAGAAGAATAACATAATACTGATCACAGTCAATGAAGAAACAGAAGACAGTGCAGATGGCATAAAAAATATTCACAGAAGTGATGGCAGAAAACTTCCCAAGGAGGGGAAAAGAACTTGACATGCAGATAAGTGAGGCATATAGGACTCCAAATAGCTGTGATTAAAAAAATAATCTACACATAGGCATCTAATTGTTAAGATTCCAGAACTCCAACAGAAGAACAAAATTCTACAAGCAGTTAGAGAGAAGAAACAAATCACATACAAAGGAAAGCCCATCAGAATCACAGCAGAGTTCTCAACACAAACTCTCAAGGCAAGAAGAGCTTGGAGTGATGTATTCCAAGCCCTAAAGGAAAACAGCTTCAAACCCAGATTGATGTACTTTGCAAAACTATCTTTCAAAATTGATGGAGAAATAAGATACTTTCATGACAAAGAGTACCTTAGGAACTTCATGAATACCAAACCAGGACTCCAAAAACTTTAGACAATATCCTAGGGAAACACAAGGAGGATCATAAGCCCAGTATGCCCAGCATAATGAATCTGTCAGGCACAACAAGAAATTAGGAGCAAAGGGAGAGAATCAAAACAAAAGGAAAAAGTCATGACAAGGATAAGTTAATACATATCAGTTGTAACAATCAATGTTAATGGTGTCAAATCACCAGTCAAAAGAAATAGACTGTCAGAATGGATCAAGAAGCAAGATCCAACAATATGCTGCATACAAGAAACACACTTAATTCTAAAGGAAACTCATAGACTGCAAGTTAAAGGGTGGAAAACAATACTCCATGCAACAGGAACCTGAAAAAAAGCAAGAGTAGCTATCCTCTTGGCAGATCAAGTACATCTCAAACCAACACTGATTAAGAGAGATGAAGAAGGACACTACATCCTTGTAAAGGGAACAATCCAAGAGGAAGAGATGACAATCATAAATATCTATGCACCAAAGACTAGTGCACCCAACTATATAAAACAAATACTAACAGTCATGAAAAGTCATATATGCACTAATACAATTGTAATGGGGGACCTCAACACCCCACTGTCACAAAGAGATAGATAAGCTAGACAAAAAATAAGTAATGAAATACTAGAACTCAATCGAGCTCTTGAACAAATGAACTTAACAGATGTTTACAGAGTCTTCCACCCCACAAAATCAGAATACATATTCTTCTCAGCTGCACATGGGTCATTCTCCAAAATAGACCACATATTCACACATAGAACATGTTTAAGTAAGTGCAAAGGAATTGAAGTTATCCCCTGTATATTATCAGACCATAGTGTGATGAAACTGGAGATCCATAGCAAAAGAAACTCCAAAAAGTTCATAAACCTGTGGAAATTGAACAACACACTTCTGAATAACCAATGGGTCACAGAGGAAATTAAAGAAATAATCAGAAAGTTCCTTCAATTAAATGACAATGACAATAACAATACAACATTTTGGAATCTATGGGACACAATGAAAGCAGTCTTACGAGGGCAATTCATAGCACTGAATACACATATTAGGAAAACAGAATGAGCCCAATTAAACAACCTGATGCTGCACCTCAAGCTTCTAGAAAAAGAAGAGCAGGACAAACCCAGAGCTCAATAAGGGAGGAAATTATAAAGATCAGAGGAGAAATCAATGCAATTGAGACTAAGAGAATGATATAAAAAATCAGTGAAGCCAAGAGTTGGTTCTTCGAAAGAATCAAAAAATTGACAAACCCTTAGCCAACCTTATCAGAAAAAGGAAAGAAAAGGCCCAAATCCATGCAATTAAGAATGAAAAGGGTGAAATTACAACAGACCCAGCAGAAATCCTGAGGATCATCAATACCTACTTCCAGAACCTGTATGCCAATAAGATGGAAAACACAGAAGAAATGGACAGATTCCTAGATACATATGAATTACCAAAGTTGAATGAAGAAGACATAAAAATTCTAAACAACCCAATATCAACCAAAGAAATTGAAAACATAATTAAAAACTTATCAACTAAGAAAAACCCGGGCCCTGATGGCTTCACTGCTGAATTCTACAAGACATTTAGAGAGGAACTGCTGGCATTACTGTTTAAACTCTTCAATGAAATTCAAAGGGAAGCAATACTCCAAAATTCACTCCTGGAAGCAAGCACCACCTTGATTCCCAAAGAAGAGAAAGACCCAAACAAAAAGGAGTACCATAGGCCAATCTCACTAATGAACATAGATGCAAAAACCCTTAATAAGATACTGGCAAATAGAATGCAGAAGATCATCAAGAAGATCATTCACCCTGATCAAGTGGGATTCATCTCAGGGATGCAAGGATGGTTCAACATATGCAAATCAATCAATGTAATACACTATATCAATAGAGCCAGGGACAAAAATCATATGATTATCTCCATAGATGCAGAAAAGGCATTTGACAAAATCCAACATGCATTTATGATAAAAACCCTACCAAAAATTGGAACAGATGGTCTCTACCTCAAACTGATGAAAGCCACTTATGAATAACCAACAGCCAATATCATACTAAATGGTCAAAAACTGAAATCCTTCACACAAAAATCAGGAACAAGAAAAGGATGTCCACTATCACCACTTTTGTTCAATATAGCTCTGGAAACATTAGCTATGGCTATTAGACAAGAGAAAGAAATAAAAGGAAAAATGATAGGAAATAAACAAGTCAAATTGTCATTATTTGCAGTTGACATGATGCTGTATATAGGAGACCCCAAGAACTCCATCAAAAGTCTTCCAGACTTAATAACCAAATTCAGTCAAGTAGCTGGTTACAAGGTCAACACACAAAAATCAATAGCTTTCCTCTACACCAATGACAGACTCACTGAGAGAGAAATAGGGCAAATAATTCCTTTCAAAATAGCATCCAAAAAACTGAAATACCTAGGAATCATCCTAATGAAAGAAATCAAAGACCTCTTCTCTGAAAACTATGGCACTCTGAAAAGAGAGATTGAAGATGATATCAGAAAATGGACAGACATCCCCTGCTCCTGGGTAGGAAGGCTTAATATAGTGAAAATGGCCATACTTCCAAAAGTGCTATATAGATTTAATGCAATTCCAATTGAGATCCCAGCAGCATACTTCATAGACCTTGAGAAAACAATCCAAAAATTCATTTGGAACAAGAAGAGCCTCATAATAGCAAAAGCAATTCTAGGTAACAGAGACATGGCAAGGAGTATCTCAATCCCCAACCTGCAACTCTACTACAAAGCTACTGTGATAAAAACATCATGGTACTGGCCAAGAAGCAGACCTGAAGACCACTGGAACAGATTAGAAGATTCAGAAACAACTCCACACACACTCAGCCATCTTGTCTTCTATAAAGGATCCAAACACCCTCACTGGAGGAAAGATAGCGTCTTTAATAAATGGTGCTGGAAAAATTGGCTTTCAACTTGCCAAAGATTAAAACTAGACCTATATCTCTCACCCTGCATTAAACTAAAATGGAAATGGATTAAAGATCTAAATATTAAAATAGAAATGCTGAACCAGTTGGAACAGAGGTTAGGTAGAACCCTTGAAGACATCAGTGTAGGAAAAGATTTAATGAACCAAACCTCAGTTGCCCGTGAACTAGCACAAACAATCACCAAGTGGGATCTCTTCTCATTAAAAGGCTTCTACACAGCAAGAGAAACTACCAGTAGTGTGAAGAGACAACCCACAATGTGGGAAAAAATCTTCACCTGGTCTTCCTCAGACAAAGGTCTACTATCTCGAACCTATAAAGAACTCAAAAAGATCAGACCTCCCAAATTTAAAGACCCAATCTGAAAATGGGCATCTGAAATGAACAGACATTTCTCAGACAAAGAAGTAGAAATAGCAAATAAATACATGAAAAAATGTTCAGCATCACTGGTCATTAGAGAGATGCAAATGAAAACAATGCTGAGATTCCACCTCACTCCAGAATGAATGGCTGCTATCATGAAATCAACCAATAGCAAATGCTGGAGGGGCTCTGGGGAAAGAGGAACCCTTCTCCACTGCTGGTAGGAGTGTAGACTGGTGCAACCACTATGGAAATCAGTATGGAGATACCTCAAAGAACTAGTACTGGAAGTTCCATTTGACCCTGCTATTCCACTGCTGTTGAATCTTCCCCAAAGAATTAAAAGAATCATACCACAGTGATATATGTGCACCCATGTTCATAGCAGCACAATTTGTGATAGCTAAAACTTGGAAACAGCCCAAATGCCCATCAGCTGGAGACTGGATAAAGAAAATGTAGTTTTTTTATAAAATGGAGTACTACTCAGCCATCAATAATGAAAAAATTAGAGACATTTATAGCTAATTGGATGCACATTGAGGTGATACTCTTAAGTGAAATAAATAAGACACACATGTTTAAATACCAAATAGTTTCTCTGGTGTGAGAAACTGAAAGTGTAAATAAGGACTAAAATGTATAATAGGTAATGTGAAATAGGAAGAAAAGGGGCAAAGGGGAAGGAAGTGGGAGGGCTAGGGGACAGGATAGAAGGGAATGGGATTAATATGAGAAAATGGAAAAATAGGAACAAAATCTTTATAAATAGGGAGGAATGGAAGGGTTGAAGGGAGGGCTGGGCAAGGGCAAAAAATAAGAACCAAGAGAGATTATGAAAAGATGCAAATTTCCAATGATGAATGTCATTATATTGTATACCTAAAATGTACCAATGATTAGAATGAATAATCGATAATGCAAAATAGGAAGAAAAGGTTCAAAGGCGTAGGGGTAGTGGGAGGGGCAGGGGAAAGGAAAGAAGGGAAAGGAAAAATGCTGAGAAATGGAAAAAATGGAAATAAAGTCTTTGTAAATAGGGAAGGATGGAGGGTGTGAAGGGAGGGCTAGGAATGGGGAATTAATAAGAACCAAGATGCATTATGTAAAGGTACAATTCCCAATGAGAAATGTAATTGTGTTTTATACCTAAAATACACCAATTAAAGAATTTAACAAAAAAAAAAAAAAAAAGAGAGACAAAGAAGGACACTATATCCTTGTAAAGGAAACAATCCAAGAGATAGAGATGACAGGCATAAATATCTATATACCAAATGCTAGTGCAGCTAACTATATAAAACAAATGCTAATGGGGATGAAAAATCAAATAAGCACCAATACAATAGTAGTGGGGTACCTAAGTAGCCCACTGTCACAAATATATCAACTAGACAAAAAATAAGCAGTGAAGTACTAGAACTCAATCAAACTCTTGAATAAATGATCATAACAGATGGTTACAGAGTGTTCTACCCAACAAAATCACAGAGACATTCTTTTCAGCTACACACGTCTTTCTCCAAAATTGACCACATATGTGCTCATAGGACATGTTTAAGTAAGTGCAAAGGAATTGAAGTTATCCCCTGTATATTATCAGACCATAGTAAGATGAAATTGGAGATCAATAGCAAAAGAAACTGCAAAAATTACATAAAAATATGGAAATTGAACAACACACTTCTGAAAAACTAATGGGTCACAGAGGAAATTAAAGAAGAAATCAGACAGTTCCTTCAATTAAATGACAATGCCAAAACAACATATGGGAATCTATGGGAAACAAGGAAAACATTCTTATGAGGGAAATTCTTAGCAGTGAATACATATACTAGGAAAACAGATTAAACAACCTGATGCTGAACCTCAAGTTTCTAGAAAAAGAAGAGCAGGACAAACAAAATCTCATACAAGGGAGGAAATTATAAAGATCAGAGGAGAAATCAATGCAATGGAGACTAAGAGAATGATACAAAACATCAATGAAGCCAAGAGTTGGTTCTTCGAAAGAATAAATGAAATTGACAAACCCTCACTCACCCTTATCAGAAAAAAGAAAGTAAAGTTCCAAATCCATTCATTTAGGAATGAAAAGGATGACATTACAACGGAGCGAACAGAAATCCACAGGATCATCAATACCAACTTCGAGAAACTATATGTCAATAAGGTGGAAAACGCAGAAGAAGTGGACAAACTCCTATATAAATATGAATTACCAAAGTTGAATGAAGAAGACCTAAAAATTCTAAACAAACTAATATCAATCAATGAAATTGAAAATATAATTAAAAACTTACCAACTATGAAAAGCTTGGGTCCTGATGGCTTTACTGCTGAATTCTACAAGACATTTAGAGAGAAATACTGCCACTACTGTTTAAACTCTTCAATGAAATTGAAAGGGAAGCAATATTCCTGAATCCACTCCTGGAACCATCACCTTGATCCCCAAAGCAGAGAAAGACCCAAATCAAAAAGAGAACTATAGGCCAATCTCACTAATGAACATAGATTCAAAAATCCTTAATAAGATACTGAGAAACAGAATGCAGAAGAGCATCAAGAAGATCATACACCATGACCACGTGGGATTTATCCCAGGGATGCAGGGAAGGTTCAGCATACACAAATCAATAAATGTAATACACTATATCAATAGAGCCAACAACATCTCAATAGATGCAGAAAAAGCATTTGACAAATTCAACAAGCATTTATGATAAAAACCCTACAAAAAATTATAATAGATGGACTCTACCTCAATCTGATAAAAGTCATCTGTGAAAAACCAACAGTCAATATCATACTAAATGGTCAAAAACTGAAATCCTTCACACTAAATTCAAGAACAAGACAAGGATATTCACTATCACCACTCCTGTACAATATAGTTGTGGAAACATTAGCCACAGAAATTAGACAAGAGAAAAAAATAAAAGGAATAAAGATAGGAAATGAAGAAGTCAAATTGTCATTATTTGCAGATGACATGATACTCTATATAGAAGACCCCAAGAACTCCACTAAAGTCTTCTAGACTTAATAACCAAATTGAGTCAAGTAGCTGGAAAGAAGGTCAATACAGAAAAATCTATAGCTTTCCTCTACACCAATGACAGACTCACTGAGAGAGAAATAGGGCAAATAATTCCTTTCACAATAGTATCCAAAAAACTGAAATACCTAGGAATTAACCTAACCAAGGAAATCAAAGACCTCTTTTCTGAAACTATAGCACTCTGAAAAGAGAGACTGAAAATGATATCAGAAAATGGAAAGACATCCCTTGTTCCTGGGTAGGAAGAATCAACATGGTGAAAATGGCCATACTTCCAAACTGCTATATAGATTCAGTGCAATCTGAATTCAAATTCCAGCAGCATACTTTGCAGATCTTGAGAAAAAAATTCAAAAATTCATTTAGAAGAGACCTAGAATAACAAAAGCAATTCTACGCAAGAGAGACATGGCAGGGGGTATCACAATTCCCAACTTGAAACTCTACTACAAAGCTACTATGATAAGAACAGCACGGTACTGGCAAAGAAACAGACCTGAGGACCAGTGGAACAGATTAGAAGATGCTCTAGACACACTCACCCACCTCATCTTTGACCAAGGATCCAAACACCCTCACTGGAGGAAAGATAGCCTCTTTAATAAATGGTGCTGGAAAAATTGGGTTTCAACTTGCCAGAGATTAAAATGAGACATACATCTTTCACCATGCAATAAATTAAAATTGAAATGGATTAAAGATCTAAATATTAAAACAGAAACTCTGAACCAGCTGGAACAGAGGTTAGGTAGAACTCTTGAACAACTTGGTGTAGGAAAGGATTTTATGAGCAAAACCTCAGTTGCCCATCAATGAGCACAGTCAACCAGTGGGATCTCTTCCTATTAAAAAGCTTCTGCACAATAAGAGAGACCACCAGCAGTGTGAAGAGACAACCCACAATGTGGGAAAAAAAAACTTCACTTGCTTTTCCTCAGACAATGGTCTACTATCTAAAATCTATAAAGAACTTAAAAAAATCAGACCTCCCAAATTTAAAGACCCAATCCAAAAATGGGTATCTGAAATGAACAGACATTTTTCAGACAAAGAAGTAGAAACAACAAATAAACATATGAAAAAATGTTCAACATCACTGGTCATTTGAGAGATGCAAATGAAAACAATGCTGAGATTCCACCTCATTTCAGAAAGAATGGCTGCTATCATGAAATCAACCAATAACAAATGCTAGCAGGGCTGTGCGGGAAGAGGAACACTTCTCCACTCTTGGTGGGAGTGTAGACTGGTGCAACCACTGTGGAAATCAGTGTGGAGAACCTCAGAGAATTAGGACTGGAAGTGCCATTTGACCCAGCTATTCCCCTGCTCAGTATCTTCTCCAAAGAGAAAAGAATCATAAAAGAATCATACCACAGTGATATATGTGTGCCCATGTTCATAGCAGCATAGTTTGTAATAGCTAAAACTTGGAAACAGCCCAAATGCCCATCAACTGGAGACTAGATAAAGAAAATGTGTTTTTTTAATAAAATGTAGTACTACTCAGTCATAAAAAATGAGAAATTAGAGACATTTATAGCTAAGTGGATGCACATTGAGGCGATACTCTTAAGTGAAATAAATAGGACACACATGCATAAATACCAAATTGTTTCTCTAGTGTGAGAAACTGAATGTGTAAATAAGGACTAAAAGGTATAATAGATAATTTGAAATAGGAAGGAAAGGGACAAAGATGAAGGGGAAGTGGGAGGGGTAGGGGAAAGGAAAGTAAGAAATGGAATCAATATGAGAAAATGTAAAAATGGAAACAAACTCTTTGTAAATAGGGAGGGATGGAGGTGTTGAAGAGAGGGTAGGGGAATGGGGAAAAAATAAGAACCAAGAGAGATTATGTAAAGGTGCAAATTTCCAATTAAAAAATAAAAAATAAATTCAAAACCTTATTTGCAGAGTAACATTTTTACTTACTCAAAATGTTCCCTTCATAGCATTTAAGCATTCTCTGTGATCTCAGATGCCAAAGTTCACCTTAAAGCATAGAAAACTTGAGGTTTGAAATTTTTCTTTTGAGTGTTTAAATATTTTCATTACATAACAATAACAATTTTTTAAGTGAAAGAAAAATTTTTACCATAAACAGAATATCAGATTTGAAAATCTGTTTGA
This sequence comes from Heterocephalus glaber, assembly GCF_053883595.1. NCBI lineage: Eukaryota > Metazoa > Chordata > Mammalia > Rodentia > Bathyergidae > Heterocephalus > Heterocephalus glaber. Next base: position 12,186,139 of record NW_028258308.1, on the reverse strand, counting down.
ATAGAAAAATTACCTTTGCATTTAGGCTATCAGGGTATCAACATCTTCAGTAAGGAAGAAATACAAGAGGGTATTTTGGTCGCATATTATGGTAACAAATAGTTATTGAGAATCTAGTTTTACTACAGAACTTAATTTTGTGATGGAATATAAAAGAATAAATAATCAAGCTCAAAGATGATACAACTTAAATGATAATGATTTCAATAAGCAAAATGGTCACTAAATGCACGGAAGATATAAATAAAAGCTAACTGAGATTTTTTTAAAACTGCATATAAATGACAAATTTAGCAAAAAAATTAGAGTCCATGAAAAGATACCAAGCAAAAATTCAGGAGATAAAAATTCTATTGAAGCATTGAGCAGCAGAATTAACTAGTGAGAGGAGAGAGTGTTAAAACTAAAAGACAGGGACCTGGGATTTAGCTCAGTGGTTCCTCTGCCTGCCTCGCAAGTGCAAGGACCTGAGTCCAATCTCCGGTACCAAAAAGCAAAAAAAACAAAACAAACAAACAAAAAAAACTAAACTAAATGACGGTGCAGACAGGTAAACATATATGTAGAGATACCTCACAAAAAATGAGATCATGATAAATGGATTCAGTATCTGGTACATTATGCAAAGAAACCTAACCTAAAATCAATTTCAATTAATAAAAATAAAAAAAAATGGCACAAATGGCATACTAACCTGTCTAGAGAAATCACAGAAGAAAAATTTCTTGGTAGAGGGAAAGAATTTACCTTATGGAAAGCAAGGCATATAGCACTCCAAATTGTCACAGAGAACTTCTCCATGACCCATCATAATTGAAATCCCAGAATTTCTACACAAGAACTGACTCTTAAAAGCTGTTAGACAAAAGCAACTAATTACTAATCACATATAAAATTAAACCTAAGGGAATTATAGCAGACTTCTCAACACAAGGCCAAGAGAAATTGAAGTGAAATGATTGAAGCACTAAAAGAAAACAAATTCCAAGCCAGATAAGGTATCCTGCAAAACTATATTTTGCAACTGATAGGAAAACACAGTCAACAAAGAATCAAAACATGAGAACCTTGTCAGGTTATAAAATCTATCATCAACCATTAAATCAATATGAAAAAATACAGTGTCAACCAAAAGTATAACGACTTGCATAGAATCTCACCATCCTGTAATATGTCATGCAGTACATAAACTGAAAATGCATGTCCTTGTGTTTTGTGTAGTTTTTGAAGTGCAATGATGTATAAAAAGTGAATTCACCTGTTTTTAACAATAAAATATTGATTAAAAAGAATTAAAATAAAGATTCAAAATGTGACAAACTTTCCAGGGGAATTAATACATCAGGAATTGTAAGTAGTTAAGTAAAAAGGAAAAAAAAATTAGTAACAAAAAATGGAATAGGAATAGGAACAATAAGTGAATAAATAACTTTCAGAAATAACTCTCAATGTGTATGTTCTGAATTCTTCAATTGACCAATTGGCAGATTTAATTTAAAAAAAACAAAGCTTTACAGTGTGTTGCATACAAGAAACATATTTAATCCTAAAAGAAATTCAAAGACTAAAAATCAAAGAATGAAAAAGACTATTTCAAGCAATGGAATCCAGAAAGCAGGCAAATCTTGCTGTTTTATTTTCACACAAAGTGTATTTCAAGCCAAAATTGATGAGAAAAGAAAATAGTTTCCTACATATTGGTAAAGGGAACAATTGAGTGGGGAGAGAATGCAATTGTAAATATATATGCACAAATACCAGCACAGCTAACTTCATGAAGCACCACTGGACATAAAAGATCAGATAATCATCAATGCAGTTAATAATGGAGAACCTCAATATTTACTGGTACAAATGGAAAAACTAACTACACAAAAATCAACAAAGAAATATCAGAGTTGAGCCACACCTTCAAACAAATGAACTTAATAGATATATATAAAGTGTTACAATTAACAGAAGATACATGCTTCTCAGCAGTGCATGCAAAATTTCCACAAATAAAATGGTCCATAAAGCACGAAATTATTCCATGGATATTACCAATAGTACTGTAATGAAACTAGAAACCAATAACAAATGAAATCATACAATTTTGCAAAGATATTGAGATTAAACAATTAACTTTTGAATAGTCAGTGAGTCACAGAAGAAATCAAAGAAGAAATTAGACAGTTACTAAAATGAAACAATAATGCCATAGAACACATCAGAACCAGTGAGACACAGTGAAAACAGTGAGAAGTTTATAGCTGTGAATGCTGACATCATAAAAAGAGAGTGATCCCAAATAAATAATCTAAGGATATACCTCAAGGTCCTAGAAAAAAAATCAAATATAAAGTTAGTATAAGGAAAGAAATTATTAAGAATGAGAAAAAATTAATGAAATTGAGACTAAAGAAAGTCAATGAACCCAGAAGCTAGTACTATGAAACAAAAAACAAAACAGACCAAAAAATTACTTAACATAAAACAAAGCAATGAGCCATATCAATGCAATTAAGCATAAAACAGGTGAAATCAGAAAGTATATCACTGAAATACAGAATATTATTAGTAACTGCTTCAAAAGCTGTATTCCAATAAATTGGTGAACCTAGATGAAATGAATAGATTCCTCAACAGATATGAATTGCCAAACCTGAACCAAGAAAGTGTAAAACACTGAAGAATTGAATGAAATAGAAGTTTTAATAAAATACTATCAACTAAGAGATCCTCTGGTGCAGTAGATTCTCTTCTGATTACCTTCATACCCAAACCAGACAAGAGCCAACCAAAAAGAATTAGACTGATTTTGTTTATGAACATAGATGCAAATATGTCACAAATTATTAAAAATATGATACACCTCCAGTAAGCAGACTTCAACTCAGGAAAGCAATGAAGGTTCAAGATGTGCAAACCAATAAATATAATACAACATATATATGAAGCAAAGACAAAAATCACATAATCATTTCAAAAGATGCAGAATAAGTCTTTCACACAATCCAACATCCAGTCATGATTAATATCCTGCAAAAAAAGGTATAAAAGGACCTTATCTCTATCAGATAAATGCCATTTATAACAAGCACACTGCCAATATCATACTAAATGAGGAAAAACTAAAAATGTTTCCTCTATGCTCAGAAATAAACAAAAGATGTCTATTACCACTCCTATTCAGTATATTACATACTTAAAATTGTAGCCAGAACAAGTAAACCAGAGAAAAATAAAATAAAAGTGTTACATATTGGAAAAGAAGTCAAACTATCCTTATTCATAAATGATATGATCTTTTACATAAAAAAATCAGAAAATTTAACTAAAAGACTCCTAAAACTAATAATCAAATTTAGCAGATAGCAGGATACAAAATCAATAGAAAAAAGTCAAAATTGTTTCAAAACACCAATAACGAACTCACTATAAAAGAAGTGAGGGAGGTAATAGCATTCACAATAGGTACAAAATTAACTAATGCTTAAGAATTAACATAATAAAGGTAGCCAACACCTCTATATTAAAATCACAGTACTTTGAAAAAGGAGATTGAAGACAACATTAGAAAGCAAAAATATATTCCCTGTTCTTGGATAGTCAGAATGAATATTATCCAAATGGCCATACTATCACAAATGATATATAGATGTAATGCAATCTCAGTCAAAATACTATCAGCATTCCTCACAGAACTAGAAAAAAATTGCTCAAACTCATGGAATCAAAAGGGATTTGTAATAATAAAAGCAATGCTAAGAAACAAGAGCAAAATAGGAAGAATCCCAATCCTAGATTTACAGTTACATTATTAATCTACCATGGTAAAAACATCATGGTACTGGCACAGAAGACTTGCAAAATAGAATAGAACAGAACAGAGGATGCAGAAACAATCCTAAGCAAATTCACCCATTTGATCTTGACAAAGGGGCCAAAAACTTCCATGGTAGGAAAGATACACTCTTTAACAAATGGTGCTAGAAAAACTAGCTATACACACGCAGAAGATTGACTCTAGACCCATAGCTCTCACCATATACTACAATAAAAACATAATCAATGAAAGACATGACTATTAAAGCACAATATTGAATATACTGGAAGTTAATATAGGTAAAACTCTAGAAGACATAGGCACAAGCAAAGACTTCTGAACAGACACTTAATTTCACAAGAAATAGCATCAATAATCAACAAATGAGATTATATCAAATTAGAAATCTTCTGTACACAAAAAGAAACAAGTAAATGAGTAAACAGACAAACTACAGAATAGGAAAAAAAAGTTTGTCATCTAATGCTGGGATAGAGATCTAGTATCTAATATATAGAAAGAAAAAAATTACACCCACTAAAATAAAAGACTCCATCAAAAATGTTCAATTGAACTAAATACAAATGTTTAATAAATGCATAGAAAAATATTCAACATCTCTAGTCATTACAGAAAGGGAAACTGAAATAACAATGAGATTTAATCTTATTCCAGGAAGAATGGCTATCATCAAGAAATGAAATAATAACAAATCCCCCCCAAAATCCCCCTCCTAGATGATTGATGGGACTATAAAGAAGAACAATCACTAAGGAGTTAAAGATATATTATTAAAATGATTGATGCATGCACATGTTTATGACAGTACAAAATAATAATTTCTAAATCTTGCATGTAACCTGTCAAAGAGAAGACTGGATAAGAAATATGTTATTTATACACAATGGAATACTACTTTGCCCTAAAGAAGTTAAATTAGAGTCATTTATAGGAAAATTGATGCACCTTGAGACTAAAATATTAAATGAAATAAATCAGACACACAAGCTTAAGTATCTCATGGATTCTTTCATAAGAGAAATAAAAAATATAAAAGACAATAGGCAAGAGATTTTTGCAAATGGAAAGAGGCTCCATAGTTGGACAGACAAATTTGAGAGAGAAGGGGAGGGGGAAGTAAAAAGAATTAAGATGTGTTTTGTTCATCTGCTAACTCCCCACATTGAAGGTAACCATTATATACTGTCAACCTGTACTAGTAAAAGTTTTAAAAGTGATAACCACAAAATATTTCATTTAGTGCTAGTTTTAAATACTAAAAAATGCCTCTTGACGAAATGTAGTTTAAACAAGAAAAAAAAACAATTATTTTCTGTTCAATAATTATTACTAAGTGTTTTATGTTATATACAAATCATTTAAATTTTTAAAAAAGCAAATATTAGACATATTACATGGTTATATTTTGAAGAATACACACACAAATGCCATATAAAAATCATCATTATAAATACATAATAATGGGCTGTAGTGGCTTTGGAAAAATTTTCCAGTGATAACATTGTACACATATTTAAAACCACTACATATAATCTACCCTTAATAGAGAAAAATCTAACATTCTTTGTAAGAGTATTTTGACCACTCAAAGAGTAGCTCATGAAAAAGGGAAGAAATGGTTGGAAATTATCAATGTTAAGAAAATTATCAAGTTTTTAATGAATTGTGATATATATATATATAATATGACAAAGAATATATTATCTTGCTATTATATAATGATTACTACTTGTTTTATTCTATAATTTATATTTCCATACTACAAGATAATCTCTTCATGTCCCAAATAATGCTCTTCATTTTCATATTTATAGTGTATTCAATAAGATCATAATAGCTATGTTTAATGAGTATACTAACAATTTTTATGTAAAATAGCCCAATTTAATCTTCTTAAAAAATAATAAATCTTTTTCACCCTTAAAAGTAGTATCAGAGGCATATGTAGGGGCATTTATTGCAGGTTCCCTGAGTACAGAACAAGGGAGATGCTAATGCTTGGCATAAAATGGGTGTGCAGAGATTTGATTTGAGGAAAACAATATTGGTTGCTTAGAGATTGTTCTTGGCAGTTGATCTACTTCACCTTAATCTTCTCTGTGGCCACCCAGCTCCTGGGATTTGCAATCTACCCCAGGTAGGATTAATGGGGCAACATGACCAAACTGACACTGACCCTCATCCAAATTCTGCCCAAAAAGAGCCCTAGTTTGTATATACTGTATGCAGTGTGATGTTGGAGAGACGTTTGGAGCAGAATTCCAGAAATGCAGAGCCCATTACTGTTCTTCACTCTCTATGGATAAGCTTCTTCATCTCTATAATCAATGGTCTAATTTATTACAGAGGATCTTTCATAGTTTGATATTCAATGGAATTTTGATTATTATTAAGAACCAGAATATTGGCTATCAATTATTAGGTAGTTTACTAGGCCTTACAATAACTACATGACTCAGTACCATCATTGTTATCCTTTCTCTTATACATAGTAATGTCAAGTAGCAAGCTAGCAAGGAGTACAGTAGAAAAATTAAGCCCATTACCTGTCTGAATATGAGACGACTTTGAAAAAATTTTGTTAGTGTATTTACATATTCATCTTTTAGAAGAATTTCTTGAGGTAAAATTTGCATACATAAAACTAACTATTTTTGAGAATACAATTCAATGGCAATTATAATATTCACAATGTTGTAGAGCCACAATGTCTATCTAAATATAAAATATTTCTGTTTCTCCAAAGGAAAATTCCATATCATGAACCAGGTAGTTCCCATTATTCTATGTTCAGTGTACATCTGTCACCATTGACATGTATTCTTTCTTTATGGATTTAACTACTCTGGATATTTGATATAAATGTAATCATACAACTTGTATTTCTAAAAAAATATGAAGAAACTCAGATTTGTAGAATGTTTCAAGGACTTACTGTTAATACTTTGGAGATAATATTCCTATAGACAAAACCAAAGGCTTCTTCTGCAATGTGGAAAATTTCTTAAATCACTATTAAGCAAACATTTCTTAAGCTGTCTTTATTCTGCTTTATCCAAAAGCAGTACATGGAATTTTTACTTTGTGGTTCCAGAATAAGATTTTCATGTCTTATCATTTATATATTTTTTTCTTTTTTTAAACCTCTTGTTTGGAAGATATTCTCAAATGTACCTTTTTCATTGTTAGTATAGTTTTTGACTATATAAACTCTGTTCTCTGATTGCAATAAAAATGTTAATTTTGTTACTATTCTAAACTTGGTCTCTTTTTGTTTGGGCATATTTTCTACATTTAGCTTTCTTCTATGATTTGATGAAAGCCATAATGCTCTGTACCTATCTGATGTTAAAATTTTTCTAAGATATTTTCCATCCTTTTTGTCTTCAAAGATTCAATTAATTCAAAGAAAACACATTTGTGCTACTGTAGTGTAAAAGCAACAATTAAAAGAATAGTACTCAGTCTTAACATTTATTTGCATCATTTATGTCATTAGTAACTATTTTAGAAATGTTAAATTATTAATATTCATAAATAAATTATTCTTAGAAATACAAATTACTGAAAACTGCATATTTGAATGGAGAATTTGAAGACACTGGACCCTCAGCATGCAACTTAGACTTGAAAGGATATCATCTTTCATAATACCATTCCATAACAAATATTACAATAGTGTTCCAACATACTTGGTTATATGTCCTTCTAAATTATACATTTATTTTAGCATCTGCCCAATATCAAAAAAAGATTATCACATACAATAATATCTGTGATCTCAGCAAATGAAACCTTTTTGTTCAAGTTTAAATTAAAAATTTAAATTATATACAAGTTATTTTTCAATTTTGTGTTTGTCTCCTACAATAATTTATTACCTTAAAATTAATGAACTGATGAAATAATTAAATGAATAAAATCACCTATATTTTTATAAATAAAAATTTAGAATTTATTTAATAAGGTATTTAGGTTGATGAGAACTGAAATAAATTTTTTAGAGTATTGTAAACTAAATAAGAAAAGGCCTCATAAATGCTCAAATAGTTTTTGTAACATCATTTATAAAATAAATAAACTTTCTTATCTCCTGTAAATCATCCTTCTTATTGAAGTGCATGATTATGCTAGAAAGACATAGCACACCTTGGAATGTACATTTTGTAGTGGGTCTGTAGTAAGAACCAAGGAGATAATTTCACTGAATCAAAAAGATCACGTAGCTTCACTATTACCATAAATTCAATCAGATTCTTTTCCAGTCTTCAGTTTCAGTGTAATATTGAGAAAACAAACAAACAAAAACCCTAACATTTCTCTTATAATCCTATTTTGTATAAAAAACAAAAAAGAGTATTTTAATTTCACATGCCCATAGTGGCTGATAGAGAAAAAAAAATCTCTTTTAAAAAGGGGAGGATTGGCAGTAGTAGGAGGGTAAATTGTTGGTAAAGTGGAAACAGTGTTGTCAAAGGCATTTCAATTAATTAAAAATAAAATACATAAGAACAACAAACAAATATCTATCTGAAGAGCATATCCCATCATCTTTTCATAGTATATGTGACTAATGAATAAAATATGTGTACATTAGAAAATAAATGACCAGCTATTACGTTAGCTGTACTCTGATTTTCTTTTACTCAGAAGAGTTTTATGACTGTTATATAACATTTTACTAAAACAAACATTAAAGAAATATCATTGTTTAATGATTCTTGAATTATTTACCTGCATTTTAATAATTACAAAGTATGAACTTAAAAAGGAAAAAGAAAATTTATTACACTGTGGAGAATCTCCATATCATGACTGACTAGAGTACAAAATTTCATGTGACATGGATTGGACAATTCCAAGAGAAATAAATTAACAGATACAATAACTAAATCAGATATTCAGAAAAGATCTATTGAAATTACTTGAGTAGAAATAACTAAATATCAAACCAATAAAGAAGCATGATTCCTTTGCTGGTTTAAAACATTCCAATAAAGCAAAATTTAGACAACTTCACTGTTTTCAATTTCTAAATCATTAGAATGTGTAGAATTAACTGATAGGCTTAATTTAACAAAAATATTAGCCAGCCTCTATGGAAAACATAATTACTAGGAAGAAAAGCCATCAAACAATAAAGAAAGATGGAACTACCTGAAGCATCAAAGTGTGATCCTTAATTCTTCTATGAAAGGCCAGTTTGCCAATTTAAAATTCAAATAAACAACCTTTCCAACATATTGGAAACAGAAGAACATAAATAAGAGATACTGAGACTATGAGCTTCATGATTCCAATCACAGAGAAAAAAACCCATGAAAACCTGGTCATAATGAAAGTTTCAATATTTCACAAAAATTATCTTCCCAGGAATGATTTTTTAAAAATGTATGTGAAAAATAACGACACAAAAAAATCCATCTAAAAAGTCTTTACTTGTCTAGAAAATAAAACCTTCAATTTCCAGTCCCCCAAGAATTCAAAGAAATGAATTGAAATGAATACTAGATAAAAAAGTTTTGAAGAAAATGTAAATAAAGACTATATTGAAATTGGATAATACAGGCAATACATTCTTTAATATATTAGAGATGAAAAGATTGATAATCTAAAACTTGACCTTTCAACTTAAGAATCTAGAAAAATCAATATAAAGAATGTAGAAAACATAATAATAAAGACAAGTTAAGAAATAAATGAAATATAGAAAAGAAAATAGAACAAATGAACAGGAAAGTATTAAAATTGACAGTCAAAAATGTATCACGAAATTACTGACAAAAGCCACATTATCAATAATAAAAAAGAAATAAAATAAAATAGAAAAACTGCATAAAGATGCACTGCAATATTTATGCAGACAGATAAAAGATACATGGGATATAGAGATAAGTATAAGGCAGTAAATTTATCATTGTTATCACACTGGCAAAAAGTTTTAGGCATAAGTAATACTGATGCATATACAAATTAATTTAAAGAACCAAAATATACATTAAGGATATTGAAGCTGTTAATAAATATTAAATTTTTCTTAAAATTAAAAATACTAGTCTTAATAACTTCAAATAGAATCAAAATTTACTTAAATCATTTTAGGAGGCTGTTGCTGCATCTCAATTTACATCACAAGAAACAAATTATCAACTGATCTATCCTGTGAACAAAAATTTACGTATCTTAAACAAAGAGAGGGTTTCTTCCAAGAAGGCAATGTTGCTTTATATTTTAAAAAGAATATAGTGCACTCATGACACTAATGAGAAAGTGATTTCATCAATTATATGGATAAAATCATAGATCCAGATGATTTTAATGGACATAGAAGGATAAAATTAAACAACTATTTATGATAAAAATTCTTTCCCAGTTAATAATTCATTAACAGTTTCTTAATATTATAAGGAAATGGCACAAAAACCTATAGGATTGTATTAAATAAGAAAGTATTAAACAAACCTATAGTATTATATTAATATTATAAATAAGTGGTATAAAGCTATAGTAGTATATTAAATAATTTATGCAATAATAAAGATTTATTTCTCAGAACAGAAACCAATCAAGTATACTTGTTTTTAGTATTCCATTCAACATTATATTGCAATTCCAAAATAGTGCCATAAGGCAAAAAAAAATCAAGAAACTATAGAAGGAAAAATTAAAATTGTTGCTATTTGCTGACAGAAATTTATAATGTAAAAGTTTAAATTCCTACAGACTATCATGAACTTTGAAAGGTTTTTGGATAAAATCTCAGTAACAGATCGATGTTATTTCTTACAAATAAGTTAAAAATTATTTTTTAAGGAGAACATTATTTTTCAATACTATCAAAAACCCATTAGTAACTATGTATACCTGACATAAAAACTTTTACGTAAAAACCTTTAAAGCCTCAAAATATCTCGAGAAAAATTTTACAAGTCAAGCTGAAATAAATTTTAGTACTATTTGAATACACGATCTTTCTAAATTGATCTGTATTTTCAGTGAAATCCCTATTAAAGTTGTAGCCAATTTTAGGAGGTTGAAAATGATTACAAAGCATTTTCTAAAATTTACATAAATATCAAATGACCAAGAACAACCATATCTGTCAAAGAGAATACAAAATGACATTTTATACTACCAGAATTCAAGAAAAAGTAGAATCTAAAACCAGTCCAATATATAGAAATCCATTTGAGATAATGATAAAGTAATAAATGTATCTAGTTCAATTAGCTCCCTTTATTAAAAGAAAATAAACTAGAAACTAAGAGTAGAACTAAGTATCTTGATCCTTACTTCATACTGTCCATATGTATGTGTTTGGGTGCATATTTCAGAGATCACAAATCTAGATACAAAACCACAAAGGTATATAAGAAAACGTAGGTTAATATCTTCAACATTTTGATACAGGTAAAGTTTTGCCCAAGAAAAACAACTACCTATAAGTGAAAAATGATACATTGGCCAAAATTAATATTAGGAATATTTATTTATCAGAATATATCATTATGTTAGTAAAAAGGCAAAGTACAATTTGGCCGCAAGTATCTTATTACACATATTCCAAGCACAGTTTATATTCAGAATACGTAAAAAGCACTTTTAAGAGAAATTATAAAATAACAGACTACCCTCAAAGAAAAAAGGACCAACACATAAACAATTTTTCAAGTACACAATAAATGCATAAAGAAGTAATAAGGTGTATATGATGGTTAATCTTGCTTGGGAAATCAATTAACCTTAGTGCCATCTAAGGGATTTAGTAAAGTACACTTTAAAGTGTATCTAAGTGGGTCAAGGAGATATACTTTTGGACTTTATCTGGTTCCTGGCCTTTACCTCTCTGGTGTTCTGCTCTGGAATGCTTCCTTGCCACCACACAGTGAGCAGCTTTTCTAGATCGTACCCTTTCCCCGTGATGTTCTGCCTCTTCTCAGACCCACCTACAGTGATGGCTGCAGCCAACCATGAGCTAAAACCTCTGAAACCATGAGGTAAATAAACTGTCTCCTCCTCCAAGTTGTATGTATCCAGAATTTTGCCCCACCTGAAGAAAAACTGATTAATACTACATAGAAAATAATACTACATTCCCAATAGAATCACTTAACCAGTATAGTTAAAGACTGAAGGCAAAATGTGTTAGAAATGGAATTCAAACACATAACTAGCCAGTGAACTGTTACAACTACACACTATTATTTGATATTATTAAATTAACCTAAACACAAGTGTGACAATGGTAAACAATTTTAGTTCAAAATATATACCCAAAACAAATGTGAACATATATCCCTCGAAATATGTATGCTAAAATGGTCATGGAAGTGTTATTTAAAAGAGTTTAAAATTAGAAGTAGTTTCCAAATGTTGACTTGATTCCTTAGAGTTCAAAAAGATGATAGCTATGATGTCATGAATTTAAAACACTGGATGAGTTCTTGTTGAATTTCAAATGTTCCCACCATTCACCAGTGGTGAGTACTTCTTACTGTCTTCTCCATGACACCAGAATACTTTTTTAAATACCTGCACTCTAGTTTGGTAAGATATTCCATACTCCATTATAAACCTGTCTAACCTCGACATCATAACAACCAATTTTCCTAGGTAACACTACTATTTTTGTGGGGGTGTTAATGATTAGGGTGAAGCATTTAGAGTCTACAATCCAGATGTTAATGGTGCTTATAAGGTTAATATTTTCCGGTGATAGAGAAAAATGTTTATAGTATGAAAAAATAGGCATATCATGTGCTTATTCTTGTACATTCAGAAATACAGGTTTTTGCTTGTATTTAATAATCTAGCTGCATTAGCCTATACAGAAAATGCCTACTTGCTGTGACCACACATAATTATTTACATTTTCCTACAATAAAGTCAAGTCAATCTTACAATAATATGATACTACTCTATCATCAAGAATCATAAGTAGTTTAAATGTTTGTCATTTTTTTCTTTTGTAAGTTATATTTTCCAATAATGTTACATTACAATTACCATATTTTTGATGCCATATATATTATTTATTAATGAGTCACAAAATATAGATAACAGAACAGTTGGTGAAGAATAATACTAAGATAAAGTGAACTAAGAGCTCTCTGAAGATAACGTTTGAACAGAGCCCAAAGGAAATAGAATGATTCAAGCAGCTATTTGGAGACAGATATTCTAGAAAGAGAAACAATATTTTAACATACTTGAAAAAATTCCTCAGGATATGCTATGCCAACACATGTATTTATATCAATCTGTTCATTAAAACTGTTTTTAGAAATTAAAATTTTCATAATGTTAGCTTTTTATGTATATAAAATATTTGCATGAGTCAAAATTAATTGTACTAAACAAAATAATCCCCAAAAGTTAGTGTCTATCCTGGTTATCTTCCAAACTTTCCACTTTAATTTCTTCTGTCACGTGTAATTGTTTTTCAAAAATACTTATCCATATTTATACAGTTAAGACTGTTTTCATGAGTTCTGCACTTATGGATTCAACAAATCATCAATCGAAAGTATTTTTAAAATACATCTGTACTGATCACGTACAGATACTTTATCTAATCATTAGTTCTTAATCCAAGTAGACTAAGAACTATTTACACAGCATTTACATTGTCTCACAAACTATAAGTAATCTAGAGATGATTAGAGATTTAAAAAAGGATGTTTATAGTTTAGATACAAATATTGTGTAGTTTATATAAAGAGTTTGACCATTGTAGATTTTAGTATCTTAGCAGCGCCCTACAAATAATTGGCTTATGTGTATTCAGCATTTTTAGATATGCAGTGATATGTTATACATACTTTAATTTCTCTTTATAATTACAATAAATCTTGAAGATAACTTAATAGTACATATATAAAAATACATCTCATTTACTTTTAGGGCTGCAAGTATCCCATTATAAAAGGTATCATAATTTGTTTAATCATCTATGATGGATTAATATTTGGAGTTTTCTTAGTCATCTCTTTAAGTTTTGATTGCATTGAACTAGAAATTCTTTGCCATTGTAAGTCAGAAACCACGTTGCTATATTACATATTAAATGCACTCCCAATGTAATATTATTTACATGTTATGTTTTGATCAATCCTCTGAACAAAGAAATGGACAGCTGATCATTGCAATAATAATGAGCCTTGGAAATCATGTTGTTCAGTATTGGATATCTGGTCAAATTCTCCAGTAGAAGTGTCACATGTACTTATAATTGTTTTAATTAATTTTTGAAAATAATTTATATGTTAATTATGATATATAATCACAAATGTTCTATAGATTCTTAAGATACAAAGGAAAATTTTTAGTTTTGCTTATTCATAATTTATAAGTGAAGAAAACTTACACAAATTGTAAGAAATTGAATTATTTTCAAACCCAAATAATCCTTAAGCGGGGATTTGTAGATAGTACTTCCCTTCCCCTGCAAGGATGGATCAAGGTTACTTTTTATAATAGGAAGGCAGAATTTAGACATTCTTAAGAACAATGGTTCTGGTCTAACAGCCACATTTCTTTCTCCCAAGAGAAATAATTTCATATGGTTTACTTATGTTCTCTGGTCAGATCTGAGCACTGTTCCAATGGTCTTACATAATTGAAAAAGAAATGGAGTGGCTGAATCCAACCAAAATCAAATTTGTGTGTTAAAAACTTCAACAGACTGAGCCTATTAAGAATATGAGTTTTTATATTAGCGAAGATACATTTGCATGTCTAAAATATATTTCAAAAACTATACAGTTATTATTTTTGTTACTGTCATTAATTTGGGTATTATATTATTTTAATTTATTTGAGTGTTTAACACTGAATATTTATTATACATAGATAAATTTCCAATAATAAAACAATATATCATTTGGACTATAATAAATAGACTATAGTTATAATTCTTATGACTGCTAATATTCCATTTTTACAAAACAACAGAAAAACAATATGAAAATTATCCTATATTGTTAACTCTATGAAACATATTTTATTTTCTCAAATATTATTAAGAATATTTAACTCAGTAGCACCATGCCTGCCTGGCAAGTGCCAGGTCCTGAGTTCGATACCCAGTATCAAAAAAATTTTAAAAAAGAATATTGTTTATCCAAAATAAATTCTAAGTGGAAGAAAATTAAAAAGAACTAATTCTCCCTTTTTTATTCTTCTTTTGAATTATTTCATTTTAAGATATTTTTGAAGTAATTAAAGTTTTATTTTAAAATAGAATGATGTGTGTAACTAAATAGGATTTTCTCTTAAATGTTATTGGTTAAAAGACATTGAAACCAAAAATTAGGAGTGAGTCTAGCTTTGTTCATATAATTCCTATTTATGTATAATTTGTACTTTTTATTGCTTTATTTTTATCTTTCTAATGAGATATAATTTACATTATCTTACTTGTTTTACTGCTGAAGGAGATATATAATTGCCATCACGTCATTATGACTAATGGCAAAAATAATAATTATAGTTTATGTCCAATATCACTCAGTTCACAATGTCCAAAACTGATAAGTTATTTCTTAAAAGTGATGCATTTTAAAATCGTCTGTCTTAAATCGCCAACTATTTAAGAAAATCTGACTATGTAAATAGGGAAGGGTGGAGGGGGTGAAGGGCACACAGGTAGTGGGAAAAAAATAAGAACCAAGATATATCATGTACAGGTACAAACACCCAGTGATAAATATAAACGTATTGTATACCTAAAATGTACCATTAAAAGAATTTAAGCAAAAAAAACCCAAAATCTGATTCTTCATTAGGTATTTACATTTAAAATTATTGTATTTATTTGATCTTTCAGCATATGTCATTAAAGCTTTTCTTTTTTTCTTAAAGAGATTGTCAGCAGGAAAAGATAAATTGGTGGGTAGACTATGACTTCATAACCTGCAATTATGTCCATTAATAAATGAGAACAAAATGAAGTATTATCAATCTTAATGCACATTACAGGATTGAGAAAAACATTACCAAGATGACAATAAATCAGGTGCCTGACAATTAGGGATGTTCAACTGAATACAATGAACTTTAGAAATGGTGACCTGAGAATGAAATGCTCAATGCCGCCTGTCACCTTCACAACTATATATCACACTTTATTTGGCCACAAAACAGTTAAAAAGTTGCAATAAGTGTCAATTAATGACCCCTAAGAGGAGATCTTCATGTGCAGCATGCCTTACTAATGTTTTTAAAATGTTAGCCCAATTGAACAAATTGAAAATGGACAAAGCACTATTTAAACAAAATATTCCCTATGTAGAGGCCTTAAAACTGCAGAAAGAACAAAAAAAATCAAGTATTAAGAAAGTCTGAGAAGGCCTGGAAAAGATTTAATTGTTTTATCATGGTTCCTGTGAAATAATAAAGCTTATGTTTCATGATTCTCTGCAATTTATCTATCTGGTAATTAAGAATCTCATGAAATGTGAAGAATAACTGGCTAATCTTACATTTTACTTTTAATAATTTAATTATATGTATGGTCATAGTACATATAATATCTTTTACTTGTATACAATAAAATATTGAAATACTTAATTCATAATAATGCTGTAGAGTAGAATTAACCCATACACATTTTTCAGTATGAGAATTTGACCACTTTGAGTTGTGTATTTAGAACTTTATTTACCATATTTCATAATTGAATACTCATAATGAGTATCTATATTTGTGCTATTGGCTTTAGGTCTCCAAAAGTGCGTATATTACAACTTCTCTGGATTATCTAACTTTATTGTTAGAAAAGCAATACATAAAAATATGACTATTTTTATGTGATTTTACAGCATTTCTATTATAAAATCTTCTTCATAGTTTATTTATTGTCTTTTCTTCATTGTTCTCTCTCTTACTGACTCTTCCCTTCCCAAAATCACATACACATATTTTGAGATTAATTAGATGGCAGATCATCAGAATTTTTTCACTGATCCATTAATGTCTGCTTCTTCCTCCATGACAATGACTATTCTCTACATATTTTAAATTAAAAGGTAAAATTTATAGATTTTTTAAATTCTTATAGCCAATTTGGTAATAGACTTTTGCCATATATTTTATCCCATTGCAGTAATGTTCAGAAATAATAGCAAAAAAACAGTGTGATTTCTGAAAATGCTGTCCTTTTGCTCAATATCTCAGAGGCACTCTAATGTTTACAACTGATTAATTACAAATGAAGACATATAAAAGAATATAAACAGTAAAAATTATTTTTGGTGCAAATAGTTTAGAAATAGAAAAGTACATTATTTGATTCTTTTGAAGGGATAGTGGTTCATCTCATATTTCCTCTTTTAAAGTATAAAAATTTCACCAAACTGTCCACAAACACTCTGCTTTAGAACATCAAACTACTAAACACTCACATCTAAAGTAGACCACACTGGCCCAAAAGGTCATTAAAAACACAAATATTCCTTTAGCATACCTTTTTTTGCCTATGGACTCTAGTAAGAGTTATTAACACTATGCAGCAGAGCAACTGCAATAAGATTTTAAAATCCACTAAGAATAAACAATACTGAATATGAGTAAATTATGTATATAGTTTTGCAATGATTATCTTTTCATCATCTCACTGTAGAAAAGATGGCTAGCAGCCTTTGTAATAAGTTTATTCTCTAACATCTCCTTCATACAGATGTGATCATTTGACTAATTTCACCGTTAAAAGTTATGTTGAATTGACATGTGTCCCTTGTGTAACTTGTCATAGAATTTTACATAAGTACCACACACTAACTGATTGTGCCACTAGAGTTCCATAGAATTTTATGAAGCATATTGGATTACTGATTCTCCTTTATCCCTTATCTGAATACAAGGAATTAGAAACTCTACACATAACCAATTCAGAAAACAAGTTGTGATATCAGCATGAAAACATGAATGAAAGCCACAAACATTGACTGTTACATGTATGAGAGATAATTGTTTATTGCCACTGATACTCTAATACTTATTAATTCTTAAAGAGGTTGGTATTAACCTTATATAATTTATTATATGTCTATGTTTATAAAAGAAAGCAAGTTTACTGAAGAAAGAAAATATTTTTGTTCATAATTTTGTCATCTAGGTTGACTAGTTCCCATTCCTTTGGTTTTGAGATTTTTATTAGAATATATCATTATATAGATAAGCAATTGATTTTGCATATTTTGCTCATATTGTGGTTTTCCTAATATATTTAGTAGCTCTATTTCATTTCTGAAGATCCTTCTTAAGATATTCTATTTATAATTTATCTGTAATAAGAAGAGGATGTTTCTTCCCTTACTCATCCATGTTTTTATTTATTGTTGTTTATATATCTCACTGTTGACTAAGTTGAGCACAGTATTGAATAGAAAAAGTAAGAATTTCATTTTTGCAATTCTTATGAGGAGATAATTTAATCTCTTTCCAATAAGTGTGATATTAGCAGGAGGTTTTCCATAGATATCTTTTACTAGGTTTAGGAAACAATCTATTCCTAGTTTGCCAAGACTTTTTATTCATAAGCAAATGTTAATTGTGTCAAAATAATTTTTCTGCATCCTGGAGATAATCTTATTTTTTTAATCTGTATTCCCTTAATATGGATGGTTATAGACTATACAGATGAATGTAGACTTTTCAAATGTTAAATCTAATTGAATTCCTGAGAAAAAAATCCACTTGGTTATGATGTGATATTTTTCTCATGTATTTCTATTTTATTTGCTCTTATTGTTATAAATTTTTTCATGTATATTTACTAGGTTTGGTGTTTCATTGTTTTCTTGTTATGGCTTTGCCTTATTTTGGTAGCATATCAATTTTGATATGAATAATTGAGGTGGAAAGTATTTAATTAATTTCTAAAAGAGGTTGGATATGATAGCTTTTATTTCTTCCTTAAATGTTTAACAGACTTCATTATGAAATTACCTGAGTGTCATACATTTAGATAAACTACCACTTTATCATTTGCATTTTTCTCCTTACTTTTTACTCAATATTAGTAGGGTTTCTTTTTTTTTCTTGAGAATGCATGGGTCCACTCTGTGCTGTTTTATTCTATAGGCAGATTTTTTCTCACATTATTATTATTATTATTATTATTATTATGTATTTTTACCTTTTACTTTGAATCAGTATAGAAATGTACTGATTACAATGTTTATTTTTTAAGGTTGTCCTTAAGTTTAATTAATTGTTTTCATTTCTTTAATTTCCACTGTTAAATTTAATTTATATCATCCTTTCCTTCAGATTTAATTTTTTCTTCTGCATCAGTATTCTTTTCTTCTTCTTCTTTTTTTTTTTTTTTTTTGGTAAAGTCTCACTATGTAGTTCAGGCTGGCCTTGAACCCACTATATTTCAGGCTGGCTTCAAACTCTCAATGATCCTCCTGCCTCTGCCTCCCCAGTGCTGGGATTACAGATGTAATCAATTATGAGGACAGTATTAAACATGATTTTATATGTCCAAAGTTACCGAATTGTACACATATGTACTGCCTTATGAATACCAACTAATCCTCAATATTGTGTTTAAGATTTACTAGGTTAGTTTTTGGATAGTGTTGTTCAATTACTCAATAATCCTACAAATATTTTCTGTATTTGTTATATCAATTACTGAGAGACATGTAAAAATCTTTGGCCATGAATGTGGTTTATTTTTCTCTTCATTTCTGTCAATATTGATTATATATATGTTGATTCTCCACTACAGAACGAATAAATATTTATAATGTCTTATCATTTTTGGGGGGTGTGCTAAGCCCTTTATCATTTTGATATATTTCTTTTTACTTATGGTAATATTGTATTTTCTGAAATCTAATTTCTTCGATATTAGTATAGTTGCTACAGATTTTTATGTTTAATCCCTTCATAATATGTTTTTATATATGTTTATATTTAATTTTATTTATGTTTATGTTTAATTTTATTTAATTTCTTGTGCAATTTTTTGTTGTGTTTTTGTTTTTGAGACAGGCTCAAAATACCGAATGTGAATGAATTATGTATATAGTTTTGCAATGATTATCAAGGCAGGCCTTGAACTTACTAGGTAGCCCAGACTGGCCCTGAACTCGAAACAATCCTCCTGCCTCAGTCCAGGCTGTGCTGAGATTACAGGTGTGCACCACCACACCCAGGTCTTGTGCCTTTATTATTAAGAATGTCACTTTTTAAATTGGCTTATAATACCCAGGCACAGTGGTGCACGATTGTAGTCCCAGCACTCAGGATGCTGAGGCAGGAGGATTGCCATGAATTCAAGGCCAGCTTGGGCTACATAGTGACTTCAAGATCAGCCTGAACTACACAGCAAGATGCTGTTTGAAAAAAAATTGTCGTATAATATTTGCACCCATTTGAATTATAATATGATGTTTTGAATCGTGTATATTTTGGGTTTAAGCTTTCAAAATAAAATGTTTCCCAAAGTCTTATGTATTTGGAAAGAGATTGGATTGGGTGGTGTTAATACTTACCATGGATCAGTTTAATAGCTGAATGTACTGTTAGAAGATGAATCCTGGTTGGAGTTGAGTCTTTGGAGGCCTGACCTAGAAACATCTTTTTATCCTTGGCTCCCACCTTAACTCTCTGCTTCCTGGCTACCACAGGTTGAACAGCTTTTTTACCACCATATCTTTCCATCATGTTGTTTCTGCATAGGAAGTACCTGATCATGGATAAACTCACTAAAACTGTGAACCAAAATAAACCACTCCTCCTTTAAGTTGTAAATATTATTATTTTGTTCCAGGAAGTGGAAAGCTAATGAAACAAGAAATTGATACTCAGATTGGGCCATTAACCTGACTCTCCTTGACTATGTGATTTAAAGCCTTTGAGACTGGTTTGTGAGAGGAGTTTGGAAATCTTTGGAGATGAAGATTATAAAAACCCTAGAATTGCTATAAACAGAGCTTGATGGGTGATTATGGCCCAAGCTCAGAAGACTAGACTGCTCATAGGCATGCAAATGGTAAAAGCCAGGTTTATAAGGTTTTATTTGAAAACAAGGACTCTTTTGGCAGTTGGATTAGAAGCCATATGTGCTGTACTGTGACAGAAAATTTATCTACACTTTGCTCATGTCCCGAGGCTTTGTAGGAAACTTAAATTAAAGATAATGGGCTAATTAATCTGGAAGAAGAAATTTCAAGACAGCTCAACATTCAGGGTGCGGCATTGGTACTGCTAGTTGCCTTTAGCCCAATTTATGATGAGAATTGAGAGTATAAAGCAGATTTGAGTGATTTGAAATTGGCCCAAAAAGAAGTACCTATAAAATTGGTGTCTAGGAGAGCATGATTGCTGAAATGATTAACATTAATTTGACCCATGACAATAGAAAAGCAGCTCTAAGACATCTCAGGAATTAGCCAGACCTCAGTCTTTGGTAACTCAAGGATGTAAAATGGTAAAAAAAAAATTTTGAAAGCATTTACTTCTAGAAGAAAGTGCCTGGGAGTTCAGCTCGTTTGGGTACTCCTAAGGAAGTCTTTCCTAGAGTTCAGTGTCTAGGCACTCAGAAGTTGCTGCAACCATAATCCAAGGGGTATCCTGGCTAATAGATCCACTGATGGCAGATCTTGGCCTTATCAATGTGGTGCTGGATATTTAGGCATGCAGAATGCATAGTTGAGGTGTTACAGAATCTTCCACTAAGAGCTCAAAAGAAGACTTGAGAAGTCAAGTGGTATATCCCAGGAAGCTATGCATGGGGCTGTGACAGTGAAGCTGAAAGAACAATGTAAACATCACAAATTTGGGAAGGCCAGCAATGCAGAATATCTGCCATGGAAATCTGTAGCCAGTGAGTGGAGCCAGCAGAAGAAAGTCATGTGGCTCACAAAAAGCAGAGGAATTGGATAGGCCTGCCCAACCCCCTGGAACAAATATCTCTGCATCCTTCACCAGGTGCTGGACATAAACTTCCAAGATATAATGTTTATTCTCTATGGTTTTTGTCTTGCTTTAAGCCAACTCTTTTTTATTTCCCTATTTCTTCCTTTTGGAATTGAAATTTTTTCCATTTGTTATTGTACGTTGGAAGTATTTACCTTTTTTTTTTTTTTTTTGGTACCAGAAATGAACTCAGGGCTTTACACTTGCCAGACAGGGACTATGCCACTGAGCAACATTCTTGGCCCCATAACTTTCTTTTTGATTTTTGTAGGACTCACAGCGGAGAGTTTTTTCTTGAGTTTCAGAGAAGATTGGAATTTTCACCAATGCTAGAATTGTTAAGATGTGAGCAACTATTACACCTGCACTAAATACTTTTTACATAATAAGATGAAGAATCTGAGTTTTTGTGAGAAAGGGTGTGGAATCCTCTAGTTTAAATCTAAAATGTCCCCCAAAAGTCTCATGTGTTTGGAAGGTGACTGGATTATTGGAGGAAATATACTCCACAGTGGATTAATCCACTGGTGAGTTTGATAGCTGAATGTGCAGTTAGGAGATGAAATCTAGCTACAGGTCAATCATTGTGAGCATGAACTGGGAGGATTTATTCTTTACCCTTACAGCTCTGTTTCATGACTGCCATGGTTTGAGTAGCTTTCCTCTGCCATATCCTTTTACCATGCTGTTTCTGCACTGGAGCTAGCTGATCATGGACTTAACCTACAGAAACTGTGAACTAAAATAAACTTCTCCTCAAGTTAAATGTGTTTGGGGGGTATTTTGTCCCAGTAAAGAGAAAACTACACTATAGTTGGATAGTGCCTACCTTAGGTAGGTTATTAGCATATTTGTCATCTTAAATTTTATCCTTAATTTTTTGGTAAATACATTGCTCTCTTTAAAGTATTCTGAGACATATAATGCATTATTGTTAATTATATTCATATTCTTGTGTTATAAAACACCTAAAAAGTATTTCTGATAGATTGAATTCAGTTGAGTCTTTCTCAATGTAACAGTTTAGATCTTCTAAATGGAAAGTGTATTCTATTAAATTTTCCACCATTAAGTCATTATAATGGTTGGGATAAACCCACTGATTTTTAAAATCTGTTTTATATATTTCCTTACCTTTCTAAAAGTTCTTTTAATGTATTTTAGAATTCTATTTTGTCCATACTACTGAGTTATTGTTTATGATTTGCTATTTTGTTTCCACAGCTGCATTAGGGCTTAAAGTGTGCATATTTAACCAGTCTAAATCTATATTTAAGTAATGTATGTAACCATGTTTGCCCCGCATACCTTTGTACTTTCCAACCCTCATCTAGCTCTTTGTCCCACTGCTTTCATATATTTTATTTCGACATAGAATAAGAATCCCAAAATGTATTGATATTATTCTTGTTTTTAAAAATAAATTATATTAAAAATTATGAGGAAATTTGTTTTCATATTTACCCACATATTTTCCAAATACAGTTCAGTTCATCCTTCTTGATTGCTCAAAACATCCTTATGGTGTCATTTTCCTTCTCCTTATATTTTTTGGATTACAAATCTATTGAGACATACTTTCTTGACTGTTGTTTTTCTGGAAAATTTTTACTTTGTGTAGATAATTTTATTGCTATATAGAACTTACTTATCAATTTTTTCTTGTTTGTTTTGGTTTTTTCATTTCTTTAATCTCTTTAAGGATATCAGTTAATTTTTTTCCACCTTTCATATTTTCAGATAATATGGTCAAGTTCTTGTCATTATTCCTGAACATTTATCAATTATTTTCCTCTGACTTATGTAGTTTTCTTTCTCATCATTGCTTAGTAATTATTCACGATGATCTTTGATGTGATTTGCTTATAAACATAGATAAATATATGCTTGCTTACATTATTTGGAATTTGCTGATCTTGGATTTCGGGGAGATGGTTTTCTTCAGATTTGGTAAGTTTTACCTAGCATTTAAAATAATTTTGATGTCGTGCCTTTTATCATACTGGTTGCATTTATGTTAAATCAACTGATATTTTTTTACATGTATCTGAAATTCTTTTTAGAATTTCCAGTCACATATCTTTGCTTCATTTTTGATTTCCTCCTTTTTTTTTTTTTTTTTTTTGGTAACAGGGATTGAACTCGGTACCTTGCGCTTGCGGTGCAGACGGCGGAACCACTGAGCTAATTCCCCAGCCCTTTGCTTCATTTTTGATAAGTTCTACTGTTACATATTAAAATTTAATAATCTTTTATTTTACAATATCTTCTTTCTCATTTTTCTCCCCGTTAATTTTTAGTTTCATTATTTTACACTCAAAATTTTTTGTAAATTATTATATATACACTTATGTATGTGTATTTGTGTGATTTGAGAGTTGTTTTATCCTCAGTGGAGGAAAGATAATCTCTTTAGTAAAAGGTGCTAGAAAAATCGGGTTTCAACTTGCCAAAGATTAAAACTAGACCTATACCTCTCACCATGCATTAAACTAAAATTGAAATGGATCAAAGATCTAAATATTAAAATGGAAACACTAAACCTGGAAGAGAGGTTAGGTAGAACTCTTGAAGACATTAGCGTAGGAAAAGATTCCATTTGTTAATTTTTTATTCTCTTTGTTATGAGTTATATTTTCTTGAACCTTCATATATGGGATATTTTTTCAGAATATACTAGATACTGGATATTTTCCATTTTTGAGTATTGGAATTTAGTTTCATTTTTAAAAGAATTTGTTGGACTTTTTCTACAAAACAACCTTCAAACTTATCAATTTGGTCTTTTTGCATAATTTTTTATGCATTATCATGATGACTCTAGGTTGGCCTTTAAATAAGGGCTTATTTAAACTCAATTCCAAGATGTACCCATATGATGTCTTTACTAAAATCCATGCATATTCAATGAGCACTATGGTTGAGGAATCGTGAGTGATTCTCTAAACTGTTTTAAACACAGAATTGCTTGTCTCACAGCTCCTTGAGGAACTTCCTTTCCTTTAATTTTTCTCACTGCCATCTTTGTGAAGTTTCTTGAGAAGACTGATAACCAAAAATGCAAGATTAGACATGAACCTGTATCTCTTTCTTTTTTTCTTAGAAATATATTTTTATTAGTACATGTTTGCAGTACATACTGATTACACTCACTGTAGAGGATTGGTACATGTACATAACATATTTAAATTCCTTTTGCTTTTCCCCTTCCTTCCACCACCCCTTATATTTTTTCAGCATCAGATTATTTATTTTTTAAGACCTTATAAAGTTAATTATTTTATAAGCAGATTGAAAATTTGACTAACAGGCCAAAGAACATATAAAACATATAAGATGATTGTATTAAATCAAGGTACACTTTTAGAAACATTGTCCACATTGGATGAAAAAACTTTTTTTTAAGTTATATCTCTTTGTCTGCATACTTTTCTCCTTTCTGAAATTCTACTTTTCACTTCATGTGCCTTTAAAATATGGTAATTAGTATACTAAGTTAGATACATAAAAACAGCACACAAAAAAGATTGTAATACTTTGAAATTCATGCTGTTTCAGAAGAGCAAAAGCTAAAAATAAAAGCTGAAAGACAACACTTACTATAATCAAATTAAGGCCAACATCCTTATTTTCAAGAAGTCAAAACCAGGAGAATTCAGTACAGTCTTCTTTAAATTAACTCTTGAAGTTGTGGCACATATTTTTTGCTTCTTCACAACTCAATCTTCTTTGTACAATTAAGTATGTAAGTAATTAACTCCACTTGCCTCTTTGAGCTATCAATTATTTGGAAGGGTTCTTGTGCCATACAAAGCTTTTGTTAAATTAATATGTATATTTTTTTCTCCTGTTAATGAAATTTCTCCAAACTCTAATATATTTCTCCTCAAAACAACAAAATATCTGAGATTTGTTGGAGTCCCCTCAACCCACCTCTGAAAAAAAGAAAAATCAGTTCAAACCTTACTTCCAGGCAGGAATCTTGGGCAAGGAAAAACTCACCTTATGGTTTCTCTTCTTGTGCTGACCATAATGCTGTTTTCTTCTGCTGAACATCAGTGAAGCATGTTTCTTCTCCCTCCTCTAATGTGGTAACTATTCTAAAATCACTACATATTTTGTCTGTTAATGAATATGCACCAAGAGAACCCATAAATTGAAAGTAGCAATAAAATATATGTTTTTGTTTATATAATTTCTAGATATAAACCAAAATTACACTAACTGCTTAACTCAGCAAATGATTTTGATTATATTGAAATTGCTTAACTTAGTGTTTACCCATGTCAGAACAAAAAAATTTAAAAGTAGTTACAAATTTTATAAAACAAATATGTTTATTAATTTTTTCATGGCACAGATTCATCCCTACCCTACTGAAAGATGATTTTAGACTTTCTTTAGAAGTAAAAATATATAATTCCTCTATAGCTAATATACCACAATTTAAAGTTTTCTTTGTTTTAGCCAATATCCTCATTTTAGCTACCTAAAAGTAGCAACAGAAAGAATAAAGATCATTAAGTGAATAATGTGTGATCCATTAACATGACCTCTAAATACCAAGAATAGAATATATACCCTTGAATTCCTATTTTTAAAGGTTACAGTTAAGTTTCTCTGAATTGCCTTTAATAGATAAGTCCATTAATGATATCATTTCTAAGGTAATAAAACAATATATAGGATTTTTTTCATGTAGGTTAATATAAAAATGTGTCAACCTGGTTAACACATAACAAAATTATAATTTCATACTTCATAAACAATAATTCATAAATTTCTCTTATCTACTAGTTGTGGTATTATAAGGCATCAAATATTTCCTAGTATATATTTCCTGCAATAGTTGATTAATATAGCTAGGACCTTACTATCATCTTTAATTATTGGTCTTAGGAACAAAATGCTGCAAGCATCTTTGAAAAATTTTTGTTTTCTGAATTTGTATCTTGCTGCAGACTGTAAAATAGAAATGGTGAAACTCCTTAAAATTATTCTTTAAACTTGTATATATGAATCCATCCTTGAATCAACATCGCCGTTTCTCCATTATTGGTAGCAAGAAAAATTAAAATTTATTTCCATATCTGTAAATTCTACCCTAAAAGGCACTTCAAGAGCTTATGTATTATTTTCTACAAGTCTTACTTGTTTCCCTGTATAGATTTTATATGTAAGCAGCCTTTGCAGCTCTCTATTTTGCAGGGATTATTATGAGGTGATAAATTTTTTGATCTATGAAGACTTTAGGCATTCTGAATGCTCTATTTCTTACAAGTTAAATAAATAAATCAAAGAGTTATAATACAAAGTTTGTTTTAAAGGTATACTAACATGAAAAACAAAATGAAGCCCTTGTGTTTTGTTACATGAACTTTGTTATTCATTCCATAGTACATTTTTAAAATTACTTTCACAAACCCTACATATTCTAATTATATTTACTTTATAATTGCCTATTGAGAATCTAAGAGTTTAAATTTCATTGGGCTGAGATTTAGCTCAGTGGTTCTGCTGCCTGCCTTGCAAGCACAAGGTCCCGAGTTTGATCCCCAGTAACAAAAACAAAAACAACAAACAAAAAACTTCATATATATTTTTGACTACTTTTTCCTCTCTCTCTGTACTTTGCACAGATGTTTAATAATATTGCAATACTCCACTGACAGTTGCTTTTTGTATTTGTTTCTCTCCATAAAACAATACATCAGAGAGCTGTATACTTATCACTTTATCCCAAGTATCATATATAAATACAGTTATCTAAAAAAATGACATAGTACTGTTACCTAAAAAACTTTTTAATTCAAGCATTGATACCAAAATATTCCATAAAACAACTGACTCCTGGTCTTGACACATATAAATGAGCACAGAGTTTGCCTCTATCCATCTATCCCTCACATCTGTCCCCTATTTAATCGGCTTTACTCTCAGACAGTCCCACTTTTGCTTCGACAGGTCCACAACAGACAGCTTCAGATCAAATTCTACAAGCTCAGCAAACCACGTAGGTAGGCAGATATTCATTCCCCAAATTTCCACTAAACTATTCAAATTGATTCTCAATAACATTATTTAGGGTGCCTGCCTGTATCTGTAGTAAGTCAGGTGAGATATGGGAAAGGGAAATATACAGCTTGACTATGCCTTCATCACAAATGTGCTACTAACACTACATGGTAAAGCTAGGGTGAGATTAGTTCCACTAGAAATGCTACATTAAAAAGAATGAAGAATTTAATTTTTGAGTGAATTAGAAAGGCATATTTAGTATATAAATATAAACAAACAACCCAGAAGATCACTACAATGAGGCTTTGTCAAACAGCCTTTAATTGTCAAGATGAAAAACATTTTTCTGTAGCAACAATAATTAACTTAGAATATACTAAGATTAGCTTAATAAACTGTGCAACATTTACTAAAAGCATTTATTCTTTGAAAGTTTGTAGTTTTCCCCAAATATGCATTATCATGTATGTTATTTTATAGAATATTTTTCTTTTTGACTAATTGAATTAGAAATTATAATGAGATTTATAACATATGTAAAGAATAAAGGTTGTGATTAAAAGATATTATTATCATCAAATAGTACAAAATTATACCTAAGTTCCATTAAGAAAAATGAGATACAATATTTTTCTTTCTCTTTTATATAAGTACACATACATGTGTACATAAAAAGAGAGAGAAAAGGAAGAGGAGCTGAGAAATAAAAGGGCAGTAGGCAAAAAATAATATCATTAATAGAGTCCATATACACCTCCCCCACACACATAGATCTGTAGCCTGTTGAAATAAAGCTGTTTGGTTTTATTTCTGTATGAGGATGTAAAAATGCAAAATAGTTTCAAGTGACTAATTATTAAATATTTGATATTTTTTAAAACTCAGAATTTTTAGACTAAATGTGTATATGTATAGTATAAATAAGTATTAAAATATGTCATTCAAAGTGTACCAAATTGCAAGAAATCAGTTAAAAAAATGCATGTGACAAAAGCACATTAAGGATATTTAGTTAAATTTGAAAAAATGAAAATATATTGGAAGACAATGAAACATTGTTTGGAATTTAAGTGTTTATTAGAGAGTGGGCTTTGTGATGCACACTTGTAATCTCATCTACTCAAGAAGTACCATGAGTTCTAGGCCAGCCTGGGCAGCACAGTAAGATTCAAAAAACAAAAACAGAAGATGTTTCAAAAGCAGTTGTCCTGTCTAGATCGCGAAGTCTCTAAAGACCATCAGGGAGCCGATTCTGATGTAAACACACGAGGGTCGTTTATTTAAGCTTGAGCAGGGACTCAAAACCGTCACCGCGGATCAGGATTGAGAGCCCCGAATTTTAAATCAACAGTGTTTTTATTATGGCTATAACAAGGTTTGGGGATTTTTTATTTAACAGTTATATAATTGGTCAATATTTAACAAATATGGGGTAATGGGGGGGGGGGGGTGAGGGGCGGTTATATATAGATTTTATAAAAAAAAACCAAACAGCTCATTGACAAAATGTTTATGGTCAACATACAGATAATGGGCCGAGAGCGTCTTTTTTTTAGACAAACAAAAGATTAAGTTAAGAGCTATGTCTTTTTTTTTTTATCTGCTGTCTCAGAATAAAGACATTTTATCATTATTTTATAGACACAAAAGAGACTAAGAAGATAGTTGACTTTAATAAAATAAAATTTATGTCTAGGCCACTTTACTGCCTTATTCTAAGATAGAGTCAAATTTTAAAATAGAGTTATTTAGGTCTCACACAGTGTCAAATTAAAATAAGAAAGTAAAAAACAGTATGGGCAATGAGTTAGGTAAAATGAGAGAAATAGAATTGCTTCCTTTGAGATTTGATTTTTTTTCTCTTTGAATGATATTATCTATCCTAGAATTCAGTAAATGTCGTTAACACATTTTCAACTTACAGAGATGTCTACTTACAACATTAAACCCTATTCTGTCTACATTGATTCATTTTCTCACCTGTCACCCACAATCTTTCTTTCCTCTCAAAAAAGTTCAATTCAAAATGACTTTGCATTTATCCTCACTTAAAGATACATATTAAGATACTCTTCTTTCCTGTAAAACTTACTGTTTCACTTAATAAATTACCCTCTTTTTTTTTAATTACCCTCTTTTTGTCTCTATACTATCTAGATATGTGTTGTCTGTTGTACTTTGTGCCTTAAAAACCTCAGAGAAAGGATCATTTTCCATCATTTTTTTGCCTGCAAACTTGTCTAAAATACAGGAAGTGCTTAATTTGAATATTTAGAATTAATAAAGTGTGTGTGTGTGAGAGAGAGAAAGAGAAAGAGACAGAAAAAACACAAAGAGGCACAGAGACAGGAGCATTCATTCATACATAGGTATTTGGTATTAGTTATATAAGTTGGTAGATGGGGATAATGATTTTTTAGCTTTATTCAGGATAAAACATCTAAAGCCAAGATATATTTTTATTCTTTGGGTAATGTCATATTTATATTGTGACTTTAATAAAGCACAAAGCACTTTTAGTTTCAACTAAACTGTCAGTGTTTAAATTTCTAAGGATTAAAAACATAATGCCTTAATTATGCATTATTCTGTGTGACTTATGTCTTCAAAATTACCTGTAAATAACAAATATACTGAAATCTCAAATTTTGCTGTTAAATAAGTAAATGTTAAAAATGTTGTATTGGGTCTTTGTTGAAGTTTCTGGAATGAATTTCAATCAGGGAGGAAGAATGCTTTATTGATTGGCATCTCCCTTCCTGCTAAGCGAATCACTTACTTGTCTCTTGAAACCCTACAACACTCCAATAAATATTCAGGGAAGACTCAGTAGCAGGTTATTTCATAAACAAGAAGATATAGACAAGGCTTGATGTGTATTACCTGTCTTTAGCAGGAAATTTAAAGTACAACTTAAAGTGTATAGAAAGACCTTGCCCAAGGCTACGGACACAAATGAATGCCTAGGCAGAGAAATACTTTTTAATCAGTAGATTATCCAACAAGATGGTAAAATTTTTGCTTGTTCAACAGTTTGACAAAAACATTTCTGTAGGTTATTCTGCTTGCCAATAGTAACAGTGTCTTTCTGACTTCCTCCTAACACTTGCTTCATTTCTTTTAACCCCTGTAAATCTATGGAAAAAGCGTCTTTCCTAAAATAAATTAAATTTTAAATGTCTTAAGTATTGTTTTCAGTTCGACATAATAGTAGATATAAAGACAGCAAAATCTAAGTTCAGCTCTTCTATCCTCTTTAAAAATGTTAGATTACAGGGTATTAAATCACCTAACAATTATTTATGAAAATCTTTAGATTTCAACACATGAAAAAAGTGCTTTACAGTTAAAACACATACAAAAAATTCACCTCTGAAATGTCGTCTTATGAAGTAATTTTGAAATTGTCCTGCTGAGCAGATGTGTTTTTTTTCATCCACCCAAGAAAGATTTTTTTAAAAATATTTGTAAACTTTTTTATAGAAACATGATTTCTTCTTTGGGCAGCAATTGGTATTTCTTCAGAAAAAAAAAATGGGACTAATTTCAGTTCTGATAATCAAATATTGTATTGTAACCAATAATTATCAAATGTTTCTTCTAGAAAGAAATTTGAGAATGATTTCATTTTTTCTTCAACCATAAAATTAACAGATGATATTTCTATAATGCAGTATTACTAAAATTCATTGCAATTCCACAAATAGCAAATCACAGGTGATATATTAACATCTGATGTTACTTTATGCATATGTTAATTTAAATTGGTATTAAAGAGTTGCAAAAATAGGTATCTACAAAACATGCCACTTTGGCATAAGTTACTTTAAAGGCAATTTAAAAGCAGCAGATGCAAGAAGGACATTCCAGTCTCTTACTTCCCTCTTGAAAGCAGATTGAAACTCCCATGTGAACAATCCCCTCGCCTACAATGGAGGTAAAAAATAATTCTTCAATGGATATATCACAGTTGAGAGAATTCCATACAAGCAAAACTTGTTAAAACAATTTTTGTCTTCCTTAAGTCTCATCACATGATTTACTTTTCCACAATCATCTTATTTATTCAGATTTTGCCACTTCTATAGTTCTTTATTTCATTATGAAGGTTTCTATGTCACAAAAATTGTATATTAAATGTAAACATTTTCTCCTATTTTTCTGTCTTATGCCAATTTAATTCTCAGGCCCACTCAGAAATCTAACAGAGTAAAGGTAGTGTTTTTCCCCACTCTTTAATATACAGGTACAGGAAGTAAAATTATTTTCATGTAGCCTTTACATTTTTTCTTCACTAGATTTCAGCAGGCCTTCAGTATTTCTAGTATGACTATTAGGGTTAGCTTTAAGAAAATAAAATAAAATTTAAAAACCAAATGAAGAAGATAAATCACTACAAGTGCAAGTACAAAAGTATTTGAGAAAGCAAAAGATAAAAATATAATCAAATGCAATAAATGTTCTGAAAATAGGAAACATGAAAAGATCAGTTTAAAAAATCAGTATAAAAGACTTTATATAAATTAAATGTGGAAGAATATAAAAAAGAGTAAAACATTTTAATAGGATGATTATACAATAGAAATTAATCATTGCCAATGTCTATTTCAATTATCTTTTTATATATATCTGTGTATACATTTTCCCACATTCAAAAATCAGAACGGAAATTATTGATTTCAAATATTGATCTATGTATGAACTAATAAGCACTTTTGCATTTCCAATACGTACACATATTAAATAATCTTAAGTAGGAAAAAACCCCAAAAATATAACCTTGGCAGAAAAGTTTAAATTAATACAACCCCAGCACCCTTTGAAACATGTTGGCTAAGATGTCTAAAGCCTATGAATTTCATTTATTTTCTCCATCTGTTTTGTTTGTGAATAGGGTGCTTCTGGTCCATGTAGGTTGGAAGGTAGGAAGCTTCCAGAGCCAATAATAAGAGCCTAGGAAGACCATGAAGGAGAACTCTCAGACATGTTCTAACTGGGACCAGGAAATGTCTCGAGAAATATTTCCAAGCAGAACCTTATCACATAAGTCAGGTAAGGACAGATAGCAGCTGCTTATTTATGGGCCTGATACACTGTCTTTCAAGCTCAGTCCAAAGAAACAGCCTGCTATGTCTACAAGAATACTTCTACCCAAAACATTTTTGGTGTGGTGCACTGTCATTATGGTTTCGTTTGACTTTGATATAAGCAATAGCCGATTGTCTGATATTCAGAGCTGAACAATCAACACAATCAACTGACTGGCACTTAAGTTTTGGTCTCTCTAGTGCCCTAGTGGATATTAGGGTATTCAGTATGGCTCTGGGGATCAATTAATCAGAAAAGATGTAGCTTAGACAATATTCTTTGAATCAAAATACAAAGAATTAGAGGCATTAATCAGTAGTAGATAAGGAGGAGGTGAGCTTTGAAGGAAGGACTAGACTGTATTAAGGCTCTGAGAAAGAAGCAAATATAGAGCCCAGCTTCAGGAAAAATCATTGATTCTTGAACATTCAGAGGTATGTCAGAGTTGAGATTGGAGTGTGGTAAGTAAGTTGCTACAGATATAGGAGATAAGAGATTGCTACAGATACAGATAGGAGCATGACCATAGGTTTCACATTTTTGGATATGGAATTCATTACAAAATGCAGGAGATTGCACTATGAATGGAATTAGAGAGACCACAGAGATGTCTATTGCCTTTTTCCTGGGCAGAAATTGTGATAACTTAGAAGGCAGTCACAGAAAATAGCAATGTTTAAAAGATAGTATTAACATCACGGTTTGATCTCTTCAGTTACTTATATCTTCTACAAAGTTCTGAATTACTGATGTTTCTAATCGAGACTCTACTCATTTTTTCTGCTCATATTAAAGCATTAATTAAGAGATCTTTCATAAGAAATAACACACATTTCTTTGTTTTCTAATAAGTAGGAATCCCTATTTTTTCTAAACACTGAAGCATTGCTTTCAATTTTTATATCCCCTTGTTTTTCTTGCAACATTTCAAAGTTTTGAACTTAGATACAGTTGCCTAATTTGTCCTTCCTTTATGACACAGAAATCTCAACAACAAACTGACAAATTAAGTTTGTGTTTTCCTCCTGTCTGGTACTGGTAATGATTACCAAGCAAATGGAATAAAGTGTTTCAATTGATCATAAAGCAAGTTTAGAGCTAGAGTTATTAACTTGTGTTAAAGCAATAACTGGTAAAGAAGTTGTCAGAAGAAAAATGTTGATAAAGTTATTGAGTGTCTTCAGCAACTTTATGGTAATACAGAATTAATACTGCTATGTGGCTTAGTTTCTCTGGAGAGGATACAGTACTTTGTTTCAAGGATAGCAGGGCATGGTGAGAAAGAAGTAGCTACACATCACAAGGAATAAGTGTAATTTAAAGCTATTATATTCTATCTTTACAGCAAAGCTATACTATTTTATTCACATTTGAAATTTGAAGAAACTGAGTCACAGGAATTTAAGTAACAGTTCTGATGGCCTGGATTTAATCTGTATCGTAAAAGTGGAAGTACCAAGAAGGCTACTTTGTATAATGTAATAAAAGCCATTATATTTTCATAGAGATCTCTAAGCCTAGCTCAAAAATCCCTACAAATGCTTTAGGATGATGACTTTGTGTTAATGTGTTTATCACAATGGCTTACACTTCTACATCAAACTCTGGTTCAATTATCACATATCTATACCTCTTATTCACTGACATATAGAATAATGTGGTTGTCTTTTTAAATTTATGTAGATATTTAGTAAGCAAATGATGTTTGTTGTAGAATAATAACAAATCCATATAGCAAAAAAGACAAAAGGTGCCCATAATATCAGTTTGAAAGTAGCCTTAAAAGTATATGCTTCTTATAATTTTAAGGATAAATATGTAAAAGTTTAAGGGACATTGATTTATTTAAGGTGGAGTCATATCATCAATACTACTTTGTAGCATTTTTTTATGTAGTGTAAGGGTTCTGTAATTGTAGTCTTTATTTAGGTAGTAAGAAGTAGATGTTTACATGATTATTTTATAGCTGTGTGGGTCCCTCAAACTTTCGGATAGTATATTATTATTTACCTTATTCAAGTTTGTTCAGTAACTTTATGTAAATGTTTCATTTTATCATATAGTCTTTAAAATTTGCCAAATTGATGGAAGGCATAAATCAATCTTCTCCGGAAGAGGAATTGCGGCCATTAATTACCAGTACAGTCCAAGCTCAAATGGTCAATATTTGTTCAGTAGACTAATAATTTTTACAAAAAATTTTTCCTTTCAGATTTTATTGTCAGAGAAGAGTTAATTTTCTTCTTCTAATTAACAAACCTTTACATATTCTTCAATACCAATCGACAATGTTCATTTTTGTGGTAGAATTTTTTCTATTTCTGCTAAAGGATTGGTAATTTCTCCCTACATATTTAAACACAATTAGTAGTGTATTCAAATTTCAAGACACTGTCATCCTACCATGTTAATATATCCCTCGAGATTGCTTGTTTGTTTAATTTGAGGACTATATTTTCCTTGTTTCCTTAACAAAACTTGTAAAATATTTATACAACAAAAAATAACAATAATGTGTTTATGAAGGTTAAATATACTCTGGCTTACACTGGGTTGATATTCAGCCATTACACTTGCATGAATTGTTACAACATTAAAATATTTTTATTTACTATGGTATGCTGCAGATGTTGTACATTACCAACTCTTCACTATTGCTTCTCACCAAGGATTCTTCTTTAGGAATCACAGAAGTTCCATATGATTCAGAACCTAAATGCTTAATATTTTATATAAAAAATGATCTTTTGGAACCACCTGCTCCAACACATGCCATAATCTGTTTTCGTGGTTCTGTGACTTCAAGGTTACAATGTTTAATGTAATTTTAGCTGCTATGTCACATTACATTTCTTGATGAGGATTCTTACGTTTACCATTTAGAATAATATCAAATACAGAGATTTGAGAAACTATTTTGGTGAGCTTTGTAATAATTGTAGGAGTGTTTATTTTTTCCTACACTTTCAGAAAACCCACAAATGTAATTAATGTTTAAAGAAGGCATATTTGCTGGGTGTGGTGGCGAATGCCTCTAATCCCAGCACTCAGAGGCTGAGGCAGGAGGATCACTGTGAGTTTGAGGCCAGCATGAGCTACATAGTGAGTCAAGGCCACTCTGGACTACATTGTAAGAACCTGTCTCGAAGAACAAAAAAAAAAGAAAGAAGAAAGAAAGAAAGAAAGAAAGAAAGAAAGAAAGAAAGAAAGAAAGAAAGAAAGAAAGAAAGGGAGAAAGAGAGAAAGAAAGAAAGAAAGAAAGAAAGAAAGAAAGAAAGAAAGAAAGAAAGAGAGGCCTATTATTTTCCTCAATGATTGCAGAGTAATTACCTGTTACTTTTATGCCTACTGAATGCTGAGAAAATTTTACAAAAATTACCTAATCTTTTGTGACCAGAGTTAGGGTACAGACATCATCCTACCTTTGTTCTCTGAAGGTTAACAAGTTAGGCTAGCTGAAATAAACTGACGTAGCAGATTAGTAGGGAAAAAGGCATATAAATTTATTAAGTGCATTAGGGCATCACTGCACATTAGATGTGTAATGTCCCAGTGAGATTTAGAGGTTTATACACCATCTTCATGGGAAAGAAAATAAGAATGGGGTGAGTAATTCAGAATGAAAGGAAATAATTTCTAAGAGAGATGAATAGGTGCAAAGAACAGATAATTCATTTGGGTTCTGGTTGTGGCCTCAACGTTGGTGTTAGCTATGAGTTAGTCTTTCCTGTTGATGAAACTATAGGAGTGAAATTCAAAATAATTACCCTCATTCCAGAAAAACTTCCATTTGGCCAATAAGTGAACATCAGAGAATGCACCTTCATGAATTCTGAGAAAGACCTGTGTCCTGAGATTGTTTCAGTTCAAAGTACTCAGAATGTCACAATATCATATTTAGGAGTACCATTTCTGAACTCCTACACTCCTTTCTATTAAGTGAAAAAATGGAGCTTAAGACATAGTCAAATTACTTTCTCTTTTTGAACAACTAAGCTGAGTAAAGTAATGCATCATGAATTAGTAACTTTGTAGGTAAGAGAGAACTATTCTTAGATCTGAGAATAATTTTAGAGTTCCAGACACCACTGAAATCCTTTTCACGTTTAGACT
Organism: Heterocephalus glaber; assembly: GCF_053883595.1. NCBI lineage: Eukaryota > Metazoa > Chordata > Mammalia > Rodentia > Bathyergidae > Heterocephalus > Heterocephalus glaber. The sequence goes on along the minus strand of NW_028258308.1, from coordinate 12,149,157 downwards.
CTTGAAATTTTTTTCATTAGCATAACAAAAATATTACTTTTTATTACTCTGTGACATAGAAAATAATTTTGACATTTAATTGTGCATTAAATTTCAAGTTTATTCAATCTATCAAAAAAGATTAACAGTATTACAGATAAATTTTAGCTCATTGGAGTTTCTATAACATACTACTGGTATTCAAATACACTATACTTTTAAAGCAGTGCAGTACAAGTATATTTTCAATGTAATAAAAATTTCTATTCATAAATTTGAAATTGGAATTATTTACATTTTCTGAACTGCATAAATAGTTTTATTCTGACTTTAATGAGAAAAGAGTACAGTTACTTAGAATGCATTATAACCCTGTTTATTCTTTTATTAATTTTTAAAGAATATTTTCTTCCTATGATTCATTTGTCTAACTTTTGCTGGTAAAGTTAGATATTCTTTTTATGTTTATTAATAATTTATATATTTTCTCTAGTCATTTTGGCCCAGCTATTACTATAGGATATTGTTAATTCCAGAGGATCTAGAATGAGTACAAGAGGAAGAGAAATGGAAAATAAAATGAAGGTTCAAAGTGTGACCATGCAAATAGAGAAGGAAGAACTGGAGTATAGGATATTAACTCAAATTCTTCCATCATCCTTCCAGCTTGGCTGACTTCCTTCCTCTAGGCTAGATTATTTCACAACATTTTGTTTGATTATTTGAGTCAGATCCATCATCTTAGAGCTGGACTCATTTTAACCTAAGATATTCTATTTAGAGCAGCATCTTTCTACTCACTGATCTTCCCTAGAGTCTCTCTAGTGAATGGAGGGATATTCCAAAACATTGTTTTTTTCAAATAAAGCATTTCATATTTTAATGTCAAAGAAATGATAATACTTCACTTTCTAATAAAATATCAGTGTGACTCCTAGTAGTTCAATATTATTTGGTAGCAAATCCTGCAGAGTACTGGATTTTGTTCATGAAAGAGGTAAAAATACACTGTACTGGCATATTGACTATTTAAGAGAGAGGCACTTCACAAATTGCATGCATAAGAAAATTACTCTTTCATGCAGTTTCTTAAAAGTAAAAGAAGAAATTCTCATGTGAAGGAAATCCTCCTTTTACTAGACAAAAAAAAGGGTATTATTATGATGATGGAAAAAGTAGAACAAGAGAATCCTGTACAGAAACTTTGTTAAAGTAACCTTTATATTCTTAATCATAGCTCTGTCCAATTAGCTACTTTAACTCACTCCTATTTACTTTATCAGACTTTCACAGTTTACTATTCTTGGTCCAAGTTAGTGTCTAAGTACCTGACACTAGCTTTGAAAGCTTTGAGGTCTTTCTTTACTCATGAGGACTCTTGTGCCACAGAAAGCTTGTATTTCTATACTTTATTTCTATTAATCTATTTTATATCCATTTAACTCTTGCATGAGGTCAATATCCTGGGAAGTGGATGGAAGTGGAGTTTTGACATCTCTACAATCACGTAAAACCAGTAATTAATTGATTTGTAGAAAATATAAATTCCTGATTTTTTCTTAACCCTAGTTTGCTTACTCAATGTAATTTTCCTTTTATTCTGATAATTATGAATTGAAGATATTAGGCTTTTGAAAAAATATTTTTATGTTCATGAATCTTAAAGACTCAGAATTATTCAAAAATTATATTTCCAGAAATATTTAAATATTTACAAAGTGTTTTGCGATACTAGTGACAATTCTAGGTTCTCCTGTTTTCTCTATGGAATATCAATCCATTCTAAATAAACAAGCTCATCAGCTTTTCAAGTAAGATCCTGGTTCCATTCTGATTATGGATCAGGCATGAATCATTATAAATCAATGATATTATGTAGTTCCTGCTTATGAGGCAGTCATTATTATGCATTTCAGGTATTAAATACTACTTGCATAACTTGAATGCTAGGGTATAGTTTGTACACTGTAGTTACACAAGTTATTTTAGATGGGTGAGTCTGGTGTTATGGTTTATTTCTAGATGTCCCTCCAAACCCTCATGGGCTCATAGGCAGGGCTTTTGGGAGGTGATTGGATATTGGTAGCATAATAATCACCAATGGATTGGTCCACTGATGAATTTACAGCTGTTGGTATCTGGTCAGAAAAGGTGGGTAACTGGAGGCATGGCCTGGAAGGATTTATGTCTTTGCTGCTCCTCCCTTCATTTTCTCTGTTTCCCTGCCTCCATGCTATGAGAGCTCTTCTCTCCCAAGTGTCCCTGCCATGCCCTGCTATTTTGGATCCATATGATTATTGACTGAAACCTGTACAAACTATGAGCCAAAATAATCTCTCCTCCTTTCAGTTGTGGGTTTCAGATATTTTGTCCCAGCAAAGCAGAAGGGACTGAGACAGCTAGTTTCTTCAACCAGATTATCCATGGAATTTCTTCCCAAACCTACGTTTCTTCCAAAAAAAAAAAAAAAAGGATTTTGTTCTTAATGGAAGATTAAAATGATGTTGTGACACGCAGTTTCTTTGCTGTGATTATATATGATAATTTCAATTTGAAATATATTTTAAGCAAATTGATGAGAAAGATTTCAAATTATAAAATTATCATGTTTAAAGATTTAGCAAAAAAGGAGACTAGATGTGATGTTTGATTTTTATGCTGTTTTAGCCTTAGCTAGTCTGTTTTATTTTTGAACAATACTCTTTAAAATATTTGGTACATAGCTGGGCCACAGCTTCAAGTGAACATTGCAAAAAATGATTTCTACAAGCTGTACTTCCTCTGTTTTTAACAGCCCTAGAGTTTAAATAGCATTATTCTGGTTATTTGGTATGAGATTTATTTTTATGTAATATAGTCAACTAAGGTTCTACTGTTGGTACCTATGTGTACATGATATTTTTCATTATTATATTTATGGAGTGTTCTTATAAGCCATATTTTTTGTTTTATCTTGATGGCCTAAAAACTATCAAAGATTTTTAAAAATTTGTTTCAAATAAATACTCAAATAAGAATTTACATTTACCAGTTCACTGTGTTGGTAGTCATCAGATGAATGAAATGGTAATATAAGGAAATGGATCTTTTATGGTTGGATAAAACCATCAATAGAAACAACAATAAAAAAGGCTGGCCCTCTGTTTTTAATAAGCTTAAGAAAACATATGCCTTACTATAAAAAATATACTTTACCAGCCATTTAGGAATTTATTTCCATTGTCATGAGTTAGTTACTTGAAAAATGGCTTTTACCACCTTGCAAGGTGCTTATTGTTCTTGCTCAAGCAGGTTTTCCATATGGAAGACAGTAGATAGCAGTAATTAGTCATTTTATGAGGTAGAGGCTCTACAAATAGTGTATCCCTCACTATTTCTGTAGTGCTTAAGTATCATCAACATAAAGTTAAGAGAACTGATGGCTTATAAAAATTCTCTCAACATATGCAGAATACTGAGAATTTGAAATTTAGAAATGGGATGCTTCCCACTGTTGAACCTAAATAGAAAGTAGCAACTTTATTCAGCATGTAGCATGAAGATCACTGAAGAAAATTTATTCCAAACAGAATATGGTAGGTTTACTCAGGAGAATTTCTTTGCCCTCTACTTCAATTGTAGATATTTTATTGACATAATTGAAAAGTTATGAGTTCAATCAAATGGGAATTTCCATAAAATAAAAGTAAATATTTAACCAGGAAGGAAAAGATGATTGGGTTGTTTAGAAATTTTAGGTCTTCTTTGTTCAACTTTGGTAATTCATATGTATCTAGAAATCTGTCCATTTCTTCTGTGTTTTCCATCTTATTGGGCATATAGGTTCTCAAAGTAGGTATGGATGATCCTCTGTATTTCTGCCGGGTCAATTTAATTTAGTCCTTTTCATTCCTAATTTCATGGATTTGAGCCTTTTATTTCCTTTTTTGATAAGGTTGGTGAAGAGTTTGTCAATTTTGTTTATTCTTTTGAAGAAACAGATATGCTTCATTGATTTTTGTATCTTTCTCTTGTTCTCCATGGCATTGATTTCTGCTCTGATCTTTATAACTTTCTTCCTTGAATGACATTTGGGTTTGTCCTGCTCTTCTTTTTCTAGAAGCTTGAGGTTCACCAATAAGTTGTGTATTTGGGTTCACTCTGTTTTCCTAATACGAGTATTCACTTCTATGAATTTTCCTGGTAAGATTGTTTTCATTGTGTCCCATAAATTCCAATATGTTGTATAGGGATTGTAATTTAATTGTAGAAACTATCTGATTTCTTCTTTAACTTCCTTTGTGACCCATCAGTTGTTCAGGAGTGTGTTCAGTTTCCATGTGTTTATGAATCTCTTGTGGTTTCTTGTGCTATTGATCTCCAATTTCATGGAACTATGATCTGATACTATAAAAAGGATAACTTCAATTCCTTTGCATTTATTTAAACATGTTCTATGGCAAGTATGTGATCTATTTTGGAGAATGATGTGTGTACAGCTGAAAAAATGTGTATTCTGATTTTATGGGGTGGAACACTGAAAATATCTGTTAAGTCCATTTGTTCAAGTGTTTGATTGAGTTCTAGTATTTCATTGTTTAATTTTTGTCTAGTTGATCTATCTATTTGTGACAGTGGGGTATTTTGGTTCCCCACTACTATTGTATTAGTGCTTATTTGATTTTTCATGTCCTTTAGTATTTGTTTTATATAGTTGGGTCCACGAGTATTTGGTGCGTATATATTTGTGATTGTCATCTCTTTCTATTGGATGATTCCCTTTACAAGGTTGTAGTGGGCTTCTTTATCTCTCCTAGTCTTGGTTTGAAATTAATTTTATCTCCAAAGAGGATAGCTACTCTTGCTTTTTTTCAGGTTACTATTGCATGGAGTACTGTTTTCCACCCTTTAACTTTCAGTTTATGAGTTTCTTTTTTAACTGTTTCTTATATGCAGCATATTGTTAGATCTTGCTTTCTGACCCATTCTGCCAGTCTATTTCTTTTGATTGTTGAATTGAGACCACTAACATTGATAGTTATACCTGATATGTATTGACTTATCCTTGTTGTGACCTTTTTCTATGGTTTCATTCTCCCCTTTTCCATTTAATTTTTTTGTTTTGCCTGATGGATTCATTCTGTTAGGATATGTGGGGTTGTGACCCTCATTGTCTTTCCCTAGGATATTGTTTATAATTTTTTGAAGTATTGGTTTGGTATTCATAAAGTTCCTTAGGTGTTCTTTGCCATGAAAGTATCTTATTTCTCCATCAGTTTTGCAAGATAGTTTTTTAGGGTACAGTGATCTGGATTGGAGGCTGTTTTCCTTTAGAGCTTGAAATACTTCACTTCAGGCTCTTCTTGCCTTAAGGGTTTGTGTTGAGATGTCTGCTGTGATTCTGATGGGGTTTCCATTGTATGTGATTTGTTTCTTTTCTCTAACTGCTTGTAGTATTTTGTTCTTTTGTTGGGTTTCTGGAATCTTGAGTATTGTAAGCCTGGGTATAGATTTTCTTTTGATCATGGCTGCTTGGAGTCCTATATCCCTTATCTATATGTCAAATTCTTTTCCCCTGCGTGAGGTTTTTGCCATTACTTCTGTAAATGGTTTATGTCATTTGCACTCTCTTCTGTTTCTTCATTAACTCTGATCAGTCTTATGTTATTCTTCTTTGCATCATCTAGCAGCTGCTGGATTGATTCCTTGTGGTTCTTTGCTATTTTGATGAAATCTTTCTTTTCCTGGTCACTAACTGCAATCCTGTCTTCTATTGATATTCTGTCCTCACACTGGCTCATTCTGCTGCATGAACTTTCGGTGGAGTTTTTAATCTCTTGGATATCTGTTTGCATCTGTTTTATGGATTCCATTTGTTTCCTATGCTGGGATTCCATTTCACATTCCTGAGCATTTCATGTTCCTGAGCTCCTTTATTTTTTTTTTTATCTGTGTCTGCTCTAGAGTTGTCAATCACATCCTTCACTATGGACATCATCTATGTTGTTATCTGTGAAATTATTTCTGATTTTCTTTTTTCCAGATTCTCTTTTGTTGCCAGTTCAGAGTGCAGGTGGTTCAGTATCATCTTTTTCTGTCTCATTGACCCTTGGAGTTGCCTTTGGTGATCTGTAAGTCTGGTTTTCAGTCTTATTTAGATGTCTTCTCATTTCAGCTGATGTAGTCTGGTGCATCTTTATTAAGGTGACTCTTTGCTCTCCCAGTGGGCTTCAATCCTCAACAAGCTTTGGTGAAGCCTTTTTTTTACTGGTCACAACAGTGCCAATTCCTAGGCTCAGAATAATGGCCTTCTGGATCCCCATGTTGTGCTGATGTCCAGCCAGGATTCTGTCTGTGGCCTGCTTGCACTTACCAATAATATCTGGGCAAGCTTGTATCTGGGGCCTGTATGACTGCACAGCTGTTGTCTGTGTGGACCTTTGGCTGTGCTCCCATGCTGCTGGTGTCTGGGTGGGCTTCTGGCTCAGGTTAAGATGATTATATACATGTTAGGGTACATTTTAATGAATAGGTGAATTATAGAGTCAGAGAGGGCAAGCTAAATTCAGATGAATAATAAAATAGTCTATTTAGACAATTGGAAGAAAATTGTAAGGAATGCTAATTATGACAGTGAGCATGAAATTTCACATGAAATAATAAAACAAATATTACATTTTGGAGGGCTAGTGCCAGCACAAAGAAGGGTACAATTTAAGAAAATAGTAATTTAAAAGTAATTCAGCAGACACCTAACTTAAGGATTTAATTATGTAGGAAATAATACCATGGTAAACTATCTCAGTTAAAGGAAAAAAATTAGTCTAACTCCACACTTAGTGACTTAAAACAAGAGCCATCTTTATTGTTCAAAGTTCTATGATCTAGTAATTTATGTTAGCTTCAGCATTTGTTTTGTTTCCTCTGCTTCTTTTTCTCTTTTTTTCTTTTTTCTTTTGGTTTTGCCTGAGATTACTTGATGACTATCATCAAGGTTGTAATGGTTGAACTAAATGATGAGGCTGAGTTGGTTTGCTTTTACTCTTTGTGCTCTTATTGGCTTGAGGGTGCACCTTAGATTCTTACAAAACGGCACTGCATTTCAAGAGGCCGCAGAGCTGGTCCACAGTAATTCAGAAACTTGTAGAGTGGCTCATGTTAAAAGTTCATCTGTTCCAAGGACATCCCTGTTACATGTGATGGACCAAGTAGTTTTCCTCCTTTGTGCTTCTGTAATTTGTACTTTTCTGGGTCTTTGGCAAATTACCTCAGCATTTGCTACTTTCTTTCCAATTTGTCATAGACTCAATCAGGTGGCCCTGTTGTTGGTCTTACTGGGGCTCTTTCATGCAGTTGGAATAGGATGGTGGCTCAAAAGGACACTGATTCCTTCAGAAGGGCCTGGGTTAGTCACTGAGTCTCAGTTCCATATGATTAGGCTCTAGCAATCCAGTCTGACCATTTTCATATAATAGCATTGTATCCCAAGACATCAAAAACAGAACCTTCAAGGTTTCAATACTTAGAAGTTGTAGAACAGAATTTCCATATCTTTTAAATCAAAATAAGTCAAAATTTCAGAGATGGTTCAAAAATTGGAAAAACAATGTTAATTAAAAAAATGATAATATGTCATTCTACAGGCTGCACAGAGAGATGAGGAGAGTTGTTTCAAAAATCTTTCCAGTTATCTACCATAAAGAAGTAATTTTTCTTTTGAAAAGAATATTGTTAACATACATGAAATGGAAAAAGCATGGGCTACAGGCATGGATGTCAGTGAAAAATAAATGTAGGAATTCACATAAAATATATTCAGCTGCTGAACTAAAATAGAATTGTAAAGAGAATGACAGCTTGGATGTTAAAAATATGTTAAAGAAAAATAACAATTAATTGACTGACTCAATCATGGAAGAATATGACAGATTTTGAGAACTGCAAACGTTTGGATGGTTATGCCAATAAAAGCAAATTGAATTTTGCGGGATAAAATTTCACATAAAAATCTTGAAAGGATATGAGGATATGAATTTGGGTGCATAAATAATTGAGAGAATAATCTTTCTACAATCTCAGAACCTATAAGAGTTACAAATACATAATTGTATAAACATAATAAGTACATTCCTTCAGAGTAACAGGAACAAATGAGTACAGAGTCAACAAAAAATATATTACATATTTGGAAAATGTTAAGTAGCTAACCATATATGTGGTATAATTTTGGGGGGGCATCAACTATATGGTGCCAACTATCTTAATGTGAAAATTTACACAATTCAAGTTAAGGAAGACATTTTGCACAATTAATAATTGTTTGAAAATTCTTAAAAAATAAGATCCATGAATTTAAATGTGAATACATATATATGTAAATAAATATGATATATAATTAATATAAATTCCTTGAGCTAGATGGCTGGTAAACGTGCATATATTTCATGAAGCAAAGGAAAATAAATTAAATAATTTACTTACTAGTTAATTAACAATTCTATTAGATATATATGTGATTCTGTTATGCTTTAGGCAACATGCATTATCACATTTTTAAGACATAATATTTTCAAGATGAAGAAACAAAGGATGAAGTAGAAGTTGGTTTTATTAAGTCAGCTAGTATCAGATCTGAAATTAGAATCTCTGTATTTGATATCCAAGTTGATCTAGATATATGTAAATTAAGTTGTCAGTGTTTTCTTAGTTATGTCTACTCTTTAATTTTATAAAATGTAATAATGAGGAAAAGATATTTGGATATTTGTAAGAGTAGTGTCTATATTAAATATCAGTATTATGTGTAACAAATGTAAACAGAAAAATTATCTAATAGACATGTAGTATTATTAAGTGTGGAGATTGGCTGCAATATTGAACCCAAAACAATATATGAGTATACATACTGGACATAAACCTTGAAGGTTCTTAAATTATTAAGTTATATAAATATATTATATAACATCTATAAGTAGATTTCTCTTTACCTGCACAATTCTTACTAATGCACTCAAGTTCTGGTAAAAATGTAAGCATCAAATATTGCTTAAATATATTAGTTAATAAATTCATTTAATTTTTGTTCAATAGACAAAATAATCTTTATAAGAAACCCAGACAAGTCAAACCTAAAAAATAAATATGTAAAAAATAAGCAACCAGAATTACTGGAGTTGAAATAAACATTCCATAAGGTCATTTCTGATCTCAAAAGAATTTTTCACATATGACAATATCATATGTTAAATTAATATATTAAAGGTTTTAAAGTTTAGTAGGGTTCTGAGTCCAGAAACTCTATTAATTTAAGTTTACCATTAGTTCTAGTTATCTCTAATTTTCTTATGTTATGAAATGTGATTATGTTTCATGAGGAGTAATACCACAATCTGTCCTTATTAACTTCATAATTAAAAAAGACAATGCACCATTGACTCTCCTCTACCTAAACAAACCAACCCATTTATTTAATTGAGATTATGAACTGTGCATTGATGATTTGGTTCTATTTCTTTGCTAGCAAATATTGCATATTTTATCTGGACTCAAACTACAAAGTCCTGGCTTTAAATAACTACTCTACAAGCATCCCTTAAATGAGAATTCACCTCAAGTCTCTCCCTAATGTCAGCTCTTGTTTTTTGCTTTACATTCAGTCATTGAAATTTTTTTTTGCCTGTGTTCCCTTAAGCCTTGATACTATGAGACTCAGAGTCAAGACAGCAGTGACATAATTATATAACTGTATAAAGGGGACTGGTAGCCACTCATGGCCACTAGAATGCAGTAGAAAAACACCAGAACACCAAAAAAACAATGCAAAAAAAAAAAAAAAGAAAACATAGAAGCTAACTGGAAAAGTTTGGATTCCAGAATAACTGAGAAGTATGAAAAACACTTTGTAAAACTGAAGGGATTGAAAATATTGTATGTGTTGTGTGACCAGAAAAAAGTGGAGCTGCGAGGATAACAATATTCACATGGAGAATTCATGGAGAGGCTAGTATGCAAGGTCGGTGTCTTGGTTACTTTTTCATCACTGGGACACAATACTGGACAGACATAATTTAAAGGAGGAGAGGTGTATTTGGGCTCACATTCTATAAAGCTTTCAGTTCATAGTCAGCTGGGTACATGCAGGGTGGCATGGTAGAGGGGCATGGGAGAGAAGGCTTGCTCCTGCCATGGCAGACAGGGAATAAAAAAATGTTCAAGGGAGGAAGAGGAAGATATACAGATACAGGTCACTTACTGAATTCATGAGATAACTTGAAAATAATGGTTAAAATTTATATTCCACAAAAATGAGTAGAAAAGGATACTTAGTAATTTTAGAAACTTCTTCATATGCAAAGATACTAAATACCAATGAAAAATGAAGGCAAACAATTTCCAGCTACAATCCAAATAAAAGATGTTTGATAATAAATAGTTAATGCAATTTCATAAGAAAAAAACACTGAAGATGATTAGATAAATGAGAAAAGTTTTAAGCAGATAATTTTCCCTTTATAATGCCCAAAATAAATATATAAAAGTGTTCAGTCTCATAAAAGTAATTAAATAAAGGCAAATTAAGGGAAAATCCAATTTGTTAAGCTAATAAGGAAAATTGGAAAATAGACTTAAAAACTCACAGATATGTTAGAAAAAAATATGTATTATTGTCATTTCTGTGATGAAATGGACATAAATATTTGTTATTCATTTGGAGCAAATCTTTTCTTACAAGGTTTCTCTTATATGCAAAACCCAATATATGAATAAATTAATGAGCACAATAAAACATAATAAGAAACAGAAAGATAGATCATTTGCTAAAAAGTAGAGGATAAATAGAATGAGGTGGGAAAGAGCAGAGGAAAAGGGGATGAACAAACAATTAAGATGTGGAGAGGAAGGGGCTTCCAGACCACCATTCCACCACTCCCAGCCCTGAGGAAGGGGCTTCCAGGCCGTCGATCTGCAGATCCCAGCTCAGAGGAAGGGGCTTAATGGCTGCAGTTCCACTGCTCCCAGCAAACAGGTAGGGGCCAGCATGTCCACTGTTGCCAGCCCAGAGGAAGGGGTTCTGGGCCACTGTTCTACTGCTCCCAGCCCAGAGGAAAGAGATTCCCAGAAGCATTTCCACCACCCCCAGCTCAGAGGAAAGGGTTTCTAGGCTGCTGTTCCACCACTCTCAGCCCCACAGAAGAGACTTCTGGGGTGCATTTCCACTGCTCCCGATCAGAGCAGGTGAGCCAGGCAGGCGATAACAGCACCTCCCACCCCCAGTCAAAATGAGGAGACATGTAAACAAGTCTCTAAACTAAACTTCCAGGCCACCTACAGCAACCACAAAGGGAAATGAGATAGAACACTCTGATATTCAAACACCTGGACTCCCTGAACTGCCAATGAAAGGGGACTTGGAAAAAATGAAATCAAAAATAATTTATCAGATAACAGCAGAGATTGTGCTCATAGTACAAGACATGATTAATAAATCTTGAGAGGGGTTGGGGATTTAGCTCAGTGGTTTCGCCACCTGCTGAGCAAGCACAAGGACCTGAGTTCGATCCCTGGTACCAAAAAAAAAAGAAGCTAGAATTTAAAAAAATAAAAATAAAAAAAAAATAAATCTTGAGAGGAGCTAAGGAACATGATGGAATCCCAACATAGGAAACAAATAGAATCCGTAAAACAGATGCAAACAGATTTCCAGAAGATTAAAAACTCCATTGAAAGCTTATACAACAGAATGAGCCAATATGAGGACAGAATTGCAGATATAGAAGATAAGACTGCAATTAGTGACAAGGAAAAGAAAACTTGCTTCAGAATTGTAAGGGGCCAGGAGAAATCAATCCCACAGCTGTTAGACGATTCAAAGAAGAATAACATAAGACTGATTGCAGTCAATGAAGAAAGAGGAGAGAGTACAGATGACATAAAAAAACTGTTTACAGAAGTGATGGCAGAAAACTTCCCAAGCAGGGGAAAAGAACTTGACATACAGATAAGTGAGGTATATAGATCTCCAGCTAGCCTTGATCAAAAAATATCTACACATAGGCATATAATAGTTAGGATTCCAAAAACCCCGAAGAACAAAATTCTACAAGCAGTGAGAGAAAAGAAACAAATCACATACAAAGGAAAGCCCATCAGAATCACAGCAGATTTCTCAGTGCAAACCCGCAAGGCAAGAAGAGCTTGGAGTGATGCATGTCAAGCCCTAAAGGAAAACAGCCTCCAACCCAGATTGATGTACCCTGCAAAATTATCTTCCAAAATTGATGGAGACATAAGATATTTTCATGATAAAGAGCACCTCACGAACTTCATGAACACCAAACCAGCACTCCAAAAATTTTAGATAATATCCTAGGAAAAGACAATGAAGATCACAACCCCAGGAAGCCCAGCAGGGTGAATCCATTGGGCATGACAAATTAAATGCAAAGGGGAGAATTCAACAAAAAGAAAAAGTCATGACAAGGCTTTTAAAACTTTTAACTTCATCTCCCTACTGAGTGTATAATTCAATCTTGTTAATGTACTGATTAGTATTTTTCTGTTTCTAGAGTTACACCCCTTTCCTTTTGATGTACTGGCTATTTATCGTCTTCTTATGTCTACTTTTTAATTGAGTTGTCTATTAAATGAGCTGCAAGAGTTCTTTATATATTCTGGTCATAGGTTATATGCAATGTAGATATGGTCTGTTTAAAGACTACTTTTCATTTTAATGATGGCACTTACAGTTCTAAATTTTGATGGAATCTCATTTATCAATTTTTTTCTTTTATACATCATGTTTTTTGTATCCTAGGTAGTTCTTGCCTACTTTAAATTCATAAACATTTTTCTTTATAATTTCTTCTTAAAGTTTTATACTTTTAGGCTTTCATATTTAGGTTCATGGATCACTTCAAGTTATTTTTATGTATGGAAATAAAGGGTTGAGGTTAATTTTTTATATATGGATACCAGGTGTTCTAGTGCCATTTGCTGAAAACACTTTCTCTTCCTCAGCTCTTGAATTGAGTTTATATTCTATAAAATGCTAATGTTAAATCATTTTTCATAACTCAGTGGGCCATATATGTGTGGTTCTATTTCTAAATTCTCTGTTTTATTCCAATAATCTATATGTCTTTCCTTACAAGAACACTGCCTTGATTACTGTAGATTTAGAAGAAGTCTTAAAATTAGGTAACGTCTTACAACACTGTTTTTGTTTTTTTTTCTTTTTACTTTTCTAGGTCCTTTGTACTCCTACATAACTTTTAAATTTCAATATCCAATTCTTCATTTATAGCAAATATACAAATACCTGAATTTTTATATATACCTTGCATTTTCTAATCCTGCTACATTCAAATACAAGTTCTAGAGGCTCCTATGGATTTCTTAGTATTTTCTCTGTAGATGATCATTTCATCTACATATAATGATTTTGCTTCTACCTTGCCAATCCTATCCTAATTGTGTCATTTTATTGCCAAACTATTTTGGTTGGGCCTAGGTTTCAAAGTTTAATGGACAGATAAAGAGTAAGCACATCTGCCCTTGTTCTCCACCTTAAGGAGAAAGCATTGTATCTTTTCCATTCATATAAGGCATTCTTTCTGGAAGTATGGAGTATATGTCTTTAATCTGTTGAGAAGGTTCTGTTCTACCTCTAGTCTCCTGATAGCTTTTACCATGAACAGCTGTGGAATTTAGTTCAATACTTTTTCTCCAACTAGTGACAGGATCATATGGCTTTTTCCTTTGCTCTGTTAAAATGATGACTTTGGGGGTGGATCTTCCAATGCTGAACCAACACTGCCATCCCTATAACAAAACCACCTTCTACATCCTGCCAGATCTGACTTCCAATAGTTTGTTTTGTTAAACAAATTTCTATCTATGTTCATACTTTTTTCTTCTATTGTCTTTATCCAGTTTTAGGATTACCACAATGTTGATTTCCTGAAATGAGGGGAGAAGTGTTCCTTTTTTTTCTCTGCTTTAAATGTTTGATATAATTTATCAGTTAAAATGTATATGAGCCTGTTGTTGTCATATAGGTAGGTTTTCAAACTAGGAATATACTTTCTTTAATAGGTGCTGTTCAAATTTTACATTTCCTCTAGAGTTGGTTTCATTAATTTGTCTTCCAAGGTACTTCTTAGAAGTTGTCAAATTTATTTCAAAACAGATTTTTGAAATATTCTTTCTATATCCTTTTAAATTCTGTAAAATCTGTGATAATGTCTCCTATATCTTAATATTGTAATTTTAAAAATGTATAATTGATATTGTGTAATAGGAAGTAAAGGTCTAAAGGGCAGGGGAAGTGGGAGAAATAGGGGAAAGGAAAGAAGGGAAAAGAAAAAATATGAGAAAAGGAAAACAATGGAAACAAAGTCTTTGCAAATAAGGAATGGTGGAGGGGGTGAAGGGAGGGCAGGGGAAGGGGAAAAAAAAAAAAGAACCAAGATACCCATGTAATGGTACAAGATCTCAATGATGTATATAAATGTATTTTATACCTAAAATGTACCAATAAACTTAGTGGGAAGAAAAAAAATCTCTTATTTCTTCATGTCACACTTGAGGAAATTAATACATAATGTGCTTAAGAAAAAAATACCATAATTCATCTTGGGGAAATCATATTGAATAAATTGTTTTCAAATTTTATTTTTTAACTATTTTAACAAGATTCCTAAATGCTACTGTTTTTCAATATATAAACTGATGGATATGTAATTATTCTATGATGCATATGCTAAAATCTTGTATGGCAGTATAATATCTCTAATTTGCTTTTTATTAATTTTGAAAAAATGCTTAAAGTCTAATTTAGTTGAAAAGATATATGCACACTATATAAACACTTTGTAACAGTGCAGGCAAGAATAGGAAAAAGAAGAATCAAATATATCATGTACAGGTACATATTTCCTAGGATGAATCTGATCATTATATATATCTGAATTGTACCAATAAACTTAATTAATTTAAAAATTTAAATCCTCCTACTACACATATCTAAAACAAAGACTAAGATAGACATAAATATCATTGTCGATGCATAGTTGTACTTACACAAAATTAAAATGGCAAACTTTTCAAAATAAAAGAAAAACTGATAATCTTTAACGTGAAGACACAAACAGATTCTATCACTGCCATATAGATGGAACATTAGTCACCAAAAGTCTTTGGTGTTAATTCCACACATGGAAATGGAAAGACATGAGTCTATAAATCAAGGTGTATGAACTGAGAGTTAGTATCACAGCTAGGAATCTTAAAAGAGTAAGACTCATTGCACCAGTAAAAAAACAATCCTTTGGAATAGGCAAAAACGGTATCTTTCTCTGAAATCTGATGAAAAAGAATTTTGGTAAATGAAAGCATAAATTTGTATTTCGTATAGAAATTGTTTAAAAATTTTGTGCCATTTTATGTGGTGAAATATGTCATAGTGCAAAAGTTATACAACTCCCAAAAACTTGAACAAGATATGGTGGCACTCTCTGTAATCACTGCTTCTTAGGAGGTTGAGGCTGAGTGAAAGTTCAAGAACAGCTTTGGCAATTTAGTGAGACATTGTCTCAAAATTTAAAAATGAAAAACAAAGTGTTCAGGGGGCCATTGTGAGTGTAGTTCAGTGTGGGTGCATGCCCATCATGTATGAGGTCTTGAATTAAATCCTCTGTACCACAATAATACAAGCAAAACAAAACAAAACAAAAAAAACCTAGGTTGATAAAATCCCTGTGGCTAAAAAGCCACAAAGGCAAATTCTTTTGGAGGATGCTTTCATAAAACAAGACAGGAAGGAATTTCATGCAGAAAAATATATGACTGTATGAAGAAAACTCCAGGCTGCATATTGAAAAAATTGTAAATCACACTCAGAAATAAGCTTACATAACCAAGTCAGTAGAAATAACAAGCATCAAAATGCAACCAATAATAACTTAAAATAATAAAATATTTTATATTTATATCTGTAAGAGGAAAGGAAATTTCAAAAAATGTAATGACTTGCAGAAGTAGAATGAAAGTCATTAAAACAAATAGATAATATAAGTGAAATAGCTAAACAGCAGATTAAAATTTTTAGTGAAAGAATTCATGAATTTGCAAATAGAAGGAGGAAAGTCAGAATATAGAATAATGATTTAGATGTAGAGAAGAGTAAGATACTTCAATACATGTCTCACTAGATATCCAGAAATATAAAAATTGAACAAAAATCATTAAGCTTGTGTCTGTTTTCTGTCTGTTATGGTGAAATAAATTATTTTTCACATTGATCAAGATCAATATCTCTTCAGCAAGAAAAATATACATGAACACTTTGACAAAACATAGTAACACTGTAAAAAAACAAAAAACAAATAAGGTTTAATGGAAATGTGATTGTATGGACAACAGCCTTCTTAAGGCAAGCTGAGAATAATTTAATTTAAAACATCTCAACACTGAACTCTACAAACATTATGTATCTAAGCTAAAATTCAAGGAAGAGACATGAAAATAGGGGGACACAAAAGAATGAAAAGAATTTGCCATTGACATAGTCTCATCAGGGAACTAATAACTAAAATATTCTTCAGAAACAATGAAAATGAATCCAGAAAATAATATTCAATTTAAGAAGCAATTTTGTGTAAAGTAAGTAATATATTTTAAGGAAAATCTAATATCAATGGTTGTATAAACATGATTTCCATATTAATAATGACTAATTTAAGGACACATAAAAAACAGATGATTAATACATTACAGTAAAAAGGTAAAATTCAAGAAAAGGGAATGGGATTATAAGTGTTCAGTTTATAAAAGCCTTTACAGTGTTTCACATTGGATTGAAATACTGTTGGCAATGGGTTTCATTAGTTGTCATTTAGGAATAGGATATCGAATGGGACAACAGAGCTTCAAGCCTGTGACCTACACTACAAGCATTTGTCAAGCAGAAACATTTCCTGTGGGTAAAATTAGTGATGTAGAAAATTGGCATTTCATTTACTCACAGTTTGGCCATAGGAAAGAAGGTACTTCCATTTTCTCCTCTTTCAAAATAGGAAGAATTCATTGGGTGGATTCTGAGATCAAGAGTAGACAGGCATGATGTCAAGAAGAACAGCAGTGCCATATCACAGGAAAATGTCCTGTGGCATCCCTGGGAGTCCCTGATGTGACAGACATTTCTAGGTACAGAACTACAACACCTCTTGATAAGCAGAGCTACCTTTATGCCTTTATCTCTCATACATTGTTTATGTTCCCAGATTTCAAGGAAACAGGAGACGCAAGAGAACAGGGAGGATGAGAAGCAGTCATTGAGTATAATGAACCACTCGCTATTGCAAATCCCTAAGTCAAGTGAGTGGAGAATGACTGAGTGTGATGGGAAATCAGTTTTAATTTACAGTGACTTCATTTTTATTGAATATCAATAATTTTAATATTGATTACATATTGACAATATTTTGCATTTATTGGCTTATCTCTTTTTTGTCTTTAATTTTATTATTACATGTTTGTGGTACATCATTAATACTTTCACTGTGAGTAGTTGATATATTTACAAGACACATCTTTTTGACTCAGCTATTGCCCTTCTAGGTATCTTCCCCCAAAATTAAAGACATCATATTAGAATGATACGTGTATACCCATGTTTATAGCAGCATAATTAATAATAGCTAAATTTTGGAAGAGGCCTATATGCCCATCAACAGATGAATTTGCCAAAAAAACTGTGATATTTATATACAACAGAGTTCTATGCTGCCATACGGAAGGACAAACGAGTCATTTGTAGGAAAAAGGATGTAACTTGAATCCAAAATATTAAGTGAAATAAATCAGATACCCAAGTTTAAAAATTGTGTGATTTCTCTTTTGTGAGAAACTCAAAGTATAAATACAGTAAATCAAAGAGATAATTAAAACATAGACAATAGGAAATAGTAAAATAGATCTTCAGTAAAGAAGAAAAGAGTCTTCATTTATAATTCTGGAAAGTCAATAGTAACATTCCAAGTTATGCTAAAAAAATTTAAAAGAAAACATAAGTTCTTCCCATGATGATATATGTAAGATGAAGGAGCAACTTTCCACAGATCAAGTTCTAATGGATCAATGGGAGAAATTTTCATCCATGTGCACAAGGTGGGATACAAGAGATCTGGATTATCCATAAAATACAGTACTTCCAGAATTATAATGCATGCATTTTAAGGATAATCTTTAATATTGTAATTTTTAAAAAATTCAACAAATTAAATAAGTTCCAAAAGGATATATGCAGAAGAATATCATTAAATGATTTAGCATAAAAATGTATATATGAGTGTGTGTATATACAGCTATCTATCACCTTAAATAATCCTTGGTAATATAGAAACTATATTGTCTAATAAAAACTCAAATATCATAATTTAACTGCTTTACCATATTTTAACATTTTTACTAGCATTATGAAGGATGTTAATATTCACACAAAAAACAAGTAATTTGTTGTTCTACAATGTAAAGCCTATTGAAATTATTTTTAGTGATTCAAGAATCTTTCTATCTAATGATTTTTGAAAATTTCTTAATTCTACTACAACATGAAATGGGCTTTTCAGTCTAATGCATTTTTAATAACAGCAGTGCATCCATGTATGGTGTATTCTTTTATGTATAAATGAAGATGTCAACTGTTGCATGCTGTTAGTATAAGTATTTATCAATGGAGTGAAGAAAAATTCCATAAAGCATTACTTATTTACCCTTAACAGTCCTAAAATCCACATCATAGTGAACATTTTTATATAATGCAACTTATTAATAATAAAACCCACACATAAAAATCAAATAACATCCAAACAATGTTATAAAATACTAGATTTTGATATATATTATCAGGCTTGCTACATTTCTAAGATTAATATGTCCTGAAGTTTAAATTATCCAAGTTTTTAAATGATAATTTCTTTTAATTCCATGTTGTAAAGATTAATTTTCATTCTTTTATCTTTAAAATAAACTTGCTTCATTGGAGTTAAATTGAAGATTAGTATCCTTTGTATATTAATGGCAACATGGAATCACATATTTAAAATATAAAGAGCATGACAAATTTAACTGTTATTTTATATATGCTTGAATTAATTCAGAAGGAAAATTTAATAAAATTATCATAGAAAATTAACAAGTATTTTCCCATGAATGTCAGTCATTTATTCTTCCATCAATGGTGCATGTGTAATAATTGGAGGTTCTGAAGATTAGCATTAAGAATATAATTTTATTACAGGTTTGGGTGATAGGCTTAGTCAAAGTCAAGCTTCCCTTAAAATTGGAATACTTCAAATCTGAAGTTCATAAATTTTAGGATTCATTTACTCTTGACAATATGCCACATCTTAGTTCAAAGAAAGATATATACACATCTAAGGGATAAGGAATAAATCTCAATGGCGTTATTAACTGTATATAACTCTTTAAAATGCAGGATTTACATGACTTAAGTACAAGCTAATAAAAAAATCATAAATTAATTTTCTTTAGCATAGTCTAGGAGCTTTAAGTGAAAGTAGAAAGAGTTCATAAAATGTTCTACTGGTTTCATATTCTTCAATGTACTAAAGGACAAAAAATTGATCATAATATTTGAATCCCACTGTGGAATTAATTTAGCTGATTGGAGAGAAAATAAAGTATACATATATTAAAGTAATATCTAGAACAATCAATAAATCTTTTGAAATAAATACAATCCAGAAAATCAATTACTTTTATTATTTTTAGTAAAAATTGTAATCTGATTGATACACTCATTTAATTAAGTTTATATTGATTGCAATATATTATTGACAATTTATTTGTGGAATATTTTTTGTAAAAATAGAAATAAGTACATGAGGAAAAGCACTGTTTTTCCTATATAGAATTAATTGTAACAAATGTGAGTAATTTTATCCATATGAATAAATTATTTGTTGCAGTTGCACTAATATTACTATTTTGACATTAACATTTTCCAATTTTTTAAACTCAAACATTTACCTCTAAATAGTAAAACTGAGGATACAATCATGAAGTAGCTAAAATTATGTTACAAGGCCCTTTATTCATCTAATGTATGATCACGAATTATTTGAAGAATTGTAGTGTATTAAGAGAATGAAATTTAATGGAATATTTTGAAAACATTAAAAATGTCATGGAACCTCACCATGGAGTGGGCAGGAACCAGGAGGTCCAAAGGAGTAGGGGTGGTGGGAGGGGAAGGGGAAAGGCAAGAAGGGAAAGGAAAAATTATGAGAAAGAAAAAAATTGAAACAAAGTCTATGTAAATAGGGAAGGGTGGTGAGGGTGAAGGGCTCATAGGTAATAGGGGAAAAAATAAGAACTAAGATACATCATGTTCAGGTACAAACACCCAATGATAAATGTAAATGTATTGCATACCTAAAATGTACCAATTAATATATAAATAAATCAAAAAATGTCATGGAAGTTTGCCTACTGACACAGACAAGTATTAATGATATTCCATGACAGATAATAATTATGTCATAAACTGTCATTACTACTCTTGCTCCATGCTACTCTGTAAGGCAGGTAAGGCAAGTATAGGGTAATTGCGGTTGGCATTTTTGATCTCTAGTTTGCAAGGCTGATTATTTTCCAGCCAGGTCTTGTTTCAGGGAAACATCAATCGAAAATGATAGGTTGCAAACATCACAGGTAAATAGCTACACCTATGAATTCAGATTTCATATATAAGTATTATGGTTTGGATAAATGCCCATCAATGATCAAATTGGGTTTTTTTCCCATTAAATTTATTGGTACATTTTAGGTATAAAATACAGTTACATTCATCATTAGGATCTTGTAACATTACATGAGTATCTGGTTCTTATTTTTTTCCCCTTCCCTTGACCTCCCTTGAACCCCTCCACCCTTTCCTATTTGCAAATACCTTGTTTCCATTTTTTTCCTCTTCTCATATTTTTTCCTTTCCCTTTTTTCCCGTCCCCTACCCCTCCCAATTCCCCTGCTCTTTTAGGCCTTTTCTTCCTGTTACACAATATCAGTTACACATTTTTCAAATTACAATATTAATATCTAGGAGACATTACCACAGATTTTACAGAATTTAAAAGGATATAGAAAACATATTACAAAAGTCTTTTTTGAAATAAATTGGACAACTTCTAAGAAGTACCTTGGAAGACAAATTAATGAAACTAACTTTGGAGGAAATATAAAATTTGAATAGCACCTATTAAAGAAAGTATATTCCTGGCTTGAAAACCTACCTATATGACAAGAGCAGGCTCATATACATTTTAACTGATAAATTATATTAAACAATTAAAGCAGAAAAAAGAAGGAACACTTCTCCCCTCATTTTAGGAAATCAACATTGTGCTAATCCTAAAACTGGATAAAGATAATAGAAGAAAAAGTATGAACATAGATAGAAATTTGTTTAACAAAACAAACTATTGGAAGTCAGATCTGGCAGGATGTAGAAAGTGGTTTATTATAGAGATGGCAGTGTTAGTCCAGCATTGGAAGATCCACCCCCAAAGTCATCATTTTAACAGAGCAAAGGAAAAAGCCATATGATCCTGTCACTAGTTGGAGAAAAAGTATTGGACTAAATTCCACAGCTGTTCATGGTAAAAGTTATCAGGAGACTAGAAGTAGAACAGAACCTTCTCAACAGATTAAAGACATGTACTCCATACTTCCAGCGAGAATCCCTTATAGGAATGGAGAAGATACAATGCTTTCTCCTTAAGGTGTGGAACAAAGGCAGATATGCTTACTCTTTATCTGTCCATTAAACTTTGAAACCTAGGCCCAACCAAAATAATCTGGCAATAAAATGACACAATTAGGATAGGATTGACAAGGTAGAAGTAAAATCTTTATATATAGATGAAATGATCATCTACAGAGAAAATACTAAGAAATTTCTAGGAGCCCCTAGAATTTGTATTTGAATTTAGCAGGATTAGAAAACACATGGTATATATAAAAATTCAGGTCTATGTATACTTGCTATAAATGAAGAATTGAATATTGAAATTTAAAGGTTATGTAGTAGTACAAAAGAGCTAGAAAAGTTTTTTTAAAAAGACAAAAAACTGTTGAAAGATGTTTACTACCTAATTTTAAGACTTCTTCTAAAGCTACAGTAATCAAGGCAGTGTTGGTGTAAGGAAAGACATATAGATCATTGGAATAAAACAGAGAATCTAGAAATAGAACCACACACATATATGGTCCACTGAGTTTTGAAAGATTATTTAACATTAGCATTTTATAGAATATGAACTCAATTCAAGAGCTGAGGAAGAGAAAGTGTTTTCAGCAAATGGCACTAGAACACCTGGTATCCATATATAAAATATTAACCTCAACCCTTTGTTTCCATATATGAAAATAACTTGAATGGATCTATGAACCTAAATATGAAAGCCTCAAAGTATAAAACTAAGAAGAAATTATAAGGGAGAATGTTTATGAATTTAAGGTAGGCAAGAACTACCTAGGATACAAAAATCATGATGTATAAAAGAAAAAAATTGATAAATGAGATTTCATCAAAATTTAGAACTTTAAGTGGCATCATTAAAATGAAAAGTAGTCCTTAAACAGACCGTATTTACAATGCATATAACCTATGACCAGAATATATAAAGAACTCTTACAGCTCATTAATAAACAACCCATTTAAAACGTAGACATAAGATGATAAATAGCCAGTATAGCACAAGGAAACATGTGCAATTCTAGAATCAGAAAAATACTAATCAGTACATTAACAAGATTGAATTATACACTCATTAGGGAGATGAAGTTAAAAGTTTTAAAAGCCTTGTCATGACTTTTTCTTTTTGTTGGATTCTCCCCCTTTGCGTTTAATTTGTAATGCCCAGTGGATTCATTCTGCTGGGTTTCTGGGGGTCATGATCCTCATTGTCTTTTCCTAGGATATTGTCTAAAACTTTTTGGAGTGCTGGTTTGATATTCATGAAGTTCCTGAGGTGCTCTTTATCATGAAAGTATCTTATGTCTCCATCAATTTTGGAAGATAATTTTGCAGGGTACATCAATCTGGGTTGGAGGCTGTTTTCCTTTAGGGCTTGAAATGCATCACTCCAAGCTCTTCTTGCCTTGCGGGTTTGCACTGAGAAGTCTGCTGTGATTCTGATGGGCTTTCCTTTGTATGGGATTTGTTTCTTTTCTCTCACTGCTTGTAGAATTTTGTTCTGTTGGGTTTCTGGAATCCTAACTATTATATGACTATGTGTAGATTTTCTTTGATCAAGGCTAGCTGGAGATCTATATACCTCACTTATCTGTATGTCAAGTTCTTTTCCCCTCCTTGGGGAGTTTTCTGCCATCACTTCTGTGAACAGTTTTTTTTACGTCATCTGTACTTTCTCGTCTTTCTTCATTGACTCCAATCAGTCTTATGTTATTCTTCTTTGCATCATCTAGGAGCTGCTAGATTGATTTCTCGTGTTCACTTACAATTTTAAAGCAATTTTTCTTTTCCTCCTCACTAATTGCAATCTTATCTTCTATATCTGAAATTCTATCTTCACGTTGATTCATTCTGCTGTGCAGACTTTTGATGGAGTTTTAATCTCCTGGAAATCTGTTTGCATCTGTTCTATGGATTCCATTTGCTTCCTATGTTGGGATTCCATTATGTTCCTCAGATCCTCTATTTTTTTATCTGTGTCCTCTCTAGATTTATTAATCATGTCTTGCACCATGAGCAAAGTCTTTGCTGTTATCTGAGTAATTATTTCTGATTTCATTTTTCCCAGATCCTCTTTTGTTGCCAGTTCAGAGAGTCCAGGTGGTTGAGTATCAGATTGTTCCATCTCATTTCCCTTTGGGGTTGCTGTAGGTGATCTGGAAGTCTGTTTTTGAGGCTTGTTTACATGTATTCTCATTTCCACGGGGGGGGGGTGCTTCCAGCACCCGCTTAGCTCACCTTCTCTCCCCTAGGAGCATGGAATGGTGGCAGGGGAGCTTCCTTCTGGGTGCTGGGACCAGCTCAGCTTCTCTGATGATCAAACTGTTAAAGGCTTTATTCTCAGGCCATGAGCCAAAAGGGAGGCAATGGATCTTTTATAGGGAGGTGGTGTTTAGAATCAGGAAGTTAGGAATATTTGACTGAGGTCTTTTTTCTGTTTTTCTCTTTTCTCTCTTTCCCCCAGGTCAGCAGTTTTACTCTTCCATTCTCTCCTGCCATGATACTACCCAGTCCACCTCAGCCTATCTACTGTGGACTGAAACTTCTAAAACTGAACTAAAATATGTTGTTTTTCTTTCTAAGTTTACTATCTGAAGTAATTGTGATATTAATGGAAAACTGAACATTTAATGATATGTTAAATTGTCATTTGATATCCAATTACAGAAAAAAATGTATGGAAAGAATTGTCAGGAAGTAGGAAAAGCTGAACCACTGACTACCAAACTTTTAAAAGTTATTAAACATCTAAAATTATTGAGGTTATTTGAAACTTTTATTTCAAACATAGCTACTCTTATCCATTATATTTTATATTGAAACAGAAATTATTTAAAACATAAGAATACAAGTACACTTCCAATTATCTATCAAAATAATTACATATATAGAGCTCCCACATTTAAATATTCATAAAAGAATGAGAATTAACAATAATAATAGAGTTTTGACACTGAGATACCATCTTATTCTAGAAAGAATGGCTGTCATCAAGAAATCAAATAACAAATGTTGGCATGGTTTTGGGCAAAAAGGAACCCTTCTCCATTGTTGGTGGAAATCTAAATTCATAAAAGCACTATGGAAATCAGTATGGAGATTCCTCAAAAACTAAAATAGAAATTCCATTTGGCCCCACTATTCTCCTTCTAAGTATCTTTTGGAAACAGTTAAAGTTATCATATTATAATGCTACATGCATACTTATGGTTTAAACAAAAATATATCATAGACAAATCTTGGAAATGTCCTTTATGCCAATCGACAGGTAAATGAATAAAGAAATGTGGTAATTACACATTATGAAGTACTATTCTACCAAAAGGAGAAATACATGTGAGGCAGTTACAGGTAAGTGAATGCAGCTTGAGACTGTAATATTAAGTGAAATAAAGTCAGACATAAAAGCTTAAATATCACATGGTTTCTCTTATATAAAAAAATCAATCTTAAAGTAAAACATAAATAATGGGAAGTAGGGAAAATGTTTTAAATGGGGGGGAGCAAGAAGAGATGAAGAGAGGGAAGAGGGAGTGGAGGGAAAGGGGATGAGACAAAAAAAATCAAGAAAAAAAATTACAAATAAACTTTTTGGAAATGAACCAAAAGTTGGAAGGCGCAGGGAGGGATGAGAGGGATGAACAAAAGAATTAATATGTGTTATGTACATGCAACATCTCCCTGTGATGAATGAAATCACTATGTACTACAAACATGTACTGATAAAAAAAGAATAAGTACATAAATTTTTAAAAAGAATAATAGAGTTTTGGCATTATTATGACAAAAATTTCAGCATGACTGATTTCCTGAGAATCTTGGGAACACACCTTGAACCACATCTTGTGTATTGATGGTTTTAAAATTGTCATTAGTGTGAATTTATCATATATATATATATATATATATATATATATTTCAATTTAAGGACAAATTCCATTTAATCATATATGCACTATTCTGAAATTAGAAAAAATGAAATTATCATCACAGTGTAAATGTCACTGGAAAAATAGACTTATGGAAATAATCTAGTTTAACCTGACTCATAGTTTGTATATAATGCTAAAAACATTTTTTCTTATGTCTCTATACATTGCTATCTTTTTTTTTCATTCTTCTTCTTGCTCTTTGACCTTTCAAACCTTTTCACTTTTTATTTTTTTAAAGAAAGAAGAACAAACTGAATATTACTTTCCTGCTAAATTTAATTATACATAAATAGCTACCAAGTGCCTATCTTTAAAACCTCAAGTACAATGATTATTTTGAATTCACATTCCATACTAAATGAACCAGATTTGGATTTTTCTTTCATATTCTTCAGATTCACTTGTCAGATATTTTCTAAGTTGTAAGCCCTTGTTCAAACCCTCCACAATGAAGGAAAATCACGCATATTTTCCAGCACACAAAGCTTTGGCTCTTCTTCATGTCACTGTAAGATCTTTAATCATTACCTTTGTGTAACTTTTCCATTTAAAAGAATTAAAAGCAGCAAATGAGTAAAATAGTTGGTTAAAAACTTCAGTGTCATGTATCTTTTTCAATATTTACTATGCTTATCAGAGGCAGTAAAAACTGTTGGCATATAGGTTGTACTTTTATCTGTTAATTTAGAAAACTACTATCACATATTGATAATAACAGTGTTAAGACACTCATACTGAGTGGCAGCAAATAAAAGTGTTTTATTGTCTTTAAAAAAAAATAACAAAATGTCTTGCATGAAATTTTTATTAGAATGTAAACTGCAAAGTCATGTTGGTGTTGATGCAATCTTTTTTTAAAAATTATATTGGTACATTTAAGGTATACAATATAATGACATTCATCACTGGAAATTTGCATCTTTACATAACCCATCATGGTTCTGATTTTGCCCCATTTCCCTGACCTCTCTTCAACCCTTTCACCCCTTCCTATCTACAAAGACTTTGTTTCCATTTTTCTTTTTCTCATATTAATTCCATTCCCTTCTTTCTTTTTCCCTACCTCTACCTCTTCCCCTTCCCCTCTGCCAATTTTCTTCCTATTTCACATTAGCTATTATACCTTTTAGTCCTTATTTACACTTTTAGTTTCTCACACTAAAGAACCTATTCAGAATTTACATGTGTATCCTATTTATTTTACTTAAGAGTATTGACTCAATGTTCATCCAATTAGCTATAAATGTCTCTAGTTTCTCATTCTTTATGGCTGAGTAATACTCTATTTTTTAAAAAAAAAAATTTTTTTCTTTATCCAGTCTCCAGTTGATGGGCATTTGGGCTGTTTCCAAGTTCTAGCTATTACAAAGTGTGCTGCTATGAACATGGGTGCACATATATCACTGTAGTATGACTCTTTTAATTCTTTGAGGAGGATACCCAGCAGGGCAATAGCTTGGTCAAATGGGACTTTCATTCCTAGTTCTTTGAGATATCGCCACGTTGATTTCCACAGTGGTTGCACCAGTCTACACTTCCACCAGCATTGGAGTAGGGTTCTTCTTTTCCCACAGCCCCGCCAGCATTTGTTATTGGTTGATTTCATGATAGCAGCCATTCTTTCTATGGTGAGGTGGAATCTCAGCACTGTTTTCATTTGCATCTCTTGAATGACCAGTGATGTTGAACATTTTTCATATGTTTATTTGCTATTTCTACTTCTTTGTCTGAGAAATATCTGTTCATTTCAGGTGGCAATTTTTGGATTCAGTCTTTAAATTTGGGAGGTCTGATTTATTTTTTCAGTTCTTTATATATTCTACATAATAGACCTTTGTCTGAGGGAGAGCTGGTGAAAATTTTTTCCCACATTGTGGGTTGCCTCTTCACACTGTTGGTGGTTTCTCTTGCTGTGCAGAACATTTTTAGTATGAACAGATCCCACTCCTTGATTGTTTGTGCTAGATCACTGGCAACAGAGGCTTTGCTCATAAAATCTTTTCCTACACCAATATCTTCAATAGTTCTTCCTAACCTCTCTTCCAGGAGGTTTAGTGTTTCTGTTTTAATATTTAGATCTTTCATCCATTTATATTTTAGTTTAGTGCATGGTGAGGGATATAGGTCTAGTCTTAATCTTTGGCAAGCTGAAACCCAATTTTTCCAGGATCATTTATTAAAGAGGCTATCTTTCCTAAAGTGAGAGTGTTTGGCTCCTTTGCCAAAGATGAGATGGCTGAGTGTGTCTGGAGTTGTTTCTGCATCTTCTAATCTGTTCCACTGGACCTCAGGTCTGTTTCTTTGCCAGTAGCATGTTGTTATTATCACCATACCTTGTAGTATACTTTCAAGTTCGGGACTGTGATGCCCCCTACCTTGTCTTTATTGGCTAGTACTGCTTTTGCTATTCTAGGTCTCTTCTTGTTCCAAATGAATTTTTGGATTATTTTCTCAAGGTCTGTGAATTATGCTGCTGGGATTTCAATTGGGATTGCATTGAATCTATATAGCAGTTTTGGAAGTATGGCCATTTTCATTATGTTGATTCTTCCTATCCAGAAGCAAGGGAAGTCTTTCCATTTTCTAATATCCTCTTGAATGTCTTTTTTAAGAGTGCTATAGTTTTCAGAGTAGAGGTCTTTGATTTCTTTTGTTAGGTTGATTTATACATATTTCAATTTTTTGGATACTGCTGTTAAAGGAATTGATTGCCCCATTTCTCTCTCAGAGAGTCTGTTGTTCATGTAGAGGAAAGCTATTGATTTTTGTGTGTTGACCTTGTATCCAGCTACTGTACTGAATTTGGTTATTAAGTTTAGAAGACATTTGGTGGAGTTCTTAGGGTCTTCTATATAGAGTATCATGTCATCTCCAAACAATGACAATTTTACTTCTTCATTTCCTATCTTTATTCCTTTTATTTCTTTCTCTTGTCTAATTGCTGTGGCTAATGTTTCCAAAACTATATTGAATAGGAGTGGTGACAGTGGACAACTTTGTCTTCTTCCTGATTTTAGTGTGAAGGATTTCAGTTTTGGACCATTTAGTATGATATTGGCTGCTGGTTATTCATAGATGACTTTCATCAGGTTGAATTAGATACAGTCTATTCCAATTTTTTCTGGGTTTTTTTATCATGAGTGCAGGTTGGATTTTGTCAAATGCCTTTTCTGCATCTATTGAGATGATCATATGGTTTTTGTCTTTGGCTCTATTAATATAGTGCATTACATTTATTTATTTGTGTATGTTGAGCCATCCCTGCATCCCTGGGATGAATCACATTTGGTCAGGGTATATGATCTTCTTGATGATCTTCTGCATTCTGTTTGCCAGTATCTTATTAAGAATATTTGGATCTATGTTCATTAGTGAGATTGGCCTGTAGTTCTCTTTATGGTTAGGTCTTTCTCTGTTTTAGGGATCAAGGTGATGCTTGCTTCCTGAAATGAATTCAGAAGTATTGCCTCCCTTTAAATTTCAATGAAGAGTTTCAACAGTAGTGGCAGTAGTTTCTCTCTAAATGTCTTGTAAATTTACCAGTGAAGCCATCAGGACCTGGGTTTTTCTTAGTTGATAAGTTTTAAATTACATTTTCAATTTAATTGATTAATATTGAGTCATTTAGAATTATTAAGTCATCTTCATTCAACTTTGGCAATTCACACATATCTAGGAATCTGTCCATTTCTTCTGTGCTTTTCATCTTATTGTTATATAGGTTCTCAAAGTAGGTATCGACAATACTCTGGATTTCTTCTGGGTTCATTGTAATTTCACACTTTTCATTCCTAATTGCATGGATTTGGGCCATTTCTTTCCTTTTTCTGATAAGTTTGGGTAAGAGTTTGTCAATTTTGTTTATTCTTTTGGAAAACCAACTCTTGGCTTCATTGATGTTTTGTATTGTTCTCTTAGTCTCCATTGCATTGATTTCTGCCCTGATATTTATGATTTCCTCCCTTCTATGGAATTTGGATTTGTCCTGCTCTTCTTTTTCTAGAAGCTTGAGGTTCAGCATCAGGTTGTGTAATTGATCTCTCTCTGTTTTCTTAATGTGAGTATTCACTGCTATGAATTTCCCTTGTAAGACTGCTTTCATTGTGTCCCATAGATTCCAATATGTTGTATTGGAATTGTCATTTAGTTGTAGGAACTGTCTAATTTCCCCGTGACCCATTGATTAATCAGAAGTGTGTTGTGCAGATTCCATGTGTTTATGAAATTCTTCTGGTTTCTTTTGTTATTGATCTCCAATTTCATCACACCATGGTCTGACAATATACAGGGGATAACTTCAATTCATTTGTACTTACTTAAACATGTTCTATGAGTGAGTATGTGGTCTATTTTAGAGAATGACCCATGTGAGGGTGAAAAGAATGTGTATTCTGTTTTTGTGGCTTTGAACACTCTGTAAACATCTGTTAAGTTAATTTGTTCAAGAGTTTGATTAAGTTCTAGTATTTTGTTGTTTATTTTTTGCCTAGTTGATCTATCTATTTGTAACAGTAGAGTATTGAGGTCACCCACTACTATTGTATTAGTATTTATTTGATTTTTCATGCCCATTAGCATTTGTTTTATACAGTTGGGTGCACTAGTGTTTGTTGCATAGATATTTATGATTGTCATTTCTTCCCATTGGATTGTTCTCTTTACAAGGATGTAATGTCCTTCTTTGTCTCTCTTAATCAGTATTGGTTGGAAATCTACTTGATCTTGCAAAGAGGATGTTTACTCCTGCTTTTTTTTTCAGGTTACTGTCACATGGACTATTGTTTTCTACCCTTTAATGTTCAGTCTATGAGTTTCTTTTTTAATGAAGTGTGTTTCTTGTATGCAGCATATTGTTGGGTTTTCATTCTTGACCCATTCTGCCAGCCTACTTCTTTTGATTGGTGAGTTGAGACCATTAACATTAATGGTTATAAGTGATATGTATTGACTAATCCTTTCATGACTTTTTCTTTTTGTTGGATTTTCCCCCTTTGCATTTAATTTCTTGTCATGCCAGATGGATTCATTCTGCAGGGCTTCTTGGGGTTGTGATCCTCATTGTCTGTCCCTAAGGTTTTGTCTAAAATTTTTTCGAGAGCTGATTCATTATTCATGAAGTTCCTAAGGTGCTCTTTGTCACAAAAGTATCTTATTTCTCCATAAATTTTGAAAGATAATTTTGTAGGGTACATCAATCTGGGTGGAGGCTGTTTTCCTTTAGGGCTTGAAATACATCACTCCAAGCTCTTCTTGCCTTGAGGGTTTGTGTTGAAAAGTCTGCTGTGATTCTGATGGGCTCTCCTTTGTATGTGATTTGTTTCTTTTCTCTATCTGCTTGTAGAACTTTGTTCTTCTTTTGAGTTTCTGGAATCTTAACAATTATATGCCTATGTGTACATTTTTTTTTATCAAGGCTAGCTGGAGTCCTATATGACTCACTTATCTGTATGTCAAATTCTTTCCCCTTACTTGGGAAGTTTTCTGCCATTACTTTTGTGAAGAGTTGTTTTTTATGTCATCTGCACTCTCTCCTGTTTCTTCTTTGACTCCCATCACTCTGATATTATTCTTCTTTACATTGTCAAGCAGCTGCTGGATTAATTTCTTGTGGTCCCTTACTATTTTTAAGAAATTTTTCTTTTCCTGGTCACCAATTGCAATCTTACCTTCTATATCTTAAATTTTATCCTTGCATTGGCTCGTTCTGCTGGGTAAACTTTTAATGGAGTTTTTAATCTCCTGGAAATCTGTTTCCATCTGTTTTTGGATTCCATTTGCTTCCTATTTTGGGATTTCATCATATTTCTCAGCTCCTCTATTTTTTTTCTGTGTCCATTCTTGATTTATTAATCATGTCTTGTACTATTGGCATAAACTGTGCTGTTATCTGAGAAATTATTTCTGATTTCATTTTTTCCAGGTCCCCTTTCATTACCAGTTCAGGGAGTCTAGGTGGTTGAGTATCAGATTATTCCATCTCGTTGCCCTTTGAGGTTCCCTGGTGATCTGGAAGGCTGGGTTTTGGAATTATTTATGTGTCTTCACATTTCAACATACGCAGCCTGCTGTGTCTTTGTTGAGGTGACTTTTTGCTCACCCAGTGGTCTTGAATTCTCAGCAAGCCACCGAGCAGCCTTTACTCTGCTGCTCACCAGTACACCAATTCCTGGGTCCAGAGTGGTGACCTTCTAGATCCCTGAGCTGACCTTTTGTCTGGGAGGGCTTCTGGCTGGGGCCTGAGCACACTTGGGATAGTATCTAAGTGTGCCTCTCACTGGGGTGCCTATGTAGCTATTGTCTATGGACCTTTGGTTGGATGCTGTGCACTCCAGTGTCTGTTGTATGCACAGGCTTTGGCTAGGGTCTCCTTGCACTTATCAATGTTATTGGGCAAGCCTCTGGGTAATGCTTGTGTGTCTGTACAGCATTTCTCCAGGTGGGTCCCTGGCTGTGGCTGATGGTATGGTGAGCCTCTTGCTAAAGCTATGTGCCCCTGCAGCCCCTTTCTGGGCAGTCCTTTGGATTGGGTTGGTGTGCCCAAGCCTCTGGGTTCAGGATGGAGCCCTGGCTGGGATCTGCCCAAAGCTGCACTGGTCCAGGCCACACAGCTGCTCCCAGGGATCTGCCCACACTTAAGTATGGAATAGCAGGTCTCTGGTGGGAGCCCATGTGCCCCTGAACCTCATCTCTGGACAGCCTCCTGGCCTGGGTGGGGGGAGGTTTCTGAGCCTCTCGTGTCAGGGCAGACCTCTAGATGCCTGCAGCCAGGCTGGTCTGAGCCACACTTGTTGATGCAATCTTAAAGGTTATTCAAATATGATTTTCACTAAGTATATTTATAAATTTTAATGTATTCCCCCCACCAGCAGACCGGAGGTGAACCACTCCCAGTGCACAAGAGGAGGCTTTTGGGCCACCATATCACCCCCACCAGCACACAGGAGGTGAGCCGCATGGGTGCCACCAGCACCCCCCCCATCGAAACGAGAAGACACATAAACAAGCCTCAAAAACAGACTTCCAGATCACCTACAGAAACCTGAAAATGAAATGAGATGGAACACTCTGATACTCAACCACCTGGACTCCCTGAAGTGGCAACAAAAGAGGATTTGGAAAAAATGAAATCAGAAATAATTTCTCAGATAATAGCAGAGATTTTGCTCATAGTGCAAGCTATGATTAATAAATCTAGAGAGGAGTTCAGGAACACAATGGAATCCCAACATAGGGAACAAATGGAATCCAGAAAACAGAATCAAACAGATTTCCAGGAGATTAAAAACTCTATTGAAAGTCTATGCAGCAGAATGAGCCAATGTGAGAACAGAATGTCAGATAAGACTGAAGATAAGATTCATACTGATATAGAAGATAAGATTGCAATTAGTGACCAGGAAAAGAAAAATTGCTTTAAAATTGTAAGAAACCATGAGAAATCAATCCAGGAGCTGATAGATGATGCAGAGAAGAATAACATAAGACTGATTGGAGTCAATGAAGAAACAGGAGAGAGTGCAGATGACATAAAAAAAAACTCTTCACAAAAGTAATGGCAGAAAACTTCCCAAGTAAGGGGAAAGAATTTGACATACAGATAAGTGAGGCATATAAGACTCCAGCTAGCCTTGATCAAAAAACATGTGCACATAGGTATATAATTGTTAAGATTCCAGAAACCCAACAGAAGAACAAAGTTCTACAAGTAATTAGACAAAAGTTATACAAAGGAAAGCCCATCAGAATTAGAGCAGACTTCTCAATGCAAACCCTCAAGGCAAGAAGAGCTTGGAGTGACATATTTTAAGCCCTTAAAGAAAACAGCCTCCAACCCAGATTGATGTACCCTACAAAATTATCTTTCAAAATTGATGGACAAATAAGACACTTTTGTGACAAAGCATCTTCAGAACTTCATGAACATCCAAACCAGCACTCCAAAAGATTTTAGACAAAATCCTAGGGACAGACAATGAGGATCACAATCCCAGGAAGCCCAGCAGAATGAGTCCATAGGGAACAACAAGAAATTAAATGCAAAGGGGGAGAATCCAAGAAACAGAAAAGTCATGACAATGATGTCAATATGTATGAATTGTAACCATCAATGTTAATGATCTCAATTCACCAATCAAAAGAAATAGACTGTTGAAATGGGTTAAAAATCAAGATCCAACAATATGCTTCATACAAGAAACACACTTAATTCAAAAAGAAACTCATAGACTGAAAGTTAAAAGGTGGAAAACAATACTCCATGCCACAGGAACCTAAAAAAAAAGCAGGAGTAGCTATTCTTTTTGCAGATCAAGTGGATTTCAAATGAAAATCTGAAACACTCTCATCCCAAGAATTTCAGATAAGGAACACTCAACTTGTATGCACTAATCTATTGTGAACATGT
This sequence comes from Heterocephalus glaber, assembly GCF_053883595.1. Taxonomy (NCBI): domain Eukaryota; kingdom Metazoa; phylum Chordata; class Mammalia; order Rodentia; family Bathyergidae; genus Heterocephalus; species Heterocephalus glaber. Next base: position 12,115,085 of record NW_028258308.1, on the reverse strand, counting down.
GGTTTCATTCCTCTCAAGTAAAAACTTAAGAACAGGACTGTTGGTTCTTAACAGTAATACAAGAAATTTCTATATTTTTTTTCCAAAATGATTTTATTATTTTACATTGACATTACCAGTATTAGAAGGTTCTAAGTGGTTCACACCTAAGCTGTTGTTCTTTTAAAACTTTTAACCTCATCTCTCTAATGAGTGTATAATTCAATCTTGTTATTGTACTGATTAGTATATTTCTGATTCTAGTGTTGCATACCTTTCCTTCTGATGTACTGGCTATTTATCAACTTCTTGTGTCTACTTTTTAATTGGGTTGTCTATTAATGAGCTGTAAGAGTTCTTTATATATTCTGGTCATAGGTTATATGTGTTATAAATATGATTGGTTTAAGGACTACTTTTCATTTTCTTAATGATGTTATTTAAAGTTCTAAATTTTGATGGAATCTCATTTATCATGTTTTTCTTTTATACATCATGTTTTTTATATCCTAGGAAATTCTTGTCTACCCTAAATTCATAAACATTTTCCCTTATAATTTCTTCTTAAAATTTTACAGTTTCAGTCTTTCATATTTAGGTTCATAGATCCTTTCAAGATATTTTTATGTATGAAAATAAAGGATTGAGGTTAATTTTTTATATACAGATACCAGGTGTTCTAGTGCCATTTGCTGAAAACACTATCTTTTCTTCTGCTCTTGAATTGAGTTTATCTTCTATAAAATGTTAATGCTAAACAATATGTCAAAACTCAGTGGATCATATATGTGTGGTTCTATTTCTAGATTCTCTGTTTTATTCCAATGATCTATATGTCTTTCCTTACACCAACACTGCCTTGATTACTGTAGCTTTGGAGGAAGTCTAAAAATTAGGTACTAAATGTCTTACAACACTTTTTTTATTTTCTTTTTACTCTTTAGGTCCTCTGAACTCCTACATAACTTTTAAATTTCAATATTCAATTCTTCATTTATAGCAAATATACATAGACCTGAATTTTTATATATGCCTTATGTTTTCTAATCCTGCTACATTCAAATACAAATTCTAGGGGCTCCTAGAGATTTCTTAGTATTTTCTCTGTAGATGATCATTTCATCTACATATAAAGATTTTGCTTCTACCTTGCCAATCCTATCCTAATTGTGTCATTTTATTGCCAGACTATTTTAGTTTGGGCCTAGGTTTCAAAATTTAATGGACAGATGAAGAGTAAGCATATCTGCCCTTGTTCCTCACCTTAGGGAGAAAGTATTTTATTTTCTCCATTCATATAAGGTGTTCTCCCTGGAAGTATGGAGCACATGTCTTTGATCTGCTGAGAAGGTTCTGTTCTTTTTCTAGTCTCCTGATAGCTTTTACCATGAACAGCTGTAGAATTTAGTCCAATACTTTTTCTCCAACTAGTGACAGGATCACATGACTTTTTCCCTTCCTCTGTTAAAGTGATGACTTTTGGGGTGGATCTTCCAATGCTGAACCAACACTGCCATCCCTATAATAAAACCACTTTCTACATCTTGCCAGACCTGACTTCTAATAGTTTGTTTCATTAAACAAATTTCTATGTTCATACTTTTTGCTTCTATTATCTTTATCCAGTTTTAGGAGTAGCACAATGTTGGTTTCCTAAAATGAGGGGAGAAGTGTTCCTTTTTATCTGCTTTAAATGTCTGATATAATTCATCAGTTAAAAAATATATGAGCCTGTTGTTTTCACATAGGTAGGTTTTCAAGCTAGGAATATACTTTCTTTAATAGGTACTATTCAAATGTTATACTTCTTCCAGAGTTAGTTGCATTAATTTGTCTTCCAAGTTACTTCTTAGAAGTTGTCAAATTTATTTCAAAATGGATTTTTGAAATAGGCTTTCTATATCCTTTTAAATTCTGTAAAATCTGTGGTAATGTGTTGTAGATCTTGATATTGTAATTTAAAAAATTTATAATTGATATTGTGTAATAGGAAGAAAAGGTCTAAAGCAGTAGGGGAAGTGGAAAGGGTAGGGAAAAAGAAAGAAGGGAAAAGAATAAATACGCAAAAAAGAAAAAAAATGGAAACAAAGTCTTTGCAAGTAGGGAAGGGTGGAGGAAGTGAAGGGAGGGCAGAGGAAGGGGAAAAAAATAAGAACCAAGATACTCATGTAATGGTCCAAGATCCCAATGATGAATGTAACTGTATTTTATACCTAAAATGTACCAATAAACCTAATTGGAAAAGTTTTTTTAATGTATTAGAGGGTATTTGTAGAATTTCAGAAAGTGGGCCTTGAAATATCTTCAGCAGTTACTTTTATTTTCTTGATAAGGGCAAAATTTCTTTTTGCAGTTTTCAAACAAAATAAAATAGCTATTGATAATTAGAGTGGTAGATTTGTCCAGCGATTTCTTTCAAAACTATGTAATGGGCCAACCTTAAGAGTAAGTGTATATTTTTATATAAACAATACAGTTACTTTCTTATGAAATTCAGAAGTTTAATCAAGTAACTTTATGTATTCTAGAGAATTATTTAAATATTAAGAATAAAGAGGAAGAATCACCTATATTTTACAGGTGTTAACTATTGTAAAAACGTTACTATATTTCATACATATAAAAATGTATTTCTTGGGCTAGGGATTTAGCTCAGTGTTTCCAGTGCCTGCCTCGCAAGTGCAAGGTCTGGAGTTTGATCCCTGATGACAAAATTCCTTTTTTAAATGTATTTCTCAATCTCTATATAAAATCAATGGCAATTCATATAATTTGAAAGTTTTATATAAGGTCTGCAACATAACATGATAAAATTGTTAGAATTTTAACATGCAAATTTTTTGTATTTTTCTTGTGACAGTTTGATTTACTTTTTATTATAATTAGATATTTTTAGTATTTTATTTATTCAACAGCAATTTTATTTTATAAATTTTTGGTCACATTTTTTCCCTTTTTTGAAAGTAAGATAATTGATATAATTTTTCTGTATTAATATGGATTATATTTTGGATTGGTACAAATTGATAATGAGTTTGAACTGATGAACAGCCTTTCTGTGTACAGTAGATTTAAATGCTATACTAGGTCTACTTAGCTTTATGTAAGGAAAGAATGGAAAATAAAACATTTTCAACTTATTCATCCTAAGGACCAGCAGCTACTGAAATGTGCATCTTCCTGTGCCTCTTTGCACACACACAGAGTGAGCAGAGATGGCTGAAGAATGTTATTGCATTCAGCCATAGCTTTGGTATCTTACCAGTTTTCTATATCACTTCATTTAAGTTCATGGTTTGCATGAGAACTCACAGCAACCACAAGTCACGGTAAGCTAAAAGGAAACAAGACACACACATCAATTTTCACTTACTTTAATACAGAAGATTCACAGGAAACAGAAATTCTACATCTTTTTTGGATGCAAAACTGGGTCAAAACCTGACTGAATGTTAATCTTTACTGTGACGTGCAATGAGGATATAGCTTTCAGGTTCATAAATTCTGTTTAATCTTTTTCATGTATTTAACATGTACATTTTTATTTGATATATATTTTATTTTCTAATTCATGCCTGACAGTAGTTGCTAAATTAACAATTAAAATTAATCATTCTTTCAATGTGAACCACCAAGTGTGCTAAACACTTACATGCATTACTTTACTGCATTTCCTATTTGTGTATTTTGTCTAAAGAGTCACTTTTCCTAATGACATAATTATATTTTTATGTTTAAATTTTCCATTTATACATAATTATTTTAAGTGTGCTATAAATGATGCTTATACTAATGTCAAAGAAACCATTCTCTAAAATGCAACAAAAAATAAAGATCAAAATTTCCACCCCACAAAGCTTACATGTTGGTGAAGAGAACACAAGCTAAATGAATAAATATGTCCAATATATTTATGAATATATATTCATAGTCGTAAGTGGATCCCCAGAGAAATCACATAGGCAAAATAGGGAGAGGAAATTTTTGAGTTGGAAACAAGGTGACTAATGGCACTTCACTGTGAGGTTGATAGTTAAGTAAAACCTGAAAGAAATGTGAATGTGTGTCTTTGTTGAAAAGATGTTTAGTTTTCCTAAAATTAACATGAGCTTAAGTTTATCTAAAGACAAAGACACCTAGTCTGGGGTGAGAATAGAAGGAAGTGACAATAGAGAATTAAAAACTGGCCAACTTAGTGGAAGATAAAATAGATATAACCCTTGAAGTCATAGGTATAGGCAATAACTTTTTGAACAAAACTTCAGTTGCAGAAGAAATAATAGCAATGAGCAGCAAATGGAAGTATATCAAATTAAAAGCAAAGGAAACAACCAAAAGAATTGAAAGACAACCCACAGAATGTGAAGAAAATTTGTCAGCTATACCTCAGACAGAGGACTAATGTCTGAAATATAAAACGAGTTCAAAAATTAGATTTCCTAAAATGAAAAAACCAATAAAAATTAGTGGGTAACTGAAATACTCTTCACAGAAAAAATACAGATGGTCAACAAACACATGAAAAAATGGTCACCTTCACTGGTCATTACAGAAATGCAAATTACCACGATACTGAAATTTCATTGTTTCATCTTATTTCAGAAAGGATGTCAATCATAAATAAATCAAATAATATCAAATGTTGATGAGGATACAGTGAAAAAAGGACTCTTCTACATTGTTTGTGGGAATGTAAACTAGTACAACCACTATGGAAATCAATATGGAGATGATTTAAAAAACTAAAAATAGATATTCCACTTAACCCAGTTATTCTCCTTCTAGGTATCTTTCTGAAAGACTCAAAGACATCATATAACAGATATATATATATATATATATATATAGATAGATAGATAGATAGATAGATAGATATCAGCACTATCCATTATAGCTAAATCTTGGAAGTAGCTTATATGTCCTCTAACAGATGAAGGGATAAAGAAAATGTTATCTATTTATAATGGAACACTATTAGGCTATAAGGAAAGATAAATCTGTGACATTTGTAAGAAAATGGAGGCATTTTGAAAACAACGTTAAGTGATACAAATCAGACACACAAGCTTAAATATCACTTTGGTTTCTCTCATTTGAATAAACCAAAACTCATACAAATAAAGACCAAAATAAAAGATTGATAGAAATGAGATAGATCTTATGTAAATGGAAAGCAACCAAGAGGCCAAGGGTCGGGGTTGGGGTATAAAATGTTTTAAGTTGTGTCATGTGCATGTACCAACTACTCACAGTGATGTAATTATTATATGTACAAATTTGAACTAAAATAATGTTAATAACCATAATAACAATGATAATGATAATATAAATAGAGAAAAGGACTATGGAGATGGAGGGAGCAAGGAGGGTGGGAAGGGGAATAGGAACAAAAACAATCAAGATATATTAAGTACATATACCTACTTCCTAAGATGAACATCAACCTCACTTACAGCAAAAATGTACTAATTTAAAAAGGCAGAAATAAAATAAAGGAGTTCATAATTTTAAAAATTGCCTATATTATCTCTCTCTCTCCATGCCTTGCTATCTATCCATCCATTCATCCATCCAAAAGTGCATGCCCCATCTTTGTCCATTTTCTGCTGCTAAAACACAACACTACAGATTGAATAATTTATAATGAAAGTAATTTAATTCCCACAGTTCTGGAGGCTGAGGTAGCTGTGAAATCTAATACAGAAGGGCCATATTTGGTGATCATATTATGGCAGAGGGCATCACATGTCGAGATAGCTTATGAGAGAGACAGCAAGAGAGTAGAAATTGGACAAAACTTGTGAGAATTAATTGCTAACTGACTTCTACCATAACTAATTTACTCATTATCAAAGGGTTTAATTCAACTTAAGGCTCTTTTGAAGGTTTCATCTCCCATTATCATCTAAGGGACATTTACATTTCAGCATTAATTTTAGAGGAGGTCTATCCTATAGCACTCTTTCATCTATTAACTTACCTACCTATATATATGTCTCATTGTATATCTATCTGTGTTACTGTGTTACTTCAACATTCCTTCTTAGGAAATCATTATAATATTTTACCAGCATTTTTATTTGAATTTTGTCCTGTCCCTATATTTTGGGTGCTTATATACCAAATCTCAACATACTATATAATTTTTTTTGCTATCTAGTTCCAACTGGCCTTGAACTCACTATCTACTGCAGCCCACTCGCAAACTCACAGCAATCTTTTTGCCTTAGTCTCCTGAGTAATGTCTACAGATGTGCACCAACACTCCTGGTATATAAAGTGAAATAACTGTCTATTTTATACCATTTGTATGCATAATATGTTAAGATTCCCAACTTTTAAAATAAAATAAATAGCCTGGTGTCTTCTATTTTTGTTTGATACTATATGAACTCTGATAGGTAACCAAGCTACACCTACAATGTGTTTCTTTATATCTCTGTGAAGATTTCTCTGGAATATAAACAAAGAATCAATGAATGAAGACTTGCAAATGCTTAACCTAACAAAGTTGTAACAAGTGCATGCAAATTTCTAAGTGAGATTTTACTACTCTGAGTTTTTTAGTATGGGTAGAAATGTGTGTGGGGGGGTGGGAGTGTAAGGCTTGTGATTTTCATCAATAGTTGTCTAATAAAATTTATCCTTTTTTGAACTCCTGATTAATTAGTACTGTATAACATATGAAACAAATCTCAGATAAGATTCTGTAGTTGAATTTTAAGCAGGTAAATAAATATTTCATTATTGCAATAATCTCTGTGATTTTGAAATATATAGATTTACTGTAATGAATTTCTTCCTAAACTTAAAAATGTCCTAAGTCTGTGTATCTACCTGCCTCTTACTTTGCAGTCCACATATTTTAACTTTTATGTTTAAAGTTATTAAAATATTCTGTGCATTTAAGAATTATTTTCTTAAATAGAATTTATTTGTAATGTTTTTATTTTGTTTTATTTCTTTTTCCTTTTTAAAATTAATTTCATTGGTACATCTAAGGTGTACAATATAATGACATTCATCAGGAGAAAAAGAAAAATGGAAACAAAGTATTTTTCCTTTTTTAATGAATTTCTTTCACTTTGCTCTGTTTTGTTCAATATGTTTAATTAACAACTTGAAACATTTTTTGGCTCCATTATTTTTGTAATATCTTGCTAACAGCCATTGTGTTATATAAAGAACTATCATTTACTAAACATATTTATAGGATAAAAGCCTCATATGTTATTTCATATTTACAAATGATCTGGCTGGTTTTATTGTAATATTAATATTTTCTAGCATAAAAATATTAAATTATTCAAAATAAATATGCACAGATTTACCCAGAGGAGTCCTTGTTTATTACTGTTTTCCAAGTATATTAATTAATAATGAAACAAATTTAAAATATCTATTTGGACTAAAATTATGTGGTCATTCTAACAGAAAGAGTTTTTATTGAACTGTTATTTTAAAGTTTTGTGCAATATATAATGATGCTATATTATGAAACAGTAATGTAATGATAAAATAGCTAAAATATGAGGTCTTCTTCATTACAATGTCTACGTCTGAAATAACATAAATCTCAAAGCAACCCTATGAGGGATTAGTCCCATTATACAGATAACAAAATTGAGACATAGTAAACTGAATAAATTGTCTTTAGTTAAACAGATAATAAGTGCTATGTTTTCTGAATTTATTATGTATTTTATAATCACTGAGTACTTGATTTTATATTGATATAAAAGATTTTTAAAGGATTCATTGAAATCACCAAAAGTAGTATTTCAAAATTCACTTTTTTCTTTACCAATCTGTCATGTGGTACCATGTTTTTTGTCAATAGATATCATTTTATATTCTTTTTCCTTCCATAGGTTTGGCAAATATTCATACTGTTTAAATTATGCATTTGAACTTCAAAATCTTTTAAAAGTGTGTCTTTGACATTATAGATGACCATTCCTAATTAAGAAATCTGAAATCTGATGTATTACAAAGTCCAGAATTTATTGAGTATGACATGACACCAAAGTGGAAAATCCCACAATGAAATTCCTGTGACAGGTCAGAATAAAAGTTCACTAACAAATTTTGGTTGTGCAAATTACTTTCATGTTTTGTGTATAAAGAATATATGAAACATCAATGAATTTTATATTTAGCTGAGTCATATCACCAAGAAATCAATTTCTCTCTGTCTCTCTCTCTTTCTGTCTCTCTGTCTCTCTCTCTGTTTCTCTCTCTCTCTCTCTCTCCCTCTCTCTCTCTCTCTGCATGTTCTCCAATGTATACAGTATACATATTCCAACATACTCCAAAATCTAAAACATTCCAAATTTGGGGGTCCCAAACATATCACATAAATGATACTCCACCAATATTGTCTTGAAATACATTTGCATCCTTAATAAATATGTTTTAAATTTAATATCAATATTTTAATTTTTGTTTTGGTAGGGCAAATATTTAACTCATTTTCCACACAAAACCATTCCATTTACATCTCCAATTGACTTTTGGTCCCAGACACTGACCGTGCCAACCCACAGTCACATTCTGACAATTTTTATGAATTGTGCCAAGCCAATGGCTGAGCATGATGAAACTAGTGACAACAGCTCCTTTTTATTAAAACTGGGACTTTTCTTTAGAAGACTAACATTGGCTCAAGAATCCCATCAGCTTAAACAAATGCAAAACTGCATTTCAGTCTGAGACTCTTCCTACCCTATTATCCTTTCTCTTCTCTTTCCTACAACATGGTCAGAAGTTCAGTAGTCTGAAATCTCTTCTCACCTACTTTGGTTTTCTTCCATTTATTCTTCACAGGGTGCAGACCTTTCTTATCTATGGGGAATACTTTCAAACTGTGGATAGTATCAAACGCTAACATACTTTTTCTTATATATCCATAGTTAGGATAAAGTTTAACATACAAATTAGGTTCAGTAAGATTAATAACAATAATAAAATAGAACAAAAGCAATAATATACTATAATTAAAGTTGTGTAAATGTGGACTCTATTTCATTGTCTGAAAATATTTTACTAAAGTATAGTCACACTTTTTGTTTTTACCTGTGTGATGATATGAAATGAAGTGAATGATGCAGGCCACTACATAAGTGTTACTTGAACACAAGTACTATGACACCGTGTCAATTGATCTTTTTTTTTTTTTTTTGGTACCAGGGATAGAACTAAATCCCTCGAACTAAATCGAGCTAAATCCCTCATATGACAATAGATTTTAAAGCTAAGAGGGCTCCTAAGTGACTAATGGAGAGGTAGCAATTACTGCAGAGATACACTGGAAAAAAGGATGATTTATGTACCAACCAAGATGGAACAGGATTATGAAAGATTTTATCATGCAACTGAGAAAGGTACACAATTTAAAATTTATTATTCCTGAAAATTTTCATTTAATATTTTAATGTTTCTATTTTAATATTCCTAACCATGATTGACTGCAGGTAACTGAAACCATGAAAATTCAAATGGTAGATAGAGGAGGACTATTGTAGTTTCTTCAATAAATCTCTTGCATAAAATCTCATATGCATCTGCTTCTTAGAGAACTAAACAAGGGAAAACTGTTCCTACATAAGTGTCTCAACTCATTCACCTTAAACATGAATACATTTTGTTCTTTCCATTTTGAGATAGGCAATGAACTCAAGCAATAACATGCATATTTGAACTTCTTTCATAAATAACCATTTTATATCTTCTGTTTCTTAACACATACAGAATATTATTTAATTTCAATTTATGAAGTTATTTTTATTAAGACTATTTTTATTACTTCCAAACTCTTAAAACAGCCCTAGGATAAAATATATAATAGACTTTAAATGACCTCCATGATTATATTACTAACAAAAAATATTCAGAGAGAAAATTGAAAAATTGAAAGTGTATTAGATATAAATGAGAAATTACATTTATATACATCTAAATTAATATATTTTATATTTCCATGTTATTACATTTTAATCATGAAAGCATTGTGAAGCACATTTAACTCATTCAATTCTGCCATGTAATTATATTGTATAACAGGTTTCCTCATTCCTAAAGTCTTAATATTGCTTGATTTATTAGTTTCCTTGTGGAAATTTTCAAGTTATTTAAAAATCACATATGCATACTGGTTTCCTAAGCATTTTATTTTTAAAAATTATAACCCATTTTCAATTTAAGGTGAGTAGCCTTATACATGTATAACTATTTGATTATATAATTACTGGGATACAAGTATTTCCTCTCAAAATGTAATAATGGTTCATTCATTACCTTCTTTCACTTTGCCATGGCATTCTTTATGGAAGTCCATTTACTATCTCCCAAAATTTCAAGTCAAGTTGACAAAGAGGAGAATCTGAGTGCCCCAATTTATTTTGTTGCATCAGAAAATGAGACATTAATCAATTGATCTGATAGTGGGCTATCCTTGTCTCACACCTGGTACAAGAGATAATTGTCTGCAGTAACCATGTCAGCATGGTGAAAAGTGGTCTTAGAGAGGTTCTGGGGAGGACACAGCACTGGAAATGGCTGAAAAGCAGACTCATAGGAATCTATAGAGGAAGTCTGCAAAAATAAGCAAATGAAAATGAAACAGCTGTGGCTTATTCCTTCACCTTAAATTTTGCCTGGGTTAATTCTTGAAGTTGGGAAATTAGGAAGAATATGACAATAGCAGAGCACCATCCTTTGCAAATCTTATTGCCCTTTGCCCTTGTTATCACAAGACCATGCCTGTATTACACACCAATATATAACTTTGAACAGGTAAATTATTTCTTCTGCTAATACATAGCTGAAATCCTCCCACACATAATGAAAAAATAATTTTACAACAGTAATAGAAATTATCTGACCTATTGCTCATTTTAAAAATTGTAGTTTTGACTCATATATAATAAAAACAGGAACAATAATAAATCTATTAAGTGTTGTTCTTTCATAAAATAATATATAGCCTTTTTGAATGGATATATATGAAAGAAAACAAAATGTTAGTATTTTCTTGGTATGGTCAGATATTCAAGAATATAAATTTCTTTCAAAACTATAATGAATAAGTTTAATAAAAAGTTAAAACAAATGAATCAACTTAAAAATCCATTGAAATGTATTACACTGAATTGATAGAGCTTTAAAGAAGCTTTATTTTATGTAATTCAAATGATGAATGATAACATCTGATTTTAAAGCAATTTTCTATATTCAGGCAACAGAGAAGAATTAATATGAAGGTATTACATTATAATAGTAGTGCAAAAATTCACATGTATTATGAAAAACATAAATATTGAGGCAACCAGTAAGCTTAGTTCCTTTACTTTGTTAGAGCTTATTAATATATTTTAATACTCAGATTTCATCAGCTAAAAACTAGTCAGATCAATACTTGCCTTGGGACTATAATTCTTTACTAAAAAGCAGAGAGGGACACCTTTATTTTCATATCTGCATTATACTTATTGTCATACTAAATTACATTGTTAGAACAACATGTCTTGATTCCTTACATAATAGGCATTATTGGATTAATAACAAAATTAGCCCTTCAATACTAGAGACAGCACATTATATTGAAAAAGAAAGTATTGTCATGAGAGACTGACTTACCTTTGTGTAGTTTCTGAAAGTATAATTCATAACCTATATAGTAAAGTCATACAATTTCCAGAAAGAAATTATATTAAACAAACAATTTATTATGTGGTTTGAAAAATCTCCAGGTTATGCCCTTACTATATAGATTATGTGAAATCAAAGATTTTTGAAATATTATATACTACATGGTATTTAGAATATTACATCTAGTCAAATGTTTTATGTAGAAAGATGACACAAATTATTTGCTACTACTGCCACTTAGAAATAAACTCTAATTCATCACTCATTCAATCTAGGCTGGTTTGGGTGACTTGCTTGACTGAAAGAGAGTAGTGTATTTGATTTGGGGTGAGGATTTCTAAGGCTAAGTGAAAAAATAGTGTACCCTTTATGTTGACCATTTAAAGAGGACACTGAGGTGTCCTAAGGTAACATTTAAGAATTCTGAATATTATATAAACTGTTTTGAACACTCTTAGCCTTTCCTTCTAAGATAACATATAAGTAATTATTCCAACTTGAATGCTCAAATTCAGCTATTTTGCAAGCTAAATGTCATGATGTGACCTTCACTGACATCAAGAAGGGATAAATTATCAAGCAAGACCCATACAAATTTATGACTGATAAAATAATGAGATAAATAAAATAACTTTTATTTTCAAATAAAATTTAGAGTATCATGCTACACAGCTTCAAATAACAAAAAGAGTTTGATACTTAAATGTGGGTGTTGCCTTGGGAAAAACTAAAATATATGGAAGTAGCTTTGGACCAATTGATGGGTAAAATTGAAGAGAACCTCTAAGCAAGTGTTAGCAAAGAGTTACTCAGAGGATATTGTTCTTGGAGGCTTGAATGAAGTTAATAATTTTATAATAGTGGGAAAAATTTGGACAATACTACTACCAGTAGCAATACAGAAAATGGAGAATGTAGCTAACGGCTGGGGATTTAGCTCACTGATGTTGCAGCCTGTTGTGCAAGCGCAAGGACCTGAGTTTGATCCCCAGTACCAAAAAAAAAAAAAAAAAAAAAGTGAAGAAAATGTAGCTAAATATCTGGTGGATTTGGATAAGAAAAATTTTAGAAATAATATTAAAAATGTTTTTCTTTTTTTAATTTTCTGAGTATAAGTTTGCAGTACATAATTATATTCACTGTATAAAACTGGTTTATGTACATAAAAGATTTAAATTTGTTTTTTCAGTTTCCTTCACCCCATTTAATTTTTATACAGTCAGATTCACTTATTTATCTTATAAGAACAGGAAGAAAACCACATTAATAGGCTGAAGAACATGTGAAACATATAAGACGAACTAAGTCAAGGTACACTTTTAGATACATGGTACATGCTAAATTACAGTACCTTTTCTCTCTCTCTTCTTTTCCAATTATTGTTCTTTCACTTCACTTAATATTATGGTCTCAAGGTGCATCAATTTTCCTCAAATGTCTTCTTTATGATTCTTTATGGCAGAGTAGTGCTCCACTATGTAAAAATACCACAATTTCCTTATCCATTCATTGCTTGGCAGACATTTAGGCTGTTTTCAAGATTTAGCTATTATTAATTGTGCTGCTATAAACACATGTATACGTCACTATAGTATGATGTCTTTAACTCAATTCAGAAGATACCTGGAGGTAGAATAGCTAGGTCAAAAGGTATTTCTATTTTTATTTTTGGGGGGAATCTCCATGCTGATATCCATAGTGGTTACATCAGTTTACAGTCCCACTTAAAGAAGAAGTCATCCTTTCTCCCCACAGCCTCTCCAACACTTGTAATTGGTTGATTTCTTGATAGTAGCCATTCTTTTGGGAGTGAAATGGAATCTCAGTGTTATTTTAATTTGCATTTTTCAAATGGCCATCAATGCTGAACAATTTTTCCTATATTCATTGATCATTTGTATTTTTTCAACTGAGATTTTCATTCTTCAGATGCACATTTTTTAACTGAGTCTTTAAATTTAGGAGGTCTTTTCTTTTAGTTCTTTATACATTCTGGATAATTGTCTGAAGAATAGCTGGCAAAATTCTTTTCCATTCCGTAGGTTGACTCTACACTGTATTAGTTGTTTCCTTTCCTGAACAGACGCTTTTTAATTTGATGTGAGACCATTTTTTGATTCTTGGTACTATTTCTAGTATAACCTTTTTTTTTTCTGAAAATCTTTGCCTACACTTAGGTCTTCAAGAATTTTACTTATTTTGTCTTCCAGAATATTGTTTCTGTTCTAATGTTTAGATCTTTGATATATTTTGATTTTAGTTTAGTACATGATGAAAGATATAGGTCTAGGTTCAACCTTGAGGATGTGGCTAGCCAGTTTTCCCAGCACCATGTGTTAAAGAGCTTAGATTTCTTCCAGCAAAGAGATTTTTCAAAGATAACTTAGCTGAGTATTCCTAGAGTTGTTCATGAATCCTCTATTCTACTCCATTGATTGATGAATCTGCCTTTACCTGCCACTAGTTTTTTCAGTGAAGCTTTGCTTCTTTCTTTCTTTTATTACTTTAGCTAATTTACAAGAACTATATTGAACAGAAGGGATGATAATAAAGATCCTTGTCTTGTTCCTGATATTAGATGAAAATCTTTCATCTTCTCTCCATTTAGTATGGTAGTAGCCATTGGTGTGTCATAGATGATTTTTATCAGATTGAAATTAAAGACCTGCTATGCTGATTTTCTCCAGAGGCTTTGGGTTTTTTTGTTTGTTTTTTTGGTTTTTTTGGTACCGGGGATCGAACTTGAGACTTTGTGCTTGTGAGGCATGTGGCAGCACCACTGAGCTAAATCCTTGGTCCCTCCAGAGTTTTTGTCATGAATGTATGTTGGATTTTGTGCTTTCTCTGCATCTATTAAGATGACCATGAGATTTTTTTATTCTTGCTCCTGTTTATGTGGTGTATTACATTTATTAATTTGTGTATGCCGAATCATCCCTGAATTTCTGGAATGAATTCTACTAGGTCCTGTTGTATGATCTTTTTTATGATTTACTGCATTCTATTTGCCAGGATTTTTACATCTATTTTCATCAGAGATTGGCCTGTAGTTCTCTTTTTTGGTTGGGTCCTTTTCTGGTTTTCAATCAGGTAATGCTTGCTTCCAGGAATCACTTTTGGCATACTGCTTCCCTTTTTATTTCATCAAACAGTTTGACGAATACCTGTGTTAGATCTTTAAAGTTCTTGCAGAATTTGGCAGTGAATCCACTGGGACCTGGGCTTTCCTTACTTGTTAGTTGTTTTTTTTTATTACTTCTTCATTTTAACTGACTGATATAGGTTTATTCAAAATTTGTATACCTTCTTGGTTCAGCTTTGTAGCTCATATGCATCTAGGAATTTATTCATTTCCTCGTAATTTTCTATTTTATTAGAGTACATGTTCTCAAAGTAGTTACCGGTAATCTTCTGAATTTCAGCAAAATTCATTGTGATTTCACCTTCTTTTCTAATTCCATGGTTTTCGGTCTTTTTTACCCTTATTTTGTTAAGATTTGCTAAGGGTTTGCCTATCTTGTTTAATCTTTCAAAGAATGAACATTTAGATACATTGAACTTTATATTGTTTTTAAAATTTCAATTTCATTAATTTCTGCCCTGACCTTTGTAATTACCTTCCTCATATTAGCTTTCAGTTTGGATTGTTCTTGTTTCTATAGAACTTTGAGATACATTATTAGGTTATTTATTTGAACTCATTCTGATTTTCTGATGTAGGAATTCATTGTTATGTACTTCCCTCTTAGAATTGCTTCCATAGCATCCCATAGGTTACAGTATGTTGTACTGGCTTTATGGTTTGATTGTAGAATTGAATTTCTTCTTTAATTTCATCTGTGACCCATTGATTATCCAAGAGGACACTATTTAATTTCCATGTCTTTGCATATTTTCTGTGGTGACTTTTTCCACTGATTTCTACTTTCAGTGCATTATGGTCTAATAATGTACATAGGATAATTTTGATTCTTTTGCATCAACTTAAGCATGCTTTACTGGCTAATATGTGGTCTATTTTGGAGAAAGCACCATGTGCTGCTGAGAAGAATGTGTATTTTGCTTTTGTTGGATGGAACACTCTGTAGATATCAGTAAAGTGCATTTGTACAAAGGTTTGATTCCACTCTGATAGTGATTTGTTGCTTTTTTGCTTAGTTGATCTGTCCACTTGTGACAGTGGGGTACTGAGGTCCCCATTTACAGTTGTATTGGTATTTACCTGATTTTTCATGTGATTAGTGTTTGTTTTAAGAAGCTGAGTGCACCAATATTTGGTATGTATATGTTTGTAATTGTTATCTCTTCCTGTTGAACTGTTCCCTCAACCAATATGTAGTGGATTTCTTTATCTCTTCTGATCAATCTTAGCTTGAAATCTACCTTGTCTAAAATTAGAATTCCAACTCCTACTTTTTTCCATGTTCCTGTGGCATGGAATATAGTTTTCAATATTTTAATTTTTAATCTGTGAGTATGTTTCTTGATGAAGTGTTTTTGTATACTGCATATTGTTGGGTTTACTTTATTGATCCATTCCGCTAGTTTGTGTTTTTGTTTGTTTGTTGTTTTAGTTTGCAGGAAGAAATGAAACAAATGTTAAGAGTTTTTCTTTTTTTCCCCTAAACATAAATCACTCAATAAAACCAACTTAACTATAGAAATGTATCAAAGTAAGAGAAAACCACAACAGCCAAAGAAGCAAAGGTTAGGGAGAAGGGGAGGTACAGTACACATATAACATATTCACTCATGCCATATGATTCACCTGTTCAGGATGTCCTTCCAAGAAGGCAAGCACAAGGACCCATCATAAGAAGATGTTTTCCCCAAACATTTGTGAATCTTTCAATTTAAAGCTTAAGATTAATATAGAAAAGAAAGGGAAAAAACATAACCAAAATACACAACCCCAAGAACCACTCAGCCATAATCACCTTCCGTAATTGACCTTAGGCATTTCTTTTCATTTTATAAATAATAAAAATATTGAAAAAATTATTTCCTCATCTTATATTTGTAAAGGTAACAGAATTCAAAAGTTTCTTAGAAAACCAGTCAGTAACTTCCTTCTAGTTTCCACCCCTGTCACTGAAGAACAGCAGGACTAGAATGTTTGGGATATTGGAGCTGCTGGTGGAGAATGGGAAACCCAGCACAGAAGAAATCAGAAAATACAGCAGAAAGGTGCATGGGAGTGGTTCGGAGCAGCCCCATGTGACACATGGCTACCCAGAAAAGAGGAACATGAGGTGGTCAGAAAGGCCTTAAATTTCTCCTTGACATACAAAATTGTATTTTACAAAGATACAAGCAGTTTGGTGGCAAACTTCAATAAACACTTCAATGTTTGCTTTCTCTTTTAAGATTTAAAGTTGCTCAAATTAAATATTTCTACTAATATCACTACATATACCTAAAAAAAGAACAGAAAATGAGGGCTTTTAAAATCAGAACAGGGGAAAAGAGATTGGAATTCTTCAAATTAGTCCTCTTAGCTCCAAATTAAATGAAAAATTTAAAAAATTAATTTCTAATAGTGAACAAACTGAAATCAAGGATTGCTCTCCCTCCCCTATCTTAATCCCTGACCTGTACACCAACAACAAATGAGAATACAGCTAGGACCCAACATGTCGTATTTTGCTGAGAGATGGGGCTGACCTCAGCCTCTGTGGTGGCATCCACCATCCAGTGGGACAGAGCAACAGGGATGTTTTTCACTGTAGTAAGATTCTGCATGGCTGATGGGACATGGGTTGGGATTTTCAGGATCTCCTTAACACTCCTCTGTTCAGCTCCTCACCAGCCATCTTCCCAGGGGCTTTCTCCCCTGAGCAAGGGCTCCCATCAAGTGTGGGTCATATTCACTTTTGGGCTGTAAATTTTCCTCCTTTTCTTGGTTCTCTGTTCCACTCATCATCTTCAATCTCCCCTTCCTCCCCATTGAACTTGTCATGGGCCTAGTTGGGGCTGGTACTGGATTTCTGGAACATAAAACAACCCCAAACAGAGAGAAAGACTTCACAGCCCTGGTCCCAGCTCACCCGCTATCATTCCCTTCACCTTTGTGATAATCATCCAAGTGATACTTCTTGCTTTTGGAATATACTCGATCCCATTCCTCTTCCCTGTTTCTCTTTTGAGAATCATTGTTACTGTGTTATTGTTTCCAGAGTAGTTGTCTCTACCCCTGGCTCTCCCTCCGGCTTAAAACTGAATGGATTTATGGGCTGTGCTGTATTTCCTTTCACTTGGACCCATGAACTCTTTGGCTGCCAGTCTTGATTTGTCAAAGCCCATGGTGCTCTCTTCTCTCTCCTCTGTCTTCTCAGGATACACTTCCACTTTGTAGGAGTGAGATGACTGAGAGGAGGAGGAAAAGGAGAGGGAGAAGAAGGAGAAAGAGGAGGACGTTGGCCAGTGTTGTGGTCTCCGATGCTGTTTCTGCTTCTCTGCTCCTTTATTAATTTTCCCTGTTTTCTCAGTTGACTTTTCCCTTAAATGGCTTCAGTCTCCAGAATCCACTTATTCTCTTGATTTACCTTGTTTAAAATCTCTCTCCTAATATTTTTTTACAATGCTCAATATCAAGACAGAGATCAACAGAATCCAATTTTTGTATTTTCCCTCAGCCTTGTATCCAGATTCTCAAGGGCTTTTCATTTCTTTATGAGCCAAACCATGTTTTCTGAATGTACTGGGGGAAAGGTCAGTCCTGCTGTGTATCTATGAGCTCTTCTTGTTTTTAGCTGCTTCCTGTTTAGCTTCTTTCTTTAGGTATTTAGTAAAATGTTCATGCGACTTCTTTCCAGAGGACCCAAAGTGATTCTCTTTAACATAGTGAACAGTGGTCACTACATGGTGGGCAAACAACTCTGAGGGACTATGCTGAGACTGAGCTCACTGTCTGTGTTGGAAAATGGGATGAAACTTAATTGTTGCTATGGTCTGGATCCCAACAAAGCTTGTGATCTTAAGCCAAAAAGCCATTGGGCTGTGCAAGGTCCTTATAGAAATAGTTCAACTGGACATTAACTTGGGCCTCTTCAGTAATGGAAAATGAAGACTTTTCTGAAGAAAAATCTCCTTTAGCTTCCAGATTTTCATGGCTCTCAGAGATCTTCCTTGGAGGAGGCAATGAGTTTTTCTCTTGGACAACCGTGTAAGTAGCCACTGGGAAATTCTCAGGCACAAACCACCACTGTACATTTTTGATCCTCTTAGCACCTCACTCTCCATTTTTTGATCTCTCTGTGAAAGAGTCCATTTCCAATTCCTCTGCTTTCCCTTCTCTGCATACACCAGACCCTCCCACTTGCCTGATTTCTCTTATTCTCCTTGGATTTTGCTTTCACTGGCTATAATTTTAGGCATAAATTTGGGTTCGTCACTGAACTCAGACTCCTTCCCTTAGTTTAGTCCTTATCTTGGTCATCCATCTCCTCTTTGTGGGAGTCTTTTCAAAGTCGTCATAAGCTTCTACCTTTTGGATGACTGACTCCCCAGTTCACTTTTGCATCTGCATCAGAGAAGTTCCTTTTCTCCTTTTATTTCTCTTTATCAGAATTTGTCTATTTCTGCCACTTAACTTCCCTGTTCTCTGTCTTCTGTTCTAGATACCTCTTCATACAGGCTGCTTCTCATGCAGCACTCCTTCTGAGATAAGCCACGAGTGGAGCCAGTGATTGGGAAATTCTTACCCAAAAGGGTTCTGAGTCTTTTGATTGAGGAATGGATACAATTAACATTGAGAGTTATTACTGTGAGGCATTGATTTATTCCTGTTATTGCATTATTTTCCTGCCGATTTTCTCATTTTCTCCACTTTTGCTTAGTTGCTCATCCCTCCAACTGTTTTCATTCTTTTTGATTTATTGGTATTGTTGGCTTCATTATCTCTTTCTAGGATATCCTTAAGAATTTTTTTCTGGTGCAAGTTTGGCACTCATGAATTTCTTGAGGTGCTCTTTATCATGGAAATATTTAATTTTCCCATAAATTATAAAGGAAAGTTTTGTAGGATACAAAAGTCAGGGTTGGAAGTTGTTATCTTTATGGGTTGAAACACTTCATTTCAGATGACCCTGGCCTTTAAAATTTTTGTAAAGAAATCTACTGTGATTCTTTACCTTTGTATGTGATTCCTTGTCTTTTCTAACAGCTTTTAAGATTTTGTCCCCATGAAAGACTTCTGTAATTTTGAGTAGAATGTGGTGAGGCAAGGTTCTGTTATGGTCATGGCTATTTGGTGCTCTGTATGCCTTATTTATCTCTGTGTTGATTTCTTTCCCTATATTTGGGGAGTTTCTGCAATTATTTCTGTGAAGAGGTTTTCTAATGCCATTTGTGTTGTCTTCTGATTTTTCCTTATTACAATTTTTCTTAGATTAGTCTTCTTTACATCATCTAGCAGGTGTTGGATCTAGTTTTCATTTTCCCTTGTTATTTCTAAGATGTCTTTGAGTAGTGGGTCTTTGAAGGTATCATTATCTTCAAGTTTTGAAACTCTTTCCTCACTTTGGTTCATCCTGTTGCCCATACTTTCAACATGATTTTTAATCTCCTGGATTTCTGATTGAAACCTTTATCTCTAATTTTTGGTAAATGACTCTAATTCTTTGGTAAAATGGTCATTCATGCTTTGTACCATTTAGTTTAGCTCACCTGTCTTTTTATTAGTGTCTTCCGAGAGCTCTTGCATCTTTTTGGTTATTACTTCCATTATCTATTTAGTTACATCTTCTCTAATCCCACTGTTTCTCTTTGAGTTGTTTTCTAACCTCCTCTTCTATGCTTTCAAGTAATTCAGGTGGGTGGCTTATAATATTATGCCCCTTGTTTCCCTTTAGATTATCTTCCAGGGAGTTGGGAGTTTGGGGAAGCATTTTGTTGCCTTTACTTCCCATGTTTCTAATATTTTGATTGTTTGTTTTTGTTTTATGCTAACATTCATGAATGTTTTTAATCTAAAGAATTTGTTGCTAATATAGAGATCTCTTTATTCACCTTTCAGGGAGGTATGTTGGGCATGGATAACTGTAATCCTTTGCCACAGTCCCAAGATTTGACCAACTTGGTTATTTTGGGAGAGAAGGAAGCAGTATAGTCAGCCCATAAATCAAGTTCTGTGTGAATGTACTCTAGTATTATTAATGACATAAAGACCACCTGAATGTTGGCTTACAGAAAAATAGAGATAATTATGTGACCCTGTTTATATCAAGTGAGGCAGCTATAGTGGTTTTGCCAGACATAAATTAGATTTCAACATACCATAAGAACCAGTTATATACCACCCTTAATCCCAGTGAAAAAACTAACAATTATGATGTAAAAATCAAGACAAACCAAGCATTGATTTACAGCTAATATGTACTAAATGCAACAGCTCTATCTCTGCAAATGGTAGAAAAGAATTGAACAATAATTTTACAGTTGACTATCATAAAATTACCAAAATTTTATGGGTACAACATAAAAGATTTAGGGTTTGAGAATGAGAGATGCCAAAGGAAAACTTTGAAACCTTAAACAATGTAATGAGGAGGAGCGAAAAGTGCTACAGAGAATTTATTGAGGAGTAGAAAGATATCTATAGAATTAGTTCTTTACTTTTTCAAATGCATGCATTGTTAAGCATTAATAGAAAGATATTTGTTAAATTTTAAGCAAAATTAAAGGACTTATAAAATAGGACTCACTGAGTATTTGAAATAATGTTTTTCATTTCTAATCTCTCCAGATGGTACTAAGCTTCAAAAAATAAGAAGTGGCTTCTGGGTAAAGATTATCTCCAGTAGGTGGTTCTAGTGTTTTAATATTAAAAATGTATGTGAAGATTTCAGAAAGACTCAATTGTATGCCACACATCCTATTTTAGCTACAGTGAAAAAATACTGAAATATTTAGCCCAAGCAGAACAAGTTCTAGTCTTAGGAAAGATACACAGACCTAGCTTTTGCCTAATGCACATAACTTTAACAAAATTTCCAGGAAAGCAAAAGATATTTAAGCATCATGAGCTAAAAATAAAAGGGGGAGAAGAGTAAGAGGCCATTCAAAGTGTAACAATCAACGATAAAAAACTCCTTAGTGCTCAGTAATTATTTGTGAAGAGGAAACAGATTGATAAAACCCCCAGCAGTAAACAGGGGCCACTTCTTAAACAAAAGTGTATGAATCAAGGTAATTCTCTTTCAACTCTATGTAGATACAATTCTCAACCAATGACAACTTCTAATGAATTATATTCCAAATTCTTATTTTAATATATTAACTTGGCTGGGGCCGGGGATTTAGCTCAGTGGTTTCACCACCTGCTGCGCAAGCGCAAGGAACAGAGTTCGATCCCCGGTACCAAAAAAAAAAAAAAAATGGACTTGAACATCTTGGGAATTCCAAGATTAATAATGATGTTATTAAAATATTAAACAGTTTATATCATAAACAGTTATTTTTATGTCATAATATTATATGATCTTAAAACCAATTTAAACATTTTAACCATCTTCTATTCATGTAACTGAAAGTCATCTTATTATTCCTTTATAAAATTTATCTGAGAATACATATATAAAATACTTTTGAAAGGATGAAGATAGAATACAAATAGAGATATCACATACTAAAACAGTGATGGCAAACCTAAGGTGTGTTTGTTGTTTGTTTGTCTTTTAATACAAGCGATGTTAATAAATGAATTGTTTTTTCTAAACTAAAACCTCAGTATTCAGGTTTAATTTCAGTGTTGGTACTTTGCGATAAATAAGTGGATTTTGGTTTGCAGTTTGGGAATTGGTCTCTAGAAGTTCCCTCTTACTGTCCTAAAACATAAAACAAATGTTCTTATCTATGTATATTCATCTTTTATTCACCAACTAATTACTGAGGAAGCAGTATATGTCAGGCATTGTATTAAGCCTTGAATTCCACTGAGAGTAAGAAAAAGTCACACTGGTTTTCAGGGAACTAATTGTTCAATGGGAAAGACATAATCAAAATATAAATTAGCAATACATAAAACATTTATTAAGCATGGAAAGTTTTGTGAAGGAAAGAAATAAGGACTTCTGATAAAGAACAATTATGGAATTTCCTTTGGATTGACCAGAAAAGAAAGTATTCCATTTAAATATCGTCAGGAATTTACTTGAAGAGGAGAAGTCAGCTTAAAAAAAAAAAGAAAGATAAACCTGGGAAATAGGTATTTAAGGCACAGGAAACAGCAGTTGCAAAGCTTTGAGTTCAAGAAAGAAGGTCTACATGATCTGAAAAACAAATTAGGTTGAAATATGCTTTTTGCTTCATAGATAATGTTTTTTCTGAACAACTACAAAAGACTACAATTGTGGAAGGATAGAGTCCTTGATAGTAAACTTTATAGTTCATTTGATTGATCTGAGTAATTTATCTGAGGGTACAGCAATGGAGGTGAAGAAACATTAAAATATTCTAGATATAACTTGGTGTTCAAAAATAATTGTTTATAATGCCTTTTTGTATTGAAGTTGAAGAAGAAATGAGACTCAAAGATGATTCCATGTTTATGACTTGCAGTTTAGTTGAAAACATGTCATTTGGTGAGAAGAACCTGGAGGAGGAAAACTATGAGGAAGACAATTATTATGGATTGAATTGTGTTCTCCCCAAACATCTATGTCAAAACCCTAACTCCAAAATATCTCAATTTGTGACTGTATTTAGAGAAAGGGCCTTTCAAAGGTATTTAAGTTAAAATGAGGCTTGTAGAGTGGGCTCTAATTCATTGAACTGGCAACATTATAAGATGAGGAGGAGGTTAGGACATGAAACATCATGGTTGTGTGAGCTCAGTTGTGTGACCTTAAGTGGCACCAAGCAGGTGATTATCTGCAGGCTATCGAGGAGGAAACCAACCATGCTGGCACCTTGGTCTTGACTTCTCAGCTTGCAGAACAATAATAAAGCAAATTTCTGTTAAGTCCCTTCAATCTGTAGTATTTTGTTAGGTCAGCCTTAGCAAACTAATGGAATGAACAGTAGTTTTGTTTGGGGATTTTCAAGAGATTTTGGAATTTGTGTATAGATCCTGCATAGGCAGCTGGATTTACAACTCAGGGAAATAGCATCACTGTATTGATCAGTAATTTTTTAAATTTCCAGATTGTAGACAATATTTAAAACAATTGAAATGGGTAAATCATGTATAAAGAGAATGTCAAGAGAAAAAACTAAGGAAGCCCAGAAAAGAGCACTTAATATGTCATTTTTATGAGCTCATATATTACATTGGCTTAAATTGAGAGAAAATGCATAATCCAAAATCAAATTTAAAACAAGGTACAATATTCTTAAAACTTTTTAATACTTCTTTTTTAATTCTCTCTTCAGACTACATTTTGCATTGTACATATTTCTCATCTCTTACAAACTCAAATTACTCAATTTATAATTTTTCTCTTCTTTTGAAACTTTCAGTTTGATTATATCTTTTTTGTAAAATCTATTTTACAAAATGCATTTTTTACACTTAACAGAGAAATTGATAACTCCTGCTAAGGCAAATATATTGTCTTTATTCAATAAATTTGAGATAATTCCATAAAATTTACAATGAAATTATAAAATTGCATAATTTAATATGGTTGGAATTCATTTTTATTTCAAGGTTATTTGGAAAATATATTTGCGTATAACTTCTTAAATTATTAGACTACTTCTATAATATATTTTGAGACATAAAAAATACTACATTGTTGCTAATCTTAAGTAGGATAGTACAGTTTGGTAAATAGCAAAATTTTTAACAAGAAAAGTCATTAATTATAAAGCATACTAGCATTACATAAGGGGTGTTATAGATCACTAATTTGGGTAATAGTTAATAGGAAGAGGTTGTTCAGTTTTGCATCAAAATTATGTCAACATTTTGTTCTTTTGGTTTTTTGTTTGTTTTTGTACCGGGGATCAAACTCAGGAACTCATGCCTGCCAGGCAGGTGCTGTGCCTCTGAGCTAAATTGCAAGTGCCTATATCAACATTTTGTGAAGCCAGATCATTGTGTGCTGGCTGCCTCTTCAGCCCATGGCATACTGGACTGCAATTTCTACTATTGTTCTAGTCTGAAGAAATACAACATTCACATTGCCAATAAAGTGAGACAACTGTATTACTCATAGATGGGAATCAAGGAATGATAAAAGCCTAAGATTTATGGCAAGTTCATCATCCAGAGCTCAACAAAGCTGTCCACAGTGGATGGACTCCGGTCTGCATGTATTCTAATTGCACCATACCACAGCATCCTCAGAAATCAGCTTCCTCTGGGAATTATACTCTGGGACAACAGGACATGCTAGGCTAAAGCACTATAGGACCTCCTGTTCTAGGAAAACTAGGAGCAGAGCCATGACTCTTCTGGTCATTTCGTCCTGATTTCAGCATATGAGCACATTCTTTAGTTATTTTTGAGAACTACAGAGGAGAAAAGAGGAAGAACTAGGTTTGTCCAAGCCCATCTGGAGAACATAACCTACCCATTTCTGTAAGAAAGCATGGTAGGTAACATTTGCTTCATTCCTAGATATTCTCAGCCTCAGACTTGGCAATTTTGCACTAATGCATACAATGAGGAATAGTTCATAGTGAACTGTTTTTAATATATCAGAATTTAAATTACCTAGATTTTTTAACTGTTCATTTGAATTGAGCTATCTGCCAAAGTCAAACCCTTCAGTGTACCATTACATTTTGAGCAGGTTTGTAAAGATGTTTAAAAGCACAAAACATTAGCAGGAAATAACTTGCTAGTGTGCAGTTGTACATAGACTTATACACTGACTTCATATATGTGCAAACACTGACTGTGAAATGACGTTATCTTGGTTTTATAAATATAACACTAAAGAGAATAACAAGTGGTATACTCACAAAAGATTTATTCATGAATGTTCCATCTTTATATGATTTATAAAAATATAAAATTTTGGGCTGGGGATTTAGCCTGGCAAGTGCAATATGCTGAGCTTGATTGATTCCTCAGTACAAAAAAAAAATCTAAAGTTGAAACAATGCAATTAGTAATCTTAAACTCCTCTTTTGTACACTTTATTTTCTTAAGATTTATAATATAGACAGATATTGTAAAACTTAAATTTGTTTTTGTAATTCTTCATTTATTTATTTTACTATTTTTATTTTTATTAGTGCATTTTTGCAACACATAATGATTACATGACTTGTGGGGAGATGATAGATGTGCATAATGTATCTCATTTCTTTTTTTCATACTCTTTTCTCCTCTCTGCCTGCTACCTCGATCTCTTGGTCCCCTTCCCCTTCTCCTTAATCCCCTTCCATAGATAGACCTTCCCAAGATCTATGTACCTACTTCCTATTATCTATCTTTTATTTTCTTCTATTTATATTTTAAGTTTCTCATATAATACATACCATGTGATATTTAAGCTTGTGTGTCTGATTTATCTCGCTTAACTTTATGGTATCAAGGTACATCTGTCTTCCTACAAATGATACAAATGTATCTTTCTTTAGACAGAGTAGTACTCCATTGTGTATAAATAAATTTTCTTTATCCATTCATCTATAAATGGATATGGAAGCCACTTCCAAGATTTAGCTATTATAATTTATGCTGTCATTAACATGGGTATGCATGTGTCATTGTAATATGATGTCTCTAACTCTTTTGGGAAGTTACTCAAAGGGGGAATAGCTGGATTCAATGGAATTTCTAGTTTTAGTCCAAAGCAAAATATACCAGTGTATTAATGCACAAACTCAGGCTTCAACTTCAGCCTAAATCATCTGAATGGAAAATGGAAATCAAGAAATGGGATTATGACTCCTATAGTAAGTTGTGGATTTTTTTTTTTTGATTTGTGGATTATTCACATAGTTTTCCCTGATAATTGTTGGTAAATTTTAACATGGTAAATAATAAAGAAGGAAATAAACATACAATATTTGTGTACATTTGGATATTTAAGAGTAAGAGGTTGTAGGACTGAGGACTAGATAAATTCTAAATGACAGTAATTGAAAGAGATACAATATCTCCCCGATGTTTCATTTAACATCATTTCAAAACCAGAATATACTTGATTGAATGACAGTGGCAGTTGATACAATATCAGCACTTTCTCATGAGGCACGAGAAAAACCTAGATGATTATATTAAATACATGCACATGTAATCGT
Organism: Heterocephalus glaber; assembly: GCF_053883595.1. Taxonomy (NCBI): domain Eukaryota; kingdom Metazoa; phylum Chordata; class Mammalia; order Rodentia; family Bathyergidae; genus Heterocephalus; species Heterocephalus glaber. The sequence continues at coordinate 12,088,256 of NW_028258308.1, read as the reverse complement.
TCCAAATATTTTCTTTTGAAGTAAATAGTAATAATTGAATTACTTTTCAAAAACATATAAATATTATGACTTCAAATTTTTGGCCAAAGGTATATATTTGAATATATATCAAAACTTCTCTTGGATACACCAAACGTAGTTATTTGAGTCAATTATCAATAATAATTGATCAAATATCACAATCTCCGTCATGATTGTCATATTGCACCTTAAGCATATTCTTCTTTTTAGAAACTGATAACAATATTGATACTGATATAAATGTACATATAAAATAAATTAAAACAATAAAATTAACATTAAATTACTACACAGAAAGATTAATTGAAATAGATTTAAATACAAAATTTTGACACTAGCAAAAAAATGAAGAGGTAGGAATAAAGAAATAACAGAAATATAGGTCCAATAATTAAATTATGACCCAGCTTTGAATATAAGGAACAATGTTTAATGAAATATCAGTATCCAATAAATGGATAAATAAATTATTAAGCATATATTACCATTAAAATGATGTTAATTTCATGAACAAATATTAATGTGAGTTATTTCAAAATATAAATTCTTTCTATAACAGAAGCATAGCTGGGTACAAAGTTAACACTCAAACATCAAGAGCATTCTTCTACACAAATGACACACTCACCAAGAGAGAAATTAGGGAAACCACACTTTTCACAATAGCATCCAAAAATGAACTACCTAGGAATCAATCTAATGAAGGAAGTAAAATATCTCTACATTGAAAATTACTATTTTGAAAAAGAAGATTGAAGAGAATAGCAGAAAATGGAAAGATAGCTCTTGTTCTTGAGTATGAAGAACCAATATAGTGAAAATGGCCATACTCTCAAAACTGTTACAAAGCTTCAAGATCGTCATGGAATTTTGAACAATTTAGACTTTGTACTCAGCTATTCTACTGAATTTGGTTATTAAATTTAGAAATCTTTTAGTGGACTTTTGAGGTCTTCTATGTAAAGTATCATGTCATCTGCAAATACTGATAATTTAACTTCTTCCTTTCCAATCCTTATTCCTTTTATTTCTTTCTCTTGTCTTACTGCTCTGGCTAATGTTTCCAGAACTATAATAAACAAGAGTGGTGACAGTGGTCATCCTTGTCTTGTTCCTGATTTTAAAGTGAAAGCTTTCGGTTTTTGTCTATTAAGTATGACATTGGGTTTTGTTTTATCATACATGGCCTTTATCAGATTGAGATAAAGACCATCTATTCCAATTTTCAGTAGGTTTTTTTTTTTTAACCATAAATGGGTGTTGGACTTTGTCAAATGCCTTTTTGCTTCTATTGAGATGTTCATATGTTTTTTATCCTTGGCTCTGTTAATATAGTGTATTACATTTATTTATTTGCATATGATGAACTACCTCTGCTTCCGTGGGATGAGTCATACTTGTTCTTGGTATATAATCCTCTTGATGATTTACTGCATTCTGTTTGTCAGTACCTTATTGAGAAATTTTGCATCTATGCTCATTAGAGAGACTGGCTTGTAGTTATTTTTTTTTATTGGATTCATCTCTGTATTTGATATTATGGTAATGTTTGCTTCCAAGAATGATCTTGGAAGTATCGCATCTCTTTCAATTTTGTTAGCGTTTGAGAAGTAGCAACATCAGGTCTTCTCTAAATTTCTTGTAGAATTCAGCAATGAATCCATCAGGACCTAGGTTTTTCTGTGTTGGTAGGCTTTCAATTAGATCTTCAATTTCATTGACTGATATTGATTTAGAATTTTTATATCTTTTGGATTCAGGTTTGGTAATTCATATGAATCTAAGAAACTGTACATTTATTCTGTGTTTTCCGTCTTATTAGAATACAAATTCTCAAAGTAGGTATTGATGATCTTCTGGATTTCCAAAAGATCCATGATGATTTCACCCTTTTCATTCCTAACTGCATGGATTTACGTCTTTTCTTTCCCTCTATTTAAAAAAGGTTGGCTAAGGGTTTGTCAATTTTATTTAATCTTCCAAAGAACCAACTCTTCAATTCATTCCTGCTTTGTATTGTTTTCTTAGTCTCTGTGCATTAATTTCTGCTCTGATCTTTACAATTTCCACCTTCATATGAGCTTTGGCCTTGACATGTTCTTTTTTTTTCTTAAATTCTTTTATTGGTACATTTTAGGTATACAATATGTTTACATTTATCATTGAGTGCTTGTACCTGTACATGTATCTTAGTTCTTATTTTTTGCTCATTACCTGCGTGCCCTTCACCCCTCCACCCTTCCCTATTCACATAGACTTCGTTTCCATTTTTTTTTCTTTTCTCATAATTTTTCCTTTCTATTCTTTCCTTTCCCCATCTCCTCCCACCACCCCTAGCACTTTGGACCTTTTCCTATTTCAAATTATCAATTATTAGTTATTAAACCTTTTATTCCTTATTTACACTCTCAGTTTCTCACACTAGAGAAATTATTCAGTATTTACACATGTGTGTCCTATTTATTTCACTTAAGAGTATGGGCTCAATACACATCCATTTAGCTATAAATGACTCTAGCTTTTCATTCTTTATGGCTGAGTAGTACTCCATTTTATTAAAAAAAAACACATTGTCCTTATCCAGTTTCCAGTTGATGGGCACTTGGGCTGCTTCCAAGCTTTAGCTATTACAAACTGTGCCACCATAAACATGGGTGCAAATATATCTCTGTGGTATGATTCTTTTAATTCTTTTGGGGGAAAACCCAGCAGGGGAATAGCTGGGTCAAATGGGACCTCCAGGCCTAGTTCTTTGAGGTATCTCCACATTGATTTCCATAGTGGTTGCACTAGTCTGCACTCCCATCAGCAATGAAGAAGGGTTCCTTTCTATCCACACTCCTGGCAGCTTTTGTTGTTGGTTGATTTCTTGATAGCATCCACTCTTTCTGGGGTGAGGTGGAATGTCAGTGTTGTTTTCATCTGCATCTCTCAAATGACCAGTGATGTCGAATAATTTTTCTTATGTTTCTTTGCTGCTTTTACTTCTTTGTCTGAGAAATGTCTGTTCACTACAGATGCCCATTTTTGAATTGGGTCTTTAAATTTGGGGGGTCTGATTTTTTTTAAGTTCTTTATATATTCTAGATAGTAGCCCTTTGTCTGAATTACAGCTGCTAACATTTTTTTCCCATATTGTTGGTTGCCTGTTAGCTCTGTTGGTGGTTTCTTTTGTAGTGCAAAAGCTTTTTAGTAAGATGAAATCCCAGTTGTTGATTCTTTCTGCTAGTTCCCATGCTATTGAAGTTTTGTTCATGAAATCTTTTCCTATGCTAATATCTTCAAGAGTTCTACCTAACCTATCTTCCAGGCAAGTTTAGTGTTTCTGTCTTAATATTTAGATCTTTAATCCACTTCAATCTTAGTTTAGTGCATGGTGATATATATGGGTCTAGTTTTAATCTTTGGCAGGTTGAAATCCAGTTTTTCCAGCACCATTTATTAAATAGGCTATCTTTCCTCCAATGAGGGTGGTTGGCTCCTTTGTCAAAGATGAGATGGCTGAGTATGTCTGAAGTTGTTTCTGCATCTTCTAAACTATTCCACTGATCCTTGTGTCTGCTTCTTTGCCAGTTCCATGCTGTTTTTACCTTAGTAGCTTTGTAGTATAGCTTCAAGTTGGATAGTGCGATACTCCCAGCCATGTCTCTGTTGCCCAGAATTTCTTTTGCTATTCTAGGTCTCTTCTGGTTCCAAATGAATTTTTGGACTGTTTTCTCTAATTCTGTGAAGTATATTGTCAGAATTTCAATCGGCATTGCATTAAATCTATACAGTAGTTTTGGAAGTATGGCCATTTTCACAATATTGGTTTTTCCAACACAGGAGCAAGGGATGTCTTTCCATTTTCTTATGTCCTCCTCAATCTCCTCTTTTAGGGTGCTGTGATTTTCAGTGTAGAGGTCCTTTGCTTCCTTTGTTAGACTGATTCCTAGATATTTCATTTTTTTGGATGCTATTGTAAAAGGAATTGTTTCCCTAATTTCTCTCTCAGTGAGTCTGCTATTTGTGTATAAGAAGCCTATTGGTTTTTGAGTGATGACCTTATATACAGCTACTCTACTGAATCTGTTAATTAAGTCTAGAAGTCTTTTGGTAGTGTTTTTTGGCTCTTCTATGTAAAGTGTCATATCATCAGCAAATAATGAGAGTTTAACTTCTTCCTTTCCTATCTTCATTCCTTTTACGTCTTTCTCTTTTCTAATTGCTGTGGCTAATGTTTCCAGAACTATATTGAGCAGGAGTGGTGATAGTGGGCATCCTTGTCTTGTTCCTGATTTTAGTGTGAAAATTTTCAGTTTTTGACCATTTAGTATGATGTTGCTTGTTGCTTTTTCATATGTAGTCTTAATCAGGTTGAGATAAAGACCGTCTATTCCAATTTTCTGTAGAGTTTTTATCTTGAATGGGTGTTGGATTTTGTCAAATGCCATTTCTGCATCTATTGAGAGGATCATATGGTTTTTATCCTTGACTCTATTAATATGGTGTATTACATTTATTGATTTATGAATATTGAACCATCCTTGCATCCCTGGGATAAATCTGACTTTGCCAGGGTGTATAATCTTCTTGATGACCTTCTGTATTCTGTTTGCCAGTGTCTTGTTGATGATTTTTTGCATCTGTGTTCATTAGGGAGATTGGCCTGTAGGTCTATTTTTAGGTTGGGTCTTTCCCTGGTTTTGGGATCAAAGTAACACTTGCTTCCAGGAATGAATTTGGAAGCCTTGCTTCCCTTTCAATTTCCTTGATGAGTTTAAAGAGTAATGGCATTAGTTCTTCTTTAAATGTCTTGTAGAATTCAGCAGTGAAGTCATCAGGACCTGAGCTTTTTTTGGTGGTAAATATTTTATTACATTTTCAATTTCACTCATTGTAATTGGGGTGTTTAGAATTTCTATATCTTCTTCATTTAACTTTCACAATTCATATGTATCTATTAATCTGTCCATTTCTTCTGTGTTTTCACTTTTATTAGAGTACAGTTTCTTGAAATAGGTATTGATGATCCTCTGGGTTTCTGCTGGGTCTGTTGTGACTTCCCCTTTTTCATTCTTAATTGCATAGATTTGAACCTTTTCTTTCCTTCTTTTTTTTTGATAAGGTTGGCTAAAGATTTATCAATTTTATTTATGCTTTCAAAAAACAACTCTTTGATCCATTAATTTTTTGTATCATTCTCTTTGTCTCCATTGTATTGATTTCTGCTCTGATATTTAAGATTTCCTCTCTTGTGCAAGTTTTGAGTTTGTTATTCTCTTCTTTTTCTAGGAGGTTGAGGTTCTGCATTAGGTTGTTTATCTGAGTTCTCTCTGTTTTCCTAATATGTGCATTCACTGCTATGAATTTTCCATGTAGAATTGCTTTCATTGTGTCCTATAGATTCCTGTATGTTGTACTGGCATTTTCATTTACTTGTAGAAACTGTCTAATTTCTTTTTTAATTTCCTCTATGACCCATGGTTGCTCAGGAGGGTATTATTCAATTTCCATGTGTTTGTGGGAGTTTTACAGTTTTGCATATTATTGATCTCCAATTTTATTGCACTATGGTCTGATAATATACAAGGGGTAATTTTGATTGTTTTACATTGACTTAGACATGTCCTATGAGCTAGCATGTGGTCTATTTTGGAGAATGACCCATGTAGAGCTGAAAAGAATGTGTATTCTGATTTTGTGGAGTGGAGCACTCTGTAAATATTAACTCAATTTGTTCAAAAGCATGGTTCAGTTCTTGAATATCATTGTTAATTTTTTGTCTAGATGACCTATCTGTTTGTGATACTGGGGTATTGAGGATCCCCACTACAACTGTATTAGTACTTATTTGGTTTTTCATGTCCATTAATATTTGTTTTGTATCATTGGGAGCATTTGTATTTGGTGCATATATATTTAGGATTGTCATCTCTTCTTCTTGGATTGTTCCCTTCACAAGGATGTAGTGACCATCTTTGTCTCTTTTAATTAGTTTTTGTTTGAAATCTATTTTGTCTACAAATAAGATTGCTACCTCTGCTTTTTTCTGGGTTCCTGTTGCATGGAGAGCCGTTTTCCATCCTTTTACTTTCAGTCTATGAATTTCTTTTTGAGTTCAGTGTGTTTCTTGTATACAGCATATTGCTGGATTTTACATCTTAATCCAGTCTGTCAGTCTACTTCTTTTGATTGGTGAATTGAGGCCATTAACCTTGAGAGTTATAATTGATAGATATTGACTCATCCTTGTCATGATGTTTTACTGTTGTTGGTTCTTATTTCTTTTTCTTCCTTTCCCTTTAGTTTCTTTCCTTGCCTAGTGGCTTCCCTCTGTTGAGCCTCATGGGGTTGTGACATTTGTTGCCTCTTTCTAGGATATTGGTTAGAATTGTTTGGAGTGCTAGTTTGGTGTTCATGAAATTACTCAGGTGTTCTTTGTCATGGAAGTATCTAATTTCCCCATCAATTCTGAAAGATAATTTTGCAGGATACAACAGTCTAGGTTAAAAGTTATTTTCTTTTAGGCCTCAAGATACTTGACTCCAGGCTCTCCTTGAGTTGAGGCTTTGTGTTGAGAAGTCTTCTGTGATTCTGATGGGCTTTCCTTTATAGGTGATTTGTTTCTTTTCTCTAACTGCCTGTAGGATTTTGTTCTTCTGTTGGGTTTCTGGGATCTTGACTTATATGTCCAGGTGTAGATTTTTTTTGATCATGGCTAGTGGAGTTCTATATGCCTCACTTATCTGTGCATCCAATTCTCCACCTCTGTCTGGGAAGTTTTCTACTATTACTTCTGTGAACTGATTTTTTATGTCAAATGTACTTTCTCCTATTTTTTTCTTGGACTCCTATCAGTTTTATGTTATTCTTCTTTGCATCATGTAGCAGCTGCTGAATTGATTTCTCATGGCCCCTACTATTTTCAAGAAATCTCTGTTTTCATGTTCCTTCACCACAATCCTCTCTTCTATATCTGATATTCTAACTTCAGATTCTCTTAATCTGCTCTGCTTGATTTCAATGGAGTTTTTAATCTCTTGAATATCTGTTTGAATCTGTTTCATGGATTCCATTCTTTCTTATGTTAGGCAATCATGGTTTCCATTTCTTTCTTATGCTGGGCATTCATGGCTTCCAGCATGATTCTGAGCTCATCTATTTTTTTATCTGTTTCTCTTCTGGAGCCTCTAATCATGCCTTTCACTCTGCTCACCATGTCCTTAGTTATCTGGGAGATTATTTCTGCTTTGAATTTTTCTAGAGCCTCATTCATCTGTTTTGTTACTTCCTGTGCTATCAGTTCAGGGTATCCAGGTAGTTCATGATCAGACTTTTCCACCTCATTACCACCAGAATTTGCCTTTTGGGGAGTGGAAGTTTGAGTTTGTGACTTGCTTAAATGTCTTCTCATATTTGTTTTTGGTACTGTACTTGGTTTAGTTCCTGGTTTGATATTTTGAAGTTGCTTATTGTAAGTATCTTTGTTGATGTATTTAGAACCCTTATGGAATGATTGCTTCTCAGAGATGTCTTCCAGATATAGCTGGTCTTTAGGTTTTGAGCCTCTAATGGCTCTGAGGCTATCTCATTTTCATTATACCAGGATGGACAATTGATTAGATCAATCACAACACCTTAGCCCAAGTGATACAATCAAAATCACCATAGCATCAAATACATCATTAGAGAATGACAATTTGTAGTAGTTATTAATCTATCACCTTTAGAAATGAAGAGCCTCCTTCAGGGTATGTCCTTGCTGTCACAATAGACAACATTGGCAGCAGTGTGCAGTTATAAGTCAATGAGTCTCAGTAAGCTAGCCCCAGATCTGTGAGATTCAGGCAGATTCCTGGCTGCAAGTCCCAAATTGAACTCCCTGTCCACCTGCAGTGTTGCACTCTGCAAGGTTCTATTGCAAGTTTCAGCTGCATTTTCCCTGAAGAAAGTCCAGGTTCCAATGGGAGCTGATGATCCCTTCAGCTTACCAAGCATGGTGGTCTGGTGTGCTTTTATTGCAGAAATTCTCTCCACTTTTCCAGGCTTGTTTTCATCATGGAGCCTGAGAGAGGCCCTCCCTGTGTTGTTCACTTCTGCAGCTCAGGACAATGGTTTTATGTCCCCCTGTGCTTCTGCAGTGTAGAGCCAAGTAGCTGCACAGCCAGAAGGCCAGAGCTGGTGGGGGAGGGGTTGTTGTTGTTGTTGGAGGCACCGGGGTGGTCAAGCTGGGGCTGGTGGATGTGTCTGGGGGGTTCTCCTCACCCTGTCTTGGTTCCAAGCCTGTCCTGGCAGCAAGCTGGTGGAGCAAGCTGGAGAAAGCAGGCCCCAGTCAGGCTGCAACCACTGGGCCCCACTCTGGCCTGCTCAGGCCCACCCAACCCACTCGGCAAAGCTGGGGCAGGTGGGCATGCCTGAGGGGGTCCTCTTCGCCCTGTCTTAACATGCTTTTCATTTTCCAAAAGCTTGAAGTTCAACATTAGGTTGTTTACTTAGGCTTATTCTGTTTTTTCTGATATGGGAATTCAGCACTATAAATTTCCCTTCTGAGACTGCTTTCATTGTGTCCCATGAGTTTCAGTATGTTTTATTGGTGTTATTGTTTAAATGTAGAAACTGTCTAATTTCTTCTTTAACTTCATCTGTAGTACATTGGGTGTTCCAGAGTGTGTTATTTATTTTCCATGTGTTGATGAAGTTCTTGTGATTTATTTTGCCATTGATTTCCAATTTCATGGACTGTGGTCTGATAATATGCATGAGATAATTTCAGTTCCTTTAGATTTATATAAGCATGTTCTATGAGAAAGTATGTGGTCTATTTTGGAGAACATCCAATATGCAGCTGAAAAAAGTGGGTACTTTGTGGGGTGGAACACTCTGTAGACAACTACTAAGTCCATTTATTCAAAAGTTTGGTTCAGTTCTGATGTTTCATTGTTGATTTTGTATCTAGTTGACCTGTATATTTGTGATAGTGGGGTATTGAGGCCCCCCATTACAATTGTTTAGTGCTTATTTGGTTTTTGATGTCTATTAATTTTTGTTTTGTATGGATAGGTGTTGTGGTATTTGGTGCATATATATTTGTGATTGTTGTCTCTTCCTCTTGTATTATCTTTACATGACAGTGACCTTCTTCATCATTCTTCATCAGTTTGGGCTTGAAATCCACTTTGTCTACAAATAGAATAGCTATCCCTGCTTTTTTCTGTGTTCCTGTCACATGGAGTATTGTTTTTCATCCTCTGACTGTCTATGAATTTCTTTGTGAATTAAATGTGTCTTGTATGCAGCATTTTATTGTATCTTCTTTCTTGATCCATTTCACCAGTTGTTTTCTTTTGATTGGTAATTGAGACCATTAGCATTGATGGTGATAAGTGATATGCATTGGCATATGCTTGTCATGTTATTTCCTGATGTTGATTGACTGTCTTTCCCCTCTGTTTAATTGTTTACTTTGCCTGGTGCATTCATTCTGTCTAGGTTCATGGAGTTGTAGTCCTTGTTATCTCTTTTTAGAATGTCCTTTAGAACACTTTGTTGTTCTGATTCGGTGGTCATGAATTTCCTCAGGTGTTCTTTGTCATGAAATTATCTTATTCTCCATAAATTTTGGAAGGTAGTTTTATGGGGTACATCAATTTGGCTTGGAGTTTGTTTTCTTTTAGGGCTTGAAATACTTTACCAGGTTCTCCTTGATTTGAGCATTGTGTTGAAATGTCTCCTGTGACTGAGGATTTTCCTTTATAGGTGATTTATTTCTTTTCTCTAACAGCTTTTAATATGCTGTTTTTGTGTTGAATTTCTGGAATCTTGACCCTTATAAGCCTTAGTGTAGAATGTTTTTGATCATGGCTAGTTGGAGTTCTATATGCCTCACTTATCTATGCCAAATTCTTTTTCCATGCTTGAGAAGTTTTCTTCCATTACTTCATGAACAGGTTTTTTATGTCATCTGTGCTTTCTCCTGCTTTTTCACTGACTCCAACCAATCTTATGTTGTTCTTCTTTGTATCATCTTGCAAATATTGGATTGATTTTTCTTAGTCTCTTGCTATTTTTAAGAAATCTTTCTTTACATGGTCACTAACTGCAATCCTGTCTTCTATATCTGATGTTCTGTCCTCAAATTGGCTCATTCTCCTGGATATCCATTTGAATCTGTTTCATTGATTACATTTCTTCCCTATGTTGGAAATTCATGGTTTCCATCATTTTCCTAAGCTTTTACACTTTTTTGTCTGTATTTTCTCTAGAGTCATAAGCATGTCTTTCATTATGGTCACCATCTCTGTAGTTATCTGATAAATTATTTCCAATTTTTTTGAGAGCCTCATTCATCTGCTTTATGATTTCTGCTGTTATCATTTCAAAGAGTCTAGGTGGGTGGCTTTCCAATTGTTCCACCTCATTGAACCCTGGGTTTCCCTTTGCTGATCTGCAAGACTGGGGTTGCATCTTACTTCTGTGTCTTCTCATTTTCTTTTATTTTTTTTAAAGTTTAATTCCTGGGTTGAAGCTTATAAATTGCTTATGATGTGTAGCATTGTTTGTAGTATTTAGAACTCTTAGGAAATGACTATCTCTCAGAGATGTCTTCTAGGGATTTGGATAGCTGGGATTTGAATTTTGAGTCTTGCAAGATCCTACCATCTCAGTTTATTTGGGATGAGAAGCTGCTGCCTACTGGGCCCAGTGCCCGGTTCTTTTGTACTGGTATAGTTTATGACTCTTAGACAATCTCAGTCTTGACATACTAGGAAGAGAAACTGATCAGAACAATCATATCACCCTGGCTAATCAGCAATAACAATAGCATTAAACATAGCCTATAAAATGACAAACTGTGGTAACTATTAATTTGCCACTTTTAAACATATGAAATTGATTTGTGGCTATATAACAAAATCCAAAACAAATCAGAAAGTTGTACACAGAAAACAAGCCCTCAGTATGTTGATTTTTACCCTCAGGGAGAAAATTCAAAAGAGGCTGGGGAAAAAAGGAGAAAAGGAGAAGAGAAAAAAAATAGAAGCAAGGATGGAGGACACAGGAAGATTAGAAGAATTTCAGGAAACTGGTGAAGGAAGGAGGGAAAGAGAGAAGGAAGAAATAAAGACAAGAACAAAACATAACATTTTAACATACTGCATGATGAGTGGATGAGGTAGTCCATTGTACCATTTCTTCCTTTGGATTCTCAGGCATGGTTTGGCAGTGCAAGAACTCTGTAACATTAACAAATTCAATAAAAAGTAAATTAAAAAAAAGAACAAAACAGAACAACAACAAATGAGAAACACTACTCACACCCATATAAAAATAAAAATGATCAAAAAAAGAGAAACAATATAAAAACAAGAAGAAAGATAGGAAAATGTCCACTTCAAGGTGTGTCTCTACTATCCCTGGTAAACAAAGTGGGCAGACAGTCCAAATTCACGTTAATCAATTTCAGCAAGCCAGCTGTACACCCATATCAGGGTAGTGAACAATCCCAACAAGCCTGTAACTTCAGTTCCACCAGAGATCAAGCTGGTCTCTGGCTTTGAGGGTGGGACCCAATTTGTTCCAGACACTCTGTGTGCCTCCTGCCTGCTGGAACCTGGCTCCCTGTGGGCTGGTACTTGGTTCTTGACTTCCTAATGACTTAACTCAGCAGACTCTCCTTGACACTTCAGTAGCTAAACAAAGCTTGCAGCTCCCCTGAATTCCAAGCTCAGTTGTCCCTTTTCCAAGATGGCTACTAGCCAATCAACCTGTCTTAGTGGGTATCTGAAACCAAATAACTCACCAGATACTGCAGTCCCCTGTGTCCACTGCTTTGTTCCACTGGACTGTTTCTTCATGGAGGCCTCTAAAGTTGCCAGTAGTCACAATGAAGATTTGAGCCACCCCTCCCACACAATGAGTCAGGGCTCAAGGGCAATGTGCTACTTACTAACTCCTACTTCTTCATTGAAATCTCTCTCTTTGCTCCCCCTGTGGGTTTCAACTCTTACTTCAGGCCTTTTCCTGGGTTCTGGGGACACACTTTCCTCATCTTCTTCTTCACATTGCTATATTACAAGGTCAGAATGCCAAATCTCTGACAGGCTCTTCCTCTTCTATTTACCACTCTGAAATCTTCCTACATAATCTATTTGAAGAAAACCAAGTTTTCTTTTATTAGATGCATACAAAAAAATGCTTTTTCAAGTTTTGTCCCTCATCTATTTTATTCATTTTTAAATACACCTATTAGGATTTGCTCACAAGAATTGATGATTTAGCATTATTTAAAAGAGATGAAATAAACACTAAATATTTAAGCCATACAAATATATAGATAAGTGATTTTAAGATTGACAAAACTTCCTTTTAAGCTTTGCTTCTTCATGTCTACAGATTTAAATTACTCCTGTCAGAGGAGGCTTCCAGGTAGGTGTGTCACAGCTCCCAATGCAGAGGAGGCTTCTGGGTCAGTGTGCCTCAGCTCCCAGTGCAGAGGAGGCTTCCAGGTCAGCTTAACACTGCTCCCAGAACAAGGGAGGTGAGCAGCACTGGTGCCAGCAGCACACTCCCACCCTCTGTCAAAATGAGAAGACATGTAAACAAGCCTAAGAACTAGACTTCCAGATCACCTACAGCAACTCTAAAGGGAAATGAGATGGAACACTCTGATACTGAACCACCTGGATTCCCTGAACTAGCAACAAAAGACAACCTGGAAATAATGAAATCAGAAATAATTTTTCACAGAACAGCAGAGATTGTGCCCATAGTGCAAACATGATTAATAAATCTAGAGAGGACACAGATAAAAACATTAGAGGACCTGAGGAACATGATGGAATCCCAAAATAGAAAACAAATGGAACCCATAAAACAAATACAAACATATTTCTAGGAAATTAAAAACTCCACTGAAAGTCTATGCAGCAGAATGAGCCAATGTGAAGACAGAATTTCAGATATAGGAGATAAGATTGAAATTAGTAACCAGGAAAATAAAAATTTCTTTAAAATTGTAAAGGACCAGGAGAAATCAATCCAGCAGCTGTTAGATGATGCAAAGAAGAATAACATAAGACTGATCAGAGTCAATGAAGAAACAGGAGAGAGTGCAGATGACATAAAAAAAGCTGTTCACAGAAGTGATGGCAGAAAACTTCCCAAGCAGGGGAAAAGGACTTGTCATATAGATAAGTGAGTCATATAGGACTCCAAATATCCTTGATCAAAAAAAATCTACAAATAGGCATATAATTGTTAAGATTCCAGAATCTCAACAGAAGAACAAAGTTCTATAAGAAGTTAGAGAAATCAAAGCACATACAATGGAAAGCCCATCAGAATCACACCAGACTTCTCAACACAAACCCTCAAGGCAAGAAGAGCTTGGAGTGACATATTGCAAGCCTTAATGAAAAACAACCTCCAACACAGATTGATGTACCCTAGAAAATTATCTTTAAAAATTGATGGTGAAATAAGATACATTCATGACAAAGAGCACCTTAGGAACTTCATGAATACCAAACCAGCTCTCCAAAGAATTTTACACAATATCCTAGGAAAAGACAAATAGGATCACAACCCAAGGAAGCCCACCAGAATGAATCCATAGAGCACGACAAGAAATTAAGAGCAAAGGGGGAGAATCCAACAAAAAGAAAAAGTCATGACAATGATAATTCAATACATACCAGTTATAACCATCAATGTTAATGGTCTCAATTCACCAGTCAAAAGAAAGAGACTGCCAGAATGGGTCAAGAAGCAAAATCCAACAATATGCTGCATACAAGAGACACACTTAATTCAAAAGAAAACTCAGACTGAAAGTTAAAGGGTGGAAAACAATACTTCATGCAACAGGAAGCCGAAAAAAACCAGGAGAAGCTATCCTCTTTGCAGATCAAGTGCATTTCAAACCAACACTGATTAAGAGAGATGAAGAAGGACACTACATCCTTGTAAAGGGAAGAATCCAAGAGGAAGAGATGACAATCATAAATAGATATGCACCAAACACTAGTGCACACAACTACATAAAACAAATACTAATGGACATGAAAAGTCATATATGCACTAACACAATTGTAGTGGGGTACCTCAACACCCCACTGTCACAAATAGATAGATCAACTAGACTAAAAATAAGTAATGAAATACTAGAACTCAATCGAACTCTTGAACAAATGAGCTTAACAGATGTTTACAGAGTTTTCCACCCCACAAAATCAGAATACACATTCTTATCAGCTGCATATGGGTCATTCTCAAACTAGACCACATACTCACACATAAAACATGTTTAAGTAAGTGCAAAGGAATTGAAGTTATCCCCTGTACATTATCAGACCACAGTGCGATGAAAGTGGGAATCCATAGCAAAAGAAACTCCAAAAATTTCATAAACACGTGGAAATTGAACAGCACACTTCTGAATAACCAATGGGTCACAGAGGAAATTAAAGAAGAAATCAGACAGTTCCTTCAATTAATTGACAATGACAATACAACATATCGGAATCTATGGGACACAATGAAAGCTGTCTTACGAGGGGAATTCAGAGCAGTGAATATGCTTATTAGGAAAACAGAGTGATCCCAATTAAACAACATGATGCTGAACCTCAAGCTTCTAGAAAAAGAAGACCAGGACAAACCTAAAGCCTGTAGAAAGGAGGAAATTATAAAGATCAGGGCAGAAATCAATTCAATGGAGACTAAGAAAACAATACAAAAAAATCAATGAAGCCAAGAGTTGGTTCTTTGAAAGAATCAACAAAATTGACAAACACTTAACCCTCCTTATCAGAAAAAGGAAAGAAAAGGCCCAAATCCATCCAATTAGGAATGAAAAGGGTGAAATTCCAGTGGACCTAGCCAAAATTCAGAGAATCCTCAATACCTACTTAGAGAACCTATACGCCAATAAGATGGAAAACACAGAAGAAATGGACAGATTCCTAGATATGTATGAATTTCCAAAGTTGAATGAAGACCTAAAACTTCTAAACAACACAATATCAATTAATGAAATTGAAAATGTAATTCAAAAATTACCAACTAAGAAAATCCAGGGTCCTGATGGCTTCACTGCTGAAATCTACAAGACATTTAGAGAAGAACTACTGCCACTTCTATTTAAATTCTTCAATGAAATTGAAAGGGAAGCAATACTCCCAAATTTGTTCTGGGAAGCAAACCTCACCTTGATCCTCAAAACAGAGAAAGACCCAACCAAAAAAGAGAGCTATAGGCCAATTTCACTAATAAACATAGATGCAAAAATCCTAAATAAGATACTGGTAAATAGAATGCAGAAGATCATCAAGAGGATCATACACCCTGACCAAGTGGGATTCATCCCAGGGTTGCAGGGATGGTTGAATATATGCAAATCAATCAATGTACTACACTGTATCAATAGAGCCAGGGATAAACACCATATGATTATCTCAGTAGATGCAAAAAAAGCATTTGACAAAATCCAACACTCATTTATGATAAAAACCCGACAAAAAATTGGAATAGACAGTCTCTATTCAATCTGATAAAAGCCTTCTATGAAAAACCAACAGCCAATATCATACTAAATTCTCAAAAACTGAAACCCTTCACACTAAATCAGAAACAAGACAAGGATGTCCACTATCCCCACTCTCGTTCAGTATAGTTCTGGAAACATTAGCCAAGGCATTAGAAAAGAGAATGAAACAAAAGCAATAAAAATAGGAAATGAAGAAGTCAAATTGTCATTATTTGAAGATGACGTTATACTCTACATAGAAGACACTAATAACTCCACCAAAAATCTTCTAGACTTAATAACCAAATTCAGTAAAGTAGCTGGTTACAAGGTCAACACAGAAAAATAAATAGATTTTCTGTACAAGAGCAATAGACTCACCGAGAGAGAAATACGGCAAATAATTCCTTTCACAGTAGCATCCACAAAACTGAAATACTTAGTAATCAACCTAACAAAAGAAATCAAAGACCTCTTCTCTGAAAACTATAGCACTTCGAAAAGAGAGATTGAAGATGATATCAGAAAATGGAAAGACATCCCTTGCTACTGGGTAAGAAGGACCAACATAATGAAAATGGCCATACTTCCAAAACTGCAGTATAGATTCAATGTAATCCCAGTTGAAATCCCAGCAGCATACTTCATAGACCTTGAGAAAACAATCCAACAATGCATTTCAAACAAAAAGAGACCCAGAATAGCAAAAGCAATTCTAAGTAAGAGAGACATGGCATGGGGAATCACAAACCCCAACTTGAAACTATACTACAAAGCTACTGTGATAAAAACAGCATGGTACTGGCAAAGAAACAGAACTGAGGATGAGTGGAACAGAGCAGAAGACGCAGAAACAACTCCAGACACACTCAGCCACATCATCTTTGGCAAAGGAGCCAAACACCCTCACTGGAGAAAAGATAGCCTCTTTAGTAAATGGTGCTGGAAAAATTGGGCTTCAACTTGCCAAAGATTAAAACTAGTCCTATATCTCTCACCATGCACTAAACTAAAATCAAAATGGATTAAAGATCTAAATATTAAAATAGAACCTCTGAACCAGTTGGAACAGAGGTTAGGTAGAACTCTTGAAGACATTGGTGTAAGAAAAGATTTTATGAACAAAACCTCAGTTGCCCATGAACTGGCACAAACAATCAACAAGTGGCATCTCTTCTTACTAAAAAACTCCTGAACAGCAAGAAAAACCAACAGCAGTGTAAAGAGACAACTCACAACGTGGGAAAAATTTTCTCCAGCGGTCCATCAGACAAACATCTACTATCTCGAATCTATAAAGAACTTAAAAATATCAGACCTTCTAAATTTAAAGACCCAATCCAAAAATGAGCATCTGAAATGAACATACATTTCTCACACAAAGAAGTAGAAATGGCAAATAAACATATGAAATAATGTTCCACATCACTGGTGGCTTGAGAGATGCAAATGAAAGCAATGCTGAGATTCCACCTCACCCCAGAAAGAATGGCTGTTATCAAGAAATGAACCAATAACAAATCCTGGCGGGGCTGTGGGCAAAGAGGAACACTGCTCCACTGCTGGTGGGAGTGCAGACTGGTGCAACCACTGTGGAAATCAGTATGGAGATACCTCAAAGATCTAGGACTGGAAGTCTCATTTGACCCAGCTGTTCCCCTGCTGGGTAGCTTCCCCAAAGAATTAAAAGAATCATACCATAGTGATATATGTGCACACTTTGTAATAGCTAAAACTTGGAAGCAGCCCAAATGCCCATCAACTGGAGACTGGATAAAGAAAATGTGTTTTTTTTTTTTATAAAATGGAGTACTACTCAGGCATAAAAAGTGAGAAATTAGAGACATTTATAGCTAAGTGGATGCATATTGAGATGATACTCTTAAGTGAAATAAATAGGACACACGTGTAAATACTGAATAGTTTCTCTAGTGTGAGAAACTGAAAGTGTAAATAAGGACTAAAAGGTATAATAGATAATGTGAAATAGGAAGAAAAGGGGCAGAGGGGAAGGGGAAGTAGGAGGGGTAGAGGAAAGGAAAGAAGGGAATGCAATTAATATGAGAAAAAGAAAAAAAGGAAACAAAGTCTTTGTAAATAGGGAGGGATGGAGGGGTTGACGGGAGGTCAGGGGAAGGGTGAAAAATAAGAATCAAGAGAGATTATTTAAAGGTGCAAATTTCCAATGATGAATGTCATTATATTGTACACCTAAAGTGTACCAATATAAAGGATATACAGTTAAAAAAATTACTCCTATTGCTTTATGTCAACCTTGTTTTGTCAAAATCAAATATGACATAATATTTTTAAAAATACTTTTTAAAGTGTAATAGCACACTCTATGTCTAGCTGAATATCATATAGGATTTCCTAAAAGACTGTAAGTATTCAGTTTCACATAAAGTTATCTTTTAAACTGCATTGATAAACGTCAAGAAAGTTATAGTCAGTTAAGTAAAAGTATGACTTCATATGTGTCAGAAAACAATTCACATAGATTTTATCCTCAGAATAAAGACTGTTTTCAAGCTTTAGTTTTCATAGCCTATTCTGGCATACAGTTTAGGAAATAAAACCTAGAAATTATTTTTGGCATTTAATTTAATAGCATACTCCCCACATATCTGACATTCAAATGGAATTTAGGGAAACTGGACTAGAAATAAGCATATATGACATAACAGAATGGGCGGTCTCAAATTTTAGTATAAGGTGAAAAAATCGTTTCTAAACACTTAAAACATAAAGCAGCCTTTCTAAAACTTTCATTCTGATCTATACTGCCAAGTTGTATATAGCCTGCAGATCAGGTAGAATAAAATTTTCAAAACAAACATGAAAAACTGTGAGAAAATATATGTACTGATTACATATAACTTAAAATTTTATAAAAATGTACAATGACACTAAACTATGAACCAAAGAAATCAAGAGAAATTGTTAGTAAAATCATACCAGAAAAGATTTTAGATGCTAAAATTATTCATATAAAATAAAAATCATACTTTTTATTTTAAATATATTGACATTTTATTTTCAAAGGAAAGTGCAAACATAATGAAGAAAATACCTATGTACCAATCATTCAGCTTTGTTCAAGGATATAATTTTGTCTAGGAATTAGATTATCAAAGGGAATGATAAACATTGGAATAATATTAATGAAATTACAGACCTCATTAGCAACTTTAAACTAAATTTGTTTGGTTTACAGTTCTCTAGATTTTCATCCATTTTGAAATACACGCAATCCTCACTACAATCAGGATACAATATCCTTCCTCTCCCCTAAATCTCATCGTACTACCTTTTTATTATAGACACCCTCTCTCATGACCTTAAATCCTACTATCTACTCATCTCTTGTTTTGTTTTTGTTGTTTTTAGAGACACAGTCTCCTTTTGTAGTTCAGACTGTTCTCAAACTCGCAGCAATCCTCCTGCCTCAGCCTCCTGAGTGCTCGGATTACAGGTGTGTGCCACCATGCCCTGCTCTGCACTCATCTCTTGTTAAGCACTGTAATTTTGGCATTCTGAGAATGTCATATTAAAGACATCATTATTCTGTAAGTTTCTGAGATTTTATGAATAAACTGTAGTTTATCATCTTACCCAATAAGCCATTGAAGGGCATCTGAGTTCTCAATTTTTGACATCTAAATTTAAAATTTCTCTGAACATATTACCCATATGTTGTTATGTGAAATACATGTTTTTATTTCTCAAAAAGAATTATCCAATATTCTTGAGATTGATGATCCCTATGGTAAGTATTATTTTAGTGTTTTGTATAACTGTTAAAATATTGCATACAATTGCACTATTTGCATTTCCAAACACAATATATAAAAGGTTTATTACCTCTCATTCCTAAATACTTAGAATTGTCAGTATGTGTTAGTTTAGCCATTCTAAAAGATTTGAAACAGTACCTTTTCATAATTATAAGTAGCGTAACTTAATGATTAATTATTTTGAGATCCTCTTTAGATGTTTGTCACCACCTATACCTTTTGTCAGTCTTTTGTGCATTTCTGAATCAAACTTTTAAAATTTTTTACTAAGAAAGTTCTTTATATATATTTTTACCAGTCATTTTTATTTTTGTGGCCTGTGAATACCTGATTCCATCTCATCTAATAGCATCTCCATTATCAAATATCTCTGAATAAAGGATTAAAAGCATAATTGTCATTTAGAAGGTCTAGGTAAAACCATTCAATTTTCCACAAGTTTATATTGTTAGCTTGCCAGTGAATGATTAAATAACCAGCAAACCAATATTTTTGAAAATCAGATGAGTGCTAACTTTTATCAAATTTGAAAAAAAAATTTAATCATCTAGTTAATCTATCTCTAAAACTAGTTATAATTTTGGGTCTGGGGATTTAGCTCAGGGGTTCCAGCGCCTGCCTCACAAGTGCAAGATCCTGAGTTCAATCCCTGGTATCAAAAACAAACAAGAAAACAAATTATAATTTTTGAGGGAAACCACTATTTGGATTTTGTCTACTAACACTGTAAGCGTTTTTTAGTGTTGTTATAACAAAATACAGTATCTTCCCATCAAATTATTTATGAGGGCATGGTTTTTGCATTACTTTCCCTTCCAAAAACATAATATAGGAATATAATTGACACTGAAGCCAGTCTAAATCTAGCACTAAGTAATATTCATTAATAAGTACATGAAAAATTTTATAAGGTATAATATGCAAATAGATACCACAGAAGACAAATTTTCAATAAAACTTTCCTTTTTTGCTTAAGATTTTAATTTTTTAATTTTTTGACTAATTTTAGGCTAAAAAGACATTTTCATGCATTGTTGAGATATTTTAGTGTTTCTAACCTTGTGGATAGATGATTTCAAAGTATAGTTCGGTGTGCATAGAAGCTTTGTAGGAGAAATTAATGATGTTATGACCAATAGGAAAATCTAGCTGAATCTATATGACATACTGGAATAATCTATGAGAAATGTGTAATAAAAGCATGAGTTCTTAAAGAAAAGTGACAGAACCAAAATTTGCAGACTCCTGGAGATATGAGCTCATTCATGCATCTATTTTTCTTCATTGGTAAAGATGATCTATCAAATTGCTTTCGAAGTTAGATTCTATTCAGGCTATTTAAAAGAAAATACAACAATTTTATTTTAAATATCAATATTTATAACTATTTAATAGAAATTATATTTCTGTCTACCATGAACCCAATAAGAAATCTGCTATATGAAAATGTAAATATTGTAATAAAATATGTGATCACAACTGAAGGACAAGGGCTTATAATTTTTCTTCCATGAAAACCGAAAATACAATTACAAGAAATTGTAATATGGCACAATTAATTAAACATGTATTAGTAATTAACAAAATTATCCACCTGTGTTTTATAGATATCTCATCATATTTATGAACTTTCACTTTAAAAATCTCTGCCACAGCTGGACGTGATGGCACATGCCTGTAATCCCAGCACTCCAGAGGCTGAAGCAAAAGGATTGCCGTGAGTTCAAGGACAGCCTGGGCTGCATAATGAGTTCAAAGCCATCCTAAATTACAGAGTGAGACCCAGTCTCAAACAAATAAATTTAAGAAATCTTTACCATTAGAAGATGTGACACTTAAACTGGACTGTTAACTTTATTAGCTTGATTGGCATTAGTAAAGCACATTTCTGAGTCAGTAATAGAAAGATGAACTGTACTTTATGTAGTCCCTGGCTCTTTCCTCCCTGGCACTGTTCTTCTTCTTTGTTTCCCAGCTTCTGTTAAGTGAGAAGCTCAACTCTGTCACTCATTTCCACCATGATGCTTCTGCCTTGCAACCAGCAGGCCCATGACTAACACTTTTAAAGCCATGAGCCAAATTAAAACCTTTCCTGCTTTAAATTGTGGAATCAGATGTTTCCAGGCAATAAAAAGTGCCTTATTAATATGAAGTAACACACTAATTAATTAATAGCAATGTAATCTAGGAACACACAAGAAATATATATATATATATAATTATATATATATATAATTATATATATATATAATTATATATATAATTATATATATATATAAAAGAGGAATTCTGTAAAGGTATATGTGATGATATGGAGAAATCGAAGTTGTGTGACATTGTGAGAAAACATAAAATAAATTTTAAAGAACACTTACATACAAAATACACTTACAATGTTTTCTTCATTTTTTCAATGTTAATTAGAGAAAATATCTCAATCCAAGTGAGTTTTTCCTGTTGACTATGTATATTACTTCTCATGTATATTACTCCAAGAAAAAGTAGTTTATGACTATATATTTTTATTGATAAAAATTTTTTGAATACTTTTAATTTTTACCAAGGTAACTAAGCAAAAAAACGTACTTTAAAATATTTTAGATATATTCACATTTTATACTCAAATTCAGTGTTTTATTTAACAATTTCTATGTTTATACTATGTAAGTTAAAAATATGAATTGTAAGTATCTAATATTCCTACTTTTGTGTTTAATGTAATTTGATTAGTTTCCTAGTTTCTAAAAGTACAGAAAATAATTTTTTTTATTCTTTAGGGAAATACATAGTTTATTTCATTTTAAACTGCAAATGAAATTACTTCAGTTTTGCTGAGCCACATTACTTATTCAAATACCTCCATAGTACAAAGTTTTATGCTCTTATCATCGTAGATAAAACATTTTAAGATGCATAGAAACCATATAAATCACACATTTCCAAAGGAAATGACAATATGCAATGAACTTAAAATTGGTGAAAACTGAAGTCTTTTAATCTCCAGTGATTTCGAGAAATCAAAGCAGAAATATGGCAGATCCTTGATGTATTGTTCTGTATTTTATCTTACCCACTCAGAGAAAATTCCTGCTCTGAATTAACACAAAAAACTACCAGTGACACTCTATTCTTTTGTTCATTGGTGATTTGATTCTTAATTTTCCAAAATATTATTCTTACCAACACTTAGATTTTTCTAGAAGATCTTTAGCTAAAACTCACCCAGGGCGTTGCTTAAGAAAACAATAAAACAAACAAAAGACAAACGAACACTAGAGAAATTGCACTGTTGAATGAGAATAACAAGGATTCTGTTTATCCATTTCACTCTCCTATTCTGGAGGAGACAAGTGGTATGTTTCTGTCCCTGGAGAAAGCTCTTGGTATAAGCTTTGAAATGTCAGGCATAATTAAGACAAAGTGTTCTTTTAGCCCAACAAAAGAAATACATCGTTCAAAATGACTGTCTCTTCAAGTTAGAGAACACAAATAGTCTTATCTGCGTTGAAACTACTCATTGTGTAAGGTCAGTTGGCAACTTCAGCACGGCTCCAAGCTGGTAGATCATTTAGCCAGCACTCTATCCTTTAACACTGTTGCTTGTGCTGGCAATGGTTATAGTCACAGGATAAGAATAAAGTTCTGAGTATTCAAAGAATAAAATGAAACAAGATGGTAGCTGCTAGAAATGTAAAAATATAAATTTGTCTGTGTTAGAATCAACTCAACTTAAAATGGTAAATTCTTAAGTCACTGAAACAAACAAAATTAAAAAGTAGACTAAACTCTGTTTAGCATTTCACTGTATTTCTTATTTAGCTGTCATAGGTACAATTTTACATTTTAGATATGTGGGATTTCATTTCTTCAGAGAACAGTCAGGCATTGAATTAATACAGAGAATGTAAATTTTTCTGTGATTTCATGGATGACTTCTCAAAACAGCGTGTATATTAATGTAACATAAAAGTATGTGTAAACTGTGTTGTAGGAGATATTGAAAGAATTATGTTTATACTCAGTACCTGACTGGATACAAATGCATCCCAAACATTTAATTTCTTATTAAAATTACCCTAGCATATTTTTTCCAAATATGCAACATTCCAGTGTCTTTACATAAATAAAAATTTTATATGTTTTCATTTTGTGTCTTTATTCACAGCTAAGGAGAAGCTCTTTCAGTAGACAGACCACTCTTAGATCTAAAGATGCCTAAGTTCTCACACCAATAACCATGACACACTATAATCTAAGCAAGTGGTAAATGATCTCCTAATCAGTACTTTATTTTCATGGTACTTGAAGGATCTCTGAGCTTTACAATTATCAGTGCCCTTCATAATTCCTAATTGTTTTAAAAGGGCATTTTTGAAATTCCATAACCTGGAATATAATTTTGAAACTTTGAAGGACAGTCTCCTGAAAGAATACATATTGTTGACCTAAATTCATCTTCATTTGTCAGTTTTGAAAATCCTGTGTCTTTTCTTATTTCCTTTCCTCTACTCTCTAAGACTTCATTATTTTTTCCTCTCCTGGTTAAGATTATTTATTCTTCAAGATTGAAGTCAATTGCAACTTCATAAATATAGTATTCCCCAATCCCTAAAGAGATCTTTCACTTTAGCTTACAAGACATTTTGCTATTGAATTTACTACAGATTTTACTCCATTGATGATGGTGGGGTAAATATGTATCAGACTCCCAGGTTAACTGACAGTTTTTCAAAGGCAGAAGATATTTATTTTTTAAATCAATAGTTACTGACAACTAATGACTGTTGACACATTTTAAATGAATTGAATGAAATAGAAATATCATGTCCACAATTGTTTAAGTTCATATTATCTTATATGTAAAAGTTGAAGAACATAATCTGTATTTCCTGTATGATCCTATTTATATGTCTTTAAGATGGTTCCCATTTGACAGGTAACCCATGTGATCAGATAAGAAGAAAAGTGCAGAAATTATATGGAATATGCTATGAATCTGAATCCCTTCTTCATAGAGAAATTCTTAGTAAAACTTCTTTCTAGACAAAAAAAAAAAAAATTGTCACCAGTTTCAGGTCACAATTTTGAAATTTCAATGAACCATAGTTCAAGCCCCCAAATCAATGAAAGGGTGATATCTCAGATTTTTTTAACCTAGAAAACCTGGGCCTTTAGGAGGCCCCATATATTCCTACTCCCCTTTTCTCCCATTGGACCCTTGACTCACCAACTTGATTGGTTCCTGAGTGCTGGTTTTTTGTAAGTCAGTACAGCCAAGATCTGGATATTTGCCTGGGTTCATGCTATAGGTAACAAGAGGCAAATGAATCTTCCATTAACCTAATTAACCCAAGTTGTTCACATGTCAAGCCAGTATTAACTTGAGGATTCATTGTATATAACTCAGCATTCTCTGGATTAATAGCTAATAAGTGATTTCAAGACCATGGACAAATATAAAATATGTGCATTCACTTGTTAATCATTTATTTGGCAATAGTATATATAGTATGTTAAAAAAAGTGTTCCCTATTTTTCATGTTTTATTTCATTTTTTCTTCATAAAAAAATTATAAGGTATATATGTAGATGATAAAATTGAGGCTTATAGACAGTAAGCTCAGAATTCAGACTTAATCTCAAGACTGTCAAATTTAAAAGCTTGTGTATTTAATTATTCTGTGCTTCATTCATAAAGAAACCTTCGGTTGACTATTCCATATTAATGACTGTTTTGCTAACAACATGTGATTCTGCAAATATGATAAAGCAAAACATTGCATTTGCCTTTGAAACATCTTCATAAGGAGAGATTATTTAAAAGGGACTAAATTCTCAAGTCCAAATAGTATTCATCCACGACAGAAAGAGCAGGTAATCACTAAAATGAATAAAGTTCTAATATTTCAAAATTAGGATAACTTATGAACCATAAGGTATCCGTATTGAAAGCAAGCATTTCATAAGAGATGGTTTATTCCTCCTTTGGTTTGCATATGAGCCAAATTCCTGTGATCAGGACCATGTGAGAAGTGTACTATCATGTTAAAAACCTGATTGTAATTTTTCAAGTTGACCATAAGCAGTTACCAAGCCTTAACCTGACAGACCTCAGGGGGAGCCATGCCCTACCCACCCCAGCTTCTTGAAGTTTCTGAAGGGAGGTGCAACCATGGACTCAGCCTTCAGGACAGGTTGTCCTTTCACATGTTTCCACTCCAGCTCTGACAGCCTTCACTCTTCATTGTCCTTATCTGAGGCTTTGGGCTGATGTCTTCTTCAGGTGCCTCTGTAGAGACCTTCTTATCCAGGGAAGAGGTCCACTCTGACTCAGTGCTCAGTACTTTTATCTTTCTTCTCTCTTGCTTTCCTCTCCATCTTGGAGTCCATCAATCTTTGGATCAGACAGCGTCCTCAACAGTAAGGTGACACCCACACCCATGCCTATTTGCTTAGCCCTCAGGGCTAAACCATTCTGGTAGGAAGACAGAACAGGAGAAGGCAGACTCAGTTTTGCTTCATACTTGTTCCACTACAGAAAGTGATTAAAGCCAGTTCTCTCCTGTTTGGCTGATGGTTTCTAATCCGTTACCCCAACACCTGACACAGATTTTTCCTCTAGCTTATCTGAGGCCCTGACACCATGTAATAAAAAAATCTGACTAATTTTTGATGCATGATTGTTGATAGCTTTTAAGCCTCATTCCTCTTCCTTTCTGCCCTGTATCTGGCCTAACTGATAAATCTAGCCATCTCACTCTTTTGATGTGAAGAGTACATTCAAACTGTGCAAGTGGCTTTCTGTGCAGGGCAGCTATCATTCCAGCCCCTCCCAATAATCACAATTAATTAAAAACCAGTGTCCTTCCAATTTCAGGTCATTTTAAGATTTTTTTAGGAGACTTCCTATTCTCTTCAGAAAGCCTCATTATAAGTAATAAAATGTTTCATATTTGCTTATTGTGTGGGGGGGGTGTTTACGATTATTGCTGTTAGACAACTTAAATTTTGGATAGGACTGTATGTTCAAATTTTGTATACTGGCTAAAACAGACTATAATGGGAAGAATAAGTTATGGAATTAGTTGACATCACTATGTTCACTCTAGAGATTCAAGAAGACTTTCCAGAGTATTTAGCTTCTTAGATAAGCATGAAGGCAAAAGAGAATTATACAGGTAATGAGACAAGTATATTTTATGCAAATTAAACATATTTGAAAAGGCATAGAGATAGACAATATGTGGCCCAAAGATATTTGAAATATACAATAAAAGTAAAATATTTGTTGTATTATTTTGATATCTATGAGTTTTGGGGGAGGAAGAAAGTATGATACCCATCTTCCGCCTTGAGTAATTTGCTGCCTGAAGGTTCAGATTTCTGATACATTAGGTGTTTTTATATTTCTTATTTCACCAAAATGTTTTTCATTTAACCAACATCTCCTTTATGCTAATCTATATAATCATCAATAATAGGACCTTTTAATTTTATTTATTGATTAATTTTTGCTTTGGTGAGATAGAGTCTCACTATATAGTTCAGGCCGGCATGGAGTTCTCTATGCAGCCCAGGCTGGATTCAAACCTCTGGCAGTCCTTCTGCCTCAGCCTCCTCAGTGGTGGGATTAAAGATGTGTGTCACCAAGTTGATTAGTATTCCATTGAGTATATATGTCACATTTTCTGCATTCATTCTTTGATAGATATTTAATTTGATTCCTATCTTGGCTATTTTGAATAATGCTGCAATGAGTATAGGAGAATAGATATCTGATGTCCTTATTCAAAGAGAAAGAAACATGAATATGCTCACTCTCAAAGCATGTGCAGTGAAAAGGTCAATACCAAAGTAAAGCAAGATGATGGGTCCCTGCAAGTCAAGAAAAGAGATCTCACCAGAAATCAGCCCTGCCATCAAATTGATTTTAGACTTCTCACCTCCAGAAGTGTGAG
This sequence comes from Heterocephalus glaber, assembly GCF_053883595.1. Taxonomy (NCBI): domain Eukaryota; kingdom Metazoa; phylum Chordata; class Mammalia; order Rodentia; family Bathyergidae; genus Heterocephalus; species Heterocephalus glaber. Next base: position 12,060,972 of record NW_028258308.1, on the reverse strand, counting down.
AAGATAAATGTATGTTGTGTAAGTCTACAGTCTGCGCAGTTTTGTAATGGCAGTTCAAGCAGAACAGTACAGATATGATGGACTCAAAATGCAGGGAGAGGGAAAGGAGCTTAATGAGAACTATGTACCACAGAAAAGTCCAGAAGAATAAGAAGGAAAATATAGAGTTGCTTTACAGTGAAGTATAATCTATGAAATTTGATGTCAGATTTGAATAGGAAAAGGCAGTGAATAGAATAAGTTATGACCAAAAAAAGAAAAAAGAAAAGGGAAAACACTATGGGACAAAAAATAGCCTGGAGGCAATAGAAAAGTTGAGGTAAGACTTCTTTTAAGGCAGACTTGAGCATCTTTAAAAGTTAGAGAAGCTAAAAGTGTAAATAAGGACTAAAAGGTAGAATAGGAAGAAAAGGTGCAAAGGGAAAGGGGAAATGGGAGGGACAGGAGAGAGGAAAGAAGGGAATGGAATTAATATGAGAAAAAGAAAAAATGGAAATAAAATCTTTGTAGATAGGGAAGGGTGGAGGGGTTGAAGGGAGGGCAGGGGAAGGGAGAAAACATAAGAACCAAGATGGATTATGTAAAGGTGCAAATTTCCAATAATGAATGTCATTATATCATATACCTTAAATGTACCAATATAATTAATAAAAGTATCCATTTCCTCACAAAATGCAAATACTGAGGGTTTATATAAGAGAACGACTTTTAAACAGAATGAAGCTCAGATGAGGGATTAATTAGCATTATTTACATATGACTTTACAGATGCACCCATCTTCAGCGCCTGTGTTGTCTGAATGCTGACACTGAGAGTCTAGTCTCTGAATACATGAAGCCCCTGTAGAGATGATCACACATGTAATCTCCTTTAGCCTTTCTCAATTTTCTTTTTGGATGGAAATTATATAGTAAAAACACTCAGGTATGCCACTTAAAGTTTTAGTCATATTTCTCCATTTCCTGAAAACTTTTCTATAAAGAGCAGGTCTAAATGAAAATTGTATATCTAAAAACAGAGACTGTATACTTATAAGAGCATTGAAAACCCTACAGCTTTCAATTCCCAAATATCTAATACTTTATGAGACTATCCACCAAATTAGTTGATAGACACTTACTACATACTTTTTATGTAATGACCTTTAAAAAATAACTCTTTAATGAAAGGTCAAATTATCAGCCATCAATTTATTTTTTTTTATTTATTTTTTGTTTTTGTTTTTTGGTACTGGGGATCGAACTCAGGTCCTCGCGCTTGCGAGGCAGGCGGCAGAACCACTGAGCTAAATCCCGGGCCCCACCCATCAATTTAAATTGGGAAAGATTTATAAAGCTCTGTGGAAGGACTTCCAAATAATAATCTATTGAAACACTGTTCACAAAAAGAGATTAGACTTTAAAAATGCAAGTGATTTTTAAGTCTTTTCTTTTGATGTTTTCTGTGCTATGTGTAAAATTTGTCTATAAAATCGAGAATCCATCATTTAAATAATGTGCATCAAAATATGGAGGAAAAATACCTTTAAAACACTTGAACAATTTAAAGTATGATGTAGTTTTCCGAGAGTACTTCCTACTGCAAAAACAACTTCCTGGGGATTTAAGTAAGTACTGTTTCTATAGATACCAGTTTCGTGCATGGCCACTTTCCAGGATCACATATTATTAGAAAACATATATGTAGTATTAAGAATAGTTCTTATAGAGTTTTAGAAGAAAATTTAGCAAGATATTATTTAAACTTTACAGATTCTATTTCTAGAAATTTATCAGGAGGAAATATATTTAAACATGAATGTAGAGAATTAGCTCTATAGATATTCAATATTTATTACAAGAGAATATTAAGAAATATTTTTAAAGTCTCCAAATACTGAAACAATGAATATATTAAATCATATCTGTATAATGATATACTATGGAAGTATAATATTAATATTATGGAGAAAATGATATTAGAAAATATTTCCTGGAAGTTGACTATCAGTAAATATTTAAGACATACGTGGATGAATGAAAATAACATATTATAATATAGTATATTTAGTCATATCTAATATTTGTTTTATACACTATAAAAGTGCACAATACACCTGCATGATAACATTAATTTTCTCTGCATAGTATGACATAAGGAGATGACATATACTCTATAAATTTTCTATAATTAAAATATATAATATTTGTTTTGGGAAGTGAATACACAGAATATGACTGTCATTATGATTTACAATGTATATTCCCTCACATTTCTATCTGTTTGTGGGTTTTCAATAGTCTTCTTTTTCATCTTTTATTTAATCAAGTACAGTGACTATAGGAGCCTATTTATTTAAAATTTTGTTTTACTAAATTCTTATTTTTTTCTTATGCATTCTTTTCCTTTTCTATATAATATGCTGTGAAGAGCCTACATTTGTTTCTTGACTATACCCTAAAAATACAGTTGCCACAGGTTTTATCTTTCATTTTTTAAACAAATCACTTGAGATTACATAAAAACACACTATAGATAAACAGCATAAGACCAACTTTCTTTAGATCTGTATCTTCTAATGGTGGTTTAAGGGTGAAATTTCTTATAATTAAAGTTGGAAGGACTTTAAAAATATTTTTTACCTTATCCCTCACTATTCTTTTAACAGTATACATAGTTAAATGTATGTATCATTATATTCACTCCTTATCTCTCTCCTGAGGCCTTTACTCAAACTAATGAAGGCTCAAGTATCCATATCCAAGTTCAATATCTTTAATCTCTTCCTCTTCTTAAGCATCATTTACATTCTACTCTTCCAGTATAAATAAAACAATATTGTTATTTCCAATTGCATACCAGTTAAAGTCTGGGCTTCCTTTTCTAATTATCAAATTAAATGGTGAATTTTGATAACTTCTTTCCTTGCAGTGTTGATAACAAGTCTGGCATAGTAAAAGTCCAACATGAACCTAAATTTCTTGTCACACTAGAAATCAGGCAGTGTCAAAGATTACTAGTATAGGACAGAAAAGAATTAGGACCTGCTCTCTAGAACCTCCCTCTGACCATGGATCAGAAATCGTAAAGCAAAGAAACAACAATAAATAGAATTCAGGAGTCTGTTTACATAATTTTAAGAATTCACATTTGGAGGATATTAGGCAATCAATTATTTTGAAAAGTGGCAGATGGAAAGATAAAATTATATTCCCAAATAATTGTCAAAATGGATAAAAAATTTAGGCATAATTAAAATATCCCTTTTTCACACCATCAGTCAATTATTAATTATCAAAAGCTGCTAATATCATAAAAAGGAAAAGACAGCAAAAAATTATATGCCTTCAAAAGTAATTATTCAATAGCATGTGTAATGTATTCTTGACCCAAACATCTGAATCCTAATCTTTTCAAGCTTCTAGGCTTAGATATAAATTTACAGAGTAAAAAGTGTAAAATATGTTAAAATATTATGGTAATATAATCAGGAAAATTCAGACTCTGAAAAACCTATACTATAATCAACAGCTTCTCCAATTATCAATTTTTAAAAAATAGATGAGAAACCTAAATAAAAAAACCTAAGAAACATAAAAAGTAATAAGAAAAAAATTTAAAACATGGTTCCAGCATACACTGGATTAAATATTACATGATACTTACAGTTGTTATATCATTATTAATGTGTAATATGTCAACAATATCCAATAGAAATGCTGTATTTTGGACAATTTTGATTACTTTAATATTAGTATTAAAGTGAATTTAAATGATCTTTGAAATGTCATCACACATATGAGCACTTTAACACAAGTAGTCAACTACTTGATTATCACGAGATGGAAGAGTATTTAAAGAATAAAGATATGTCACTATAAATCTAACCTCTTTGTAGATGCTAGGAATTCTGTGGAAATGGTGAGTATGTTATGAGTAAAATATTTTTAGTTTATGTAGTATACTCTAAAATGATCATGATCAGGACTGATAAGAAATGTAATAGCAAATATTTTAATTCTAATGATTGTCATACACAAATGAAGTTTGAAAAAAAAGTCTCACCTCAAATCAAACCAAGCATTCTTCAAGTATATTTTGCATTAAATTTCTCCAATTATAACAAATTTCAGAACCAATGAGGTAATTAACATTGCTCTTATAACCATTTAAAATTTTTAGCATACAAAATTAAATTAACACCTCCAAAATTAACACCTATTTTTCTCCTATAAACTTCACATAAATCTTAATCAGTATTCACTTAATGAGTCCAGCTTCATTCTATCCAGTTGAGCTTATTATTTGCTCTCATAAATTCAATAAAAACCACCTTCTATTCTTTTGTCCCAAGTTTCAAGTCCATCTAGACTCCTATTTTCTATTGTGCATGACTTTGCCACTGGAGATTTACTAAAAGGGAACCATCAAGCCAGTCAAGGTAGTGCACACCTGTAATGCCAGCACTTGAGAAGTTGTGGTAAGATTGCCACAACTCTGAGGTCAGCCTAGGCTACACAGGGAGTTCAAGGCTACCATGAACTACATAACTAGATCCTGTCTAAAATAAAGACCAAAAACTAACAAAAAGGAGAAAGAGTCTTCCTTAAATTTTAAACTTTGTTAACTACAGTATCTCTTAGAACAACAAAGAGCAGAAATAGACTAGGCTTGTTGTTGGTGAAATATGTGCTCATAAAAGTGTACATTGAATAACTATAGAGAGTAGAGGCTGTTATTTTGTGGTATTTGATGTCATGACCATCCCATTGATATGGATTATCAGGAATATTAGGAATAAATTGACAGTGGCATTAAATTCAAAGATGGTACCTGCACAAACACACACAAACACACACACACAGCATATAGATAACAGTAAAAAAAAGTGTCGTCAAACAGTTAAAACAATAAAGGAATATGACTATCTACATAAAATTAAAACATTGAAATTTCCAGATACTTAATCAATGGACTATTGGTTAAGAAATAAAGTGTACTCACATTATTTGTATGTACTTCTAATATTCTAGTTCAGAAAACGAGTCTCTAGAATGAGGCTAACATCAAAATCTAACACAATGACTCCCCAACTGACTGATGTATTTCTTGTGCTATCTTTACCTTACTGCCCTACTGTATATAACCTATAATTACTAGGAACATTTATCTCAAAATATCATTGTAGGATTTGAGATAATATCTTAAACATTCATGAAAATACAAAATAAAGCCTTTAAACTGCATAAATTTCATGATATCCCACAGTTAAAAGACAGTGAAAAGATTACATACCAAGGTCCTGCCTGCAAATTTCATATCACAACTTAAAATGTAATTGCTTTCACTTCATGTTTTTAATTGAATGCTATAGATTTAGATAAATTTTTATTTTAAACTTAATTTTGGATTTCCATTTGTTTAAATTACTATGTGCAAAATTATAAGTTTTACCTTGCTTATATTATTTTTATGCATAGCTGTGTATAAAACGTCCCATAAAACATTCTTAAATGTAAATATATAAACATATATTGTAAAACATTGTGAATATTTTTAATTATAAAAAGTCACAAGCATTTATTGCAGTTCTAGTGATATTTTCCTACAGGTTTTGTTTTTAATTGGATTTTGAACTAAATAATCAACAATGGAGTGGAAAAATAATATTTGCGTTTTAAAAATTTGTTTCAGTTATAATTTAGTTATAGTTTTTGCATTAGGCAATCATATTTGATCTGGGAGATGCATTTAAGAAACAATGTATTTTAGTGTTGGAAGTTACTCCATGAATTTTAAACATTTTTAATACAGCAATATCATATACTTCTTAAAAGTTTTTCTTAAACATGTTATGGTGGTGTCTCGGTTCATGAACTTAAGTCTTTCCATAATTCTAGTCGCAAAATGAATTGGACCAGAACTGAATCCAATTTTCCCATAAGATCAACATTGAACCTAACCAGTGAATTTGATTCAGTCCTTGTCTAATTTGGTTTGTGACAAGAATTGTGGAAAGAATTAAGTTTGTGAACCAAGACATCACTCTTACATGTGATAACTTTAGACAAGAAAGCATACACATTTTATATTATTTGTTTTCAAGAATGTTTGTCTTTAGAAAGAAAGGATAAAATTATGTATGTGTGTGGGCATGTATGTACATATGTGTATCCAAGTAATTTCATTTTTCCATTAATCCCATACAATCCAATGTAAATATCTGCATTATACATCACCAAAAGTTATCAGTATTTTCAACAATTAATCTGAAGGGTCTGAAATTCATACAGATATATTTTTATCAGAAATTAGATATGTTATTCTGTAACTTTGTTTGATTCTGTCTTGTTTTTAATATCTTATGATTTCAGTAGTATGTAGATGAATCTATGCCACTCTAAAGATCCCAATATCCACCAGATACTAAAACAACAAATTGTATTTTTATTCATTTTAACAAAGCTATACGTGATGTGAGTGTATGCAGTGTTTGGCCAGAATACCTGACTTCTTTTCAGTGTATCTTTGTAAATGTGAGATAACTGAGAAAAGTCATGAAAACTGTTTTAATTAGAAGTAAGCTCTTGAAGAAAAATTTGCTCTTGAGTCACAAGAAGAAAAATGATAACTTAGAACATAAAACTAAGTTTATGTTTTGCCTAACAATTTAATTACTAAATTATGCATATTTTCAACCTCAATATCCATAAACATATTTGGTGAATCTCATGAGTGCTATAAACCAATGGTGGCAAACCTATGGCAATATGTTATTGTGTTTTTCTTTTAAGACAAAAATGTTAATGTCTAGTTGGGTTTTTTTTTTCTAAATTAAAACCTCAGGGGCTGGAGATTTAGCTCAGTTGTTCCAGCACCTGCCTCGCAAGTGTAAGGTCCCGAGTTCGATCCCCAGTACCAAAAAACTCCAGAACACCTCAGTATTCAGGTTTAATTGTAGTGTTGTTACTTGGCAATAACTAAGTGGATTTTGGCTTTCAATTTGAGCATTCAATCTCCAAAAGGTTCGCCATGACTGCTATAAACTCTTCTCTTGTAAATGCACACAAAGACATATACACACTCACTTATGAATTATTAGTCTTGTTTGAGAATCAAGAAACTAACATTAGGATAAATTAGTTAATTTTCAAAAATTTCAGAGATTTTATGTGAAATTTTAATCTAAGTTTCCCTAATGCTGAGGCCTATAATTGCCTATAATGTGCTAAATGGCTGGGATTTCATTATGATTCTATTAAACAATACTATTCAAATAAATATTTCATTCTGACAATATCTAATCTGATTGTTTTCTCCAGACCATGATATAATCACCTCTTTCAACTCATACTCATATTACAATTTGTTTTCAATGAATATAGTAAGTTCAAATACAAAAATCCTCATTTGTCTTTCACACATTTTTAAGGTCAGATCTAGGTTTTATCCTGACAATAGTATGGATAAATACTATAAGATTTATAGAAAGTGTGTTTTTAAAAATTTTGTAGATTATCTTGAGATTTACATCATATCCTTTTGTAAATGAAAATATGAAATATTCATCCATTACTTCAAAATTAGCTACATGATGTAATCTATACTAAATAGTGCAGGCCTTAATATTTAACACGTTTAGGTTTGAATCTAGCTATGCAACATTGACCAAAGTATTTTAACCCCCTGTGCATTAGTTTTCATCATTTCTGCAACAAATAATAATCATAGTTGGAAAGGTTAATAGGGCCTGGTTTTTGCCCTGAAAAAACTTATAAATTTTGTATACATCAAAGTCAGGATGTCTTAAATCTACCTGTGTGGGGTAAAATCACAAAAAATCTTTATAAAGATATGAGTAATAAAAACCTTTGGACATTCATCAGAACTTCATAAAGAGACAGAAAAATGGAATCACATAATCACAAAAGTAGCATGAGAAGGAAAAGTGAACGAAGGATAAGTGAATTGCCTTTGTTGCTCCCTTCCTCAGAAGAGATGATTTTTATGTTTTCTGGGTCCCTGAAGTTACTGCATTTCAATAAAGCTATTTTTGAGAGTTGTATTGACTAAAATCTGACAAAAATATCATCTTTGAAAGATGGAGGAGAAATAATATTTTACAACCTACAGTATTACCAAAAAAAGAAAAATAGGACTCAGATGAAGATGCTGTATGAAGTAAGTCTTTCTATAAAACTTGGGTTTATTGTTAAATTGCATAATTATGTTAATTAGATTTAATTTAAAAACTTCACAAGAAAATATCAATATGTACTTAACTCCATTATGCATGTAACAGTGTATCTTGTTTTATAAAATTTGCTATAATCAATCAAAATATATACAGTAGTTTTATATCACAAAGAAAGCAAAGATGGTCTAAAACTTTGCTAAATTGATAATAAAATATATTCTTATTTCTTTCGTGTTAAATTTTAAAAATCATCATAAAATAAATACAATATAGTATTTTAAAGTAAGAAGACTAATATTCATAAGATATATGTTAAATTGGAAGGCTAGGAAAGGACAACAGAGTAGTTTAAAATGTAACATCAGGACATGTCAGAAGTTGGACAGGTTTCTAAATTAATGCATTTAGTGGTCTGATGAAATTTCCAGTTGCTTTCTTTTTATTTCTAAATTAATGTACTTAGTGGTTTGATGAAATTTCCAGTTTCTTTCTTTTTATTCTATCTTATGTGCTATACATTCTTCCTAGAGTTGTTCTGTCTCATAGGGTTGAAGAGCTACTGACATATCATCCAATGAGATCCAGGAAACATTGTTTCTGTAAACTCTCATCACATTTCCCTTTCTGTCTCATAACTCCAAATTTGATCATGTGCTCATTTCTGAGCCAATCTGTGAAATTATGGCAATGTTATGAAAAGAATAATTGAGGTTAGGGGGTTTTCTGCCCAGTTGTAAAAGATTGTCCTGCTTGACTTAGAATACATTGGACCAAAGCCTGGCTCAACAAAGCCAACCACCATGAAGAACATATATTTTGTATCTGTGAAAATAAAAATCTGGAAGTTTTATGTAAAGGTGATTAGATACAAAGTAAGTACTGGTGTGACAGATACTCTATTTGTCTGTTACGAATTGTCTCTTTCCTCAATAGGAGAACTTTATTCAGGTCAATAATGTTCCCAGCAAAAAATAGTTGATATTCAGGCACTCTTGAAGCTAGAATTGTGCATGATACAGCTCTGTCAGTAGTTTGTTTACAGAGGTCCCTGGGGAAGGCCAACCAACATTCCTATATAAGTATAGACTTTATTGAAGAAAAGATTTGGTACCCTCAACATTCCTTGCTTTTTTAACTGGAAATCATTTTTTTTTAATTATAAGCAAAAATATTTGGATCACAAAGACAAAAGGCCTACTGACAGAGAGGCTGTGGAGCAAAAATAACTAATGAAAGAAAGAGCCTGTGTTCTGGATGAGATCAGTGAGCACATACAGCACAAACCTTGAAATGCCAACATGCACATAAAAAAGGATAAACCAGGTTTGGAGAAGCAGTGAAACATCTGTCATTATACTATCTCCCATCCAACTTTGCAAAATACAATTAATGAAAATAAAGAATATCTGGTAGTTCTTTAGTCTTTCTGACTTAAACCCTGGTTGCACTTACTAGTGTTTAAACAGGGTAAACTGAAATTTTTTGTCAATTAAAACATTAAAAATTATTTTCTTTTATCTTTTGGTGTCTTACAGAGGTGACAACTAGTATTTTCTTTTTAAAAACAGTATACAGTGACAGTTTTTATTTGAAATGGGTATATGAATGCTCACATTTAGAAACACCCAATTTCTTCTGGTCTGGAAAATGCAAAAGGACATGATGCTGTTGTCCATGGAAGCAGTTTTTCATGTCAGTCAAATGTGTTAGGGCTATGCTGAAAAGTGCACAATGCATGAAGCAACAGGCAGTTAGGCAGGAGAGAGTGACAAATGTGTGAAATTATGGGAAAAGGATATAGAGCCCAAGCATTACTGGTGTAGACACAATATAAGTTAGGGGAAAACACTTTTTATTTGAAAGGACAGATGACAAAAATTTTAGATTTTGAAGGTCAAGAATCAAAATTGAAACTATTATGTAATTATTTATATAACAAGAGTGAAAAGATACTACTCTTTGATGGCCACATCAAATGCTTACCTCATTCTTAAACTTTTATAACAACTTGACTTGTGTATGGTGATATATTGTGATTTTAATTTATATCTCAATAATATATAATGATGTTGAAGAATTTTATAACTATATATACCCTTTGATAAAAAGTTTGTGTTTTTTGTTCAATTTTTATTGTTGTGTTTTGAAAAGTCCTCTGGAATATGGGATTTACAATATTTCACTGCACTGTGCAATTTGACTTTTCATCCTTTAAATAGTTTTTTGTGGACCAAGTGTTTCTTTTATTGCCACCAATTTTAGTGGACACTCAATGTTATTTTTTCTTTTTATAGAGCATGATTTTGGTATCAAATACGAAGATCTAATTATAGGACCTAAAGTAATTCCTCCTTTTTTGTTTCCTTGAAGTGTCATAGTTTTGGTTTTAACATTGAAGTCAATGAATCATTCTGAGGTTTTGATAGGTTCTTTGGTTCTATTCATTTTCTTTTAATTCTGCCAAAGAACTTCCAAAGAAAATCTGTTGATTTGTGTTTTCTCCTTTGTCAAAAATTATTTTGACTTATTGTAAGAATTTATTTCTGAGTTTTCTATCTGTTCCATTGATCTTTATGTCCATTTCTTTGCCAGTATTAAACTGTCTGTAGCATGATAGTTATGTAGTAACTCCTAACTTTTGGAGTAAAATTCCTAGAGATAGCAGTCTTTTCATCTTATTTTTTTCCTATTTTTGTCTATTCTAAACCTTTTCCCTTTCCATATACAGTTTAGAATAAGGATAAAAGTCTTTGTCATAAACTAGTGATGTAAATTGCAGTGATATTTTGTTCAAAATGACTGAAGTGTCTTACTAGAGTGTTCAAGCAATGAAGTACACAAAACTCAAGACTTTGAATCTTTCAGCACATTTAAATTTCAAAATAGGGCTTGGAAACAGAAATATTTTGAGGCATTTCCTTATAAAATCTGAGAAAAATACAAAACAAATTATATAATGATAAATAAAAACTGTACAAGATTTGGCATTTAATATTCAAGTGGCAATTTACAGTGATTTAATTGTGAGAAAAACTTTTTGATGGAATACATTTGTTATTAAAATATATGTATTAGAATGGAATGAAATTGAAAAGGCCCAGAAATTTGCAGCATTCGTATGAGGTAAAATATTCAAAAGAATTATATATTTTTTCTTTGATAAATTTATACATCAGAGACAGTTAGAATTAAGCCAAAATCCTAGTACCAGTGACATGCTGTATGCTAAAATCTATACCAGTTCAGCTTAAGCACTCCATACTCTATCATGGGGATGAAGATAATTCCCACAGAGGCATACACACACACACACACACACACACACACACACACTCACACACAGACAATACTCAGTAGCTTACTTGGCTATTATTCCTTGCAAAAGAGACTTCATTAAGATAAATTTGAAAGACTTTTCATACCTACTTCTGTAATTTTTAATAATTCATAACCTCTAACCCATACAGGTCAGATATATAGACACTCCTAATTTTCAAAAACTCATGCTATTCTATGTGATGGCTAGAACACTGCTCCAAAGTTTCCATCTTCCCTGCATTCCTTCAGGTATGGAAAATCCATGCAGTAGAAATCCACTGAGTAGCAAATGATAACTATGGTGATGGGGAAAGAAGCATAAGGAACATAGGGATTTTCTAGCATGCTAGGAAGTGTCATATTGGTTGGAAGTAAAACAAGAAAGGTTGGTGTAGAAACATCTGCCATAGTTACAGCTCATGCTAGAATTCAATATATTTAAATGCTTACAGATGTAAAATATAGGAATAATGAGCCATGAGAAAATACCAAAGCTCTAGGCTGGATTCATAGTAGCAGATAATGTTTTTAAATGAGGGGAAAAGTTGATAAAAACTCAGCCAATCAAGAAATTACAGAACATGAGAGTGATTAGCACTGAACTCCAAGTATAAAACATAGTGAAAGGATGTATGTTAATAAATTCTTTTCAATAAATCTTAGCCAGTCAAGGAAATCATTAAAAGAAAATGTACCTTGTAAAATAATCTGGGTCATTGGTAAGTATAAGGCAGAACAAGATAAAAGAGGATTGTGTGTATACTCAAGCAAGACCTATTTCTAGACATTATCTGTTTGCACAGTCAAGGAGACAATTTCAATTTATTTTTCTTTCTGAATGCTGTGCTAGAAGACACAGCCTCTGTAATGAGAGACTCAAAATCGCTTTCACAAAATCAAAATAAGTAGAAAATTCAGCCAAACTCCAGTTAAAATTCAACAGAACATAAAGAAAAAATGGTAAAAACTAAAGGAAAATAGAATTATTGTGAGATTGCAAAAGAATTTGCAACTAAGGGACAGAATGCACTCCCATAGTAGAAGCAACAAAAGGAAAAAAATTGTACTATAGAAGAAATATCCCAAGGCTGAAGCACAATGACAGTCTAAATTGACATATACAAATCCACTTCTCACTACAAACACATACAAATGCTGGCTACAATAAAAGATGTACATAAGTATACTTCAAAATGTACAGTGCCTGCTGCAGAAAAGCAGGTCTGTGCACGCCCTACTGAGGTCCCCAGTGGCAGGGAACAGGCTGAATCAGCCCCTTGCAGGCAGGCAGGTAGGTCTGTGCATGCCTTACCGAGTTCCCAAGTCACACAGAACACGCCAAATCACCCCACTCCAGACAGGCAGCCACCTGGTTCCACACCACAAAGACGCAGAGGACACTAGACCAAGAGACCAAGGTACTGAGTCCCGCTGCTCCTGGCACAGAGGTAGGGGCTTCTGAGCCGCCATCCCACTGCTCCTGATCCAGAGGAAGGGGCTTCCCAGCTGCCATCCTTCCCGCTGCTCCCAGCCCACAGGAAAGGGCTTTTGGGACACCATCCCTACCGCTGCTCCTGGCCCCCATCCCACCTCTCCCAGCTCAGAGGAAGTAATCCATGCAGGCACCAAAAGCTCCCCACCCCAGTTGAAATGAGAAAACACATAAATAAGACTCAAAATCAGACTTCCAGATCACCTACAGCAACCCCAAAGGGAAATGAGATGGAACACTCTGATACTCAAACACCTGGACCCACTGAACTGGCAACAAAAGGAAAAAATGAAATCAGAAATAATTTCTCAGATAACAGGAGAAATTGTGCCCCTAGTGCAAGACAAGATTAATAAATGTAGAGAGAAGCTCAGGAACATGATGGAATCCCAACATAAGAAACAAATAGAATCCATAAAACAGATGCAAATAGATTTCCAGGACATGAAAAATTCCACTGAAAGTCTACACAGCAGAATGAGCCAATGTGAGGACAGAATTTCAGATATAGAAGATAAAATTGCAATTAGTGATCAGAAAAAGAATAATTGCTTCAAAATTTATAAGGGAATATGAGAAATCAATCCAGCAACTGCTAGATGATGCAAAGAAGGATAACATAAGACTGATTGGACTCAAGGAAGAAACAGGAGAGAGTACAGATGACATAAAAATCTCTTGACAGAAATAATGGCAGAAGTCTTCCCAAGCAGGGGAAAAGAGCTTGACATACAGATAAGTGAGGCATAGGACTCCAAATAGCCTTGATCAAAAAATATCTACACATAGGCATATAATTGTTAAGATTCCAGAAACTCAACGGAAGAACAAATTCTACTAGCAGCCAGAGAAAAGAAACAAATTACATACAAAAGAAAGCCCATCAGAATCACAGCAGACCTTCTAAACACAAACCATCAAGGCAAGAAGAGCTTGGAGTGACATATTCCAAGCCCTAAAAGAAAATAGCTTCCAACCCAGATTGATGTACCCTGCAAAACTATCTTTCAAAATGGATGGAGAAATAAGATACTTTCATGACAAAGAGCACCTTAAGAACTTCCTGAATACCAAAGCAGCACTCCAACGAATTTTACACAATATTCTAGGAACAGACATTGAGGATCACAACCCCAGGAAGCAAAGCAGAATGAACCCATCTGGCATGACAAGAAATTAAATGTAAAGGGGGAGAAACCAACCAAAAGAAAAAGTCATGTCAATGACAAGTCAATATGTTTCAGTTATAACCATCAATGGTAATGGTCTCAATTCACCAATCAAAAGAAATAGACTGGCAGAATGGGTCAAGAAGCAAAATCCAACAATATGCTGCATACAACAAACACACCTAATTCAAAAGGAAACTCATAGACTGAAAGTTAAAGGGTGGAAAACAATACTGCATGCGACAGGAATCCGAAAAAAAGCAGGAGTAGCTATCTTCTTTGCAGATCAAGTAGATTTCAAACCAACACTGATTAAGAGAGACGAAGAAGGACACTACATCCTTGTAAAGGGAACAATCCAAGAGGAAGAGATGACAATCCTAAATAGCTATGCACCAAACACTAGTGCACCCAACTATATAAAACAAATACTAATGGACATGAAAAGTCATATATGCACTAATACAATTGTAGTGGGGGATCTCAACACCCCACTGTCACAAATAGATAGATCAACTAGACTAAAAATAAGTAATGAAATACTAGAACTCAATCGAACTCTTGAACAAATGAACTTAAGAGATGTTTACAGAGTCTTCCACACCACAAAACCAGAATACACATTCTTCTCAGCTGCACATGGGTCATTCTCAAAAATAGACACATACTCATATATAAAACATGTTTAAGTAAGTGCAAAGGAATTGAAGTTATCCCCTCTATATTATCAGACCATAGTGCAATGAAATTGGAGATCCATAGCAAAAGAAACTCAAAAAATTTCATAAACACATGCAAATTGAACAACATACTTCTGAATAACCAATGGGTCACAGAGGAAATTTAAGAAGAAATCAGACATTTCCTTCAATTAAATGACAATGACAATACAACATATCGGAATCTATGGGACACAATAAAAGCATGCTTACAAAGGAAATTCATAGCAGTGAATAAGAATATTAGGAAAACAGAACAAGCCCAATTAAACAACCTGATGCTGAACCTCAAACTTCTAGAAAAAGAAGAGCAGGACAAATCCAAAGCTCATACAAGGGAGGAAATTATAAAGATCAGAGGAGAAATCAATGTAATGGAGACTAAGAGAATGATACAAAAAGTCAATGAAGCCAAGAGTTGCTTCTTCGAAAGGATCAACAAAATTAGCAAACCTTTAGCCAACCTTGTCAGAAAAAGGAAAGAAAAAGGCCCAAATCCATCCAATTAGGAATGAAAAGGGTGAAATTACAACAGACTCAGCAGTAATCCAGAGGATCATCAATACCTACTTCCAGAACCTATATACCAATAAGATGGACAACACAGAAGAAATGGACAGATTCCTAGATACACATGAATTACCAAAGTTGAAGGAAGAAGACCTAAAAATTCTGAACAACCCAATATCAACCAATGAAATTGAAAATGTAATAAAAACTTATCAACTAAGAAAAGCCCAGACCCTGATGGATTCACTGCTGAATTCTACAAGACATTTAGAGAGGAACTGCTGCCACTACTGTTTAAACTCTTCAAAGAAATTGAAAGGGAAGCAATACTCCCAAATTCATTCCTGGAAGCAAGCATCACCTTGATCCCCAAATCAGAGAAAGACCCAACCGAAAAACAGAACTATAGGCCAATCTCACTAGTGAACATAGACGCAAAAATCCTTAATAAGATAATGGCAAACAAAATACAGAAGATCATCAAGAAGATAATACACCCTGATCGAGTGGGATTCATCCCAAGGATGCAGGGATGGTTCAATATACTCAAATCAATCAATGTAATACACTATATCAATAGAGCCAAGGACAAAAACCATATGATTATCTCCATAGATGCAGAAAAAGCATTTGAAAAAATCCAACATGCATTTATGATAAAAACCCTACAAAAAATTGGAATAGATGGTCTCTACCTCAAACTGATAGAAGCCATCTATGAAAAACCAACAGCCAATATCATACTAAATGGTCAAAAACTGAAACCCTTCACACTAAAATCAGGAACAAGACAAGGATGTCCACTATCACCACTCTTGTTCAATATAGTTCTGGAAAGATTACCCATGGCAGTTAGACAAGAGAAAGAAATAAAAGGAATAAAGATAGGTAATGAAGAAGTCAAATTGTCATTATTTGCAGATGACATGATACTGTACATAGAAGACCCCAAGAACTCCACCAAAGTCTTCTAGACTTAATAAACAAATTCAGTCAAGTAGCTGGTTACAAGCTCAACACACAAAAATCAATAGCTTTCCTCTACACCAATGACAGACTCACTGAGAGAGAAATAGGGCAAATAATTCCTTTCACAATAGCATCCAAAAAACTGAAATACATAGGAATCATCCTAATGAAAGAAATCAAAGACCTCTTCTCTGAAAACTATGGCACTCTGAAAAGAGAGATTGAAGCTGATATCAGAAAATGGACAGACATCCCCTGCTCCTGGGTAGGAAGGATTAATATAGTGAAAATGGCCATACTTCCCAAACTGCTATATAGATTTAATGCAATTCCAATTGAGATCCCACCAGCATACTTCATAGACCTCGAGAAAACAATCCAAAAATTCATTTGGAATAAGAAGAGACCCAGAATAGCAAAAGCAATTCTAGGGAACAGAGACATGGCAGGGGGTATCACAATCCCCAACCTGCAACTCTACTACAAAGCTACTGTGATAAAAACAGCATGGTACTGGCAAAGAACCAGACTTGAGGACCAGTGGAACAGATTAGAAGATGCAGAAACAACGCCAGACACACTCAGCCATGTCATCTTTGATAAAGGAGCCAAACACCCTCACTGGAGGAAAGATAGCCTCTTTAATAAATGGTGCTGGAAAAATTGGCCTTCATCTTGCCAAAGATTAAAACTAGACCTGTATCTCTCACCATGCACTAAACTAAAATCAAAATGGATTAAAGATCTAAATATTAAAATAGAAACTCTGAACCAGTTGGAACAGAGGTTAGGTAGAACTCTTGAAGACATCGGTGTAGGAAAAGATTTTATGAACAAAACCTCAGTTGCCCGTGAAATAGCATAAACAATCAACAAGTGGGATCTCTTCTTATGAAAAGGCTTCTGCACAGAAAAAGTAACCACCAGCAGTGTGAAGAGAGCACTGCTCAAGAGAGCAGTGTGGATAAAAATCTTCACCTGCTCTTCCTCAGACAAAGGTCTACTATCTCGAATCTATAAAGAACTTAAAAAGATCAGACCTCCCCAATTTAAAGACCCAATCTGAAAATGGGCATCTGAAATGAACAGACATTTCTCAGAAAAAGAAGTAAAAATAGCAAATAAATACATGAAAAAATGTTCGACATCACTGGTCATTCAAGAGATGCAAATGAAAACAAGGCTGAGATTCCACTTCACTCCAGAAAGAATGGCTGCTATCATGGAATCAACCAATAACAAATGCTGGAGGGGCTCTGGGGAAAGAGGAACCCTGCTTCACTGCTGGTGGGAGTGTAGACTTGTGCAAGCACTGTGGACATCAGTATGGAGATACCTCAAAGAACTAGGACTGGAAGTCCCATTTGACCTCACTATTCCACTGCTGGGGATCTTCCCTAAAGAATTAAAAGAATCATACCACAGTGATATATGTGCACCCACGTTCATAGCAGCGCAGTTTGTAATAGCTAAAACTTGGAAACAGACCAAATGCCCATCAACTGGAGACTGGATAAAGAAAATGTGGGTTTTTTTAATAAATTGGAGTACTACTCAGCCATAAAAAGTGAGAAATTAGAGACATTTATAGCTAAGTGGATGCACATTGAGGCAATACTCTTAAGTGAAATAAATAGGTCACACATGTGTAAATACCGAATAGTTTCTCTGGTGTGAGAAACTTAAAGTGTAAATAAGGACTCAATGTGTAATAGGTAATGTGCAATAGGAAGAAAAGGGGCAAAGGGGAAGGAAGTGGGAGGGCTAGGGGAAAGGATAGAAGGGAATGGGATTAATATGAGAAAATGGAAAAATAGGAACAAAATCTTTGTAAATAGGGAGGACTCGAAGGGTTGAAGGGAGGGCTGGGCAAGGATGAAAAATAAGAACCAAGAGAGACTATGTAAAGGTGCAAATTTCCAATGACGAATGTCATTATATTGTATACCTAAAATGTACCAATGATTAGAATGAATAATCGATAATGTAAAATAGGAAGAAAAGGTCCAAAGTGGTAGGAGTAGTGGGAGGGGCAGGGGAAAGGAAAGAAGGGAAAGGAAAAATGCTGAGAAATGGGAAAAATGGAAATAAAGTCTTTGTAAATAGGGAAGGGTAGAGGGGGTGAAGGGAGGGCTAGGAATGGGGAAAAAGTAAGAAACAAGATGCATTATGTAATGGTACAATTTCCAATGAGAAATGTAATTGTGTTGTATACCTACAATGTACCAATAAAATAATTTAATTTAAAAATGTACATATAATTCTCTTTGGGAACAAAACCAAAAAAGTCAAATCTAGTAAACACAAACTGAAGCCACATTACTTTTATCTGGTTTGTATATGTTTATTGAACCTGGTGACTAAGAGGATCCATCCAAATCCCACACCTGAGCAGAGACACATTTTTCTGGCAAAAAGAAATATGAGAGAGATGCAATTAGGCTCTCTACATAGATCCCAGATACTGGAAATGCTTTCAAGTAGGTAAAAATGTGGTTGGACTTGACTTTTCTTTCCAGAATTGCAGGTTAGGTAATTTGGCCTAGATTTAATGCTGAAATCAATTGGAAGATTTTATTATAATTTTATTTGAAGAGCACAAGAGATAATAGGGGACGAAGAACTGCAATTCAAGTTCCAAGAGACATAAATATGATATTGATGACCTTATTTTTTAACCCTAGGCATCATGTCTGTTAATTTCACCACAAAGTTTAGAAGGTATAAGCGGTAGCCTGAGAAGAGCAGAATTTAATGTATAGAACAAAGAAGATGAAATTTGAACAATTCTTCAGTGGAGGTCTCATAAAGAAGATGACTTAGTGTCTAACAAACTGAGTATGATATACTGAATTTGATGTATGGATACCTACAATATCCACTAGGTGTTTTTACCAATGTGTTTCATCTGTCAATGAATACATAAGGAAAAATGAGTGGGAAAATAGATATATTCAAACAAAAGTATGGCTTTTGAAAATATAGCAGCATTGGCCACTAGGCAGTATATTTTAGTTCTGCATATATTTTGTAGGCATTATGTCATTCTTTTTTTTTT
The DNA here is from genome assembly GCF_053883595.1 of Heterocephalus glaber. Taxonomy (NCBI): domain Eukaryota; kingdom Metazoa; phylum Chordata; class Mammalia; order Rodentia; family Bathyergidae; genus Heterocephalus; species Heterocephalus glaber. Next base: position 12,041,560 of record NW_028258308.1, on the reverse strand, counting down.
GCATGCTTAGTAATCAGTATTTTAAAGTAAGATCTATGCTATAAGTGTTAATATGCACTAGAATTCAAAGATTTAATTCTCAAAATGCACTGTATTTCATTAATATTTGATATTGGTTATATATTCAGAAGGTACTGCAATGGAGGAGCCTTGCCCTGGGAAAACCACCTTCGTGATCATGGTATCTCCCCTGCCCGATAAGTATTACAGAAGGTACTATTTGGATGTGTCGGGTTATATAAAACTTATTAAAGTTAAAAAGAGGATCTACTAACAACTAATTACTTTTATCTTTGTTTCACACTGGAAAATCTGTTAATTTAAACCCTTATTTTTAATTTGTGTTGAAAACTATATAGTCATGTACAATATAACAATTATACCTACTTTTCTGGAGAAATTGAAATACAACATGACATGAGAGTATATACCCCTTTTTTCTCTATAAACAAAAGCCCTTCCCTCTCCTTGTCTTTCTCTCTCAACATTATAGACCTACCAAAGAGATGGCTCTTGGCTTGGAGAAAATTGGATCATGGGATAACTTGCTGAATTTATTTTATATTCAAATAGTCTTTACTATGCACAAATCATTAAAACACAGGCTTGAGTCTGAAGAGGGTTTCCTTCAATATTTTATAGGGAGAATTTTGATCCATGATTTATCAGTCAACTGACAGCAGTAGGGGCAGAGACTTTTTTACATTAAGAATCAATTCTTCTGGTAGATAGATTATTTCTATTCTCATTCTATCCATTGAAAAAAATCTGCTTTGGGATATGTCTGTCAATTTGAGTGACCAGGTATATAAGTGATATAAAATCTAGGAATTTTTGAGGTCTGAGAAATATTTCAATGTTGTAAAATATATACAAAATGAATAAACGAATGTACAGTGTACTAAGCATCTTTTATATTTTGTAGATGCCTAAGAATAGAGGAAATATTAAAGTAGAATGCATTTTATAAAGGTCACGATAAGATTTTATTTCCATATACATCTTGTCAGCTTGTGTGGAGACTAGGAAACTCTGAAGACAAATGCAATTATGTATTTCTGGAAGCTCAGTAGCTTGTCTTTAAAATATTTTGTTTAGTGTCATTTATTTTGTTATATTTTGTGATTTACTGCATGCCATGCTAGTCAGTATATTTTTCATTTCTCAGCAATGAGTGACTGAATTTCCAGTAAATTTTTCAATCAGTTTACACTGACTTGAAAAGTATATATTATGGAAAAAACTATCAAGTTTTATAAGAAGATAAATCATGCTACTATTTATTTCTGCAAACAAGACTGACTATAAGGCATAGAAAGCTAGGTAGAAGTTGCTAGGAGTCAGCTGAATATTATATAATTTGGGAATGATTCTCTTAGAGCATCATTCTCTTTTCTCAGGAAATCATGTGTTTTAGACATTCTCTGTCCTTTCAAACTGCCTCACTAAAAAACAAACTACATTTGCATGGAAGTTCTATTATAATCATGAATTGGAATTAAAACAAAGCTCAAAGACATTTCAAAGAGCAGTCTTCTTATAATATTTAAAACTGTTTCTAGTAAAAATATAACAAATGTGACATATATGTAGCATTAAAATTATGGAGCTATCTCTACATAGGGCATGTTAGGGAAATATTTTTTTAAAGATGATGCATTGTGCTCCTAGGTTATTAGTTTCCTTCCCTACATCATTATTTTAAAGCAAATTCTTACTTCTTTCCTTCATTATAGTCTCAATACAGATTTTTGTTTTGTAATGTAAGTATTTAATAATTTTATTATTAGGATCATCAATTAGCTTATACAGAGCTATTAGTCTAGTGTCTTTAACCAAATTCCACTTCAGCTTCACATAACTTCTTTTCCATGTACATATGTTCCAAGGCAGGGCATACTGTATTGCCACCCAATTTTCCTTCCACATAATCCAGGGTAAAATCCTGCATTATTTCCTCTATCTTTAAACTACCACTTTGTTCAAATTCCCATGTTGATAATTGTGTGTGGAATATATTGTTGTGTGTGTGTGTGATACATAAGAAAGATTAATATTTAATGTATGTGAATGGATGACCCTCTGTTTCCCTCAGGAAATACCAGTTGGCTCCAAGTTGAGAAAAGAATGCTTAAAGACATTGTAAGATAGAGCTAGAATAAAAGTGTCAGGAAAGAAGATAGTATTTAAAAATTTAGAGTATATTTTTGTCTCTTGATGGAACTCTTATTGTGCAGCCATGGGAGTTTGGATCAACTGGGGTTATCTATTTTTTATAATAATAACTAAAATAAAAATGAGGAAAACAAGAGAATAAGCTGGATAAGATACAGAATGATTGGGTGATACACAGTTAACCAAGAACTGATTAGAAAAGGCTTCCTAATATAGACTGGGTATTTAATTTAGATATTTTAAATTTATTAATATTGAATGATTTGTAAAATCATTCAATGTAAAATATTTCTATGGGGAATAAAAAAACATGTCTTCTTCCAAGAAACTATACCCACAGACTGTGTTGTTTGGTTGCATTGGTAAGGGAAAGGTTCCTGTACATTGGTCAGGCTGTATTCTGAGATATAAGGAATAAGAGATTGCTGTGGTCTAAATGCATATGTCCTTCAAAAATGTCAAAACTTAATCATAAACACTAGATCATTAGTAAGTGGGCCATTAGGGAGGTGTTAGTTCATAACAGCAGAGGCTTCTTAGATAGAATTAACACCCTTATAAAAGAATATGCAGAGAGCTGTCTTGCCCCTTTCTCCATGCAACGTCACTGTGAGAAAGTGCTATCTATGACCCAGAAAGTGTGTCCACATTCCTTCCAGAAATGGTGCATTATTTTTCCTTTTTTTTTTTTTTTCAGAAATGGTGCATTTTACCAGACTGACTGCTAAAAAAAAAATGTCATTAAGGATCGATTCTTTCAATCATCTCATCATTTAAACATTCTCCATCGGCTTCAAAATAAAATTGAAATGGCTTTATGATATGATTCTCTCCTATGAATTAAATGTCTTCCCTAAATCTGTTGAAACTGAATTGCTGTTGAAACAGCGTTGACCAATGGGATTTTGAAGGAATCATTAGGTCACAAAACCTCTGCTCTTATGATTTGATTAATGTCAATATCACAGAAGTGAGTTGGTTATCAGAATAGTGAGCTTCTGATAGAAGGATGTTTGGCTCCATTCTCTCTCTATGTCTTTCCTACTTGCTTGACCTTCTACCTTCCACCATGAGAAGACAAAGCAAAAAGCGTTGTCAGAAGTTCGCTCCATGCTTTCAGACTTTCCAACCTCCCAAACCACAAACCAAATAAATATCTACTTTTCGTAAATTACCTAGTCCCACGTGTTCTGTTACGCAGCGCAAAATGATCTAAGACATCCTCTCAATACTTACCTTTTAATTTCTTACCAGCCCCAGCTTTTCAATGAATATTTAGGTTATATTACTGCTTACAAAGTAGAGAGAATGTTAGAAGTTTTTGGTCTTTTCATGGGTTATCTTTTTGATCGGACTGCATTTATTTTTTTTCATTTAAGATTCTATTAAGATTTTTAAAAGGGGGGATGGGGGCCCGGAAGTTAGCTCGGTGGCGCCTCGCCTGCCTGGAAAGCCCAAGGTCCTGAGTTGGATGCCCCGTACAAAAAAAAAAAAAGAAGATTCTATTAAGATATGGTTCAGTTGACATTGCCCTCTGAAAAGCTGCAAATATACCTGGTTTAGTTGTTTTGTACACTGCATAGTAATGTGTAGCTGCTCGTTTATTTGTGTGACACTTTGTTAATTACTTTATGTCCATCTAAGTTCCCTGTAGAAAAAGTTTTTTATTCTTCATTGTTGCTCAGAAATGATCTCAATGCATAGGAAATGGTATATATTGATATCATGATAGAAGGAAGGAAAGGGAGATGGGGGAGATGGGGGAAGGAAGTAATAATGACAGACATGTTTAAAAATTATTTGAAGAAGGAACTCTATTTTTGTATGGGAAAATAATACTAAATTTTAAAAAAATACTAAATTAAGGAAAGAATGTAAGTCTTGAAGTTTTCAGTTCCAGCTCATTTGCCATATGGACTTGGGCATATACTGCAAGTCTCTATGAGCTTCATACTCTCATTCTGGGGAGCAGAAATGACAACAGGTGTTCATGCTCCTGCTTCAGGTACAATCAGGGTTATATTTAATGATATTCACACATGGCTTCATATTTTTTAAATACAGCCAGGGATTTAGCTCAGTAGTTGCACCACCTGCCTTGCAAGTGCAAGGTCCCAAGTTCAATCCCCGGTACCAAAAAAAAAAAAAAAAAAAAGAATCTTCATTTTTTAAAACACAAAATACAAAGTATATTTTATTACTCAAAAATTTAGCACAAACTAATTTAAAAATAGCTAATGCAAGTATTTAACACATATAATGTATATAAATAAAAATTAATGTAATTTTATAATGGCAAGTGTGTTTAATATGAGATTTACTTTCTGAATAAATTATTAAGTAAATAATACAATATTGATGATTATAGATACAATGCTGTCTAGTAGATCTCAAGAACACATTAGTCCTGCTTAATTGAATCTTTATGCTTATTGATTAGTAACTGGTCATTTCCCCCTCTCCCAACCTCTGGAAATCACCATTTTACCCTTGGATTCCATGAATTCAATACCTTGTGTAATGGGAGTCATGCAGTATTTGTCTTCCTGTGAGAGACTTATTTCACTTACCCTAACGTGCTTAAGGTTCATTCAGATTGTTGTATATTAAAAAGGCTGAATGCATCCCATTTTATGTATATAAACTTATGCATTGTATCAAACTATATCAATAGCATAAATTCCTCTTAGGAAAACTCTCCTGTTAATGAGATTATTATGTGACTTAAAAGATGCTGTAGAGAACACTGTTAACATTTTCATTAATACATATAATTTCATCAATACATAAATTGGGTTCCTTTTTCCATCTCCTAATTATAGTTTGGTTGATGCTTACTATATATGTCTGAAGGCAATAGCACATACATTTTTCAAGACCTATTCAGCCTTGCTGAATTAACAAATCACCCCAAAATATCAGTGACCTTCAATTGCAAATATTCATTCTTCTCATGTTGGCTGAAGTTGTTCACAGCTCAGTTCATGCACTACTTTTCTTCATTTCAGAAAGAAAGAGAATTATTCTGAATTGGGACATGGTGTCTTCTGGCAGATTAAAAACAAAAAATAAAACAACAGAGTTGTATAAAACCTACAATGGCCCTCCAAGCTTCTACTTAGAATTGACACACTGTCACATCATTCACCAAGAGAAACCATAGAGCCTTGTCAATGGTATAGATAAGTGTATACGTCCTAGTTTTTCTGAAGGAAAATAGTGCTGATCCATTGCAAGCGAATGACAGGTAATCCTCTTTCAAGGAATGAGATAGACAATAATTGGAAAGGAAAATATATGACAACAGAAATAGTCTGATACCTATTTTTGTTTGATGTACTCTGTAAAATCACACTAATTTTCTAACTTTCTAATTTTCTGTCCCCAGAATATATCCTATAGTTTAGCAAAGAAGCTTTGTATTTTTCTGTTCCTTCTTCCTTTCCATCCAATTGTCTGGCATTGCAACTTTTTATGTATGGGCTCAGCTCCCCATAGTCACTTTAGTCTGGCAAAATATGAATGAAATTTACACAACTTATTTAGCGTTTTAGTCATTTCAGTGAAAATTAACCCTCCTTTTCAGCCCCTAGATGTAGAAACTTCTCATGCAATGTCTAGCACTTATTTATCAGCTGACTTCCATGAATCTGGATCTATTCTGGTCCCTCTTGTTGGTATCTTTGTCTCTTACATCAAGAATTCACTTAAAATAGTAACACTACTCCAACACATGCTAAGACCACTGCAATACTCCTTTTCCAACCTCCTCTTTCTTACCCTCATTAATTTTGTATATGTGTCTTCCATCTTTTGGATAGGTGAAAAATTTGTTTAGATTAGGATTGTTTGCTTTTGACATTAGTATTTCACATCTTTTCTTCACCTGAGACTTTCTACACATGAGTTGTTCCTACTTTCCCTTGCTTAAGTGATGGATACCGTCTGAAAGATTGACATGTAATTAATATAATGAAAAGAATAATGCTAAAATTTTACTCTCTGTGAAGTAAAGTTGTGAAAGAAATAGTCATAGTTTAATAATTAATCACTTCTGAGTATATTTGTTTTAATCTACTGGGTTCATGTTAATCTAGAAAGGGCTGTCATTTTCATTATGTAAAGTGTAACTTGAGCTGACAATTCCTGTACAGAAATATTGTCATAGGTGGGTCTACTAAGTACTGAGGACATAAAAATGTACCCCACCCCGAAGCACAGCTCTCTTTCTTCATTAGGCTCTCTCTTTGTCTTCTTCCAATATTTCACCACCAAGCTACTTCAAAAAAGTTCAGTATTTCCACTTCCTCAGCTCCCGCTTATATTTTAAATTATTAATATTCAGTTTCACACACTACTCTTGGGATTCTCATCAATAATTATCTGAGATATGCTTGATAAATTGAAAAACACAGCTTATTTTATCTGACATCTACTGGTTTAACTGAAATTATCATATCTATGCTATCATCTCAGCTGTTTACATACTCCCAGATCCAATTTCTGTCTCTGAACACATCCATCTGTATATCCACCTAGCCCCTAGAGCTCCACAAATGAATGTGGAATGTATTATTTCCTTTCTCGAATTCTCCCTTTCTATATTTTCTGTCACTGTAAATGACATAACCATGTGACTACACTTTAAAACTAGATATTCTAGGGTGACTGTCACCATTTCTCACTCCAACAAAAAGCTGGTTATCAGTTCAGGTGTACCTGAGTCTGTTTACCTGAGTCTGTTTAGTGTTGTTTCCTCTCTGTTACCACCTGTGTCTTGATTTTCATTATTTCTCATTTAGATTTTTAGAAAAGCCTCCCTGACATAAGTATCTTCCCACACATAGCCATCAAATTTACTATTTTAAGAAGCACCTGCTTCAGTTTTTAAAACTCAAATCCTTATTCACACAAAATAAAATCCAAGCTCCTTAGATTAACATATAATGTGCTTCACAGTCTGATTCTTGTCCATTTTCCACTTTAAAATACTTGGTAACCATTCTATTTCTCTGCTCCATTGAATTACATGGTTACTCTCTCCCTTTGTACCTGTTCTCCTTTTGTATTCTGTTTTTCATGACATGAACCCACTTGTTTTACCAAATATGTCTGTCATCCAATTTAAATATCTGTTCATGAGATGACTTCTATAATAATCCCTCTAGAATGTATAATTACTTAACACCCCTTTCTCTGTAGCACATTGATCGTGGCTCTTTTTTGGCCTTAGGCAGGATGGATTGTGCTGAAGTGGGTATTTCCTTAGGCTAACTTAAATTATAAGTTTTTAATGACATAGGAAATGCTGATTCACATTTGCTTCTTCATCTCCAAGCACTTCAAATAAATTGATTTAAAATCCTCACTGGTTACATAGTGTCTTCCAAGCAATACCTAAACCCAAATCCTCAATTTTCTAACTCATCCTCCACCCAAACATATCCCATCATCTTGTCAACTCAAAATACTTCTTTAAAATATTTTTAATTTTCATTTATTTTGTATTAGTACTGTATTTGTTTGCAATATGTAATAATTACATTTATGGTGGGAAGTGTGTACATGCACATAACACATCTTAATTATTTCTTATCCTCTACATCTCCTATTCCTCCCATCTCCCTCCAACTCTTGGTCACCACCCCATTTGCAAAAGCTCTATTTCCAATTATTTTCTTCAGTTCTTTTTTCTGTCCCCTTTAATCCCTCTCCCACCTCTCTCCATCCCTTATTCCTCTTTCCATTTGGAAAATATCTCCCTACTTCCTATTATCTTTCTTTTATTTTGCCTTTCATTTATATTTTGGGTATCTTACATAAAATAAATTCTCATTCTTGCTTCTAAGTGTGTTCAAGTCATTTTCAAATTGGAGTTCCTCTTCATAGCACAGTATAAACTCTTTCTAAACTCTCATATCCCATGCTCATAGTTAGCTGGTTACACTACAGAGACATTGTGTATAGGTGCCAAACTACACTAACTGGTAAATATTCTGATTAGCAAACTTGCCCACATTACACTAGTTATATCTTTCCTAAAATGTCTATGCTTGATCTTATTATTTATCAGACATATGTTCCAGAGCTATGCTAGAAACAGTTCCTAATTGCCGAAGAAAGCCATGTGTTAAATCAAGAATTTTTAAATTTATTAAATATGTTTTTCAATTAAATTATATGAAATTGCATTAAAACAATTATAAATACCGGAAATTTATTGTTGCTCAATTGTTTCACTATTTTTATGCTTTTGAAGTTATTTATGTCTGTTGTGGGAGTATTGCAGGATACTATTTTACTGTATATCTCTTTCCACTGTCATATTCAATAAAATCACACAGTCATCCATCAGCCATAATTAGAATATTTACACCATGGCAATCAAAACTGTATGAGTCAGACCTGGAGATCTTGTTTTGAAATCTAAATTTCAAAAGGTGAGGCAGACATATTAATTCTGGAGTTAACATATAAAATGGTGATAGCTGCAGGTATAATGTTAAAGATACCATAACATTTAAAAAATATTCTTTGAGTTTTTAGAAGCCATTATCTGACTCAGGAAATGAGTTATTAATGTCATTATTAAATAAATATATTTTTAACCATATATCATCATTTCTGTCTTTCTTTCACTTATTAAGTGAAAATATTAAACAACATTCTTATTGGAACTACATTCATCCATCAGTTGCAGCATAGTAGTCTGGCTAATGATACAAAGTTAGAAGATTGACTGATTGGAAATGAAAATAGAGAATATTTTTAATACATTATTATTTGAAAAATATGTGCTATCCAATTTACAATATTATATGCTCATACTTTGAATAAGAGAATGAATTACCATTATTAAACATTTATTAGCTCATGACTGATAAGACCATATAGATGTCATCAAAAAATTTAAATGATGTCAAATGCTTGGACATAAGTTATGGAATGATTATATAATTGAAGAAAGTATATTCATAATATTTTATATTTTCTAATCTTGTATTCTGTTTAAAATTAAAAATATCTGTATAATTTCCTGAAAAAATTAATAGTAACACCCAGGTACTCTAGTATTTCCATTTCAGATTTAGCACAATTACATACCTCATTCATCAGTATGATCTGCTATAATCTCTTAAGCAATCTGTGGCTTTCCTATCTTACCTGTAAAATGCAGATATTAGAATAAGTATATTTCATCTTTCATCTAACATATTAACTTTTTTAGTTATTATACTATCTGAAATAATAATGAGTTCATAAGATAAATGCCAAATCAAATGTTTACGGACTCCAATATGAGATGACTGAAAAAACCAAAACCTCTTAATAATCATTGATAAATTTTTAAGGAATCAAACTTACTCAAGTTTAACTGGGGGGTGCGCTTGTTAGGAATAATAAGTGATACTTCATAAAATGCAAAGACTGTAAGTAAAATTTTGTAATACTTGACATTGTACTCACATAACTTCAGTAATCTTCAGGATGCCCATTTCCCCACTTTCTCTTTAGTTCTCTGCTTCAGTTACTCACGCAGGTCAAAGTTGCTACCAAAGAATTTCCACAGCATAAAATCAACTTCACTCCAAACTAGTAGTTGCCATAAGTTGGCCCAATTTTTTAGTGCACAAAATAAAAGTTCCTATGAAAAAAGATACTTCCTAGGCTCATTTGGATGAACAGAATTTTCCTTGTCTGATAATTATGGCTATGGGGTCCTGGGTATTCCCAGCAGGTACATAGGTGCCACTCAGGCAGTTCTCAGAAAAGAGAGTAAACTGAGTAGACACTTTCAGATGCTTTGAATCAACTTCTGACTTATCACTAGGTGAATCTATTATTTGGCTTAGAATGTGCCTTACTCATACTACATGAAAGTATATCCCTAATAAAATATAGCTCCTCAAGAATATTTGTCAGTCCTCAGGAGCCATTAGTAAATTGATATTTTATAACACTTCTAAATTATCCATACTGAAATATCAAAATACTTAATTTGACCCATTCCTGAAAGCATGACCATTATAACTTCTGTACTTCTATTGCAGATTGTAGAAAAGCCAAATGAAACATAAAATTTAAAACCACTATTATTTGGTCATGTTACTTTTCCTATAGATTATGGCAAAATCTGATTGAAAATTCCTGCAAAGAAATAATCACAAAGCAGTTTTTATGTTAACATCAAAGTGTTTCTTATTCACAAATTTTCATGATGAATATTGAAAAGAAATAGTGAAACATTTTGCTATGACTTTAGGTGCACATCAGAAATACTGTTTTAATGAGATAAGATCATCTACACATAAGAACATCAAAAGAAGTAAAAACACAAAACCTCAGAAATTATTGATTGGAAGAAATGCATGACAATTAACAATTTATCTAACCCAAATTATATTTGAAACAAAGATACACTGTAATGTTTATATACTACAACTCACTAATTTAAAATATTAGTTTGCAAATTTTTAAAATTTTTGTTCATATGTGTTTGCAGTACATAATAAATATATTTATCATGGGGAGTTAGTACATATATATAATATATTGTATTTTCATTTCTCTTCCCATTCCTGCCCTCCATCTCCTGGTTGCCTTCCCATTTGCAAAAGGTCTATCATCCTATTTCTTGTTATCTGTATTTTATATGTATCTCAACAGGATTAGTGTGCTACTGATGTTAACATAGAATACAATTTATCATTTGAAATATTGGCATATAGCAATACAATATTTTCATGAGGAAGTTTATAGAAGGGTTAACTTGTTAACAATTCTCAATATATTGCATATGGCAATATGGAAACACTGCTTTGAAAATAAATCTTCAGTATATTAAAATGCAGTAAGTTTACCATAACAGAGTACAGTATTGGATTAGATGGCTATTTTTCTAATAAATACTTACATGTTGTCAGATATACTTGTCAGGATACCACACTTGTGAGTAAAAAGGGATATCCATCAATTGAATAATTGCTATCATAATGAATACTCAGGAGCAGCAATAGTTACTGTCTACTAAAATTATAACCCAACTGTTATTTTCAATTTTAGAAGTAACACAGCTTGTAATAGCTGTAATTTACATGAAAAAAGACACAACTGTGTTATTTTACCACCAATTATAGCCTTACATGTATTTCCAAGTCACTGTCTTTATCTGAAAATGCAGTGAGTATGGAAGCTTAACACAAACAGGCTCAACACAAGAAAATATGCTAACAAATACTGACTTTTTATAGCAAGAAATTAGTAAACATTTATTAGATTCAGGATAACATGAATAAAACTACAAATAGGATAGGATACTGCTTGTCCTGGTACCAAAAAAAAAAAAAAAAAAAAGCAAAGGGAAACAGAATCATAAGCCATATGGTATATTCTAGCTTGTAAGATTTTGAAACTTTTAGCTTCATGTTTTCCAACTGTTAGAGTAAAAACATTCATTCAATGAACATTTAGCCTGCTATGTAGTTTGTATGCAATAGAGGAATCACTCAGAGTTCTCAATGAGCTCATCCAGAGTTCTCCATACACTGGAGAAAAGACACACATAGACAAGACCACACAGAAGACCTCAAAAGACAAAACATGTTAAACACTGAATGTGGCAGTGTTTTGGATAGAAATTTAATGCAATAAAAGGAAACTTTTGAAGTTGATTTTGTGATCACATACACATTACTCCTCAATAACCACTCCACATAATCACAAGAATGAGTTTTAAAGATTTTATATAGTTCATACTTACAAGATCATATAATTTAACAATGTACATATATGTGTGTATATACACTACATTTCTGTGACTGGTATTTTGGACAATAACTTCCATTTGTCCCTATATACTTCCTTTCCTATGGAGATGAGCATGAAGAAAGTAGCCCCAGAACAGCACATATCATGAAAACTGACATAATGCCTTTCAAGGCTTCAGTTTCATTAGCAAAAAGAAATAATTATAATTGTTACACAACTCTTGTTTTTAATTGATAACATAAGATGCCTCAAGAAAACCGCTGAAGCTAATTTGAATAATAGTTGAGATTTTCTACCCAATTAATGAAATTGAAGTAAAACAGTGTCTTAAATGAGTTTAAAGGTGTAGCAGTTGATATTTCTAAATGTAATTCTATTTAAAATTAAATAGTGAAGAAATATTTTAATGTGTATCCAAATTATCAACATTTCTAAAAAATTTAGAGCAAAAATATTCTAAAAGATTAAAAACTTTTAATAAAACAATATAATAAAACAAAAAGGCATAAATATTGAAAAAGACTAAATTCATACCCAGACACAATTATCTATTTGAAAAAACCCAAAGAATTAAAAGAGAAAAGATTAAACAACTCATATCCAGACTTAATTATCTTTTTGGAAAATCCCAAAAGATCAGTTTAAAAACTACTACAGCTGATAAAATCAGCAAAACATCTAGAACACAAGGTAAGTACATAAATGTTTAATTATTTCCATATACTATAAATGTGAACTATTGAATTTTAATGCCACTATTATTACTACATAGGTATCTAATTAAATACATGTAATATCTACATGCTTCAAACTACAAGGAGATCCACATATATATTGCCACTTGAACTTTTGCAGAAGCCCACAAAGAGGAAAAACACTAGAATCTGAAATTTTCTTGAAATTGCTTGTGGTGTACACATAATTCATAAATACTTTCAATAGAACTACATTAGGGCCAGGGATTTAGTTTAGTGGCACTGTGCCTGCCTCGCCAGCGCAAGGTCCTGAGTTCTATCTCCTATAAGGAAAAAAAAAAAAAAAGAACTACAGTACTTAATCATTTTCATTACAAGCTTTAGTTTACAAATGTTAAAATACTATATATACTGAATATCATAACTAATTTTAGTGATGAAGATGATATTTAATACAAAATATTTAGAGATTTATTGTCTTCTATAGCTTATTATCAGTTGGAAATTAAAAATATAAATATTTACAAATCATGTAAATATTTTAATATTTATTTTAAAGCTTTCTCTAAGTTTTGTTCTTATTCTTAATTTTCCATAACTTTGGCAATCTTCAATCAAATTAGTCAATAGCTGTATCTTTAAATAAATCATTTTCATTCATAAGATTGAATTGAATTGAATTTTTGGAAAAATTGAAGAACAAAACACATGAAACTCATCCCTTTGATGTCAAGAAAGAAATTAAAATACTAAATGGAGTCTCAAATTTTCTACAAGATTGATTTTCTAATTTTTCCAGATTTACTCATGTATAATTGACAAATGAAAGTCGTATGTTTAAAGTGTATAATGTGAGATTTTAATATACATTTATATTCTGAAACAATTCCGCCAAACTAACATATTAATCACCTCACATAGTATTGCTTCTTAATGTATTTTGCATGCCTGTAGTGAAAACACTTAATATCAACATTCTAGGCAAATTTGATGTATACAAATAATATTATTTACTGTAGTTACCATCCCATATATTAGATGTCCAACACTTTTTTATCTGCATACCTAAAACTTACTACCCTTTGACTAGCATCTTGTTTTCCCTATTCCAAACCCTGGCAATCACCTTTCTCATCTACTTCTACTGATTCACCTTTTTAAAATCCCATATATAAATGAGATCATGTGATATTTTTCTTGTTGTGCTTGGTTTATTAGCCTAATGTGTTCCACGTTCATTCATTAGATGATAGAAAGAAGATAGATAGATGATAGATAGATAGATCTATCTTTTATATTTATCCATCAGTGGATCAGTGGACACTTTCTTTTCATTTCATCCTATTGTAAATAATGCTACAATGAACATGAATCACACATCTCTTCAAAATACTGATTTTACTATCTTTGTGTTTATGTCCAGAAATGTGACTGCTGGGTCATATATGCTGTGATTTAGACATGATTTGAGCATGTCTTCCTAGAATTCAAGTGTGAGAGCTTGGGTTGCATCCTTTAATATATTATCATTCCCTCATATTTAAATATATTATCATTCCTTCTGAATGAGCCTTTATTTGATCAACAAACTTAGGAACCATTAATTTCATCACCCACTCAACAAATATTTTGGGACATTTATTACACAGCAGACAGTATTCCAGGGCATGGCGGTGCATTGCTAATCCAAAAAGACTAAAATTCACACAAACACCCCCAATGCAATCAACAACATAGTGATATGACAAGGATTCTGAATTGAGGCTAGTGATCAACTCCTAAACACTGATCTTAAAAGGATTTAATAGATTGAGATGATATCATCCTCAAGATAGACTTTGGTTGAATGTTTAAAATAGATTTATATTCTAAGCCCAGAAAAAGGAAAGCAAATGGTAAAGAGGAAAGAAAGATAGGGTCAAAGCAGTAAGCAGTAAATAGCGCTGCAAAATGAACTTTGTCAGAAAGGCTGGCCAAATACTACTGGGCTTTGTGTGGCAGAATGCAGATTTTATTACTAACAGGTCTCAAACAGAGAATAACAGCTTCAAGATTGCATTTTGAAAAGATAATTGTTTGTGAACAGTTTGCATGTATGTAGCATGTATGTAGCTACCTCAGAAAACTGAGAGGAACAGCAGGGTATGATCATAGTCTCTGCTGATATGGAAAGAGCCCACTAGATTTGAGAGCTAATAGGTATTATAATGAATAAAACCATATAATGACTCAGAAATGAGAGTAGCTGAAATATGTCAAAGATATCTGTATGTTTCTGAATTCCCAACTGGAGGATTATATTTACCATTCAATAACATGGAGAATATGAGTAAATAGTCATATAGAGAGATGACTAACTCAGAAATCTTTGAGAAATAACCAATGAGAAATAATAACCAAACAGATGATCTGATAAATGGAACTGGAGCTCAAAGAATAAATTTAAGATGGATGTAGATTTCTTGTTTGTTTGTTTTGTTTTGTTTGATTCCCCAGTCATCTGTTTAGAAGTAGAAGTACAGACTAGAATTGTGACAGAGAGTATACTGGGAGAGCAGTTAGAAGAGGGTTTCTCAATACTGGTAGCAGAGATATTTTGAACCATTGTATTCCTTGATATGTGTGGGACAGTCCTGTGAATTGTAGGATGTTTAGCATTATGCTTATCTTCCACCCTTTGGTTGACAGCAGCATCTCCTGTTGTGGAAAAAAAATATCTATTACTATATTTAGGTATTACTACATCTTTGTCAGGCAAAATTACTCTAGTTGGGAAGATTTGTGTTAGATAATAAGACAAGAAAATTATTTTTATATTTCTCTTAACTCTATGTGCTTAATAGTCTCTATGTTTTCTTTTATATGATTATTACAGTATTCAAGTTTCTATAAAACTGTACCATTAAATTATTTATTCTCAATAAAATTGTCTATCAAAAACCTGTTCCCCAGCATTAAAATAACATTTTGGTTCTGTCTCTCCGTGATCTTTAATTTGGTGGAAGTTTTAATAAGTACTTTATTCTATTATCTTCTTTTTTATGGAAAAACTACTATTATTATTCCATATATCATTATTCATATCTTAATTCTGTTCAAATTCCACATGAATAGCTGTCATGCTTTATTGCTGTTCCTCAAAATAATTATAATATCAGTATTGTGAAAAATGCTTATTTCAATCAAAATCTATCAAATGTTCAAGAACATTTTCTCTTTTTCTTTGATTTAAATACTGTGATCATAATCAAACATACAAATCTCTCTAGATACACCGAATTCACCTCCTATAATTAAATACCTGGCATATTTCTAAGTTTTTATATGTTAACTTTATAAATGTAATAATTTCAAAGAGGTCATTCCAAATTGATTTATGTAACACAGAACCCTCTATTATGTTAACTGTCTAGAAATGCACTTATCAGTTCCTGATAAAATTAGTTCTGAAGAAGGAAAAAAAGCAGAATTCATCATACTGACTTATAAAACTAAATGATCAACAAAGTTGGGTGAAAGTATTCAAATTTCTATCACAGCAAATAGTTTAAATTTCTATTACAGCAAATAGTTGGTTTTAGTGACTTTTACTTTCACTTAGGATTCCATTTATTTTCTATTTTGTTTTTTGTTTGTTTGTTTTGGTACCAGGGATCGAACTCAGGACCTTGTGCTTGGGAGGCAGGCAGTGGCACCACTAAGCTAAATCCCCAGCCCTCTATTTTGTTGTTTTAAATATCTTTGAGTATATTCTTTTTTTTTTTAGTATATTCTGCTCCTTTTTTTTTTCTTTTGTCTTGCTGTGATTTGACTTCTTTTTAAGTCAGATTCTCTAAGAAGCACATGTCAAGATGGAATGATATATGCAAAATGTATTCTGAGAAAACACCTAGGAAGGTTAAGGGAAAACAGCCAGGATCAGAGAGGGTTTTCAGACAAAAATGCAGGCCTGGTGCCTGTAGAAGGAGAATGAGCCCAGGTCAAATTCTTAAGAGGAGTTTCAGAGTGAAGTGTGCTCCAAGTATGTCACAGCTAAGATGATAGGGAGCCTCACAGCAAAGACTGCCAGAGTAGAAGACTCCCATACTCTACGAGAAGGGCCCAGTCCCCACGCAAACACTGTAACTCAAATACTGTCTTAAAAAGACCAGAAAGACTGATTTTGAAGTGAACAACAAAGCAACCATGAGTATGAGACAGCTGGAAACTGTCTGCCAGTTACACTCTTAGTAGCAAGTGTGCTTGGAAAGCAGTCTTAGTGGTTTGCCTCCCACGACAATACAGTCTGTCCCATAAACCATGCAATTGTTCTTCACAAACATTTCCAAAAAGCATCACATCCAATATCTCATGGACTTTTTATTCTTGATGGAAATGTAGTGGATCAAGTTTAAGGGAGGAACAAAGCCCACGTAACTGCAGGTGGTCTTTAAGTCATTTTCTCCTTCCTTAATAATACATTCCAAGTAATCTTTGCCTCAGGAATTGCCTTTTCATGATGTCACTAAAGAGTTCTTGATGGTCTACTTAGTGGCCTGGCTCATACTCTCATTGTTAAGGAAAATGAGCCCTTGGTACTCAGACCTGTCTCAGGCCTGGACTGCTGCAGGACCCATTTACTGTTACATGTGAACAAGTGAGTCCCAAGGGAGCCAAAGGGCTTTCCTGTGAGTCTCTGTTACTTCTTTTTGTTTGCATGTGTAAAAGCTTCACAACTTTCTTGTGTGGATCAGGATAAATCATCTTTGCTAATTATTGTGGAGCCACTCCCATCTATGAAGCCTAAAAGGGAGATGGAGAAGTCACCTGTGACAGCATCAGACTATAATGTAGCTTTGCCATCTGAAAAATGAAACTTGGGATTAGCATTGGATAACAGGAGTGTCAGGCAGGCCAGGTAAATGAAGATCTGGAAAGTAAAAATTGCCTGTTGGAGATGCCCTTTGCTGTGAAGGAATGACTTAGGCAGTGGTGGCCCAGATCCACCGCCCCTGCAGCACTCAGTCATTGTTGGTCTGTGAGAGGCACAGGACTAACATTTCCTTGGCATAAATGTAGTGAGTGTGACAGACTCAAAAATACAGCACCTGGATCCTAGCCAGTAACTACCCTCCTAACAGCAGATGCACTTAAGAGCAACTCCATTCCCTCTTGAAATTCATATTCATCACATATTTAGTTTTACCCTTGTAAATATAGGTCCCAATCCCTCTTTAGATACTTCTTTCACTGCATGTTATCCAATTTGAAGAGTGGTATCTTTATTAATTTTCATTTATATTTTCTAATCTCTACCATGACATTCTCCTTAATGATTAGTTATTTAAAAGTATGTTATGTATTCAGAAATTCTTGTCTTCTTAGATTCTTTTCTAATGTATTATGTTTACAGAGTATATTCAATTATTGTAAGATTTTGACTATTGAATAACTGTAGGCAGTTGTTGAATGTTAAACATAAACATGAAATAATTTGCATTTTTGAATTGTTGGATTTACAATTCTTTATGTAAGATATTATATTTATGTTAATTTTATTCTTCAAAAATATAAATACTCTCATTTTCTCTTTTTTTTCCACTGTCAATTATATGCAGATTTGCATTTAATTCTTCTCTAAGAATAGGATTTATGAAGTTTTCTGTTGATTATGTTAATTCTAGTTTTATTTAATTTGAGGTTATCTTGTTACCCAGGTAAAAGTTCCAAAGTAGTATATCATAAGTAGTATTAAATATTTTAATATTATGTAAAGATCATATTATTTTTAGCAATATTTTAAATTTACCTATTTTTACCAGCTTTCCTCTTCTTTTGGTGAAATTATACTGGTGATAAATTTTTCCAAATTAAATTTTTAGTATGGAAATTATTTTCTCTCAGAACTATGAAGATGTTTTTCCTATCTACTGTGTTCACCTTTTGCTATTTAAAATTTAGTTATCAGTATTTATTGTACTTTTCTTCCTATTGTTTTTACTATATTTTCTTTAAGCTAACTATGAAACAGTTTCCTGCTAGATTGCTAGTTATAGGTTTATTTTCAATTCTAATGAAGGGCTTCATTATTCTTAAGTTTAAAGTCTTAGTGATTCTGGGAAATATGTACTTTAACTTCAAATATTACTATCTTCCATTATCTTTATTTTCATCTTCTGAGGTTGATTTAATGTCATACTCTTATTTTACTATTATTTAAATCTCATTTAAATTTTCACATTTTAAAGGTTACTGTTCCTACATATATTCTGGTTAACAGTTTAATTTTATTTTGAAGTAACTGACATCAAGACATCTAATCTACTGTTTAAAGTCATCCATTATATTTCTAACTTTTATAAACATACATATAGTTTCAATAATATTTCTAGCAATTACATTTATTTTGATTTCAAAATACCTTAATATTGTTGACAGACTGTTTTTTAGTCATAGTTTTGATGTATTTTATATCATATACAAATTAAAACAAATATATGTGTGTTATAATTCCAATGTTTCAAATCTTTTGAAATCTTATTGTGGGGTTTATTATTTCTGATGACAATCATTTATGAGATTCTCATTAAGTTATTAATTTAAAAAAAATTTCAACATATACACATTCTTATCTTTTTCTTAGAAAACAATTTGAGTCCTGAGTTGACAGTCCTTTTCTTATAATAATTTTTAATTTTTATTTTATTTTTTATTAATTCCTAGAATTATTGCTGCCACAAGAAACTTACAAACTAATAATTTGCTTTGTAGTTTGTGAGCCAAGTAGCATTTTAAGTGTAGATTCAAAATTCACATGATAGATGATTTAAATTTTTCATATATTAGTTTTTTTTAACCCATCATCCATAACAAAGCCTGGACAAATAATATTCCTTCACAGTTTTATTTGTGAACTACTTACTTTTATTTCCTTGATCATTAATTTTCATTTTCCTCTAGAAGAACAACAATGTATCTAGAAATGAAGTGTGGATCTGAACCTACGTTACTGAGGTTGAAAATGCTTCAATAGTGTGTTAAACAAATGATTTCAAAAAGCTTATGAACTCACTTCAATTTCTTTTTGTGTGGGTGTGTGTAGCTTTTCCTCTTTTTACTTTTTACTTTTTATCTATATTAGTGCATGTTTGCAGTATATAAAGATTACATTCATCCAGGGGAGGTGTCACATGTATATAACACATCTTATTATTTTTATTTTTCCTTCCTTTTCATCTCTTCATCCTAGGCATTTCTATAAGAGATCTAGCTCCCTTTTTCCTTTAGTTGGCATAAGGCAAAAAAAAACCAAAACAACAATTTCATCATTCAAATATGTCAAGATTTGCACTATTCTTTTTATCTCTTGTGACTTCCTTTAATTTGTTTTCAGCTATACTATGAATTTAAAAGATTTTTCAGTTTATCACTTAAATACATTATTGCTTTTTATTTCCACTTCTTTCCTTTCTTCCCTTTTTTCTTCTCTCCTTCTTTTTTTCTTCCTCCTTTCCTTTCAACCTTTCTTTCTTCCTTCCTTTCTTGAAGTGTGTATCTCACCAAGCATATTATAGCAAATACATGTCTATCACTCTGAATAGCATTTATCAACAATGGCACTCTTTTATTTTGTAAAAATGACACACTTAGAACAACTCTAGTTTTAAAATGCGATCTCACACTTTTACAACTGGTTCCAGGTACATTACCACTTAATTAGTAAGTCATGACTTCCAATATAACTAATTTTACTTTTAGTTATATGATTAACTGAATAATGTCTACACCCACTAGACCATTAAATATTGAGCACTGTGACTTGCAACTTTTCTTCATTATCCAGCACAATGCCTCTTATTTTCCATAAGTATGTTTTAGATGAGTGGAGGCTGACTTGCAAGGACACATCTAAGGGGATGCATAATATTTTATGATAAATTTTGATAATTGCCAGAAACTTTAAAGCATCTTTGTCCAAGTCAGATATGAAGTTATTCTGTATTACTTTTAATAGTCATAATTTCTTTGATGTCCTTAGCAGTCCAAATCAATTAGAAGTTTGGGTTATTGTCTCCTTTGTTTCCAGTATCATCTCACAACCAAAGTTTTACTAGCTTCTTTGAGGTTAACTATTTTAAAGGATACCAACTTTCATATCACGCAGGATATAGCTCATGTGACTATTATCTTCTGATATGTGGCAACTATCACTTTTTCTTAGTGTGTATTTTAGCATTTAGGTTATTCTTTCTTCACGTAACTATTGTTCTTGATAACTACATCACCCAAATAGATAATCTCTGTCACTTATAGATTTCTAATCACTTGAGCTTTCTTCTCATTTCCAATCATTTTTTAAATATTTCTACCTGTGATGGCTAACTTGACTGGCTTAGGAATTTAGTGAAACACACTTCTGGCCATGTAAGGGGGTCATGTGGGCCTGACCTTGGGGAATATATCTGGCCCCTGGCCCCTTCCTCTCAGCTTCTTTCCAAATTGCTCTGCTTCCTGTTTGCCATAGTGGAGCAGTCTCCCTCCACCACACCCTTCACTGTGATATCTTTAACTTGGAGTGGCACAGCCATGTACTGAAATCTCAGAAACTGTAAACCACAGTAAACCTCTTCTCCCTTAAATTATGGATGTCAGGTAATTTTTCCTAGCAATGGAAAGCTGACCACTGTATTACCATGTGTCAATCACCTATTTCTACAATCATGTTCTTGGTATTATCAATCTTTTTAAACACTTTTGGAACTTATTTATAAAAGCTTCTCTCTTAGCTCATTGTAAAACTTCTTTAATCACATTAAGAGTCTTAAATACTTTGTCATTAACTGCTATTCTTGAACAACTCCTGTTACCTTCTTCACGTTTTCATTTTACTCCTTATGTAGTTTAACCTCTGTGATTAACTTGTATAGATTAACCTATATTCTAAATTATTATTATTTGTAAACACCATTAAACCTATTGTCCTTCCTTTCATAATTTTCACCAGATGAAACTGTAAATCTACTCATAATATATGCCTATTCTGCAAACTTAAGTAGAAATGTAATCTCAGATTTTTAGAATCACATAAAAATTATGAGTAGTCTCATTTAAAAATAATGAACACAAATTTCAAAAGGCCTCTTAACCCTATACAAAATTCTTTTTATATTTCCCTAGTCCTTTTTATTCAGTACTCCCCCTTATGATTATTGGCCATTTCCCTTTTTATAAACCTGCTATACACTCTGAATGGCTGTCTTCATTGCCTATTTTAATTAGAAAACTGAATCAAACAGAGATGAATTCCCTCTTCTCGCTACCACCACATCTAACAACCTACTTGCAGCTGTGCTGTATTAATTCAATGCTTTCATTTATGCTTAGTACCTTATCTCCTCTCAATGTATCTAAGAATTTTCTTCTGTAGTCATATCTTTCTAATGAACATCATTAATTTCTCCTTGTTTAGTAAATCACTTCTCTTGAGAAGAGAGCTTCCTTTCTCTTTGTGTTTCTAAGCAGAGGCAACAATAGTAGAATAATATCTGTGGGTCTGCAGGAAGAAGGAATTGTTTCTTTATTGGCAAATGTCAATCAATTCAACTTTTTCCACTAGATATAATCTATTTTGAAAATCTGCAAACCTAGTCAGTTCATTATCTTTCTTTCTTCTTAAGAGGGGTTGAATGTCACAGTACTGATTATGCCTCTGATTATTCAATTCCCAATCTGTTTCTCAGATGCTTTGGCCCAAAATCTACTCTAGGAGAATTAAAGACATTATGTAGATCTGTACTTCTTCCTGTGGACTTAGAAAAAATTCTACAATCAACTTATTATATGTGTAAAACTAATATTCTATGTCTATTTTTGTGACACTTGCATTTGTTTCTGAATGGATTCTGGTTTTGAGCAGGAAAGAAAAAGTCTCACAAATATCCAATAATTTCATCAGCATAAAATAGAATTCAATACAAAAATAGAAAAAACATATCAATGGTTTTGTTATGGTTTGGCTAACAAATGTCTTATCAAACACTTGTGTGTCCAGAGGTGGAGTTTTTGGAAGATAATTTAATCAAGGGGGTATTGACATTGTCAGTATATTGATCCATTGATGAGTTCATAGTTGAATGGGCTCATTATGAGGTGATTCTGAATGGGATGAAGCCTGTCACTGGGCGATGTGTCTTTGAAAGTTATAGATTATCCCTGGCATCCTCATTTCTGGCTCTTCCCTCTCTGCTTGCTGGCTGCCATACAGTGAGCAGCTTACATCTCTAAGCCCATTTGCTGTGATAACTCTGCCTTGGAACCAGTAAACTATGAGCTGAAACCTCTGACATTGAACTAAAATAAATCTTTTTCTCTGTGAGTTGTACATGTCAGGTATTTTGACCAAGGAACAGAAAGTTGAGTAATACATCAACACTCCCTTCCAGACACTGAAGCAATATTCTCAATTCCTTTGGAGTGAAAAAAATTTATAAATCTTGACAAGAATCCTCTTTATTTTCTCATATTTTTTTTCTCAGGCCAGGAGATACAGTTAAGTTTCCATGATTTTCAAAGCTGGGCAGTGCATCCTTAAATCACCATGAGCACAATATGATATTTAGGGAAAATACCCCTATCTTAGTTTACTTAAACATTTAGTAGCTCTGTCCTTATTGGGTTATTGTTTCATATTCTATAACACTAGGCTATTTATTCATGCAGTTAACAAGAGTACATAGTAAGTGACGTTGCTGTTAGAGATGCTGTGCATATGTCAGGAAACACACACAAACACTAATAAATAAGTAAAATTTTGTAGCCTTGTAGGTTAGACGCTGGGAAAAATACAAAAGGGTTATCTATTGTCAAAACTTTTGGAATGAATGATGTTCAAAGTGTGATGACAAAAGATTGAATTTGAAAAAATCAGATACTGGAGTGAAGACTTAACAGAAGTAATACAACAATAAAGGTCAGTGATTGAGCTCTGTGTATAATGTGGGAAAGGTGTTCTAGCCAGAGGGAGAAAGTAGAGCAAAATCTCATAAGACAGAGTCTGTTTCATGTTTTAAGAATACAGTGTCAGCCAGTTGGGGTGGAACAGTAATCTATAGAAATAATATTAGAAGGCAAGATCAGAGAAGTAAATGAGGATCTGCAATTTCTTGCATGTTATTGAAAATACTTTTTTTATGAGTAAAAGAGGAAGCTGCTGAAGGTGTCTGAACAAAAGTCTGAAAATGGTGTAAGTTATGTTTTATTAGGATCACTCTTTCATAGGATCACTCTGACTGAAGAATGGGTAGCAAAGATAAAAACAGAAAAACCAATTAGGAAACTATTAGAATTTTCAAGATACAGATAGTCGGTGATATCTTTGGAATCAGAATGGTTGCACTGGGAGAAATATTCAGACTCTGCATTTATATGTGAACGTGCATACAACACAGTATCCTAGGGACTGAATGCTCTCCTCTCTAACAGCATTTAGTTTTGTTGGCATGTGTTGCTAGAAAATTAAATTTAATCAAGATTTTTTTCCACTTTACTGAAACACTAGATGAAATTAGGGCTAGAATAGATGAGAACATATTTTCACAGTCAGTTTTTCATTATTTAAATATTTATTCTCCTCAAACTGTTTCCGCACTTCCTCCTCATTTCTATACTAGTGTTGACTGAGGCTTGGTCTTGGAACCTCTCAAGACAGCCAACCTCATCCTCTTACATGCTTTTCATTACTAGAATTGATCATATCCAAGCAGTTACTCCGACTTCTTATGTTTTCTTCAGCTCCATATTTATCTTCCTGGCCCCACCACGGTCTTTACACCAGGGGACAAGGAAAAACCCTTACGTGTTTAGAGTAAGACAGATTTCAAAAATCTTCCTGCAAAACACACATCATCAGCAGTGAAGAGTAGATCCTCACAGTCTGAGTGCTCATGGCAAAGTCTCTACATCCCTCTGTATCAATGATTGTGTCTCATTATACATATTTGTTCTAGAGATATCAGTGCCATTTATCCCAATTTATCTCAGTTGTCACCAAAATACCAGGGTATTTTAATCATTGTTCAGTCCCAGGAATTAAATGTTACACTAAAATTTCCTTCTCTAATATAGTCTCCCATTTGTCTCAACTTCTGAAATGTTACCCTTTGCCATTTGTAACTCTCAATATTTTAAAATATTTCTATGTCCTCAACTCTTCTCATTACCATTTGCTTCATATAAAACTTGTTCTTCTAATAATGAAGCTAGGTCCTTTTCAGCTCTCTCAAAAAAGTCAGATTTTCTTTTCCATATTTCCTTGTAGCATGCACTTAAATTTGGAGGAAGTTTTATTCTTCCTGTGCACTACTGTTTCCAGAATTTTCTTCCTTTGCTTCCAGAACTTTCTTCCTCTCCATCACTTTAGTACTCTATCCATGTTGCACTTCATCTTGTCAAATTGGATCATGTCACACACTTACCTACCTGCTGCCTCATAAAGATAATCAAGTTGCTTACATTCACTTTTTTTTCTTTTACAAATTTAGCTCCAATATTATTGGTATTCAATGAAAACTTCATAAAACATTTTGCTTATGTTATTATTCACATAGTTGGTTCTTTTAATTCATTGACTTCTTACCTCCTTGACAATCTTGACTTTAAGGAAGATTTTCTATTATTTTTTCAGCCACATATTCTTATGGACTTATTTAGATCATGTCATTATTATCAATAATTAAAAACTCAAAGCTTTTATTTCAAGTATTTCATTTTTTAAAATGTATTTAACAATTTATACAAGTTTGAGATTTACAGGTCAGTATACTGAATTTTTAAATACTCTAAAGCAAGTTCCAGTATTATTAACATCCTACATTAGTACGGTCTATTTGTTGTATTATTGTAACAAGCCAATATTAAATATTATTATTATCATCATTGACAATTTTTTTCAGATTTATTTAGTTTTTACCTAAAAACTGTCTTTTTTCATGTGTTTTCTTCCAGGATGCTATCCAAGAAATCACAATATATTTGGTAGTTATGTTTCTTTAATTAAATATCTGACTTTTTTACCACCATATGTTATCATTATCTCATATTTCCAGAAAAAAAATAACTTTCACCTAGATAAGACCTGAACCCCATTAATCATGCCAGATTTTTTATGTCAACCACATTCTTATTGTTAGCAATATTAAATTTCATGTTACGTAGATTAAATTACATCTTCATTCATACTTTCAAGTCCCTTTCTCCTTTCACATTTTGTTGAAAATGTTGAAATGAAAAGAAAAAAACACTAGCATTCTAATCATGTCTTTTTTACTTTACCACACCACTAAAACTTAGTATTATCAAAATTTATCAATATGGAAGTCATTGATAAGTTTGCTAAATACAATAGTGATTTTTTATTACTCTTCATCTTATTTGACATAGCAAGAGTTTTTTATTCTGTTTACTCTTTCCCCTTATAACCCTCTCTTGAATTAATATCTATTGTATCTTTTTTTTTTTTTGGTACCAGGGATTGAACTCGGAACCCTGTGCCTGCAAGGCAGCCACCAGAACCACTGAGCTAAATCCCCGGCCCAATATCTATTGTATCTTAATACTTTTATTCCTATTTTAATATGCTTGACATAAAAATAATTTGCATTTTTCAAAAACCTCTCTAAATCTAGACTTTGAATGCCCCAGGGTTCAGTCCTTCAACTCCATAAATTTATTATCAACTGATGATTTCATGAAGTCTTGTGGTATCAAGAACTATAAAACAACTCCCAAGCATATGTGCCTCTATCTCAATTTTTCTTTCCCAAATTCTTACGTAATATGTTATATAGCCTCTTAAATATTTTGCATGGATATTTAACAGGCAATTCATACTGTATGAAAAATAAATTTCTACACAATAACTTTGTTTCATAAAAATACACATGTGCATTTATGTGAACATATACATACATACAAATTAAAACATACTTGCAGTTATTCATCCTTTCTTTGATTATTGTCAGTGTTATAAATTAATTTAAAATTATTGTTCTTCTACTCTCCTTTTTCCCTTTTATTTTCATATTCTAAATAAAATCCAGCAAAAATTAATGAATGCTGAACATTCAAAATGTATACCACATTTAACCATTTCTCATCTCCACCATGACTTTCAAATCTTCCCCTGAGTATTTCTAATGAACAAGTCTCTGACTGGTATCATACAGCACATCAGAATCTTAAATGAAAAGTTATTTCATGTTACTATTCTTTAATGAACTTCAATGTTTTTTGCCTTCTAAGTTTCTATGAAAGCTAAGATTTTACAAAGAACTATATAAACTTTTACATTGTGTCTGCCTTCCATTTTTCATGTCCTTTTATTAAGTCTCTTGATTAATCTAATCTAATCACACTGAATTTTATCTTAGGGCCTAAATGCTTCATGTTTTCAACACCAGAAACCTCTTCCTACAAATATTTTCATGGCATACTCTCACTCTGCTAATATGGCTCAAAATGACTACTTTAAATTGCACTGCATTATAATTCATCACAGTAGTCATAAGAATTCTCTGATCTTTTACAGATCTAGATTTGGATCCACTTGATACAGAGACACATAAAACAAAACACAAGTTACATGCTTCTTCACTACATATCCTACACAATAGATCCAGTGAAGGTTGCTACATTAAACACTTAAATTAAAAAATGTAACAAAGAGGCAGAATTTAGAAGCTAGTACTTCATGGTAGTTCTGGAATTGTATCAGATCAAATTTGTAAGTTGTCTTACACTGGGTCCAAATTTTATCGGGTCTTGCTATCCTTGATTAATTCTATGTTCTGCATCTGTAATACATTCCCAAGTCTATTTATTTAGCTTGTTCTGTACATTTTTGGCACCATTCATTTTTCATCATCTTTTGCCACATCTGAAGAGAGTAGTGGGAAATGTATTCTGGGAAAGTAAGAAGTTCTGTAAAATTCTTAGAAATGTAAGTTTTAATAGCTTGACAAAGAGTCTTAGCATCTTTTAATGTACATTTGCAGTGCTTAGGTCAATACAACTTAATAAAAATTTTGGTTTATCTTGTTCATCCTATTAATTGTGATATTTTATTTTATATGCCATATTATATCTACAGTCTCTGTAAATCTTTGCTTGTGTCTGTCTGTCTGTCCCTCTCTGTCTCTCTCATTTTCCTATCTATCCCTTCTTCTCTACCCGTATCTCCCTCTTGCTGCCTGTCTCTTCTATCTCTCTCTTCCTCATTCCATCGCTATTGATTTGAGAGATAACTTGAGGGCATAAACATTTTCAGTGTCCTGGGATAGATACTGTTGTAAAATCAATTATGTCCAATTTAAAGGGTATCTTTATGACCACAATTTTTATTTGACTTCTGTCCTAAAGCCATAACAGAAATCTCTGAATTTAAAGTTGATTTTGGATTCTTCTCACAGATTGAGATGTAATGAACTCATTTTCACTTGGTGAGAAAGTTCACTTTCCAATTCGGAAAATTCTATGTTTCTAAAATCTTTCTAGTCACTCAAAATATTCTTAGCATACCAGTTATTTTCTGAGCCCTTTCCCTTTTTGATTATTTTAATCGGCAATATTATGAACCAGACAACAAATTTTATTAGTATTTTGACTCAAATATTTTTTACCCAAGTGCCACAAGTACATCTTATACTTCTAGGTTAATACATGTGCCAATTATAGCCAATTTTCACCATGCTACAAACGTTGCTATTTTTAATATACTTTTAAGTATTTGCTTCCTGAAGCCCTGACCAAAGCCCAAAGGTATATAGTTAAGTTTGTTGTAAAATAGCAACACCCCAGCTCCAGGGGCATGCTTCTGTTAATAACAGTTTTAAATACATCAACCTAGAATTCTCAAAGATTTAGTAAGCAGATATTTATTCTTATGCTTATGAATACATTGGAAGAGAAGTTCCTCTACAGTCTGAATGGTACTGATTAAATTCAGACTTAGGCCATCCCAGTTCAGACAGGCAGGTCTGTGGGTGCTGTAGCAAGGTTGCGAGTCGTGCGGAACACACTGATCCAGCCTGTGCCCCTGCAGCAATACACTGGACCCCCCCACCCACCCCACTCCTCTGGCCTCTTCTCTGTACAGCCACCTGGTTCCACACTACAAAGACACAGAGGACACCGGACCACCAGACCACTGTACTGGGTAATTTGGAGTCATCATCACCTCCCATCAGGATTTGGACTATCTTCAGGGGAAGGGCAGCTGGAACCTGCAATACAACCCTGCAGACTTCAACCCTACAGGAGCACAGGGAGCTCAACGTGGGATTTGCAGCCAGAAATCTCCCTGAATCTCACAGGTCTGCGACTGGCTTGCTGAGACTAATTGACTTATGCCTCCACACTGCTATCCACATTGTCTATTGTGACAACAGAGACATACCCTAAAAGAGGCCCTTCATCTTCATTTTTATTTTTTATTCCCAAAATTAGTATTATTGGTTTGGTTTTTCTTTTCTTTTCTTTTTCTCCTCTTATCTTTAATGTTTTTCCTACTCTTTTCAAATATTTATTTTTTCTTTTCTTTTTTTTCTTTTCTCTTTTCTTCTTTCTTTTCTCTTTCCTTTCTCTCTCTCTTACACTCACTCTATTGCTCTCCCACATTATTCATCTTCCCTTTTTGTCCCTGTTCTGGCCCTCATTTGGAGTTCTTCTTTATTTTCCTATTATTCTCTTTTTCCTTCTCGCCTATGTCCTCTGGCCTCACTGCTAACCTTCCCCTATCCTTTTACCTATCTATCCCTCCCTGCCCAACCCCTTCTAACTCCCCATCCCAAAGGATAAAGTTGTTATATTAAAGAGTTTATTCACTATATGTTGGGTTGGTCCTCGATCTTGATTTAATTCACACAGCTAAAGGTGATAGATTAATAACTACCACAAAATGTCATTTTTGAAGATGTACTTGATACAATGGTGTTGCTGATTGTATCACTTGGGCTAAGGTGTTGTAATTGATCTAGTCAGTGAACCTTCCTAGTTTAAGGAAAATGAGATAGCCTTAGAGTCATTAGAGACTCAAAACTTAAAGACCAGCTATATCTGGAAGACAACTCTGAGAAGCAATCATTTCATAAAGATTCTAATTGCAAGCAACAAAGATACTTACAATAAGCAATTTCAAACTATCAACCCAGGAGTTAAACCAAGGACAGCACCAAAAACAAAACTGAGAAGGCATTTAAGCAAGGCACAAACTCAGACTTCCACCCCACCAAGGGTAAATCCTGGGGGAAATGAGATGGAAAAGTCCCATAACCAACCACCTGGATACCCTGAACTGATAGCACAGGAAGTAACAAAACAGATGAATGAGGCTCTAGAAAAATTCAAAGCAGAAATAATCTCCCAGATATCTACAGAGATGGTGAGCAGAGTGAAAGACATGATTAGAGGATCTAGAACAGAAACAGATAAAAAATAGATGAGCTCAGAAACATGCTGGAAGCCATGAATACCCGGCATAAGAAAAAAATGGAAACTATGATTGCCCAACATAAGAAAGAAATGAAATCCATGAAACAGATTCAAACAGATATTCAGGAGATCAAAAACTCCATTGAAAGTATCCACAGCAGATTAAGGGAACCTGAAGATAGAATATCAGATATAGAAGACAGGATTGTGCTTAAGGACCATGAAAACATAGATTTCTTAAAAATAGAGAAATCAATCCAACAACTGCAAGGTGAGGCAAAGAAGAATAACATAAGACTGATAGGAGTCCATGAAAAAACAGGAGAAAGCACAATTGACATAAAAAAAACTGTTCACAGAAGTAATAGTGGAAAACTTCCCAGACAGAGGTGGAGAATTGGACAAACAGATAAGTGAGGGGGAGGCATATAGAACTACAACTAGCCATGATCAAAAAAAATCTACATGTGGACATATAATATTCAAGATCCCAGAAATGCAACAGAAAAAACAAATCCTACAAGCAGTTACAGAAAAGAAACAAATCACCTACAAGAAGCCCATCAGAATCACAGCAGACTTCTCCACACAAACCCTCAAATCAAGGAGAGCCTGGAGTGAAGTATTTCAAGCCCTAAAAGAAAATAACTTGCAACCTAGACTGTTGTATCCTGCAAATTTATATTTCAAAATCGATGGGGAAATTAGATACTTCCATGACAAAGAACACCTGAGAAATTTCATGAAAACCAAACCAGCACTACAAGCAACTCTAAACAATATCCTAGAAAAGAGCAATGAAGGTCACACACAACTCCATGAGGCCCAACAGAGGGAGGCCACCACGCAAGCTAAGACACTAAAGGGAAAGGGGTAAAAAATAAGAAATAAAAGAGCCAACAAACAAGACAAAGATGAATCAATATCTATCAATTATAACCCTCAATGTTAATAGCCTCAATTCACCAATCAAAAGAAATAGACTGGTAGAATGGATTAAAAAGCAAAATCCAACTATATGCTGAATACAAGAAACATGCCTAACTCAAAAAGAAATTCACAGACTGAAAGTAAAAGGATGGAAAACAGTTCTCCATGCCAGAGGAACACAGAAGAAACCAAGTGAAGCAATCTTATTTGCAGAAAAAGTAGATTTCAAACCAAAACTAATTAAGAGAGACAAAGATGGTCACTACATCCTTGTGAAGGGAACAATCCAAGAGGAAGAGATGACAATCCTAAATATATATGCACCAAATACAAATGCCCCCAACTATACAAAACAAATATTAATAGACATGAAAAACCAAATAAACACTAACACAATTGTAGTGGGGGACCTCAATACCCCACTATCACAAAGAGACAGATCATCTAGACAAAAAATTAACAGGAAATTCTAGAACTGAACCAAGCTATTGAACAAATGGACTTAAAAGATGTTTACAGAGTGTTCCACCCCACAAAATCGGAATACATATTCTTTTCAGCTGCACAGAGGTCATTCTCCAGAATAGACCACTTGCTAGCTACTAGGACATGTCTAAGTAAATGTAAAAGATTTGAAGTTACCCCCTGAATATTATCAGACCATAGTGCAACACAATTGGAGATCAATAACATAAGAAACTGCAAAACCCCCACAAACACATGGAAACTGAATAACACCCTCTTGAACAACCAATGGGTCACAGAAGCAATTAAAGAAGATATTAAATAGTTTCTACAAGTAAATGAAAATGCCAGTACAACATACAGGAATCTATGGGACACAATGAAAGCATTTCTACATGAGAAATTCATAGCAGTGAATGCCCCTATTAGGAAAACAGAAAGAACTCAGCTAAATAACCTAATGCAGAACCTCAAGCTCCTAGAAAAAGAAGAGCATAACAAACCCAAAGCTCACACAAGAGAGAAAATTATAAAGATCAGAGCAGAAATCAGTGCAATGGAGACTAAGAGAGTAATACAAAAAACCAATGAATCAGAGTTGGTTTTTTGAAAGAATAAACAATATTGGTAAACCATTAGCCAACCTTATCAAAAAAATGAAAGAAAAGCACAAATAAATGCAATTAAGAATGAAAAAGGTGAAGTCACAACAGATCCAATGGAAATCGAGAGGATCATCAATACCTACTTCAAGAACCAGTACTCCAATAAAATGGAAAACACAGAAGAAATGGGCAGATTCCTAGATACATATGAATTGCCAAAGTTAAATGAAGAAGATATAGAAATTCTAACCACCCCAATTACAATGAGTGAAACTGAAAAAGTAATAAAATGTTTACCAACAAAGAAAAGCTCAGGTCCTGATGTCTTCACTGCTGAATTCTACAAGATATTTAAAGAAGAACTATCACCATTACTCTTTAAACTCATCAAGGAAATTGAAAGGGAAGCAATACTTCCAAATTCATTCCTAGAAGCAAGTGTTAGTTTGATTCCCAAACCAGGGAATGACCCAACCCAAAAAGAGAATTACAGGCCAATCTCCCTAACGAACATAGATGCAAAAATCCTCAACAAGATACTGGCAAACAGAATGCAGAGGGTCATCAAGAAGATCATACACCGTCACCAAGTCAGATTTATCCCAAGGATGCAAGGATGGCTCAACATTCATAAATCAATAAATGTAATACACTATATTAACAGAGTCAATGTCAAAAACCATATGATCCTCTCAATAGATGAAGAAAAAACATTCGACAAAATCCAGCACCCATTCATGATAAAAACGCTACAGAAAATTGGAATAGAAGGTCTTTATCTCAACCGGATTAAGACTATCTATGAAAAACCAACAGCCAACATCATGCTAAATGGTCAAAAACTAAAAACCTTAATGCTAAAAGCAGGAAGAAGACAAGGATGCCCACTATCACCACTCCTGTTCAATATAGTTTTGGAAACATTAGCCACAGCAATTAGAAAAGAGAAAGAAATAAAAGGAATAAAGATAGGAAAGGGAGAATTTAAACTCTCATTATTTGCTGACGATATGATACTTTACATAGAAGACTCAAAAAACTCCTCCAAAAGACTTCTAGACTTAATTGACAGATTCAGTAGAGAATCTGGATACAAGGTCAACACTCAAAAAACAACAGCCTTCTTGTACACAAATAACAGACTCACTGAGAGAGAAATTAGGGAAACAATTCCTTTTACAATAGCATACCAAAAATTGAAATAGCTAGGAATCAATCTAACAAAGGAAGCAAAAGACCTCCTCACTGAAAACTACAGCACTCTGAAAAAAGAGATCGAAGAGGATGCAAGAAAATGGAAAGACATTCCTTGCTCCTGGGTAGGAAGAACCAATATAGTGAAAATGGCCATACTTCCAAAACTACTATATAGATTCAATGCAATGCCAATTGACATACCAACAATATACTTCACACAACTAGAGAAAACAATCCAAAAATTCATTTGGAACCAGAAGAGACCTAGAATAGCTAAAGCAATTCTAAGCAACAGAGACATGGCTGGGGATATCATAATCCCCAACTTGAAACTATACTACAAAGCTACTATGATAAAAACAGCATGGTACTGGCAAAGGAACAGACCTGAGGATCGATGGAATAGATGAGAAGATGCATAAACAACTCCAGACATGCTCAGACACCTCATCTTTGACAAAGAAGCCAACCACCATCATTGGAGGAAAGCCTCTTTAACAAAGGGTATTGGAAAAACTGGATTTCAAACTGCCAAAGATTTAAACTAGACTCATACCTATCACCATGCACTAAACTAAGATCGAAGTGGATTAAAGATCTAAATATTAAGACAGAAACACTAAACTTGCTGGAAGATAAGTTAGATAGAACTCTTGAAGACATAGAAAAAAGGCATACGAAGAACTCTTGAAAGAATAGGAAAAGACTTCATGAACAAAACCTCAGAAGCACAGGAACTAGCAGAAAGAAACAACAACTGGGATCTCATCTGATCAAAAAGCTTCTGCACTGCAAAAGAAACCACCAACAGAGCTAACAGACAACCTACAATATGGGAAAACAATTTTAGCAGCTGTATCTCAGACAAAGGACTACTATTTAGAATATATAAAGAATTGAAAAAAAACAGACCCCCCAAATTCAAAGATCCAGTTCAAAAATGGGCATCTGAAATGAACAGACATTTCTCAGACAAAGAAGTAAAAGCAGCAAATACATATATGAAAAAATGTTCAACATCACTGGTCATTCGAGAGATGCAGATGAAAACAACACTAAGATTCCACCTCACCCCAGAAAGAATGGCTGCTATCGAAAAATCAACCAATAACAAATGCTGGGAGGGGTGTGGTGAGAAAGGAACCCTTCTCCATTGCTGGGGTAAGTGCAGACTGCTGCAATCACTGTGGAAATCAGTATGGAGATACCTCAAAAATTAGGCTAGAGGTCCCATTTGACCCAGGTATTCCCCTTCTGGTTATCTTTCCAAAAGAATTAAAAGAATCATACCACAGTGATATATGTGCACCTATGTCCATAGCGGCACAGTTTATAATAGCTAAAGCTTGGAAACAGCCCAAGTGCCCATCAACTGGAAACTAGATAAAGAAAATGTGTTTTTTTTAATAAAATGTAGTACTACTCAGCCATAAAAAACAAAAAACCAGAGTCATTTATAGCTAAATGGATGTATATCGAGGACATACTCTTAAGTGAAATAAATAGGACACATACGGGTAAATACCTAATAGTTTCTCTAGTGTGAGAAAATGATAGTGTAAACAAGGGTTAAAATGATTAAAATGAATAATTCATAATTTGAAATAGGAAAAAAAGGTCCAAAGATGAAGGGGTTAAGGGAGGGGAAGGGGAAAGGAAAAGAGGAAAGGAAAAACTATGAGAAAAGAAAAAAATGGAAATGATGTCTATGTAAATAGGGAAGGGTGGAGGGGGTGAAAGGCACACAGGTAATGGGGAAAAAAATAAAAACCCAGATATATCATGTACAGGTACAAACACTCAATGATAAATATAATTGTTTTCACATTATAGGGCCAGGGATTTAGCTCAGTGGCACCACGCATCCCTGGCAAGTGCTAGGTCCTGATTTCAATCCCCAGTACAAAAAAAAAGAAAAAAAATCACATTATAAAGTGATTTGCCTAAAGCAATATACACCAGTGCTGGCTTCAGCAGTACATATACTAAAGCAATATACACCAAATAAAACATTCACTTTAAAGGCTGAAATATAAATAAATAAATTCATTCATTCATTCATTCATTCAGGCTTAGGTCAAGGCTGAAAGTTGGGTCAGGTCCATTCCACTTGTTTGTTATTTGGGGGTAAGCAGCTATGCCACTGAAAGTTCTTATGTTAGGTATCATGAAAATGAAGTAAACTATATAAACACATTTATACATTAGTTGGAGTTGTATACATTACACAGTGTGTTAGACAAAGCAAACCTGATAGCAGAGCCAAATCATACAACTGCAAAATATACTCTCCATAAAGTAGCGGGCACTTCAAAGTTACAAGGAAAAATGTCTGAATGTGCAACTCCATTTCAGAGAATAAAGCCTTAAGGACAGAGTTCCAATGTACTAAAATACTACTTCAGTGAAATTACTCTAAGCACCATATTTAAACTGAGTCCTCCCGTAATTCTTTCTAACTATTGAAAGAATATATATATACATAATCATGAAATATCATATGTAAATTCACTATCATTGCCCTTCTTCATTCTAAAATTGCATTTTATTAGTTGTGGTACATTAATAACACCCAAATAAAACAATACCCTTTACTTTTAAGCTCATTTACTTTTATTATATCTCTTCTATTTATTTGTGCTACATTTTTTAAAAATATCGAATCTTAAAACATGAAAAAATTCTGTAACAGTGGAGGCAATTTTCAACCAGGAATAGTATTTAAATAAATAAAAATGATCTGCTTGTCAGCTATATATCACTGAATTTATATAGCACTTTATTATTCATCCTTGCTCCATATAACTAGAATCCAAAATGATTCTTGTTGTATTACATTTACTGTATGTTCATAAAATGTTTTTATTTAAATGTGAAAATCTTTATCTATCATACTTGACAAAAAATAATTATAAAAACAGACTGAATTAGAATTAGATTTCTCTTTTTCCTGCAGAATTACAACTATTAGAAAAGTGAATACTATAACATTGCATCTGTGATTTTTTTCTATTTGAATCCCTATTTTGTGAATAATTAGAATTACATAATGAATTTTCAGTGTATAATTTGTGACATAACAGTTTTGCTAGGGTAAAACCTTTATAACAAATACTGTAGGAAATGTTTGTAAATAATTTGTCCAATATATTCTTCACAAGTTACTCAAAACTATAAATATTTTAAAATGTATTCAAGTTCTGAACTGAGGTATATATTTGTAAAATTTGTCATCATATTGAAGGTAACACTGATATATTTAATTAGTTATTATTAAATAAGACATTACTAAGTTAATGTTACAAGTATTCTGGTCAATACTTTACAAACCTTAAATGTTAATATTTCTCAGACATAATCATTTAAAGTAAGCATTAAAAAAGTTTGCAAATTTTTTGGAAAATATTTTAGATTTTCATATTCTATATAGTTTTATATTTTATAAATTATTAGATATAAGAAAGTTTTTTTTCTTATTCACATGAACAAAACTAGGGCATAAAAATGAATTATATATGAATATATATTTAAAATTTGTCCTCAAAGGGACAATGGGAACAATCATACAATAGGAACAATTTAGCTAGGTTAAGGGTGAATTTCAATTTCTGAATTTACTAATAGGAGGGAAAGTATTACTTTGGAAGAGATATTTGAAATAGACACATAGCTTGTACTGCATATCTACACAAACTATTTTTACTGTTTTTATTTTTTCTTTCATGTTTTTTCCTTTCATGTTTTTCTAAATACTAGACATAGCCATCTTATTAGTACTGAAACACAAATATTGAACTACTCTTATCACAGAATAATATTAACACATATCACTAAATATTTTACAGATGTATCTTCAAAGTCATGCAGAATAGTGATATATATCACTTTAAAAGAGAGCTAATAAAAGTACATGAATCATGTTGATTTGGTAGTAATCCGTATTCATTTTATGAAGATCATCATGTTACATTTGAGGATTATGTCCATTATAAGCCTGTAAATTTAGACAGAGATAATGGTCTATGATTTCATGTACTAAATGCCACCTTCTTTGGGAAAGGGTCCAAGTGAAATTACAAAGCCTAAGCATACCATTTAAGCAATAAAAATAATTTGTGGATTTTTTTAAAGGAAATCTAACTTCAATTTTTAACAATATTAAAATATAATCCATGAAATTTATTCATGTAGAATTTGCAGATAATTATCACAGTTATATAGCCCTACACAGAAGATAATTTCAGAAATTTTTCATCACCCTCAACAGAAACCTCACCCCTAGTAACAGACATTTGCATTTATCCTCATTGTGAGTAGACAACAGACTTATTTTCTTTCTCTAAAGATTTACCAATTGTGTACATGAAAAATGAACAGAATCATGCAGTTTGTCATCTTTTGTGTATGGCTTCTTTCACTTAGCATGCCCTTTCTAAGTTTCCCCAGTTGCAGCATGGAATTTTTATTTTATTGCTGAGTAATGTTCCATTGCATGAATATATCACATTACACATCCTCACATCAATTGATGTAGATTGCTTTTACCAGGTTTAAGGTCTTGTGAATGTTGCTGCTGTTGCGCATGTTTTTACAAGTATTTGTAGAACATATACACCTAGAAAGAATTTTTCTGGAACTTATAGTAACCAAATATTTAACTGCTGTAGAACTATCAAAGTGTTAGTAGGCACATACCTGTACCTGAATACTAGTAAAGAAGCAATGTTTGTAGGAAAAGAAAGAAAGAGGGAGGGAAACAGAGAGTGAGAGAGAAAGGAAGAAAAGGAAGGAAGGAAGGAAGGAAGGAAGGAAGGAAGGAGAGAGGGAGGGGGGAGGGAGAGAGGGAAGAAAGAAAGAAAGAAAGAAAGAAAGAAAGAAAGAAAGAAAGAAAGAAAGAAAGAAAGAAGGAAGGAAAGAAGGAAGAAAGAAAGAAAGAAAGAAAGAAAGAAAGAAAGAAAGAAAGAAAGAAAAAAAGAAAGACTACCTGAAATAAAATTAGGATAGATAAATAACATACTCTACACACTCACATCATGGTAAGTCTTGATAAATTTCCAATGATTTCTGCTTAATGAAATTTAAAAATTGTTAAGTAGTGTAAGATAATTTTAGACCAGAACAAAGAATCTACAATACTATTCTATTGAATGCTTCTTTACAGCCAATTTAGTTTCAGTATGGATTTCCTTCTGAAAAATTACTTGGTTAGAGATAAATTTGTCACAATCATTCAGAATCCTGTTTCAAACTACATAATCTCTCCCTTATTCTACAAAACTCCTTCATGAACTTTTAAGGTCAACAAATTTCTACTTCCATTCTCTTAGAGTTCAAAATTTAAATTGTGATAAGATATATTAACAGGAAAAAATGTACATTAGACAGTGTAATAGGCAAAGATTTGTTAGTTGTGAAGAAGCTACTGAATTGTCCAGAGATCCTTAAAAGATAAATGTTTTAACAAATCTGTTCACAATTTTCTTGGTTTTGATTTTTTTGCCTTTGAGGATAGGGTATTGCCTTCTTTCTAGTATAGGGAAAGTTTCTTTTATGTGAAATTCATCTTTTCCTTTTAGAAAATAGCATAAAGGTCCAAAGTGACGTTTTTCATCTATTTTTCAAGTGTCCTTTGCTTACATAGAATACCAAAAGTGCTGATTTGAGTCTCTTCAAGCCATAGCAGAATGTAGTAAGAGGTACTCCCATACCTCCTCCAATATTCCCTTTTGTCTCTCTTGCACCCACTAGTGTTGTCTAGTCTAGGATCTAATTGCATATGTGATTACTGCAACTGTTTATTCAATTCTCAGTGAAAATAATGCCTAGGTGAGACCTTATTTTTCTTTTAGGAGTACTGGGAATTGAAATCAGGGCTTCACACACATAAGGGAGGCACTCTACCACTGCATTGTATCTCCAGCCCTTTTATTTATATATTTTTTGAAATGGGTCTTGCTATGTTGCCCAAGCAGTCCTCAAAATTGTTATCTCCTTGTCCTAGGTTTCCAAGTAGCTAGAAGTACAGGAAGGCACCCCTGTGTCAGACTAGGATAGGGTCTTTCAAGTAATATTTTATTCACAGGCACATTCCACATAAACAAAACCAAATGCTTTACTATAGGTGCACTTTACAAATGCACAATACTTCATCCAAAAAATATTTATTCTTGGTTATTCTCAAAACTTGTGACAAATTTTATTCTGATATTTAATCATTTGTCAGTATCTACAATGTGTCACTTTTCCAGGTGCTATGCATATGATTTGGAACAATATCAACTTTACAATTTACTGGTGCTTCCATTTTTTGGTAAGATAATCATCCGATTTAAAAATATCCATATCACTGGAGGATATGTTCTGAAGATATGCAGCATTGCTTTTAGCTCTACATTCCACAGGTGGCTGTTGTCAAGAAGTGCTGCAGGAAATCCATTGCAAAACTTGAAGTATAGGAAGAATACACACACACACACACACAAACAAACATATATATTTGTGTACATATAACCTGTTTTATTTCCTAAAATATTTGCATTCAACTTTTATACAATATACATGGGTAATGACATCAAGTATCATTCTTAAATATAATTATATGAAAAGTTTGAGGAGGAGGAAAGTGTACATAAAAAAGAACTCTAACAACATGAATAAAGGAGCTTGTATTTAGCCCTTATATTTCAACTCCATAATACAAGCAGAAAAATTTAATCTGTTACTTGTTCTCCATAACATCAATGCAAATAATAAAATTATATTTTATCTGAAAAACACAGTAAACAATGGTAAACACTTTTCTGACATAAAATTTTGAAGACAGATTTCAAGAGAAATCTTAGATATTTCACTTTAACTTTGGTTACAGAAAAGGAATTATGAAAACTAATTTACAGATTTGCAATATTCCCTGAACTCACTCTCTCTAGGGTCCACTATGACAGTGAGAAGCATGAATAGAATCAGCTCACAGAGTATCTGAAGCTTATTTGAGAGAATAAACAACTTGTGATGGAAGTTTTACTACTTTCTTCATGCTGAGAGGAGGTTGAGGAAGTCAGAAAGTTACCTCATGCATTGCTATAACTTTGGCCCAGTCCAGTCCTGCAGTTCCTGGTCAATGAATAGCACATTCACAGCCTTATGGAAGGGTATTGTGAAATAAATTCAGATTCTATAGGTATTTGTTAACTTCTAGATTTATAATATCTGTACTAACTATATTTTCAAAGAACACAATTTTAGAAGGTACAAAGACATTAGATTTTCTTTTCAAATACATAATATCAATTAAGAGAGAGGATAATACACCATAACACAATCTTATAAGATTTATAAATTTTGTGTTTATCCTTTAATATATTCTGAAAATATTTCTTTAACTTCAAATGCATTGCATTAAAGATGTAATTTCTAAATATGCTGTAAGCAATATATTTAAAATGACTAACATATTAAAATTTTTGAATATATAAAATTATTTATGTAAGGCACATATTTTTAGATTGAAATAAATTTCTGATTAACCAGTTTACAAAATAAACTTACATCTAGGCAAAATACAGATGTGAATAGTTCAAATGTGTCTTCTAAAGAGTCTTAACTGAGATCCCCTATTCAGCCCCATCTTTCCTACAACTATAGCATTATAATTTGATATTATAAAACATATTTCAGTGAATAAAATTTAAATTATGTCATCATTACTGAGCCTGAATGAGAAATGTTTATTACTGCAAGTAATTTTTAAAATATCCTACCTATAACACAAAAAGGCAATTTTATTAAGCATTTCTTTAGAATATTTCATTCCCTCCAAGATATGACTGTATGACAGTACAAGAAGAAATAATGAATATATTCAACATCTTCATCTTTATGTAGATGAAGAAGAGTAAGTTCTTGTCCTTGATTTAACATCCAGAGAAAATCAACCAATTTAAAAGGTAACATGAAAAAAATCTGTATCAGAACTTTTAGTGTAATCATGTACTTCAATACAGCAGTGTACAATTTAATGAGAATCCCTTTAAAATAAACCATAGATTTACTGTACTTTTGGAAAGCATTGCTCATCATCTAAAAGTTCCAAAGAAAGAAAGTCATTTCTGATAAACCATATATATTAGATCTTTAGGAAGGAATAAAAAGTGAACGTGGTCAGCTTGTCTAAATGCCCCTTAATACTTTCCAATTATCCACCTAACAAAGTTAATATAGTCTTCTTCAAAAACAGAAATCTATTGCCACAGAAACATAGCACCTTTTGATCCCTTACTTGATTCAGAGTTATTGCTGTAAACAATCTTCAATGTTTCTGAGGATATTTGCTTATGTATATGTAGAGATATTTTTGCAGGAACATAATTTTATATTTATGAAGCAATCCAGTTCTCTGTAAATAAATATGAATGGAAAACAAATAGTGCAAGCATCAAGTATGAGTGGATTTTTTTTATCACCTAAATTCTTTCTCAGCTTTATTTAACTTTTGAGACTTACTGCTTTCTTTATAAACCATAATCCAGGCATCACTTGGTGAAATTTAATTTCTTGTGTCAAAGAAAGTTATCAGTCTTGTTTAGAAGTACCCAGATATACAAACTCTAACTCTCATAAGTTTAATTTTGACCTTCTTATTATTACTATGATCTATCACCGATTCCCAGGATTCTTGCTAAATTATCCAAAATGCATTTAAACTCTTCATTAATACACCTATGTAATTGCTCCTCAGTCTGTCGTAGAATTTGACACAATCAGTCACTACTAGTATATACTACATAAATATACTAAGGAAATTTCATTAACTCTTTAAACATTTTGATTAATATCTTTTCCAAAGGGAAAGAAGGTAAAACAAAGTACATAGGTTTATAGGGATATTTTAATTATTTCTCTAACTTTTCCCAAATCTGGTTATTCTGACATTGAGAGAGGCTGGCATTTATACACACAGTTCTAATATACTTTACCATACTGAGGATTCAGATTCCATGCTGAAAATTTTACAATTTCTCTCAAAATAGACATCAAATTAACATGGAAATATTCTGTCATACATATTAAAATATGTATGCATATATCATAATAAAGGAAGGGAAAATGTCCTAGATACTTGATATATTAAAATACAGAACACAAGTACAATTTTTTATAGCATGGCTCTTGCATAGGAAACCAGTAAGGTACTACCTACTAACTCCATGGTTCACTGATCTGAATTTCAACTGCAAAGTTTTAGTGTTCAGCTTAAATATTATTTTTTAATGAGACTTTAGAAACTAATTTGCATAATCTTCAAACAAAACAAGTTAGATATTCAAAAGAGCAATCAGTATTCTTTTTCAGTGCTCATATTAATGAAACTTTAAAAAGGACTGTTTATGACAACCAAACAATAAAATAGAAATATAGTTGGTAATCACTATGTAATTTCAAAATATCTCTCATTACAATCATAAAAATGCTTTATCCCAAAGTTATACATTGTAACCTATCAGGTGTCTTCTATAATTCATTTTGCTATTTCTTTATAATATCTCTAAAATATAAAACAATCATGGTAAGAATCTAAAAATGCATCTGAAACTTCTGTCAAGTATTTTCTATGGAAAATAAAAATCTTAATGAAATTTGAGTATCCGATACCTTAGTGATTTTAAATATATATCAGAGAGAGATGAGAATTCTTAAAAGTAATACTTTATTAACTTCTTTATAAATTGTTTTTATCCAAAGTTACTAGTTTGTCCAGGAACTTTTTTAGTTAACTTTTAAGTGAATATGTCAAAACATTATCTGAAACAGATTTGTTAAACTTGAAACATATATTGGAATGGCTTTGACAGAATCAAAGTTAGAAAATATGTGATTACATTTAATTTCATTCATTATATTCTCTTTTTAAATGGTGCCATATTCAAAGATTAGCTGAACATTTTTCTTTATAATTATTTCAATTTTGCACATTACCTTTTGCTCCAATTCTATCAAAATCTAATCCAAAGTTAGAAATATATTTACCCAACTATTCTTATTGCAAACCAAAATATTAGTACTACTATTAAATATTTTTTTTTACTTGAAACCTGTGCAAGCCTATATGTAGACAACCCAAGGCCTTATAAAACTGTGTAAATAAAAACAAAGTGAAAGGTTTGGAAACTCAAAGTAGATATATTGTGAATTTGGAAATGATATGAGTACAATATTCACATACATGTATGGAAGTTCAGATTATATTTCTTTTTTTTCTTTTTTTGGTACCGGTGATCGAACTCGGGTCCCTGCGCTTGCGCAGCAGGCAGCGAAACCACTGAGCTAAATCTCTGGCCCAAGGTTGTATTTCTTAAGCATTGAAGACAGATGAAATAGAATGTGACTAAGTACAATTTCTATTCTTTTAGCCTATGTGACCTTGAGCAAATCATTTAAAACTTTTACGTGTCAATTTTCTTTAATGTGAAATGGGAATAGTTATGTTTCCAAATATAAGGCGATAACTTGGGAATTCAGTGAAATCATTAAATCAGATTACACACAAAACACCTTTAAAAGATATGCTATCTTGTATGATTTAATTATTACTGGTGATTTAATTATTACTGGTAATTATTACTGGTAAGTATAATAAAATTTCTTGCATTATTATGGAATGGAATTAACTATGAGTTTACCTCTTCCATTTACTTGCTAACCAAACCTCTCTGAACTCTGGTCCTTCAGCTATATAATAATACCATAATAATGTGTTTCATGGGTATGAGATTATTTGGCATGAAATATCATTTGTGAATTGCATATTCATGTGACTGCATTTTGTACTAAAGTAATAAATAATAAATTAATGAATCAATTATCATTAGCAATTTTCCTAGTTAT
Organism: Heterocephalus glaber; assembly: GCF_053883595.1. Lineage (NCBI taxonomy): Eukaryota > Metazoa > Chordata > Mammalia > Rodentia > Bathyergidae > Heterocephalus > Heterocephalus glaber. Next base: position 11,997,378 of record NW_028258308.1, on the reverse strand, counting down.
AAATAATGCTCATTTTCTAAAATTTTCATGTCCACAAAGTGAATAATATTTTCATGTTTATTTAAAACATTGCAAAACCAGATGAGAGGGTAGCTAGGAGGGGATGAAAAAACAGATTGCTATAGTCATTTTACAATAATCACTATTGGTTTCTGTACATACTCTGGTAGATATTTTCCTCCTGCCTGTCCTTCCTCCCTCTTCCATAAGCTTTATTCTTCTTTTATTATTATTTTCTTCTTTATTTCTCAATGTTCCTCATCATATTTTTTAAATTGTTACTTAAAACAGAATACAATTAATTATATTCATCATTGTATAAGAATTTGCAATTCTTGTGACATATAATCTTTGTCAATTTATGAATGTTTTTTGTGTTAGTTTGGACTTTTGTGTTCTTCACTCAATATGGAGTAGTTTAACTTATGCTGGTGTCTGAATTCAGGCTTATATTACTAATTACCATAGAGGTGGCAGATTATAAATAAAAGGAAGCCCTTACAGTTGCAGAGTTTGGGAAGCCTATGATAAGGCATGGCAGATTCAGTACCTGTTTCACAGAAAAGGACATCTCACTTTGTCTTCACATAGTGGAAGGAAGAATCATCTCCTCTGGGACTTCCTTATGAGAGCAGTAATGCCAGTCAAGAGTGTTTTGTCCTTTTGTTGGAATCACCACGGAGTTTCACAGGCTTCCCAAAGTATCCACTGTAGAATACCATCAGATTGGTGATTAGGTGTCAATTTATGAATAGAGGGGAACAAAAGAACAGAAATAATAGCAGTTTGCATATTCCAAATTTTGATATGTTTTATTAAAGTCAGCAAATATGAGAAATTTAACATCAGGTTTGCCTTAATTATTTCTCTAGTGTTAACAGCATAAAACTAGTGTGCCAAAAATCAGTTTTTAAAATTACGTTAAACCATTAGTCTTGTTACCTGACTTATTGAATGAAAATTCCACATTAGTATCTGGAATAAATAAGTAGACACACACACACACACACACACACACACACACACACACACACAGAGCCCAGTTTCATTATTTGCAAATTTGTGTGCTTCCCTTAAAATCAATATTCTCAACACTTGTTGTCATTTATGGATGTATCCGGAGTGACAAAACATATGAATCATTGGATTATTCTCTTCCTCGCTGAGTTAAACAGGACAAAGCTTTGTTTTTGTGCTTCTACTGTCACAAATAAACTACTATTGTCTTTAAAGTGTGTTTTGTGGTATGTTTTCACGTTTTTGTAAATTTGCTTAGTGGTTTTAGTGTATCATAGCTGCAAAGTATAGTGCCAATCCACTGAGCGCAGCAAGGCTATATTGTGCCTAACATAGAAAATACTTGTGCTAGTGACTGTAAGTTTGAGGATAATGAATCAATAATCCATTATGGCCAGAAAGAAAAAAATGAAGAAATTTGCCAATCTTCATATTTGACCATTCTGGAAACTGTCGAATTAACTTCTACAATGAATAAAGAAGCTACAGAATAAAATAGAAAAGAAGCTAAATCTGTAAATTCATGAGATGATGACTTATAAAATTAAAAAAAAAAATAATGCAATAGGTAGCCTGATTGTCGAGCTGAAAATCAAAGGAATTTATAGTCTTATTACCTAGAGTCTGGAAAATGTTAAAATTTTCCTGGCTGACACTGGCTTTCTTGTATGTTTTAAAATATGACATAGATTGGATAATTTTAAGCATTCTGGTGAGATATGTTCTGCAGTTCAGGAAGCTGAGGAGGTATTTTTAAAACAACTACCAAATGTTACACTTAAGAAGCATTAAGTATAAGAACAGGATTTTTTCTCAATGTACTTCACATCTTGGCTATTGGATGGGAATATTGTTTGCCAAGTTATACAATGGCAATAGGTCCCCAAATTCCTGGTCTATTTCTTTCAAATACAAAGAAATTAAATATTTGTAAGAAATATATGTTGAGTATGGTGTCTTTAATAAAAAATACATATAGAACAAGGTTTTGAAGTGATAACTTGCCAAAAATCTTGTGGCTAGTGGTTCATAGGAATCTAAACATGTCTTTTTCTAGAAGAAATGGTAGTCTGGTGCAATTGCTGTGGAAATCAGTGTGGAGATTCCTCAAAAAACTAGGATTAGAGGTCTTATTTGACTCAGCTATTCCCCTTCTTGGTATCTTCCTGAAATAATTAAAAGCATCATGCCAGTGATATATACACACCCATTTTTATAGCCATAAAGTTTTTAATAGCTAAATCTTGGAAATAGCCCAAATGCCCATCAACTGATGAATGGATAAAGAAGATGTGGATTTTTTTTTATACAGTGGGGTACTTCTCTACAATAAAGAAGGATAGCTAAATGGATGCACAGTGAGACCATAATCTTAAGTGAGATAATTGTACACAAATGTTTAAATACTGCATTGTTTCTCTAGTATGAGAAATCAAAAGTAGAAATAAGGACTGTTATCATTTGTGTCTAGATGTCTCCCCAAAACCTCATGTGGTTATAGAAAGTGGCTGAAACTAGAGTGTGTGATTGATTCATGGTGGGGATAGACCCAAGGGCACTAGGATTAAGGGTGTCAGTTCTTCCTGTCCTACATAGTCTGAATAAGATAAAAGGGGAAGAAAGAGGCTGTTAAGATTCTGTTGTTGCTTTTGCTGTCTTCCACCGCCATGAGCTGTTTCTCCTCTGAGATGCCCTTCCACTATGTGCCATCTTGCCTTGGAGCCAGCAGATTATGGACTGAAAACTTTCCAAATAAAAGCCAAATAAAACTTTCTCCCTTTAACTTTGGGTGTTGAGTATTTTGTTTCAGCAACAAGAGTAACTAACATGGGGACCGTATAATAGATATTGGGAAATGGGAAGAAAATATTCAAATGAAAAGGGAAACAAGAAAGGGGGAAAGAGGGAAGGAAAGATGGGACAAGGAAAATAGAAGAAAAAATGGAAACAATCCTTTGTAAATAAGGAGGGAAAGAGGGGTAGGAGGGGGAGGAATGGGAAAAAAAGAAAACCAATATATATCATGTACAGGTACAAATTCACTATGATGAATGTTTATCATTATGTATATCTAAAATGTACCAGTAAATGTTTTTCTTAAAAAAATAAAAAATAAAGACAACTACTTTGAAAAAGAACAATAAGGAAGATGTTTGAGGGTGTCTTAAAAATCAGCAAGATCCCTCCTTTCAAAACCTCAAAGGTGTAAAAGTGAAAGACTTTGTCATTAAGTCAAGAGTGCCCAGGAAACCTGGACCTCATTCAGAGCCACCTAGAAAACAATTTCCCAGAGTTCAGCCACACAGACACTCCAAGGCTGCTATAACAATAATACAAGGGAACTTAGACACTACTTAAGCTGAAAGTAAACCTTGGCTTTATTCATGAGGCACTGGTTTAACAGATATGAAATATGCAAGAGTTATAGGATTGTGAAGGGTTACACCCAGTGCAAGAGTAAAGATGATTGTGTGGCATAGACCCTAAGAAGTTGGAGATACCAGAAACTTGGAACACTTTCTAAGGAAAGCTGCAGGAAGTAATTGAAGCTACCCCAAGAGAAGCCATGACGACTACTACTGGCAAGGAAGTAGGGGTGAGGTTGCCCAGTTCTTTTGAAGTAAACATCTCACCACAGCATGCCTTAGGTGCTGGAGAAAGAATTACAGGATTTAATATTTGCCCTGGTGGGTCAGTTTTACCTTGGTGCAGTTTGTTTCTATCCCCCTATTCCTCCCTTTTGGAAAGGGAATTTTTACCCTGTCCAACTGTATATTGGTAAATTTAACTTATATTTTATTTTTTTAATGGGGTCACAGCTAAAAGTTTACCTTATGTTTCAAGGACTTTAAACTTGGACTTTTCAGCAATGCTGAATATGTTAAAACTTTGGTGATTCTTAGAGACACGTTAAATATATTTTGCATGAAGAGATAGACACAAGTACTTTTGGGTCCAGGAGCAGAATGCGTTATATCTGAGGTGTCACCAAAATGCTTTATGTGTTTGGAAGGTAATTAGATTACAGGGATGCTATAGTCATCAGTGGATTCATTCACTGATGAGTTCATAACTGACTTATTTGGAGGTTGGGCCTGGTTAGAGGAAAGTCACTGGGGATTTGACGTGGAACAGTATATCTCCCTACTTGACTTCTTCTATCTCTCTCTGCTTCATGGTCATCATGACATGATCAGCTTTTCCCTGAGCAGAGCCTTCTTCCATGCCATTTCTGCATTTGAACCAACCACATGGACTGAGTCTTCTAAAACTGTGAATCAGTGTAATTTTTGTGGGTGTTGGAATTTTGTCCCCAAAAAAGAAAGTGACTGGGACAACAGTGTGTATAAGGAGATAGTTAAAGTGAAATGAATTCACTGGAGTGAATAAGAAACACTTGGATTTTTATACCCTACTAGTTTGTTTAGGTTATTTGTGACTATTTTAATGACATATATTAATATATAATTTTCTTTCTTATAACATATCAAAATAAAATAAACATAAAATAATGTGAAAAGTATTTCTTCCTCATTTATTTTCATTAAAACATTGTGAAAGATTGCTGCTCTTCTTCCCAAACTATTTAGTGGAAGTTACTAGAGAAAGTTTTTGGATATATAAATTTCTTCAAGGAAAATTTTTGTTCAATAATTCAATTTCTCGGGCCAGGGATTTAGCTCACTGGTTCCGCCGCCTGCCTCACAAGCGGAAGGACCCGAGTTCAATCCCCAGTACCAAAAAATAAATAAATAAAAATAATTCAATTTCTTTGGAGATATATGATTAATTAAATTTTAAATTATATATATATTTCTATGTAATTTATCTCATCTAACTTGTAAAATATATTAGCAAAATTATGCATGATGTTTTGTTATATTTTGTCTGTAGGCATTATAACACTCTAACATTTAAGTAATGTTAATAATTTATATTTATCTCGATAGTGTTTTCTATCTGTAACCTTAATTTTTTTCAAAGTACTAAATTCTGCCTTCTACTCTGTCTACTTCTTTGTAATATTGGTATTTATTCCTATTCTAATTACTGTTCTTTTATTGAGACTTGTTCTATTTTGTTCTGTTTGTCTTACCTACATATTTTTGTTTGATATAGATAAATTCTAAGTTAATATGTTTCTCTTTCAGGAATTTAAATATATTGATCCTCTTTCTTAGGGCTTATACACAGTTTCTAAAAATAAATATATTTTTGTCCTTATCTTCTTTTTTCTGCGATGTTTTTTTCTTAGATCCCACCAAATTTTTTCACTGCATTTGTTTTTCAGCAAATTGACTTTGTTCTCTACTCTTTTTCTAGTTTTTTCTTTCATTTTGTATTTATCTTGCTGTATGTCTAAACTTCTTTGATCTGTGAATTATAGGTTTTTATTTATTCTGGAATTTTAGGCCATTATCTTTTCCAATAATTTATTTGGATTTTCTTCTCTCTTTCTATAAATAAAATTTTTGTATGATAAATTTTTAATTCTATTCCATATTTCCTGTGTACTATATTTTATTTCTTTTCACTATTTTTGTTTGGATTTCATTATGAATATTTTCTATTATCTTATTTTTAAGTTCAATGGAATCGTTCCCCAGCTGTATATTTTATAGAAGTCTGCTGAAGGAAAATTTCATCTCTGATGTAATTGAGCAGAAATTCCACATATAAATTATAGGGCAGGTGAAAATATAGAATATGGTATTTATGCAGAGAAATAAGTATTCCCTTCTCATTGTCAGAAGAGGGTCGTGTGAGATTGGCTTTTTGTTTTGTATGGGTTTATTTTGATGTTGTGGTGGTGGTGGTGGTGGTGGTGGTGGTGGTTCTCATTTCCTCCGTTCCTGCAGACTTCACTTTCTTTCAGCTATGAGTTGTCATCATGTGTGTTTATGGTGAGTTGTGGGGTTCTGGAGAGTATTTCCTGGTGTTTCTTGCACATCATTTTCTAAAATTTCATTTTGTTCTTCTATTCCTGAGTCACAGCGTGATTTTTTTCTTTGCTGTTATCTTTCTCTTTCCTTGCTCTGGTATTCATTGAATATTATTCATTCTACACTGTGCTTATGTTTGGAGTGGGGAGCTCTTAGTGCTCCTGATATCTGAATTTTTCCTGGATTTCCATCCTATTATATCAAGGGCTTAATAATTTTTAGTGAATAGTTGCCATTTATTAAAATATAGAATTAATATAAAATTATATGGTTATCTCTAAAGCATACATACCTTTGAATATGGAGAGAAAGTAGAGACATTCACATCTCTATTAATTTAATATAGTTAATAGACATGAGATGACGTGTCTAGGCTTTAGTACATGAGATTATTAGTCTATTTTCAATTTCTCATTCCTCTGAAAATATTATTCCAATAGTTAGGCCTTTCAGGCAGCCAAATCAAACAAGGTTTCTCTCCATTTGGTAGAACTAATGGGTCACAAATACTCAAACTTCTTTCTTTTTCAAGATTATAATTATATATGCAAATCACACACACGTCCACATGCAAACATATCAGCATATAAATTGCTCTCACAATTACTAAAATGTATTAAGTTTTATGCCATTAAATAAAGGTGTAAATTTTATGCCTTTAAGTAAAGGTGTATTCCTTCTTTGCTGTCTTCCTTCCTCCTTCTCTTCCTCCCTGTCTCCCTTTCTTTCTTGCTTTTTTTCTCATTCTTTCTCCTTTTCTTTGTCTTCATTCAAACTTCCTCCCTCCCTTCTTTCCTTTTTAATTTCAGACACATATTGAGTAATGTATTTTTAATGGTAAGACTTGAAGTGATTAGGATAAACTATATACTCACAAACCAATTTACATTTTAAACCATTATAAGAAATATTCCCAGACTCACTAAATTTTATTATGAAGACTACATTGTATAGTGTTTTAATTTCATTATACACAGAGACAAAACATCATGAGAATTTCCCAATAATAGGGTCAAGATAATGGCACATGAATGGAAATCTACCTGATTACCAAGCCAGTGCATTAACCTTAATGACAATTCATTGTAATGTTCAAATAATTTTCTTCATTTCATTCTTTCTTATATACACCTATCATTATAGCCAAATAGGAGAGGGAGGGAAGAAAGGATGAAGGAAAAAGAAACAAGAAAACAGAAGAGGGAGGGTAGGGTGGAAAAATACATGTCTATGTCTGTGTAAGTCTATGAAGATTTTTAATTTAAAAGAAAAGCAGTGGAGATATGTAACACATATGTTCTATGTTTTTCTATTAAATCAAATTTAGTCAGTGAAAGTGTAAAAATTAAGGGATAAACTTTTGAAAGAATGTCTGTTACCTTTAATAATAAAATTTTTCTCCTCCATCAAACCTTTTTACAAGAATTTGAATTTCCAGAGTACCACAAAATCATAATAAATGAAATCACAGTTAATGTATTTCTCTTCTATTTTGGATGAGTGTAAAATACTTGTAACTTTATGTATCCCTGTGTCCTTAATGCTATACAGGGTTCTAGGTGCATTTTTAGGTGTATTTTTTTAAATTTTATTAGGTGTATTCTAAAATCATCTTACTTTACTATTTTATTTTCTTCAATTAGTTGAATTTTGCTAATAAACAATTTTAAAACTAAATTGGATCAATACATTTCCACAAAAGATAAACTTGATTGCCTAAATAAAACTTTTAGTCTTCTAAGATAAATAATTCTGTAATGAAATAGTGAAGTCAATAAAATGAATAATTCACATTATAAAAATGTCTATTGAGTTATAAAAGTCATTTTTTGTTTTAATGTATAAAAATTCCTAGAGAATACAAGCTACAACTCTGGTATACATTGTCCTTTTTCTGTTGCAAATCATAATGAAACACCAAGCAATCTATTAAAAGCAATGCAAAATTCAAACTTTTCTTCATAATAGCAATAACTACCTTTTACAAACTTATGTTTTCAAATATAATCATACTATTACATATGTTCCAATATTTAAGAGAGAAAAGTGTCTATTTCCAGTTTTATTTATATTTCACTGATAGTTATCAACTCTTATTATATTGTCAGTCTTTCTCTGGTGTTAAACTGTCCAAATGAATTAGAAGGGACAGAAAGTGATGCCTTTTTATAAAAGTTAATTAGAGGTTGTAGGGAACAGGGAAAAGGGATGTTACTATAACCTCTGCAGTAAGTCCTAGTGTCCTGTGAGCCACAACAGCACAAGATGAATTAACTTACTAGACAGAAAAGATTTTAAAAAATGAGACTTACAGAAGAAGCTGAGCTTTGGGCCTGATCAATGCTGCGCTGGGCAGTAAAGACAAAAGATCCGGAGCTTGCCACACCTTTATTCAGGACATCAGGAGAAACAAATGTAACAGATGACTCAGGGCAGAGAGTTCAGTACATCTGGAGATAACAAATGTAAAAGGTGACTCAGAGGGCAATGGCAAAAAAAATCCAAGAACAATGAGGAACTATTCCAATAAAGATTTTGTTCTTCCCAAGGTGTCTTCTGCTGGTGTAATCTTGCCCTGGGGAATCACAACATCACTGGGCCATTGAGGTTTTAACTGTGACCAGAGGCCAAAATGGACTTGAATTGACATGCCATAGCTGGGCTGTAGACAGGAGTACTAGGTCTAATCATAATTTTAATTGTGAAATGATTTTCCCCCAATATCATGTAGAATTGCTCCTGACAAGAGGTGTGTTATATTATAATTTTAGAAAGTTAGTCATAGTCCTTATTAATTGTCTTTTGTTTTAGAGTACTGTGTTATAGAGTATGTTACAGTTTTCATCATGCAATACTATAATAATACATTAGTATTTTTTGGTTACAAAATGTACCCTAAGATAATTGTGAAGATTTGTATCTCTGCGCTTTTCATTTGGAATCATTTCCATCAGTTTTGCTCTTTACCTCACGTTCACATGAAAGCATCTTTATGCCATAGCATTCCATGAAGATCATCTAACAGGTCATTTACCGCTGAATTAAAACTTCACCCTGTTCTGAAAATGTAGTTGATCTCCTGCAATTTATTTATTTTCTTTAATGCAGACTTCCTGTAAAAATTTACCTTATACTTGCCTTCTAAAGATGTTTTAATTTTCCTGCTTAAAAGTTCTTCCTTTTACATATAACAATTTGAGTAACGAATGAGTTAAGTTTCAATCATAAAATTTTAGTACAAATAAATATACCTCTCAAAATATTTTCTTTAGCCTTAGAAAACAAGTGAGTGTTCCAATCTCTGTATAAAATGAGCTGATGATCATTGACTTGCATTATGTGATATCCTTGATAACCTAAAATGTTCTGTGAACAGACTAGATATATTAAAATTGATTTAAAATTGAGGAAATTAGAACTTGTTTTGAAAGTGATTTTGAAGCAAATCTCGGAATATTTATGTGGCTATATCAATAATGTAATTTAAAATTGCCATTGTGAATGTTAAATATTTTAACATTACATAATCATGCAGTTATGCCAAGAGATAGTTCAGTACACAAAATAAGACAATAATTATTGAATGTGGTATCACTATCCTTGAAGTGAAATCAAGTTATTTTTACTTAAGAGCCTAGGAAATGAATAGTCTAGAATGGCATTCATTTCTCTTATATGTGTATAAAACATTAAGAACAATAAAGAATCAAATTCATTGAAAAACGCTAAGTGCATTGTATTTCATAAAATCCTAAAAATATTATTAGCTGTAATATAAGGAGAAAGATATATAAATAAATGCTTTATTTATATAAATATATATAACTTTTTCATAGAATAATGATACAAAATTGATTAAAACTATTGATGAATATCACTTTCTAAGTGGGTACTTACAAGGGTGTGTACAATTTTTCAAATAAATTCATTTGATTCTTGGGGTTCAGAACTTAGATTTTATTAATTTTTAATATCCCTAGTAAAGTTACAGATAATTATTTATAGCTATGCTAACATTGCAAAAGCTTTATGAATATATCTCCTAAAAAATTCAACTTCTGGCATTACACTGTTAAGAAATTTGAATATTTTTTGCTGACATAGTGAAGTAAGAACTATATTCTCCCAGGGCATTCTGCAGTGTTATTTATATATGAGCACATTGGCTTTCTTGAAATATAAGAAGTATGATTTATTCAACTTTTGTTTCATCTACCCCTTTCAAGAACATATTTTATGAAAAATAAACATGCAATTGGTGCCTAATTCATTAATAAATAGAACCCAATGGGCTACAAATACGCCACCTATATTATGTATTATATATAGCAAGTGTTCATGTTACTGTGAAATATATTTAATGCCTTTTGATAAAAGTAAGCTATTAATATTCAAATTTAAGCCAATTAATGTTTAAAATAAGAAAATATAAGGAAATTTTAAGAAGTTACTTTATATAAATATAGAATCTGTGACAAGTATAAGATGAAATTTTATTTTCTAATTCTTCCAAACAATCTGAAGTTACAGTTAAGGTTAGTTATTTCAATCACAAACTTTTCTTTCTCTAAGCTATATATGTATGTGTATATATATATATATATATATATATATATATATATATATATTTAATTCATTTTTGGATTCTTATTATATCATTGACATAAGAAATACTCTGTTTGAACATGCAGCTTTCTGATGCAGAATAAAATTCAATTTGCTTTAGCTTTAAAATGTAATTGTTAAATAATACAACATTTTTACTTTTTCTTTAATGGAGTGTTGACTATTTTACACTGGTGTTATTTAACTGCATTTGCCCTGTACTAATTACTAAGCTGTAGTTAGAAAGGGATAGAATACAGTTCAGTGATAGAACGTGTAATACGCAGAGTGCATGCCTAAGGCCCTGGTTTCTATCTACAACACAAAATAAGGGCGTGGGGGGAGATAAAACTAAGTTAAAAATCACTTGTCTAATAATATCAAAGTTTAATATTAATGAAATAACTCAATGCTGGGTGCAGAATACTTATTTACAATACTAAAATTTCCCAACAATGAAGAAAATTAGGTCAGAGATGGGCATTTCTGATTTGATATGATAGAAATGGTCTGCCCTGAGTGCAGAAAATAAGGAAGATCTATCTAAAATTTAAAACCAATATTAAAGTAACATAGAAAATAACTTTATACTACCAGTATTTGCTAGCAATTGCAATATGAATGTTAAAGCACCCTTTCCTGGAAAAATATTTTATGAATCTATATTCTCAATAATTTTGATATATAATATATTTAACTTTAATACACACATACATGCAAATTATGAGATTTACAAATTAAAACTCATTCTTTAATAAATATTGATTTATTCTATAAAAAGTGGTATTATACAGTGAACTTGCCCAGTGATAGGTCTACCACTACCTCAGCAGCTATTATGTATAGTAGCTGCCCTCTTCCTATAGTGCCTCGCCCCCTCCCCCGTGTGACATCATGCCAAGATGGTTGCCACCACCAAAGAATAAACCCTTTTTTCCCAGTATGCCCCTGTTCCCCCCTAGAAAGTAACCTAATACTCGCTCACCTCCTACCATCTAGTGACATCACTGGCTCCTCCATTCCCTAGTCACTACCTCACTCAACCCCACCTCAGCCCCTACAAACCCCACCCCAGTCTCTATAAAAGACTCTCCCTGCCCCAGCCATATCGCTTTTGTCTCTCCTTTGTTCAGAGACAACCCAGCAGATCTATTTCCCTAATAAAGGCTTGTTGTGGCCTGGTCTGGTCTTGGTTTTCGGCCCTTTTACCTGACACCCAGCATGGAATTGTGATAATATTGATTTTTGGTTTATAATAGCTCAGAACTACTAAAGTTTTACTTTGCACAAAGCTTTTCTCCAAATCTCATTGTTCCTTGGTAATAATGAGGTTTCTGACCATAAAAAATAAGATTCCAGCATATGTTATTGGCTCCTTTGTCAAAAATAAGATGACAGATAGTGTTCGGGGTTACTTCTGGCTTCAAAATTCTACTTCATTAGTTAACATGTCTTGTGTGTGTTGTTTTTGTTGTTTTGTTTTGTTTTATTTTTACCAATACCGTGCTGTTTTTATCACAGTAGCTAGGCAGTATAACTTTAAATCCAGGATTGTAATGCCTCCTGGTTTGCTCTTGTTGCTCAGAATTGCTTTGGCTATTCTTGTTTCTTCTGGTTCCATATTTATTTTAGAATTTTGTTCTATTCCTGTAAACAAAATTGATGGTATTTTGATTGGATAAAACCATATGTAATTTTTTGGTATTATGGCCATTTTGACAATATTGGCTTTGCCTGTCCAAGAACAGGATATGTATTTTCATATCTAGTGTTCTTTTCAAACTTTTTTCAGTCCAATATTTCTTTCATTATAGAGGTTATTAAATTTCTTGAATATATTGATTCTTTGGTACTTAATTTTTTGAAGCTATTGTGAATGGGATTATTTTGCTGATTTCTTTATAGGTGAGTTCTTTGTTCATCTGTAAGAACACTACTGAGTTTTTTCTATTTATTTTGTGCCCTCAAATGTTTGCAAATTTGTTTATTCTTTCTAAGGATTCTTCTGGAAGAGTTTATTGGATCTTCTATGTAAATGACCACACTGGAGAAAAGATAGCCTTTTTAACAAATGGTGCTGGGAAAACCAGTTATTCACATTCAGAACAATGAATCTAGACACACATAGCTCACCCTGCACTAAAATTAAATCAAAATGCAGCAAAAAAAGACCTAGATATAAAACCAGAAATACTAACTCTTCCGGAAGAAAAATTGGTAAAACTCTTAATGAGATGGACATAGAGAATGACTTTCAGAACAGAATCTCTATTGCACAAGACATAATACCAAGAGTCAATGAGTGGAAGTATGTCAAATTAAAAAGCTTCAATACAGCAAAGGAAAAAATCAACAGAGTAAAGAGATATGCTATGGAATGGGGGAATTTTTCCAGCTTTCTTCTCAGACAGAATACTAACATTTAGAATATATAATGACTCAAAAACTCAAATCTTCAAAATAAATGACCCAATCAAAAAATGGGAAATTGAAATTAATGGCTGCTTTTTTAAAAAAGAAGTAGAAATGGACAATAATTATACTCAAATATGTTGAGCATCTTTGTCTAGAAGAGAAATGAAAATCAAAACAGCACTGAGATTCTACCTCGATCTAATAAGAGCGGATAAGATCAAGAACTCAAAAAACAACAAATTCTGGTGAGATTATGGGTAAAGAGGAGCACTTTTCCACTGCTGGTGGGAATGTAAACTAGTGCAAAGCTATGCTATAGAAATTGAGAGAGAAATAGTTATCAGAGGCTGTGGAGAGTAGGTAGGAGAGCGATCTGCTGTGCTAGTGGTTGGTGACTATAGGTAACAATACTATAGCTAGGAAAAAGGGACTTTAAAAATTTTCACCATGACACTGTGGAAATCACTATGGAGATTTCTAAAAAGCTTAAAATAGAAATTAAATTTGACCTAGTTCTACCTCTTCTGGGTATCTTCCTTAAAAAATTAATGTCATCATATTACAGTGATATGAACATACCTATATTTACAGCAGTATAACTCACAATAGCTAAATTATAGAAATGACCTATATGGCTATCAAAACATGATGAAAATATGGTATATAGGTGCAATGAAGTATTATTTGGCAATAAAGAAGAATTAATTTAAGTCATTTGTAGAAAAATGGTTGGATCTTAAAGCCATAATTCTAAGTGAAATAAATCAGCACAGAACATTAAATATGGCACGGTTCCTCCAATATGAAAGACATAAAGCCAGGCATGGTGGCTCATGCCTAAAATCCCAGTACTTGGGAGGCTGAGACAGCCATAATACTGAGTAAAAAGATTGATTATAATGCAGATGAACATAGGACATTACAAAGATATTGCAACGTTTAATATATAAGAAATAATTTAAATAGCCACAATGTTTATAGAGATCCAATGATGTAATGAAGCCATAGCAGAAAACTTTAAAACATCACTCTGTACAAGGCATGATTCAGATAAAATATTAGAATATGGAAGAACTAGGCAAACAAATCAAAGGAGCTGATATTTTATGTGTATATAGAGTTGAAATTTTAGATGCTATATGTCCTTCTTAAGTACACATAGGACATACATAAAAATGGACTATATGTTAGCACAAAGCAAACAACATAAATATCACAAAGTAAAAATTTTACAGCCCACTGACTTCTTTGAACACAATCCAATAAAACTTGAAATTAATAAAAACTAAACCTAAGGCAAAATTTCTTCCTTCAGAAAATAATAATTAAAAATAAAACGATTAATTGACTCTTAGTAAACAAAATACAAAGTGAGTTTACTGATTTTTAATATTTGAGAATAATAAAAATACTACAAATAATAATTTATGACTTATTTAAACAAATAATCACAGATAAATTAAAGCATTGAATATGTACATTGAAAAAAAAGTAGTTAAAAAATTGATTAAAATTCCAAGTTAAATATTTTGAAAAAGGAAGTACACACAAGGAAATAATTAAAAAATAAATTATAATGCATTACACTTGCTCTCTGTCATTATTTTTGTAATTTTCTTATTCACGTGATTGATTCATTTATTTTATTCTTTGATTAAATAATAAAAATATTTAGGGCTATGTATTTCCCTTACTTTCAGCATTGGCCATATTGGCTATTGTATGAGATATAGATATTGTGTAATCTATTTGGTCTTTTAAAAAGTCAGTAATTGCATCTTGGTAAATTTTAGGCAAGGAAGTTACCTAGAAATATCTTCTATTAAACATTTAGCCTAATTTCAAGTTGTCTGATTTTTATTGGCCTTATTAAATTTATATCTTACTGTTTTATAAAATTTTGGATATGATCAAATAGATAAACTTTGCAATTAATATTCCATAGTCATGGCAAACTAGTAACATCTTTGAACTCTATGAAAGTTTTACGGAATGTGTACACATACACATAATGCACATACATATATACATGTATGTTGTGTCTAGGTATTCATATTTACACATTGAAAAATATAATCTGAAGTTCTATAAAATATATTTAGATGCTTTATATGGATCTATTATTATATATGTCTATAAAATAATAAATGTTCTAAGCATAACCATTATTTTCATCGCTAATAGAATATTGAGATTTCTATCCTCAAGTCTCCTAACATCATTACATTTATTTTTCTTCATTTTTAAAAGTTGATATGCTTCATATATTTTATGTAAATTTATTAGATATGCTATTATAGCAGTTAAAAAGTTTTTCATCTCTATGTATAAAAAATCTTCTTTATCAGTAGTAGAATTTTTTTCCTGTTACATGCTAATATTTTGTTCACCCTTTTCCTAGTAAGAGACCTGACCTATCATCAGAGATTCAAGGCGATTTATCTTCCTTGGACAACCAAGGTGATTTTATGCTGCCTTTAGCTGCAGCAAAGAGAAAAAACTGAAATAAAACATTAATCTCCAACTAGTATATCTGTCTTGAAATGTCATCTCAGTACATACATTTTCATTTCCCACCTAGGAACAAATCATGATATTATAAATATGAAAAATGAGAGAAATCAAGGTCAGTATTCTCTTAATGGAATTCTCTCTGTGGCCCTTTTTAATGTTCAGGAGTATGCACAAAATATTTCTAGTTTTACAGCAATATTCATATGATCTTTTAAAAGTACAGTTAAATGTAGATCAATGAGAATGAATATCCCTTGTACTCTAAGAATCATTGAAAAACTGAGCTTTCATAACTGGATAGTTCAAATTTACATTTCAAATATCATTATATAGGAACCGATTGATTTTGATATTTAAAATGATATGAAAACATAATTTAAAATGATATGAAAACATAATTTATTAATTTATAATAATATATCCAAAACATTTCAAATATATTTTGTCTTAAGCTCATTATATTAAATAAAGTGACCTACTGTATGACATTTCCTTTTTAGATACAGAATAAAATTTCTTTTTATGTTGTCTAATAATTTAATCTGTTTAAAGAGAGAATGACATTTATTACTATTTATTATTTTAACCTTTTCATCATTGATTTGCAATAATCCTAAATCTATAAACTTTGTTGGAGAAATGTCTAGATAAACATTGCTTAAACAAAAATTAATATCACTTGTCTAATTAAGTTTTACATGGTTAATTTTCCCACAATAAGATCTGTAAATAATTATGACTACTGAAATGGTTCTTCTGAGAGTTACTGTTATTTAGAACCATTTTTGTTATCGAAGTAATTATTGTTCCATTTTCTTATAATATTCATAATTACAATGGAGTTTGTTTTATAATGTTTCAAACTCTCTAAGAGTAAATAATAATTCAGAAATATTTAGGTAATTGTTAGAATATATTTTGATCATCATTTCATTTTAGTGAAATCAACTTGGCCATGGTAATTTTTCACTTTTTTTTCTCAATCCTAATATTACTTTCTTTCCACAATAAATGCCTCAGATTTTAAAATAGCCAGAGTATATTTATGATTTAAACATATCATTCCAGCTTTACTATAGAAAACTGATTTTTAGAATTAGTGGTCACAAATGAAATAATGCACATATTAAGGTAGAATTCATTTTATTTATTTTAAAACATAACTTTCAAATTGAAGACAGATCATTTATAAGTTTATTTGTTGACTATATGCTTATCTCTGTTATTTCCAATATTTTCTAGATTTTTCAATATGTCCTTCTATAACATTTTCATTTTCTAAGTAAATAATTTTATTAAATATTGTATTTAGAGTACACATTCACATTTGCCACCTCATTTGTCACCTGGAGAGTTCATTACAATGTTATTAAGGTAAGTCAATGAAAATTATGTGATCACTTCAACACTAAAATACACAATGGAAATTGCTGCTACATTTATATTTCTCAAAATACCATTAAAAGAATCCAATAAATTTTTACATGCATAATTTTATGATTGATGCATGCAAAGTCCTGTGGTAAATTCTTTAAGGGATTGGGTTAGCAGTTCTCAAACTTTTCATCCTCAGAAATTTCCTTAATAAAATTTGTAGACACCCTCAAAAAGTCCTTGTTCACATAGGATATGTCTACCAACACTTACTTATGAGATATTAAAATTAAAAAATCTTTAAAATATTTGTTTATTCATTTAAAATAATGATAGCAAACATCACATGTCAGAATAGGATATTAGTTTCTTTAAAACTAAAAGTAATACTGTACTTAGAATAGGGTGTCTATTTGTATTTTTAAAATCTCTTATTTATGATTTAATACAGATATTCCCTTCTATCTCTTGGGCTTCTGAAATTAATCTGTTGCAAAATTTATTCTGCTTCAAGTAGAAAAACTTTTCTCAGATAAGTACTTAGAAAAGGGATTGGTATTTCAATATATTTCTTATATTTCCATAATTTTTTTTTCATGTTAGACAAAAAAATCAGTAAATGGTAGGTGCTGAAGGTGACGTGCAATGTGAAATCTGAAATTTCTCAGGAAACCTGAATTCTGTAACATTAAAACCAATTCACTGGATTGACCATAAAATAAATTTTAATCCATGTGTGTTATAGTAAAATAATTTTCAATATTCAAAATGTATCCTTTCCCATATAATGCAATTATGCCCAATACTGAAACATGTTATTATACAATGTATAGAAATTAATATGCATTAATATAAACAGCAACCTCATTTAAAAGTTACATATTGGCTGGGGATTTAGCTCAGTGGTTCTGCCACCTGCCTCTCAAGCACAAGGACCTGAGTTTTGATACCTGTAACAAAAAAAAAAAGTTACATATTGAAAAAATTTTCAACTTAATAGTAACAGATACAAAATTTCCAAAATTTTGCTTGGTTTGCAAGCTCACATTTTATATAAGCACCAAATGCTGTCAATGCTATAGTTGTTTTGTTCATTTTTGAGAAAAATTATACAATACCCAAACCTAGAAAACCAACATTTTTTGATCCATCAAAAAGCAGGTAGTAAGCTTACAACTTAAACAATAACACAAATGCTTTTATTAAATGAGTGGTTTTTAAGCATCTGACCCAAAAGGTGTAAGCCAGCCTGGGTCATGTTTTGTAAACATAATTTTTGAGGGGGATGGGATAAGTATTTGTTTATTTATTTTTCACTTTCATGCTCCAAGGGCAAGTGAGTAGTTCCCATAGAGACCACATTTTTAACAAACTCCAAAATATTTAATTTTCATTCTTTAAAAATGTGCCCAGGCCAGAGATTTCGCTCAGTGGTTCCGCCGCCTGCCTCGCAAGGGCAAGCATCCGAGTTCGATCCCCGGTACCAAAAAAAAAAAAAAAAAAAAAAAAAAAAAGTGCCCAGCTCCTGTTCTAGTTAACCATTATTTTGGGATGCAGCCCAAAGTTCTACGATTATTTCTCATTTTGCATACAGAATAGTAAAAGAAATCCGCTTACATCAAGAGTTAATAAATTACATAAATCTCAATGCTTTATCTAAAATTTTAAGTGAAATTGGCATGTATTCATAATATTATTATTATTCATTGTTTCTTTTTTTGTGTATAAGTTTATGTGAGGTGTAGTGAAAACAACGCTAGTTATAGGGAAAATTTGACACCATTTCCTTCCTCAGTGCTAAAGTGCATTCAAAAAAATCAACATAGTGAAAAAGGCAAATAACGTAATATTATTTTCAGATGGTAGTAGTACTATATCACTTTACAGAAAGTACAATGAGATGCAGGGCCATTGAGTAAATGTTCTAATGAGAGGAAGCTGGAAGGTAATCAAGTTAAGATTTCAAAGGAATGTATCTAAACTCAGACAGTGATTAAACTTTAATGAGACTATCTCAGTATCTTTCCCAGAGTACCCCATCCTTATCTTCTACCAGTTATTCCTATTAATCTTTCCTTCTTCAAATTATTTCCACACATTATTCACAATCAAGCATTGATTGACCTCATATGTTGAAGGACCACATGGAACTGTCCATTTTCTAAGGTTTCTCGAATAGTATTTAAAAAAGAAACAAGCAAAAAAACCAAAAAAAAACTGCCAGAATTAATTTGTCCTTCATTTTTGTGTATTTGAGGAAATTACTTCTACAGCTCTATTTTCTCATACAATGATATTAAAGACTTGTAAAGATTAGAAAAGATTCTGTATGGCGTTTACCTACCACAATAGTAAACAGAGTAGTAGTAAACGGTATTTTGATTTTCTGAAGATGCATTCATTCTTTTTGTTTCCATACTTATTGTTTCCAATGAATAACAAGAGACAAGTCATGTTAAATCTTTTTCAAACAAATTATACTTGCCTACAAGTTCATTGTTAATCTTTTCTTATGTCAGACTAAAATTATTTGATTCATTAGTTTGTATTTCCTAGGATCCTTTTCTTTCAAAGACTGGCCTAAATTTCCACAATTCCCATAGCATTTTCTGAATCTCATTCCAACATGATCAACAACATCAGGATGAATTGTACTATAAAAGGCCCCACCAAATTCATCTTAAAGCAAGATTTAAAAGGAATACCTGATCAAGTGAGATTTATAGAAATACCCTCAAGGTTTTCTTGAGCAGTGTGTATACATATATATGCATATACAAATGTATATGTATAATTTTGTGTGTAGATATTTATGAAATTCACTTTTAAAAATTAAAAGAAGTTTACTTCCATACAATGCTGGAAAGAAAGGCCAAAAGAACAACCACTGAGAGTGATGTTTGTGTATTTGATTTTGTGAGTGCCTATGTGTATGAATCTTCAGACGTAAAATATTCTGAATGAAGTGATTCTTATTCTTCCATAATCAAGATTTTTAATCCTATATCTGTATTCCAATGGGGTAAAAAATTTCAATTAACTTCCAAGCTTGCATCTTTTAATTAATCTTTTTCTTCTATTAAGAATACTACTCTAATTCTTTAAGGAAAATTATATACTATATAATTATATAGTATATTTTTGTGTACTTTTCATTTGTATAAAAACTTTGTGTTTAATAATCTAATATTATTGTCATCTATGTATAGAAATTGATATTTCAGAAGTGGTAATTGTGAGAATAAATTACTTTATTTTTGGAAGACGGGCTTCTCCTTCCAAACTTGTTTCTTCAATCAACTGAGTTGCAATTAACAGAGCAGCAGGACAAATTAACTGAAGGGTCTTTTTAAGCAGCAGCTTTTACATAGAAAGTGAGTTGTAGCCCTAGACTTCATTTTGTAGGTGGAGGCTGGGTTAACTGCTTTCAATTAGCTTGCCTAATTACCCTAAGTAGGACCAATATTTGTCTACATCTTGCTTGTACCAGGAACTAAAAACTTCAAGGCAAATTGTCTTTCATCACATTATTTCTCTATGCAATATGTTAGCTTTTCACTCTCTTAACTGCCTCCTGAGCACTACTGCGATCCATCCTAGGACCAAAAAATATGGTGACATAGAGCCAATGACTTCCACTATCTTTTTTTCTTTACATCAAACATTGTCAAATACTGCATACAGCTCTCCACTAATAAAGTTACCTTCCCATGATGATATCTGCTTTTTATCTCTTTTCAGTGTGATCTTTTCTAATCATCCTATTTAATAATAACATCTACTCACCAATTTGCTTTCTCTCACTATCTTGCACATTTTTTAAAAGTTTTACAGAGCATTGATCACCTTATGATAAGTCTTATTTTCACCTTTTAATTATGTATTGTTTACTCTGTCTTCTTCCTCACTATATCTCAACTGAAGGCAAGGAGTTTTTTTCTTTTTCACTCACTGTTAAATCCTAAGATCCTGGGAAATTCGTTGACATGCATAGGTACTCAGTGAAACACTTTTTAAGTGGGTTATTGAATGAAGCATCCTATATTTTTTTAAATGATAGTGTTGTTATTGGACACTAATAATCTGTGGATGTGTTAAAAAAAAACTACTGAATACAGTGGTCTATGTAAATTGAAAGAAACAGTTGACGCTTGTAGGTTAGTGGCTGTACTGAGACAATGTGCACTGATCACCAATATTTAAAAAGATTTATAATTGTGTAAAGATGTATATCACTACAATCATTATCACTATATCTCTTAAATTATAGGGATTACATAATTTCTGAAAATATGTTACTTTTATTGTACAAATTTAAACTTAGGAGTTAACATTACTATGTTGTAAAAAATTAAAAGAATATTCAAATGGAATGTAAGATAAGACATTTGCCCTTTCAGAAGAGTGCATCTGATCTTTTGTATGCACTGATAGGCATGCAAACATATAAGCCAAACACTTCCACTGAAAATGAAATACTGGAAATGTTTTATTCTGTAATTAAAAGAAGATGGTCAGTACAAGCTCTTTGAAATCTAGTTTGAGAAACCTTGGGTTAAAATTTGTACTCCAACCTGGAAGAGGAGAAATATTTAATTGGATCCAACATTAACTGCCTGGAAAAAATCTGTGCTGGAATCTAACTCAGTATAATTGGATTTCATAAAAAATACATTTTTCTAGTTATATTACATTATTTTAAAAGTGTCACTCATTCTGATTAGGTTTGATTTTTAACAGGAAATTTGCTGGTTAAAAATTTATTGCAATGATATAAACAATTAATACCTCACATTTCTGTTATCCTTGTGATTACTTGTCAAACTGTTTTTCTTTCACTTAGTTTTAGCTAATCTGAAAAGGTGACTCCCTAAGTACTATAAAATAAATACATTGTGAATTAGTTTCAGAATAACAAGTTTCTATAAATCATGAGACTGCTATAACTTGAACATTATATATGGTTAGATTTATACCCAAGTATTCCATATCATTTGTTTGATGCTAATATAAACGATAGTGTTTTTAATTTCAACTTTAATTTATTCATGCACTTTAGTTTTAACCTTACATTTTCAAATGATTTTTGATCAGTGTAGCTGAAGAAATAGCTATACAAATATGCTCTCCCTAAATTCCTACAGAGATTGCCTGCAAAGAGTTTGGTAGTAAAGAAAGACAGAGTAATTGTCAATTTCACATCTGCTGACAGCTGGCAGCCAATCTGCAGAAAATAATTAGATCACAATTAACAAAGCCTGAGCATTATGGCCACCCACAACTGGTAATGTTCTGTCCTACCCACTATAAATGAGAAAACATTAACCTAAGAAGTCTGAAGAAAGATGTGGAGAACATGCGACGCGGATCTGTTGAGAAAGTCATTTTGCAAGTATAAAAGCATTGTCTCCAACTCCCTTAATACTATTTTTTTCTTAAACTGATTCTGAATGGAGTTCTCTTCTGTTCTGCTTTCTTTATTCTATTCTGAATATCCCTTCTCAGTTTGTTTGCTGAAACCTAATTTTTCTCCAGCATTATGTGATATTTTCTTAGTCATTTTCCCATCATGAGACAAAATACTTGAGACTTGAGGATCTTTATTTCGGCTCATGTTTTTAGTCCATTGTAGGTGGCTCCAAAGGAGAAGCAGCCTGGCAGAGCAGCATAGCACAGGAGAGCTGCTCAGCCCATGACAGGCAGGAAGCTGAAGAGAAGGGAAGACAGAGGGAGGGAGATGCACTCTTCCAGGTCATGCCCCCAATGACCCTTCACAACTGTTCGTTTATCCTGTATAACATTTATCCTATTAAAAGTGACAGCAAAATACATTTCATTAAGATGTGTTTATTTTCTTTTATTTCTTCAACTTGAACACAAATTCCAGGAGGGCAAATATATCTTTCTGCTTTATTTTAATAGTTCCTGATATCTTAAATATAGAAAGTTCTTAATAAATATTTGTTAGAATAAAGAAAGAAATTGCATACATAAGGACATTTAAAAGTGCCATGGCCCACATGGCTGAAGGGTTCACAGAGTGAAAAATGATGATGAGAGATTAAGAAAAACAGACAAATATAATATGGTACAGGTGGGGCCAGGTGGGGCTCTTAATTCCTGATATGAAGAAAAGACCACCAAGCAAATGGCCCCATGTTTATTTATAGGTAGAGGTAAAAGGAAGTGGAGGGGAGGTAAAAGGGGCTGGCTGATTGGAACAGGAAGAGCAGCTAGGGTCTGCAGGAGATAATGCTTGATGTTTTTCTGGCAAATGGCCTGGAAGGAAGACAGTCCTCTGCTGGGCCAGGCTTTGCTCTACCATGCGCTCTTGTCACCTGTTCTCCTCTCGCCAGAAGAGGCCAGTTAGGCCTGGCCATAGTGATCTTCAGTGCATCGCTCCCAGCATCTCCCCCTGTTCTGTTTTATACCTGCAGCTTGTGATGATGTTGTCTTAAGGCAAGTTTAGTGAGATGTCCTAGGAAAACTCTGCAGAGGACTAGCAAACATTATTAGTAGAAACAGGAAAACCAGCATTTTTAGGATCACGGCAATGCTGTTTGGCCAGGTTGAAAGGAGTGAATCCATTTAACAAATCAAGAACCAATTTTGTCAAGTCTTTAGGGGTGAGGAAACTAACATGGGCTTGTTGAATGGACAAGATCTGTTGATGAAGCTTTTGGAGATCTGGGCTGAGGTTGGTATGAAGAGAGATATCCATTAAATGTGCAGCAACCTTTATTTAATCCCATTGTGACTCACTGTAGGGAAGGGCAGTGATGCAAACATGAGGGTACTCAGCGTGGCACTACAATCCCTGGCAGTACTGTAGGCCTTTGACTTGATTACCAATCTCTAACACTGTAGCTTTTAAGGCATTAACTTGTACTTCCAATTTAACATCAATATCTTCTTGGGTCTCAAAGGCATAAGAGGTACTTTTTTCTCCAAAACAACTGTTTGGTAAGAACAAAACCAAAGTGGAAATAATAATTTTTAAAAATCTGCTTCATTTCATAACCCAAAGATGATTTATTGAGCCTTAAATTAGTTGGGTTAAGGAAATAATTTACTAAATATGAATCAAAATTATGATTTTATTGAGAAAAATTAAATTTCCTTAGTAAAGAGGTGAATTTTTAAAAAATCTAATTTAAATAAACAATCAGCTGAAATAAGTAGTAAAAACAAGGCTGAAAAACTCAAAATTAGAAATTGGATCTGGAACTAGAAAATATAGAGATAAAATTGCAAATTATTAAAAACTGTTGTAATTAAATTTGAAAACCTCTGTGGAATTCATGATTTTTAGAAACACTAAATGGTTATCACTGACACTCAAAGAGGTACATAAAATCTCAATAGACCAATTATTATAAAATAATTGTAAAAATCTGTCAAAATGTATGTACTTAATAAAGATAATGCCTAGAAAATTTCAGTTTATTATAAAATAAATGTTACTTTAAACACATTTAAACTTTTCCAGATAATAAAAAGAAAATTTTCAAATTGTTTTATAATACTAGAATTACATTAGTTTTATTAAAAACTAAAATCTATATTTGGAAATAAATCAGGATTTAAATTTTAAAATGGATAAATTTACTATAAGATGTAGTCTTGCTGAACATGTATAAATGTAATGTTAAAAATTTAATCATTCAACATGCATAAAATACAAATATAAATGACTGGGAAATATACAACATAATGCCACAGACCACTGGTACCATAAGAAAGCTTGCACCATAGATATAAGAATTTATTGGTAAACTCAGGTAATGATGCTGAAGCTAAACAGGCAATTGTGGACCCAAGCACACCAATAATGTCCATAACAACACAGTTAAGAGTAGCTCATAGATGTGCTGGACATCGTGGGGCATGCCTGTAATCCCAGCACTCTGGAGGCCAAAGCAGGAGGATTGTTGTGAGTTCAAGGCTAGCCTGGGCTACTTAGTGAGCTCAAGGACAGCCTGAACTAAATAAGCAGGACCTTGCCTCAAAAAAAAGAGTATCTCATAGCTATCCATAACCCAAATATTCATTAAAATAGAATAAATACTTGTATATTTTCCAATGTAATATCGTATGAAAATGAATTCCTTCTAGTTCTGACATGAAAAATTTATCAAATACAAGATTTAGCATGATTATAACAATATGAAGTTAAAAATCGGGTCTAAAAATTTGTATTAGAAGCAGAAAGAAGTTAAGGGATAGCGTAGTAACTGAGGAGATTGCTGCCTAAGGGGGTTTTCAATTACTGGTTATTTTTAGTTTTTGATCTCTTTGCCCAAATGTGCACACTTCGTGATAATTTATTGATCAGAGTACTTATATTTACTTTCCTATACATATTCATTTTATATGAATAAAACATCCTAAATATATACATAGTATAAATAATAAATATATATATATATATGTTCAATATTATCAACTGCCCAAAGTCCACTATGTTGCTTCTTTCCTACCTATTTCCCCTAATACTTCAATTCTAATGAAGGTTGAGTATCCCTTAATCAAAATACTTAGAATTGAAAGTGTTTCAGGTTTCAGATTTATTCATTGTTTGGAATTTTTCAAATCTATTCTTACTCTGGAACATTTCCACATACTTAATGAGAGATCTGGGGGTTAGGACCCAAGTCTAAATAAGAAATTCAACTATGATATATGTATTTTTAAAATTTATATTTCATGGCCCAAAGATAATCTGATAGATTATTAATAACCATGTTCAATAAACAAACTTTTATCGTAAGGAATTTTCCACTTGTGGTGCGATTTTGGCATGCAAAAAGTTACAGATTTTGGAGCATTCTAGATTTTGAATATTTGGATTAAGGATGCGTATCCTGTAATTCATAGATAACCTCTGAAACATCAATCCACTGAAGGTTCATTTTTCTTTCATTTCCAACCTATGTCCTATCCTCTTTTGCTGCATCCTGCTTAAGTTTCTTGATAAAATATAGAGACAGATCATCAGAATCTAAGACTCAGTTTCATCATTTGCAAGTTCTGAGAAAGTCAAACTTTTTAATCCTTCAGTTTCTTAATCTATAAAAATGAGGAGACTAAACTGAGAAACATCTGCTTTAAAAGACTGTTAAGGTATGCAAATTAATGAAGAGTGGCTGGTGCTTTGTAAAGTTATATAAATCAATGACAAATAAACAAAAATCTATTACTCTAGTAATTCCCAGAAAAGTATTCTAAAATTTTTCTCCTTTCATCTTATCATGTATTTTGCAAAAAAAAAATCTCTAGATAAATCTACTGCTTCATCTTCTCAATGCTATACCAATGTGCTAAAAGAAGGTGAGATACAAACACATACACACAAAAAATTTGCTGAGTAATTTCATTTTGGAATTCAATAACTACTAAATTCACTGTGCTTTTAGAGTTTCTTCCATTCTCCATTGTCCCAGTTTCCCAAATGTCCATGTTCCATTATCCTGTTTCTTCACAACTCCTAATAACTGAATTCCTACTGTGAAACATAGCAGCTGACTTAAATTTCACTGAGAAAACAGAAGAAATTGTATTATAATTTCTGCGAACTCCAAAATTCCGTTTAAAGGCATGTGTGTCCATACAATCTATTCTTCTAACTCATGAACTCTCTTGTTCCTAGCTAAGGCCTCTCCACTGTAATGTTTTAAATCCTACATTCTTGTACCTAGTCAGGGACAAATTGATGTGATAATGCTCACATATCTGCTATTATATTTCCTCTATCTTAGACCATTGTATTCAGCATACAAATAGACTTTTAATTCTTACATATTAAGTATGAGATTTATCAAAACCATACATCTCCCCAACAAGATGCCATTCTACTTGAAAATATTATTTCTTTTCTCTCTCAAATTTCACAAAATCATATCTTAAATCTTCAAAATTTCCAATAGTTCAAATATAGTCCCTATTAATAATTAAAATAGTTCATTCCAATACATGAATTTATTCAGTCTCTTAACAGTTGATTTTTTTTATTTTAATATCCTTCTTGAAATAGTCTCTTCATTTGCTTAAGTTTCAATGCTATATCTTGATTCTCATCTGAGGTATTTGTTCCTAGAAAGTTTTTTTTTTCTGTTTTATTTTCTCTTCATAGAAGTTCTCACCAGTTATGACACCCTAAAATCTACTAGTGCAAACTATACAGAGTTCCAGTTCTTTCATGTCTCGGGTCCCCTCCCTGTAAGTGCTTTCTCAGAATGTTCCCAAATGATATATAAATCTTTTGTCTCAGATCCATTTTTGAGAGGATGAAACAAAGGAGATATTAGTTCTAGCCACAAAAATCACCCTCAATTGAAAATACATGTTGTGAATCCTTGACCATTTGCCAGCATGAGTAAATAGGTAAATATTTAAGTTTATTCAAGTGATTTTAGTTCTGTTATCTTGACACAGCCTACGCAAGGAGAGATGGAGAATTATTTATACAACATTTTATCTGCTTATAGGTACATGTATGGTACTATAAAATAATAAATGCAGAAATTTGTTGTTGTTCATTCAATGCTGAGCTTTAGAGATAGGCTGACAGTGTAAGACACTGCTTTTGTATCTTGCTTCTTTCTTACATTAAAAAAGTTACATTCCTTCAGAGTTTGAAACAAAAAAATCCCATACACCCCTTCCTAAATTAAACTTCTCATGCTGACCATTTCAGGTTATTTGAAACTGAAAGGAGACGGCTATTCTTGAAGCATATCAAATTAATTTAAATATTTCTTTAATGGCATAAACATTTGTTTAAAGCCATAAACACTGCCTTTATGAGTCTGATACATTTTTATTTGTATCTGTCAAGCAGGTGATCTTTTTTTTCTTTGTTAAATTCTGAATTTATTTTTAAAGACTATTCTATCATATTTTCTTCAGTATAGTTGCTATAAATGTGTAAAACATGTAACAAAATATATATTTATTGTATAATAGGCAGTCTGTCATAAAATTTGTTTAGATAGTTACTAAATATAGACGGTTGCAAATTTAAGTCAGTAGTTCAATATTTTATCAAATAGAATCCTGTTTATTAATTGAACCATCTTTACAGAAATATATAAAAAATGATTGATTCCTTTGCCAATATACCATCTTTTCTCTCTTGCTATTTCCTCCTTTTATAGTCATTCATGTTCATTGTGAGGTGCCATTCAAATCAATCTTAAGTAAGTTAGTATTTTAAAATGTTTTATTGACTTATATACGTTATACTGTTTTATTATAAGAGAAGTAAGTGTTGAAATAATGCTAATATAAATGTAGTACATGAAAAATCTCTAGCTTATTGGTGAAATTGAAGATTTCTTGGGCAATTTACATTAAAGTCTATGGCTAATTAAATTGAATTTTTATCCCTGAAATGATAGAACATTGAAAAATTGTCTTTAATCAACCCACCAAAGCAAGTTTACCTTTTTTCAAACCATTGTTCATCAGATCAAAGAGACTTGATATATCTTTGATTAAAGACAGAATAGTTCTTCAGAGATAACTAGTTTACCTTTTGAAGATTTTTTTAAACTCATAAGTGAATAATTAAAGAATTCTGGATGACAAGTACAAATTCTTCACAAAAAGTATACTTAAAATATGAACAGCATTAAAAATATGTAAGTATAGGAGTATGATATTTTGGTTTCTTAAATCCAACTTGGTTTTTGTTTCTATTTAATGTAATAATGATAAATTAACTTGGTCAGAATATGTTTTATTTTCAACAGGAAAGCAAAATATATTTTCTTCATATAATCAATTTTCTTTTTTCTACTTTTTGCTAATATTTTCCTCAATATTTTCTGTATCCTAGTCTTTGGAAAACTAGTAGGTGGGATGTAAATGTTGAACTTTGATCATATGTATATATAGAGAGATATGTATGTGTTTGATTCATGAGTAAAAACATGTAAATATTTTGTTGATTGATATAATACATTCTTCCCATACATATTAAGTCAATTGAGTAATTGTTTTTAAAAAAGATTGTTCATTTCTACCAAAGAAGAAAAGGACAATGCCATTTTGATGACGATGATTTAGGTAAAAACTACTTTTAACACATCCACACTTTGATCTAGATTATTAACAAATATGATTATTATCATTTAAATAGTACTAAATTACAATACAAATCCCTCCATTGTTCCAAAATATCCAAATCAGCTACTTGTACTTCATGAATTGATTATTCTTCAGTCTACATTTTTAGAGTAAACTCTATTTTTGTAGAGAAAAATCTATCATTTCTGTTTACCCCTGGTAATTCTTATTGAAGTCTCCTTTGAACACTTAAGAGTCTCTGCAACAATAGTTTTGCAAAGTAAGCAAATAGCAGTTTAGTACAGCTGTTTTGTTACTGTGTGTTTTCATTTTAAATAATTGAAAAGTAGTGATTTAACTTTACAAAATGAAGCAAAATCAGATTAGCATTTGAATTGAGAATTAGTAATTCTGCTAGAGCCAAAGAAGGGAATGGAATTAATATGAGAAAATGAAAAAATGGAACCAAAGTCTTTGTAAATAAGGAGGGATGGAGGGGTTGAAGGGAGGGCAGGGGAATGGGGAAAAAATAAGAACCAAGGGAGATTATGTAGAGATGCAGATTTTCAACGATGGATGTCATTATATTGTATACCTAAAAAGTACCAATAAAACTAATTTTGAAAAGATATTTAATAACACTGGAGATCAATAGAAAACACATACTATCCCGACACTCTATGCAATCTGCTGTAGAAAAATATTTGCACGAACAAGAAATTATGTCACCATTCCATGGTATTTGAGGGTATAGAAATTGTAAAAAAAACATACAGTGTAGGTTACATAGAAGAGGCATGAGAAAGTTTTCAAATATGGATTAATCTAACTTGTAGCTTTCAACAAATGATTTGAACAGCTTAAATGAAAATCACCATTTCTTTTGGTATAAAAAGCCCACATATTCATGGAAATAATGTTGCTGGATTTCTAAAAATGCACAAGTTGGTGACAATGGTGACTGAGACTAATGTCAGAGACCCTTGATCTTTTGCATTGAGGCATGACAATTGTAAAGAGCCATTATAACACTAGGCATAACTATGAAAGCAAGCTAATCCATTGTCTAGTTACCTTTTCTATTCTGTTCACTTCCACTGCTCCCTTACAGGTTTTACCTGAGAGCATTTTCTATAATAGATCATTAACACAACAATTCCCTTGGCTTTTCTAAGGAATCATATCATGGGAAATGAAGATGAAATTTATCATTTAAAATGCATACCTTATAGAAAGATTTCCAACAACAATCATGACTAATGATTTGGAAGAAATAATTTAGTTTTTCTTTCTATGTATCAACAAATATCTGGAAACTATTTTTTTCAAAAGTGAAATAAGCTGCCCTTATTTTTTAGTAACACAATTAGTGAAAGTTTACTTTTCTCAAAATAAACTTTTTTAGAAGAATCAAATTTACACAGAAATTGTAAAAATAGTGAGATAGACTAAATATACCCCATCAATTCTCCTATTAACATTTCACATTAGTAACAAAGTAAGATGTTAACTTTATTCTGATATTATTCAACCTACTCTAACTACTTTTTAGATTTCTACAGCCCTTCATTCTAATCTGATCTTTGGATTTAAAGTGCATTTCTAGTAAGTAGTGTATAATGGTTCATATTTTCTATCTACTCTAATCATCTCAGCCTTTTTATTGATATATTTAGACCATTCACATATATAGTATTTTAATTGCTATTTATTCTTTGCATGTGTACTTTATATCTTTCTCTTCTATTTTTTCTCTGCCCTGTGTAGTTTAATTTAGCATTTATATACTCTCGTAACATATCAATTATATTTCCTTTTATTTTTCATTTTTAGTTGTTGTCCTATAAACTAGAAAATACATTTTAATTAATTTAAGTTGACCTTGAATAATATTATATCAGTTAACATGTACATATATGTTATGACAGAGTATTCCCAATTCCTCCCTCATCTCTTCTGTGATATGACTATCATAAATTTCACTTATCGACATGGTACAATTACTTGATTCATCCTTACTATTTATGATTCAAATAAAATTCAGTTATTAGTATGTTCTTACTAGTAATGATTTAAAGGAACATGATTATTTTTATACAGTTAGAGAATAAGAAAACTAAAGGACTTTATATTAATTTCATTCAATTTTTTCAATGGTCTTCCCTCAATAATTTACCTTTATGATGCTTCACTTGATGCAGGCAATTTTTAAACTCTTAATATATTAAATAATATAATTTCTACAACAATAACTTGTGATATAGAAAGCT
Source organism: Heterocephalus glaber (assembly GCF_053883595.1). Taxonomy (NCBI): domain Eukaryota; kingdom Metazoa; phylum Chordata; class Mammalia; order Rodentia; family Bathyergidae; genus Heterocephalus; species Heterocephalus glaber. The sequence continues at coordinate 11,966,171 of NW_028258308.1, read as the reverse complement.
GTGGAATTTCAGTGCTATTTATAATAAAATACCAAGCTTTGAAATAACAATTGTGTCCTGTATATAAGTAAAAATTTCATTGTGACATTGAAGAATATATTATGTTATTTTAAGAGAAGATGAGCATGTTACTGAAGTAAGTGATAGACAAACTAAAATATTAGGCAAATATAAGTCATAGAAAAAAGAAAACTCAAGGAAAGTAAACATATTAAGATGAGATTGATTAGTATGGCAGTAAGTATAATGGATTCCAAATATTTTAAATACATAGATTCTCAAGACTACCAACGTTAAGGCCAGGCATAATGCCAAACACCTGTAATCCCAGCACTTGGGAGCTGACGCAGGAGGATTGCTAGGAATTTGAGGCCAGCCTGAGCTACATAGTGAGGCACTGTTTCAAAAAAAAAAGAACTAGCAACATTTACACATGGAACTTTGGAATCCTTTAGAATTTGAATTTGGACTTTGCACATGTATCTGATATCTTATTCTTTATATCAATTTTCATCACAGATATATATGTGAATGTGAATGTATCCAATCTAGTGTTTAATAAAGGCACTAACTATATTGTAAAGTAAATGATTTTCATGATCCATTGATATTGATTTTGTCCCAAGAATTCACAAGAGGAAAGTTTCTGAAATGGAAAATAAATACCTGCAGCTGAGTTCCGACACATGGAATAAGGATGATAATAGTCAAAGAGGTATGTTTTTTTAACACAATTTAATTTAAGAAAAAAATGAAGCTTTCCTCTGACCAGTATTCTTGGGCCAAATGGGAAATGGAATAATCCTTGTCATTATCTTTTAAGAATTCCTTCTTACATAGTTGATACATTTAATTCTTCATCATAGAAGTTTTCGAACAAAAATATTTTAATTTAATTGCTTTAAGCTCATGTAAGACTATTCTATTAAAAATCACAAGCTCATATTATGAATTTACATGATGACTCACCAAATTAACTTCAAATTACATAACATGCCAGGGTTTTTTGAGCCACAACACTTTATTAAAAATTATTTCAGAGAAATTATACCAACAAGATGTCTAAGAAGCTCCAGATCCTAATACCCCCAAAGAAAAGATGTAAGGGTATACAAACAATTGCTGGCTGAATAACTTTAAAGAAGCTTTGGAAAATAGTCAAAGATGTAAAACAAACAAACAAATAAAGGTTTAAGGAAATAATACATTAAAATAATAGAAAAATAGTGAGGTTTTACCAGCTCTGGTCCTTCCCAATGGTGAACTTACAGCAGTGGTGTACAAAAGTGATAGCTCAGTTCCAACTTCTCTCCCTTGAACTAAAGTGAATACATAGATTCTGTGTAGAAAATTCTATTTTGACTATCTGCTTCACCTAACTCAGAACTCAGGAAAACTGAAATCAATGTGGATAGCTGTAATTTCAAGGTAATAAAAGCTGTATGAAGAAACAACTACAATCAAAGAACTAAAGTCAACAGCATGTAAAAATAGATGAATTGAGTTTCAATAAAATTATTTTTGCCTAAAGAACATTATCTACAAAGTCAAAATTCAACCCATAGAATGATACGTTTTTTACATACATCTTTTAAGGGATTATAATCTTGAATATACAAAAATATCTATGACTCCACAACAAAAGAAATGAACAACCTAGCTGAACAGTGCACAAAGGAATTGAAGACATCCCTACAAAAAGATGCAGATATGATCAATAAGCACATGAAAGGATGTTCAACATTACCAATCACTAGTAAGATGTAATCCAAGCCAAAGTGGGATAATAATTAATGCTCATTTAGATGGTGCTATACAATATTAGAAAATAATGAATGTAATTCAAATGTTTAGGAATAAAATACTTTGCCTTGCTAGTAGAAATGTAAAGTGGAGTAGCCACTATACAAAATGGTGTAGTGGTTTTAAAAAAGTAAATAAAAGAATTACCATATTGTCTTAGTTCAGGCTACCCTAACAAATAAACTTGTGTCAGGCAATTTACTAATAATATAAATTTATTTTTCATGTTTCTGGAGATGAGAAAGTCCAATCAAGGCACCAGAGCTGATGCCTGATGAGGACTGATCCTCATGGACATTGTCTATTAGGGGGGACAGAAGGTTTACTGCTCTCTGAAGACTCATAAGGGCATTAATCCTGTTTAGGAGGGCTGAACCAAACACCCCACCTTTTAATATGATCACCTTGTGTTTTCAGTGTCAACACATGAATTCTAGAGGTACATATACATTCAAAGAGTAGCATACATGATGCAATAATTGAACTTCTTGATATGTATTCAAAAAAATGAAAAAAGAGACTTAAGAAGAAATCTCCACTCCAGTGTTATAACACAATTGTATTGATTAGTTAACAGGTATAACTACCCAAATAGTGATGAAAAATGCATGGATAAACCAAACGTAATGTAACATTTCCTTTAAAGGAATATTATACGGTCATTTAAAAGAATGAGATTCTTGTAAATGCTATAACATGAATGAACCTTGAAGACATAACAGTATTAAAATATGCCAGACATAAGGAAAATTATTTTATGATTCCTCTTATATGAGTTACTAACATAGTTAAACTCATGGATACAACAGATAGAATGGTGGTTGCCAGAGTCCAAGGAATTCTTTAATGTACATGGATATTCAGTTTAAGAATATGTAAAAGATCTGATAATGAATGGGTTAATGGTTGCACAGAATGACTTGCCATACAATTTGCCATACAATTCATAATGATTAAAATGTTAAATTTTACATTATATGTATTTTACCATAATAGAAAACAAATGATTAAAAATAGCTCCAAATTCAAGACCTCACAATTTTCTAAAGCTATGGAGAATGGCGGGACTTTAAAACATTTAATACTGTGTAAATTACTCATTGTTTAAATCATTTAATTAATGACTGAAGAACTGTAAAGCAATGATACTATCTCTAAAATAATTTTATGCAATATGAATCTGGAAGATCTTTTGTTATTTACCAAATTGTAATCATTTTAACAAATTTTTCAAATATGAAACATAGTTGAGTTACCATTATTTAGATCCTCAGATAATTTAAGTTACATAAAATCTTTGAATAAAATTTACTGTTTCAATTGAAGAAGTCAACTAGAGCCACTATTTTCATTTCCTATCTGAGTTAAGAAAATACTATTTGAGAGGGCTTGATAACTTTATCTAGAGCCATATAACAACTTCATTTGATTTGAGAAAGTTTTGAATTTGTATGGTTTTTCCAAACTTTCTTGCTCTTGTCCATTAACGCTGGACAGTTGGCTTCAGGTAATCCTTCAGTTTTACCATCCTATTATTGAGCATATGCTTATATAGTATTTTTGTGCTTTATTTTCCAGCTTTTCCATAATTGTACTATATGCTTTAAAGTATCATTTTTAAAGAAGTAAACTAGATGCTTCTCTAGAAAAGAAAAAAAACTAAGACATTTTATTAAAATAACTTTTAAAATGGGTTATATTTATGATTACATGCATAACTTAGAATAAAATGTATTTTAAAGTTAATTATGGATCTTATATTTTAGATACTTTATTCCTTTTTAGACAAATATATGTTCATTTCTAAAATTCTTGGTTTAAATTATAATAAAACAAATACTGTTAACAGACATGATCATGCTAGCTTAGCTGGAAATCTTCACAGAAATTCCATTCCATCCAGGGTTTACAACATGATTTGCAGAGTAAACATATATTCTGCTTCTTGAGAGAATATCTTTTATGTAGAACTGACTGGTGTTAATAATTAAATTATCACTCAGATAACTGAATAATACAGACTAATTTTAACAAGTTTAAAATTTGTAACAATGATACATTTTTTAATGTTTTATGTTTAACCTGAGAACATTAAAATAATTTTGATAAATTAACAGTCATATGAAGAAAAGGAAGGCTATGATGATGGGTATGAAGAGGAATGTATATTCTTATAGATGTGTTTGCATATGTATTATATATATACATGTATATGTATAATGATAAAGAGATACTTCAAAGACATTTTGGACTTTAAAGTCTTTATAATAATTTAATTAAGTAGATTTGTATGTGATTGACTCACTTAAGGTCTAAACAACTGAAAATTAAATATCTTCAAGTTAATTCAATTCCTTATGATTGATAATAACATTTTTCTCTTTGTTAATTTCCCCATGAACTAGTATTGGTTCAACATAAGCTCATTGAAAGAAAAATTGCAAGTAGATGACATACTGAAGCTATTATCAGAATAAATTGTGTTTATTTTTGCAATATAATAATGTGGACTTACATATCTTGAATAATTTTTCCTCTTTCAGCATTATTTATTATCAAGCTCTATGTCTTATGGATGAACTTTAAGACAGAGCTTCTACTTGAGATGCAGGTGAAGGCTATCTCAGGAGGCATATATTGAAATACCATCTATAGCACAGAAAATGTTGCTCTCTTCAAAGTACCTTACCATTTGCTGTTATGTTTATAGTGACCTTGTAAATAAAATGCTAAAAGAAAGATATAACCTCAATATTGATCAAAGTTATTACATTGCAAAAATTACAAAACTTAGTTTTGCATTTCTTATGTTAAAGATAAATATGGGATCTAACAATTTATGTTTCATTGTACAAGGCCAAATAAATCAGTTAATTGGTGTCCCTGATGCAATTGAGATGTAAACTTTATCCAAACTTTAGAATGACTTAGTACATCTGAGTAGGAATGCAGAAGTCCCGTGGACTTTGTAAAACTTGAATAAGTGGGATAATATTTTAGTTCAATGCCATAGAATCATTTTAATAGAGGCACCTTGGTACAGTCACTTTGGAATTCTTTAATATATTTGCTTTGTGAAAGACCTGTATTTTATACTCTTGCCCAGTTTCTAATATATTTTTAGGACTACTCAATGTTTGACAAAGAACTACTTTTGTTTCTTTATCAGACAGGATTTTTTCTCTTCATACAGTATTTTTAAAAATCTGTACATATTATATCTCTGGTATTTACATTTGTAAATGTATGTACTTCTAAAAACCTTCAGTGAGAATTAAACATTGTTAATCACTGCAATGGTAGAATAACAAGTTCTAATGATTTTTAAATTTTAAAAAAATATGAGCTAGATTATGAAATTATTGTAGATTTTCTTCCTTCAAAGTGTTGCCTTTCCTTGCCTTCATGATATAAGGCACATCTGTGGATTCAAGCTTTTGCCTAATAAATATGGCAGAGAAGCAGGTGTGAATCTGTAGACTGGAAACAAAGGGAGAAAAAGATTGATGTGCTGATTTGTTTTTGTACACCTGCCCAAAAGCTGTGGGATGAGTGTAATCCAAAGATCATAAATAATAAGCACCCTCATCAGCTGGTATGGCAAAGGAAATGGTGGCAATCTCTATCAGAGGGAGGAGAACCAGCTGTTGCTGCTACCAGCAAAGAGAATCAGAGTAAAGCTTTTTTCAAATAATCCAAGAAGAACTGGGAAGGACAATGAGTATCTGTCCCTTCCAAAAAAATTTACCTTACATAGTGAAACAAAATTTCTCACAATATTCACAGAAAGGTACTTTAGGGTACATTTATGGTACAAAGAAAAATAGATTGTTGAGACATTCATCAAAATTGTTCTCACTTTTTAAAAATGCCTAATGATTCTCTTGTGATTTTTCCTTTTCTGATGGCAAGGATATGCTGAACCTATACTTCCCTCTTTCCTAGGACAGTAAATGGCAAATTATTCACAGCCACATATGGATTGTTAAGTAAATATCTATGGGAATCTGTTTTAATTGCTTGGATTATTATTATTCATTGTGGCTGTCAAATAATAGGACTGTTTCTAGGCTTATGAAATTAGTGTATTTCACTGATGTTTCTTTAAAACTCTTAAAACAATTTCCATGTGTATTTACCTTTTTTGTCATTATAACAGATATTGGAAGGAGGTGGGGATATGTACTGCTATAACCAGCTATGAACAAATTAAGTTAAAACAAGTTCCAGTTATACAGGGAATTAGAAAAAGAGTCTAAACTACATGTAGTCTAGGTCCCTTGAATTCCTCAGCATTTACATATCCTATTTAACGTTGCTTAATAATAGGATACAGTTTTTTAAAACTACCCTTAGCATTCATTCTTTATTACAGACTGTCATTCTCCCTACGAATAACAATGAGTCTCAATTTTTCCTTTCAGATAATTAAAGATCTCTCAGAAAAGATCTCTCTATTATGATCTAGATTCACATTTACATATTCATAAACACTTCATGCAGAAGTGGTAACCTGTTTCTGCTTTCAAATGAAATTCAATTTCCAGGTTGACTATGCACAAACACTTGAAATATATTAACAGTATGTTAACTTGTATTGAAAAACGTATTTATACGTATTTCAGAACAGCTACTGAATTTTGTCACTTTTGAATAACCAATGAAGGAAACTAAGTTGCAATAAAAACATACTTGTTTTAAAGCTTCTAGAGGCTAAATAGGCCTTTTTAAGGTAAGAATTTTAACCATATTGCTAAGGTTCAATTCATTACTAAAATATCAGAATATGAAGGAAAATAGATAAACATATATTGGGATCAAAGGGAAACTATAACTTTGAAAGTCATGCAACTTCAAAAGAAAATCTTAGCCTAGCTCTATGATCTGTCTTTGCTATTTAAGTAAATGATTTTCTTAAAAGTCAAACATCATTTACAAAGCAATAAAATGGCCAGGAATTGTTTATTAAAAAAAAAGAAATGTCTTATCTTCATTTCTATATAACTCAAGCATATAGCAATATACATTAGAACTTCAAAACTCTGAGGGTGGGCAAACCTAGGTTTTTTGTTGTTTTTTTTTTTGAGAGCACAGAATACATACTTACGCTACTACTTTCATTTCATGAAACTTACAGAAGCTTCATTAGATTGGTATTATAGGTCACAAATTAATGTCTTCGTTTAACAAATTTTGGAGGCAGAATTCAACATTAAAATTAAAATACAATGTTAACAATAGTTACTTTAGACTTAACTAATTTAAATAAATTCAATGAAGTTTACCTGTTGTAAATGAAATCAAATGATGGAATTTTAGAATAGCTAGCATATGCAAAGATAAATTAAAATGTAAATTGTGGAGGGGTTCATATATTGAAAAGCAAATCTTCCAGTGACCCTTTGTCCTTTGGAATTGAAATTTCCATTTTTTATTACTATAGAGATAGAAATTATTAAAAGTCTGTGTAATAAAACAGTAATTATAATTCAATTTATCTTTGCCTTTCTTATTCCCCATACATCCTAGACTTACTTCTACAAGTTACCTTATCAAGTAGCACTATAATTTAGAGGTAAGATAAGTATCAGTAACAGAGGACACATATTTTTTGACTGTTTCATTTAGTTTTATTTTTTGTTTGTTTCATACTTTCCATTTCATGGATATATACTTCAACTTATTTTTGGTGATGGACATTAAACTTATTTATGATATTTTTTTAGTAAAAATATATTACAATGAATATTTTATCTACCTACTTTTACACATGTCAAAGTTAGATGTGAAATAATTCATAAAGTTTGAGTAGTTATACTACTGAGTATATTGAGTTTTAATTTTGATAGATATTAAATGCTGTCTTTGACAAAAGTATGTGAAAGTACTTCTGGTCTTACACTCTAAGACACACAATTCTATTGCATTTTCCTAATTTAGAGAACAAAATTGTGTCTCTTAATTCTTATTTTCATATAATTTACTATCATTTATAGAATAAAGATTTTTATTTGTTTAAAAAGTTATTTGTACTGATTTTTTATTCATATGGTAATCCATTGTTTACTTTTAAAATATTCTGTTGTTTTTCTTTTATTCATATCAATTAGTATTAAGGAAACAAATGCTATTCATGTATATGTATAGCAAATAATTTTCCAGTTTGAAATTTGGGGATTTTGAGTTTTTCTACAATAAAATTTTTAAAAAGAAGTATAATATTATACTTAGCCAATTATCTAATTCCATTTCAAGATTATAATGTTTATACCCTTACCTCATGATTATTTTACTAAATACTACATGATTTTTAAAATAACTTTGTGATGCATTTTTAATGTTTAAAACTTTTATAAGTCAGTTGAGCTTAAATTGCTATAAACAGAAGCGGAATCAAATTTTCTTCATTCGATAACTACTGACAGAAATACTAATATAGTTTATGAATAATCTATTTACTGTTAACTTGCAGTGCTTTTTTGTCACATATCATTTGTCTATTTAGAATTATACTTATTTGGCCTGTTCATACATTTGACATGATACCTTAGGCATCATAGGTCCACAATATTTATTTCTAGTATCAAGTATGACTATTCGCCTAAATATCATTAACTTTAAGATTATCATTTATAAATTTCCATATTTCCATTTATTTGATATAATTGACAAACAGGTGTTTTAGAAGAGTCATATTACATTTGTAGATTTTCTTAGGAGGAATTGACATATTTCTAATTTATAGTTTATCTAACTTTATGGAATTTCAATCGAAGTTTTCTGTTTTTGTGTGTATTCTAATTGATAATGTTGTGCATGTATCTATATATGTACGTATTTGTGTATATATACATTCATGTATTTTGAAAGAGAGACACAGAAACAAATGTTTTGAAGAACTTATGGTAATTTATTTCTACTTCTATACCTTCCTAATAGCATTTTTCAAAACAATGGGGTAAATGGGGTAGCATTTTTAGTAATATTAGTAAGTCTATTGTATAAGATTAGGCATATTAGTTAAATAAGAAATTAAATCTCTTTCATCCTATAAATTTGGTGATTTTATTATTTTGTCACAGCATGTTTTTTCTTCTTAGCTTCTTTTATAAAATATAACATAGCTGAAAAAGTCTCTTTTTCTATTGGCAATAACAAAAATTAATAAGAAGACCTACTAAAAACAAGTGAAAATACTTGAAAACTACTTCATAAGTTTAATTATTAATTATAAGACTTTTGGAAATGTCATAAAGACCTTTAAAACTGTATTCAGTCCAGTTTTTATTTTATATTACAGTATTTTAAATATATGAATATTTTATTAATTGAGTTTATAAAGTATTTTCTCAATTTTTACCATTATTCACCTTTATTTTCAACTTCTGTTAATAACTTCAATAATGTTTAATTAATTTGCCATAAATTAACTTGATATCAAGTAGAATTAAATATATGATATTCTGTATCCTAGAACTTTGTAGGAGCAGCCTCTGTTGTGGTTAGGTATAGACTTCTGCATTTAAGTGTTAAAAGCAGAATAAGCAAAGGCAAAAAATATTGCAAGACAAATGTTTTCTTGTTTCAGTTTTGTTGAATTTTATTTCTACTGATGATCCCTAATATTTAAGTTTTATTAAGTGATTTTGCCTATGTAAGAAATAAATACAAGTAACTAATTTTACAATGAATGACTACAAATTCCACAAAATAAAAAAAAAGAAAAACTCCGTGGAAAAAGAAGTCTCCCTTGTTAAGGAAATTATTCATCCATACTGCCTGCTAACTTCTGAACAAACTGTGTTTCATCCATTATTCGTGAGGACAAATATGCAGATGTTGCTTATTTGGGGAAAAGTTATAGCTTTACAGTAACTTGGATGAACTGATTCTCCTCTAGTAATTATTACACTAAAAAGAGAATTTTATTAAAATTAACAAAATGTATAAATTCTAATGTTGTGTGGTGACTACAACTAAAATGACCACTAGAAGTTACAACAAAAGTTACAATTATATTAAAATCTTAATGATAATATTATTTCTCAAAACTTCTTCAATTCTTCAATAAAACTGACAAGTCAAAAAGATTGCAATGTGTACATTCATCAATAATCTTTTATTCTGAAGCTGAACTGTCATGGTCCTTATGAATATAGTTGTCAAGGCCACTTTTACTTTCTATAACATTGTCCAATTAATGTGGAGAAAACCTCAAGTAAGAATGATGTTGCTTTTTATGAATATTAATATAAAATTTATTCTTATAACAGAATTGTAACCAAATTAAGGGTTTCTTCTTAGAAGAAAAAATATTGTGCACTGTGAAATTCACATATGCTAAAAAGAAAATGTTGATTTCCCTAAATTTAAATATGTTAAATGAGGAAACAATTGGAAGAAAATGCATTAGTCAGAAAAATACAGTGGTAATACACCAACTATTTGATTCCATATGTCATTTTTAAAATGTGATTATTTTATAGAATCATCTTGATTATAGATAAAAACAAATCTTTTAAAATTTAATCATACGCAAAATTAATACTAATTCTTTATAGTATGCCAATGACCTTCTATGGTCGAGTTTCTCTTTTGGTGAGTCACCTTTATTTGTCTTTGCAAAAATTAATCTTCAGTGATTACAAAAGCTGTTACCAAAGGTTTCCATTCAATACCTCTTTCCCTCTGTAGAATACTTTGACAAGATTAAACTTCAGAAGTAATAATGCTGGAAGTTGAACTCTATTTGAATTTTTATTTCAGTGTTTTGGGTGTGGGGGTGTGGGGGTGCACGCGCGTGCACTTAACTTTTGCGCGGTTTTCTAGTAGTTGCAGGTGAAGTAAATGAGGATAAATGGTTTTCTGTGCTAAAGTGGTCTGCTGCAGGAAATACAAATATCTGTAATTCTCTTGTGAGTTCCCAGCAGAAGCAGAGGTGATGAATAAGTCAAACAAGTGTCACAGAAGCAAAAGAAGCAAATAGATTTCTACACAAGTTACCACTGCCCTTTTTGTTCAATCACCTTCAATTTGGGTCAAATTTAAACAATTTTGAGTTGTGAAGAGTTTGAGTGTAAAGCTACATAGCCCATGTGCTCTAGACTTGAATTTAGACTTAGTTTTTACTATGCTTGGAATCAGGAAAAAAAGAATAGGCCTGTTGTTTCTTTATCCTTCAGTTTCATGCTATGGATTTTGACAAATTTAAGACATGGATCCATTACACTATTGTACAGGATAGTTTCACTGCCCTAAATATCCTTTGAACTCTGCTTAACTCATCCTTCCCTCTCCTCCACATAATTCCTGGTAACCACTGGTCTTTCCTCTGCCATTTTCAGAATGTCAGAGTCTGTGTTCATTTAAGATTGGCTTCTTTCACAGAATAATATATCTTTGTTTCCTCCATGTTTTTTTTTTCAGAGATTGATTACTTTAGTACTGAATACAGTACTGTTGTCTGTATAAAAATAAACCAGTTTCTTTAATCATGCACCTACTGAAGGACATCTTCTTTCCTTTCAAATTTTGACAATATAAGAAAAATCCACTACAAAGACCTCTGTGCAAGTTTTGATCCAGGCATGTTTTCACCCTTCTTGGGTAAATACCAAGAAGAGTAGTTGTTTTGGTTATTCTAGGTCTTATATGCTTCATCTAAATTTTACAATTAGTTTTTCCAAACTCAAAATAGCTTTACTTGGTATTGAATTGAATTTATAGATATTACTGGGAAGAGTTGATATTTTGACAATATTGATTTTTCCTATTCATAAGCATATATTTCTCCATTTGATTTAATCTCATGAATTAGCTTTACAAGTTTCCTTATGTAAATCTTACATACACTTAGTAATATTTATATTTATTTGCTAATGTAAAAGAAAATTTTTCTCTCTACGTGGATGGAAGTTTCTTATTTCTTTATATCCCTTCTAATTTTTATTGCCTGGCATATATTATGAGTTTTATTTTATTGATACTGGATATATATGATTTATTTGGAGATGCATATATTTTATGTGAAAATATGTTAATATTTTATTACCAATATTTACCACAGTGATTAAAACATTTTCCCTTTTACCAGATGCACAGTGGTAACTGTTTCACAAAATATCTATTTTTCCTTACTATCACTTTACCAGATGCCAAAAATATACTATTTTTGAAACAAATACTTTCATCAAGATGTATTTAATGTTTGAGACAAAACTAGACAAAATTATTGAATAGTAGTCATTGAGATTTTAAAATTTGATGTCATGTAGGCATTTTGATTTCTAGATCTAGCAATGCCCAGCTTGAAAATGTTATTTAATAAATCAACTTATTCAAATATTCAGTGAGGATAGGGAAAATAACTGCTGTATGGAGTATTATGAGAATTACATGAAACAAGATGTGCCATTTTTTTTCTTAGTATCTGGCACATTTTATGATGTGGTCAAAAAATATAGTGAATGACAAAATTAAAAAGTGTAATGCAGTAAAACACACAGCACCATTAATATCTATCACAATACTCCCTCTTTATCACAATACTCCCATACATCCCATCTTTATTATTGGTTTGGGGGAAGAAAATTAAGAAAATATCTTAATTTTTATTCCCATTTAGTAATGTCATCTACATATGATATAAGATAAGAAATATGATGGGTGCTTAAATTTTAAAAGCATTTATCACAGTAAAAGATACATTGTCAGTAATCTTCCTCAAAACACACCCCCACACACATACTTCAAAAAATTATCCCATGATTCTTGTCATTTTCTGAAACAGTTGTGGAAGTTCTTTTTTGTGTGTCTAGTTATACTAGCATGGATGCCTCCATGTTCTGAATTCACTCATTTATCTTTCATGGTCACTTTGAATTTGAAGAAGAGCCAAAATTTGAATGGGTGCCAGATCCAGTGAATAAAGTGGATGAGAACACCTCCTTTATCACTACAGTTTGATCAAACCTGGTCAAGACATTCAGGAAAGAGTGAAACTGGTGTAAATGTTTGATAAAGATAAGAAAATATAAGCACACAGTTATTAATAGAAAAAAATAAACTAACGACCTACACAAGTATGCATTTGGTGGGGGGGAGGGAGGGGAGGGTAAGTCTGTGCAACTATCATAATCCACCCCTCCCCAGTCAAAATTCTGACATAGTCCCTCTTTAAGGGGCAGCATTTCTTTTCCTTCTGAAAATGCTGAATGTTATAAAATAAAAAATGCTCAGTCCTTCAGATATGCTGATAAAAGTTTGATAAAATTTGGTAGTAAATCCCTGCATCAGCAGCAGATAAAAAATTTCACAAAGCATTTTCAAATATTTTAAAAATGGATCTCTATTCATAGAGAACAGATAGAGGAAAAAAAGCTGTCAACTATGTTTTTTGTAAGACTGATTGGACCATTATCGTGTGGAAATTTGATCATCAAAATTCAACAGAAAGTAGATTAAAACTGATCATTCACAAATTAAAAAACATGTATACCTATGTTATTAGTTGTATTAACAGAATAAAAACCCCAGTTTTCTGAGATTGCCCTGATTAAAAGGAATGTTTGTGAATTATGTTATATATATATATATATATATATATGGATATATATAAACATTATCTAAGGAAATCCAAAGTATACAGTAATATCTAAATTATTGCAGTTGAAATTAAAATTCTCATTACATAGTTTTATAGCTATCTTTAAAATTTTACAAAGCATTTACCTTATTGCATACAAATTATGTATGATACATAATTACTTAAAACACAAACTTCAACTAATTTTTTTTCAGCCTTTCATTTAATTGATGTTTCCTTTCAATCTATTTTTGAACAATCACTTTGTATCTCAAAGTTCCCACAAAATCTGAAGAAAATCTTATACTTACTGAGTAAAGCTTTTTAAATGTAGCAATGCTCTTCAACATAAATTTCAGTCTTCAGGCACTAAAACAGAAAGTTTAGATTTAAGTATTGCTATGGTTTGAACATTTCTCTAAAAGTTTATGTATTGGAAACAACCCCTAAATTCATATGTTAATGGAACTTGGTGATGTGGAATTTGAGAAGTAATTAACATGAGATGTGGCCTTGGGGAGGAGCCCCTGTGTTGGCATTAGTGACTGTATGAGGAAGGCAGACAAAAGCTAGCAAGCTTGCTCCTCTAGTACTCTAATGCTGTCTGTCATGTCATGGTGCAGAAAGAAGGCCCTCAGTAGAATCTGAAGAAATGCTAAGCAAATGTCTTGGATTTTCCAGCTTCCAGAATCATGAGCCAAATAAACTTGTGTCCTTAACAAATTATCTTATGCAGTTACTTGGTGTAAGCATCAGAAAACAGAGACATATACATTGTCTCAGAGGAGGCGTAGTATAAAATAATTCCATGGGAATATTAAACAATGATTCTTGATATCATTTAACTAATTTGGAGTGATTTAAGTTATTCAACACCATACTAAAAATGTTGATGGCTAATTTACATTTATATTTCTAAGCAGTGCCAAGTTGTATTTATTTAATAGACAAAAGACCGAGTAGACAAAACTTTTGCCAAGACTAGAGATACTTCACATCAATTTTGTGGCAGGATACAAAAAATTTATCAGAGAATTTTGTAATAGGTATTTATTTTTCACACAAAATGTTTGTAGCCATCTTGATCAGTGGGATCAACTGCAAGAATTTTCCTATATAACATATTACTGATTTTTTTAAAAAAACGTATCTACTCTGCTGAGAAGCAATTTCTTTCTTGATGTGTTCACTTTATAGTGTCTTTAAACTATCGGAATCCATTACAATTTTGATCTCACAGTAAAATACGAAACATCATCACTTCAGCACTTCGTGGATAGTACCTAAAAGATAGTTTATAAATGAGGATAGACTGTTTGAAACTTCAATAAAAGCTTTTGAAAGTTATATTTTTAAAAGTGTATTTCAAATTATTTTGAAGGATTTTTTCACTCAAAAGAAAATTTTCTCTCTACGGGCTCAATGTGAGTGATAAGTATCTGACTAAGGGATGGTAGCACACTGATAGGAAATGGTTCTCTTGCTTTAGTTTGGGGAGAATTAAATATAAAAACATAGCAATATTAGGGTTCTACAGCAGGACCTTCTATATAAAATGTTTGGATTCATGATAAAAGTGACACTGATTGTTTTTAAAAATTTAATTTCCAAGTAATGTGTGTACTCAAACTGTTAAATGTTACAATAAACTGAAATATATTAGGTGGAAAACAAAATGAAGAGTAAAAAAGCAGATAGTGAATATGCATCACAAAAGATAACTTATACTTTCAAGGGCAAAGGAGGGATGAAGATAAGCATTATATGAAGTAGGGAAATGGTGGAAATGCTTTGAGACTGAGATTACAAAGACGTCTATTCTCATGAATTCTCTGTATATGAAGTTTGATTATATTTTTTAAACTATTTTGTCTTTTTAAATATAATTTCTTGATTTTATTATAAAGGATCTGATTAATACAATTCACATAGCTAATTCCATGTGTGCATAGCAAATATTCTATTCAACTGACAGTTTCCATATTCCTTGAATATCTTCTGAACATGTATAAAATTGCTCATATAATCAGTTGCAGAGCAAAGCCTTATAAAGTATTTTTAAATTACATATATATAATAGTAAACCATATAACAACAGAATTATTTCAAATACCAGATGAACATTAAGTAAAATTTTTCTTCACTCATTGCTCAAAGAACTAAAATCTCTAACTGTAAAAAATAGTCACAGTAAGAACATAAGTTCCAATTATATAAGGTACTAAATATCCTCTAAATCTGGTTACTTCTCTCTTTTTTTTACTGTTAACATCATAAACAAGGCCACATTGGGCCAGGGATTTAGCTCAGTTGTTTCGCTGCCTGCTGCGCAAGCGCAAGGACCCGAGTTCGATCTCCGGTACCAAAAAAAAAAAAAAAAAAAAAAAAAAACAAGGCCACATCATCCCTGTCTTCTACAATAGCCTCATTATATATCTATGTTACTCTTTGTCCAGTCCATTTTCACCACAGCAACTTCCGTAACTGTTACACAAATGTGTGAGGCATTCTCTTACCTCCTCCTTACCTCCTCCCTTTGTGATTATTCTTCTGCAGAATGTTCTTTTCCTGATATCCAGCCATGTAGTTAGCTCACTCATGTCTTTGTTCAGACTCTTTATTTTCCACGACATTCACCCTGATTATCCTATTTTAAACAGCATTCTCTTCCATCATCACCTTTTGCATTTTGAGTCCTTCTTGCCCTGCTTGTTTTACACTTCAGTTTTTTTCCATAACAGCTATCTTTTTCCTATATAATTTACTCATTATGTGCTATTTATTAAATGTCTCTCTACACTAAAATTCAGGTGTGTTAGTCACTTTTCTCTTGTTGCTGAGACAAAATACCTGACACCCAGGGTGAAAAGTGAGAAGGTTTATTTAGCTCACAGTTTGTAGAGCTTTCAATCCATAATTGGCTGGCTCCAAAGCAGGATGGCACATGGCACAGGGCCAACAGTTCATGGCGGTAGAAGCAGCAAAAGCAACAAGAAACCTTAACAGTGTCTTTCTGCCCTTTTTATTATCCAGACTATGGGGATTAGGGCAGTGCCAAACCAATCACTGGTGTGGTGGTTTAGTAACACATGCCCTTAATCCCAGGATCACACATTCCAGATTCAGCCACCTCTGGAAAAGAAAGCCCCACCTCATCTACAGGAGGCTTTGGAGGGACATCTAAACACCAGTCAAAACAGCAGGCTTCACAACTTCACAAGGGAAGGAATTCTTCGTTAATTCAGTGACTTTCTCCAAGGGCCTTCCATATCATAGGTATGGAGAGTGTTGAATGAATGAAAAACTGAAAAAAATAGTCTTATGTAATAATTATTAGATAACTGTAGCCCGATAACTGGTGATAATCTGAGGCTTTTAGTGGTTTATGAAGTGTAACAGCTACAGCTATGGGGCAGAAATGGCCATGACAATAGCAATAATTATGTAAGACCTCTTAAAGTTCCTTTAGCAGAAATGTATGTCAATTTAAAACTCTGTGGAGAAGAGGGAAAGTTAAAGGATAGAAGGATTATCACAGTCCTAAAAATTGGATTGTTGAGGCTCTCAGAGACAATAAAGATTTTATTTTCCATATATAATATTAGTTATAGTTTCATGTAGTTCTATTCCAGGAGAGATAATTTAGAGATACTCAATGTTTACTTGAAAAGTCCCAACACTTGCTATGACTTTTATTGTATCTATGGTTAGAATTAATTCATCTTGAAAAATGAGGCCGTATCATAATTATACTCAGTCATAATAGACAGACATGATTACACCATCTTTCATATATAAAACAGTACATGTTTTTCTTCAAAAGTTGGTACCTAGTTTATTAGATTTCCTAATGTAGCTGCACTTGAAGTAATAAATTATGATGACAATATTCAGCTTTGGATAGTTCACTATTACTATTCTCATTTAACAACTATAATTATATTCATACTTTTAGGTACCCCAAAAATGTAAATTAAAGTTCAGTATCACAATTTAGTTTATAATATTACAAAAAGGGACAAATACGAAACATCATGCCACACAAACGCTTATGCTATTCTTTGAAAATAAGTATATACTTATGTCTCCCCTTAAAGTGAAAATATTTATACTTGTCATTTGTCTTTAAGTATAAGGCTTGGGCACCATAGATTCCATGCCCTGGCCATGTCCACTCACCAACTCCTAGCTGATGCAGCATTTTGTTTCTGCTAGACAAAGGGCCACAGTGGTATGAACCTACCAAATGACCTGATTGTGGATGAGGCAAAAATTGGGAGAGAAGGTAAGCCCCAGAAAGTCAGCAGCTTGAGGGGCAAATAATGGCTGGGCAAGCATTGCCAGCCCCAAGAAAAGCCCACTGCTGTTGTGAACTACAAACGCTGCATGGTGTTTTATTCGAGTGACTGCTTCCCAGAAGGATAGAGCTGGGGAAGAAATTCAGTGAAGTGTTTGCCATGTTGCCACATTATTTGTGGAAGAGGTTGATTGTGTGGAACTGAGACACAGAACAACTATACTATAGCTTCACTCCAGGATTTCCAGAATTACCCTACCACAGTGACTGTGTGAGAAGTTGGCTATAGAGAGGGTGAGGGTTAAATGTAGATCCCCTGAGAAGTTTAACCTTCAGCCAGGAAGGCAATGGGGACCCATTCTCTGAAGTAGGAGGCCAGGCTGTGTAGGTGTGGCCTTCAAAGGTGGCTGAATCTGAAAGGGCTGACATCAAGTCCACCAGTCAGCTTGACCCTCACCCTGCTGCCCACATCTAGTGGAGACCCATGGTCTGATTGTTTTCCTCTTTACCAACATGAGCAGGGACATGTCTCAGTTTAGACAGTTGCCATGGTTTGTGGCTTGTGAACAGAGAGACCTATGGAGTAAAGGGCGGGGGCCAGGTAACAAGCTATAGAGCTGGACAGAGTGGACCATGATTTAATATGAAGGAATTTTTTAATGTGCTCATTTTTTCTCTCTTATGGGTGGTCTTAGTTACACTGCTGTCATTGAGACACAATATCCAACACCCACAACTTTAAGGAGGAAAGGTTTCTTTTGGTTCACAGTGTGTAGAGATTTCAATCCGTAATCAGCTGGATCCAAGTCAGGGTGCCTTGGCACAGTGACATAATAGAAGAGACTTGCTTATAGCATGACATTGAGAAGCAGGGAGAGATCAAGGAGGAGGAAGGGAGATACACTCTTCCAGGCCACACTACCAGTGAGGCACCTCCTCTGACCAGGCTTCACCTCCCAGCATCACAGTCATCACTGAACTCATCCACTGATACAAATATTCCCCCAAGTATCACCCCAAATTCCACCTATAAGCATATCTAGATACAAAACTTAGTACTAGTTTTCTGGTGTTTGGATTTTCTTTTCCCTTTTTTGCTTTTTCTTCTTTTTTTGTTTTTGTTTTATTTCTATCTCTTTTAATTTTTCTTTGTTATTTTTTTTTCTCCTTTTCCTTTAGGTTGCTCTGGGTTTTTTTCTTCTTCTTTTTTCTAATACTTGTATCTAATAGTACTAATTTTTTAATTATTATTAGGACCTTTCACTTCATTTTTTTCACTTCCCTTTCATTTTATATTGTTTTGTTTTTCAAATTTTACTTCTTTTATGTTTCTCTATTCCACCACTCTATTTTTATTAGTATAAACATTGATCTTTATGAATCTTTACATAGTTGGTTAACTCTATATGCTGTTACTGTTTAATATTGTTCTATTGTTATTTTCTGTTGGTAAGGAAATAAATTTTAGAATGAACCTAAACTTTATTTTCTGAAAATTCAGAGTTTGAAATAAATTTAGTAATTATAGAAAGTACAATTAAAATGGCATAAATCCCAAATGATAATCTGGTATAATTAGGTTAGCTGCCAATTAACACAGAAAAAGTGGAACAAGATAACACGATTGAGGGAAGAGGGAATAATTTGAACATTCAGTGAGTTTTGGGAGGCCATTATCAGAAATTGATGAAATACCACACTACCATTATTTTAAAATACAAAAATCAACTGTGAATTAAAGAATGTAGTCTCAGGTAATCTATATTACTTCTTACTTGAGACACTTTTCAAGACTACTGATGATTCATGATTGATGAAATTCTGTTATATTTACCTCAACACCAAGCTGAAATTTTGTAGGTAGATGCTCCTCAGGTGCTGCTCTCATTAGGTTATTTATTCTAGAGCTTATTTTACTCTTTGACATGTAAATATGCCCCTGGTTTACTGACCAAAAATGTTATCATTTTTGTCAAAAAAATTACATCTTAAAAAACTTAAATTTATTTTTAATCAATTATTAATAGCTACTATTTGTGAAAATTTCAATCTTAAATGGCCATTATAGCCCATATGCTGGAAGTGAGCTCCCTGGGGAAGTATAATGGGAGGTAGTAAAACCTTTAAGAATTGGGGCCAAGTGCAAGATCATAAAGTCCCTGGGGCTTTCCTTGAAAGAAACCTGACTCTAGCCCCTTCCTCTTACTGTGTTTTGCTCCTTAGTCATGAGTTGAGAGGTTTTGCTCCACCACCCACCTTCTCCGTGGTTCACTGCCTCTCTAAAGGCTCAAAAACAAGAGGGCTTATTGATTATGGACTAGAACTTCCAAAACAGTGAGTCAAATTGAATATTTTCTCATTATACATTAAACATCTCATGTATTTTGTAACTGTAATATAAAGATAACCAATACACTATTGCAAAATTTTACTAAACATGAGAAAAATATTATTTCTTTTCTAGCATTTAATTTTATTCTCCAAAGTACCTTTCAAACAAAATTTTCCCCATCTCCCTTGAAAGAGTATTCATGTTAAGGGCCTTTCCATATATGATTAACATGAATTTAAAGAACTTCAAATCTTATTTGTTCTCAACATCTCTGCATCTAAGATGTATTTTTAGTTTTACAACCTGTTATATGAAAATTGCCTCCCATAAAAGATGAACCAAAACCAACACTTTATTTTTCTTTACATGATAAAGAGATAAGTTACATTTCTTCTAAAATAGTAATAAAACACAAGAGCCAACAATATAAAGCATTAAGTAAAGTGAATATAGGAGAAAGTGCTTTCAGATAAAAATATAAAGGACAATTTAGGCAATGTATTACTTGAAGAAACTAGAAATTATGAGAAGACAACAAGCTGTGGAATTCTTTCAATTACCATTGCCCACAATACTGCATATTTATTATTTAAGTATTTTTTTGTCTAATACTGTATTGACACTGATCACCTTAGTTAACATTCTAATGTTTAATTGAATCCTTTAAGGATCGATTTGGAAACCCCTAGGTTTATCTTGTTTTAATGTTAAAATAAACATTGGAAATTAGCCATGCCCAGTAATATATATCCTACTATGATTATCAGATCACATATATTCAGGTTTAAATTTTCTGCCTTTTTCATTGATTGGGAATATTTTATTATCTATTGGATGATATCGTTAGCATCTCAAGAGTTTTGTGGGCATTTTAACATAAGCTAACAATGAGTATACTCTCTCCCAGCCTTTCAGAAAAGCATTATACCAATTTAGAAATCTATTCTATATCCTTTGGAACATCGGATAATATTGGATACTATCCTCAGTATCTTGTCATTTCTTGGGGAGTTATATATTCTTATAGGTAGTTCTATTTCTGAGATTCTTCTTCCATATATACTGTCTCTATTTTTCATTGTTTGCTTTATACTTACCACTGAAATACATTCTTAAATTCAATATACACATGAATACACACCTACATATGCACAAGTACATTCATTTACATTAATGGTGTGATCAGATAGTGCATTTGAGGCCAAGGTTAGTAGTGCCCTTTTGCCCTGACCAGTGAACAACCTAAAGTTCTAATTTCTGTTCTAAAAAGTCATTCTGGCTACAGAATCAGATGGGAGTTCTCACTGACATAGCTACTGAGTACCCAGTTCATTCTTTTCTAATCCTCCTCCTTTTATTTTTAATTGATGCATAGTAAATATATACATATTTATGGGTATAATGTGAAATTTCAATACATGTATGCAATATGTAATAATCTAGTCAGTTTAACTGATATATGGCCTCTCAGACATGTATCATTTCCTTTAGTTGGGGACATTTGAAGTTCTCTCTAAAATCTTTTGTGAAATATTCAGTTAATTATTGTCAACTGAATTCTGTGCTGTAGAATGTCAGTTATTCCTCCTATCCAAATGCACTGTATACACACGAAGCATCCTCATTCAATCTCCCATACTGCACATGTTCCCTAGGCTCTGGTAATCACTATTTTATACACTACTGCTTAAAGATCAACTATTTCGATTTTATATATAAGTGACAGCCTGTGATAATTTGTTTTTCTGTGCCTGGTTTATTTCATTTTACATGATGTCTTCCAGTGCCATCCATCCATGTGGCCACCAATGACAGGATTTTGAAATTCTGTTTTGTTGAAATTTATTCATTTCAACTCCTTTGATTCCTTTGAATCCCACTAAGCAGCAGTGGAATTGCTGGACTACATGGCACTCATATTTCTACATTTTTGAACAACCTCCATACTTTTTTCTGTAATTCTGTGTTGATGTATATTCTCACAAATAGTGTATGTGTTTCTTTTCTCTGCATTGTTTCCAGCATCTGTTATTGTCTGTCCCCTTAAAAGTAACCATTCTAACTAGGGGAGATGATATATCACTATGGTTGATTACCTTCTATCTGATGATTTTTATGACCTTGAACACTTTTTCACGTACTAGTTAACTATTTGTATATCTATTTTTAAAAAATATCTATTCAGGCTATTTGCCTATTTTTAATCACATGATGATGGTGATTGCAATGATTTTACTATTGAGTTTCTAATATATTCTGAAAACAAATCCCTTAGATGAAATTTTCTCCCATTTTGTAGCTTTTTGGTCCATTTTGTTGGTTATTTTCTTTGTTGTATAAAAGTTATTTAGGACATCCCATTTGTGAATTTATCTTTTTTCCTGTGCTCCTGGAATTATATCCAAAAAATAGTTGCTCAAACCAGTGTCTTGAAGCATTTCTCCTGTATTTTCTTCTAGTAATTTCATTGTTTTTAGATTATATATTTATGTATAATTTGATCAATTTTGAATTGATTTCTGTATATTGAGAAGTACAGAATTCTAGTTTCTTTCTTCTGTTTATTGATATAAATTTGTGTCCATATTTTGAAGCATTTTGAACGTCTCAGTAAAACCCTGACTCAAATTTCCATTGCAAGAACAAAAAGCTATGTGCAATAAATATATATATGTGTGTATATGCACAATTTCAGTGTACATATATAGCATACAAGAAAAATAAGTTTTATATATGTATATGTCATACAGATATTTTTAAGCTAAGAAAAATAAAGAAATAGAAATAAAAAGAGGACTATACTATGCACTATGTTAAATATACTACTTAATATGTACCAAATTCTGTACAATATATAAAACAAATGCATAGTTATTTATTCTACATAAGAGAATTATATAAATAAATAATCATAAATATCAAATAAATTTCAAAGACCAAATAGCTTATAGATGTGCATATTATCAGAGCATGCTGCCTAACAAACCAATTTATAAATTTAAGACACTTATACATTGCTAAATGAGAATCACATTTTGGGTGTGAAACTTCAACTAACTGTTTTTTTTTTACCTCCCTTCTAATTAGCAATTTCCGTAATGATTTTTAAAATATGCTTCCAGTTATTTTGCACCTTATTATCTCTAGTTTGAAATTGTGTTTAAATCCTCTTCTTCTAATTCTATACTCTGTTTCTTAACTTCTCAATTCTTAGTACCAATCTTTAAGTTATTTTCTCTATTTTCTTGTTCAAAAATCAAATTCTGCAGCTGTTTATAATTTCTCTGCAGGTGCCACTGATAGATAATTATTCCCTATGGGTTTCTAGTACAATTCCACTTGGCTCATTTATCACATACAATTACATCTATTCTATTTTTTAAATGTTTTTTGTTTTGTTTGTTTCTAGTAGACTTACAAGAAACACCATTATATCAATTTTAAACTAACATCTGTGGATAAAAAGCATTATAATACAAAAGAAATGTCTTCAGGGTGCAGCTCAACATTATGTTTCTTTCTTCACTGCCTAAATAACACTATACTCATTTTATTGTCTTGAAACTTTGGACCAAAAAAGGAATAAACAAAGCTTCTTTTACCATGATAAAATTTGAAAGAATATAGTTTGTTATCAAGTGCTTGAGGTTGGCAAGATAGAAAATAAAGAAGAGTGATTTCATGTACAAAATTCTCACCATAAAAAGTGGTTATAGTCTTAGATTTTTTTAAAGAATAAAAATAAGCAATATAAGAAACCCCTCAATGAACTCACTTCTGTTAACTACCAGGCATGCTGTGCATATGTGTGCAGTGCTTGAATGTTATGATAATGATAAACAGGAGCAGATCATGTTCTTCTGGGGGGTGCTTCTAGGGGTACAAACTGTCTTGAAAATTGGCTTTAGAAATAGCACCACATTTAGAAGCAGAATGATACAAACAGGGAGACATTGCTGCAAATGCATCCAATTGATCTGACTGTGGGAAGTCCCATTAAAAGGGAGAACATGATTAATATATGAAGTTAGGTTGGAAGAAATAATTTTAAGAACAATTTCAGGTATCTTAAAACAAAAAGCTGGTATTTGGACTTTCAAAATCAAGGCGGGTATATTATCCTAGTTTAATCTAGAAAAAAAATTGCTAGTCAGAGTGTTTCTCATTAACTGGAGGAGTGTAAGGACTTGACAAATCAATTTCCATGCATTTGTTGGAAGAAACATTTGGTTTGGGGAAGGAAGAAAAAAAGAGATATTTGTGTGAAAATTTTTGATGGGCATGTGTGAAGAACAGATATAGAGAATGAAAAATGTGTGATTCTTGCCCTAATCCAACTATGTATGTCCTGAAGTCTGAGACTAATAAAGGAGAGGTTGCATAGGAAAGATGTCATTTTTTGTTTTGTTTGTGTTTTTCATTTGTTTGTTTGTTGTTTACTGGAGATTGAACCCAAGCTTGACACTGAATTACATCCCCAGCCCTTTTCTCTACATTAATCAAACTGAGCTAGAAATTGTAGACCTCCTGCCTTGGACTCTGAGAGTACTGGGATTACCGGTATGAAGTACTGTACCCTGTCCAGCTCTAAAAATTCTTAAGAGGAGAAACTCTTTGGGCGGGCAGGTGGTGGTGGGCTGGGACACAAAGGGACAGAAGGAGACTCCTTGAGTCTCTGAGGTGACAGAATGTAGACAAATCACTTGTTTTCCACTTGTAGAAAAACTACAGGACTGATTTATCACTTAAAATTCTGGAAGAACAAGGAGATACCAACCTTGTAAGATGTTAATCACTGTATCAATGAGAGTGATGAGGCATCCTCAAGCAGATGGGAAGGAAGCACATCTCAGCTGCCAGTCAGTTTCAAAAACTCCTAAGACTCATGGCCTGGGGACAGTCAACCTTGCTGTTGAGACTCGGTGTTACACAGCTGGCACTTCAGTGTCTTCCTCTTTTGTGCCACTGCAAGTTGCTAGAGGAACTATTGAACCTGTCTTACACAATATACTAGCATATAAGACTAATTGATCAACACCAGTTGTCAGGAGCTTAATGTAAGATTTTTCAAATACTCTGATTTTTGAAGAGACAATTTTAAGAATCATATATTATGGTAAACACTGACCAATTCCAGAAGTAAAAACAACTTCCCTGTGACAATTTAATCTACATTCAATTTGTTAGTTCTATCATTCTAACTACAACTAGAACTCTCAAAGTTAACTTTGTTTCTCATAATGTAAAACAAGGAAAGGAAATTACTCCTATCTTTTGTAATTTCAACTCACAAGTAATTTACCTTTCTCTGACTTCTCTATTTTATTATCATAATAGTCTCCTTGTGTTTTTATCTCCTTATATCTTTATAACAGAATAATATTTAAGTAACTATATTTTGTTTCCTTTGTATTTATGTTTGCACTCCTATAATTCAAAGGAACTTAGCAAGAAATGGTTATACTTTAATAGAGCATATGTTATCTTGGAGTCATAATGGTTTCCTACATTATTTCCTACATGACATTTAAGAGCCATAGTTAGCGACCAAAGATATTTTCAAGTTAGCATCACCAGATACCTGATAAGCAACTTCTGCAAATGTTAGTTCATGTCCATAAGGTGATTTACAGATTCAATATTAATTAAGTGTGCAAAATTCACACCTAATTTTTAACAATTTATAGCCATTTTAATAAATAAATGAGTCCTATAAGAAGATAGGCTAAACACTGTAAAGGATGAAATTATATTGACTGCATGTAGTGAGATACAAAATCCCTTTGGAAGGAAAAGCGAAAGACATATTACTTCATTTTCAGCTATTAACATATACAGAATAGAATATTACTTTAAATGAACAATTAAAATTACTTCTGATTTTAGTAGCAATAAAGTTTTTTAAAACTAGTCTGAGAATACTAGGGATTTAGCTCAGTGGCGCTGCCACCTGCCGCAAAAGCGCAAGGTCCTGAGTTCGATCCCCAGTACCAACTAAAAAAAAAAAAGAATGTAATTATTTTGACCCCGCTATTCCACTGCTGGGGATCTTCCCCAAAGAATTAAAAGAATCATACCACAGCGATATATGTGCACCCATGTTCATACCAGCGCAGTTTGTGTTAGCTAAAACTTGGAAACAGCCCAAATGGCCATGAACCAGAGACTGGATAAAGAAAATGTGTTTTTTTTTTAAATAAAATGGAGTGCTTCTCAGCCATAAAAAATGAGAAATTAGAGACATTTATAGCTAAGTGGATGCACATTGAGGCAATATTCTTAAGTGAAATAAATAGGACACGCATGTGTAAATACTGAATAGTTTCTCTGGTGTGAGAAACTGAAAGTGTAAAGAAGGACTGAAATGTATAATAGGTAATTTGAAATAGGAAGAAAAGGGGCAAAGGGGAAGGAAGTGGGAGGGCTAGGGGAAAGGATAGAAGGGAATGGGATTAATATGAGAAAATGGAAAAATAGCAACAAAATCTTTGTAAATAGGGAGGAATGGAGGGTTTGAAGGGAGGGCTGGGCAAGGGTGAAAAATAAGAACCAAGAGAGACTATGTAAAGGTGCAAATTTCCAATGATGAATGTCATTATATTATATACCTAAAATGTACCAATCATTAGAATGAATAATCGATAATGGAAAATAGGAAGAAAAGGTCCAAAGTGGTAGGGGTAGTGGGAGGGGCAGGGGAAAGGAAAGAAGGGAAAGGAAAAATGCTGAGAAATGGAAAAAATGGAAATAAAGTCTTTGTAAATAGGGAAGGGTAGAGGGGGTGAAGGGAGGGCTAGGAATGGGGAAAAAATGAGAACCAAGATGCATTATGTAAAGGTACAGTTCCCAATGAGAAATGTATTTGTGTTGTATACCTAAAATGTACCAATAAAAGAATTTAACAACAACAACAACAAAAACTAGTCTGAGAATGTATCAAAGAAAAAAATGAAAAATTTAACCAAGCGTATTCCAGGTAATGTAGACTATCCCAGAATATTATCATTCTTAACCTAGTGACTGGAATATTGTGAACAAGCAATGCAATCGTAATTTGAAGAAAACATAAGGCATTTCGGATACTGAGAAATCTAGACAAATTAGTCCAGAAATAAACAAAACACATGACTAACCTCAACCATAGATGAATAGTAAGGGAAAAAAAAAAACTTCCATGAATTGGGATAAAGGATATCCAAGCATACCATGAATAAATAAATGCTTAAAGGCTGTGTGTGAGGTTGTCTAATAAATTAGAACCCAAAGTAAAAATTGAAAAATTCTGTCTCCATCCACCAATTCTTTGTCACTGATCCTTCACTATGTTCCTGGGATAAGGTTAGGCTAGGAGAGAAGAACTGAGATAGCCAGGTAGCCCACTCTACCCATCCAAAGGTCCAAAGGGTGTCTGAAGTGAACATCAGCAGAGCACTAATGGCATTCAGCAGAGCTCCAAAGGTGAGCCACCTCACCTTATCAGAGGTGAGGAGATTTTAACAGGAGTTTTTACCAAATATATTACAACTATGGTCAGACCAGAGTACAGGGTGGTAAGAAATGTTGAATAATTCAAACATTTAGCTAGGAGGACATTAAGAAATATCAGAGGTCCGAAAAGCTGCCATTAGTGCTACAGAGCAGAAAGAAATATATCATGGTTTTAGGAAACTGGTAACTGGACTCTAAAACATAAAGAGAACTCCAGAGTCTTAATATTTAGACCTCAGGTAACCCTCCCCTTTTTCAGACATTAATTTGAAAACTTGTATAGATTTAAGATGTACAATTTGTAGAACTGATATATTGTGAAATGATTACCATAATAAAATTAATTAGCATCACCTTATGTAGTTACCATGGGGGTAGGTAGTGAGAACATTTATGAATGACTTCACAAATTTCAAAAGCATACATGATATTATTAACCATAGTCATCATGCTGTATTTTAGATATTCAGAAGTTATACATCTTATAAGTTTGGTAACCCTTCACAAACACATCTGCATTTTCTCTACCACCTCAACTCCTGGCAAACCACCATCTACTCTCTGCTTCTGAGAGTTCAACTATTCAAATGGGTAAGTCCATAGGATCTTGCTGGGATCTTAGAAGAGCAGAGCCCAGCATAGCTGGCCTGAAGTAACAGAAGGGCAAAAATAATAGGAGCTCAAAGGTAACTGACAGTCCTTCATGCATACAAGTATAGAGACCTTTTGTTCTTTTCTTTTTTAAATGTTTTTATTAGTGCATGTTTGCAGTACATAGTGATTACTTTCATTGAAGGGAATTCTTGTGTACACATAAAACATCTCAATTTTTTTTTCTGCCTTTCCTTCAGCCCCTTTTTATTTTGCCAGTAACATATTCATTTATTTATAAGTCATTATAAATTTAACTATCATACGTACAGATTAACAACCAAACTAATAGACAAAAAACTATAAAATACATAGACAATTTTTCCTTCCTTTTTTCCCTGCTACAAAAACGTGTTATGCTCCAGTGAGAATAGGATCCAGGGTCATGTGGGCATGTTGAATCTTGACTCCAACAGTTGGCAATAGCACTAGATATGGGAGGCAAGTCATAAAAAATGTTGGCACCTAATTAATGTCTTCTTTATGTGGAACTACTTTTACTCATATTGTACATTACATTCTCACACAGTGAAAAGCTTTTTATTTATAACAAAATATCTTTATAGGCTACTGATAGTAGAGTTATGTCAACTTATATAAAGATGAACTATGTTCTGGGCTAGATTAATCTTTACTATAAAGCTTATATTTTATACCTGTGAAGTGTAACCTAAGTCCATCTTACTACATTTTTATCAAACTTTTTAATAATGTGACATAAACTTTTCAATAGTGATAAAATTTTCATATTAGCAGTGGCTCACTAGGCCTCAAGGATTTTTGTGTGTGTGTGGTACCAGGGATAGAACTCAGGACCTTGGGCTTGTGAGGCAGGCTTTGGCACCACTGAGGTAAATCCCCAGCCCAAGGATTTTTAGAATAGAAGTTTAAAAATATTTTTTAAATTATTACTGCATATTGTTGTTAAATGACTTAAAAAGTGAATTATAATTATATGGAAAGTTAAATGAACATTCTGTGCCCTAATACAATTATACTGTATAATTCTCCTTTGATGGAAATATTTTTCATATTCATTTCAATGAGTTTAAGAGTAAGTGTGATTTCCTGCCTAAAACCTATATGCCAGGAGTGTCACTGAAAAAAATCCCTGCTTTCATTTGAAATGAGTATAACAAAAATAATTTTTATGGTAAAATGCTTTTGTTTTTTTCAACACGTAATTCTTGTTGATATATTTCATTTTCCAGTGAACTGTTTTTGGTTGCATCTATTTCCTATAATCAGACAAAACTATGTTAGTTATTGTGTATACAGCAGTAAATCAATGCAAGTCATTGTTCTATCTTCTTTTTTTACCGTATTATTTATACTGAGATGCCAAACTCTATATTTTTGCATTCAAATCTTACTTATATGACATTTTCTATTTTCATTATTGAAAAATGCATAAATTGCTGCAGAATAGTTTACAAGAAATAGTACTTCTGGGGCCCTAGGATTTAGCTCAGTGGTGCCACCGCCTGCCTCACAAGCGCAAGGTCCTGAGTACGATCCCCAGTAGAATTCAATATGGAGATAACTCAAAGAACTAGGACTAGAGGTTCCATTTGACCCAGCTATTTCCCTGCTGGGTATCTTCCCAAAAGAATTAAAAGAATCATACCACAGAGATATATGTGCACCCATGTTTATAGCGGCACATTTCGTAATAGCTAAAGCTTGGAAACAGCCCAAGTGCCCATCAACTGGAAACTGGATAAAGATTTGGTTTTTTTATATAAAATGGAGTACTACTCAGCCATAAAGAACGAGAAACTAAAGACATTTATAGCTAAATGGATGCATATTAAGGCCATACTCTTAGGTGAAATAAATAGGATACAAACGTTTAAATACTGAAGTTTCTCTAGTGTGAGAAACTGAAAGTGTAAATAAGGATTAAAATCATTAAAAGGAACAATTGTAATTTGAAATAGGAAGAAAAGGTCCAAAGGACTAGGAGAAGTGGGAGGGGAAGGGGAAAGGAAAGCGGGGAAAAGAAAAATTATGAGAAAAGAAAAAAATGGAAACAAAGTCTATGTAAATAAGGAGGGGTGGAGGAGGTGAAGGGAGCACAGGTAATGGGGAAAAAATAAGAACCAAGATACATCATGTACAGATACAAGCACCCAAATGATAAGTATACCTAAAATGTACCAATAAAAGAATTTAAGCAAAAAGAAAAAATAGTACTTACTCATGAAAGTATTTAATCACAAAAGATTATAATCTAAATTGGCTGGGCAATGCTACTCTTCCACCTTTTATCCTTCTTAAACAGAATTAATGACATATCTACACCACCTTCCTCTCCAGGCTATCCCTGTCATCAGACATCAACATTTACTAACCCATGGGTTTCTAATCTCCCTTCTCTAGATCAAAATATCTGAGAGGGTGGTATCTCAATCCTTCCTTACCCCAGCACATTCTTTCACTCTTTCAGAGTTGTAGCTACCCTTTTTTTTAATTAAACGGTTAATAATGCAGGGAGTGTAAGCTCTTTTTTTCCTAAAGCAATCTAATGTATCACATGAAAGCATGCTTCAACATTCAGGCTGAGTTTCAATCTATTTATTAATATAAAACCCTATATAAATAATACATCCTTGTCTTAATTGCCTGTTGGAGATAATAATGGTACCCTTTTGAGAGAACTGTTGAAAATTTAAGTAAATTAGTAGATGCAGTGGGTTTGGAGAACGTCTTAAACTTAAGTGTTATACTAGTATCATTTGTCATAACAAAGATCATCTCATGATAAAATACATGTAAAGAACCAGTGCATACTAAGCATTAAACAAGTACTAGTTAGTTATTCATGTGAAGAGGAATTCCAGCTTTACAGCAACGTAGATTCAGAGATCTGTTCAACAAACAAAATGCAATTTTATTTTATCCTTTGAGAAATTTTATTCCACCCTTTGAGAAATTTTATTCCATGTTCATTCCCTAATCAATATTTGATCATTATATAATATATACATAAATTGAATCATCACATTATTCCATAAATATGTGCAATTATTATATGATGAGCAGGAAAATAAAAAATTTTTAAAAGCACTCAAGTTGTTTTCTGAATAACATAGAGGTAAACAATTGACTTTTTTTTTTGACAATTGACTTTTTTATTTTCTTAGCCTGATGGACATTGAAGTTATTTCAGGATTTGTACTATTAAAGATAGTACTATTGCATGTATATTTTTACCTACATATGTGTTATATCTTCAGAGAGTCAAACTGTTGCATCAAAGAATTTGTTCTTTTCTATTCTAAGTAGATCCAGGCAGGTTACCTTCCAAAATATTGCTTTGTTAGCTTGCCCAAAAATAGTAAAATAACTTCCAATTCTTATTTGTATTAATTATAAAAAAACTTATGTGATTCTCATTCATCTTGATGTAGTAATTATAGTTGTGTCAAGGTTAAAAACAATCTTTATACTTTTTGCTTTCCTATAATCCTATTGGTCATTAACAAATTACACAAACAAATAACTGGTTGAAATGTATCTTTTTCATAACATTGCAAATGTAAGACTTGTAGAAAACTAGACTTGATACAAATAATAAAATCAATAGCAAAATAACAATTGCTGAAATTGTCATAGAGGGTTTGTGATAAGCCTGCCTATTCACCTGTCAGCTCACCAATGTGTGCCACAATTTTTTTGGCGTAGTTGCCTGGGAAGAAACATTTTGTTTTTCCTCTGCTGTGTTTTGCACTTGTGGGATTTTTCACTTGTTATTTTTTTTGTAAATTATCAATCTGTTTATGCTACACATGTTTAAGATCAAGTAAAACACAGCCATTGTGTTTAAAGTGACATCATAGTTGACTGAATAACTCAACAACATCTACTCAGTCTTTGATTTTGTTGTAGAAAGTTGGCATCGCAAGCTTCCATTCTGTTGGGGTTTCTCTATTATTATTTCCCTTATGGTGTAATGCTGACATGAGCAGTACCAGTTTGCTTTCCTTTGCCATATACGAGGCCAATGTTATGTCTTTCAGAATTCCAAAGATTGTACTATACAATTCTCTGTTTTGAAATTTCAACATTTCATTTGGAATTTCTGCTTTGTTTTGCTATATAGTTCCTGTGATTATCAACTGGTGCCCTGTTAGCAAATGTAACATCATTTGGAAACTGGATAACCAATTGTTGAATGTCATATTCTGATTAGTTTGGGAGATAGGATCAGCAAGTTTGTTCACATCATTCAGTTGTTACTATATGGATAAGGACCTGGTGTCTGAGTTCCAGGATAAATTTCTAAATTGAAAGCATAATAAATCTTCACATCTACAAGGGCATAATTTTTTATGCTATATTTTCAAAGTTTCTTTTGACATATACTGTCAGAATGTACAAAGACCATGTGATGCTACAAGATGTTCATCAATAGTCATCTATTGTGTTGGTAAATTGCTTGGCAACTACTCCCAAATCTGTCAAATAATGAACAGATAGCAGCCAGATTATCAGTTCTTTCTCTTTCTTAGCAGGCGGTTTTGTCATTAAATCTCAGGCAAAGAAGGAAACCAAATCTCCTCAGTGTCATTGTTATTCTACAAACCTGAAGCCCAGGCCCATAGCTTTTCCATCAGTTGTTTACATTCTTGTGATTACCATAAGAAAGCATTGCTAAATATAGCAGAACTATGAATGCTTTCAGTTCAGCTAGTGAGGTGTCACAATAAATACATTTTTGAGTATGGTTATTGGTGCATATAGAATGTTTTACCTCTATTTCAGCCGTTGCGTATTTCATAACATCTTTTAGTGTTTTGTCTATTACAAACAATTTCCAGCATTGAATAACAGTGCTAACATTCTGTCCCATAGGTTTCACTCCTGCCAAGGGCCTCACTATATTTTTAGATCTAATTGTAACATTATATTTTTCCATTTGGTACATTGACCATTTTGTACCATTTCAACTAGTCAAATATGTACTCATATTGCTGTTTTCTTCATCATCTGAATCAAGGATATCTGAATTCCCTGTGTCTGTAACAGTTTATTCTTGCTCCACTTCACTGTCCCAAGAACTTTGGCTCACATAGCCAAAGTCAAAGTCATTATCATCTTCCCTGAATGAGTCATCTGATGATTCATTTTCAACCTCCTCTAAAACTTGCAAATACGGTTTTTCATGTGCCATTGTACTGAGTTGGGCAAAATCAAAAGAAAACTTTTTACAAAACAAATCCTAAATGCACAGAAATTTAGCAATGATATTTCATGGATAAAACTCACCTGATGCTGCTTTGGAGCCTCTGTATGTATACACTTGGCCATTTCTCTGCCAAGTGGGTGAATCCACAGATGAGTTTTTGCTTTCCCCAGGCACAGCTACTGTTACACCCAAATTCCATTATGATAAAGTACATGTTTACATAACAGAAGAGTGGTGTGGGTGTATTTTACCTCCTGCAATGCTCAGGTAAACATATGCAAAAACTTTTAGAGGGAGCATTATGTAGGTAAAAATCCAGGTTTGCCACTTTTGGAAGCATATACACACCTTGCTGTTCATCATACCAGCTGAGTAAACATGAAGCTTGCTTCCTGCGTAGCCAGTTACTATTATGCTAAAACACAAATTTACAGTCGAAAATTATGGGATAGGTCATTGTAATAAAATGTTATGCCCTATTTAAATAACAAAGAAGAGAAAAGGCATTTAATAGCTCTTAGGCTTTAAGAGATACATATAAAATGAAAGTATAATTATATGTGTAGTTTAAGAAGAAAATAAGATTAACTTCAAAGAAGTTAATGAAAACAAAATTACATGATTTACTTTTGTAGTAAAAAAAACCTAAAATCATCCAAAGCTTTGCAAAAATATGTTCTTCCTTTACAATATAAAAACTAATTAATGGGGCCAAGGATTTAGCTCAGTGGTTCTGCCACCTGCCTTGCAAGTACAAGGATCCTAGTTCCATCCCCGGTACCAAAAAAAAATAAAATTATATTAAAAACCTATTAATACAAACTAAAATCCTAATGAAATGATATCTAGTACAATCAAAAAACAATACATATTCAAACACTTCTACCATCAAAATTCTGAAGATAAAGTATTTCAACATACAACAAATTGTTTTAAAGACTTAAGTAGAAAAATACTGAAAGAGAAGTATAAGTATGATCGTTTTGTTCAAATATTTTACTATTGGATTTTGACTAATTTATCCATTTTCATTTAGAATCTGTGCTTTCAAAACAGTTTTAAAGATTTTACTATGGTGGAAACAAACAACTGAGAATAATTTTAAAATCATGATTAATGGAAATTATATTAATTTGGCATGAATAAGTTTAGAACATTTGTGAAGTTTAATTTAGTCTAAATGTGGTTACTGTTTTTGGTCACAAAGTCTAACTCTGAGAATTTGGGCAAAAACAAATTTTTTACGGGAATCAAAGTTTTCCAGTACTAAATTCTAAAAGTAATGTACTGCTATGAGTGACAAGGATCACGATAACGGAAAACATCTTCCACAGCAACTTATCAGCAATGCTGGAAGCATTCTTCATATGTCCAATTATTGAATCAACCTGTAATAAAAGCCAAGGGCAGAGCATTAAGATAATACAATGATGACATTTCTGAAGAAATTTCTGCAGAGGTTTGAGCCAATCAGGTAAGCATTTTGATAATTCAACTTGACAAAATGGTAGAATTTACACTAATTTGAGATAAGATTGATAGGGAAGGCTTTGTGCTTGGTTTATCCTTCTTGAATATCAGGTTTCTCCTTTGCATGAAAAAAATAACTTAGTTTAAACTTTGATATGAGCCATGAGCTCAGGGATTCTGGATTCCTGAAATAGTAGCACAAGCATTTTACAACCAAGACTGAGAAGAATGATTTATATTCTCCATAAACAGAGCTCTGCTGAGCTCTACTTTTGATCACTTTGAAAAGTACCCAACTGAGATCACATTTAGCAGATACTGCAGACAAATATCTCAATCATTCGCCAACCTCAGTGTGTTTCCAAATAAATATTTCTTCTACCTACAAAACTGCATTTTTCCATGGTGTTTGCTGAAATCATCTTCCAATCATCCTCAGGATTGAAATACAGTAAACATAATTTGATTTCTAATTTTCCTCTATTCCTTCTTCCTCTACTTCTAATCAGTATGTAAACTCCATTAAATTCATTTCTTAAGAATATGTTTATGATTTTCTTATTTTCTCACTCATTGGACCTTCAGTTACAGTGATCCTAGACTGATCATCTTGTCTATTCACTTTTTACTTTCAATCTATGCTTCATCTTCATTTAAGATGAATCATTTATGGGCCCTTACTAAGATATACCACTTGATTTTTTTTTTCTTGGCCATAGGAAAATGTTTAACATCTTCAGCCTGGCATACAGTATATTTAACTATTTATGATCATGTCTCCAGTCTCAAGCTCTAACTCATAATTTAAATGCTAATAAATGCAGAAACTATAAAACTCTTTCTTGCCTCAGCTTTTTCTTTCTTTCTTTTTTTTTTTGGTACCAGGGATCAAATTTGGGACCTTTCGCTTGCGAGGCAGGCGGCAGAACCACTGAGCTAAATCCCTGGCCCTTGCCTCGGGTTTTCATATTCCATCTCAATGTATGGTTTTTCTGGTCTTTTTTGAAAACTTTTATATTTATTCAAGACAATACTCAAATATTTTTCTGCATGAGACACCTTCTGAAAAACCACAGGACTAGTTGATACATGGATAGTGACTTTGTGATTGGTAGTGAAGTGTTGGTAGGAGCTAGTTGCCTTGGTAAGAAATATTAGGAACTTTCCACAGATAATCCTGTGGGGCAGGAGAGACTCAAGGGATAGTATCACCATATGAGTGGCAGTGGAGATGGATATAGTGAGATAACAGACAAGATTTGGGAAGAAATTCATAGTAGATATTATATATCAATTAGTGGAAGTGGGGATGGAGAGACTGTCTACTTTTGGGGAAGAATTTTTAATATGGTAGATTCTGAAAGCTGAGGTAAATTTTAACTAAAGTTGATAAAATATAAAAGTTATTGAGATTCATGCAAAGCCCCAATTTTTTCATTTGCAATCTTGTACTCTTTTTAGTCAAAGAAAGTCCATAAAATTGTGTACAATTTAGGTCTTGAAAATCTTTTCTGGGAAAAAAAAATGCATTAAACCAAACAGAACAGTACTGAAGTCTTCATTGCTGTTTATCCTAGAAATGATTATAAGTTTGTTGCCATAGGTTTCTGTTCATATTGAAAGGGGAAATTTCTGAATTATCTTTTTTCCCCCAGTGCTTTGAATTGCACTCAGGCCCTTCTTATTGAGCGACATCCTCAGCCCCTTTATAAAAATTTGTTTTGAGACGGGGTCTTTGAAGTGGTTATGTTGTCCACATTGGGCTTGACCTTGGTAGCTTGAGATCTCCCTGCCTCACCAGAGTGCTGAGCTTACAGGTGTGCCCTGCTGTACCTGGTGGCATTAATTTTTAACATCTATAAATTTCATAAATATATTTGGCTTCAATATCTTCAGATAATTGATTGCAGGACCCCCACAGATTTGAAAATCTGCAGATTCTCTATTCTTCTCTAAAAAATGACATAGCATTTACATATGACTTACACATATACTCCCATATACTTTACATCATCTCTAGATTACTTAAACTTTTAAAAATATTAAAGTTATATAAATAGAATTGTACTGTAGTTGTCAGAAATAATTATGAGGGAAAAATCTGTATATGCTCAGATTTTTAAAAACATTTTAATCTGTGTTGAGTATGCAGATGTACAATTCAAGGATAAAGAGGAGTATATAAGATATATGAGATATATATGGATAAAATGCCATGAATGTGTTTCTGTGCATACTTACATACACATACATGCACACATATACATACATATATATTACTATGTAATCTTCTTGATATAACACCAATTTTGCCAATTTTTCTTAAATTCCATACAAAGTAGTTTAAAATGATGTATTGAGTTTAGAAAGTAAATAACAATAAAGATAACTATAAAAATCTATCAGCAATAAAAATATCCATTATTGAGTACCAAAAATTTGTGTTTTATCAATTTTTTTCTCTGTGTGAAATATTTATATTATTTTTATCTTACAAATGTCTAAATCCCTTTGGAGAAGTGAACATCGCATCTTTACACACCCAATAAAAGCCTGAGCTACATTAAACCCATTTCACATTCATTCTAAATCCTACCTTCTTGCCATTAATCTACTGAACCACTCAATTTGAAAACAAGTATATTACATCATGCTGGTGTCAGCTGGATCTGGTTATTTATGAAAGATATTATAATTTACAATAAATTTTTTCTTCTTGGATGGGACTATTTGGGGGGGGTATTATTTTAGACTGCTCATAACAAGTTTAGATCAAAGTCACATTTTCATAATGAGACTGCGATGTTTATGAGTAAGAAAATAATAGTATTCCTATGGCTAAAAGTTGGACTAATTATGTAAGATAAGAGATTTTAATCCTATCATTTGTTAGCACTGTGACCATGGGCAACATCTAAGCTTCATTATTACTGTCTGTTAAGTAGGAATAATGATATTTTACACATAACACTGTTAACTAAATTGTAATTGTTCCTATACCATAATTAGACCTTGTTTCCGTCCGTTTTGTCTCTTTCTTTTTGCTTCCTTCCTTGACATTTCCTTCCTCCTCGACTCTTGCTGATTTTCAGGGGAAGATTTCACTCACCCTGTCCTATATTCTGTAACAATGCCTAATAATTTTTGATGTCAAAGAATTCACATAAGATAAAGGAAAAAGGAATCTAAATATAGTACTGGAGTAGTCAAGTATGCTTGGTGTGTTTTTTTTGGTACTGGGGATCAAACTTGGGATCTTGCACTTGCGAGGCAGGCGGTGGAACCACTGAGCTAAATCCCCGGCCCATAGTCAAGTGATTCTACTTCCCTCTCATCATTCTCATAGCTAAGTACTTCATTAAATATATATACTAAATATGGATAAAATGGTAAGACTTCAGCAGCAAACAGCATAAATCCAATAGCTAACATTTGCACAAAAGAATAAGCAATGCTTTCTGTGTTAGGGGCACTATAAAGAACTAAGATAAGGTCAGGGTTGTAGCTCAGTGGTGCCTCACAAGGCCCTGAGTTCAATCCTCGGTACCAAAAAAAAAAAAAAAGAAAAAGAACTAAGATATTCTCTGAAACGACATCTTCAGCCTCGGGGATCGTGGTTTGAGATCTCTCTTTGAAGAACCTGACATAGATACTAGATAGATCCAATGCTGAAGCAATACAAATATGTCTTTCCCTGAGCTGTAAAGCAGGGAAAGCTGTAAAGTCCCTCTTTGGGGAGTCATTCTCAACAAACTTGAGAAGACGCAACCAAGCTCTCTCCACTGGGAAGTGGTCTAAATGCTCAGAGAAACAGACTCAGCATTTAGTCACAGAACTTTCTGGAGTCTTGAAGGAATTTCCAAAGAGTATTGCTCTGCTATTTTAATCCTCCAAAGATTCTACTTACACCAATATCAAAGAGTAAAATAATAAGTTGTACATTCTTTTCAAATTGGAACAAAAAATACAAAACTAAGTGAAAACAAAGTATATATTTGTATTCTATAGAACATAAAATTACACATCAATACCCTGAATCATCTGTCTGAATGACATTATGGGTGGGTTTTATTTACTAATTTATATTTTAGATATTTAAGATGAAAGATTTGTGGTCATTTTAATAAAATAACTGCATGATTTGATTACTGCAATGACACCTTCACAGAGGTTTGATGTTTATCAAAATAATTATATTGATATTTAATGATCAGAGGATACTTTAAATTCAGTTTGAAACCCAAATTAATAATATGCTACAGTTTATTACTTTTAAAATTTTACCACAGACCAATAAACCATACATATCCCTTAATAGTCATCTATTATTTCTTCTGAAATGAAATAGTACTTTAATCAGATATGCTTTCACTTTAAATGAAGGATATAAATCTTTTCAGAAATTTATCCTCATACAAACTATCAAATGAAAAGTTTGATGAATATGGATAGCTATATACTACTTGGTATTTGATAAAACTTAAAAATTAATTTTACCTCAATATGTTAAATAGTATCAATGCACTCTCCAGTATATTACCACTATACAAGTGCGAAAAGGTAAACAGTAACTGTGCAATGGAAGATATGAAGTTTCATCCACAGGACAAAATAATCAAATCAACTTGAAAACCCATTGTATTTAGTTCAGATGCACATTTTATTATATGACCAATGGAGGAAGATTAAATTAACATTATTAAAACAACTTAACAAAAGAAAGTTTCTGCTTTAATAGTTTTCAGCTTGTGAAAAAGCTGAAAAATTAAGCCTTCTCATGAAGATAAGAAAAGGGATATTCTGGATTATTTTAGAGCACAGACTCCTATGTTAGGTGTACAGAAATAATAATGCAAATCCTTGGTAGACTAAGGTAGTTACTATGACGATGGGCTAAGCAATAGAATTTATGCCACAGAAGGAAAACGCCCTTTCCTTAAATCTCTGTTACCAAGTAGACAGAGCATATCAGTTAGGGCTCACTAGAGGAACAGATTTAATATAAAAATATGTATGATATGTAAAAACATTATAAAGTAGGCTTGCAATGCCCACTGGTCAAGTCAGGGGTGGAAGAATGCAAAATGGCTGTCTGCATGCTGGAGATTCAGAGGATCCAGTCAAAAGTCAGAAGCCTTGTGCCATTCTATAACAAAAAACAAAAGGGTTAGCATTGGAGGGCTTAAGAGTGCACTGGAAGCCTGCAGGCCCTAGAGACAAGTGTCTACAGGTGATGAGGAAGACTGGCGCTCCTAAGAAGCTAAAAACAATAAGCTTTCTTCTTTTTCTCTTACATACCATCCAGGCTACAACCATGTTGGTTGATGCCACCCATTCACATCTAGGATGAACCTTTCCTCTTTGCTTTGGGGCTTACAAGACAATCTTCCAGACATTCTCAGCTATGCTCCACTAATCTCCTAGCCATTTCTTAAGCCATTTAAGCTGACACCACAATTAACTATACCAAATCCAATTATCCAAGGCAGAAAGAAAAAACAATTTTGAAAACATTTACACAAATTGAACTGTATTCATATTTATCATTCAATGTGATCATTTTAATACAAAACTAGGCAGAAACTTGAATTTAGGAATTTGTTTATATTGAAGATGACAAATATATCAGTTGATTTCACCAATGAGTACATTACAAAAAACATTAACTTCTCCTAGAATAAAGAAAAGTATGATTTGTTAATTTAAGAATTTATAATATAGTTTTATAAATGACAGGAAAACTGAAAAGTAAGACAGTAGTTATCAGGCCATGTGTTACTTTATATTGATGTTCTTCAATTTGATATCCTTAGAACTATAAAAACATTATACATGTATATATATGTAGTTCATACATTTTCTATCATTTTTTTCTACCTAAGTAATAGGAAACAAAGGTCAATCTATTCATATATAAAAAGCATTGGTTTCATTCATAGATGAATGTGTGTGATATTTTAGAAGTCAGTACAGAAAAGTTTCAAAACATACATAAATATGTGTATGTATATGTATATATTTTTAGTATTAGTAGAACTTTTAATTGTTAGGAGACTGTAAATCTCTTCTTAACACATTCAAGGACTTTGGGATAAAGTACAAGCCAAAGAGGAAAACCTGGAGTGAAAATTTTCTGAAGATGATTATAAAAAAGTCTGAATGGTAGTCAAAAGTAAATTTCCAAAGGGATGTGATGAACATTGTTTCATAAATGAGAACTGGAGAATAAGTCATTAATGTTATGGTATTTTTTTTCTTCTACCTCATTTAACATAAGGTGGACTTCCTTCCAGGCTAATTAAGCACTAAACATTTTACATGCAATCCAAGTACAGAAGCAGTAAAAGATGAATTGCACTTATGAAATAATTGACAAAGGGTGTTTTGGGCATTTTATGCAATCATAGTGTGCATCCCAATACCGGAAGAAAGATTTACATACTGCCATTTGACAACTCATTAGTTAATCTCTGACCTCAGCATCAGATGATAGAGACTGAAGACTAAAATGAACTTACATATACTACACAAGGGTGGAGTATCCTAGAGCAAAGAACTTTTAAGAAAACACTTAGTGTTCTTGCCTTGGCATTATCAAAATACCCCTGGTGTTATCTCAGATGAATTCTCAAGTTATTTTATTTTCTTTTGACAGAAAAGTCAGAGCTGACAAGCCAAA
Source organism: Heterocephalus glaber (assembly GCF_053883595.1). NCBI lineage: Eukaryota > Metazoa > Chordata > Mammalia > Rodentia > Bathyergidae > Heterocephalus > Heterocephalus glaber. Next base: position 11,924,676 of record NW_028258308.1, on the reverse strand, counting down.
GTACTTCTCAAAGAAATTCAATTACTGAAATGTCTGACAGTTTGCTTTGCTTCTTATTAAAGTTTCCAAAGTTGCTTGCAGCACATATAATACTGTTTGGTTTGTAAGATATGTACTATACCTAATATAAAAAATAAAAATATTATTAGAGGACAAATACAACAATCAGAAATTTATAATTGTTAGTTGAAAATGAACAAAGAAATGACAAGAAATATAAAAATATGTATAGTTTTTTTTTTATTGAAAGCCCATTACTTTTCTATTAATTTTCTTGGCAGTCAAGAGACAAAATACTAAATTATTTCCTCTTTAAGAAGATTGAAATATGTTGAACATTTGTTGTTATGAACCTGAATTCTTAAAATAGTTTGAATTCAAATAGCACATTCCTAAATTTCAAATGTATTTTTCAGTAAGACTATCCCTGTGCATTGTTACTAATTCTAAATATCATGAGTCATCCAACTCATTTCCCTAATAATAAATAAGATAAAATGCATTGTATTACATTAAGTTTTATTATCAATATATAATTATTTTATAAAACCTGGAAATATAGATTATCATGTGTTATAAATGACAAAAATACTAAATTATGCTTAGGAACAAGATCTCTTCTCACTATTGATTAATGTACTACTTAAGTTCAGGTTTTCATCAACTAATTATAATAAAGAATTTGTTGTAAAGAAATATTAGGAAGTAACAATGACATTATGGTACATATATGCTACAGTCACTAATTACCAAAGCCTAACTTCACAAGAATGGACAATAAAGAATTTCTCTGAGAATGAGTTGTATTTTTATAGCCTCTCTCATAACATATGAGAATATTTTACTCTACCAAATTAATCATTTACCTTCTCTTCTCTCTCCTTCTAGACAATTGTTTTAATGAGTTAAGACTTAAACCATTTTCAGTGCTTCTGGAAAACCAGTTTTCTATTATCACAAAGAAGGGTCTGTCCAAATGTTGCTATCATGACAGAAATTTGATGTTTCTGGCACTTAATGATTACCTGGTCCCAACTTCCTCAATGGCATTATGAAGAATTCAAAGTAAATTACTAAGCTCATACATATGTTTTGCAGGAGCTACTGGTAAAATCAATATCTTATTGTTCCAAATATAAAATAGCTTGTAGTTTTTATTAATTAATATGCTCATATATTCAATAAATTAAATTTGTAAATAAAATGAATATATTTCTTGATTATATTTGACAAGAGAATATGTTGTGCAGCCTACTTTCATAGTGAAAAATCATCTAATTTTTCTTTATGGAAAAATATCAAAATATTTTATCAATTTCAGTTCTTGAATCCAAGCAGAACTAACAACAATAAATATTTATAAATAACAATATTTAAGTTATTTAAAATCTCACAAATTATCTTTGACAAAAATGAATAATAAACTGGACATGGCATAGATTTCAACTTCCTATGTTTTTTGGATAATTCATCAACTCTCATTTTCATTATCCCTCCATCACTACTCTCCTCAGGACAATTATATCTGTATTTAAAAATTCCAGATTTTGAGTTATCTCATAACAAACCTTGGGAAGAAATCAACTTAGTTGCCCACTTTTGCTTTACCCTGAAAAGCAAACCCCAGGTGAGCAGTAAAACAGGTTTGTATATCAGCACAATTTTTTTTTAATTTCCTACTTTTACTTGGGTAGATGATTGTTTCATATTTTCTCTTTTCTTGTCTTTTTTCCTTTATAATCATCCTAGTCCAAATCACCATTATCTCTGGCTTGGAAAGTTGTGCTCTCAACCTAAGATGACATTCTAAGTCATCACTTGCCCTTCTGTCATCTTCTCTAAATGATGTGATAAAGCTAGAGAAAATCTATTAAGTTTGGATATTGCTCTCCCCTGTTGATATTTCACTTCCTGTCTCACTCAAAAAGAGCTCTTACCAGAACCTCTGGTGACTATAAGACTTGTTCCCCAATACCTCTCCTAGTTCATCTCCTTGCAATCTCCTCTTTCCTTCTTGTCCAAGGTCATTTGAGTACCCCAACATGCTATGGGTTCAAGATCTTTAACTTGTTCTCTATATCTGGAATGCTGTTATTATAGTAAGTTATTTGCTTCTTTATGCATTGAAGTTTAAATTTTACACTTTCACAGAATGCTTCCTAAAAGAATGTGTCGTTATTATATAGCTTTCATTTATTTTTATTATTTTTTAAATTTATGACTATACTTGTTATATTGGTTTAGTTTGTTATCAGCCCCACCTTTCAAGTTTGACTAGAAGTTCATTTGGAAATATATTTTACATGTCTTTTTACTACTGTATCAACAACTAAAGCAAAGTTTCCCACAAAACAGACATTCAGTTAATATTTATTGGATAAATACTAAATGAAATATAACCCATCTCATTTGAAGACTCTCAATGGAGTAACATTTGAGTGAAAAAGTAAAACTTACTATTTGGCTTTGAATGTAACATCAATCTAGTTTTTTCAATCTAGGAAAGAAAACAATCTCATTTAATATATATTGCCACTTATCACCTGTGAGAAACAAATTTTGTGATGTTAAAGAAAATAGTCTTTAAATTCATGATACTTGACATAAGTTCTATATATAAAAATAAGTAAAATGTGCAACAATAACCTGTGTTTATACAAAATAAAATTCTGAGAGTAAAGACAAAGAATAAATCTATGGCTCAATATTTACAATGAAGAAAATATTTTTGTCTGCAATGTTGTCTAACCTGAAATTTGAAATTTGAACAATAAATTAATAAAAGACATTGGAAATAGTTTCTCATACAAGAATCTTAACTTCTGGATTGTCATTATTTGTAGATAGCATGATACTCTATATAAAAGACCCCAAGAACTCCACCAAAAGTCTTCTAAACTTAATAAACAAATTAATTAGAGTAGCTGGATACAAGATCAACACACAAAAATCAATAACTTTCCTCTACAGGAACAATAGACTCACTGAGACAGAAATAGGGCAAACAATTCCTTTCACAATAGCATCTAAAAAACTGAAATACCTAGGAATCAAAGAAATCAAAGAAACTAAAGAAATCAAAGATGTCTAATCTGAAAACTATAACACTCTGAAAAAAGAGATCAAAGAGGATATCAGAAAACAGAAAAACATCCTTTGGTCCTGGGCAGGAAGAACCAATATAGTGAAAATTTCCATACTTTCAAAACTGCTATATAGATTCAATGCAATCCCGATTGAAATTCCAGCAGCGTACTTCACAGACCTTGTGAAAACATTCCAAAAATTCATTTGGAATAAGAACAGACCTAGAATAGCAAAAGCAATTCTAGGAAATAAAGACAAGGTAGGGATTATCACAATCCCCAACTTGAAACTATACTACAAAGCTACTGTGATAAAAGCAGCATGGCACTGGCAAAGAAACAGACCTGAGAATTAGTGGAACAAACTAGAAGATGCAGAAACAACTCCAGACACACTCAGCCACCTCATCCTTGACCAAGGAGCCAAACACCCTCACTGGAGGAAAGATAGCCTCTTTAATAAATGGTGCTGGACAAATTGGGCTTCAACTTGCCAAAGATTAAAACTAGACCTATATTTCTTACCATGCACTAAATAAAAATCAAAAAGGATCAAAGATTTAAATATTAAAACAGAAACACTAAACCAGTTGGAAGACAGGGTAGGTAGAACTCTTGAAGACACTGGCATAGGAAAAGATTTCACGAACAAAACCTCAGTTGCAGATGAACTAGCACAAAGAATCAACAAGTGGGATCTCTTTTTATTAAAAAGTTTCTCATATTTTTTTTTCTTTTTCCTTCTTGAAGTCTTTGTAAATAGGGAATGGTGGAGGGGGTGAAGGGAGGGCAGATGAATGGGGAAAAAAGAACCAAGATACATCATGTAAAGGTACAAGATCCCAATGATGAATGTAACTGTATTGTATACCTAAAATGTACCAATCAACCAGATGAAAAAAAAAAAAAAAAAGCTTCTGCAGGGCCAGGGTTTTAGCTCAGTGGTTCTGCTGCCTGCCTCAAAAGTGCAAGGTCCTGACTTTGATTCCTGGAACCAAAAAAAATAAAGCTTCTATACCCCAAGAGAAACCACTGACAATGTGAAGAGACAACCCACAATTTGAGAAAAAATGTTTACCAGCTGTTCCTCAGACAAAGGTCTACTACCTAGAATATATATAAAAAACTTACAAAAATCAAACCTCCCAAATTAAAGACTCAATCCAAAAGTGGACATCTGAAAGGAACTGACATTTCTCAGACAAAGAAGTAGAAATAGCAAATAAATAGATGAAAAAATATTCAGCATCACTGGTGGTTCAAGAGATGCGAATGAGAACAACACTCAGATTCCACCTCACCCTAGAAAGAATGGCTGCTATCATGAAATCAACCAATAACAAATAACAAATGCTGGCGGTGCTGTAGGGGAAAAAGGAACACTTCTCCACTCCTGGTGAGAGTGTAGACTGGTGCAACCACTGTGGAAATCAATATGGCAATACCTCAAAGAACTAGAATTAGAGGTCCCATTTGACCCTGCTATTCCACTGCTGAGTATCTTCCCCAAAGAATTAAAAGAATCATACCACAGTGATACATGTGTGCCCATGTTCATAGCAGCACAGTTTGTGATAGCTAAAACTTGGAAACAGCCCAAATGCCCATCAACTGGAGACTGGATAAAGAAGATGTGTTTTTTTTATATATAAAATGGAGTACTACTGAGCCACAAAGAAAGAGAAACTAAAGACATTTATAGCTAAACGGATGTACATCGAGGCAGTACACTTAAATAGGACAGATGTATAAATACACAATAGTTTCTCGGGTGTGAGAAACTGAAAGTGTCAATAAAAATCAAATGGTATAATAGATATTGTAAAACAGGAAGAAAAGGTCCAAAGGGGAAGGGAAAGTAAGAGGGATTGGGGAAAGGAAAGAAAGGAATGGAATTAATATAAGAAAATTTAAAAAATGGAAACAAAGTCTTTGTAAATAGGGAGGGGTGGAGGGGTTGATGGAGGGCAGGGTAATGGGAAAAAAATAAGAACCAAGATAGATTATGTAAAGGTACAAATTTCTAATAATGAAAGTCATTATATTTTATACCTAAAATGTACCAATAAAGTTAATTTTAAAAAAGAATCTTAACTTCTGGAAGATGGTTATTCAATTTCTGCTAGAAATGTTTTAACAATAGGAGAAATTACTGTCAAAAACAAAACCAATCCCATTATAAAATAGTGATAATTATCAGATTGCTTTTCTTTTATCCAAACCAAATCTCTCATCTTATCACATTCTTTCTATGGTTATACTATAACTAAATTTGTTGAAAAGGAAATATTCCAGATATATGAAAATATTTATCATTCCATTTTTAGGCAGAGTAATATTTTTTTCATTTTATGCATCAGCTTATGAACATTTAAACTGTCCCTTTCTTTTAAGCCTACTGAAACCTGTAAATATCTGTCTTATATTAGATTTCCCCGTATTCACTGCAATTGATTCTAACCATAAGCATTTGAGTATATGATTCCAAATTAGTAACTGAAATGACCACACAACTATCTAAGTAGCAAACAGTTGTACCAGCTCTGAAAATTAAATTAATATGCCACATGTCCTTCAGAAGCTTGAACTAATTTCTTGTGAATTTAGAATAGGTGATCCTACATAAAAAGATGTTTTTACTCTCTGATTTGGAAATTATACTTAGTAAAAAAGACTGCACAATGTCAGAGAAACAGGTGCTGTCAAAAACACATCATTCTGCAGGAGTGAAGCTCAAATAAATATAAGATACAGAACAGTTAAAGAGTTCATTATTCATAACACTGGTTGTAAATTTGAATATACACTATTACAGCATATATACTAAAAGACCACACGTGCATATGGTGGAATATGTTTAGTAGGCATAACAGTTAAGCAGAGGACAATTTTCCAATCCACAATGGCTATCAGACAAAGCAAGACTGTTGGATTTTTTTCCTTTTGTATAGAGAAGAAATCATGCTGAGCAAATACTCACTTCCATAAACTGTCAATGATCCATTGGGTTACCTTACCATTTAGTGTCATAAATGTACACCAACTATCCTTTCTAAGGTCTTAAGTTCTTTAGTAAGAATGATAGGCAAGAAGAAAGTGAAGAAAATTAAAGAAATATACATCTGTTGTTCAGAGAATTGTTGAAAGACGAGCACAAGAACGAAAGAGTTAATCTAAGAAAAACTTCAAAATATTTTGGGGATTATTGCTCAAATGCTATCTGTAATAAATATATGGCACCCATGTGGCTTTATAGATAAGTTATATCAAAGTTCTGAAGGACCACTATACCTAGCCATTTAAATAATTGCAATAGAACAATAAGTGATAAAATAATTTCAATCATTTACTCTTGAAATAACTCCCAAACTTTCAATGATAACATTCCAAGAGCAAATTAAAGACTAATTTTATTTGTGCACATATGTAAAAATACTAAATTAAATATTTAAAAAGTCAGTGCATCAAGACATTCAGAAATAATAGACTATGAATAATGTGAGATTATTCCAGAGATGTAAGGTTCATTCAACATTAAGAAATCTATGAATTTAAATAATTCCATTAACAGGACAAAAAAAATAAACTTAGTCTCATATTTCTAAATATTGAGGAGAAAATTAATTTTTCCTGTCCATTAATATTTTCAAAAAAAATTAGCTACAAAAGAAACAAGGATAATTCATGAAAGTTACAAGAATTTTCAAATATAGAGCCAAATTTCCACTTAAAAATGTCACAATAAGTATATTCACTTTAAGGACAAGGAAAATATGGCCACAATTCATTATTTCAGTTTGCAGTGTTTTGCACATTTTTGGCAAAAGTAATAAAATGAAACATTAAATAACTACAAGGAGGAAAGAAATACTCATTATTTTCAGATGACATCATTGTTTATCTGGAAAATACAAAGCGTCTACTAATCTGTTAAAATTATTAAGACCACTTAGTAAGATTTCTGGATACAAATCAATAGGCACAAATCAATAATTTATGGTTTGAAAGTATACTTTCAAAAAAATCCATTTAGATTAACAAAAATCAATACAGTATGAAAACTTTGATATATTCAGAAATAGTACTTTTCAAAAAAACAACAGATTTTTACTGAAGTTCAATAAAATTTTGGATGAACAAATTTACTATTACACAAATATCAATTCTTTCCAAAGTAAATCATTGATCTGATGTATTTTCAATTAAAAAATATTTTCCACCTATTTGACCACCAAGTTGTTCTATTATATATGTATAAAAAGTGATTTTAATCAGTAAGATCATTACTTTAAAAGCAAATAAAGGAAATGAAGAGGCAATTTGAAATTAAAAAATGTATGATAAACATACAAAATATTTAAACTAGGTAGTCAACAAATGTAAAATTTAACATCCCCAATTGGTTTAAACTTTAAGAAAATGTAAAACATAAAGTAGACAGACATAATGAGAATAAGTGAAAATTGTTATTTGCATTTATATTGGTTTCCTTGCACGTATACAATCTATTTACAACATAGTAATTTTTACAAATAAACTGAATAATATGCAAATAGATTTGGGGGTGCAATATTAAAAATAATCAAAGACATATAAATATAATTTTATGGTGTTAGAGTAGTAAAATTTTGAGGTTTGTAATAATATTTGATTTACTGATTTAAGTGGAGTATATATTAAAGGACTCAGGTTTGAGACATTTTGAAGAGATAATATTTCTGGGTAATGATGCAAAAGTGAAGCCGTATTATATCTTTTCCTTAACAAAACAACACAAAGTAATAAATACACAGTTGCCTAAATTAAGCAATAATAGCACAATTTTATTTGATAAACATTGAAAAGTGTTGACCAACAAAAGAAATATTTTAACTCCACACTACTTTTCACAAGTAGTTTGGAAGAATATAGATAAATTAAAATATAATTATTTAGGAACACAAGTGGCCTCTAAAGTTTCATTGCTGATATAAGCTCGCAAACTCTTCTATCTTGTCTGACTGAACCAGGCAATATTTGAGATCCTGGATGCTCTAGTACATAGATTGATGAGAGAATATAACGTGCGGATTATCCCATGTCAATCTATGATCTGTACTTGAAATAGATATACTATATATATTGCTGATTCTCATTTTTAGAGGCTGTTTATTACAACACCTCAGACAGTCCTTTTTTTTTTTTTTTTTGGTACCAGGGATCGAACTCAGGTCCTTGTGCTTGTGGGGCAGGCGGTGGAACCCTGAGCTAAATCCCCAGCCCCAAGTCCTTTTTTGATACATGGAGGATTCTAGGACCAAACGAAACAACTGCTCTTTCAAGGACCCCAATACATTTGCTAACTATAGATCAGTACCAGCAACATAGACATAAATAAAAAGCCAAGGGGCCAATAAATGGGAATGTATTGTATCCATTTGCCTGTGCTTTCTCAGTTGAAGCCAGAGAATCTGTGGAAATATGGCTGTTTTTTCCTAGTAATACCCTTGCTACCAAATGTCTTTTTGGTGAGTTACTTTGCAGAATGATTATGCTATTCACAAAGCTGAAATACTAAGAAAATATTAGTATCCATCAACCTAAAGGAGGGAAGGCTACAAAGAGTTTGTAACCAGGTTGGCTTAAGTATCTGCTACTGTACATCTCTGTGAGTACACAGTATCTGTACATATAATTCTTCTCACAGTTCATTAAAAAAGAAAATAATGTTTACCCACCGTTATATTTCTATTCCAATACATATAAATTAAAGAGAACAAATCACTAATCAAATATCAATTCACTGATTTTTATGAGGTTCATAATTTAATCTGTCTCAATCACAATGGAGTCTTAATCAGTTATTACCAGCAGGCTAAATTATTAAATCAACTATATCTTAGCTAGTTTTTGACTCCCACAACTCTTAAAGGAGGAAAGGCTTATTTTGGCTCATGGTATGTAGAGGTATCAATCCAGAGCTGGGCAACACCACAGAGGGCCACAGCAGGGGAGGCTGGCTTATCACCTGGCAGTCAGGAAGCAGAGCAAGATCAAAGGAGGGAAAGGAGATGGCCCAACCAGGCCGCACCCCACTGACCCACCTCCTCTACCCAGATTTCACCTCCCAAATCACATTTAGCTATAAACTCATCAAGGCCTCAATCCACTGATAAGGATCATACCCCATGATCCAATCACCCTCCCAGAGCCCCACCTATGAGTACATGAGGCTTTGGGGAGACATCCAGATATAAACAATAACTTACTGCCACCAACACACACACAATTGGCAAATGTTAAAAAAGTTATAATTTAATGCTCCTTAATGCAAGAAAGATTGAGGATGGCAGAAAGCATGAAATGTAACAACTTGTATTTTACTCTCTATTAACTCTTCCTGGGGACACCCAAGAACCATTAGGGCATAGAAGAAGGTAGAGCCTCTTTCTTGGTGATGTATATGTTGAGGGAAGGTGGGTCCGCAAGCATGGGAAAGGGAAAAAAGCCCTGACTGGGTGGTTTTTACATAAGCAAAGGATGCTTTAAATTTCTGCCACAAGGTCATATACACTGTTGGTCTAAATATTAAGGGAAAGACTCAGTGTAGCTGAAGAAAGAAAAAAAATACAGAAAAAGTAACATATAACCCAAACCTGCTATTTTGGGTCAGAGTCAGGGAATCCCCTTGGACTCAGACATTTAGAGGTCCATGGATACATGGACCAGTATAAGATAGCTACAAATCATCCCATATTTCTACCACAAAATAAACACTCAAGAAATAACAGTAAATGGAGATATGTGCCCACTTGGCTCACTATGAGAATATGTCGTTACCCCTTGAGCAGGTTAAGCTAGTTACTATAATAAATATGGTAGTAGTATTGTACGTCTCCTAGAATTGATATTACTTCAGAATCTTAGTTGGTTAAAGATATTGGTATAATAATTTTTTTTATTAAATTCTTTTATTGGTACATTGTAGGTATACAACACAATTACATTTCTCATTGGGAATTGTACCTTTACATAATGCATCTTGGTTCTTATTTTTTCTCCATTCCTAGCCCTCCCTTCATGCCCTCCACCTTTCTCTATTTACAAAGACTTTATTTCCATTTTTTCCATTTCTCATCATTTTTCCTTTCCCTTCTTTCCTTTCCCCTGCCCCTCCCACTACCCCTACCCCTTTGGACCTTTTCTTCAATCAACAAGTGGGATCTCTTCTTATTGAAAGGCTTCTGCACAGCAAGAGAAACCACCAGCAGTGTGAAGAGACAACCCACAATGTGGGAAAAAAATCTTCACCTGTTCTTCCTCAGACAAAGGTCTACTATCTCGAATCTATAAAGAACTTAAAAAGATCAGACCTCCCAAATTTAAAGACCTAATCCAAAAATGGGCATCTGAAATGAACAGACATTTCTCAGACAAAGAAGTAGAAATAGCAAATAAATACATGAAAAAATATTCAACATCACTGGTCATTCGAGACATGCAAATGAAAACAACGCTGAGATTTCACTTCACCCCAGAAAGAAAGGCTGCTATCATGACATCAACCAATAACAAATGCTGGCTTGGCTGTGGGGAAAGAGGAACCCTGCTCCACTGCTGGTGGGAGTGTAGACTGATGCAACCACTGTGGAAATCAGTATGGAGATACCTCAAAGAACTAGGACTGGAAGTTCCATTTGACCCCGCTATTCCACTGCTGGGGATCTTCTCCAAAGAATTAAAAGCATCATACCACAGTGATATATGTGTGCGCATGTTCACAGCAGCACAATTTGTAATAGCTAAAACTTAGAAACAGCCCAAATGGCCATCAGCTGGAGACTGGATAAAGAAAATGTGGTTTTTTAAATAAAATGGAGTACTACTCAGCCATAAAAAATGAGAAATTAGAGACATTTATAGCTAAGTGGATGCACATTGAGGCAATACTCTTAAGTGAAATAAATAGGACACACATGAATAAATACCAAATAGTTTCTCTGGTGTGAGAAACTGAAAGTGTAACTAAGGACTAAATGTATAATAGGTAATGTGAAATAGGAAGAAAAGGGGCAAAGGGGAAGGAAGTGGGAGGGCTAGGGGAAAGGATAGAAGGGAATTTGATTAATATGAGAAAATGGAAAAATAGGAACAAAATCTTTGTAAATAGGGAGGACTGGAGGGGTTGAAGGGAGGGCTGGGCAAGGGAGAAAAAATAAGAACCGAGAGAGTATGTAAAGGTGCAAATTTCCAATGATGAATGTCATTATATTGTATACCTAAAATGTACCAATGATTAGAATGAATAATCAAAAATGGGTATAATAATTTTAATAAATGTCCATAGGTCACTTTAAAAAAGACTAGCACCATGGATTTTTAGTGGTGAGGATTTTTTTTTTTTTTTGGAGGATTTTTAATAAGACACTTTTTACTGGGGTGCTGACTTTGTTAAAAGCTTGGATCTGTAAATGAAAATAATGGCTATAATTATCACAGTGGTTTTGAGATGGGAGATTAGGGCGTGGTCAAGCTGGCTGGGGAAGTAGATGTGACCTGTTAAGTATGAGATAACAGAACACATGTGCAGAACAGTTTCCAAAGCCCTGCACCTGGACTTGTTTCAAGAACTTGAGCAGGTTTTCAATAGGATGGTCTGGACTTGACTTCAGGCTGAGGCATAGGATCTCAGCACCACCTTTTAGGGCCCAGATGTAGAAGTTCTCACAGGTTTCCTAGAAATTTGAGCAACATATAAGGATGTTGTGAGGAGCTTGCTATCATGACTTTGCTCATGGTAGCCCACTCTGCTTTCTCTAGGGTGTCTTTTTATTGCTTTTTTCCTTTTGCTTGGCCCAAGCTTACTCTGCAGAGCCAGTTTCTCCCTCGCTCTTCATTTTTACTTTTTCAAATAAACTTAGTCACTGCTTTTTGCTCTTTTCATCCAATTCTTTGTTTGAGACAAGAAGAACCTAGCATCTAACTACAGAGAGAGGCAAGCAACTCAGAACCTGGTAACATTTAACTGGTGAGCCACTTTTAGAAATAACCACCTGATGACAATTTGAGATATACTTCTCTCCCTCAAACCCTGACCTTGCTTTTTTTTGGTACCGGGGATCGAACTTGGGACCTTGAGCTTGTGAGTCAGGCAGAGGAACCACTGAACTAAATCCCTAGCCCTACTTTTTTTTTTATTTTTTAAGATCAAGCAGGGCCTTGATTTCATACCTATTCATATCATTTGATCAAAAGACTTGATTTCATTTCCATCTTGCTTCTTATGGTAATTATGCATATCATGTCTATTTAAAATAAATTTTGTAATCTGGCTTCTGTCTATTCCAAGATCCATTGTTTATTTTGAAGACTGCTGCACTAACTCAAGGCAGAATGTAACAATTTTATACTTAGGTTGCAGACCACAGCCACTAGGGAATTCTAAAGAGTTATCTTACTCCCTCATCAGTTACATTTTTCAATTCTTTAGTAAAAGGTGACTCCTCTTCAGAGGACATAGTGTAGGTGAGTCAGTAGCAAACTGAAGAAAGAATGCATAGTAATGTTTTGATCCCTGAATTCATTCTTTTACATCATGTCAAGGGATTTCTTACATCTCAAATTCATTAAAATCACAATACTGTTCAAATTTTAGTCAACCTATAGTGTGACTACTGTCACCAGCTGCTTGAGCTAGCACATTGGAACTGGAACTCTTAGTAATTGTATTCATGATGATAAGTTCACCTTGATCTCTAATTGCATTCTTTCCTCTCTCCACTCATATATTTAAATTAATTTCAATTTGTACAGATGTTTCTCTGTTTATGATGGGCTTATGGCCTGATAAACCCATCATAAGTTGAAAATATTTTATGTCAAAAATGGATTTTTAAACACCTAACAAACAACACAGCTTAGTCTAACCTACCTTAAATGTGCTCAGGACACACATTAAATTAGCCTATAATTGGACAAATCAACTAACATAAAGCCTGCTTAATACTAAAGTATTATCTCATGTAAACACACATGGGTATTTTGTAGACATGATCTGAAGCAAAAACCACAAAGCACTATGTGAAAAAAACACAGAAGACAGAGTAAACTGTAGGTTAAATGTTGTTTAGTATTTTTATTGGTCTCCTGGCTGACTGGTACTTGCAGCATTGCCACTGCCTAGAATTGCCAAACAATATTGTGCTACTATTTGATAGCTAAGGAAAACATTAATATCCAAAACTTTAAGTACAATTTATCCTGAATTCATGTGGGATTTGCATGACTATAAAGGTGAAATATCATTAAGTAGAATAATCATGGGGAAACATGTAATCTCTACATTTCTCTAGTACACCTTAGGAAAAATCTTGCACTGCTATTAGTAAATACATATTCTGATCTCAATGTGACTTTTCAGTTGCATCCTTAGCTGTTATTGACCCTTTCAAATACTACTGTAGTTCCAGTAGTCCTTGGTGACATAGTTTTACTGACCAGATAGCTACCCAATCCAGCATTTTATCTCACAGCCTTTCTCATAGCTACTTGTGACATTTGGCTAAGTTTTTAACAACTGAATATTATTAGTTTTCTTCAGTTTCCTTAAAAGAAATAATTTTCCTCCAAATTTTACTCCTCTATACTTCCCTGAAACAGGGTTTAGTTATAAAATTGACTTAGATTCATTTGTTTTCATGGAAGTATATAATGAGAAAGACTTTCTTCAAAAACCATCAAACAAAACTGTTGTTTTGACTATATGTGATAGAGAACAAGCTTTTATTTGGAAGGTGGTTCTTTATTAGACAGCTAAGCCTATACCCTAAGTATTACAACCCACCACAACACATAAAGTTTAAAACAAATGAAATTTAATAGGGATAGAAGATTAGGAAATTTGATATCTGATAGCAGAATAATTACAAGTGAGTTTGTTACAAAGCTTTTAAACAATTCAATAAATAGATCACAAGACAATTCTTTCTGTTATGTCCCAGAACTCCTACACAGATGCATTCTTTGAGATAAATATATGGACTTTGAAAATGTAATGTTTTGTTAGCCTTTAGAATGTAGTCAAAGATCTTTCAAGAATGCTAACATGAAGTAGACTCCATCGCTCTGCAGGATAGGTCACTGGCACTCCTGGCTCACACTCTGAACTTTGGAGCGAATATCTCTTCAGAAATCCTTGCAGAGGATGTGATATGGAAATGGAAAACTTTAGATTGCCTTACCCTTCTCCAGAAAAAAAATTAAAAAGCAACAAAAATATTCTAAACATTTATAATACCCTGCAGGAAAAAAGACAGAAGATTTTATCCTCAGAAAAGATGATGATCAAAAATATAAAGGAAACAAGTAGACAAATTTAAATGTGTGAATTTCAAGAAGCATAATAAAATTAGCCTAGAAACATGTAGCCCCAAATAAATAAGGCAGAAATAGAAACTGTTAGAGGGGAGGGGAGAAAACACTTAATACAATTAAGTTCAAAACCAAAATTAATCTTTGTGGAATTTATGCATTAATGTAAGGAAATATTATGAGACTTAATGTTTATTTGAGATTTATGAAATTATGCATTGTCTTCTCTTTGTAGTGCTGTTTCATTGTTAAATAATTATATTTCTTTTTAATTACTAATAAATTCATTATTACAAAATGAAAGAAATGAAGTTATTTTATAAGAATTGATGCCAGTAAAATAAACTCATGTTGACACTTAATAATTATGAATTCCCTATTAAAATACCACATTTCATATTTCAGTAGAACCCTCTGTCCAAGATCATATGTGTTTCATGACTCCCAATTTATGCCTGAAATTATGGATAAAACTAAACCTCATTTATTTTTTTCTGTACAAACACAACAGGTGATCTAAGATAGCTACTAATGACTGGACATCATGTAGAGCATGGTTATGCTAGATACAGAGGTGATTTACATCCCTGGCAGAATGGATTAGGAAAGCTCATGATTTTATGATCTTACAAGACTTGTGTTTATCCTGGCAGAATTCTTTGTGTCTTTTGTCAGATCTGTCTCTGGTGATTTTCTGCCTAGATAGCACTCTTGAATAGAGAGTTCTACCCTGGAAAGGTTGGTGTATAACAATGAAAGTGAGAAACAATGAAATGAAAGCAAAATGTAGGAAACAGAAAAAATTGATGATTTCTAGATCCCAAGGAAATTAGGAGAACTGACAGGAGGCTAATGGGAAGTTCAGAAGTAGCAGGAGCTCAATAGGCAGGTGGACAGAGGACTTGGGGGAACTAATCTTTTATTAAGTTCTGAGGTCCTTAGTCCTTACACTTTTCCATGGAAATTGTGAATTGGCTAAATAAAACTTGTGTGCAAAGGGGGAAATTCTTTACATAATTCTGCTGTTGACCGTTAGGTTTTCATCACAGTCAAAAGCATTGGCTGTGTTTGGTGAGATGAAGAAAAGTGGGATACTGTGTAAACAGCAGCACAGGGAAGTTGTAATTGAGCTAAGTGGACAGACAGGTAAGATTGGATTAGAAGCAATTTAGGTGAAACCAAAAACTGGGTTGGAAGGCAGCAACTTCATTAAACAAATTTATGATTACTTAAATCCTTTGGAAAGAAGTTTCTATGTCCCCTGAAAAAGATTAATTAATCTGTGGTGATGGTCAAAACTACCAGAAATTGGTAGCATTTGTTCAATGTATCATTGACAGCTCAGCTCAATAAAAATCTTTTTGAAAGTCATTCCAGCAGTGTCTTTGGAAAATAAGGAATCAGAGGCAGATTATTCCATAAACATACCACTGTGCACCAACAAAAATCTCATTTGAATAGTCACACTTCTACAGATCAAGTCAACACACTTTCCTTTCTGAAAATCTGCCAGTCACAAGTCCTTGGCTCCCTGATTCATCAGACAGCTCTGTTCAGAGAGACTATGTCTCACTTTAGTGAATGAGACATAACTTGAGAGTAGTCGTTTTGTTTCCGACATTGAATTGTGATTCCATAAGCACTTCTTGGGCTTCTGCCAGGTTTGTTTTGGAGATGCTCAGTTGGCAGAAATCCTGGAGGCTCTTGGACCAACAGGTGTGCTCACTGATGATGTATGCCCAGACACTGTCATTCTTCAGATCTGTTGTCAGATAAGACAGCATAAATAAAGACCCAACCTCCAAATAGTCCTATTTACATGCTGTTAAGAGATTTATTATGTTATACTAAAATTTGTGACCAACCAAGTTTTTGAGTATGGTGCTTAAAACTAGATTTTTTTATTTACATGTCAAGCCAGGATCTGTGTATAAAGTAATTGTGGTTGAAATTTATGTCATTTGATAAAGTAGGACTAGTTTACATATGAATTCATTAGATTTTTGGTTTGGCAATGTGCTATTACAAGGTGAACTGCTTTTTCCTATTTGCTATTACAATGCTTATTCTGTTATGGCTTGCTGAATTTTTTATTGTTTTTAATTTGTTTGTTTTAGTTTATATGTACTGTTTTGTGCATAAAAGCATTTGTTTTTTGTCATTGCCTTTCTTTAAAGAAAAAGAAATATATATATAGTTATATATGGATATATAAATATATAGCTAGATAAATATATTTTTATTTTATATATGGATATATAAAAGGAATATATATATATACATATATATATATATACACACACACACAGACATAAATGTTGTAAAAATATCTCCAACTCAATCCAAGCTGTCTGAGTATATTTGGGAGTCTCTTAGACCAGTGACCAGTTGTGAATAGGCATTAGTCAAATTTCCTTTTAGATATCTTATAAAAACTTCAAAAAAGCACTTTCTATCCTATGGATATGTGAAAGAATTAGCTGTTGATACTATGACCTCTCCCTAGCACTTGGTTTTTTAGGGAAAATGAGCAAACTTAGTCCCCCTAGCTTCTAATTTGTCATAGTTATTTATTTATTTATTTATTTGGTCAGAATCACAACCTCATTAAAATATTTATATTTAAATTCTCATTATAAATCTTAACTTTTGCACTTTCCTTGACTGAGGTCCAAAGTAAAATAACAACAACCACTATGATAAAAAAATTGATGAAAATATTTAAAAGAAATTGTGTAAAAAAAAATAGAGGAAGGCAAAACAAGAATTCAACAGTTAGACTAATTGAAATGCAAATACCTCAAAGCAAATTTTCAATTTCAAGACAATCCTTATGATGATTGATTGATTGTGTCAACATAAGTAACACATAACTACATTGGCTGAGCATAATTCTGGGTGTGAAGGACCCACCTTAGCTAGGATTATGGCCAGAATGGTATAAAAGAAACAAAGAAGGAAGGATAGCTGAGTTTTCTTCAGAGGAGCTCCAGTCTTCACTTTCTCCTTGGATATCGTCTCCTGGCTTCCAATGCAGACTCTTCAGCCTCCAGCATGGACCTTTTGGACTCCTTATAAGGACTCTCAGGGGCCATTACTTTGAACTCCAGGTCTTTGACTGGATCCTTCAGATCCCCAGTATGTAAACAGACCTTTCACACTCTTCCACACACAACTCTGTGGGCAGTCATTGTAAGCCAATTTTGTGAATTCTTATATATTGTACATCTTAAGATACAATCTTTTTAAAAGATTTGTAACTTTTGAAATTTACCCTCCTTTTATCGCTCACTTTCTTCTCAGCTTTACTTGATTTTCTAAATAAGTTCTCCTTTCTTTAGATTTTCTTCAAGAAATGAATAATTGTGTTGTAAAATTTCTAAATCTGAAGGAGTATGAAATTTTTAGAACCTGGTCTATAGTCAAATTAAGAACTCTCATTAGGACTCTCAAACTTTAATAACAGGCAAAATATTTGTTTCAAATTTAAGATTTTATTAAATGTTTATTATCTTAGATGACAGATCATTTGCAATTATATAGTTCTATTAATTATTACCCATGAAGCTGAGCCAAAGATAGGAAATAAAATGTAAATGTAAATGAACCTGTATGCTAAAATTTTTAAAAGTTACTTTGAAGGGGTAAGAAAACATTATGCACTGCATAAGACAATTTCAAAACCAGTATGTAGGATAGATTGAATAAAGATTCAAAATTATGAAATTAATTAAATTGCAATGAAGAAACAATTGCACGAAGAGTTGCTACATCAATAAGCTAATCCAGACTGTATTTATGTAGCGAATTATGCTTTTGCTCGCCCATATATTCCCCTAAGTCTCCATGTGAAGGAATGCTTCCCATTCCTTTCTGTGTTTATGCTGCTAAATATCCCAGAATTATTACCTGGTTATGATTCATCTTCAAGTTATTTTTGGTTCAAAATTTGTACATCTGGTAGTATTAATTTGTATTCTTAACCTATGGTGGAGGAATACTAAAGTTTAACTTATTAGAGAATTTCTTTTTTTTTTGGTACCAGAGATCAAACTCATGACCTTGTGCTTGTGAGACAGGCACGGTGCCACTGAGCTAAATCCCTGCCCTAAAAAATTTCTTAAAAGACAGTTATCTTTGTTCTTATACTGGGGTACAATTTTTCCAGCCCCTATTCTTGACAGTGTAGCTTTTTGAAGGTTGCCATATTATGTAGATGTTCTCATTGACAAATTCCTGCTACCTATGGATGTGATCAAAATTTGAAATTTGTCACACACAGTTACAAAGTTTTAAGGGGTTTCTTGAAGTGCAAATCTCTTCCTTTCTATTAGATGGGACTTGGCAGCAACATTCAGTGTATTTTTTTAATCACAACTCATATGCATATGTTCACATACAATGTATGTGTATATATGTTGTCAATATTTCCTTAAGTACTATTAATATCTTTCCACTAAAGGTTAAGTGAAAGGAAAAGCACATCATGCTACGTTCAATCCTCCAATGCTCAAGATTCCCCTTAGATGGAACCTCACTTCCTATGAGAAAGAGTGAAAACTTGCACTTTGGATTCACATAGTGATAACTTTTATAGAGAAACACTTTTGGAAATGAAAATCTAATCTATAGATTTAAAAATAATTGTCTAAATATGTTGTGTCTTTTCCTGTTTGACTATTGATCATAGAGCATATCATTATAGCTTGAAAATTAGAAAAATTGACTTCATTTTCATTAGGAAGAAGAAAACTCAGAAAAGATATACACATAATAGCTTATCAATTTATTTCCAGATAAGATAAATACTGCATTGCAAAACTAAAGTAAGTATAAATTTTGAAACATCTCAGCATTCTAAAGTACATATTTTAATGGAAGTGTTATTGAATTACAATCATATTAGAAAAAATTCAAACAAGATACCATGCCATGGCCCATGATGATAGGAAATCATTACTTAATATTTGATGAATCAAAAGGAAAAGCTAAAATTCTGGAATTTTTAAAATGTAGATTTTATGACCTATTCTTTTTATAAAGTCCTTTAGGGCCAGTATTACCCTTTCCTTTGTCCCATTATTTGGAAAGAAAACCACTCTCCAAAATTCCTCTCCATTTTGTCATTTGAGTGTGTGCTCTTTTTCATTACTTTCAATTTCTTGAGGAGAAATGTATTAAGACCACCTGAGCCTATGTTTGTGATGGATAGTTTCTCAAAGAATCTTAGAATTTGTTGATGTAAAGGTGTCCTTATCAGGTCATCTAATCTGGTTCTCTTCCTATCTCCTCATACTGCTGCTTAATTTATAATATTATCTTTTAATAATTTCTGAACTAAAAATAGTTTTGGCAGTTTTCTTTATTCACTGATTTCTTCGACTTGTTCGAACATATATTGTGTGTTACTATAATTTTACTTAATGTTAACATACTTTTGTTCTGTTACATCTCATGATAAAAAGAATGATTTTATCAGATATATAAAATTATTTTAGAACAGCTAATATTAATAACATCCACAGTCCTACCACTTCCTTGGGTGGTACTGATATAGGAGAAATGTAAGTCTTAACCTGCTAGATGCCAGGTATTCCCTGAAATGGAAGAATGAATTGCAAAGAAGAATGGAGGTTAAAAGTAGGAAAGGTTTATTGGGAAATAGGAATACAGTAATACTTTGGTTCACAAATGCTTCTGTTCAGGAACAATACAGTTTGCACACAGAAGTGTTCAACAAAAATTTGCTTCCATTCATGAACTCTGCACTCATGAAGGTGACAATGTTACACCATTTAATTTTAGTTATGTGTGTGTGTTTCACTTTTTTCCAGTACTAGAGGATTGAACTCAGGGCCCTCACACCGACCCATGTCCCCAGCATTTTAAATTCCCTAGACTATGTTCACATTTGTCCTTTTCTTGTCTTAGACTTCTATAGTGCTGGGATTACATGTGTGTCACCACCACACCCAGCTCTGGTTCATTTGTTCATTTATTTGGAATAAGACTGAAAAATTTATTTGGATAAATGTGAGACATCAATTTTTCTAAAGTACTTTGCTTTCTTTTCTTGCTCACACTTTTTTTCTGTTTTGCCCGCATTGCTAATTTTGATGTTTGTTGTATTTTACTAATCTGTTCGATTTATTTTACTTATCTTTCTCTTTTTCTCCTTTTTCTAAAACTGTCTCATTCTATGAAATGATAGAATTATTTCTTTGCAAGTATTCTCTTTAGCATAATACCAATTTTCTTAAGAAATGCTTTCCCCCCACCCCTTCCCACCCTCTGAGCAATGAGCAACTGGACTGGTGAGGACTTCAGCCGAGTGGAGCTGGGGCTGCCACCCCCCATCACCCCACCCCACCTCTGGCCTCCTGGCTGCCTTGGTACCTGGATCCACACTGCAGAGGCAAGGGGATCATAAAAGCCATTGTTCTGAGCTCCAGAAGGTAGAGCAGAAGTGAAAAGCAGAAAGAGGGCCTCTCTCAGGCTCCTTGATGAAAACTGAAGCCCACTGGAAAAGTGAAGAGAATCTATGCAATAAGGGCATACCAGACCACTGTAGTTGGTAAGTTGGAGGGATCATTACCTCCCATAAGAACCTGGAATATCTTAAGGGGAAGGGTAGCTGGAACCCGCAGTAGAATATTGTAGAGTTCAACCTTGCAGGAGATCAGGGAGCTAAACTTGGGCCTTGCAGCCAGAAATCATCCTGAAACTCAGGGGCCTGCTACAGGCTTGCTGAAAGTAATTGACTTATATTTGCACACTGCTGTCCATATTGTCTATTGTGACAGCAGAGACATATGCTGGAGGCCTTTCATTTTTATTATTTATTTATTCTCAAAATTATTTTTTTTCCTCTTATTTTTAATTTTTATTTTTTCTACTCTTTTCAAATTTTCTTTTTTTTCTCTTTCTTCTTTTTCTTTCTCTCGTTGTCACTCTCTCTCTCCCACATTCATCTTTATCTCCCTTTTTGTTCCTGTTCTGGCCCTAATTCAGATTTCTTCTTTCTTTTTCTTTTCTTCTCTTTTTCTTTCTCTTGATTGTCATTAGTTTTAAAGGAAAGTAAATACAGTTTCTAACCCCCCTATTGCTGTTAGGTTGTTCTGCTATCATCTTTGTTCTTCATTCTGTCTTTTCCTCTTGTCTTCAACACTTTCTTAGAGTTTGCATGATCTTCCTCTGTCTTTGGTCTCACTTCTAATTTTTCTCTATCCTCCTATCTATCCCTCCTTCCTCAACTCGTTCTATGTCCTCATCCTGAAGGGTAAAGTTGCTATATTGAAGAGTTTATTCACTACAAACATATTTTGTGCTGGTCCTCGATTTTGATTTAATTCACACAATTAAAAGTGATAGATTAGTAGCTACCACAAATTGTTATTTTCTAAGCTGTACTTGATGCTACTGTGTTGCTGATTGTATCAATTGGACTAAGGTGCTGTGATTGATCTAATCAGATTACCTTTCTGGTATAATGAAAATGAGATAGTTTAAGTGTCATTAGAGACTCAAAACCTAAAGACCAGCTATACTGAAAGACACTTCTGAGAAGCAATCATTCTGTAAGGGTTCTAAATACAAGCAACAAAGATACTTACAATAAGCAATATCAAATTATCAACCCAGGAATTAAACCAAAGACAGTCACTGCCAACAATAAAAATAGAAATGAGAAGACATTTAAGCAAGGCACAAACCCAGACTTCCAGCTCACCAAAAGCAAGTTCTGGGGGAAACGAGGTGGATAATCAATCACCTGGACACCTTGAACTGACAGCACAGGAAGTAACAAAACAGATCAATGAGGCTCTAGGAAAATTCAAAACAGAAATAATTTCCCAGATAACTAAAGAAATGGTGAGCAGAATGAAAGACGTGATTGAGACTCTAGAACAGAAGCAGATTAAAAAAAATAGATGAGCTCAGAAGCATGCTGGAAGCCATGAATGCCCAACATAGGAAAGAAATGGAATTGATAAAACAGATTCCAAAAGATACCCAGGAGATTAAAAACTATTGAAAGCATACACAGCAGACTGAGCCAATCTGAAGAAAGAATATGAGATATAGAAGACAGGGTGGTGGTCAGTAATCATGAAAAGAAAGATCTCTTAAAAATAATAAGGGACCTGAGAAATCAATCCAACAGCTCCTAGATGACACAAAGAAGAATAACATAAGACTGATAGGAGTCCATGAAAAAGCAGGAGAAAGTACAAATGACATAAAAAAGTGTGGACAGAATTAATGACAGAAAGCTTCCAAACAGAGCAAAAGAATTTGACATACAGATAAGTGAGGCATACAGGACTCCAACTAGCCATGATAAAAAAAAAAATCTACACCTACACATATAATAATCAAGATCCCAGAAACCCAACAGAAGAACAAAATACTACAAGCAGTTAGAGAAAAGAAACAAGTCACCTACAAAGGAAAGCCCATCACAATGACAGCAGACTTCTCAACGCAAACTCTCAAGTGAAGGAGAGTGGGAGTGAGATATTTCAAGCCGTAAAAGTAAACAACCTCCAACCTAGGCTGATGTATCTGGCAAAACTATCTTTCAAAATTGATAGGGGGGGGCAGGGATTTGGCTCAGTGGTTTCACTGCCTGCTGCACAAGCACAAGAACCTGAGTTTGATCCCCAGTTCCAAAAAAAAAAAAAAAAAATTGATGTGGAAATAAGGTACTTCCATGACAAAGAACACGTGAGAAACTTTATGAATAGGAAACCAGCACTCCAAATAATTCTAAACAATTAGAAAAAGACAATGAAGGTCACAACTCCATGAGGTCCAACACAGAAAATTCATCAGGGAAGGCAAGAAATTAAAGGGAGAGGGAGAAAAATAATAAAGAACCAACAACAGGAAAATAACATGAAAATGATAAGTCAATATGTATCAGTCAAAACCATCAATGTTAATGGGCTCAATTCACCAATCAAAAGAAATAGACTGGCAGAATGGATTAAGAAGCAAAATCCAACAATATGCTGTACACAAGAAATGCACCTAGTTCAAAAAGAAACTCATAGACTGAAAGTAAAAAGATGGAAAACAATTCTCCATGCAACAGGAACCCAGAAAAAAGCAGGGGTAGCTATCTTATTTGCAGACAAAATAGATTTCAAACCAAAACTAATTAAGGAGACAAAGGTGATCACTACATCCTTATGAGGAGAACAATACAAAGAGGAAGAGATGACAATCATAAATATATATGTACCAAATACTAATGCCCCCAACTATACAAAACAAGTATTAGGGGACATGAAAAACCAAATGAGCACTGGTAATACAGTTGTAGTAGGGGATCTCAATACCCCACTGTCACAAATAGACAGATCATCTAGACAAAAAATCAACAATGAAATACTAGAACTAAACCAAGATTTTGAACAAATGGGCTTGATGTCTACAGAGTGTTCCACCCCACAAAATCAGAATATACATTCTTTTCAGCTGCACACTGGTCATTCTCCAAAACAGACCACACACTAGCTCATAGAACATGTTTAAGTACATGCAAAGGAATAGAAATTATCCCAAGTATGTTATCAGACCATAGTGCAATTAAACTGATTATCAATAGATAAGAAACCCCAAGAACTTCACAATCACATGGAAATTGAATGACACTCTCCTGAACAACCAATGAGTCACAAAGAAATTAAAGAATAAATTAGACAGTTTTTACAAATAAATGATAATGCCAATACAACATACAGGAATCTATGGGACACAATGAAAGCAGTTCTACTAGGGAAATTCATAGCACTGAATACCCACACTAGGAAAACTGAGCGAGCTCAAATAAACAACCTAATGCTGAATCTTAAGCTCCTAGAAAAAGAAGAACAAAACAAACCCAAAACTCATATAAGGGAAGAAATTATAAAGATCAGAGCAGAAATCAATGTAATGGAGGCTAAGAGAATAAATCAATGAATCAAAGAGTTGGTTTTTTGAAAGAATGAATAAAATCAATAAACAGCCACCATTATCAGGAAAGAAAAGGCTCAAACCCATGCAACTAAGAATGAAAAAGGTGAAGTCACAACAGATCCAGCAGAAATCCAGAGGATCATCAATACCTACTTTGAGAGCCTGTACTCTAATAAAATGCACTTGATCTTAGCCAAAAGGCTGAGAAGCAATGTACTCTAATAAAATGGGAAACACAGAAGAAATGGGCAGATTTCTAGATACATATTAATTTTCAAAGTTGAATGAAGAAGACATGAAATTCTAAACACCCTAATTTCAATCAGTGAAACTGAAAAAGTAACTAAAAATTTACCAACAAAGAAAAGCCCAGATCCTGATGGCTTCACTGCTGAATTCTACAAAACATTTACAGAACTATTCACACTACACTTTAAATTTTTCAATAATATTGAAAGGGAAACAATATTTCCAAATTCCTTCCTGGAAACAAGTATTACCTTGACTCACAAACCAGGGAAAGACCCAACCCAAAAAGAGAAATACAGGCCAATCTCCCTAATGAACATAGATGCAAAAATCCTTAATAAGATAATGGCAAACAGAATACAGAGGGTCATTAAAAAGATCATACACCTGGACCAAGATAGATTTATCCCAGGGATCCAAGGATGGTTCAACATACATAAATCAATAAATATAATACATTATATTAACAGAGTCAAGGACAAAAATCATACGATCATCTCAATTGATGGAGAAAAAGCATTTGACAAAATCCAACACATATTTATGATATAAACCCTACAAAAAATTGGAATAGATGGTCTCTACCTCAATCTGATAAAAGCTATCTATGAAAAACCAACAGACAATATCATACTAAATGGTAAAAAACTGAAATTCTTCACACAAAAATCAGGAACAAGACAAGGATGTCCACTATCAGCACTCCTGTTCAATATAGCTTTAGAAACATTAGCCACAGCAATTAGACAAGAGAAAGAAATAAAAGGAATAAAGATAGGAAAAGGAGACATTAAACTGTCATTATTTGCTGACAGTATGATACTCTATATAGAAGACCCAAAAAACTCTGCCAAAAGATTTCTAGACTTAACTGACAGATTCAGTAGAGTAGCTGGATACAAGCTCATAACTCAAAAGTCAATAGCCTTCTTGTACAAAAATAACAGACTCACTGAAAGAGAAATTAGGGAAACAATCCTTTTCACAATAGCATCCAAAAAATAAAATATTTAGGAACCAATCTAATGAAGGAAGCAAAAGTCCTCTACATTGAGAACTACAGCACTGTGAAAAAAGAGATTGAATAGGATATAAGAAAATGGAAAGACATCCCCTGTTCCTGGGTAGGAAGAACCAATACGGTAAAAATGGCCATACTTGGAAAACTGCTATTCAGATTCATTGCAATCCTGATTGAAATCACACCAGCATATTTCACAGAACTGGAGAAACAATCCAAAAGTTCATCTAGAATCAGAAGAGACCTAGAATAGCAAAAGCAATTCTAGGCAACAGAGACATGGCATGGGGTATCACAATTCCCAACTTGAAAATGTACTACAAAGCCACTGTAATAAAAACAGCATAGTACTGGCAAAGAAACAGACCTGAGAATCAGTGGAATAGATTAGAAGATGCAGAAACAACTCCAGACATACTCAGCCACCTCATCTTTGACAAAGAAGCCAACCATCCTCACTGGAAGAAAGATAGCCTCTTTAATAAATGTTGAAAAAACTGGATTTCAACTTGCCAAAGATTAAAACTAGACCCCTATCTTCCACCAGGCATTAAACTAAAATCAAAGTGGATTAATGAATTAAATATTAAAAAAAGAAACACTAAAGCTGCTGGAAGACAAGTTAGGTCAAAGATATTGGTATAGGAAAGGACTTTATGAACAAATGCTCAGTAGCACAGGAACTACCACAAAGAATCAACAACTGGGATCTCATCTTATTAAAAAGTTTCTGCACTGCAAGAGAAACCAGCAACAGAGCTAAGAGACAAAATACAATGTGGGAAAAAATTTTTACCAGCTGTGCCTCAAACAAAGGTCTACTACCTAGAATATATAAAGAATTTACAAAAATCAGATCCCCCAAATATAAAGAGCCAATCCAAAAATGGGCATCTGAAATGAACAGACATTTCTCAAACAAGGAAGTAAAAGCGGCAAATAAACATGAAAAAATGTTCAACATCACTATTATTCAAGAGATGCAGATGGAAACCATGCTGAGATTCTACCTCACTCCAGAAAAATGGCTGCTATCATGAAATCAACCAATAATGAGTGCTGTTGTGTGGAGAAAGGAACCCTTCTTCATTGTTGGTGGGAGTGCAGGCTGGTGCAACCACTGTGGAAATCAATATGGAGATACCTCAAACAACTAGGATTGGAAGTCCAATTGACCCAGCTATTCCTCTACTGAGTATCTTCCCAAAAGAATTAAAGGAATCATACCACAGTAATACATGCACACCTATGTTTAATAGTGGCACAGTTTGCAATAACTAAAACTTGGAAACAGCCCAATTGCCCACCAACCGGAGAGTGGATAAAAATGTGTTTTTTTAATAAAATGGAGTTCTACTCAGCCATAAAGAATAAGAAACTAGAGACACTTATAGCTAAGTGGATGCACATTGAGGCCATACTCTTAAGTGATATAAGTAGGACACACATGTGTAAATACTGAATAGTTTCTCTGGTGTGAAAAACTAAAGGTGTAAATAAGAATTGAAATGTATAATTGATATTGTGAAATAGGAAGAAAATGTCTAAAGGAATAGTGGAAGTAGGAGGGGTAGGGGAAAGGATATAAGGGGAAAGAAACAATATGAGAAAAGGAAAAACATGGAAACGAAGTCTATGAAAATAGGGAAGGGTAGAGGGGGTGAAGGGAGGGCAGGGGAATGGGGAAAAAATAAGAACCAAGATACATCATGGAAAGGTACAAGATCCCAATGATGAATGTAATCATATTATATACCTAAAATGTACCAATAAACTAAATGGAAAAAAAAAGAAATGCTTTCTATTTATTATTTCCAAAGTAAAATTCAATTGCTTTATTATACTTACACTGTTAAGAATATATTGCAATAAATAGTCAATTTGTGTGCATTATAATAATTTATTCTTATCTTACAAATAACAGCTGTCTCTAAACATATTGTAGTAAAATAATGAATGGGAAGTCAGGCACACTAACACTTGTATTTCATTAGTATATGGTTATAAGAATATAAGTTATGAATGTGATACCTAACAAAATGTTAATGAACATTCATACTACTATAGGCAGCTAAGTTATATAGAAATTAATATACAGTCAGAGAGGGACTGTGCTCTTGTGATAGCCAACCTGACTCCATCTTGTGCCTCAACGCCATTTTGTACCTGTGCTTGAACAAACTGCTTGCACATGAACAAAGTACCCAAAACTCCCACATCCTGCTTGGCAGTAAACTTGCTACAGTTTCAGGATGTTTTGTAGCTCACCTGGTGTGTGTGAAACTTCCTTGTAGTCCCCACTAACCTGGCATGATTATGCTTCTGTAAGATTCCGCTTGCTCTACCTGAGCCCTCCTGAACTGAAAGCATGATTTCAAAGGAGAAATAAAACTGCTTCCCATTCCTGAGGAACCTTTCTGGGCCCTAGTCCCCCTCAGTCGAATGTTGTAATAAATGTGCATGAATCTGGCATAGAGTGTGGCACAT
Source organism: Heterocephalus glaber (assembly GCF_053883595.1). Taxonomy (NCBI): domain Eukaryota; kingdom Metazoa; phylum Chordata; class Mammalia; order Rodentia; family Bathyergidae; genus Heterocephalus; species Heterocephalus glaber. Next base: position 11,896,518 of record NW_028258308.1, on the reverse strand, counting down.
CTCTATTGTCTGAACTTACTTGTCTAAAGCAGCTGGAGGCCCCAGTGAGATGGCCACACCCAGTGGACTGGCCTTACTGTGATCCCTCCCATCTGCAGTAGCAAACTATAGGGGAGGTGCCCCCTGAAATGTTCCAGGGCCCCATAGTCTCACTGCTGACACTGAAGGGATTTCAGAGATGCCTGAGACACCCTCCAAATTTTCCTAAGCCCATCTGGTCTGGTAAGGTCCTTCTGGTTCTGGTGGAGAATAGTAGTCCTTGATGGAGGCATTCCCCAGGCCCCTCCATAAGGTCAGGATGCTGACTGAGGTGACCGCCCTGGTCTGGTCTGGTCTGGCTGTAAACCAGCCAATCTGGTAAATCCCCGGATATAGGGTTGGAATGTCTTTAACCTCTGAATGATTGTTGTATGAGTGAATGAATGACTGGCAATGGGCAGTGCAAAACAATAGACTATTCCATCCATGTCCCAGGACAAAGGGGAGGATCCCCCCTCAGAGTTATGGGACTTATTTGGGGTCCTACTGTGATTCTATGGACGCATCTAAGAAAGGCCAAGTGGGTGCTCTTGTGATGAGATAAATACACCCTAAAGACTGGATGGTCCTTAAAGTGGCTGAGAGGCCATTGGCCAGTCACCAAGTGGTTCCTCACACAAAGGAACACCCCCTCCCTTTGTCTGTCATGACATTATTCAAGGGTGCATGACATAAACACTAAGGCCTCTTTCTTTATGTCTGGACACCCCCACTGTCCCCAAATACTTGGACCTGTCTTCTTTCTCCGAATTTTGACTGACCTCTTGCAGCCAGGACTCCCCCAACTGCCTTCCCACCTGTCTTATTTTCCCCAATACTGTCCCTTCTGTGCCTCACATATCATATTTTGGGACAGATCTCACTGGCTCCAACAGGGTCAAATTCTCTATCTTCTGGAGGGATGTCCTCGCCATTCTTCCCTTGACCAGAGGCCGAGTGATTGGCATTATGGGGGTGCCTTTCAGTTTTGGGATCAGCCTGACTTTGAGTCTTCTCTTCTGGTCCATCTCTTTTGTCACCTTTCTGTCTTCCCTGTGTCCTGTCCACAACAGAGCACAGGTGAATATTTAATTCAGTCAGTTCTCACTCATCTGCTTTTTATTGACCTCTGTCTTGGGCAGCCACTGTCTATGTTCATCAGTGCTTTCCCTCCTGGGTCTTAGACAACTTAAACCAAGTTTTGGGGATATCCTCTGACCATAGGTGGCTTTGTTGTCCTAAGGGTATTCTTTCCCTCCCTCTCAACCCTGGACCTTTGTTGACTTTGCAGTTGAGGCTATCCTATGACCCTTACAGGAGGAAGCATTTTGGAGTCTTTTCACCTTCCTCCAGTGGAAACATCAGTGGCTTCTGAGCCCTTGACATAGATACAGGGGTCCTGGTCCTTCTCTTTAACCCCTAATCAATGTACTGTCTGGCCCCTCTAACCGGGGACCCTTTTGATATCCTCTCCCTCATGGTGCTTTGTCTTCTTTTCTTTTTATTTGTTCTTGCAGCTCCTATTCTTGGGCATTTTCTGCCTGCCCTAAATCTCAGTCATAGGGTTGTCATCTTCACAACCTGTTACACCCCTGGTCTGTATGGTTAGCAATTTTTCCTCAGGATTTTCTGATATTTATGGAGTGAAATTGTTAAGGGACAAACTCCGCACTTTCTGTGGGTTTGAGTGGCCCTCTTTTGATGTGGGCTGGCCTTCTGAGGGCTCCCTAGACCCTGCCTTGGTTCACACAGCTTGGAGGGTTATTACTGAGTCACCAGGACACCCTGATCAGTTTCCTTACATTGATTCCTGGTTTACTCTAGTGCAGCAGCACCCTCCTGCATGGTTAAAGGCCTGTGCTACAAAAGCCTATTCAAAACTCCTTGCTTCCAAAAGCTGCTCTCCCCCTCTTAGGCAAACTCTGGAAAGGCAGAAACCAGTTCTGCAGCAGTCAGATGCTGAGGAAGTCCTCCCCTGTCTACCTTTGTATAACCCTACTTCACCCCCCTTTTCTGTCCATCCTGATCCATCTGCTCCCGACTCCCTCCTTTCTTCCTCTATTTCCCCTGCTACCTTTCCTGCCATATGAGAGCATCCCTGATCCTGGCAAAAGGTCACCACCTCAGGAAGATGCAGCCCAGAGATTCTCTTTCTTTGAGGGAGGCCCCTCCTTCCAATGGGGCAGGACCAGGAACCTGCCTGTTCCTGGTATATGTTCCCTTTTCCACTTCTGACCTCTACAACTGGAAAACCTAGAACCCACTACTCTCTGAGAAGCCCCAGGCTTTTATTTCCCTGATAGAGTCAATCTGTAGGACTCATCTACCAACCTGGGATGACTGTCAACAGTCATCCTACTGTGGCTCAGATGTCACTCCCTTCATACAAACTGTCTTTGACCGCTGCCTTGTCTGAGGAGTATCTCCTCTCTGGGGGAAGAAAACCCAGAAGAAATAAGCCCTGGGGGCTTATTGGACAGACTCCAGGAGGAGTTCCCAAAGGTGTGTGCAGAAACTAACCTACCAGACTTGGCTGCCCACCATGCCCCAGTGAAAGTCGAGCTATTGTCCACAGCCATGCCTGTGTGAATTTGACAATACCTCATCTCTCAAAAGACCAGACAGGGGATAGACCCTCACATTAAGAGGTTAATGGACTTCCAGATATTAACTCCCTGCAAGTCTCCATGGAACACCCCATTCCTGCCAGTACAAAAACCCAGGGCATCATATTACAGGCTGGTTCAGGACTTGAGAGAAGTTAACTAGTGAGTGGTAACTCTGCATCCTACTGTCCCCAACCCATACACCCTCCTGAGTTTGCTGTCTTCTGAGCACAAAGTGTATACTGTGCTAGATTTAAAGGATGCTTTTTAAAATGTACCCCTTGCCCCAGCCAGCCTATTTTTGCTTTTGAGTGGACTAGTCCAGTTTCCAGAGACTCCTGCCTGTTCACCTGGACTCAGCTACCTCAAGAATTCAAAAATGCACCCACCCTTCCCTCCAGAAGGACTTGGTGAGTTTTTTATCCCACCACCCTAATCTCACCCTGCTTCAATATGTGGATGATTTGTTATTAGCTGCTACTAGCTATTAAGAATGCCTGCAGGGGACATGAAAGCTTCTTCAGTTTCTAGAGGAGTTGGGCTACTGTGTCTCAGCCAAGAAGGCACAACTCTGTGCCCCTAAAGTATCATACCTGGGGTATGAAATCTCAGAAGGAAGAACAACCTCTTCCCAGGCCAGGAAAAGGGCCATCCTCCAGATACCCATACCAACTACCAAGAAACAGGTATGAGAATTCCTAGATGCAGCTGGATACTGTCGCCTGTGGATACCTGGGTTTGCTGAAATAACTTGGGCTCTCCATTCTGCCATGGGAGGAAATCAGCCCCTGGACTGGGGAATAGATGAAGAAGAAGCCTTCCAGAGTCTGACAAGGGTTTTTGTATCAGCTCTGGCACTACCTGATGTTACTAAACCTTTTCATCTATTCATTCATGAGGTAAGAGGGATTGCTAAGGGAGTCCTAAAGCAGTCCTTGGGACCCTAGAAGCACCCTGTGGCCTATCTGTCTAAAAGATTAGATCTTGTGGCCTCAGGATGGCCTTCATGTCTTTGAGCAGTAGCTGCCACAGCTTTATTGGTCAAGGAGGCTGATAAGTTGTCCCTTGGATAGGACCTAGTCCTAACTGCCCCTCATTCAGTAGAGACTCTGCTCAGGAGGTCAACTAATACATGGATGTCAAATGGCTGCCTCACTCAGTATGAAAGCTTCTCGCTGGATGAGCCTCACATAGTCTTCTTAGCAGGACAGGATCTGAATCTGGCTACACTTTTGCCAGATGATGATCAGATATCCCAATTCACAACTGTGAGGTGCTGGACCAGATCCAGACTTAATAGACAACTCCTTGACTGACACAGATGCCACCTTCCTCACAGATGGAAGGAGCATGGTGGTAATTGGGGTGCGGAGGGTGGGAGCTGCAGTAACTACTGTTGATCAAGTCATTTGGGCCCAGCCTCCACTGAGGAGACCTCAGCCCAAAAGCCAGAACTGATTGCTTTGGTCTGGCCCTTGAGATGGGGAAAGGAAAAGAAGATAAATGTATACACTGACAGTAGGTATGCCTTTGCTTCTCTACATGTCCAGATGAGCATCTACAAGGAGAGAGGGCTTCTGACAGTTGCAGGAAAAACTGTCAAAAACAAAGAAGACATATTGTCTCTCCTAGAGGTGGTATGGCTTCCCAAGAAGGTGGCTGTCATTCATGTTTGGGGTCACCAAAAGGACAATACACCTGAGGCTAAGGGAAATCAGCTTGTAGATCATGTAGCCAGAGGGGCAGCCCTGAAGCCAGCCCTTAGTCATCCTGCCTACTGTGAGTACTCCTCCCCCTTTGCTCCCATCTTGCCCTACTTACAATGAAGAAGAAGATAAAGAAACAAGCCATCTGCAAGTAAAGAAAGATCCCCAAGGCTGGTGGAAATGTTCAGATGATCATATCTACCTCCCCCAGGCATTAGCAGCATTTGGTCATGCAAGCAAATTCAGCAGCAGCATTTGGTCATGCAAGATGGCCAAGCTTCCAGCTCCAAGATACTGCTTTTCAAAGCTCCAAGGGCTGGTCTGCCAGGCCACTCTTAGGTGTCCAACCTGTGTACAACTAAATCCCCACCAGGGCCCATCTGCACCCCTTTGAATCAGATGCCAGGGTAGGAATCCTGGAGAACACTGGTGTAGGGGACAGGGGAAGGGGACATTACCAGAACCTTTGCAGTGAGTCCTGGTCTCCTGCAAGCCATGGAAGCACATGACAAATTAGAGGAAAGGTAGAAAAATGAGACTGAGAAGAAGCTGAGCTTTGGGTCTGATCAGTGCTGCTCTGGGCAGCAAAGATGAAAGCCCCCAGCTTACTGCACCTTTTACTCAGTACATTGGGAGACCCAAAGTGTAACAAATGACTTGCAGAGAGTTCAGTACATCCTGCATAAATAAGATGTAACAATCCAAGAACAAGGAGGAACTGAGTAGATATTTGTTCCTCCCAGGATGTTTTCAGCTCCAGGATGTTTCTTGTCCTGGAGAATCCCAGCATCACTGGATCATTGAGGTCTCAGTTGTGACCAAAGGCCAAAATGCAATTATGTCTCGGAATTCCATAGCTGGGCTGTAGGCAGGAGAACTAGGCTAACCAAATGATTTTTCCCTAAAATTATGCAGCATTGCTCCCGACACACTGGGAAGTGGATTTCACAGAAAAACCACCAGCGGGTGGCTATCACTACCTCCTGGTTTTCACAGATACCTTCTCAGGATGGGCAGAGGCCTAAGCTACTCTGCAGGAGACTGCCACTGTGGTGGCAAAGAAACTTCTTCAGGAATTAATTCCCAGATTTGGACTGTCAGTATCCATTGGACCTGACAATGGCCCCACCTTTGTAGCTTCTATAACTCAGTTGGTCAGTAGGGCACTGGGTATAAATTGGAAACTCCACTGTGCCTACTGACCACAAAGCTCAGGACAAGTGGAATGGAGGAACTGAATCCTAAAATCTACTCTGAATAAATTGACGCTGGAGACTGGTGAAGGGTGGGTCAGCCTGCTGACTTTGGCTGTCCTTAGAGTTAGATGCACCCCTTACAAAGCAGATTTTACCCCTTATTAAATTATATTTGGAAGACCCCCCCCACTCCCCAAGGTTAAAAGTGAGGTATTAGAAAGATTTTCTAACCAGTCCCTGTTAAAGTATCTCCAGTCTCTCCAACAGGTACAGAAAACTGTTCACTCCCAGGTACAAGCTACTCAGCCCCTACCCAGCTCTACACTGTACCATGTGTTGCAGCCTGGGGATACTGTCTTCATCAAGGCCTTTCATAGTGAAGGACTGACTCCAGTCTGGAAGGGACCCTACACAGTTGTCATCATGATGCCCTCAGCTCTCAAGGTTGATGGAATCTCTTCATGGGTTCACCATTTGTGCATCAAGCAGGCAAAACAGTGAACTGCTGACTTGGGACCTGATCCTTTAAAGCTAAGACCAGTCCGGAAGGGACCCTACACAGTTGTCATCATGATGCCCTCAGCTCTCAAGATTGATGGAATCTCTTCATGGGTTCACCATTTGTGCATCAAGCAGGCAAAACAGTGAACTGCTGACTTGGGACCTGATCCTTTAAAGCTAAGGCCAGTCCAATCATGATTGTGACACTTGCCCTTATTATTTTGGGGCTGATGAGGCTGAACTCCGGAGAGATTCAATGAGGACAGTTACACTCCTTTCTCCTTACCTCCTTTAACTCAGGAGAAATTCTAGGTAATGTCACTTTTAGTACCATCCACCCCTGGAAACCTCTCAGGTTGCCTGAGGTCAATCTCTGTAAATTAGTTAGAAGAGATTGGAGAAACTACTACTATCAGTTCATAAGCCTGGGAAATTGTGACTTCTACGCATGTCCAGGATTCAATCCATTTGGACAGAAGGATTGTGGGTCCCCAACTGACTTCTACTGCCATAAATGGGGCTGTGTAAAGATTGTCTCCTGTAGTGGGGGATCAAATATCACTAATAATATCATAATTTGGAAATGTGGGTGCCGAGTCACAATTCTGATACAAAGGCCCAAGGACTCTAAATGAGCCACAGGATGGAGTTGGGACTTCTGCTTCTGGCTCTCTGGAGGACTAATTCCTGACCCAGGTGAAATCATTACTTTTCAAACCTGGTTACTAAGCAAATCACTGAGACAGCTGATGGGACCCTTAATAAAGGTAAAGAACCCTTTACTTGAACCTCACCCTGTTGTCCCTCATTCAAAGCATTCACTCTTAGCTACCAATAGAGCAGACCCTCCATCAGTACTGCCTCCCTCCCTTTTCTCCATGTTGGGAGCCATCCACATATGTTAAACCTGACTAAACCACACCTGGCTCTGTTGGCTCTGTCTAAAAGCAAAGCCTCCATATTATGTGGGTGTGGGAGTTTTGGGCTCAATCAAAGCTTCAAGTACTGCCTTGGCATGCACTTCTGCAAAGCCTCCCTTGACAATTGGTGAAGTTTATGGAAACACAACCTGTCTGGCAACTTCTTCTTATGATACGAGTAACTCCCCTTTCCATGCTGTGTATAGCCAAACCATGATTCTGGAGACTTTGAAGGCTTATTTTGCCCCTAATGGCACTTGGCTAGCTTGTACCTCAGGATTCACTAGGTGTGTCAGAATTCCTGAGCAAGATACTAGAAGTCTTGTGCATCCTGATGTGAGTTCTTCCTCAAGTTTATGTGTACAGAGGACCACAGGGATGGGATTTCATAGCACCTCCAGGACTACCATACAGATTACCATACAGACAGAAGTGAGCAGCCCCCATAGCCCTTCCAATTTTGTTGGGTTTGGGATAGCTGGCTCAGTGGCACTTGGAACTGCTGCATTGGCTAGAGGAGAACTCAGAACTTTGGCAGACCAGGTAGACAGTGACCTAGGAAGCCTGCAATATGCCGTTGAGACTCCCAAGTAGACTCATTAGCTGAGATGGTCCTCCAGAATTGAAGGGGGCTTGATCTAGTGCTCTTGGCACAAGGAGGATTATGTGCTGCTCTAGTGGAAGCATGTTGTTTTTATGCCAACAAGTCTGGTGTAATCCATGATATCCTTCAGAAGGTCAAGAAAAATCTAGATAGGCATCAGAAGGAGAAGGAAAGTAAAAACTCATGGTATCATAACCTGTTCAATTGGAGCCCTTGTGTAACTACTTTTATCAATGAATTGGCTGGTCCCCAATCCTAACCCTCATCCTGCTTTTTCTCAGGCTCTTGATTGGCCCTTGTATTCTTAACTGGATAATCAACTTTGTAAAATAATGAGTAGACTCTGTTAAACTAATGTATATGAGATCCTACTACAATTCATTGTATAATCCCCTGTTCATTCAGGAGGGTCTCATTGAGTCAACACTTTGACATGTTTAGAGGAGTTGGGAATGTGATAGTCAACCCGGCTCCTATTGTGCTTTGATGCCATTTTGTACCTGTGCTTGAACAAAATGCTTGCACATGAACAAAGAACCCAAAACTCCACATCCTGTTTGGCAGTAAACTTGCTACAGTTTCAGGATGTTTTGTAGCTCACCTAGTGTGTGTGAAACTTCCTTATACCCCCCACTAACTTGGCATGATTTGGCTTCTATAAGATTCTGCTAGTTCTCCCCTAAGCCCTCCCCAACTGAAAGCATGATTTCAAAGGAGAAATCAAACTGCTTCCCATTGCCAAGGAACCTTTCTGGGTCCCAACCCACCTTGGCCACAGGCTATAATAAATGGGCATGAATCTGGCATAGAGTGTGGCACACCTCTATTGTCTGAAATCATTCATCTACAACACTGTCTAGGAAATCAGTGAAAAATATAGATATCAGAATTGTGGCTGGAGGTGCATCTGAAGAAAGCAAGATCTCAATGTCACAATAGCCTGACTTGCATGCTTCCAAAAGAGATAAGCAGAACTAGAGACTATTATGTAATTACTACCACCCAATCCATTAAATCAAGATATGCATCAGACACCCTGGTGTGACCAGAATATCTGGAACCACCCCATCCCAAAATGTTTCTGTTTTAGAAGTCATAGATAAGGTAAGGTTAATGATATCAAGTTCTGTTGAAGAAGTGCAGCAATACTAGTTTAAATTGGTCCTATAGAAATGTGTGACATTATTTACTGAATAAACCATGCATATCCTAGTATTCAGCAAGTATATACTAAGTAAATGCTCTGTGCTAAGTATATGCAGGAGAAATGCACAATATGTACATCAAAAGGTAGGTGCAAAATATTATTAACTGCATTGTACAAAGAACCAAAACTGGAAAAATTTCAACATGAAGAAACTTTAAAAGGAGGTAAATAAAATCATGCTATTTAAATGGAATATTATAAAGCATTAGGTATATATAAAATAAAAGGATTCAAAACCAAAAACCCCTGACACAGATAAAAAAAATAGAGGATCTGAGGAACATGATGGAATCCCAACATAGGAAACAAATGGAATCCATAAAACAGATAAAAAAAGATGTTCAAGACATTAAAAACTCTATCAAAAGTCTGAGCATCAGAATGAACCAATATGAGGATAGAATTTCACATATAGAAGATAAGATTGCAATTAGTGACCAGGAAAAGAAAAATTGCTTTAAAATTGTAAGCAAACATGAGAAATCAATCCAGCAGCTGCTAGACAATGCAAAGAAGAATAACATAAGATTGATTGGAGTCAATGAAGAAAGAGGAGAGAGTGCAGATGACATAAAAAAACTGTTAACACAAGTGATGGCAGAAAACTTCTCAAGGAGGGGAAAAGAACTTGACATATAGATAAGTGAGGCATATAGGACTCCAGCTAGCCTTAATCAAAAAATCTACACATAGGCATATAATAGTTAGGATTCCAGAAATCCAACAGAAGAACAAAATTCTACAAGCAGTGAGAGAAAGAAACAAATCATATACAAAGGAAAGCCCATCAGAATCACAGCAGACTTCTCAATGCAAACCCTCCAGGCAAGAAGAGCTTGGAGTGATGTATTGCAAACCCTAAAGGAAAACAACCTCCAACCTAGATTGATGTACCCTGCAAAACTATCTTTCAAAATTGATGGGGAAATAAGACACTTTCATGACAAAGAGCACCTCAGGAAATTCATGAATACCAAACCAGCACTCCAAAAAGTTTTAGACAATACCCTAGGAAAAGACAATGAGGATCACAACCCCAGGAAACCCAGCAGAATGAATTCATTGGGCATGACAAATTAAATGCAAAGGGGGAGAATCCAACAAAAAGAAAAAGTCATGACAAGGCTTTTAAAACTTTTAACTTCATCTCCCTAATGAGTGTATAATTCAATCTTGTTATTGTACTGATTATTATTTTTCTGATTCTAGAGCTGCACATCTTTCCTTGTGCTATATTGGCTATTTATCATCTTCTTACATCTACATTTTAATTGGGTTGTCTATTAATGAGCTCTAAGAATTCTTTATATATTCTGCTCATAGGTTATATGTATTGTAAATATTGTCTGTTTAAGGACTACTTTGCATTTTAATGATGTCATTTAAGTTCAAAATTTTGATGGAATCCCATTTATCATTTTTTTTCTTTTATACATCATGTTTTTTGTATCCTAGATAGTTCTTGCCTACCCTGAATTCATAAATATTTTCCCTTATAATTTCTTCTTAAAGTTTTATACTTTTAGGGTTTCTTATTTAGGTTCGTAGATCCCTTCAAGTTATTTTCATGTATGGAAATAAAGGGTTGAGGTTAATTTTTTATATACAGATACCAGGTGTTCTAGTGCCATTTGCTGAAAACACTGTCTCTTCCTTGGCTCTTGAATTGAGTTTATATTCTATAAAATGCTAATGTTAAATAATCTTTCAAAACTCAGTGGACTATATATGTGTGGTTCTATTTCTAGATTCTCTATTTTGTTCAAATGATCTATTTGTCTTTCCTTACACCAACACTGCCTTGATTACTGTAGCTTTAAAAGAAGTCTTAAAATTAGGTACTAAACGTCTTCCAACACTGTTTTTGTTTTTGTTTTCATTTTTAACTTTTCTAGATCCTTTTTACTCCTACATAACATTTAAATTTCAATATCCAATTCTTCATTTATAGCAAGTATACACAGACCTGAATTTTTATAGGTACCTTGTGTTTTCTAATCCTGCTAAATTCAAGTACAAGTTCTAGGGGCTCCTAGAGATTTCTTAGTATTTTCTCTGTAGATGATCATTTCATCTACATATAAAGATTTTGCTTCTGCCATGCCACTCCTATCCTGATTGTGTCATTTTATTGTCAGACTATTTTGGTGGGAACTAGGCTTCAAAGTTTAATGGACAGATAAAGAGTAAGCATATCTGCCCTTCTTCCTTGCCTGAAGGAGAAAGCATTGTATCTTCTCCATTTGTATAAGGCATTCTCAGTGGAAGTATGGAGTACATGTCTTTAATCTGTTGAGAAGTTTCTGTTCTACTTCTATGCTCCTGATAGCTTTTACCTTGAACAGCTGTAGAATTTGGTCCAATACTTTTTCTCCAACTAGTGACAGGATCATATGGCTTTTGCCTTTCCTCTGTTAAAATGATGACTTTTGGGGGTGGATCTTCCAATGCTGAACCAACACTGCCATCCCTATAACAAAACCACTTTCTACATCCTGACAGATCTGACTTCCAATAGTTTGTTTTGTTAAACAAATTTCTATCTATGTTCATACTTTTTTCTTCTATTATCTTTATCCAGTTTTAGGATTAGCACAATGTTGAGTTCCTCAAATGAGGGGAGAAGTGTTCCTTCTTTTTTCTGCTTTAATTGTTTGATATAATTTATCAGTTAAAATGTTTGTGAGCCTGCTCTTGTTATATAGGTAAGTTTTCAAGCTAGGAATATACTTTCTTTAATAGGTGCTATTCAAATTTTATATTTCCTCCAGAGTTAGTTTCATTAATTTGTCTTCCAAAGTACTCCTTAGAAGTTGTCAAATTTATTTCAAAAAAGATTTTTGTAATGTGCTCTCTATATCCTTTTAAATTCTATAAAATCTGTGGTAATGTCTCCTATATCTTAATGCTGTAATTTTAAAATTGTATAACTGATATTGTGTAACAGGAAGAAAAGGTCTAAAAGACCAGGGGAATTGGGAGGGGTAGGGGAAGGGAAAAATGGGAAAGGAAAAAATATGAAAAGAGGAAAGAAAATGGAAACAAGGTCTTTGCAAATAGGGAAGGGTGGAGGGGGTGAAGGGAGGGCAAGGGAAGGGGAAAAAAATAAGAACCAAGATACTCAGGTAAAGGTACAAGATCCCAATGCTGAATGTAACTGTATTTTATACCGAAAATGTACCAATAAACTTAATGGAAAAAAAAACCCAAAACACCCTGTAGAAACATATAATAACAGGAAGAAATTCCACAAAGACTGCAGTGTGTGCACCTGTGGAAAAGTGTCAAAGCAGGATTTTCATGCACACTATGCTCTGCCTAATAGGTTTTGTCTACACCTGAGCATCACACAAAGTATAATACACCCACACCACTCTCAGATTTGTTTACTTAAAAAGTTTTCTTTTGATTTTTCTGGTAGAAGTAGCCTAATTCAGTGCAATGGCACAAGAAAAGCTAGATTTGGAACTTTGGGAAGAGGTCAAAAGTGAAACATCAGATTACTCATGGATGACAAATATGATCCATTATGGTAAAATACATGTTTTCATAACAGAAAAGTGGTGTGGGTATATGATGATGATGGTGATAGGAACTTTGATGTTGGCCATGAGTATAAAAGTTGCTGTGACAGTGAAATGGAATGAGAATCAACCAATAGAGACATAGGAAATACAGACCACCCTGATTCAGAGAATGAAGAAAACAGCAATGTCAGCACTTACTTGACTGGTTAAAATGTTACAAAATTGTCACGCAATGAAATGGAATGATCCAGTGTTAGAAATAGGTCCAAAAATATAATGAGGATTTTGGCAGGGGTGAAACCTATTGGACAGAATGCCAGTATTGCAATTTAATGCTGGAAATTATAATAGACAAAATGCTAAAAAATTTTGTGAAATACATAAAGGCTAAAACACAAGTAAAACTTTCTTCATGCACCAGTAGCCATACTCAAAAATGTATTTATTATGAAACCTAACTAGCTGAACTGAAAGCATTCACAGGACTGCTGTTCATAGCAGGGCTTTCTCATGGTAATTGCAAGAATGTAAACAACTTATGGAAAAGTGATAGGTGTGGGTTAGAAGTTTGTAGAATAATAATGACACTGAGGAAATTTGTTTCCTTCAAAATTGCCTGAGGTTTGATAACAAAACCACTTGCCAAAAAAGCAAAAGAATTGATAATCTGGCTGCTATCTGTTCATTATTTGACAGATTTGAGAGTAATTGCCAAGCAATTTACCAATGAATACATGACTACTGATGAACATCTTGTAGCATTACATGGTCTTTGTACATTCTGGCAGTATATGCCAAAAGAAACTTTGAAAATATGGCATAAAAATTTATGCCCTTGTAGATGTGAAGATTTACTGTGCTTTCAATTTAGAATTTTATCCTGGAACTCAGCCACCAGGTCCTTATCCATATAGTAACAACTGAATGATGTTGTGAACAAACTTGCTAATCCTATCTCCCAAACTAATCAGAATATTACATTGGACAATTGGTTATCCAGTTTCCAATTGATGTTACATTTGCTAACAGGGCACAAATTGATAAGCACAGGAACTATATACCAAAACAAAGCAGAAATTCCAAATGAAATGTTGAAATTTCCAAGCAGAGAATTGTATAGTATAATCTTTGGATTTCTGAAAGATATAATACTGGCCTTGTATATGGTAAAAAAAAAAAAAAAAAAAAAAAAAAAACAACTGATACTGCTGATGTTAAAATTACACTGTGATGGAAATATTGATAAGGAAATCTAAAAAAACCAGACACCTGAGATGGAAACTTTCTACAATGAAATCAAAGGCAGAGTAGATATTGTTGATAAGTTATGCAGCAACTATGATGTCACTTGAAACACAGAGCACTGGCCAATGGTTGTGTTTTACTTGATCCTAAAAGTATGGCACAAACAGTTTGATAGTTTACAAAGAATTAACAAGTGCAAAATACCACAAAGAAATTTTCTTAGAGGATTGAGATTGACACTCATAAGAGATCATTTACAGCAAAGGAAAAACAAAGTGTTTCTGGCCAAAGAACTACATAAAAAAATTATGGAGTAGGCTAGTGAGCTGACAGGTGAACAAGCAGATGCAATATCCCAAAAGCCTACTACAACAGGAAAACCTAAAAGATGTCAACTGTGCCCTATGAGGAAGGACAAAAGGACAAAATGACAAACATACACGCTATCAGTATAAATGAAACTTGTGTATGGAACATGCAATTTCCATGTGTGGAGACTACCTTGGGTGTGACAATTGAAGCAAAAATTACTTTTTGTTATAGAGTCTTATTGGTATTTTCATTGTAGTTCACATAGGTTTTTATTTCTGATGTTGTCTTTCAAGTTTTGTGAGCAACTAAACAGCTGATGTGAAAATGTTGATTTTTTTTTCAAATTTGCAATACATATTAAGAATTCAATACTTTATTTTATTGATATTTTATGTTTCTTCTAACTAAGCATTGCTCCTGACAAAGCAGTAAGACCAGTGAGATGTTGAGTATGTCCTACAAAAAGGCCAGGAAAGCAAAAACTATGTGCTGCCACAATATATTTGTATAAAATATGCCGTTGTCATGTGTGAAGACCGAGTTAGGTGTGATAATTGAAGTAAAGATTATTTTTTGGTAGAGTGATATTGATATTTTCATTGAGGTTCATGAAAGTCTTTTATTTCTGATATTCATTTTTATATTTTGTACACCAAAAATTGTCATTGTTGAAAATTTTGATGCTTCTGTATAAACACTCAATAAATATTAAAAATACAATCCTTTATTTTTGTGATTTCTTCCAGTTAAGCACTTGTTGTTTAATATGATTAAATTCATGGATTAAAATTAATAATTCAATAAAAATATTCTAAAGAATAAAAGTTTGACACACTCATGTTTATACTCCTTTATAACAAAAAAAAAGGGTTGCTCCTGTTAAGAACAAAAAAGGCTGAGAAGTAGGAAGAAAATGTGCAAATTGAGGGGGAGGGGAAAGGCTAGAAAAGGAAAAGGGGAAAAATAAAAAGAAGAAAAAAATAGAAACAAAGCTTTTATAAATAAAGAGGGGAAGAAGGGTTGAACAGAGGGGAAGGGAATGGGGGGAAAAGAGAAGTCAAGATGTATTATGTTCAGGTGCAAATTCCCTATGATGTATGTGACCATAATGTATATCAAAGGTATACCAATAAAATTAAATTTAAAAAGAGAAAAAAATATGAAAGGAAGAAAATTTGAAGATGAAGTTAAGGTACTGAATAAACAAATGTTAAAGGAAAAATTGAAATTACATAAAACAAATGTCAAGATGTCTTCTAAGCAATTAAAATATTTGGAGATGAAGTCTCAGTAAAAAATTGGAGAACACATGGTGGGAGATATGTAAAATACTAGAACACAGACATTCCAAAAATTCCAAATTTGAAAGTTTTTGAACAAAGTTGTGCTGCCACAGTTGGAAAACCCCAAACCATGAAACCTTATTTCCTGTACAGTTATTAAAAGTATTGTATAAAATTATCTTCAAGATATGTATATGATGTATAAGAAACACAAATAAATTTCCTATTTAGACTTGAGTATCATCCCCCAAATACTTATTATTTACATGCACACATTTCAAAATTGTTTAAAAATCCAAAATCTGAAAGCTTCTGTTCTCACCCATTTCAGATAATAGATATTCACCAAGTAGTCACTAAGGAGGAAACATTGCAACAAGAGTTGCTCAGAGAAGCAAGCACCTCAAGAGTGCATTAAGTTCATGTTCTTTCTGTCCTGCAGAGTTCCCTTTTTGTGTGTGAACACATATGGATCTGGAGGTCTTCTGCCTAGCAGAACTATGAAAGATTGCTTTTTTGGATTTCTTCTCCTTTCTGAGACTTTTTATCTGTCTTTATATTGAATTTCATTCAATCACTGAACTAAGCCATCTGAAAAAGACATCACAGCAAGGGGTTCTGACTTGATGTGTCACTGCTTACTTGAGAGCTTGAATTTTTAAATATGACAGTAATTATGGCAGTCTTTGGAGTTATTAAAATAAATAAGTCATGCTCCCTATCCTTGAAAGCTTATAACCTAGTAAAGGTAGAAATGTCTAAAGGAAAAAAAAAAAGCATAATGTTCAGGACTGGGTCTTTGGAAAAATAGAGATTTCTGCACAAGATCATAAGCTCAAATCATAATATATTTTCTGTCACAATAAAAATTTATATCTGGGATAAACTAAAGAAGAATTTAGGGAAAATTAGATATATTCTTCAAGTCTTAAAATAGCTTTGGAAACAAGGACAATTATGAAGTGATATTTGAAGGGGTACTGGAACTTTTAACTTGATGAAAAAAGATATTTATAATTGTTCTTGCTTAGCAATATTCTTTGGCGTGCCTCTTTAATTAGCATTTTAAAATGTTCTATCCTGTAACTTTTCCCTTACTAGGCAGTTTCTTCAGCAAACTGTGCTTAGAGCTACCTCATACTTGGAAGAAGGTCTCAATTTAAGAAAATTGTTCTCATTCATGCCATTTGTACTCATCTCTTCTAGGATATTCTGCCTTTGTGACTCATTCTCCCTTGAGTTCAGTTATTCACAGCCGAACCTCAGGCTTGGTGTTAGTTGCAAACTCTAGATTTGTCCTTTCCTTCCTTATGAAATTGTAAGAAGTCCTCTGCAGCCATTCTAGACAGCTAATCAATAGGACACTGTTGCTTAAAAGTGGAACAGCAAACCGCAGTGAACTGTGAAATTTCCTTAAGAGGATGTCTAATTTAGTTCAACTGATTAAAAAATTAAATGTTTTGCAAGGTGTAGTGGTTCATATCTGTAATTTCAACACTCTGGAGGTTGAGGCAGGAGGATCACCATGAGTTTGAGGTAAACCTAGGCTCTATACTGAGTCCAAGGCCAGCTTGAACTATGTAGTGAAACCCATATCTCAAAAAAAAAAAAAAAACAAATAAAAAAGAAAGAAAATTAAATATGTTTATAAATATTCTAAAAAATTAGTCTTCTGTCTTAGTAGAGGAAGTTAATGGGTCTCAGAGTGGTAAAAATAAAACGAAACATAGATAAAAGGTAGCTCAGTCTGTTTCAAAAACACTAATTTTAATCAAGAAAATACAAGCGTATTGGTTCAGGTAATTAACCGGCATTTAATTGAATTCAACAAATAGTTATTCCATTATATTTTGGATGAAATACAAATCAAGGTTGAATTGTACCCCCAAATTACTCATACCTATTTTAAAGGTAAATATTACTTAAGAGAGATTCTTACCTTTGGTGGATATCACCTAATTGTTTCCCTAAAATATCATATAATAATGAAATGTTCCATTTCAATGTTTTATGCTAGTGATATAGGCAAACAGCATTGAAAAATCACACCCATGCTGTTTAATTTACAGTTGTTCATTTATTTCTTCCCAGCTCAATTTACAGAAGATAGAGTAAAATTAGCTAAATACATAAATCAAATTTTTAAAATCCAAGAATATTTCTAAATAGTTATACTGCCTTTTTATTAATGCTATTGAATAGAAAGTTTTAAATTTGAATATCATTACTAAATCCTAAATCAATGACATTAACTCAAACTGTAATATTCAAATAAAAGAAAAAATGTCTTTCCGAATTAACAGTTGATTTATCATTAAAAATGACTAACATGACGTGTAATGTAAAGCAAATACCAAGATTGGCAGCTTGCCACTAAAATTGCCTTATTGCTAAAGAATTTATAAAAGAAAGAAATTTTTGCTTCATGGGTTGAAAGATATAAAATCAAGATTATTTAAAAGAAATGACAAACTGTAGTCTTTTGGATTTTGCCTTTTGACTCAACATGAACACCCAAGAATTTAATTATATTCCTTTCTCCCCAGAATATTCAAAAAACCAATTGTTCAATTTTTCTCTATATCTGGAATCTCTGCTTCACTGCCTTTCAGAGAATGACAGTTACAATAGTAAATGATACCAAAGGATACAATGTATGTTCCTTTATAATTTTATCTAAGTGGCAGAAATCTTATCTTCAAAAGTTTAACAATGAAAGACTATCTCACCATTAGAAAATTCAATAATATTACAGTGAACATCTAGAAAGGTGATGAGATTGTTGTTCATGAGAAAATTGAAAAATCCATTGTTGTCACAAATTAGAATTATTTTCAAGAATAGGAAAAAACTGAATATTAATAAAAGAAGGTACAAGAGAAATTATAGAAGTATTTTTACAGTTAGAACAATTTCATTTTTAGAAAATCATACAGTCAAAGCTCATTTTTAAAATGTGAAATTTTTCCTAAATTACAGATAATCAATGCCCTATATGAAAAACACCTAAGTTGACATAATATTCATGAAAGTACAAATACACAGAATTATAAAACTGTTGAAACTAGAGAGGAATCTGGAGTATATTTAATCCAGCAACCCATGGAGAATATTCCTAAAGTATATTTAATCCAGCAACCTATTAAAAATCCTTTACACAAATATTCTAGAGGTGATCTCTTGTCTCTATCTCTATGATTTTGGAGTGTCAATGTCCCCTAAGAAGACTAGGCTATCATTTGCCAAGTCTCAGTGTTGCATGGATCATAGTACTGGATTAAATACTGCATTCATGAAACTTTTTACAGCAAGTATTTGCATTTCTCTAAAAAATTAGAGTTTTCATTTAAATAAAATATGGTTCACCGTAAAATATATTCTCTAGAGTTCTGTAATTTCTCAGTTTTAAAAAAATACAAAAGTTTAATCATGAGTCAACTGTCTGTACTTGAGAACTTTTTCATAAAATAATGAGATATACAATAGCCATATGCTCACTTTAAGTCCACATAAATAAGTGCATACATACATACATACATAAAGTAAGGGGAAAGTGAATCAATACCTAGAGGATCTGTAGGATTAAAACATGTACTTATTGACAATTTTAGACATTTTTATATCCAAGGCATAATGCCAGATGAGGATATCCACAAAATTTCTAAGTTTATCATGTGGAAGAACATTCATGTTTATGAAACATTGTTATATTACTATAGAAATATGCATTCAGCATAAACTTTGGATGTTAGTATAATCTCTCCCAAATCCTGACTGAGACAGTAATCAGGAAATAGGATTAGAAATGTCATAGTAAGATACAGGGGCAATTTCCCTGAATATTTCTAAAAAGAAGCAATCATAAATTGTCTATGTCAATTGTACAGAAAGAATATGTGCAGTACTTATATGATGAGATCATGGATAGAGGCACTGGGAAGTATTCTAAAGGATTAGCAAGAGGAATGAAATATTTAAAGATAATATTCACCTGAGGAAGCTGTGTCTATGTTTGAGTCTTGGTCATAGTACCTGTTGACTATATGAAACCTAATGACTAAACTAAAGGTTCAAACATACTCATCTTTGAAGTAGGTGCATAATAAAATCTCCCTGAGGATATCTTGAGGAATTATTTCAACATTAACTATGAGCATCTTAAATAGAGCCCTTCCTGTGGAACCAAAGGCAAGAATCAACAACTTGGAAAGGATACTCATTATAGGGATTTTATACTTTTATTTTGATTCTTCAATACCAATGAGTCATAACACATTAGCTATCTGGTTCTCTACTCTCTAAATACCTCATTCAATTGTTGGTAAAACATTTTCAAATTAATTAAAGATATAAAGAAATTTATCTTTTAAAAAGATCAAGTTTAAGAAAGAGAGAAAGGGAAAGGAAAGGAAGATAAAGGGAAGGGAAGGGAGAGAAACAGAAGGAAAGGGAAGGGGAGAGAAGAGAAGAGGGGAAGAAAGCTGAGGGGAGTAGATCAAAGAGAAAAGAACGGCCTTTTGTTAATTTAAGCTATTGTATATGAATGCAACCTCTTAAATTTGATATTTTACTGGATCATTTTATGATAGGTATACTTGTGATTAGTAACATCTATGTGAACTCCTATTTTGTAAAAGGGGATAAGGAAGAATTATGTTTCTAAAAGAGAAGAGTTGTGAGTTGATTTTTAGAAAGCTCTTGAAAATTAAAGATACAAATATAGTTAGTGAACCTCGCTTTAAATGTAAAATATGAGTTCTCTTTCTTCTCAACCACAAGTTATTTATATTGTTCACCTTCTCATTTACCAGAGAGATTCATCATTCACTGGAACTATTCTAAATATTTATTTGCCATCTCTATATGAATTCAGATGGAAACTCGCTACTTGAAGGCAAACCCTACCAAATCACCCACTGCCTACAGAAAACTGGCAGTTCAGATCATTTCACCATTTAGAACAAGAAATTTTGAAGATGGAAAACAACATTTATTACATGTGTTGAGTTTATAATTACAATAGTCTTTTTCCATAATTTACACACATTTGTCATTTTAATTAATTACTCAGTGGTGAATTCAATCCATTTGCTGTATTATAAATTTTCCCTTAATTTAAAAAAGTGAATTGTTCTTGTAAAGTAGCCAACTATCCTCCAGCTTGACCCACCTTTGAAAGGCTCCACCACATTCCAGTAATGGCCCAGTCTGGGTATCACTTCTTTACTGCATGGGCCTTTGGGGTCCTTTGTATATTTCATTTACAAATTAGCAAAAAATTTGAAATCTTCCAAAGCTCATGCAATAAACACCACAGATTAGATTTGACCTCTGATTGCACATAATCTAGACTCAGCATTCCTCACAACTACCTTTTTTTCTATTTTTATTACATTATTTTATTATTATTTATGCTATGTTATAATACATTTTATCCTTACCCTGTTAATGCAACATGTCACATTTATTTACTTGTGTACATTGATCATACCTTATCTCAAAGTTAACTGAAAGTATCCATAAGATATTCTACTACTTTACTACAAATTTTCATTATTTGTCACAACTGAATAAAATAGGATACTTGATACTCTATAGTTCTTGAATTTATATAATCTCATGTTTTCCCATTCCTTTTCTATACAATCTTAAAATATTAAGAAAGCATATTTAACTGGTAAAATTGAATTACAGTATATAACATCTATATATGCTGGAGAAATCTAACGTTTACACAGTTCTGAGTATCTTAACCAAGTCTGCATATTCATTTAATAAGATTCCAAATCAAGAAATGTTCCCATAAATAAGAAACTTCTCTTAGATATTATTTCATCCAAAAATCACTCTTCATTTGATCACCACAGATCCAACTTCTAAGATGAAAGTTAACTTATTTCCTAAACCCTTAGCTAGACTAAGAAAAAAAAGAGAGAAAATGACATACATAAAAATCAGAGATGCAGAGACATTACAACTAACAACACAGAGATACAAATGATCATTATAGTTTATTATGTATTAATATTGCAAACAAATTTGATAACTTAAAAGTAATAGACAAATTCTTAGGTGCATACATCTTATCAATAATTGAATAAAAAATAAACAGAAAACCCGAGAAATGAGTTTGAATAAGTAAAAATTTTCCTAACAAATGGAACCCTAGCTCTAGCTTGTTTCATTATAGGATTCTACAAAACATTTAAGGAAATAATACCAGTATTTCCTAAATTATTGCATAATATTGAATAGGATAGAATTCCTCGATATTCATTCTATGAGGCAAGCATTACACTAATAAAAAAAAACACAGAAGAACATAACAAGCTACAGGCTAAAATTTTTAATTGATATACATGGAAAACCCCCCATGAAAATACTATCAAACCAGATCACAATGTATTTCAAAGGTGCTCTCCATGCTCAAATGAGATTCCACAATGGAGAATATAATCTAGGATAGTGTATTGTATATTTCAATATTAGTGAGAAAGTAAATTTCAAATGTGATCCCTACAAAAACAGTAAGTATTTAAGGTGATGAATATGGTTATTAACTTGATTTAATCATTACACATTACATACACATACCATAATATCATTTTTTATTCCATAAACACATTCAATTAGAGCTTTTCAATTTACAGTTATGAAAAATATAAATAAATTTCAGACATACTTGACTTTAGAGAAAGGAGTGTCAAAATATAGTCAGCAAGGAACTACATCCAAATTATTTAAAAGCAAACTCTTGAGTTTTTCTTAGGATCACAGACAGAAAACTGAATTTCAATAATAAACATGAATAGTATAAAATAAGTACAAATATTTGAATGAAAGGTGAAATATTTATCGATAACTTTTAAAATCCCTCAGGGTTTCATTTTATTCAAACATGAACTTAAATATTACAACTCTCGTATAGGAAGATGAATAAAGTGTATTTTCTTATTACATTTTTCTTTTGTTAAAATGAAAATTTGTTTGTAATAAGCCAGACATCTTTTTATTATTATGAAATATAAAATCTTGAATTAAAAATTTATTATATTATATTTTTAGGACATATTAACACAATTTTAATGGTATTTTAATATAATTTTACTTGAAATGAAAATATACAGATTTCTTTTTTCATTGAGAAAAAGGCTTTAATACAATAAATATTCTTGAAATATATATAGTGTATGATTTCCCAAATTTTTATTCTTAAAACTAATAGGTAGACAAAGTTTGAAATAAATACAAAGAACAATTCTAAATAATTCACCTAGATTCATCAATTTTTCTTTAATATTTTACATATTGCTTATCTTTCTCTTTGCACAGTATTTTTATTGAATGATTAAAAAGTACAAACATACAAAACTTTCTGTCTTAATTACTTTTCTCTCATTTCTGAGACAAAATATTTAACATACAAAGGTAAAAGGGGAGAAATTTATTTAGCTTACAGTTTGTAGACATTTCAGTCCACAATCAGCTGGCTCCAAGGTGGCTTGGCAGAGGGACATCACACAGGAGAAACAGTTCATGGCATGTGCAAGATAGCAAAAGCAGCAAAGGCAACAGTGTCTTTCTTCCCCTTTTATCTTACTCAGACTACTTAGGGCAGGTAGCATTCACACTCTTAATCCTAGTGCCTTTGAGCTTAGCAATGCACCATAAATCAATTCCAGTATCACATATTCTAGATCCAGCCACCTCTAAAAAAGCCCCACATATAACTGAATGAGGCTTTGGGGGGAACATCCAGACACAAGCCATAACATCTTCAAACCTAAACTTTAATACACATATCTCTCAAAAACAAATACATGAGTCTCATAATTATAATAAAAACCAAATATGTAATTTTATCTAAAATATGAAATATATATCTATATCCATAATTTCCATGGTTTCCAAAAATATTCTTCCCTGATTTTTCTTAATTAAGGGTCATGAAATTGCATTAGGATAACTCCTAAGTCTCTTAATATCGAGCTCTACAAAGACTTTTTAAAAAAATTGTTCATGATCATGACAGTGTATTATTATTATTATTTCCAAAAAACCCAACCAGGGTGTAAAGTTTATAGTTAACTGTAATTTACCACACATTCTAGCTAGTTTGATGTTTTTCTCACAATTACATTTGACTATATATTTTGAGTAATATGTGTAATGCCCTTTTAGTTGTATCATATCATGAAATAAGTAATTTCACTTATCATTATCAATTATATTAAATATATGGATGAATATACTTTATGTAATCTGTGGTAGATAATCTGAAATTATGTGAAGCTGTATTTTCCCATGAATCTTGGCTCTCAGAGAATCTTGACTCTGTCAAATTGTGTATTGTTGATTTGCTAATTACACTCCACTTTCCATGTTGACTAGCTGTCATGTTTTTGCACAGTGATAGCTTTCTTGATTTTTAAACTCTTCCTATATTTTTGAGTGGTAGTAGGGACTCATGAGTTGTTTTTCTAATTAAATGGATGATAATCCATATACTTGTACTAGAGATATTCATTTCTCTAAGAAATAATAGTTACTTTAGAAAGGAAAGTATTATTTATAAAACTTAACATGGATAATAAGGTGCTCACTGCTAGTAAAGAATGAAGTAATGGTTTCTATTAAAAATATGACCATACATATATCTCTTGAAACATAAAACAAAATATGTATTGTAACCTTTTCATTCAAATTTTTATTTTTCCAAAGTTAAAACTGTAGCTACAATGTCAATATATATACTCATTTGTTTTTAACTGAAACTCATGCAAAACTTTTAAAATCACTAAACAATGCTAAACAGAAAGAAACACTTCATATAACCCAAGATTTTTCCAGAGATTTTTGCCTGTAAAGTATCTCTCAGAAAGGTCTATATTCAGAATTCTGGGTCTAAATTTTTATGAAATTATATCTTTGTATAAGTACATTAAACATTGACAAAAATTGAGTTATTTAAGGTACTATTCAATTTTAAGATTTTCATTGGTACAGTATGGTACACTTATTTTTCTTGACTTACAAATATTTGCAACTCTTAAAATGCTACTATTTCCTCTGGTGTTATTCCTTTTCCTGGAGTCATCTATTTCTGATGGTGCTATATAGATATTAGAATTGCTATGATTCGTACTTTCACAGTAAATAATTAGTCCATGATTTCCTTTTAAGACATTTATGTTTTCATTTTTTAAAATAAACTTTATTGGAACATTTTAGGTATACAATACAATGACACTTATCATTGGAAATTTGCACCTTCACATAATCACTCTTGGTTCTTATTTTTTCCCCATTCCTGTGCTCTCCCTTCAACCACTCCATCCCTCCCTATTTACAAAGACTCTGTTTCCAGTTTTTAACTTTCTTATATTAATTCCATTCCCTTCTTTCCTTTCCCACTTCCTATTCCCCTTTGCCCCTTTTCTTCCTATTTCACATTATCTCTTATACCTATTAGTCCTTGTTTACACTTTATCTCTCACACTAGAGAAATTATGTAGTATTTACACATGTGTGTTCTGTTTATTTCACATAAGAGTATTGCTTCAATGTGCATCCATTTAGCTATAAAAGTCTCTAATTTCTCATTTTTTATGGCTGAGTACTACTCCATTTTATAAAAAAAAAAAACCCCACATTTTCTTTATCCAGTCTCCAGTTGATGGGCACTTGGGCTGCTTCCAAGTTTTAGGCATTACAAATTGTGCTGCTTTGAACATGGGTCCACAAATATCACTGAGGTATGATTCTTTTAATTCCATGGGGAAGATACCTAGCAGGGGAATAGCTGGGTCAAATGGGACTTCCAATCCTAGTTGTTTGAGGTCTCTCCATATTGATTTCCACAGTGGTTGCACCAGCCTACACTCCCACCAACAATGGAGCAGGGTTCCTCTTTCCCCACAGCCCATCCACCATTTATTATTGGTTGATTTCATAATAGCAGCCATTCTTTCTAGGGTGAGGTGGAATCTCAGTATTGTTTCCATTTGCATCTCTCAAATGACCAGTGATGTTGAACACTTTTTCATATGTTTATTTGCTATTTCTACTTCTTTTTCTGAAAAATTATTCATTTCGGATGTTCATTTTTGGATTGGGTTTTTAAAATAGGGAGGTCTGATTTTTTAAAAATTCTTTATAGATTCTAGAAAGTAGATTTTTGTATGAGGAACAGCAGGTAAAAATTTTTCCCACATTATGGGTTGTCTCTTCACACTGTTGGTGGTTTCTCTTGCTGTGCAGAAGCTTTTTAATGAGAAGAGATCCCGCTTGTTTGATGTTTTCTGCTAGTTCACTGGCAACTGAGGTTTTGTTCATAAAATCTTCCCCTAAACCAGTGTCTTCAAGAGTTCTACCTAATCTCTGTTCCAGCCAGTTTAGTGTTTCTGTTTTAATATTTAGATCTTTCATCCATTTCAATTTTAGTTTAGTGCATGGTGAAAGATAGGGGTCTAGTTTTAATCTTTGGCAAGTTGAAATCCAGTTTTTTTTAACACCATTTATTAAAGAGTCTATCTTTCCTCCAGTGAGGATGGTTGGCTTCTTTGTCAAAGATGAGGTAGATGAGTATGTCTGGACTTGTTTCTGCATCTTCCAATTGGTTCAACTGATTCTCAGGTCTGTTTCTTTGCCAGTACCATGCTGTTTTTATCACAGTAGCTTTGTAGTAGAGTTTTGAGTTGGGGGTTGTGATACCCCCTGCCGTGTCCCTGTTGCCCAGAATTGTTTTTGCTATTCTAGGTCTCTTCTGGTTCCAGATAAACTTTTGGATTGTTTCTCTAATTCTGTGAAAGATGCTGTTGGGATTTCCATCAGGATTGCATTGAATCTGTGTAGCAGTTTTCCAAGTATGGCTATTTTCATGTATTGGTTCTTCCTACCCATGAACAGGGTATGTCTTTCCATTTCATAATATTCTCTTCAATCTCTTTGTTCAGAGTGCTATAGTTTTCAGAGAAGAGGTCTTTGATTATTTTTGTTTTGTTTTGTTTTTTGTACTGGGGGTCAAACTCGGGACCTTGAGCTTGCGAGGCAGGCATCAGAACCACTGAGCTAAATCCCCGGCCCTTTGATTACTTTTATTTGGTTGATTCCTAGGTATTTCAGTTTTGGGGATGCTATTATGAAGAGGGTTGTTTCTCCAGTGCCTCTTCCAGGTAGTCTGCTATTTCTGTACAGGAAAGCTACTGATTTTGGGGTGTTGACCTTGTATTCAGCTTCTTTACTGAATTTGGTTATTAAGTCTAGAAGAGTTTTGGTGGAGTTCTTGGGGTCTTCCATACAGAGTATCATGTTTGAAAATAATGACAATTTCACTTCTTGACTTCCTATCTATTACTTTTATTTCTTCCTCTTGTTTAAGTGCTGTAGCTAATTTTTCTAAAACTATATTGAACATGAGTAGTGATAGTGGACATCCTTGTCTTGTTCCTGATTTAGTGTGAAGGATTTCAGGTTTTGAACATTTAGTATGATATTGGCTGTTGTTTTTTCATAGGTAGCTTTCATCAGGTTGGGGTAAACACTGTTTATTCCAATTTTTTGTAGGGTTTTTATCATGAGTGCATGTTGGATTTTGTTGAATGCTTTTTCTGCATCTATTGAGATGACCATATAGTTTTTGTCCTTGGCTCTAATAATGTAGTGTATTATATTTATTGATTTGCATATGTTGAACCATCCCCTCATCCCTGGGATGAATCCCACTTGGTCAGGGTATATGATCTTCTTGATGATCTTCTGCATTCTATTTGCCAGTATTGTATTAAGGATTTTTGCATCTATGTTCATTAGTGAGATTGGCCTATAGTTCTCTTTTTTGATTGGGTCTTTCTCTGCTTTGTGGATCAAGGTGATGCTTGCTTCCAGGAATGAATGTGGAACTATTGCTTCCCTTTCAATTTCATTGAAGAGTTCAATCAGTAGTGGCAGTAGTTCCTCTCTAAATGTCTTGTACAATTCAACAATGAAGTCATCAGGATGGGCTTTTCTCAGTTGGTAAGTTTTTAGTTACATTTTCAATTTCATTGATTGATATTGGCTTATTTAGAATTTTTAAGTCTTCCTCATTCACCTTTGGTAATTCATACATATCTAGGAATCTGTCCATTTCTTCTGTGTTTTCCATCTTATTGGTGTATAGCTTCTTGAAGCAGGTATTCATGATCCTCTGGATTTCTGCTGGGTCGTTGTAATTTCATCCTTTTCATTCCTAATTGCATGGATTTGGGTCTTTTCTTTCCTTATTTTGATAAGATCAGTGAGGGATTTGTCAATTTTGTTTATTCTTTCGAGGAACCAACTCTGCTTCATTGACTTTTTTGTGTCATTCTCTTAGTCTCCATTGCATTGATTTCTGTTCTGATCTTTATAATTTCCTCCATTGTATGAACTTTGGGTTTGTCCTGCTCTTCTTTTTCTAAAAGCTTGAGGTTCAGCATCAGGTTGTTTAACTGAGCTTGCTCTGTTTTCCTGATATGCGTATTCAGTGCTATGAATTTCCCTCGTAAGACTGCTTTCGTTGTGTCTTATAGATTACAATATGCTGTATTGACATGTTCATTTAATTGCAGAAACTGTCCAATTTCTTCTTTAATTTCCTCTGTGACCCATTGGTTATTCAGAAGTGTGTTGTTCAATTTCCATGTGTTTATGAAATTTTTGCAGTTTATTTTGATATTGATCTCTAATTTCATCACACTATGGTTTGGTAATATACAGGGATAACTTCAATTTCTTTGCATTAATTTAAACATGATCTATGCATAAGTATGTGGTATATTTTGGAGAACACCCTGTGCACAGCTAAAAAGAATGCGTATTCTGATTTTGGGGGGTGGAAAACTCTGTAAACATATTTTAAGTCCATTTGTTCAAGTATTTGATTTAGTTCTATTATCTCATTGTTTATTTTCTGTCTAGTTGATCTATCAATTTGTGACATTGGAGTATTGAGGTCCCCCACTACTATGATATTAGTGCTTATTTGATTTTTCATGTCCTTTGAATTTGTTTTATGTAGTTGAGTGCACTAGTATTTGGTGCATATATATTTATCTTTGTCATCTTTTCCTCTTGAATTTTTCCTTTACAAGAATGTAGTGTCCTTCTTTGTCTCTCTTAATAAGTGTTGGTTTGAAATCCATTTGATTTACAAAGAGGATAACTACTCCTGCTTTTTTTGAAGTTCCTGTTGCATTGAGTATTGTTTTCCACCCTTTAACTTTCAATCTATGAATTTCTTTTGGAATTAAGTGTGTTTCTTGTATGTAGCATATTGTTGGATCTTGCTTCTTGATCATTTCTGCTCATCTATTTCTTTTGATTAGTGAATTGGGACCATTATCATTGATGCTTATAACTGATTTGTATTGACTTATCCTTTTCATGACTTTTTCTTTTTGTTGGAATCTCCCCCTTTGTGTTTAATTCATTGTTATGCCTGATGGATTCATTCTGCTGGGCTTCCTGGGGTTGTCCTAATTGTTCTTTCCTAGGATATTGTCTAAATTTTTTTGGAGTGCTGGTTTTATATTCATGAAGTTCATCAGGTGCTCTTTGTTATGGAATAATCTTATTTCTCCATTAATTTTGAAAGATAGTTTTGTAGGGTATATCAATATGGATTAGAGGTTGTTTTCCTTTGGGGCTTGAATGAGGTCACTCCTGGCTTTTCTTGCTTTGAGGGTTTGTGTTGAGAAGTCTGCTGTGATTCTGATTTGGTTTACTTTGTACATGATTTGTTTCTTTTCTCTAACTGCTTGTAGAACTTTGCTCCTCTGTTGAGTTTCTGGAATCTTAACTATTAGATGCCTCAGTGTAGTTTTTTATCACAGGTAGTTAGAGTCCTATATGCCTCACTTATCTGCATGTCAAGTTCTTTTCTTCTGCATGGGAAGTTTTTTGCCATTACTTCTGTGAAAGTTTTTTTGTGTGTCATTTGCACTCACTCCTATTTGTTCATTGACTCCAATCAGTCTTATGTTATTCTTCTTTGCATCCTCTAGCAGCTGCTAGATTGACTTCTCATGGTCCCTTACTATTTAAAAAAAAAATTCTTTTCCTGGTCACTAATTGCAATCTTATCTTCTATATCTGAAGTTTTGTCCTCACATCAACTCATTCTGCTGCATAAACTTTCAGTGAAGTTTTTAACCTTCTGGATATCTATTTGCATCTGTTTTATAGATTCCATTTGTTTCCTATGTTGATATTCCATCGTGTTCCTCAGCTCCTCTATTTTTCAATCTATGTCTGCTCTAGATTTATTAATCATGTCTTGAACTATTGACACAATCTCTGTTGTTATCTGAGAAATTATTTCTGATTTTATTTTTTCCAGATCCTCTCTTGTTGCAGGTTCAGGTAGTCCAGAAGGTTGAGTATCAGATTATATCATCTTGTGGCCCTTAGGGTTTGCCTTAGGTGACCTGGAAGTCTGATTTTAAGACTTATGTCTCTTCTCTTTTCAACAGGAGCAGATTGTTGTGCCTTTATTTTGACTTTTTGCTCACCCAGTAGTCTTCAATTCTCAGCAAGCCACCAATTGGCCTTTTCTGCACTGCTCACCAGTGTATAAATACCTGGGTTCAGAATTGTGGCTTCTGGATCTCTGTTTCCTTTTTTTGGATGGAGTTCTGGCTGGGGCCTGTGCACACTTGGGTTGGTATCTGGGTGTGCCTCTTGCTGTGGCCTGCCCCCCTATGTAGCAGTTGTCTGGGAGGGCCTTTGGCTGGGGGCTGTGCACCTCAGTGACTGGTGTCTGAGCATGCTTCTGGCCGAGGTCTGCATCCACTTACCAACGGTACTGGGGTGTGCCTCTGGATGTTGCTTGTGTTCCTTTTCAGCTGTTTTCTAGGTGAGCCTTTGGCTGAGGCTGTGAGACCTAAATAACTCCATTTTAAAATTTGACTCCATCTTAGATAAGGCAGTAAAGTGGCCTAGACATAAATTCCACTTCACTGAAGTCAACTATTCCCCTAGTCTCCTTTGTGCCCATAAAGTAATGATAAAATGTCCTTGCTCTGGGACAACAGATAAAAAAAAGGACACAGCTCCTAACTCAATCCTCTGTTTGCCCAGAAAACAGACGCTCCCAGGCCCATTATCTGTGTGCTGATCATGAACATTCTGTCAATGAGCTGATTGTTCCTTTTTTATAAAACTACATGTAGCCGCGCCTCAACCCCCCCCCCCCGTTCACCCCATACTTGCTAAATATCAACCAATCATGTAACTGCTAAATGGAAAATCCCCAAACCTTGCTGTAGCCACAATAAAAACCCTGCTGATTTAAAATTGGGGGCTCTCAATCCTGATCCGCTGCGCCGGTGATGGTTGTGAGTCCCTGCTCGAGCTTGAATAAACGACCCTCATGTGTTTTCATCGGAATCAGCTCCTTGGTGGTCTTTGGGGACTTCCCAATCTGGGCACAACACGGCCTGTAGGCCCAAGATGCTGGGGTCAGGGCAGGGCCTTGGCTGGGGTTTGCCCACAGCTGGGCCACACTGCTCCACGCTGCTCCATACCAGCTTCTCCCTGGAATATGTATATTTTTAAAATATTCACTCTTTTTCCCTTCTGTTCCCTGAAGATATCTTTATTTCTTTGTGTTTGTTTGAATACATAAATATTTTAGTTTTGCTTAACAATGCAAAATTGGTACATGTTTAGAAAAATTTGTGTACTTTATAAATTATCCAGAGCATATTAAATACATTGAAGAATTTCTATTATTTCACACACTTGAATAACAATTATCTCAAAAAGATAGCCACAGTAAAAACACATTAAAAAATATCTGTTAGGATATTTAATCACATTTTTTGCAATGATGAAAAATCAAGTTAAGCTTATAGTCTTTGGATTTTGTTGCTATGGTTGTTGTTTTTTTAATTTAGCAGAATCACCTTGAAAATAGTACTATGTAGAATATATTATTTTCTTAGACACATTAAATAAATTGGCTTACACTTTCTTACTCATTTATATTGATCAAGTGTATCTTGCAAAGCATAGGGGCCTGAATTTTCTTTTCATTTTCTGAGAAAAAATCCTGGTCACCACAATTTTATGAGATAAAAGCTAACTTGGAAAATAGGAGGTGATGATTTTTCTTTATTTATCTCTGAAAAATAAATGCTTCACACATATTATTCCACAGACACAAAGAACAACAGAATACAGCTGGATTATAAATATTTCCCTAAAAATTATAAATTTTCATCTCCTCTATTCAAGTCCAGAACATGTGATTATACAGCTTTTGAGAAATTTTTCATATATAATTATCAAAAATTAAAGTTATGAAAAATATGCTACATTTTTTTCTAATTTTTAATAAATCAGATATAGGATTGAATAAAATCTGTAGGTTTTTAACCTCAAAGAGAGCCAGGTGGATATAAGAAAAAATCATGTAGCAATGGCTAGCTACATTGTAACTATATATTAAGCTTGAGAATCTGGTGAAATTTAGAGGCCATTCCTTCTACTTTATACAATATTAAGCATTAATGCCTTTCCGAATAAAAACAATAGAGTGATTCTTTCCTTTTAGACAGTTTAAATTTCTCTAGTCAGTAACATAGCTATACAGTATAACCAGTTACCAAGAACACTGTTCCCATCTGACAGTAACACTAATGCAAATTCTCTAAATTATTAAATAATCAACCAATCTTTATTATATTTTTCAATATGAAGAACCATTTATTTCTTGCAATTTTTGCAGGTTGTCAAAATGTCACATTTGAATTAAATTATATGCCTTTAATCTTACTCTTACTATTTTAAATTCATATTAATACTGCACTTGCCCTGCTAATTATAAAGTATAATTCACACAAATCATAATTAACTTATACAATATTGGAAAGTTTTGACCATTCAATGAGTGGTTTTTCATTTTCATCACTTCCATATTAATAGTATCAAATATTCATTCTTTGGAGAGACAAATACACATTACTTTGTAAATCACAATGGATTTCATGTTTGTTTTATGTTATGTACATGAAAGTACAGTCTCATGGGTTTCATTATCTTTATCTTAGTAAAAATAAATAAGTTGCTTAGAGTTTGAGCCAGACCAAGTCGGAGATATCTTCTTAAAGCTCTACTTAGTTCAAAACCTTTCTACAGGATTTTGCTTGTATGTAGAACTTGGCTCCAAATGGATTAACTGACAATTCTGGAAACACTTTGTCTTGATTCTAACCTTCCTCACAGTATGTCTCCCTAAACTCTGCACTCCAACCATCTTAGACTTATCACTATTGTTCCAGTACAATAGGTACCTTCACAGCTCTCACATTTACCTCAGGCTATTGTTCCACTAAAAAACTATATACACTTTTCTACTTTTGAAGTCCTATCCACTGATCAAAGTTAAGTGAGAATTGTCACTTTCCCAGCAATCTCTTCTTTCCTTGCTTGTATTTTGACATTTTCTTGTAAGGCCTTCCTTGTAAGTATAGTGAATATAATATTACAATTACCCAATTTGCCTTTATTACTTGTAAGTAAAAGCTATTGCCACAGTAGAATGAACTTAAGTGGGGAGACTATCTTCACAAGATTTAGAAAAAAAAAAGGAGCTTAACAAGTGTTTATTCTAATCAAAATTTTTTTCAAAACTACTGTGTCAAAACTGGTATGGTATTTTAATCAGTAAAAATTAAAATCATATTTCTTGAGCAATAACTTTATGACAATTGCTACACCAAGATAGTTAGTTATTCTATGTTACTGTTGCTAAGTTCAGCAGAGCCACACTGATTCCCACAAGGTCCTGGATACTGAGCTCATGGTCTTTTAAGTCAGTTTTCTTAACCATCTTCCTCCAACAAACTTCACTGTGCTCAGTGGGAGAATTTAGTATGTTAATATGTTAGATTCTACAAGTTTAAACAAAAGAAAAATTATGGAGTTGGTGATCAACTCAGGAATAGAACCATGGATTTCACAGGATAAATAATTACACATCATTAGTATATTCAGTATTTTAGAAAACAAGTCATTCAGCTTCAAATATAGCATTCTTGTTACCTCAGAATGACCTTTATCTTCTGTTATAAACTTTATTATAGTTTTATATTTATTTTAAAAAATAAGAAAATACTACAGAAAGTTCTCATATGCCTCTTGCCCTATTTCTCCTAAAACTAACATCTTACATTAGCATGACACATTTATTAAAGTTAGTGAACCAATATTTATAGATTATTATTAATCAAAACCCTGACTTTATTCATATATCATTAGTTTTTCCCTGATGTTCTTTTTCTGTGAAGAGATCCCAAAGAGGATATCACATTAATTTTAATTACTGTCTTTCCTTAGGCTCTTATTGGTTATCACAGTTTTCCAGGCTTTCCATAATTTTTATGGCCTTGACAACTTTGAGGCAGAATAATGAAAACATTTGTAGAATCCTCTCTATTGGAATTTATTTTTCTCATGGTTGGTTTGAGATTATGGGTTTGGGGGAGGAAGGTTACTGAAATAAAACACCATTTTCGTTGCTTCATATTAAGGGTAAAAATTGGCAAAATGATTTATGGTTGTTAATGTTGTCCTTTATCACCTGGCTGGGAAGCATTTGTCTTGTTTCTTCACTGTAAAGATATTTTTAAAAATCTTGTTTCTCTACTGTGTTTTCTGGAAGGATGTCATCAAGTGCAGCCCAAACTGTGGAATAAGGCTGTCTCTTCCTCCTGAGAGTGAAGTATCTTCATAAGACATTTGGCATTATTCTTCTCCATGGGAGATTTCCCTTTCTCCCACATTTATTCAATCATTTATTTAAAACTTGTATACATTCAGATGGGGATTTAGCTTAGTGGTTCCACCACGTGCCCTACAAGCGCAAGGACCCGAGTTCGATCCCTGGTACCAAAAAACCCAAAAACCAAAACCAAAAAACTTGTATACATTCAAATATATTTCTTTTAGATTTGTGGTTATAATTCTATACAATTTCATTTATTTTATTGCTGAAGTTGTTCTAGCAATGACCATTGGGCATTTCGTGTCATAGTCTGAATGTTTCTGGGATTCTCTGGCCTCCTAAATGACTTTTGTATATATTATTGTTCACTTTGTACTATAAATGTCCATGGGTTTTTAAAATGAAAAATGTCTTTTATTCATAATTAAATTATCATTGAGAATACTTTTATGCCTTAAAAATCATCTGTGTACCACTTTTCATCTTGTGTTCCCACCAGGATGTCTGGCAACTGCTGATTTTTCAGTTTTTGTAGTTTGCCTGTTTCAGAATGTCATATAATTGGAATCACATAGAATATGCCTTTTCCAGCAAGGGAGTATATATTTGAATATATTGTTTCATGGAATTTTCATATAATGCTATGGGTGGATATCAGCATTCCATCTAACACAGTTACAATCTACAAATTTTTCATCTAAAATCAGAATATTAGAAAGTATCCTTACTATGTAAACCTGTCACATTTTCTAATATGAGTACTCTACTTTTAATATATTTTAAAATAGTATACCATGTTGCACAGAAGTGGCATGTATTTAAACCTCTGGAAAATACTGATTTAGAATCTCATCTATGAAGCTGTGCTTTGAAGCTCTGTGGTTTGCATCAAGAACACTAAAGGATTTATAGGCGGATGTGTGGTTGGATGCACTTATGACTGAATCATATCTCTTGACACAGCCAAATGCACATGTGAGGTCTGTGAAAGTGCTGGTTTATCACCAGCTGCATAAATCAAATGAAGCCTGCATGATTTCTAAAAATATGTGAAGAAAATACTTATAAGGAAAAAGTATCTACACATGGATATTTCTAAAGAATAAATAAATTGTAAGAAAACAAAGTATACATATATGTATTTATGTGTAAATTTACACTTACATATATGCAAACAGCAAGTTACAATGTTTGACTTTTGATTTTTTTTATTTCACTATGGCACAGGGGTGATATGGATACACAAGAAATCATTCCTTGAATTTTGATCCTTTCTTAGGTTAGCAAGATGATATATGATATTTTCTTTCAGTGGTGTACAGTAGCAGTGAATTAGTTTCCACTCATTCACATGATAAGAAAGGTGAACAGTCAGTATCTATAGCACATGGAATTGTTAATCTATATTTGGTAGGTCACTTGTATTAAATGTATTTTTAGAATATAACCTTATAACTAGTCAAAGAGCATTTGGTGAATTACTCTACCAGGGAATCACAAAATAAAGTAATGTAGGCCAAACATGAAACACCTCTTATTATGCTGTGATACAAAATGTGCTACATAAATTTAAATGAATAACATTGCAACATCAATGGAGGCAGATTTATTGGGAAGAAATATTCTCTCAGATGCACATTTCTTTCTGGACTTGGTGATAAAAATCTAATATTTTCAGTAGAAACTATTAAAGTGTATAAAAGTTTTATCAGTTCTAAGGAGATACTCCTTGTATTGAAATCAGTAAAGGGTAGATAGAAATCACACCAGCAGACCACACTCGTAGTTAAAAAAAATATACCTCTACGACATGACAAAGTGAAACTGAAAATGCTTTGGGAGAGTGTTTCATAGGTTATCTATCATTAAAATATATACATGTGATTATAAAACTGGGATAAATTTATTTTTACACAATATGATTTAGTTAACATATTTTGGCTCCAAAATGCTTGGCCAGTGTTATGTCACTTGTCTAAAACTGAATACTAGAAACTATTGGTCTCTTAAGTATCCTATGTACAGATGGCTTAGATATTTCAATCAGGAAAAGAACATGGGATCTTATATATAACAGAATGTAGGGTCACATTCAAATGCCAAGAAATTATGCTGATTATAATCCTAGATAATATGATAATCCAGAACATTTCCACTTCAATAATCCTATCTTTATAACATCTGACTGCAGTTCTGTGAAGGAAGATGAAGAAGTGATCATGCTCTCATTTTGGATATGTGAGTAATCTGTACTCCAAGAGGTTAAATGCATTGCTTCAGTTTAAGCAGCTGAGAGATAACTGACAACTGAACGGACTGTTCTGTCCTCAAAGCTGTCATCTTCACAGGAGAGAACTCCATGCTTCCCTAAGGAGGACAGGAGCTCACATTTCCTGCCCCCAGTGTTGTCCACTGAGACAGACAATATGACTATGACTTCAACTGATTTACATAAAAATTAAAATATGGAATAGCAAAGTCATATTTTTATTATTAACATTTTGGAAATTTACTTAATATAATTAATCCCCTCTCAGATTCACTCTTGTCTTTAAAAAGATAAAGCCTACCATAGGAGAAAGGACATTTGAATACAAGTGAAGACACCTCTCGAAGGGTCAATGGTGTGCTGAATATTCTTGGGGTAAGTGTCAATTGTTTTAGCTTCATGTATGTAAATTTTGGGGCAGGGATTTAGCTCAGTGGTTCTGCAGCCTGCCTAGCAAGCACAAGGTCCTGAGTTCGATACCCTGTACCAAAAACATATATATAAATTTAGAAAATGATGAGCTCCAATGAACATTTTTAGCTATTAAGTGATGAGATTTTAAAAATTGAGGAGTTAGTCCCCTTCTAAAATACAAACCCAAAATATTAAGGAAAATGCCACAATCTATTTTTAAAATTTAATTCAGGAAAATTTCATCATTACTTTCTTTAGAATACTTGAGAGTGCTGTAAAACTGGAACATTGAACTTTACTACAACTAATGATGATTTGTATGATTGGCCAGGCATGGTGGTACACAGTTCTAATCTCAGTACTTAGGAAGCTGAGGCAGGAAGATTGTTGTGACTGGGCTGCAAAATGAGTTCAAGACCCAGCCTGAACAACATAGTGAGACTGTCTCAAGAAAGCAAACAAACAAAAACTGAATTTTTATGATTAAAAATGCTCTTGGGTTACTATAAGCATAATGACCAGAGTCCCCTGCCTGCTTTTCCTTCTCAGGCATACTTCTATCCAAAACCAGGCTCAATTCATTCCTTCCTGTGATCGTTCAACTTGAGAAAGGGTCACTACAACTGCTGTGGCCAATGTCACCATTTCAAACAATGGCAACTTCTACAGCACAGGCAGAAGAACTAGGGAAAATAATTAAATTATTTGCTCTTAGAACCCTGGTTTAAAATTCTCTGGAGAGCAGTAATTGTACATATCTAAGAAATTATTCAGGGAAAATGAAAATTTTGAGAGGGAGGAGAAAGTGAAGTAGAGGGACTGGGAGACATTTGGTACGCAGTGTGGCCCAAGAGAAATATCTCAACCCAGGCTTAAGGCCTTGAATCCCTGAAACAAATCCTGTTGCAATGCAAGTAGTGCAAGTCAAGAAAGAGCAATGTATTTGCACATGCAATGAGGAAAGTTGTATTGTTACATAAGATAAATATCCAATTAAAAACTACCACATTGACCTCAGTGGTTCGGGCGCCTGCCTCAGAAGTGCAAGATCCCGAGTTCAATTTCCGTTACCAAAAGAAAAAAAAACAACAAAAAAACCCTGAAATTATTAAAAAAAAAAAGGAGAGGGTAAAAAAAAATAAAAATTACCACATGTTCTTACATTTTTATAAGAAAAAATAAGACCTGAAATCAATAAAAATAAGATTGGCCAAAGACTGAATTTGTAGATGAGTAAAGTATTGCTTTTCCTTATCGTTTAACAAATATCAATAGCCTGTGTGGTTGGTAAGCCCTTTTCAGTGCACTCTTCTGAACAGTTATTATTTGAAAAACCCTTTAAAAAAATTAGGTCATTTTTTTCACATCGTTATTCTGGATTCCCTAAGATAATAAGAAAATTACGAAAACTCACACTGACTTTTTATTTAATGAGAAATGCATCTGATTTTCTCCTGCTACTTGAAGAGGCGATTTATTCCAACACTCTCTGATTTTGCACAAAAGTCAACACAGGCTCATTATTATTGATAAAAAATCGATTATAAGAGAGCAAACTATCAAAGCAATGAACCAGTCTAACGCGAGAGTGTGGTTTGGGTCACTGCAGTTTGCTTCTTGGGGAAGTGTGAAGCACTTATTGTGAATGAGAAGTCAAAGAGAGAGGGCCTGGAGAAGGAAATTCCAGCAAACAAAAATCAGATCTTTTGCAATTAATACAGATTTTACAAAAAAAATGTACTTCTAAAAAATGTATGTGTCTTATGTATATCGGAAATCTAAACTGACCTAAATTCCAAGACAAAATTAATGTTCATAATTTCATCTCTCCCCTAATATTTGAAAATAATTTTTTCTCAAGTAATTTTTGTGTAAAGGAAGGGAAATTTAATGATTTTTCAAAGTCTGTATCTTAGTCCATAGAATTGATTATTTATAAAGAGAAGAAATATATTTTTCACAATATTAGAAGCTGGTTCCACATCAGAATAGCAGAAGGTTTGTTGTATGGTAGGTATCCAATCTCTGCTTCCAAGATGGTATCTTGAAAGCTGCATTTTCAGGAAGGAAGGAACATTGCACTCTATCTTCAGAAGGTGGAAGGGCAAAAGGGGCAAACTTTTTCCTTTAATTCCTTTTACAATGACATTGAATGCCATTCAGTTGGATTCTATTCTTGTGACTTAATCACCTTCTGAATGTCCACCTCTTAATGCCATCATATTGGCCATCAAGTTTCTATGTTTTGTTGATGTTACTTTAATGCTGTATCTACAATTCACACATATAGACTCAATACATACAATTTTACACAAGATAATGAAAAATATTATTTTATAACAATAGCATCTTGGGACAAATACAAAATGCACGACGAAAATGTCTGCAATAAATACCTGTATGTATATACAAACACCTATATCCTACTAATTCTTTTTTTGAGATATGATTGAATTTATTTAGTCAAAAGAAAAAGACATAAACCAGATTTTAGATGCCACATCTGCCTAATTGGTAGATTTTTCTAAGTATAAAAATAGCAACAATAGGAAATATGAAAATTAAAGATCCATTGTTTCCTGGCCATTGTATTCTACTAATTCTTATTTAGTTGTGCTTTAATTTTACCTATTCATGAAAAGTACAAAATTTATTTGAAAAATATAATTGTATGAGAACTTTTATTTATTATATTGGGGAAAATCCAAACATACTGAATCACATTTATCTTAATGATATGGGAATATAGAGAAGAAACACCCTACAAAAAATGTGCTCTTTCCTAGATGATCAGTTTCAGAAAACTCTTATCAAATTTCATACAAAACCATATTTTTAGTTCTCTTTTATAACTCTCTAGTGTTGGTCTGTCTTTCAATGACACGTAATTGGAAAAGGCACTATGCATTTTACAAATGTTTTCTCTTGGATTTCTGAGAAGGTGACTTTTCCAAAAAATAAAAGCCGAAGCATTTGTAAGGCAGAGAAATCTCATATAATTAAAGCTTCCAGCTGCATACATTTTTAATATCACAGACAACATAGTAATTGACATATGTGATTCTGGATCATACCTCAGATTTTAAATTATTTTAGTCTGCTGAAATGTGTTTAAGTGCACTAACCAGATATACTTTCAGCAATTCGGGTTTTAATGACTATCCTTCATTTCAGAGCTACCTTTGATGTTAAAATAGTCTAAAAAATAATATAATTTCCCCACATGCTGGTTGGGTTATAGTCAGATGTTTCTTAAATATTTC
The DNA here is from genome assembly GCF_053883595.1 of Heterocephalus glaber. Lineage (NCBI taxonomy): Eukaryota > Metazoa > Chordata > Mammalia > Rodentia > Bathyergidae > Heterocephalus > Heterocephalus glaber. The sequence continues at coordinate 11,856,699 of NW_028258308.1, read as the reverse complement.
ATGTAAGAACTCTCTCTGACCCCTACCACTGTGAAAATGTAAGGAGATTTTACTAACAATAATTTTATATCTTGTAGTTCACTAAATTAACTGGAATGATCAGAACCTCAACCAAAATTGATTGCTGATCCTAAAATAAGATCAAAGCAATGAATCAAAAGAATATAGCAGATGTAAAAATACAAATTACAAGGATAAGTTCAGAATAATTAATATTTGCAAAATTGTACTGTAAAAGACCTTAGAAGGTGTAAAGCTCATTGAACATTAAACTCTAAAATTTTAAATAGGTCTCTGAACCCAGAAAAGACTACTAATTCCTACTTATTTGCTGTGAAGCCAGTAGGCATGGTACCATAGAGCTTAAAAATTATAGTAATCTCTCTGCATGTTTTCTCTATCGCCTGAAACTTCTTGCAATCTGACTATTCAATGGGTGGCCACATATACTTAAGAGCATTCAAAAGATTCCAATCACCTGTCTTGCATATAAGCCAAGGCCATGGTTTCTACACACCTCTTCTAAAATTGTTTAAAGAAAATATAAAAATATATAAAAGAAAATCAAATGAAAGTCAATAACCATTTATCTAGTTCTGATTATTTTTAAGAAACTATCAAATAGTTCTGGGCATATAAAGAGAATAAATCAAAGCAATTTTTCCCCAAGGAGTTTCAATATACCTTAGAATGTTCTGAAATGAGGACATAAGCAGATACAGTACGTGAAGAACAAGATTAATGCCAAAGGAGATTAAATATGACTGTGGGAGTTGAGAGGCTAGGAATCATTTGCTTAGGACAATAAGGAAACATTTTATGGTGGAGGTGGTATATGAATCGGGTTTTGAAGGGATAGAGAGGGCATGTTTGCAACCAGAAAATTAACATGGAATCACAAAATGTAGAGCACAACACTGGATCAACAAGCAGTCCTGCCTGGCTGTGACACAGCCAATGCTCAGAGAAACAGAAGCCATCACTAGTCTTTTGAAGCTGTGTTGTCAAACTGAGATCTGCACACTTCAAGGTGTGCAATTTTTCTGACTAAGCCACATTTCTTAAGCTACAGTTGTGAATGCAGCAGCTAGACTGCAGGTGAGATGATAAGCTGGGAGGAACAGAACTTCTTTTTTTTAAATCATATTTAATCTGAATGATGGTAGCATGACAACAAAACAGCATATGGTACACTAAATCCTATAGCTATTTTCCAGTACTAACAACTAATATTATTAGTGTTTCCATTACTAATAACTACCTGTTAGTAAAATGAATTGATAAAATATTTGAATAACTTATAATTCAAACTCATCAAAATGACAAAAATAAATTTTTGATTACAAGGAAAAGACTGATAGTGTATGCATTATTTGAAGTAATAAATAAAGTATTTAAATTATTTTCAATTTGGTAAAGCAATAAAAGACCCTGAATAAATTATATATATATATATATATATTCAAATATACCTATACACATTCAAATCATTCTGGATAAAAGTGAAAAAACAAAATTTCTGAAACTAAAAATAAAAACAAAAACTATAATGCTTGACATGTCAGAAATTAAGTAAGTTATGTCTTGTATAGCATTTGAACAAAAGATAATGATAATTTTGACCTAACGCTTTTAGAAAATGAGGCTAAAATACATTAAAGGAATGTTCCAAGTTAGAACAGTTATTATTTTCCCAAGTGGAGATTTAGAGATCTAGTTTTGTCTTTTCAGTTGTACAACTGGAAGGAAATGTTCGTGATATCTACAAAAATAAAAAAAGAAAGGGTGGGTACAAAGCAGAAAAATGTAGCTGGATGTGTTCAGGAAATCTGTGATGGAACCGTGAAGCAGAGCAATGAGAACAATGAACAAATTGTGAGGAACTGTAAATAAATGCAAGAACCAGAGGTTACTGGGAAAAATAAATGAATGCTACAGCCCCCGCAAAAAAAAGTCAAGACATAGGAAAAGCGGTAGAGAAATTATTTGGCTTTATATTGTGAAATAGCAAGTCAGCATCATACGATAGAAAGGTTTAGGAAAGAAACAAGAGAGTGATCATGAAATGTATAGATGGTTGTTATACTACAAAAGAATATTTATATATTTTGTATTCTGAAGCAAAATTTAGTCATTAGTTTTGAAAACTAATGCAATAAATTGAATTTGGCTTACTTTAGTTCATCACTGAAGTAGTTGTTCACTAAATACTTATATTAAAAAATAGAAATTCCCACGTAGGAAGTGCAGTGGGTTATGACTTCAAGATGAAAGCTTCATGGGAATTTATATAGAATCTCAATTGATATCTAAAGGCCCAGGATGAACTTGATAAAGAGCAACAAAGTCAGAAGGTTCACATTTCTTGTTTTCAAATCTCATTACAAAACTACAGCAAATAGAAGAGTGTAGTACTTATGTATAAAACCAACGGAATAGAACACCAAGCATCCAAATAAATTTTTGTATATATATAGTCAAGTAGTCTTCAACAAGAGTTCCAAGATTGTTCAATAAGGAAAAGAAGGGTCCAGGATTTAGCTCAGTGGTGCCGCACCTGCCTCACAGGTGCAAGGTCCTGAATTTGTTCCCCACCTCCTCCCACCAAAAAAAGGAAGAAACGGAGAAGTATTTTGTTTTTTTTTTAACAAATGATTCTGGGAAAAGTGGATATTTACACACAAAAGAATGAATTTGGAATTACCTTGCACTATATATAAAAATTAAATGAAAATGAATCAAAATACAAAATGTAAGAGATAAAACTTTATATTAAGAGAAAACATAGAAGCAAAACCTCACAACACTGCTTTTGGAAATTATTCTTTGTTATAGTAGCAAAGCAAATTGACAAAAGGAAAATGAAAAATTGAACTATAACAAAATTTAAAACTTTTCTGCCTCAATGGGCACTGTCAAAAGAGAAGGTACCTTATCCAAATGGGTAGGGGTATTGGGAGGGGCAGGGGAAAGGAAAGAAGGGAAAGGAAAAATGATGAGAAATGGAAAAATTGGAAATAAAGTCTTTGTAAATAGGGAAGGGTGGAGGGCGTGAAGGGAGGGCTAGGAATGGAGAAAAAATAAGAACCAAGATGCATTATGTAAAGGTACAATTCCCAATGAGAAATGTAATTGTGTTGTATACCTACAATGTACCAATAAAAGAATTTAATTTAAAAAAAAAAGAGAGAGAAGGTAATCCCCAGAAAGAGAAAATTATTTGTAAAGCTAATATCTGAGAAGTGATTTAAATTCAAAATATATAAACTGTGACAACTCAAAAAAATAAACACAAGATACTCATGCTTATGCAGCCAATTAAAAACTAAGCAAAGGGGCTGGGGATTTAGCTCAGTGGTTCCAACACCCGCCTCGCACGCACAAGATCCCGAGTTCAATCCCCAGTACAAAATAAATAAATAAATACATAAATAAACAAACTAAGCAAAGGATTTGAATAAATATTTCTCTAAAGAAGATATTCAAATGGCAAGGGACATTAAATAGGGTTTGACATCATTAATCAATAGGAAAATTAATGCAGGTCAAAACTTCAATGAGATATCACTTCAATTAGAGTATCTGCTATTTTTTTAAAAAAGTAAATAAATGAATAAGCATTAGTGAAGGTGTTGAGAAATTAGAAAATGTGTTTTTCTGGTAAGAATCTAAAATGATACAGCCATTTGTTGAAAATAGTATGGTATTCCTCTAACTATTAAACGTGAGATTAGCATATGATAGAGCAATTCCACTTCTGAGTGTATATTTATCCAAAAGAACTGAAGGCAGGAGCTTGAAAAGATATTTGTTCAGCCTTGTTCATCGCAGCATTTATTCACAGTAGCCAAAGGCTAGAAACACCCTAAATGCTCACTGACAGATGAATATACAAAATTATATATATATATATATATATATATATATATATATATATATATCAATGCAATCAAAATGGGAAGGAAACTTCAGCTCATTATAACATGGATGAAACAAGAGGACATTGTATATAATCCCCTGGAGATGAAAGTTTTGTCATTCCTTGAAAAACATGTACTTAGCATAGTCAAATTCACAGAGACAGAAAGGATTATTGGTTCTGGGGCTGGACACTATTTAATGAGTACACAGTTTTAGTTTGGGATGTGGAAAAAAGTTCTGAAGATAGTTTATTGTGATGGTTGAATAACAATGTGAATGCAATAAACATGCTAAACATGTGAATGAAATGTACATGTTAAGAACTGTTAAAATGGAAACTTTTATGTCATGTGCACTATATCACAATAAAAGAAGATAAAAATCTGATAAGGAATAAAATAAGTATGTTTAGTAGAAGAGATACTGAACTGCAAAGCCGTCACAATGAAGATCTCAGCAGACTACAAAGAGAGATTTGAACCTAAGATCTTCCTCCGGAATCAATCTTCTTGAGAACAGGGGCAGGAATTGTTTTACTATCCCCATCACATAGATGTTGGGTAGAGGCTGCTCACTAGAAAGGGGAATACACCTGGATGAGATTATTCTTCAGAGAACAATTCTGAGAGCGGGATTTAGATGAGAGGAATCAGACACCAACACTCCCAGCAGTTGGGGGCTGAGCACTTCAACTCTTAAGGGGAAATTTGGGCAACACATGCTGAATGCTTCACAGTCTGTACTTCCCAGTGCTAACCCTCTGCCATGCCAGTGGCCTTGCTCCTTTCCTCTGGTGGCTGGCTCTCTCCAAGCTCAAGGAGCCTCCCCAGATGCATCCTGGTATGTGGCCCCTGTTGCACTGATATGGAAGTGAGTGTCTCCATATCAATAACCTTTTTCAAATCCAACCTAACGCTCCCCGTTTTGAACCAGAACCCTCACAAATCAGTTATTTCCACATTCCTCCCCCTCTTGTAATGTGTTGGCTTGGTTCTGTAGCTCTTTCAGTAAGTTTACATGTATACATTTCATCTATTTATTACTTATGTTCCAGTATTCTCCTTCAATTTTAGTCTACAAAAAGCACTTTTGATTGGTTGATTAGCCTGTGATATCTGAATTGTGAGTGCTCTGAAAGACAAGGAAATAGCAACAATGAAATCTCAGTTTTATTAGATGCTTTAAATACATATTGTAAAGTTTTATGCCATTTCACAGAACAGGAAACTATGGCTGAAATTTGTTGACTTAAAAAGGATATATAGCTAAGAAGCAAGAGAGGAAAAATTTGGTTATAAAATCTGTATATTTATGAACTATTTACATATAACTAACATTAACAAAATTTATCACTTATTGACCACCTTCTATGTGACACAAATTGTGAAAAATATTAATATATTGTAAATTTAACATTTTAAACCACCCTATAAAAAAGTGAAATCATTCCTGTTTTACACGTGAGAAATTCTTACCTCATAAAGACAAAGTTCCTTACCACAAACACACATTATCTATTACAAACTGTGCTGGTATGAACATGTATGTGAGTATATTACTGTGGTATGATGCTTTTAATTCTTTCGGGAAGATACAAAGAAGGAGGATAGCTGGGTCATATGAAACCTCTAGTCCTAGTTTTCTGAGAAATAGCCACACTGATTTCTGTAGTGGTTGTACCAGTCTACACTCCCACCAACAGTGGAGAGATAGATCAATAGATGATAGATAAATACATTGCGTTAATGTACAAACAGATGATATATATATGGATATTCTAAATGTATAGTTTACTTAAAATTCATTAAACAGACATTCTATATTCATATAGCATAAATTTGGTCAAGAGATTGATTGATTGTATAAACTTATTTCTAAAATGGGATCAATAATCCTTACCTATAGAATCCTGTTTTGTTTACTGTGCAAATATTTATTTGAAGCTAGATAATGGTGATTGCTACAAATCAAATATAGTTCTTTCCAATCTTGTATATAAAAGGACAGAAATGCTAGAAGTGATATGAAATGAGACAGCACAATCTTTGAAGTTATTCAGCAAGAAAGTTCATTGCCGAGTTATCAATATTTTGAAAGCGATTTTTGAGTAACAGTTTTTGCCTGGATAATTATACTTCTGATGTTTTAATATAATAGATAATAACAGTAATAACAGTTCTAAACACAATATTTGATGTTTAGGAATGATAATACAATTGTATAACATTTGAGAGAATTTTTTTTTTTTTTTTTTTTTTTGGTACCGGGGATCGAACTCCGGACCTTGTGCTTGCAAGGCAGGCACTGAAACCACTGAGCTAAATCCCCGGCCCCAGTTGTATAACATTTGAAAGTGAAATTCCTTATTTGTTTATTTGTGTCCTATAAATATTTTTTTTTATTTTATCTGTTTCAATAAATTGACTTCTGTATTTTAGAATCGATGTGAGTTAGAAAATAATAGTTCAATAAAACAGATTTGTTCTTTTCCATTGAAGAATAAAGTTGAATATTATCATTTGTAAAAAGCAGAAATATATATCATATAAGATCATGCCTGTATATTTTTATATTTTTGATGCAATATGAACCTTTTCCAAATCTTTTGTCTCTACAAAAAAGAAAATTCAGTGTTTTAAAAAACCATGATAATGTTTGCTTCACATTGCAAGTATAAATGTTCTTAGTTGCTAATTATATCAATGAAGGAAAAATAAAGTGAATTACACCACAATGGATAATTAATCTAATTTAAGGAGCTAGTTTTATAACAAAAATTGCAAATGTGTCTAGCATCCTGATAGGAAATGAAGGGCATGTGTAAAGAACCTTGAGCAGAACTAGGGCATGCAACAACTTGTTTATGCTGAATTTGCGTGGCTTCACCAAGCAACAGACAAGCTATTATAACTTTATTGTTTCAGAATATAAGCCTATTATACTCTGCAAATGAAGATACTGACATTTTGCTGCATTGGTTGAAAAGATTAACAGTTCTCAAAGAGCAATACCAACTGTGCCAAATTAAATACATTAAAATCTGAAGGCTTAACGTTCTGTGTGCCCTCTACTGTAAATGCACATACAGTATAGTTTAAATGCCCTCGGTGACTCTGTTGAGATTGTAGTGCCATGTCAGTTTTGGAAAAGCAATTTACATCTTTGCTAGTTGGTAATAAACCATGGCAGGATGTATTTTTCTAAACTATTAATAAGTATGTCTGATGTTGATGAAAAGTGAAAGAGGACATGTTTAGAGCCCTAATTATTTTTACTTTAGCCACTTGTGCCCTGAAGCACCTTGGAATACTTAGGAAACTGTATTAAAAATACTTAGTTGATGTATTTTTAAAAATTTAGTACTTAGAAAATATATTTCTAATACATCTTGAGTCCTGATAGGATTCTTCAATTCCTTTTCACTTAAAATTTCCTTTTATTTAGTTTCACATTTCCTTTTACTTAGAACTTATCTTCTCTTATATCAATGAAAATTCCATGGAATCATGTTACTTTACCTTTTTCAACTTCATTTTACTTAACAAATTGTTTCCTTTCATATATTTGTAGATTCCTTGGAATTATAAATTACTTCATCTTTTCCAATTTCATTTTCCTCATGTAAAGGAAACATTGAAATTGATATAAAAGCCACAATTTTGTCCTGAGGATTAAAACAATGTAATATTTTAAGGCTTATATTTCAATTTTATTTTGCTAATTGTAAAGAAAATATGTTGCTATTAACACTAAACTCATGAGTTTTTCATGAGAACTAGGCTATTATAACATTTTAAAACATGTATATCAATTGTTTAGCACATGAAAGCAGTACAAAACATGTTAAAATAATAAAGCACATGACAATAGTAATCCATGCTTCACAATTGCACTGCACACTCTTCTGACATTTAGAAAAAACCAGTTGAAAAGCACACACATGCTAGGCTATAGGCAATAGACACTGACTTGTTCAATTCCTTTCCTGTACCCCACTGATGACAAACAGTCATCCTAACCAAACTCATTGTTTTCTCACTTAAGATAAAATTTGGCAGCATATTTTCCTGTCTCCACGAGAAACACACAATATCCCAAAAGGTTTCCCCTAACTACCTTGATGAATAACACAAACCATAAATAAAGTAGGCTTCCTGATATATAGGTAAGAGAATCATGCACTCTACCTGCAGCTCTGCCCATTTACTATGTGGATGCCTGAGCGTGTATTTCTTCCTGTATTCGAGGAAGTTGTCATTTATAAATATAAGAATGCACTCGTCTCAGTTCTTATATAAACATACTTATCAAAGGTGACATTTGTATTTTTATTTAACATGACGTCATATGTTAATAAAATTTTAGAGTTGATAGTAGCAGACTGTCACAACATTAACTGGTTTAAAATGGGCTATTCATAAATGTTAGGAAGTAAGTTGGCTGACCTAGTAAAACATTTAAACCCTCAGATTTTTGCAACCTTTAATAATAAGACCAAAGACAAGAAAGTAAACAAGGAGGAAGAGAACTGTGGACACCTTGTGGAAGGAACTTTGCTCTCACCTTCTCAGGCTGGTGACAGAAAATATAAAAAAATAAGGTTAAGTTTCTCCACAGAAAGACAAGTGACCGATGGCTCAAGCCATGCTTTTTTTGTTACTTTGTAATGGTTTTAAAAGGTCCCGGGGGGGGGGGGGACTATAAGTATTGTATGACAGTATGCCAAGATTTCTTTTCTCTTCATTTATACATCAGGGATGAATGAGAACATAAAAATTTTAGAAATCTGGCTTTCAGCTTCTGGGATAGAAGAACATATATGAGAGCTCTTTTGGGTTTAAAAGTCAAACTCTGCTTGAAATTCTCAATATATGCAAGTATATATCTTAAAAGATAAATTCTTTGAGAGTTTTGAGTGGTATTTTTACAGATTATTTTTTATTTTTAATATAAAATCACCAGACTAAATGTAACCAATATACTAAGTAAGGAATATTATAAAAGTTAGAGTTTAGAAAAGATTAAGAGAAGTATTAAAGCAACTAGAAACAAAGATAAAGCTTGGTGGTTTGTTGTTGTTGTTGTTTCTGGTACCAGGGAGATTTATTTATACTGTAAGCAAATACTGAGTGGTCACTGTGTGTTGCTACTCTCACATGTGCTGTAGATACTGCAACAAATAAAGCAGAAAGTTCATTACAATAAAAGTTTCGGTCTGTCGGAAGATGAAAAAAAGCTCAAAACAAGTGTTGGTTTCCCACCCAATTGACTAAACTTTAAATTCTCTTTTCAATAATCATTGGTTATTTTCTTTTCATTTTTTTGTAGTGAGGATTGAACTCAGGCCTTTTGGACTGAGCTTCATCCCCAGTACTTATATTTATTTTTTTATTTTCAGACAGAGTCTCACTAAGTCCCAAAGTTGCCCAGGCTATGCCACAACTTGTGATCCTTATGCTTCAGCTCCTAGAGTTCTAGAATTACTCTTTCTCATGCAGTTATTTTCATTTTGAAAATACAGTTAAAATGCAGTTGATTCTATCATTAATCACTAAAGAAATATAAGTCAAAACAAAATGAGATATCATCTCACTCAGGTTAAAACGGCTATTGTCAAAAAGTAAAAATTAACAATGCTTATGAGAATGTGGCTAAAGGAGTACTCTCATACACTGGAGGTAGAAATGTAAATTAATATAAACATTCTGGAAAATAGTCTAGAAGTTCCTCAAAAAAACTAGAAATTAGTTACTATATTATCCAGGAATCCCACCACTGAGTATACACCCCCCCGCAAAAAAAATGAAGTCAGCATGTCAAAGAGACATTTGAACTTACGTGTTTATTGTAACACTACTCACAATAGCTAAGTTAAGGAATCAAACTAAGTAACCATCAATGAAAGAACAGAAAAGAAAATATTCTGTATGGGATGCTATTCAACCAGAAAAATAATGAATTTATTTCATTTGTAATGACATAGATGGAACTGAAGAACTATGTTAAGTGAAATAAGGCATGCACCTAAAGACAAAACACGGACACACTTATATGTGAAAGCTAAAGAAGTTGGCAGAAGGTGAGAGTAGAACACTTTACCAGAGGCTGGGAAAGGTATCCAAGTATGTTGATGAGAGGGTATTGAACACATACAAGGGAAGAATAGTATTGGAGGAATAACTTTCAATGCTCTGCAGCATCATAGGTTAACTGTGCTTGACAACAATTAATTGACTATCTCAAAATCACTAATAGATAGAATTTTGAAAAATATCTTTCAGAGTCTTTTGAAGAAGCACTTACTACCCATAATCTGTCATCTTGTATTAATTTTCTCATTTTTAAATCTAGTTCTTTGAAATTCATCAAATGTATTTCTGCTTTAAGGAGAAAATGTGAATACATATCATTTCATCACTTAACAAGTCTGCTGCTTCAACCTTGTGTGAAGGAGGGAGTAAAAAAGTTTTGGCAATCTTCAAAAAACTATTATAATTATCAAATTCACTTTTAGTAAGTTAAAATTTTTGTGCTTTTTAAATATATTACAATGCAGATTAAATGAAATTTGAAAGAATTCCTTTGTGAAATAGTTTTTGTGAAAATGATTGAAACTATCTTTCTGAAATGAAAGGCATCACTGATACTGATATTCATGTCCTTGGTGGGGAGCTTCCACATTAACCAGGTCTCTCAAAAGAACGCAAAATGCTATCATGCTGACAGAACTCTGGTTCGCCAGTGAAACAAAAGATAAATCTTATGTATAACAAAGTATCTCTAAATTAAGTCCTTACTTTTAAAAATTAAGATCGAGTTTTTATCCAACAGAGTAGTAATTCAAGACTTTAGGAAAAATAAATGTGCTCTCAGACAAACAAAACCTGATTTATCATCATAGCAAATAGTGAGGGAACTAACAAAGCCATACTTCAGAAATAAAGAAAATGATGCATAAAGAAGCTGAGATGCACAAAGGAAAGACTAATAAAAGTTGCTGAGAGTAGGTAAGTCTAAAATGTTTACTAGTAGTAACAATCATACATTCGTGCTCCAGAGAATTAAGAAAGAGAAAATTAACATACAGAAATGAAATAGCATGTGCAGAAGCCTTGACCAAGAGCACTTACTGCAATATTGATAGAAGAATTAAAATAAATTCAATAATAGTAGACATTAGCAATGAATAAATGCAGATCACTAAAAAATTTCTCTCTTGAAAAAATTACATAAATATAACTGTCCCTCAAATCGCAATACAATGTCCTGGTCATGTGTTCTCCCTTTAATATTCTCAATAATAAGTTAGGAAGAATATGATTTTTGTTGTCTTTGCTTTCGCTGTTGCTGATACTTGGTCCTATTCACATTCTTCACATTATTTTTAAAGAATCTGAAGTGGATTTTTTCATAGTGCCTTTTCTTAACTTTATGAATTGTTTTTCTCTTTAAAGAAGATCACAGGTCATACAAACACAATGTCTCATTCCAGCTAGTGCAGCTCCTGCAGTGAAGTATCAGTTTTATCTTCCAGATCAGCAGGATAAATATGAATAGAACAAGCTGTGTATTGTCTGAGCAATGTTGCTAGATAGTCTTGCAATGCCAAAATATTGTTTAAAATAGCTTTCTTGGATCTCTTTGTCTTAACACCAGTTACTTAATGATCCACACCAAGTTTTAAAATTGTACTTTTAGAAGTATTTAACAATGAAAAACACTATATACACATATAAGAATATGACTAAATTATTCATTGAAAATTACAGCAATCATTTCATTTCATGTAGAATGATGTTAAGAACATCTAAGACTTAGTGTACTTCTTTGTTTTATTCGAAGAATCATACAGTCATTTTTGGGAAAAATTTAACATAATGCGTAAAATAAGTCTGTAATACTCTCAGTAACTTTCATTATTTACATTTTAATATTAAAAGGTTGTATGAAATAATTGTATTAGTATGGATTCATTCTTTCATCTTTCCAAATATTAAGAGATATTGGTTCATGAACAAATTAGAATTTTGACTTAAAAAATGTGATTCAGGCTGTATTTGACAATAAAATTCAGTTACCCAGGTAAATTGTGAGCTTTAAAAAGTACATATTTTCAAAGTAGCTGGCCATATGAGTAACTTCAAAAGGGGGAATATTAAAGAGTCTCTTTTGGAAAAAATTGTTCTTTAGTCCAGTCATTTCCTCCAGTTGTGGACAATCAGGGAAATGTTACACAAAGAGAAGGGATAACACTTGAGGAACTTTATTTGTGTGTCACAGAGTTCGGAAGGTGAGGTAGTCTCCTATCTTCATTCCCACTCAGGAATTCAGGAAGACAAGAGAGATATAGTGCTTAAATTCTGTACCGGTTAAGCTTCTCTACAGACACAGAGAAAGAGAGAGAAAGAGAGAGGGAGGGAGAGAGAGAGGGAGAGAGAGGGAGAGGGAGAGAGAGATTTTATGCAAGTTGATTTGTTAGTTAAGCTTACAGAATCAGAGGTAGAATAGTCTACAGTGCACAATAGCTGTGTGCACAAAGAAGGACCAGAGGATACAGTAGCTGCCCAGGCCAAGAAGCTTTCCAGCTTAAAAAGAGAGACAAAAGAGAGAGAGAGAGTCCAAGGATGCAGTGTTGGTCCAAGGCTAAAGGGCTAGCATCTCCCTGGACAGTTGCTGCTGTGAGTCTACGTTGAAATGCTTAGAGAAGCTACCATCTTATGTCACAGAAAATAGCAGTGAAAAAGGACATACCCACTCCAACATAATCAAGCTTTTATGTTCATGCTGATTTCCTCCTCCTTCCCTTTTTTTTTTTTAAATCTGGGATTTTAACTTATTGGATTGTGCCACCAACAATCATGGTCTCTCCACTCACTTGGTTGGCTCACATGGTAATCATCCCTGGAAACAGCCTCTACAGACATATTCAGAGTTGTGCTTTGTTCATTTCCTAAGTATCCTTAATCCAGTCAAGTTGATAATCAAGATTAACTATCACAAATTCTTTGGTAGTGGATATGGCATAGCCTCTACAGCTAAAAATCTGTCAAGGTGAATATTTCCTATATATTTTGTCATGTGGGAGAGAGAAAATCAACCTTGAGTTAGTGACTCCTGTTCAAGAGAACTTTCTGGCTATATGAAGACCCGAAGAGTTTTTCAGTGTAGGAGACTTCAAAAAAAATCAGATGTTGGTGGGTAATTATATTATATGTAATTTTACCTGTGGTCCATGTCATAACAGAGAGTCCAAGAATTGTAACTCCAGCACTTCCATGAAGCTTCAAGTACACTAGTTACTAACAAAAAAGTCATTAGAACAATCTGCCAGACCTGGATATCACAAAATCATTTTAAAGCAGTACTAAGTAAAAACCCATGTAAAATTCTATTCCATCCCTTCCTCTCTATATTTCAACTTGGGAGGCTGTCAAAGAAATCAAATGGAAAAGAGAAAGAGCTTGTCATGCCTACTCCCAGGCAACATACCACCTAGCTGAAGATAGTCTCTGTCACAATGGATATATAAATTAAACTTATATTTTTTAATATTATCAATCATGGGCATTATAATTGCTGATATCAGAGTGATTGTAATTTAAAGTTATCACTAACCTTCCTAAGAGTGAATAAAAATTACAGGGTTCATCCAGCTTTTCTTTTTAGTGGGAAAAGAATATTTCTCCTCATTCTTAATGTTAAAAGATAGCAAGTAAAAGTAATAAGCAAATAAGTTAAAGGAATTTCACGAGTCTGTGAAATATCTAGGTGCCACATGCATGAAGGAATTGTTTCTTGTATTCAGTGTAGGCTAGAATATATTTCAAAAGTTAAATCAACATATTTACCCTATAAAGACAGAATAAAATGAGAAAGAACACACTATAGATTTTTTTAAAATTCTGTCCTTCTCAGTATCACCATCTGGCAGTTATCCTGTGACAATTACTGTAGAAAACGTGGCTCTCATCCCAGCAGTCATTGAAGCACACAATAGATATTTAGAAGAAAGAGAATCCCCAATCATATTCAACACAGATGTCAGAAATGTAAAATGGCTGGACAGATCTTTACTTCTTTTTCTTCTAAGTTTCACAAGGCAAACAACAGATTTTGATCACTCTTCACGTCTGAGTACAATGATTAGTGTAAAGCTGGGTTGTTTCTGTGTCTCAACAATACTGAGATTTGGGGCCAGATAATACTTTGCTGTAGGTCTACCCTGTGTATTGTGGAATATTTAATAGCATTCCTGGCCTCTACCCTCAGGATTCTGGCACAACTCAATTGTGACAACTAAAAATATAATCGGACAATGCCAAATATCTCCTAAGCAAAAAAAATTGTCCCTTTCTCTCAATGAACATGAAAACCACTGCCCTAAAGTAAGTCAGATCACATTTTAAAATCTTTATTTGCAATCAAATTTAAACATTGTTGATTTTATTTTAATATTTTTAAAATTCGTGATAATTTGACACAAATAGTCTCTCTTGGTAAATCACATCTGGAAAGACCTGATACATTACAGGGGTATTGAAAATTAAATTTCTTTCTCTAAGGATACCAGAACTTTTCAAAGACAGAGAAATCTTCCTAGTATTATTGAAATGTGTTGGATATGTCCATTCCCTTGATTATAATGATGGTACTGTATTTTCATGTACTCAGACTCATCAAATTGAACACATCAAATGTAAGCAATTCTACACTTGATCTTAGCCAAAAGGCCAAGAAGCGATAGTAAGCAATTCTTTATATCAAATATACCTCAATGAGTCTACTTTTAAAATTAAATCAAAAAGTGTCAAATTTTGGAAAACACAAAAACACTCTCATGAACTAATTATTCACTGAACATGTAATAAAAGTATATATCAATTCTATGTCTAATTTTACATAAAGACTTGGAAAATTTTGGTAATCCTAGCACAAATACAGTATAGCCAAGACTTCTATCTCCCCTAGGTTATATGAATGTCACTCTAAAGGACACAGTCTTTCCTGCTACAATGCATTTTATTTCACTTATAAGCATCCATAATAAAATATGGCTCATAATATTCCATTATTTAAATTCATAATATTCTTTTATTTAAATCTTTATTTAAAAAGTTTATACAACTAAATATTGAAGATCTTCATAGTGTTAAGAAAGTGACTTGAATATACTTTGATTCAATGAGATAAGCATAGTTCTATTTTCATGACTTTTTAACAATATTTAGATCATGTTATATATTTTGCAATGTTCTCAACAAAATTAAATATTTAACTTTAAGAATAACTTTTAACAGGTAGAGTCTCTTAACTCTTGAAATGGACATGAGAAGTGTCAAATTCCTGCTGAACTGCACTCCTCTTTTGAGGACGGTCTTGTTTTGGCTACCATAGCAATGAATACTAGATAAGTTAGAAGGAAGGTAGTTAGGAAGGAGAGTAAAAATAGTGTACATCATATAAAAAAACTTATTATGGTGTTGATATGCTTTTAGTCAAAAGAAATAACTTCTATTGCATTTTGATATATTATTTTCAGAGAAGTGAAAAACCTCAAATATTTAATGAGAAATATTTTAAAGAATCCTGTTTTATTAAACAAGTTGATTAAACTAGGGAGAAGCATTCAATATAATTTTATTTGTTTGTTTATTTGTTAGTTTTTTAAAAATTTATTTTGGTACTAGAGATCAAACTTGGGACCATATGGTTGCAAGGCAGGTAGCAGAACCACTGACCTAAATCCCTGGCCCGCCATTTCATTTATTTTAAATGTATATATGTTCTGAAAATTCTATTTCTTCAAGTGAGCTCAAGTACATTAAGTCATATCCCTGCATGTAAAAAATCTTGGCATAGGTAATGCATATACTATGTAGTCCTCTATTCCGTTTTTAACACAAGTCTGAATAAGTTTCAACCTGTATGCCCATATGTAAGTGTGTAGTATAGTTTTTTTCTGCATAAAATAAGAACACACTGATTTCCAAACCAAACCTATATATGAAGCTGTGTCATAATGGCCTTTAATATTTTGATCTACCACATACCATGAACAATTAAATGACTACTAAACGTGAATATATATGAAATTTTATGTAAAGTTATAGAATTTTGAACTTTCAATATCTAATTCTATGGAAAAAAATTCTTTTAGTTAAGTTGATTTTCATAAAACCATACTGTTAGTCACTTTAAGCCATGACTAAAAATAAGTCAGAATCATATGCCTGCTCTGAATGATTTTCCAATCATCACATATTGTGCTGAATATGATGCTTTGATTGGAGAGATAAAATGCTGTTGCTTCAACAGAAATATTCAAAAATAACCACTTCAATATATACTTAAGTATAAGAATAAATCTGAGGGACATTAAACATTCCAGGATTATTCCTATGTGATAATGTCCCTAAGTACATGTATGATGTTTTTTTTAAAACTGCTTGTAGCTGTTCTAGTCCTTGTAAACTTCACCTAAATAGCCTACATCAAAAGCAAATGAATGACAAGTAAACAAACTGTAACTAAAAATCAACTAAATATTTAGATTTTGAGGTGGTAGTACAATCAATCAGTGTGTAAATTAATGGACAGGTCACTTTAAACACTACCGATAACATAGAGGTAAAGAGGGAAATAAAATAGAAAATACTTTTGCGTGAAACATTGTTATGACGGCCCTACAAAGGGACAATTCATAAGCTAAACCCACTCTCACTAAGCACATACAAAATTGTGTCACCAAACAAAGGCATTGTTATAGTCTAAAATTGAGGTTTAAATTGGACAATCAACATTCACCTCTGTGACAAGGCTTAAAGCTTATTTAATAAATTTCCAATGAAATATTTATAAATGGATACAAATTCTAATTAACCAAGGGACATTTTACAAAGGGAAACTAATAACAAGGCTTCTAACCCACACATTTTTCTTTCAGAGATAAAAAATAGTTATTTTATCCCATCGTATTCGGGAGAAAATACAATGGATGTTTAGTAAGACTCTGAATGACATAATCTAATGAGGAAAATAAGCCGAGGTCTTTTCCTTTTATCAAAGTAATTCATAGTATTATTTTAAGCTTACTGATGCCAGACCAGAAACACTTAATTTCTGTCTTTCAGACACACAGTATTAGGAACAAAATGGTTTTAGAAATTAGAAGTGGAATTGGAAAAATATTATATAGCTATTCACCATTATATCACCAATTAGCTGCAATCAGTTCACACTGAACAAAATTAGCTATAAATGCAGGGTTTATTAATATGGAATAAGCCTGACTGTGCAAAACATAATTTTTGTCTTTTTATTGGTACGTTTGTGATAACAAATGAATAAATTCATTGAGGGTAGTAGGTACATGTACACAACATATCTTAATTCTTTTTATTCCTCACTCATCCTCTCACCCTGAATGTTTAATTATGAGTAAAAAGTCTTCTTTACTTCCAGCAAGAGTTGTTCTCACATTAGTAAGCCTCAGATTGAAATTTCACAAATAAAGTTCTAGGAAAGCAAATGTTACTATTGCCTTAATCAGGAAGATTGCAACTCATTTTCTGGCATGACGCCTTCCACTGGTCTGAGTGCAATAGGCACTGTGTCTGGCTTTCCAGCTCCAAAATTTCAGCACTGCTGAGAGTGACACTATTGGTTGGGATAAATGTAATCACATGCTGGGTTTCTCCACCTTTCCCCTCATCAATCATTGGGAACCATTTATGTATCCTTTGCCCAGATATCTCTGGCCTCTTCAATTTGCATCATTTTTTTTCTTCTCTTCAGAAAATTGATGAATATACTTACAGAAGATTTACAGTGGAAAATTGAGGTGGTATTTAGAACAGTGAGTCTGACGTGTGCACTCTTGTATTTAAAGATTGCCAGGGAAGGCCTTTTCAAGGAGATGATTTTCATAAGAAAATGGAATCAAAAGAAGAAGAGAGCCATGGAAATATCTGGAGAGAAAAAGATCTAATTGAGACAACCACAAATCCAAGGATCGTAAGGCTTATACTTTGTTTTATTATGTTTAAGGAACAGCAAGGATCCCAGTGTAGCTACAGTAGAATGAAGAAGTGAAAGAGTGGTAGAAGAAAAAAATAAGAGACAACTGAAGTTGGGAAAGGAAACTTTTAGTAATAAATATTATAGGGTGATAACTATTGTGAAGAACTTAGATTATATTCCCCAGGTCAAAGGGTGTGTATCAATCAGCTTTCCCTTTGCTAGGACCAAATACCTGTCATTCACAACAGGAGAGGTTTAATTTGCTCACCATTTCAAAGGTTTAGTACATGGTCCCCTGGCTCCAAATCATCATGGCAGAGGGCATGGGAGAGCAAAGCTGTTTAATTCAGGACAGCTAGGAAACAGAGCAGGGGAACAGCACCAGAGAGAAAGGGGTCAGGTCCAGATATTATGCCTAGGGTTATGCCCCTACAACCCAGCCAGACATTCCCAGAAGTGAGCCCTAGTAATTTGCTAGGCATCTCTTTAATTCAGGGAAATTTACAATCAAAGTTAAGAGTCACTGGAACATTTTAAAGAGAGGAGTGGCATTTTATTGCTTTCCTTAAAGGAGTTTCTGGGTTCTAGGGAGAAAAAATATAATAGTACAGGAAACAAGTATGAATCAGAGACTCAAGGAGTTATAATAGGGCCACATGAGAGGCAAGGGTGGCTTTGCCTACTGATAGACATGATTAAAACGTGGAAAAAATTTAGACATATTTTGAAGATAACTATAGCATATATTACTAAGAAAATGATGACTTATAAATTGTAGAAAATATCTAATAGGTTTTAGAACTAATGTTAAAACTATTGTATTTGTCTTTGTCCTTTAGTCAGGGGTTTGAATGATCATCATAATCAAAGAGCAATGTTTTAAGACTTGTGCTTCTAAGTCCTGCTTCAGTCTTAAGGAATCACAAAAAATGGGAAAGAGGTTAGAAAATTCTTGTTTCAAGTACTCAACTATGTATCCAAACTACCTCATAAACAATGCAGTGATATGTACAATGAATGTGTATATAAATATAGCTGTAACACTATAGATAAATGACTCACTATGTTTAGGAAACATGCAGAAAATTCTTGTGTCACAGAGTATTTCACACAAAAATATATAAGCAATGCTTGGAAGCACAAATTGAAATTGCTCAATGAAAAATTGAACCAAAGAAGCAGATTTCTCTAGAAATTACAAAAAGAACAACTTTAAATTTTAAATGGGGTAATTCTGTCTTGGAATCTGGAACAGAGAAGAGAAGATTGGGTGTAGGTAGAAACATATTTGCGCTTAGGGCAAGTTTAAATCTCCTAGTCTCAATCATCTATGGAAAACAGAAGAAAAGCTTGCAGATGAGAAAACCTATTATGATGCTATTTGGTCAAGAGTTTTGAGGGGAACAGAGAGGTTTTTAAATTATGACAGAGCAGAATGTACAAGTGACCAAGAAAAGGAAATACACAGAAGAATTTCAGAGAACACGTTATATTAAGAAACATACAGAAGAAATTAAATAATTTAATTCTAGCCATTTGTGTTTGTGATATTATTTTTGTTTTCTATTTCACTCTGCAACCTGGAAAGTATTAAGAATTGATCCAAGTTTGAGGATTTAAGTATTCTTGAGGTGAAATATGGTACATAAGAACAAACTTCCTTTTAAAGAGCGGTATGAGCCAGATGTGGTGGCATACACCTGTAATCCCAGTACTCAGGAGGCTGAGGCAGGAGGATCATCATGAGTTTGAGACCAACCTGGGCTACATAATGAGTTCAAAGCCAGCCTCAACTATATAGTGAGACCCTGTATCAAAAAAAAAAAAAAGGCCGTGTGACTTTAAGCTATTTAAACTATGTAACTCTGAAACCCCGACTTTCCCATTTACACTACTTAGATAAAACTTAACTCATTATGCTGTGAGTACTGAATTAGGTAAAAGCAACTGGATTATTATCTGATAAATAGTAAATAGTCAAAAACTGGTAACTATTATTATTGTTGTTGTTCTTGTGATTGCTATAGGAGTATATTTTTAAGTGGTAAAAGATAAAATGTCAGAGTTCATAAAATCAGAATTATGCACAGAGATTTTTGGAATGTTCATACATAGAGTCATTTAAATATAAAGTATAATATCAGGAAGTGTCTTTGTTGAATATGGAAAACTGATATAAATAAGTTTAACTTATATTTGTACCCTTCCACACTGTTTAGACCTTTTTGCACCTGTGTCTTGCTCACTAAATAATGCATTTCCTAGAACTCTTGTTTTTTTTTCACACAAGTTCAGCAAACAATAAATGACTATCTTTCAAATCATTTCTTTCCTCAATGTCTTAAATGGTCATAAAAAGACGAGATTTATTCCTAATATAGGGCTACCTCTGTCTCCCTAAAGGGGGGGAGAACATCAAACCAAGACTTGATCCTCTAGTGTGATCTCAACATTTTAATGTTTTCAGAGTATAGTCCCTTCTTTCCATGCATGTGCTCCTTAAAAAGGAGAAATCATTCCCTTCTTTTTAAACATTATTGATGAACTCACAGTGTCTATAGGGAAAGGGTAATGGGAGTTGCGAGAGACCCCTGCAGTGGCCCTGACCTCCTGCAAGCCAGTACATTGTCCTCAATAAGGAAAGTGGGAATTAAAAGAAACACACAGACAGAGACTTGAGAGAAACTGAGTCTTAGGCTGATCTAACCTATTCTGGGCAGCAAAGACAAAGGACTCCTTGGACATCCCGTGTTTATTCATTATAAGTGTCGGAAGGGGGAAACTGACCAGGCCTTGGGACACCTCCTGATAACAAGTATCAAGGAGGCAGGACTGTAGGAGGCCACAAGCACACCTTTGCTGAAGAGAACAAATGGCTAATTCAGAAGGGAAGAATTTAGTTGGAGTCAATTTACCTTGACTGGGAGTGAACTCAGCCAAGTTCTGCTACTTCCAACGTAACACAGCCGAATTATGGAGAGGCAAGAAGCTTGTGCCACTATAGCCTGCTAATACTGGACAGAGGTAACTACTACAAGTGTCTAAATGTGTATGTCCAAGGGACCTGCTCCAAACTCAGGAACCCACAGGATGCTCACTGCAGCACAGAAACCTTATGAGGTCAAATGCAAAAGAGGAAAAAAATGACTGAGCTTTTATGGGAAATTTGTATTTTCACTTTGATAGAATTTATGTTTCCAAGCTTTTTTTTTCCTTAGAAATTATGTAACATTTATATAATGAAACAAAAAATTGTAAATTATATCCTTTCTATGAAGCAGCCAGAATCTAACAATACCTGTAAAACCCAGACATAGTATTTTGCTTAAGATCGGTAAAAAACTTCAGTGTTCAAACCCCACATTATCAGTTTAGCACACCCTTGGTGTGGCATGGGCTGGCTCTCATCAGCCTCTCTGCATCCACGCCATTGTGTCCAGGGTGGCCTCTCAGATCCCTGAACACAAACAAGCTCTTTTCTCTTGCTAGAGCACACACGTTGTTTGCTCCCTTACTGGAATCCTAGTCTCCATATTAGTTAGATTGTTCTCATGACTCAAGTCTCATATTAAATGTCACTGCTTCAGAGAACACATCCTGTTAATATCAGTCCCTCCATTATACTCCATCTCTCCTACCTTTTCTCCTAGGTAGCACTTATCATGATTGTATCATATATCATTCAGGTTTGTCTGTTAACACACACACACAAACACACACACACGCACACACACACACACATGCAAGCACACATTACATGGCTACAAAGGAGCAGTGGACCTGACAGCAAATATTCTCCTTTCCACTTATGACCCAGTAAGTCATACCTGGTATACAAACCAAAATAATTAGAATGAATGAGTACATAAAATATTGACCCTCTTTTTAACCATGTAAAATGTATGATTTTACTTGCAAGTTCACTTTGATTAGCAAATAGCAGAAGTATCTCCAAAAATACTTTTGCAAATGTCCTTAAATAATATTTGTGTTTATATTTTACCTTATTATTAATACAATTTGTCATCTTATGACCTAAATAAAATGTCCAAATATGAGACTATGGAGAAGGTAGGGAAATGTTTAAACTGTGCATAACATTTGATTACAATAACATGTATAAATCTTGTTCCAGTGATAAAGGTTGTAAATTCAGTTTAGAAACCTATCTAAAGGGAAAAGTATATCAAATACTGTAATACACATTTACAGTTTAGAATTTAACTTATTTTTTTAATTTTCAAGAAAAGCCATAATAGGCTTAGGTACATTGCAAAGAAAACATTTCTGCAAATCTCCAGTGAAAATAGTCATTTTTTCCTAAATAGCAAAACATGTATCAAAATTTTATTTTAACCTACCTACCCACTGAAATTTATTTTTAAAAAACAGAATTACCTTCCAATGTTTAAAAGTTATTTTTTAAACTGATACTTTTAGACTAGGCAATGATATTTCCCTGAAAAAGCATATATAAGTTACCAAAAAATAACTATGGCTGTGTTTTTGTCATTGAGGAGGTTTTGACATATATTGGTAGCTTTTTAAATAATTACATTAATTTTTAAAAATGTAAATAATAGACTCCAAATATAGTTTTGTATCCTTCAAATTTATTTTCCCTAGTGTCTTACAAAATCAACTTACTATAAGTGAACTTTTCTTAAGTAAAAATAATTGTTTGAAAGTAGTATCATACTTTACTATAGTGGGCTACTGTGAAACTGTCAGTCTTTGCCCACCAAATAACTAAAATTACATGTAAAAAAATTTCATATTATAATTTCTTCTATATAATTTCTTCTATATAGTTCTTCTTGAACAAAAGAAATCTGATAGATTGCAATCATTTATACAGCCAGACAAGAGATGATTATAAAAAAAATTCAAATATATCATTTTAGGCTTCTAACTACAAAGCTATGAGAACTGAACTAAAATAAGAAATCCTAAACTCCATCTCGATTGCATATAGCAGCTGTGAATTCAGATTCCACACTTCATCTTTCATTTTGATGTGCATTCTTTTGATCCCCAGAAAGAAATATATTTATAATTTCCTAAAGAACTGCCTCAGAGGTAAGTGGTGTCCAAATATTGTTCTGTAGAGATAAAAAATACACAATGTCAGTGGTATTTGGCTGCGGATTGATGATCCATTGTGCAACAATATAGAGACATCATTTCTATAAAACTTGTAACATTATGGTTTAGGGACTATTTAACCTTTAGCACAAATCATTTTTATTTTCCCACTGGAATTTCAAGCACTTTATTCTGTTATATTGTATTTCTTTAGGTTTTCCCATTTTCCCTGCTCTCTGCCCACTGAAAATTCTGTCTTTAGTAAACTGTAAAAATGGAGAGAATTAGGAGCATAATTGCAAGAGAAAACAAAAAGGGACAAGATGGAGACTCAATTTCTTGAGATGTTAAGATCATAGCAACAAAATACTTGTAAGAGTAGAAATAAATACACTTTATGTATTTTTTGATGAGCTCTCCCATTTAAGCCTAGCAGTAAAAAAGAGAAAGAAATAGACAATATGAAAAATAAACATTGACAGCTGTGAGTTTTAGCTTGGTTATCTTCTCTATTCAATATTGTTGAATTGTTCTATTTGAATTACTCAAAGAAGCATCACTTGACAATATGTAAAGAGAAGAAAATAGAAAACTCTAAATGATCCTAAAGAAAAAGGGGAGAGTCAGGGAGACAATTTTATTTCTTAAGCACTTTGACACCTATAACAAATTTTGAGTCTTCATGTTGTTACATTACAAAGAAATATGTACATTTCCTAAGTAGTTCTTCAGAGAGACTTGAACATGGATCATGTCTTGAACATGTCATTTTTGTCCACTCTGACAGAATAATGTTGTAGTTGGTGCACACTACCAAAGTGAATGGAAATAATAGTGTCATGAATTCTTCAGGAAAATGATGTCTCTCTATACTAGTGTATGCTTGTGTCAGTTCACTTCCAACCTGATGACATTGTAAGTTTCTATTTCTATAAAACAATATTTGAATACAATTTACCACTAAGTAGATCTCTCTGGATATGCAAACAATGACCATTTTATCTCAGAATAAGATAAGGCATCAAGATTTTAAATAGCACATTAAGTCATTCAAAATAAAGGCACCTTGCTGATGTGTTTATCATGTGATTATATTTCTATGACTTTCAAGTAAGCCAGTTATTTCTTTTCCTCTTTTAGTATTTATTTGGCTTTCTATGCCATTAATTAGTTTTTTGGTTTATTTGTTTATTTTTTCTAGTACCAAGGATCAAACTCAGAACCTTGTGTTTGTGAGGCAGGAGCGGCACCACTGAGCTAAATTCCTGGCCCCTAAGCCAGCTCTTCTGCATACTGAGGAATAGTTCAATTTAATATAAATTAAGTTTTGAAATCATTAACTTTGCCTTTTGATAAAACATCCTTGAGATGTGGTAGGTTTTTTGTTTTCTTTGTTTTTGTTTTTGGTACTGGGGATCTAACTTGGGACCTTGCGCTTGCGAGGCAGGCAGCAGAACCACTGAGCTAAATCCCCGGCCCTAGATGTGGTAGTTTTATAAAGCTAGCTAATTAATTATATTTAGGAATCAGTTTTGTAAAAGGAGACTCAGAATTGGCAATTATCTGTTTAAATCAAAGTCACTCAAGGAGATTCTAAATAAATACTTTAATTAAATGAATATCATATTCAAATTTGCTCCATACATTGAGAAGAATCTGTGACTATGAAATCATTTCTACACATGGGAAATATCATAATCTCTATCTTCTTAAAAAGGAAATAAGACTTTATAATCTTCCTATTCAAGTGTCTATTTCCATCACCTCGCAAGCTGAAGTATGCTGAACTAATAAATCATAATTTTAGTCTAAAGTTGTCATGTCTTACTTTTGGATATTTTCTTGAAAGGCTGTTTTATGTACATTTCTCCTTGAAAATGAATTTAGCAGTGTCTATAATATTTTCTGTATTATTTGATACAGATCAAAGATTAAAGATATAGACATAAATGTTTGCAAATATATATTATATATATGAAATGTACACATATGAAAGACATATAAACTTTTGAGTATAATTTTGGTTTGAAAACCAATTATTCAGTTTCTGATAGCACCACAAAAATCTTATTCTAGGAATTTTTCACTATAGCCTAGATATCTTTTGGTTTGCATTTAGGATGCATTAGATATACAGTATTCTTCAGTATTCAGTTTTCAGTCTATTAAGAAGCAATACTACTTGCTTTTATTCAATTGCTGCCTAGAAGAAAAATATTTTTATAAATTAAGGTATTTTGTATCACATGCCTTATATTTAGAAAGCTTCTGTAAAGACACTTGTAAGACTCAAGCATTCCAAAACTATTCCATTTAATTTTTAAAATTGAAATAAGCCACCTTAAAGCATCTTCTGAGTCTAACCTGACTTACCAAACCACATTATATGATATAATAATGTGAGCACATTTCCAGACACTTTGAACTCTGAAACTATTTTTACATTGTATTTCTCCAATATATACTATTAGACATGTCATTCATACAATTCTGTTAAGCTACAAAAGGTGATTTTTGACAAGAAGTAGGAACTTGACAAAAGTACAATTTCAAGGAACCCAAGTAGACATGTTATATATTAGTTACAATTTTTATTCAAATGGAATTTATAAGGTATTTATTGAGAGAATAATAATCAAGGAAGCCTCATGCATTTCATCTTTGCCTATGATCTAAGATGCATTGTTATTTTAGATGACATAAATTCATTGCATTTTACATTTCAAAATACCTGTTCAATATCCAATGACAAATTGTCTAACTTCCAAGTTATTCAGCAGTTCTTTGTTGAAGTCATGGGATCACATGCTAGTTGCTGGTTAGTGACCCACTTGTAGCATGAATTACATTTTAAATTATTGGTCAAAGTAATTTATGATAAATGATGAATTGCATGAGAGTAACTGCTATGTCACTTCTAGAAATTTCCAAGTAGCATTTAAGAATCATACTATATCCAAAATTGACTGATCATTTATGAAGCATTGCTTTAGTCATTAATTAACCTTGACAATATTCAGTTAAACATGTCCCGAATGGATCAATGCATGTGTGTGTCCACACATACCCACACAAAATCATTTCGTGAGTTTGTCTCGGTCATATACTTACATCCACATGTTCCTTGTGATTTTCTAATTCACATCAGCAACAAATGAAAATAGTGCAAATCAGTTACCCCTTTTTACTTAATATAAACTTAGTATGCTCAGCTGTTATCCAATTATCTAGTTATTTTTCTATATGTAATTTTTATTTAATAAAAGCATCTCCAAAAATTATCATTTTCAAAAGTACTGATGTATGACAGTTTTTTAAAATTTGTGATATAACTACTTTACAGAGCATTAGGGCCAGTGTATATTTGCATCAAAAAATAAGCTCTTGTGAAATTTTCATCTTTTCCTTTCAGTTCATTAAGTTTGTCATGACATGTCTTTTCCTCATGTAGTTCATCTCTACGATTGAGGCTTATTTTGGAATGGTGCTTTGAATATTTTAATGTAGATTCATTCAGTTTGTAGATCAAATGCAAAAGCATATTATTCACAGCTACTAAAAATATGGTCTTTCAATATTACTGAAACACCCAGCTTTCATCTCTTTTTAGTTTAACTTTTATACATACAATTTTTAGAGAAACATGAAAAAATGTTATCTGGTTTCTAAAAAGAAATTTTCCGAACAATGCCATTTGGAAATTTTATTGAGTTTCAGTGTCAAAAAGAGAAGGGAAGGGGAAGCCATCAGAACAATGACTCACTAGAAATTAGCCAGTGGTCAGTTCTACAGTCATTTCCAGGAGAGAAAGTAGGCTTTGAGTATAAAGTACTTCCAAGTTTTTCAATCCAATCTAGGTACTAGAGATTTGTTATTATATCTCATGATTTTTTAATCTCTGTGAATAAAAATTTTTGAATCAAGATCTGAGGCATAAGACCCATATCTTTGACCTCTAAGATTCTTCAACCTATCTGTGTCATTTTATAAAACAGATAACAGAGTCAGAAAATACACGTGATTTGCCTAAACACACAAAGCAGGATCATAAACTTAAAAAATTATTTATGATTCTGGAAAACAGTAATGGAATTAATTCCACTTAGAGTATATCTAGCATTAAATAATTTTATTGAGATTGAATTTTCAATCAAGCTACCAGTAAAGATTAATGAAAGTCATAGGTGTAAACTCCACCAAAATACCAGAGACAACCATCTGTCTTAGATTGTTTTGAAATTGATGAGAACATAGGTTTTGGCAAAATAATTTCTGCATTTTTTTGTTGTGGTTGTTGTTAAGCAGGATAAAGGCAGAACTCCCAATTACATTTTAAAACCAAATATCTTGTAGAAAAGTAAATTTTAAAGTATAAAATTACTCCATGACTTCATATGGGCATTAGCAACTAATTTAGATCAAAAATTCTGCAGGACTAAGTTGTCCTAAGTGGCTCTTTGGACAGAGTCAGAGTGTGTTAAACCCACTGCATAGGATAACCTCTTGTATTTTAACAGCAAGGCCAAAAGAATCTCATTAAAAATTAAGTGTGTTTGGTAAAAAATCAGTATTCCCAGTGCCAAATGGGAGATAGAGGTCTTTTGACTTTGGCAAATTAGTAGAATGATTTTGATGAGTATATGAAAGAACATGAGAAAGACATTTCATTTCTCTCAGAAATATTGTGCTCATGTTGTTACCCTACTAAGAAAAGTAAATAAACTAATGCTTTTACATAAATGTATTGTATGTTACACATTCAAAGATAGTAGTAAATAACTGAATATCTTTAGGCTAATTATTAACTTATAGCACTTCAATATTGCCTTTTTCTCATCATATAAAATAAGATTCAAATGTTAAAACTACGTAAGATTAAGCCTTGTTACGAGAATTCTTTTAAAATTGCCTCATATTGTTAATCAGCATTCCTTTAATTCCTGCTAATTCCTTCTGAAAGTGTACATCTTAGAATTACAATATCAAATTTCAGCATTATTCTTTCTTCTTAAATATACTAATTTAACCTTTGTATTATACTTGGTTTGGGCTAAAAGGAGACCCAACAGCATTAAGAGCTCAATTTTATTATAGCTTCTCTTAACTTTTTCCAAGTATGAAATTCTGAGTAAATCAGTCTGCATAATGAACAAAGATATGTTCATGAGAAATCTAGGTAGGGCCGGGGATTTAGCCCAGTGTTTTTGTCGCCTGCCTTGCAAGCTCAAGGACCCGAGTTCCATTCCCGATACCAAAAAAAAAAAAAAAAAAAAAAAAAAAGAAATCTAGGTAATAGTCACACACACCAGTTAGCTCCTTGTGAGCTACACAAAATGCAGGGTAGAGGTATTAATACAATAATCTAATCTTATTGTACTTTTGCCTTTGGAGGAACTGTAAATATAATTCACTATAGATATTGCTAAAGACTTGTTGACTGAAACTACTACGCTAAGATAAAAAAGTTCTGTGAGAGGGAGAATCTGGATCTTTGTGAGCACTGCTCCTGAGCAAGCCTACTCACAATGCCCTTAGTTTCAATCACTCTTTAGCTGACTTATTCTTTTAACAAGTGTTTATTGTGTGCTCACAAAGAACAAGCACCATGCTATTTTATTTACTGTTAGCAAAGCAGACTACGTTCCTGTCCTTGAGAGTTAACATTTTAATTGGGAAAGACAGACAATAAACATGAGAACTGGTAAATATATAAAAACCACACAGCAGTGAATACTATGTACAAAAGTCAAGCAGAATAAAGGGACTGAATGGGCTGACATCTCTAAAAATATTAGCTAAAAATACCCCTTCCTTGATGTTATATAATGAATCCTCCATGAAAATATAGACTTTTGGATTTCTATATTTTTCTATTTTCATTTCTTTAATCTCAGTAATTGGTCCTAAATTTTATGTTATGTAATATTAAGAACAGGGAAATATTTTGAAGAATAAAAAGCCTAGAACATCTGATTTTGTGTCCTTGCATCAGAATGTTCCATTTTATTGTCTGTGCACCACAAAAGCAGACTACTGATGTTCTATCTTTCATGTGGGTTTTTATCCTAATAAAATATTTGTTTTTATTTAGTGTGTACATTAAGATGGAGGATACGTTGTCACTTTTATTCTCTGTCAGTAAATGGTAAATCCTTCTATCAATCATCCTGTTGGCTTAGGCTAGTAAGGATGTTTTTTTGAAACTCAGGTTGAGATCCAAGGCTATGTCTGTTAGTTATATGTAAAGAAGCCTCTAGAGTGAAATTTTCCTCATCCTCACTACTAAACAGGCTAGACAAACGTGATTCTTCACTTGAATACTGCAGCTGGGATCTTTGAAGAATATTAACACAGAGAACAAGTGAGTGGAAGACTGAGCAATATATTTCTAGGGAAATACAGCATGTCAATGATTAATAAAGTGCAAATGTGAACCATTCAAAGTGATTACTTTAATAATATATACACTAAATATGAATATACAGAATTCACAACAAAATTCACATTTAGATTAGATTTAGATTTAGATTACAACTTAAATAACTACATTTTGCAGGATTATGAGATAATTTCAACCTTTATTTCATGTTTCAGTCTTTAGCTAAACCTATGTTAATTATTTTATAGCACTTTTAAACAACTTGTACAACATGCTTTTTGAGGAAAAAGGCATCTATTTATCTCATCATAAAAATTTGGCTTTATTTAAATATTAAGGCCATGAGAAAAAAAATTTAAATAATACATTTCTAACAATTCACATTTATGTAGGAATGAAAAGAAAAACTATATGGAAACATATATGAGCATAAAAATATGCATATTCTTATGCTGAGATAACTCTAGCCAATAGTTTTTAAAAATTTAAAAGATCCACCTCCAGAAAGCCTAGAATACTACTTCACATACCTATAGAGTAATTATTAAAGTTTATCTAGATGTGTGTGTGTAGTGGGTGAAGAGATCATGTAGTCAGTAACTTCTTATGAAAGCAAAAGGAAGTAATACATAACAAGACTTTTTATAAATTACATAAATCATATACAAATGTGGTAAACAAGGATATAAAAGATATATAAGCCACAATTTATGCTCATTATTTTAGATAAACTCTCATCTCAGAATAAATGTATAATACTTTTAACATCTTTATCTTAAATATGTATAGCACTGTTAAGGTTAAAGGAATGAATGTATACCAGGAAAAAGACAAGTGGAAAGAAGACAATCAAGATACAGCTAAAAATAGTGAATACAACATTTGAACATAAATGTTAATAATACTGAGGTAATTTGAATACATTGCAATCCTTCTATAAGTGATTCTTACTCTGTGTTCTGGACTCCTCCATCAATGCAAAGTAGGGGAAAATGGCTAATATTTAAATTCATTTTTTTTAAATTCTGAGAAAGAGCATCTCTTAATTACCCAAAATGGTCCAAAATGGTGATTCTCCTGATTCTGGCACCTGAGCTGGGATAACAGGCATCTGGCAGATGTATTTTTAATTTGGCTTTCATTCATGCTAAATACATTTTCAATAATAGTAATTGAGACAAATCCTACACTGAATCTATAGCTTAGTATACTCAGAGAGTAGAGCTAAAATTCAGTAGTCTATAAATGAGGTGGATGAAAGCTGTAGTGTTAACAAAGAAATTTATTCATTCAGGAGCAAGACATTAAGAGAGGTAAGAGACAGGTTGGGAACAGAAATAATCACCTCAGCCTTGCTTAAAATTTACCCAACTTTCATTGATTTTTTTAAGGGACTCAGTACTCTAGCAATTACATGAAAGGGAATCCACAAAAAGTGAACATTTCCAATAATCACAGTCTATAACAAGTCCAGGGATTAATTTTATGCTGACCCTGAGGGAATTAGTCTATCAGTTAAACAACATGGTTTCCTAGAAGAAAATCTTCTCAATACACTTTTATTTCAGCAAGCTTGCATGGCTGGATGTTCATGCCTTTCTAACTGTGAACTCTAGATGGAGAAATTGTGAATTCTCTGGCTAATTCTTTCTGAATGTACACATTGACTTCTTACCAACCTGGAGGCAAAATGGGACAGTTTTTTATCGACTTATTTACTCATTCATACTACTAACAAGAATTAATCAGGCAATGATCAAATTGCCTGGTCAACCACATACTAGGCTATGTACTGAGACTGCTAAAGTGACCAGAAAAACTCTAGAAATATTCTTTTCTAGCAATTCCTACTTCTGAGACCTAGACTTCCAAGGAAGTATTAGTACAAGAGTCTGGAAATGAGGAGAAAAAAATCAAGAAAACAAGGAAGAAAGGAAGAGAGAGAGAGAGGGATAAAGGAGAGAGGGAAAAATGGGGGAAAGAATCAAGGAAAAGATGGAAATGACAATACAAAAGAAATAGTCCATAAGACAAAGAGTTATTAACATTCTTCTTAAAATAATGATTAAATGGTTCATTTCTATTAGGAATGAAATATCATATTACCAAAAATCATTTTTTAAATTTTTAGAAATAATCAGCACTGATAATTTCTTCTAGAAATTGCAGGAAAATGACAAAAGGATAAATTTTCAAAAGTGAAAACACTCATGAAATGATTAAAACAATCATGTGTAAGTCATCTGCTAACATGTTAGGAAAAAAAGTTGACCCAAGTACTCCTTTCAAGTATTTTATTTAGACACATATCCATTCTCAATATTAAAGTGCAGACAAGAGGAACATCTTTGTACCTAGCCGAGAATAATGAAATGCTGAGGTAAAAAGCTTTTTTTATTTGATGAGTAAAGGAATGTAATCTGGGAAATTCTACATGCAGTTTTTAAAATAAAATTCAGAAGTGTCCAACAAAAATTTTTGGAGAGACTTCAATAGAATCCCTACAAAAGCACCCCTAGATTATACTAAAGGAATCTTTAGAAATTGTTCATTTTAGACAAAAAAATCTAAATTATCTTTAGAATTACATTTTTGCTATTTCTTTTTACTTTGGTATCCATTCAGAAATGCTTCACATAAATAAATATTCACCCTGTTGAGTTATAGTTATTTGATCATAATCCAAATCCATTTTAATCTCAATTATTTCTAAGCATTTATATATGATAAATAGGAGGACCTCTGAGAGCTAGTAACCTCACAACCTCTGTGATCCAAGTGTGGCTTGTAGCTACACACATCTACTATCTTTATAATCCCTCTAAACTTAATCTATAATTTTCCAAGGTTTCTTCATAGAGCTTAGACATCTAATCAATCTTCCTTTTGAAAATGTGACTAAATATTTTGGGTAGATAGACATGTTAGAAGTATTCAGGTTAACTGGTGGGACCATGGCTTGAGAAGATCATACACTCAGTAAGGTTCAGAATTCTCATAAAATTTAGATTCTTGGTTTTATTTCTTCTGCAATTTTCCTCCTCTTCTAAGTGTTTAATTCATTTTTATGTTAGAAAAGGAGAAAAAGTAGAACTAGTCTATACCAGAGGTTTTTTAAGTTACCCCCCTTTTTAAAGAAAGTAAGCATTTATTACATAGTGATGACTCTATCAAATGTCATAATGGAGAGAATTCACATGTCTATCATTCACACTATGAATGTTGCTACTTGAAGCATAACTCTCAACTGCACAATTCTATTAAAATATTTTAAATGGAATATTGAAAAAGTCTCAAGCATGTTATTAAATGGCTCTCAATTCAATTTGTATGAACTTTACAAAGGAAAATTTATTTCAACAACATTAGTAGACTTTTATTATTTAAAAGCAGTAGAATTTCAAAATGTATAGCAGTATTAGAACTGATTTGAGTTTTAGCTTTTGCTTCACATACTGCTCATGTTACCAAAGAAAATTACCTGGGAGTTTTCTGAATAGATACATCACAAAATGAGTGATGGGTAGCATCTTCACAAAATTAGGTTAAGACTAAATAATAGAGATCTAATGTTACAATAGAAGAGTTAGATAGGATATTTTGTACATTGTTTTCCTATACTGGCAGAATTCATATTGAGATTTGAATATTCCATTGTCAAAACCAATTGGCAAACCCATTTTCTAAAGATTGTGTGTGTGTGTCTTTCACTGCACTTCATAGATGTTATCTTGACCCAGCAGTATTATATTTAGTAAGAGAAAACAGAATCCTAGAATGTCACTTAGGCTTTCTTTGGAATATTTTTCCTATCTGCAGGGTGAAAGGATATGGCATCTAACCCAAAGAGAAAAATAAGTGTGATCTCAAGGGAATGCATTTTATTGATGACAGCGAAGAAGGGAGAAAAAGTTCAATTGGCTCACACTACTTGGTCTTGACATAGATGCAACTTTGCTGAGAAAGAAATGACTATGAGGTAATGCTATCATAAATGATTGCTTAAATCATCTTGGCACTATGGAAGCTGAAATTTTGTAAAAGACGAAAGCCCTATAAAGGTAAAAGCATGGTAAAGTCAAGCTCTTAATATAATTGAAGATTTTTCATTGGCCAGTGGCTTTATACAATATGTGGTTTTTAAATCCAAATTTGGAGTACCTTCTAGTTAATAACTGCAGATTAAGCAGCTTTTACATTTTTTACCACTAGCTTTAACTACTACATCCAAAATTAAAGGGGCTAATGGACTATGCACTATTAAATAGTCTCCCATCTAATACTGTATGGCCAAATAAGTAGGAGAGGATATTTTTACAAATAGCTGAAAAGCTTTTAAATGTGGATCTCTTCTAAATATTGAAATCAGTATCAATCTGTATATTTAAAAAAGAAAAGTTCAACAATGGATTTAATGAAGATCATTAAGATGTACAGTATAATTTCTAACATTTATTCTTGCCACTTTTAGGAATGTCAAATGTTAGAGTGGAAAATGAGATGTCATTTATATATTATATTTACTTCTCCAAATTACTTCCTGATTTCAATATAAAAAAGTTTTACTCATTAAATATAATTCAACATTTTCAAAGAGTTTTACTCTTTTTAACTGGTAACCTAGCCAATAAAATTACATAGAAGGCATGTGCCTGCTAACTTATTTACATCTATCAATTTAACATTCATGAGAAAATTTGCAGATCCACTTGTTTTTTATTTGAGGTAACCATAGCATAGAGAAGTTAAACAGTCTTCATGAACTCACTCTCACAATCAGGAAATTGGAAGCCAGCACTAGAAGATCACTACAGTATGGCTGGAGTCTCAGAGTTCACCTTGGAGACAGAACTCCAGGGTGGAATCTTTTATGCCACTTAGCACCTACGTGATTTCTGACAAGTTTGTTAATCTAGTTGTACCTCAGTTTTCCCTTTCAGTAAATTGGGATAAAGTAAAGACCTTAAAGAACTGCTTTTATAGATAGTAGTCACTGTAATATTGTTCAGGCTCAACAACACACATAGAAAGTGTTCTAAATAAATAAAAAGTTCTCTTTTTCAAAATCAGATTTTTTGAGACCAGATTTTTTCCCCCAATACCAGGGTTTGAACTCAGGGCCTTCTGCTTGCCAGGCAGGTGCAGAGCTACTGAGCTACATCCCTGGCACCCAAATTTTCTTTTACATTTAACAATACTGTCCCTTTATTAGCTTGTTGGATTTTTTTTTCTCTACTTAAAAGTATCATCCATTAAGTAGTATAGATGCAATTTGCCAAATTAAGTATGGCATGGAACTGGTAATTTTTTAAAAATGGAACTCTGTTGAGAAACAGTTTAACTCATAAAAGCAGTGAATATGGAATACTTTAATGCATAAGACGGACAGACCATGAATTATTTAGATATCAACTCAAGAAGGGCATTTTAAAGTGAAAGACACTACATCTGAATTTACTTAAGAAACTGTAAGAGTGCCTATAAAATTCTTCATTAGATTCATCAAATAAATTATTTTTAAAAATATTTGTTATTTAAAATATTATTTTTCATCCAAGATAGAAATCAGTAGTTTCCATCATTCCACTTCAAACACTATCAAAATGTTATATTATGAATTATTGTTATTTTATTTATTTATTTGCAAATAGGACCTCATGCTTAAAATATTCTTAAAAGAAGCGTAAGAACTATTTTAATCAAAAAATACAGAAGTGGGCTGGGGATTTAGCTCAGTGGTGCCACTGTCTGCCTCACAAGTGCAAGGTCCTGAGTTCGATCCCTGGTACAACCCCCCCCCAAAAAAAACAGAAGTAAAATGATACTATTAAATACAATTTTCAATAAATTAGATCTTTTTCAATTGTTTATCCAACAATTTATTTCCTTGTATTATGTGGAAAATGTTTTTTCACTGTCCAATATAGAGAAAGAATACATAATAATATGTCTTTATAAGATAAGAAGACTAAAATTTAGAGGCTTTTGTAATTCTCTAGTTCTAGCATACTAAACAGACTGTCTGTGACCTGATTGAATACCTTTTTAATTTTCTTTGTCCATAGATATAAATGTTATTAAATTACTAGTATTAGGTTATTCCTATTTACATTTAATTCTAGAATGGCATAGAAGATCTTGTAAATATTTAAAGACACAAAATGAAAATAAACTTCTTACATAATATTATTTATATCGTATAGTAAAATTTTGATATATTGATAAAATGTACTGAGAATGACAAAAGTTTATTCAACAAATGACTTGAAAGTTATATATAAATCATATTTTATATCAAACTGTAATATAAATGAAATTAAAAAGTAAAACTGAAGAATATTCAGAAAAATCTGCTTGCCCCTCACCTCCTTTTGTCTCTCTGGAAGTGAGATTATATTTAATCACGTAGGAGAGTCCTACAGGACTTACTGGTTTCTTTAATTGAAACAAGTGCCAACTCAGATGAGGAGACCTCAGAAATTAATTATCTTACTGGGGAACTGATAACTTGATAGGTAGATGATCATACACTTTTATTTTGCAATTTAGAAGAAAAAGATATATTAACTTCATCTGACAAGGCTTCAGGGGAAAAAAGACAGGGAAAAAAAGTTCTAAATTACAGTTAGGGCAAATGACTTACACTAACCATGGCATATGCACATCTGAGAAATTAAAAGATGTTAAAACAGTAAAGTGCAAACTGCAAAGGGATACCAGCTACAAGTTACAAGGAGAAGTCAAAATATCATGTTTGGCAGGGAAAAATACGTTCAAAAGTACAAAGATTTTGAAAAATATCATTTATAGCAAATATAAGAAAAGTATTCCAAAAATAATTCTAAACAGGGGCCGGGGATTTAGCTCAGTGGTTTCAGCACCTGCTGCACAAGTGCAAGGACCCGAGTTCAATCCCCACACCAAAAAAATATAATAATAATTCTAAACAAACAACTAAATCAGAACTTGCTAAATGTTATGGCTTATATCTAGACATATGCCCAAAGTATCATGCATGGATAGGGAGGCTAACTGGATTTAAAGTGTATGATACTGGGATTAAGGATGTGTGGTACTAAATTGGTCCACTGATTGGTACTGGCATATTTCTGAGTGTGGCTGAATGGATTTACTGAAGACAAAAGCTTCAAGGTAGGTGTAATGGCACCATCCAAAAGGCTTGCAGCCCAGATAAGATAAAAGGGAAAGATGAAAGGCAGGCTGCTTAAAGCTACTGCTGCTGCTCACTCCCTCCTGTCATGACTATTTCTCCTCTTCGATGCCCCTCTGCAATGCTGCCCTGCTTTGGAGCCAGCTGACTACAAACTGTGAGCTGAAGTATTCTCCTTTAACTTTGGGTGTTGGGTATTTTGTCTCAGCTTTGAGAAAGTTACCAAGACAGATTGTGGTACCAAAGAACTAGGGCCATTGTGATGTTATCTGTACATGGGCCCAGCAGAATGATTTTAAAAGTTTTGACTAGTCTAGAAAGAAAGCTCCAGTAAAATTATGATCTGCAAAGATGGAGCAGAGAACTTTATTGCTTAAAGGAATGGGACAACAAAAAAGACAGACTGAGGACATCACAAGAACCAGCAAGACTCCAGCCTTTGCAGCCTCAAAATTGCAAAGGTGAAAGATTTTGCTTTGAGAAAAAAGCCTGAGACCTCCTTGTTCCAGAATGATAGTGCCCTAGAGAATTTGTTCCACAGGATTGGATTCACAGCACTCAGCAATCCAGGCACTCAGTCACTACTGCCAAGAAAGGAAGAAACCTGGCTACTGCTCCAGATGGTGGCAAACCTTCATGTCATCCACATAGTGCTGGTTTCAGATGCATGCAGAATAAAAGAGTTGTGAGGTCAGGAAGACTTCTACATAGATTTCAGAAGGCCTGGGAGGCCAGGCAGTGTGCAGCCAAGAGAGCATTGCATGAAGCTATGAGTGGGGAACCAAAAATGCAGTGCAGACCCCAGAAAGTTGGAGAAGGCAAGAATTTGGATTCTTTGAAGAAAGCTGCAGGATTTGAGCAAAGCTGGCCCAGAAGAATATCTAATCTATGGTGTCACTAAAGCTCATGAAAGATAAAGTAAAGCTGAGGTATTTAAGAATGCATACTTTCATAAATAAAAGTGTAAGCAGTGATTTCCATGATATTCAGAATGGTTAAATTTGGCCGCCAGGTAGGGCATAATTTTGAGAAAGACAAGCACATTTCTAGATCCTAACTGTGTCTTGATCTTAACCTCAATGGTCACCAAGCATATGTTGCATCACTGAACAATATATTATGTTTTATTCAAATATCTGTATGTGCTGAATAGTTAAGAATATTAAAATAATGCTTCAACAAAAACTGTACCAAATATGGCAAAGAATTGTTAAAGTTTCATGATGGATATAAAGGGGTTTGCTATATTATTCTCACTATATTTTTTGTTTGAAATTTTCATACTAAAATGTTTAAACTGTATTTAGTATAAATATATATAAATGTATTATCTCTGTCTATTTTGTTTTCAAAATTAGTGATCAGAATTTATCAAGAACTATCTGAATCTTCTGGCAATGGATCTAAAGCAGCCAAATTTGTCAAAGAAGCTATTAAAGGAAAGTAATGAAATCTAATTAGAGCTTTGCCAAACAACAGAATCTAAAAGGATCTTTAATAAATAAATGAGTCCTTACCTAGTGTCATATTCCTTTAAGGCTTGAAATGCAAATTAATTATTAAATCAAGAAGGGCACTTCTTTATAACTGAACCATTAAACATTTAAACAATAATTCCTTTAATAGTTTTGGATTTTTAAATTAACATATGCAGCATAGTGGTCCATAGATTATCATTCAATAAGCTGCTTTGTACTTCTAAGACATGAACCTTGGAAATGAAATAAACAAAATTATTAATTCCCATTACCAAGAGGTTAAAAAAATCTAAATTTTGAGAAAATGGCTTTTATTAACAGCAAGAACTTTCATTTCTAAGAATCAACTTCTATCAAATTCTTCCATCAGTAAAGAAGGAATTTCAACTGTTAAATCTCAGAATTTCTTAATTTAATACTATATAGAAATCAATACATCTGCTAAGGTAACTCAGAAATGAGTAGTGCAAGTCTTGCCATAAGAACAGTCCCTTGACTAAAACATAACCTATTTCAATGATGATTTTTTAAAAATATTTCTTATATCTCTTAACTCAATCACCCCAAATCCTTTACCTAAATCCTTCTATCTCCCATCTCCACACCACCATTCTCCATGCCATTTTCTCCCACAAACCTAGATGTCTGTGTCAAAATATTCCTGCTAACTACATTTATTAACCTCTATTTTTAAAGGAGATACATTTATATTTTGTGTATTTTCCAGTATGGTCCACGAGTCTTCATACAATTTATGTGAGTTTGTCTAATAAATATTTTCTGGGGGAAATGTTTACAGTTTCATTAGCTCTTAGTACTGTGGACACAAAAGATTAGAAAATGTGCATATATACGACACAAAGCTAAACTGATTTAATCTACAGTGACCTTTTCACACAACATAGCATTTTGAGGTTCAAGATATTCATCCCATAATTTATTACAGAAAAACAATTAAAAGCATACAAGAAAAAATGATATAAATGTTTTAGGTTCTTCTGATATTATGAAAAAGAGAAAATGTTAGAATTGAGATGTAAGGTAAATTATTATTAAAGAAAACTGTATGATCTCCCACCAGTTAATGGGTATGGAAAAGAAGACATTCAGAGGCCCATTAAGTCAAAGTAATTTAAAAATTTTCATATAAATGGAGTTGGACTAAATTGTTTGTATGAATTTTTCTGGAATAAATTTTTTAGCACATATTTCCTATAGAATTTCAGAACATTTTTAAACCTAAAATGGAAATGGCTAGAATAAAAAAGTATTTAAAAGTAATTATTCTTTTCTCATATATATGTAGAAGAAAGAATATTAAAAGTGTTAGAAATTTAAATTGTTAAAATGTTAAATTGTTAAGTAGTTGTGAAATCATTACCAGATAATAGTCCTATCAAAATATCTGAATATTTTTGTAGTTTGTATGTTCTGTACAGTTTGTATATAGAGTTTAACCATGCAAATGCACCATATTTAATTATCATATATGCTTCTAAATATCAAAGATATTTCTTGAGATATGTATCTTTTACATGACAGTCTTCAATAAAGAAATTGGATTAAGTATTACTATATCAGCTCTATATATGCCATAAAGAAAAAATTTAACACCAGGCCCCTTTTTGCATATGCCCTAATGAATAAGAGAGAAGAAATTTAAAAAGTATTTAAATAGTCATGACACAGATAGTATGTATAATTTGAATATCATTTAAATAGTTGTGAGTATACAGAAACATTATTATTTCTTTCTTATAACTTTAATTACGTGTGACTCATCATCAGATAATAGTCATGACAAAAGGACAGAAAACTTTCAAAGGTTCTGTGAACTCAGACTAATTTAAATATAAAAAGATTTTAATTCATAGCTTAAATAAAGTTTGTTATCATCTCCTACTGTGCCTCATGTCCAGATCTGAACATTTTTACACTGTTTTTGTTTCTTAAAGAAAATGTCTTATCAGTGTCTACTTTAGCTAAAGACATTTTTATAATTAAAAAATTTACTAAACCTATTCATAAGAATTTAGGTGAATCTAGAAAAATCTAACATTTGATCCTCTTGTATTCTTCAAACAGCAAAGCAATTGCCATGTTACAAGGATTGTGCCAAAAGTTTACAATGAAACATTTATTAGTCTTTCTTACACAGTCACCTACCAGAGGAGTCACTGATGAAAACTCAAAATGAGTCCTGCTTCTAACAATTAAAAAAGGCAAGACTTCTAATTATTATTATTTCCATAATAAAAAGTTAATTTTAACTAAATTGTACAGTTCCTCTAATTGTACTATAATCATCATCATTAGGAGGGAAATTTATTGTGTTCATACATGAGAATTATGATAATATGGTAGAGAAAGTTCCAAAAGACCCATGCCTTGTCTTCTCACAGCTTGTAGACTGCCAGAAGACATTGCTGGATGTGAAGAACATCTGGCTACAATACTAGTGTATTGACAAGATGGAATCAGAATAGCTGGCAGGTTGTATCAACTGCAGTCCACATGCCGGTGAAAGAGCTGTATCTATCTTTGGTAGCAATAGTCATAGTGAAAATTTTACTTTATATTGTACAATAAATTCATGCCTGCACCCTCTACTGTGCGGTAAGCTTTGGTAGGACCCATGTTTTGCTGATCTCTATTGCATTCCCAGCTGCTGACATACTACCTTGAAAATATGCAAGAGATAATAAAGGACACCAGAGAGAGAGAGAGAGAGAAGAGAAAGAGACAGACAGAGCAAATAAGCCTGCAGAAGAGAAGTTAAAATTTATGTATGTTGGGCCGGGGATTTAGCTCAGTGGTTCCGGTGCCTGCCTCGCAAGCACAAGGTCCCGAGTTCAATCCCCAGTACCAAAAAAAAAAAAAGAAAAAACAAAAACAAAAGCAATTTATGTATGTTAATACTGGACGTTTTTAAAGCAAAACAACTTCCCGTTCATATATGGACTCATTAAGCCCTCACTAAGGGTAAATGAATGAATTTAATTACTTACATTACTTATTTCTTTAGGAGAATTTTTAATTCATTTAAATGTTATAATTGTTTTCTATAACTTCTTTTCTAGATCATAATTTTAAATAAAATAAATACCCTTTCATCAAATACCCTGTCTTCAACCTATAGGAACTTTCAATAATTGTTGGAGAGGTCTACCTACATTATCTACTAATTAATCTTACGAAGTTGAACAGATAACTTCTTTTTTGATGCACTCTCCCAATTCCAAACTCTAAAGTGTTTCTTTATAGTCATCCCTGAACAAACTCAATTTTACTTAATTCAAAGAGTCTGGAAATAGAAACTTCTAACAGGAACTGGGAGGTGATTAACTGTAGTGGTAGCCACCTTGCATGGCCTGGCAGGCACCTCTCCTCTTCTTCCCACAGGTTTTCATTAATATTGTACTGGGTTCAGCAAGAATCAGACTTTCTGGTAACAGGTTAACAGTCTCCCACAGAGAAAAAACGTCTATTCAGCTGTCAGGTTTGTAACAGCAGGCTGCACGTTAAGTTATTGCGATCTTTCCTAACATCCTCTTTCTTCCCTCCAAGCCACCCACAGGCAGCTGATGACACTGAAAGAGAACGTATCCTTTAGAGTGAAAACCCATCACCTGAGTTCTCTCAGGAAGTGTCCAATTACCCTAGCAACACTGAAAATATCCTATCCAGGCAGTATCCTGCACAGAAGATGTTCTGAACTGAGCTTTGTGTGGCAGCATAAATATTCTAAGACATATAAAGACACGCATTTTAGTGCGCTAAATTGTTATTACAATGGGGATTTCCTGTGTGTCCAAATTGAAATACACAATCTTCATCTGAGGGTTGACAGGAGTGGGACAGCAAAATTGAATACACAGTTGTTGAGTACATCCTTCCTTGAGAAAATATTTGGGATAACAAGAAAGCCTCACAGTATTTATAGAGGTGTAAAATATTTCAAATATCTCATCTCATTTACATAATAGCTATGTTATTATTGTTATCTAAGTTTGAGAGCTCTGATTCTTATAAATTGAAAAAATGTCCCATTAGTCTTATTATCTCATAGTTTATTATAGCAGAGCTGGTAGCCACATTCTGATGTTTTGATTCAGGCCTAGGGCATTTGTTTTTAACATAGCTTTCTCCTACTTCTATTTTGCCCCTCTCTCCACTTTGCTTTTCCAGCACAAGCTACTTATGAATTTTGAGGTTGTTCCTTAAACTGATTCTATTTCTCATTTTCACTTCTGAGATGAAATAATATGTATCAGAAGTAGAAACTTATCAGAGAAGTAGACCTTGTGGCTAACCAAATGAAATTTGGGTTCTAGCACCATACCTAGGCTATTATGATCTTTTCTGAGTTCTCTTTTCCCTTATTATTATTATTTTCTATATCTGGGACTCTGTGTCTTAACTGTGAGTAAATTCATTGTTTTTGAAAGAAGAAAAACAAAACCTTCAGGAATGTGCTGGGTAAACAATCTCTTTGATATAATACCATCATAAATACATTTAAATTAAATTATCTAAACTGCCTTAATCTTTTCTAGTCCCCAGACTATCTTTGTGAAAACATTTCCAGTACAACAGTGCTTATAATTTGCTTTTTATTACCAAGGTTAAAAATCATTACCCAGTAATAAAACTTTACATTCCTTTTGTTTGCTAAAAATGACAATACAAAACTGAATGTCTTTGTTTATATAAATGTAAATTGTCAATGGTTATTACCAGCTTCAAAGATAAAAAAGGTTATAATAACTTTTTTTTAAAAGTAAAGGTAATCCTTTCAAATCTGTAAAAGAGAAATTAACTTAGGCATTCTTGGTGTTACTAAAACTGTTCTTTTCTTTTCCTATTAAAAGAGATTTCATAAGAAACGTTTCTTTATATAGCTTTTTAACAGCCACAACTGCTTACTTTGCATGTAAAATTGCTTTAAAAAATTAGAAGTGATCCTGTTAATGATGATTCTAAAGCATCACAATATTTATGTACCAATTAATTTACTTTAAAAAATATCTAAAATTGATTAATGCAGTAATGTCACCAGGAGTTGCACTGTAAGCTCTTTAAAAAAAATCTACTCCTCTACAAAACAATTTGAAATCTATAAAATGTTTTAAATGTTTCTTTTTTATCATTTATTTTTATTAGTACATGTTTGCATTACATAATGATTACACTCCTTGTGGGAAGTTAGTAATATACATACACATTTCAATTCTTTTTTAATTCCTTTCCCTCTCCTCCCTTTCAACTCCCTGCATCTCTTGATCCCTTCCCACTTTCAATTATCTGTTTTACTTGGCTCTTTACTTTTATTTGGAGTTACGCATCTAAGAGAACTCATGCAATATTTAAGCTTATGTATCCTATTTATTTCACTTAACATTAGTATCAATTTTGGAACAAAAGTTTTTCACAATCTAAAGAAAAGAAAATTAGTCGAGGTTTTCAATAATCTAAAGAATATTTATTCAACAAAATTAACTAAAACAAAACACTGTGGCATCTTAACATGTCATATTTCACATCCTGTCCTCAGCTTAATGGTAGTCTTAGAGGCAGGGGAGCAGGAAAAGAAGTAAAAAGAATTAAGATGTATTATGTAAATGTACCAATTCCTCTAGATGAATGTAATCATTACGCACTGTGAATCAGTATATATTAATAAAAATGTAAAAATTAAAAAGAAGAGATAGTTGATAGCTGTCTTATATAAGAAAATCAGCAGTCTTGTACCTCAGCACTATCAGAGGGGAGACAAACATTGAGAGCTACCTAAAAGGTCATACGCAGTGCATTACGATCATCTGAACTGTCCAATGGGTCCTAGAAACATGAACAGAGCTTATGTTACTTAGTTGACCTGAGTCAAAGCTTATTCACTGCAAACAACTTTCTCCTAGAAGTATTTGCTGAAAATAGTGGCAAAAGTCTGAGAAACTGTCAAATAATAGAATGTTGAATAAGGAACAAGGCGTCCTAGACCTTTGAGAGATGATCACGTGTACAAATATGCATACAACAGAAGACCCAGAAGCAGAGAAGATAAAAGAGGGACATTAAATATTCAAGTAAGTGATGCTGAAAAACTTCAAATTCAATAAAAAGAATTTATCTACACCCCAGTATTCAACTCCAAGTAAGATAACCTTAAACACACACTCTCTTTCTCACACACAAACACAAATACACAC
The DNA here is from genome assembly GCF_053883595.1 of Heterocephalus glaber. NCBI lineage: Eukaryota > Metazoa > Chordata > Mammalia > Rodentia > Bathyergidae > Heterocephalus > Heterocephalus glaber. The sequence continues at coordinate 11,812,437 of NW_028258308.1, read as the reverse complement.
ATTAATACTGTTTTCTTTTATTTAAAAGGTATATAAAATAATCATTTTCCATTATTAACATAGGGTATAACAATATAAATTTAATAATAATAACACCAAGAAGGGTAAATTGAAGGTATACAGCAGAGCAAATCCACAGTCTATTAGATTAGTGTTAAGCTGGACTAGATGATTATAAATTAAGAATGTAATTATAATCCACAGTGTAACCACTAAGGAAACAACTCAAAATTTTAACAAAAGAATGGTAAGGGAATTATACTTGTACACTAGAAAACATACATTTAACATAAGACAATAATAGTAAAGATGAAATAGAAGAATAAAAAAATAAGATAAATGTAAATGGAAGATGTAAATACTACAATTAACATCACATTACATTAAAAGTAAATGTGTTAAGCTAATCAGTCATAAGGTAGAGATTTGAAGAATGTATTTTTTAAAGTGTTAGAACATATGCTTTATACAAAAGACATACTTTAGACTTAAAACAAAAAAAAAGTGGTTAAAATAAAAGGATAAACCCATACTGTATGAACCAATAACACAAAAAAATATACTTTTAAACCAAAATTATTAATAGAGATAAAGAACATCATATTTATAAAATAAAGAAATAATGCAGTGTAATACTTGTATATTTCAGCAATTCACTCTCAATAAAGAATAAAATAAGTGCACAAAAGATAAAAAAGCAATAGAACTTGGGCAAAACTATATATATAGGTATATCTAACACACTGCTATATAATAATCTACAAACAATAATAGAATATACATTTTTCTCCAGTGGACATTGAATATTCTCCAGAACAGATCTTATGCTAAGCCATAAAAAAGTTTAAATAAATTTAAAAAGATTGAAGTTAAACCATATATACTCTTGCAAAATGGAATCCAATTAAAAGTTAATAATCATGAAGGATTTATAAAAATATGCAAAACCACATTCACATGCAACAAATAGGTCAAAAAAGAACTGAACAGGCACATTAGAAAATGCATACAAAAGAAAAAAATGAAAACAACATACCAAAACTAATGAGAAGAGGCTAAAGCAATATTCAGTTGGAAAATTCATACCTATCAATTCAAGCTGTTTGTCTGAAGAAAGAAAAATTATTTTAGACTAATTTTCTACTGCAAAGATAGTAAAATATAACAGCAAAGAAAACAAATCAGGTAGAGGGAAACAATACGTTCAAAGTAGAAATAAATTAAAGAAGAGAAAAATAATAGAGAAAATCAAGTGAACTAAAAGTTGCTTCTTTGAGGAATCAATAAATTTGAGAAATATTCAGCTCTTTGACCATGAAGGAAGAAAAAGAAGAATGAATCAAGTTCCTAAATTTAGGAGCAGAGAGAGAAAAAAGAGGATTATCAGGGAATGCTATGAACAATTACTGCCAAAATATTAGATTATCTAGATGAATAGACAAATTCTTAGAAAAATAAAACTGACTGGAAGTGAATCAAGAAGAAATGGTCAATCTGCATAGATTTATATAACCAGTGAAGTGACTGAAACACATAGCAAGAAATTTACCACAGAGGGTCACACAAGGCGTGGATGAATTCATTGGTGAATTCAAATTAATTTTTTAAAATAATAGCACCAATTCTTTATAAGCTATGCCTAATTTTTAAAAAGGGAACATTTTTGAACTCATTTTATGAAGTCATTATTATCCTTGTACCAAAACCAATCAATGGCATGATAAACAGAAAACTTGCATATCAATATCCCTTACAAATATACTGTTAAAACCTTCAACAAATACTGGTATACCAAATCCATCAATGTCTAAAAGAATTAAATGAGCATGTGAGCTTATCTTGAACTTACAAAGTACATTCAAGTTGTGATAATCATTGACTATAACTCATAATATTAACAGAATAAACACAAAACCTCACAATCACCTCACTACATACAGAAAAGACATTTGCCAAAACTCATCCCCCTTTCATGACAAGAACACTTCAAGATGTAACAGAAGGGAACTTCTTCAATAAGCAAAAAAATAAAAATGAAAGCCACATGGACATTACACATAATACAGATAATGGTAAAATGAATAATAAAGATGACAGTAAAATACTCAAAACTTTCCCCAGAAGACCACAAAAAAAGAAGATCCTTTTGTCAGTTCTGTTGTGGTAGTTCTGTTCAATACCATAGAGCAAAAAAGGCAAAATAAAACTTTAGTTCTAACTGCCTCCTTTCTCCCTTGGCCCCTCTCTTCTTCCTGCTTCCATGCCATGAGCTGTTTCCCATTGGCCATCCTCCTCCGCATTGGTGCCACCCCACTATAAAATGAAACCTCTACAAACTGTGAGCCAAAAGCATTCTTCTCTCCTTACAGGTGTGGGTGACAGATATCATGTCTCAGTGATGAGAAAGTAACCAAGACATATATGTGGCAACTTTCATCCATAAAGATTAACAGAGTATTAATACATCCTGAAACATAGAAGACCATTTAAAACCTTGCATATGTTATAATAAGTGGAAAAACAATTAGATGAAGGAGCCACATATATGATTTCAATGGAAAGTCCAAAACTGGAAAATCTATAAAGATAGAAAATGTTTAAGAAGTGATGAAAATGAGTAGTGACTAATCAGTATGAGGTAATTTTTGAGTGATGAAAATATTCTTTAATTAAATAGTGCTGTTGATAGTATAAATTTTTAAATATGTTAAAATTTCTGAACTGCGTGTTTTAAGTGAGTGAATTTTATGGTGTATGAATTATATCTAAATAAAAATTTAACTTTAGTGTTAATCACATTTTATCTTTTTTTAAATTATTAATCTATAGTTGAGTGTGCATTAATTCTCTATTAACCAAACATATATAAGGTGAACTGTTATCTTTACACACAGCAATAAAAGCTTACTAAAGTCTATTAAAATATGTCATTATTTCCCATGGTAACTATATTTCACTTAGTCAGTAATATAGTACAAATGTTTAGTGTCCACTTGTTAGTGGGAGCAAAATCTACAACCTCACATACTCTTCTACAATGCAGTATCTTCATTCTTGGAATCTGACTGTATAAGAGAGACAAATCCTCTGCTCTGTGACCTACTTGAATTCCTAACTCATGCAGACCATGAGTTTAATAGAATAGCTCTTTTACATTTTGTGGTGGTTTGTTATTAGCAACAGAACTTGTGCACCACAGTTATCTGGTTGCTTTCCCTGGGTTTGTTTCTGTAGATGCTTGATATCTCTTTTGCCTCTGTACTGTGACCTGTGTCCACCTTGCTTTACATCTTTAATTAGAGCTTTCGGCTTATCTGATTCTTGGTCCCCTTTCTCCCCACTCTCTCATTTAAGTGTATCTCAAGCCAGCAGCAATAATGAATTAATTTGATATTTCTCATTTCACATCTTTATCAAATTCAATTAGATTTGTTTTGACCTTTTTGTCACTAGTGTAATATGAGACTCAATGGGACTCAAATAACTTCATTTCATACAGAGACAGAGGTTAAACTCTACCTGTGATATGGAAGAGAAAAATGTGCATTGATCACTCAATTATAAATTTGAAAGTAACAATATTTTTCTCTACTATTTCTTTCTGAGTGCTCACAATTTATGAAGAAAACAAATGCTCTGCCCTTGTCATAGGATTATTGTAATTTGTAGTAACAGTTGTTATATGTATGCTTTGGAAGAGAATGTATGCGTGTCATTCCATTAAGAAAATTATCAAAAATGTTAAGGACATAGTCATCTTTAGAGTATGACTTGCATCATGAAACACAAGCTGAAAAAAAAAAAACAATTTATTCATTTAAAAAAGATTTTGAGTGATTTTTTTTCCCAGCCTGATAATCTGGGGAAAACATTTTCTATCACAGTTATATCACTTGTTTTATTATAACCATGTAGGTTCTTTGAACTTTCCATTCTGCAGCTTTCACATGGCACTTGCACATCAGCATATTTTCTAGCCTCATAGCAGTTCTGCAGTGCCCAATGTTATTTTACAGTGACTTCTGTCAAAATGTGGAGATATGAGAGAAATATATAAGTAAAAGTACCCACATGAAATATCCTGTGATCAAAATGCTTGTATATTTTCTTCATATGTAGTTAGTTTTTCATAGCTTCACTATTATTTTTTTTTACTTGATTTTTTAATTAAGTTTATTGGTACATTTTAGGTATACAATACAGTTACATTCATCATTGGGATCTTGCACTTTTACATGATGTATCTTTGTTCTTATTTTTTCCCCATTCCCCTGCCCTCCCTTAACCCCCTCCAGAAAAGAAGGGAAAAGAAAAAAATGTGAGAAAAGGAAAAAAATGGAAACAAAGGCTTCATTATTATTTATATAAATTAACATCCTTAATCTGAAATTAGAAATGCATCAAAATCTGAAACTTTTTAAATACCAACATGAGACCATGATTGGGAAATTTTCCATATTATCTCAGGTGATAGGTCCTACTCAAAACACAGACACACTAAAGTTATTGTGTAAAATATCTTCAAGTAATATGTAAGGTGTCCATAAAACAAAAAAGCATGTCATGTTTAGATTTGGGTCCCATTCCCAAATATCTCATTATATATATTCAAATTTTCTAAATACAAAAAAATAAATAAACAAAAAAACTTTACACTTCTGGTCAAATGAACTTTAGATAAGATACACTCTACCTGTGTAATCAAATAAATTACTGTTCTCAAACATGTGAAGGCAAAAATTACTGTATCTCAACCTCTTGTGAGAATTTTGTAACACATATATAAATAACTGTTACTATCTTTCAAGTGATGGAAATTGAGTTCTGATTTAATCCTTAAAAAGCTTTTTGTCATAACATGTTAATTATTCTTATAAGTAAAATAAGAACTAAAATAGCATCTACTAAACAATTTCCAATGTTTAATCAGAATCCCCAATCTATGTTTATCAATTTATACTGTTATTCATAAACCACAAAAAACAATGTCAATACGTACTAGATTTATTGAAAAATAATACATGATCTTTAATAATATTTAAAAATTTGCAATATATTAATGTCCTTTAAAGTAATCCCACCCTTGTTTATCTATTTATATTTAATATCACTTGCAAGAGTTGCCTGATAACATTAATTTGAATCCATTACTTTCTAAAAGTTTCTACTTAAAACATTCTATGTATTAGATTTTGAGCAATAGTCATTCTTATCTTAATTAAATTCTACTTCTTATATTTTTACTTGGACATCTTTTCTTTCTTTTAAGTCAGTCTGTCTGAACAAGATTCATTATCTTTACCCAAAATAAATATCATCTCCATCCTAACCTTGTCCCTCTCTTTCTGAACTCTTTCTCCCACCCTGACATATAAAAATCAATCTATCACAAAGGTTTATTATTCTTTTAGAGGACAAATCTGTCTGGTTGCCATATATAACCTGAGACATATTTTATTTTGGTTCACAGATATTTTTAATTAGTTCATTTTTTCAATGTTATGATTTTCATGTGCTCATCATTAACATAATGTTCTTTCCTTGGTTGGTTGATTTCAATTTTTTAGAGAAAAAAACATTTGCCCAAGGTGGTATCATCTTTTCAATGGCTAAAAGAGTTTGACCAAATCAACCAAAGTTCTCCCAAGAATAATTTTGGGTAGGTTGTCTTCAGACCAAAAAATAAAACAAAAACAACAAAAACCCCCAAAACAAAAAGCTGTTTCTGTTAGTATTGTAAACTACTTTGCTGATTACAAATGATGGGATTTTTCATTATTTTCCTGTGGAACTATCAAATCCAGAGCTTATTTCTCATGTGGACTCATTTCATGTTTAATGATATGTCTGGATGAAGGGAGAAAGGACAGAAAAAAGATATTCCATACAGCCAGTATCAAAAGAAAGCAGAAGTGGCTACTCTTATATCAGACAAAATTGATCTGATGCCAAAACTTGTTAAAAGAGACAAAGAAGGATATTTTATGATGATTTAGTGATGAATCCATCAAGAGGACATACTGATTATGAAGAAAATATCAGAGCTATTAAATATACAAAGAAAGTACTGACAATTGAAGGGAGAAGTAGACAGCCATACAATAAAATAATTCAGTATTCCACTTTTAGTAATTAATGGAACAACCAAAAAAAGACCATTAAGATATAGAGAACTTGAATACTATCATATCAATTGGGCTTAATGGACTTATATTGAATCCTGAACTCAATAATAACAGAAAACGTTTGGAACATGCTCTGTGATATGATCTTATGTTACATCACATAACAAGTCTCAGTACATTTAAAAAGATTGAACTCATACAAAATATCTTTTCTAGTCAATAGAATGATATTAGCAATTAATAGCAGAAAGAGAACAGGACCACAAATATATGCAAATTAAACAATACTGCCTTGAACAACAAATGGGTGAAAGGGAAAATTCAAAGGGAAACTAAAAAGTATCCTCGGACAAATGAAAATTAAAAACATTACAACAAAATTTATGGAATTTAATTAAAGTATTATGAGATAAATTTATAACTAATATTAAAAGAAAGATTTCAATTCCAAGCCCTAACTTTATATCTTAAGTAACTAGAAAAAGAACAAAAAGCTGAGTACAAAGGTAGCATAAATAAGGAAATAATAAAGAATTGAGCAGACATAAAGCAAATAGGGAATAGAACAACAGAGAAAATAAATGAAACCAAGAATTTGTTCTTTGAAAAACTCAATAAAATGGACAAACTGTTAGGTAGATTGACCAACAAAAAAACCAGATTCAACTAACCAAAATTAGCACTGAAAATATTACTTATTTTACAAAAGTAAAAATGTTTATAAGAAAGTATTATGAAAAATTGTACAAAAACAGTTTAATAAAATCATTAATCATTAGCAAAATGTCCTATTTCATGCTCATTATGATGGCTATGATGAAAAAGGAAATAAATGTTGGCAAGAATGTAAAGAAATTGGAACCCTAAAACACAATTACAGGTGTTCATCCACTATAGGGAACAGTTTGATGGTTCCTTAAACATTAAAAATAGTATTATCATACTATCCAACAATTTCAATTTTAAAACAGATATTTATACACCCATGTTTATAGTAGCATGGTTCACAATCATCTAAAGGTAGAATTGAATCAAATGTCTACAAGATGAAAAAACAAGATATAGTAAACACATACAGTGAAATGGTATTCAAACCTAAAAGGGGAGAGAATTCAAACACATGCTTCAACGTGGTTGAACTTGAAGAGGTATGCTAAATGAAAAGGCAGTCCCAAAAAGGCAAATGCTATAAAATTCTACTTCAATGTGTATCAGAAAAGTGAAATTTATAGAGATAGCAAAATGGTGGTACCCAGAGCCTAGCAAAGGGAAGAATGGGAAGAAGAGTTTAATGAGCATGGAGTGATAGGTTGGAAAGACGAGGGCATTCTGGAGGTGGATGTTAGTGACAGTTGGACTAAAGCAGAATGTACTTTATGTCACTCAGTTGTACACTTAAAATGTCTTAAACAATAAATTTCTTGTTACATTTTATCATAATAAAGCAAATATTTATGTCAAAGCATACAATGTAGAATTTGACTTTTACTTCATTTGCCTTTGATTTTATTAAGCACATATTCTTGCATAATTAATATTACATAAAAATAAAAGAAACATGTTAGAAATGGAAATACCTCTGGGAGGATCTTAATTCCAGTGATTACTTGACTTGTTCACCAGCTCTGAGGCATTTTCATTATCATAATAAATTATATAATCATTATAAAATTATCTATAATTATAATATCATATAGCTATAATTATAACTAAATGAACATCTCCTAAACAACTACAATATGCCAGGGGCTGCACATAGCAAAAAGATATTTTATTGGCTTTGTCGCTTTCTAATTTTGGCAGGACTATGTGCTTTCTTTATCTTTTGATGCCAAAAGAACTTCCTCTTAGAGTATAAGCTTTCTCTAAAGTTTTCCCCTTCCATACTCACTTTATAAACATTAAAATTTTTCAGCATGTCTTAAAACAGCCCATTTGAAAAAATGAGAGAGGTCATCATATTAATTCTTATCTAATGTACAAAAAATTTCCCAAGGTATTTATATTTTTGGAACTGAAAATAGATGTCCTATTAAACTGTTTTGAAATTGCATAAGAAGAAAAACACAAAACCTTGAAGGCGAATAGAGGGAGGTTCAAAATTTGTATAATGTGCTTTGATGAGAAGAATCAAAGGATTGCAGATTTAATCACATGCAGAACTTTAAAGTCTAATTCTAGAAGTCCATCATCTGGAGCCAAAGGCCAGAAAACTAATTCTGACTCATAAATGTAACTGAATTGAAGCTCATTTTCCCGAAGAATCATTTGAACTTCATGGAGATGGGGTCTTTTCGGTACTTTGCTCCATTTACTTTGTTGGCAAAAATCTGCAGTAATAAAAAAAGTTTGCAACTAATCAATTAAAAGTGCTTTGATGTATTTTCAGAAGGGAAGACCATCTAACCTAAAGCAACTCCAATCAGAAAAGCTATATGTATACATATATGGTTTATATTTAACAACCAGGCTGTATTATTAAACAACATATTTTTGGTTCATAAATCCTTTGCAAATAGCTGTAGAAAATATAAAGGCTTTTACTTAAAAATTAAATTTTATGTTCTTGTTTTCATATATGTACAAGTGAGAAAAATATATGCAATAATAAAGAAACTTAAAATTTAATCTGGAAATTCTTGCAAAGGCAATGACCATGTGGATGTGTTTCATTTAACAACAGAGAATTAATAATGTGGTAGAAATATTTAAATGTATGTCAGTGACCTCTGCATTGCTGAAAATTGTTATTCACAAAACATGAACACACACAAGGAATTCTCATTGTTCTTTAATGGAAAATATAATAATTTGACAGTGTGAGGAAAGATTGTACAAACTGACATTTAACCCAGAGTTTATTTAGTTTACATAGACTTTGATAAACCATTTCTAATTAATTCCTTTCTATTAGTTTTTCACCTGACATCTCAACCTCATAAGTAATGTCTGACACATGTTTGTCACATAATGTGCATCTGTATAGTGATTAAATATCTAAGATGTTATTATGATACTATTTCATTTATAAGAAAAATGAGTCCTTGAAAATGAATTTTTTAAATTTGCATTCACATTGCCTTCACAAAACAATAATTAATTACAAAGCCAATATTAAGATGTCTTTGTGGGAAAAGTTGCTAGGATAATCACTGTAAAGACTATGTGTTTCAAACTACCCTTAACTAATTTTAGAAATAATAATGACAGCAGAATGTTTCCTACTACAACCTAGGAAGACTCAAAATTTCCTTTCTACGTTGCTTCCAGGTATTATTTTAATTGTATATATATTCCTGAGATTATACTCTCACAGCTCAAAGGAATTTTTACTAGAAATGGTTTTGATTATATTTTCTGATTGACATTTCACAAAAATGAAACAATAAAGATAAAAATAAAATTTATTGATTACCTTAATTTTATTAATGTCCAGATAATATTTAAGTATAACGTTTTTCCAAACATTCTTTTTGCCAATGCCTATTGGAATATTTTGCATATCATTTCTTATTTACCTTGGAATGAATCAAATTCCTATACTTTTCATATATTTACTGTAAGCTAGGGAATATTTTGTTCTATAAATGAATATAATTCATGAAAAAAGTAGAAAAATATTAAACTGAGCAGTTCTCTGAAATGGTATGAATTAATCACCACTTCTACCAAACAGAAGGAAAGAATCACATAGTGTAGTCATTAAATTAATCCCAAATCAAGGATGACTATCTTATCACACTTACTGCCTCCCATTTATATGTGGACTGCTGATACAATGCTTTTAATTACTGCAAACTTGTTTTGTGATTATGAGTCCTTTGATTCCTTCCAGTGTAATAGTAAAAATTACCGTGAAAGAAATCTTGCCTCATTTTCACTCAAATTTATGTCATATATCTTTCTGATTTTTAAAAATTTAATTTTATTGATACATTTTAGTTATATATTATAATCACATTTATCATTGGGAATTTGTACCTATACATGATATATCTTAGATCTTGTTTTTTACCATTCTCCTTCCCTCCCTTCCACCCCTTCTCCCCTACCTATTTACAAAAGCTTTCTTTCCACTTTTTCCTTCTATTCTCATACTTTTTCTTTCCTTTTTTTCTTTTTCCTACCCTTCTACTACTTCCCCTTCCCCTTTGAACCTTTGCTTTCTATTTCACATTATCTATTTTACATTTTGGTCCTCATTTATACTTTCAGTTTCTCCTACCAGAGAAACTATTCCATATTTACACATGTGTGTCCTATGTATTTCACTTAAGAGTATGGTCTTGATATGCATCCATTTAGCTATAAATGTCTCTAGTTTATCTATAGCTGAGTAGTACTCCATTTTATAAAAATAAACACACACACACATCTTCTTCATCCAGTCACCAGTTGACAGACATTTGGGTTGTTTCCAAGACTGATCTACTATGAACTGTGCCACTATAAACATGGGTGCACATATATCCCTGTGGTATGGTTCTTCTAATTCTTTGGGGAAGATAGCCATAAGGAAAACAGCTGGGTAAAATGTGGCTTCTAGTCCTAGTTTTTTGAGGTATCTCCATACTGATATCCACAGAGGTTGCACCAGTCTATACTTCCACCATCAGTGAAAAAGGCTTACTTTTTCTCCACAGCCCTGCCACCATTTGTTATTAGTTGATTTCTTTTTTTATAATAAATTCAATTTTATTAACTTGAAAATAGTATTAGATATTTCTTTGATGAGGAATAAATATTTATCTCTAAGTTTCAAATATAACAGGTATACATATGTTTTACAGTCTCACCAGAGATCTTTTAAAAATGTAGTTAAGTTGCATTTGATTCACAGAAAGCCAAATCTGTACTATTTATCTAAGAGTTATAGTAACAGCATTTGAGTTGCCACTATATGAAGGATACTGCAGTAGGCCAAGGACTCTGTTCTGTTACAGGTTAAACACTGATATTCAATCAGAACATAAACAGAGTTTCAAGGGATTTTCTTGGAAATTTGCAATGCATCTTCAAAAAACTAGAAATTCCATTTGACCCAGCTGTTCCTCTTCTAGGTATCTTCCTGTGGCTGCTTAAAGTAATCAAGTCCTCTTCCAATCTTAATCATCCATCCATTGTTGAACCTAATTTCTCAGTCATGTATTGAAGAAGAATATTCTATATCCAACAGCACTCCATGATTCCTGATTGACTCTTTTATTTCTTCCAGGCAACTTTGTTGTACTTTCCCAAACCGTTTATCCAGAGAGGTGAGAAGATGAATCTTTTTTACTTTACATGGTTTCTTAATAAGCATCTCACAAAATCGAAGGAAGTTATATAGCTGATAAGTTTGTCTAATGTAAGGGTCTTCTATCCAAACTTCTATGACTGTCGTATTAAGGTATTCTTTAAAAAGTGACTCATAACCAAAACCTGTTGCATTCTCTTCTATCTTAATTTGTTTGTGATATTTTCCATCCTTTTTTACTTGATCCAAGTATTTCTTTATGTCTTCTGCTCTATCCATGTAGTGAGTAATTTTTTCTCTGAGATAACATCTCTCAGTATGATCCTGCGTGCCTTTCCGAACCTGTATAAGCAGATCAGTCCCTTCTTGGTAACAAACTAGGGCCCGCTGGTACCCGGACTCCGAATCTAGTTCCACCGCCCGGTTCAGCACAGTGATTGCAGTTCTGCCATCGGGATCCCCCCCACCCTGGGACGTGGCCATAATTAAAACAATTCCCCTCCACCTCGGCCCCAGTTAATTTGAGCTGTCCTTAGTGCGCTTCCAGGAAATGGTCCTGTCATCGGCTGATTTCTTGATAGCAGCCATTCTTTCTGGAGTGAGGTGGAATCTCAGCATTGTTTTCATTTGTATCTCTTAAATGACCAGTCATGTTGAACATTATTTCATGTGTTTATTTGCTGTTTCTACTTCTTAATCTGAGAACTGTCTGTTCATTTCAGATACCCTTTTTTGACTGGGTCTTCAAATTTGGGGGATCTGACGTTTTAAAATTCTTTATATATTCTAGATAGCAGAACTTTGGCTTAGGAACAGCTGGTACAAAGTTTTTTCCCTATTGTGGGTTGTCTCTTCACTCTGTTGGTGCTTTATCTTGCTGTGCAGAAGCTTTTTAATAAGATGAGATACCAGTTGTTGATTGTTTGTGCTAGTTCCAGTGCAGTTGAAGTTTTATTCATAAAGTCTTTTTTCTATGCCAATGTCTTCAACAGTTCTACCTAACCTCTCTTCTAGTAGGTTTAGTGTTTCTGTTTTAATATTTAGATCTTTGACCCATTTCAATAAAAGTTTAGTTCATGGTGAGAGATATGGGTCTACTTTTGGGCCTACTTTTAATCTTTGGCAAGTTGAAACCCAGTTCTTCCAGTACCATTTAATAAAGAGACTATCTTTTCTCCAGTGATGGCTTTTGGCTCCTTTGTCTAAGATGAGGTGGGTGGGAATGTCTGGAGTTGTTTCTGGATCTTCTAATCTATTCCATTGATGCTCCAGTCTGTTTCTGGGCCAGTATCATGCTGCTTTTATTACAGTAGCTCTGTAGTATAGTTTCAAATTGGGGGTTGTGGTACCTCCTCCCTTGTCTCTGTTTTCAAGAATTGCTTTTGCTATTCTAGGTCTCTTCTTGTCCCAAATGAATTTTTGGATTCTTTCCTCTAGTTCTGTAAATTATGTGGTTGGAATTTCAGTTGAGATTGCACTGAATCTATACAGCAGTTTTGGAAGTATGACCATTTTAACTATATTGGTTCTTCCTACCCAAGAACAAGGAATGTCTTTCCATTTTCTGATATCCTCTTCAATCTCTTTTTTTCAGACTGCTGCAGTTTTCAGAGTAGAGGTCTTTTGAGTCCTTCCTTAGATTGATTCCTAGATGCTTTTGGATGCTATTATGAAAGGAATTGTCTTCCCCATTTCTCTCTCGCTGAGTCCATTATTCATGTACAAGAAGGCTATTGATTTTTGAGTGTTGACCTTGTATCCAGCTACTCTACTGAATTTGGTTATAAAGTCTGGAAGTCTTTTGGTAGAGTTTTTGGGATTTTCTATATAGAGTATCATATATCTGCAAATAGTGACAGTTTAACGTCTTCACTTCTAATCTATATCCCTTTTATTTCTTTTTCTTTTCTAATTGTTGTGGCTAGTGTTTCTAATACTATATTGAACAGGAGTGGTGATAGTAGGCATCCTTGTCTAGTTCCTGATTTTAGTGTGAAGGTTTTCAGTTTTTGACTCTTTAGTATGATACTGGCTATTGGCTTTTCATAGATGGCTTTTATCATTTTGAAATAGAGACTGTCCATTCCAATTTCTGTAGAGTTTTTATCATGAATGGGTGTTGGATAATTTTAAATGCATTTTCTGCATTGATTGAGATGATCCTATGGTTTTTGTCCTTGACTCTGTCAATATAATGTATTACATTTATTGATTTACGTATGTTGAACCATCCTTGCATCTCTGGAATGAATCCAACTTGGCCTTGATGATCTTCTGCATTCTGTTTGCCAGTATCTTATTAAAGACTTTTGCATCTATGTTTATTAGGGAGATTGGCCTCTAGTTCTCTTTTTTGGTTGGGTCTTGCTCTGCTTTGGGGATCAAGGTAATGGTTACTTCTGGAAATGAATTTTGGAATATTGCTTCCCTTTCAGTTCCACTAAAGAGTTTGAGCAGTAGTGGCAATAGCTCTTCACTAAATGTCTTGTAGAATTAAGCAGTGAAGTCATAAGGACGTGGGCTGTTCTTTGTTGCTAAGTTTTTAATTACATTTTCAATTTCACTGAGTGATATTGAATTGCTTAAATTTTTATGTCTTCTTGGTTCAACTTTGGCAATTCATAAATATCTAAGATCTATCCAGTTCTTCTGTGTTTTCCATCTTATTGGAGTACAGGTTCTTGAAGTAGGTATTGATGATCCTCTGGATTTCTGTTGGAACTGTTTAATTTCACCCTTTTCATTCTTAATTGCATGGATTTGAGCCTTTTCTTTCCTTTTTTTTTCTGATGTTTGGCTAAGAGTTTATCAATTTTATTTATTCCTTCAAAGAATCAACTCCTTGCCTCACTGATTTTTTTGTATTGTTCACTTAGTCTCCACTGTATTGATTTTTGCTCTGATTTTCATAATTTCCTCTCTTGTATGACTTTTGGGTATGTCTTGCTCTTCTCTTTCTAGAAGCCTGCGGTTCAGAATTAGGTTGTTTATGTGAGCTCATTCTATTTTCCTAATATATCTATTCACTGCTTTGATTTCCCTCATAGGACTGCTTTTATTGTGTCTCATAAATTCTGGTATGTTATATTGGTATTGTCATTTAATTGTAGAAAATGTCTAATTTCTTCTTTAATTTCCTCTGTGACCCATTGATTGTTCAGGAGAGTGTTATTCAATTTGCATGTGTATTTGGAGTTCTTATGGTTTCTTCTGCTATTGACCTCCAATTTCATTGCATATGATCTGGTAGTCTACAGGGGATGACTTCAATTCCTTTGCATTTACTTAGGCATGTTCAGTGAGCTAGCATGTGGTCTACTTTGATGAATGGCCCATGTGCAGCTGAGAAGAATGTATATTCTGATTTTATGGGGTGCAACACTGTAGATATCTATTAAGTCCATTTGTTCAAGAGTTTCGTTCAGTTATAGTGTTTCATTGTTGATTTTTTTTTCTAGTTGATCTATTTGTGACAGTGAGGTATTGAGGTCCCCCACTACTATTGTATTAGTCCTTATTTGATTATTCACTTCAATTAATACTTCTTTTATACTTGTTGGGTGTATTAGTATTTGGCACATATATATTTATGGTTGTCATCATTTTCCCTTGGTTTGTTCCCTTTACAAGGATGTAGTGACCTTCTTTGTCTCTCTAAATCTTTATTTGAAATTTACTTTATCTTTAAATAGGATCGCTACCCCTGCTTTCTTTTGGATTCCTATCCCATGAAGTATTGTTTTCCATAGACTTTCAGTCTATGAATTTCTTTTTGAATTAATTGCCTTTCTTGTATGCAGCATATTGCTGGAACTTGGTTTTTCTTTCTTTTTTTTTTTTTTTTTTTTTTTTTGTGGTACCAGGGATCGAACTCATGACCTTGTGCTTGCGAGGTAGGTGCTGTGCAACTGAGCTAAATCCCCGGCCCCTGGATCTTGCTTCTTGATCCATTCTGCAAGTCTATTTCTTTTGATGGGGGAATTGAGACTATTAATATTGATGGTTATAACTGATATGTATTGACCTATCCTTGTCATGATCTTTTTCTATTTTTGAATTTTTTTCTCCCTCTCTTTGCATTTAATTTCTTGCCTTGCCTGACAGATTCATTCTATTGGTTTCATCAAGTTGTGACCCTCATTGTCATTTCCCCGGATATTATTTAGAATTTTTCGGAGTGCTGGTTTGGTACTCATGAAGTTCCTCAGGTGTTCTTTGTCATGAAAGTATCTTTTTTCTCCATCAATTTTGAAAGATAGTTTTACAGGATACATCAATCTGGGTTGGACGTTGTTTTCATATAGAGCTTGAAATACTTCACTCCAGGCTTTCCTTAACTTGAGGGTTTGTATTGAGAAGTCTTCTGTGATTCTGATGGGCTTTCCTTTGTATGTGATTTGTTTCTTTTTTTCCCCTTAAATTCTTTTATTAGTACATATTAGGTATACAATACATTTATCATCAGGTGCTTGTACCTGTACATGATGTATCTTGGTTTTTATTTTTTTCCCCATTACCTGTGTGCCCCTCACCCCCGCCACCCTTCCCTATTTACATAGACTTCATTTCCATTTTTTTCTTTTCTCATAATTTTTCCTTTCTCTTCTTTCCTTTCCCCTTCCCCTCCCACCACCCCTACCCCTTTGGACCTGTTCCAATTTCAAATTATCAATTATTCATTATTAATCCTTTTAATCCTTATTTACACTTTCAGTTTCTCACACTAGAGAAATTATTCGGTGTTTACATGTGTGTTCTATTTATTTCACTTAAGAGTATGGCCTCAATATGCATCCATTGTTTCTTTTCTCTAACTGCTTTTAATTCTTTGTTCTTGTGTTGGATTTCTAGAATCTTGACTATTATATGCCTAGGTGTAGATTTTTTTAAATCATGGCTAGTTGGAGTTCTGTATGTCTCATTTATCTTCATGTCAAAGAATTTTTCTCTGTTTGGGACATTTCTGTGATTACTTCTATGTAAAGTTTATTTGTGTCTTTTGTGATATCTCTTAATCCTTCACTCACTCTAATCAATCTTACATTATTCTTTTCTGCATCAACCAGTAGCTCTTGGATTGATTTCTCATAGTTCCCTCCTATTTTTAAATCTATGTTTTAAATCTGTTTTTGTGTTTGTTAACTTAAATTCTGTCTCCTATATCTGAAATTCTATCCTCACATTCACTTTTTCTGTTGCATAAACTTTCAGTGGAAATTTTAATTTCTTGGATATCTGCTTGGATGTGTGTTTTTTGCTTTCCAATTCTTTCCTATGCTGGTTATTCCTGGTTTCTATTATTTTCCTCAGCTCCTCTGTTTTTTTGCCTGTGTCTGCTCTAGAGTTATTAATCATGTCTTTCATTATGGTCACCATCTCTGTTTTCACCTAAGGAATTATTTTTGATTTTATTTTTTCCAGATCCTCTCTTGTTTCCTGTTCAGGGAGTCCAGATGGTTGAGTTTCAGATTTTTCCATCTCATTGCCTCTTGGAGTTGCTCTTGGAGATCTCGAAGTCTGGTTTTGACTCTTGTTTAATGTCTTGTCATTTCTATTTGTTGTTGTTGTTATTGTTGTTGTTGATGCTGCTGTTTTGGTTTAATTCTTGAGTTGCTGCTTTTAAAATGTTTATTGCACTTGAACTTAGCCAAAAGGCCAAGAAGTGATGTAAATTGCTTATTGCAACTATCTTTATTGCTAGTATTTAGAACCTTTATGGAATGGCTCCTTCTTGGATTGTCTTCCAGGTGTAGTTGGCTTTTGGGTTTTGAGTCTCTAATAGCCCTTAGACAATCTCAGGCTTGGTATACCATCAAGGAAAACTCCCTAGAACAATCATGTCACCTTGGCCAAAGTAATATAATCAGCATCAACAATAGTATCAAACATAGCCTAGAGAATGGTAAACTGTAGCAACTCTTAATATACCACCTTTGACTGCATGAACTACACTTGTGGTTATTTTTCAAAATCTACAAATATATTTGGATTAAATAAGACTTTCAATATAGCAAATTTTCCCTCTGGGGAGATTTAGAAGGAGTTGAGGGGTAGAAAAATAGAAGGAGAGGGAAAGGTTAGAAGTAAGGTAAGAGGACACAGGAAAATCATGCAAATTTGGGAAACTGGTGAAGACAGAAGGAAAGCAGAAGGAAGGAATAGAAACAAGAACAGAACAAACTAACAGCAACAGAAAAATTAGAAACTGTATTCTCACTAATATAAAAATAAAAACAATCAAGGAAAAACAGGACAAAAATAGGCACAAGAAAGGCGAGAAATGAAGGAAAAAAGAAAAGAAGAAAAAATGTCTTATTCAAGGTATATCTTTGTGGTCATTGGTGGAAAATGTGGGTCACATACAAATCTTTGTCAACTGAGCTTAGAAAGCCAGCCATAGTCCACTGAAGTTCAGCCTAGTTTCTGGCTGTGAGGCTAGAATTGAGCTCCCTGACCTCCTTCAAGTTTGAACTCTGCACAATTCTAATGTGGGTTTGAGCTGCCCTTACCCCACAGCGAGTCCAGTTTCTGATAAGAGCTGTTGACCCCAACAACTCACCAACCTCTGCAGTCTGTTGTGCCTTTACTGAGGTGACTCTTTGGTCACCCAGTGGGCTTCAATTCTTAATAAGCCTTGGAGATGCTGTTCACCACTGTGCCAATTCCTAGACTCAGAATGATGCCCTTCTGGATTTCTGTGCTGTGTTGCTATCTGGGCAGGCCTCTGGCTGAGGCCTGTGTGCCCTTACCAATGGTGTCTGGTGTTTCTGCTTTTTATCCTTTTAAAATAAAGTTATAATAGTTAGATATCATTATGCTCTATATTAAGTCTATTTAATAGATAATAGAATATCTAAAGTAATGAAATATCTACTAAAATATCTCAGTAGGTCTATTCAAAGTTCAAATTGTATTTTACATGTTGCTTAACTTATATAACTTCAATATGCCATGAAAATTTTTAGTTAGACTTTAGTCTTCTTTTTTAATGTACAATGGATCTGCTAACCCAATAATAAGACTGGAATGAAAAAAAATAATCAAGTTCTGGAATAAAAAATGGGTAAGAAGCAGCAAATATCCTTTGAGAAAAGGACACTATTAAAGATGGCAAAATAACTTTTATTTTCACATTGATGGGGCTTCATATACATCCGTGCCCAGGGGTGGGAAACTTCAACACAGTGATACTTTCTTTCATTTTCATTATGAAGCTAAAATTGTTTCTGAAAAACTCATATTGTTCCAAAGCCTTCCTTTAAAGATAGCTTCAGGCCTCAAATTTGAATTAATGGTGTCTGCAGAACAGCAGCTCTGAACACAAACAGGGTTAGTAATTTTGCTTGAGCAAGCACTCACAAGGAGACAGAGCATCAGAATTCTTGAAAAGCTTCAAAAATAATGGTATGGATGCTTGGCACCTCATATTATGAGAAATATTGCCTTGAGAAAGGTGCAATAATTCTATGAGATAGATACCACTCATTTAATAACAAAGATAAAATAATCTTAGAAAATAACATGTGGTCCTATAGTCCTTATTGTTCCCTAGAGGAACAGAATATATATGTATAATTATGCAAGAGAATTTATTAGATATGCTTACAAAGTTAGAGGCAGGAAAGTCCACAGTGATGTCTGCATGCCAAGGGCCACAAGATCCATCACCTGCTCAGCCTAGAAACTTGAAGGCACAGAAAAGGGATCAAAGATGCAGCAGCACCAGTCCAAGGATGAAGGCCTTTAAGCTCACTGGAGGGTCACTGTTATGCTATCTTCACAAGAAAGCTAACAAAACTGGAGACGTGGTGATTGATATCCAAAAGCAACCACCACAAAGGACATTTTCACTTAGAAAGACTAAAGCTTCAAAATGAGGACATTTCCTTTTTTCCCATTTTATCCCATATAAGCTGAAAGCCTATTGCAGACACCACCCACAATCAGGATGGGTCTCCCTTCTTCAATTTGCTGGCTTCCATGTCAATCATCACAGACACACCCAGAACAATGCTTTCCTTATCTGGTAGGCTCTTTTTTTTTTTTTTTGGTACCAGGTTTCGAACTTGGAACCTTCCCCTTGAGAGACAGGAGGCAGAACCACTGAGCTAAATCCCCAGTCCTGGTAGGCATTTCTTAATCTATTCAAACAGACATCATAATTCATGGCCACAGGGGCCTATTACATAATATAGTTTTGTAAAATTTGTTAATGAAAATGAAAAGTGAAAACAGAAATAACATCTGAATAATAAATGTCCAATGGAAAACAATTGAATGTTTTCCCCAGCAGAAAGGAAGAATAATCACCAGCTTGAAAATAAAGAAAAATAAAAACAAAAGTTTAGAACTATACAGTCAAGATAAAGGGATCTTCTAAAGGAAATTTTGTCTAATTTTAACCTTGATATAAGCATACACTGAGATTAAGTTGAGAATTAAATGAAATGTACCATACTTTGGAACTCTGTCTGAATTGAAGCCTCAAAAAATAAAAATAGAAGAATATAGCCCCTCTAGACATTAAAGCAGAAATGAGAAAATACGGGCTGAAAGACAGGCCAAATCATCCCCTCTGTTTTCACTTGTTTGTTTGTTTGTTTGTAAATAGTGGTGCTCATTCTTTTGCATGTTATCTAGAACACTGGTACTTTTATGGTGCAATGCTTCAGTAGCCACGAGAGAGAATATTGGCCTATACAGCCTAAAATATTAACTATTTGGCACTTGACTTTAAACATTTACCAATTTCATGGGTAAACATTAGGAAAACATTCTTAGAGAAAATGAATCTTTAGAAATTTCAGTACAAGTGAGAAAAATTTTAAAAGAGATTTTATTTTTTCTATTTACTTTTTCATTTTAATTTTTATTAGTAGATATTTACAGTACATAATCATTACATTCGTCATTGAGAGTTCAATAATGATTTTACACTAAATTTTATGATATAATGTTTTCACATATGTTTACCAAATCTGTATGAAGTAGGTACCATTTTCATGTAACGAATTAGAAAAGTGAAGTTGAGAGAAATCCAATCTGTGAAATATTGCAGACCCCATAATGATGGCATACCCTTTTGGGGCACATCTAAGGAGGTGCCATTTCTCCACAGATAGAATGTATTTATAAACTTATCCACAATGATTATCTGATAGATCACAATAAATATACATTCCCTATGAAGATCAATTTTACAATTGGACATAAAGCATAATGAGATGTTTTGTTATTATTTTTTCACAGCTCAATGGTATCATCAGAACATGAACATAAAAATTAACAAAATGAGAAACCTAAAAGAGAGCACTATATTTTGCTACATAAAGTTACTAGCAGTTCTTTGTGGAGACTACTTTTGTGTATACCTGATTCTTGTGATGCTATTAAAATGTAAATTTTGTACCAACATGAATAACAGAGAATCTCAATGAAGCATATGTGTCCCACCTTGAGAATGTGGCTTACTTACATTTTGACATTTAGAAATCTAAGATTCAGCATTAAATATATAGACCAAATATCCACAGTAAGTGGATAAACCTTTTGAAGATAATGTATATTTACTAAAATAAAGTAAAACGTCTCATATTGTGAGGTTTTAAGGTCATTGGATTTTAAGATCGTCAGCATTTTCAGAAATCCCAGTGAAAAAATTCTGGGCAATTTATATTAGTCTGTCAAAATATTTATATACATAGATATTGTATATGTATTGCTGAAATTGTTTTTAACAAAATACTTAAGTTTAAATTTTTCAATTGTTTCCTTTTTCTCAGTACATTTGAAAATACTGTTATAGTAATATAAAGGCATGTCCAAGCAAATGTTAGAATAAATGTGATATAGTCTAAAAATACATACAAAGGACCATGACTTAAGGAGAGTTTATTTAACCTGGAGGCTTTTACAGCAGGGTTGATATCTTGTGTGAGTTTCAGGAAACATGAAAGGTTTAGAGTGGCATAGCAGGAAAAAAGGCAAGTATATTCTAGACAGAAAACTTCCAGAGAGATAACTCCATAGAGACTCCAGAGCATTAAATACCAGGAAATATTAATCATAGAGAAGCAGGCCCAGGGGACCTTCCTCTGTGAAGAGACCAAAAACAAAACTGTGTGGAGGTAAGATCACTACAGATGACTGATGAAAGAAAGTAAGCAAGTGTGGAGTATGTGGAGAACATCCATGTTAAAAAGTGAGAAAAAATTTTGAAAAGAACATGGCAAGTGGGAAGAAGCGTGAAAGCTCATTGTGGGAGAAGATTGCAGAATGTCAAAGAAGGCTTGGTAGTGCCAAATGCTCCAGAGAAGAAAAAGAGGAGTAGAAAATGAAGAGATGATTGACTTTGTCAACTACAAACTTTAAGAAAATATGAGAAAGTAGGTGAAGTTTCATTCTTGTGAAAACTGAGAACAGAGGCAGCACTTACAGGCCTGTCCTTCAGTTGTTGGTAACAAACACCAAAGCGGGTACATGAGAAACAGTACAAGTCCTTAAAATGATCTTTTAGTTTTTCTGTGTGTGTACATTTGTGAAATTTGTGAGATAGAGAAAATCTGATCATACTTGTTAGCCAAATTGCTTCAGTTAAGGTTAAAGATGTAAGAGACCAGGGATAGCTAATGTTAGAAAATATTGGATGTAATTACTCTTCCTGAGTATCTAGAGATAGAAACAGCTGGTAATTAAAAAATAAGAGCATATTGATGAAAATTTATCTTTAAAATTAATTTTATTGGTACACTTTTGACAAACATAAGGATCACATTCATTATAGGGAATTTGTACCTGTATATAGTATATCTCAATTCTATTTTTCCACATTCCCCTCCTTTCCTTTCAATCCTTCTTGCCCTCTCCTTTTACTAAACTTTGTTTCTATTGTTCTCTTTCCATTCTTTTTATTTTTTTCCACATTCCCAGCCTTCCCTGTTTCCTCCCCCCCTCCCTTCTCCTTCCCATTTGAACATTTTCTTCTGACTTCCCAATAAGGGAGGGCAGGGGAATGGGGAAAAAATAAGAACCAAGATATATCATGTAAAGAAACAAATTCCCAATGATGAATGCCATCATATTGTATACCTAAAATGTACCAATAAAATTAATGAGAAGCTGGAGTGTTAACATCCTAGTGAAGCCTTGAGTGAATACACTTGACAACAATAGAAACTCATAGATATCTGGGACACATAGGAGTAGTTTTCATTGCTATCTATTAGACCTAGAATATTTTCTTATAATACTTTTATTTTTCACTTTTCTATTTGTTGATTTTTGCACTGTCTTAAATCTCAATACTTGTTAAATTAACAAGAAACTTTAGGTATAGAGAAACTATTTTAAATTATCTTTCACAAATGCAAATATAACTTTTCTCAAAAGGTCTTTTAAAAATTCTAGTATCTAAAGTTCTCCAAAGACAACTCCATCCAATATTGAGCAAAATAACTGAAGATCTTTAGAGCAAGTTAGAAGTACAAAAATCTTCTTGGTACACAAATTGGATTGCTTGCAATAAAAGATATTGAATTGGAAGCTCACAGGTCCAGACACATTTGAAATATTTCGTGGGAGTAAGATATAATTTACTCTTATTGGTAGCCCTGTATCAGACTTTATATTTCCTTCCCTTCAAATTCCCATCTTGTCCTGAGATTTGGGTATCCTGCTCTCTTCTAACCCACAGAGCTTCATCTCTTTAGACAAAGAAGACTTTATGAAAATTCTTTGTCTAG
Organism: Heterocephalus glaber; assembly: GCF_053883595.1. NCBI lineage: Eukaryota > Metazoa > Chordata > Mammalia > Rodentia > Bathyergidae > Heterocephalus > Heterocephalus glaber. Next base: position 11,789,335 of record NW_028258308.1, on the reverse strand, counting down.
CTTTTAAAAATGAGATCATCTGCATCTAATTCCAGGTCAGGAAAAACCTTTAAAACATAAAGTGCCCTATATGATCTTATACTTTTGTATGAGATCACAGCAGCAAACTAATTCTTGGTTGCATTTTACTATGTTGCCTTTGCGATTCTTTCCACAATAATTGTTTCTTGTGAAAATGGACATCAAAAAGCATTTCAGTTCAGGAAGGTGTCATTAGGCTGAAAAGGGTCAATAGCCACTGAAGCTGAGACAAAAAGCTTTCTCAGGTGTGAACTTTATCATTCTCAAATTTTCTAGTGCTAGAGATTATAAATTTCTTTGTCTAATATCTTTGTTACTATTAAAACTATGCTGAGATTTTTTTATGTTCTCTCCATCTTCTTTCTAAGTCTATTTTAAGATTTTGATAGCTCTTGGTAAGTATTCAGTTTAGAGGCCTCTCAACTAATATCGCAAGTCCACGTATCTCTCATGTATTTTAAATTAACTCCTTCAGTTTGCCCCTTCCTGCTAGCATCTGTCAACAGCAAACACTTGAGCACACTAGAAAAAAAACAGGTATACAGATAATTCCATATATTTTGATCACCCAAAGAAAAATTTCTATCATTCTTCCATGCCACTAACTTTCAAAAGTAAGACAAAACAAAACAAAAAGAACAGTAACAAAGTCAGCCATATTTTTGTCAACAGTGTCACACACACATATCTTCTTGTGGTTAGGAATAGGGTTTCCAAATAGCTGTCTCATGTAGGCCATAGTTTGATCTAAGATATACAGCTCAGGGTCATCGTTTAATGATTCTGTAGGTAGGATGGATCTGACAACTAAAATTCACGTAGAATGGAGTAACTTTGTTATGTGGGGAGTAGAATAATAGAATGGGGTGCAGCTAAAAGAAAAGATAAAGAGAAGAAAATTAAATTATGTAACTCTTTCAGGTAGATCAAATTTATAATCCAATCAAATTGTATTTTTATATATTCTACCTCTCCTTTATGAGTCACTTGGGCATGTAGAATGATCAGAGTGAACACTACATTTATGCCCATTGCTTAAAACATGGAGCATAACTTTATCATTTAAAGTTATTGCACAAATTTATAGTTGTACATCTTACTTTATGACATATTTTTACTCATGTCTATGATTTATTTGATGCTTGGTCTACCATATAACCCCAAATTATAACATTGTTCCTGTGAGGAAATATAAAATTTTTAAAACACTCTGGTCTACATAAAGGCTTCTGTGAATGCACTGTAGTGGCAAGGAGGAACTTCTCATACCAGTTTTATGAACTCTACTTGGCATAGATTTATGATTGAAAGATAAAATGTCCCTTGTGGATATTTAGGAGCTTATGAAAACCAAATTTTATAATATTAAAGTACATTTTTTTTAACCTCAATTTTGTGTCCTGATGACTTCTTTGACATGGACTCTGCTCTGTGCTCCTCTTCTGATTGGTCACTGACTTCTCCAATGAGCCATCTGTCTTTTTTTTTTTTTTTTTGTACCAGGGATTGAACTCAGGACCTTGCACTTGCAAGGCAGATGGTGGAACCAGAGCTAAATCCCCGGCCTTTGCCTTCTTAATCACCTGAATAAATAAATATATCCTGGCTGTACTTCAAATGTACCACTCCAGCCTTTCTTCAGAGTACTGATCACTGCTGCATTCTTTAAATAAAGAGACTAATATTTTATTAGATTGAATGAAAGAAGACTCATTACATTGTTTTAAGAAGAAGTAATGCTTCCCATCACACACACATACACACATGGGAATAATGGTGGTTTATTAATAAAAAAATATGGTGGTAGATCAGAGTTGTAAGAGATAGGACCCAGATTTTTCTGAGTTCATTGAATTTACACACACATTATAGAAAGTAAAATCTCAAAGCAAAATAATGAATCTAACTCTCAAAGAAAAAGTTTAACCATATTCAGTACAGAGATCATAAGAGACTACCCCTTGGAATATATATATTTTAAAGACTGTTATGACAGTGTAGAGTCCTTATACTATTGTCATATAAAAATTAAGTTGTATAGAAAACTTCAGGAAGAAAACCACATTAGATTACTCTACTATTCTATAAATACTTACATTCATTTCAGATATCTGTCACAACAAAAGCATGAGGTATAATTTGACTTGTAAAGATGTTTTATTGTCATTCAAAATATCTATATTCAAAATGCAATGATCTGTAGAGAATAACACTCTCACCTTACTCTGCATCTAATGGACGACTAGAGATGAAATTATTATAGCTAGAGTCTGACCTTACACTGCTATAAAACTGTTATTTTTTCTAAATAATAATGTTCTCATGGCATAGCAACCAGATCTTCTAAATCTTTAGTATTAGAACATTATAGTATACACATGTAAACCTTTATGCATATATCAAAATTTCACTATTCATTGTATTACTTAAACAATAATTGAATACTTAAATAATTCTTAAAGGTTGAAACTGAAGCAGAAACAATATTTATTCTACTCTGGATTAATTATTTTTTAATATTATTTTATTGGTATATTTTAGATATACAATATAATGGCATTCATCTTTGGAAATTTGAACCTTTACATAATCATTCTTGGTTCTTATTTTTCACTTGTCTCCTGCCCTCCCTTCAATCTCTCCATCCTTCCCTATTTACAAAGACTTTGTTTCCATTTTTTTTCATTTTCTCATATTAATTCCATTACTTTCTTTTCTTTCCCCTACCCCTCCCACTTCTCCTTCCCTTTTGGCCCTTTTCTTCCTAGTTCACATTATCTATTATAGCTTTTAGTCCTTATTTACCCTTTGAGTTTCTCACACTAGAAAAACTGTTCTGTATTTACACGTGTCCTGTTTATTTCACTTAAGAGTATGGCCTCAATGTGCATCCATTTTGCTATAAATGTCTCTAATTTCTCATTTTTAATGGCTGAGTAGTACTCCATTTTCTTTTTTAAAAGAACACATTTTCTTTATCCAGTCTCCAGTTGATGGTCATTTGGCCTGTTTCCAAGTTTTAGCTATTACAAATTGTGCTGATATGAACATGGGTACAAATACATCATTATGGTATAATTCTTTTAAATCTTTGGGGAAGATACTGAGCAGGAATATAGCTGACTCAAGTGGGATTTCCAGTCCTAGTTGTTTTAGGTATCTCCATACTGATTTCCACAGAGGTTGTACCAGTCTACACCCCCACCAGCAGGCGAGCAGGGTTCCTCGATCCCCACAGCCCCGACAGCATTTGTTACTGGTTGATTTCGTGAGAGCAGCCATTCTTTCTGGAGTAAGGTGGAATCTCAGCATTGTTTTCATTTACATCTCTCAAATGACCAGTGATGTTCAATATTTTTTCATATGTTTATTTGCTATTTCTACTTCATTATCTGAGAAATGTCTATTCATTATGGATGTCCATTTTTGGATTTGGTCTTTAAATTTGAGAGATCTGATTTTATAAAATTCTTTATAGATTCGAAATAGTAGACCTTTATCTGGGGAACAGCAGGTGAAGATTTTTTCCCATATTGTAGGTTGTCTCTTCTCACTGTTGGTGGTTTCTCTTGCTTTGCAGAAGCTTTTCTTTTCTTTTTTTTTTTTTTTTTTTTTTTGGTAATGGGGATCAAACTTGGGAACTTGCGCTTGTGAGGCAGGCACTAGAACCACTGAGCTAAATCCCCAGCCCAGAAGCTTTTTGATAAGAAAAGATCCCACTTGTTGATTGTTTGTTCTAGTTCACAGGCAACTGAGGTTTTGTTCATAAAATCTTTTCCTACTCCGATGTCTTCAACAGTTCTACCTAACCTCTGTTCCAGCCGGTTCAGTGTTTCTGTTTTAATATTTAGATCTTAACCCATTTCAATTTTAGTTTAATGCATGGTGAGAGATATAGGTCTACCTTTAATCTTTGGCATTTTAAAACCCAATTTTTCCAGAACTATTTATTAAAGAGCCTATCTTTCCTCCAGTGAGGAAGTTTTGCACCTTTATCAAAGATGAGAGGGCTCAGTGTGTCTGGAGTTGTTTCTGCATCTTCCAATCTATTCCTCTGGTCCCCAGGTCTGTTTCTTTGCCAGTACCATGTTGTTTTTATCACATTAGCTTTGTAGTATAGTTTCAAGTTGGGGATTATAATACCCCCTGCCATGTCTCTGTTGCCTAGAATTGCTTTTGCCATTCTGGGTCTCTTCTTGTTTCAAATGAATTTATGGAAATTTTTCTCAATGTCTGTGAAGTATGCTACTGGGATTTCAACTGGGATTGCATTGAATCTATATAGCAGTTTTAGAAGTCTAGCCATTTTCACTATATTGATCCTTCCTACCCAGGAGGAGGGGATGTCTTTCCATTTTCTGATATCATCTTCAATCTCTCTTTTCAGAGTACTATAGTTTTCATAGAACAGGTCCTTTATCTCTTTTGTTAGGTTGATTCCTAGGTATTTCAGATTTTTGGATGCTATTAAGAAAGTAATTGTTTGCCCTATTTCTGTCTCAGTGAGTCTGTTGTTTGTGTAGAGGAAAACTATTGATTTTTGTATGTTGACCTTGCATCCAGCTACTCTACTGAATTTGGTTATTAAGCCTAGAAGATTTTTCGTGGTGTTCTTGGGGTCTTCTATATACAGTATCATATCATCTGCAAATAATGGCAATTTGACTTCTTTGTTTCATATTTTTATTCATTTTATTTCTTTCTCTTGTCTAATTGCTGGGTCTAATGTTTCCAAAACTATATTGAACAAGAGTGGTGATAGTGGACATCCTTGTCTTATTCCTGAATTTAGTGTAAGGATTTCTATTTTTGACCATTTCATATGATATTGGTGGTTGGTTTTTCATAGATGGCTTTTATCAGATTGAGGTAGAGACCATCTATTCCAATTTGGGGGGGGGGATTTTATCATAAATGCATGTTGGATTTTGTGAAGTGATGTTTCTGCATCTATGGAGATGATCATATGGTTTTTGTTTGTAGCTCTATTGATATAGGGTATTACATTGATTGATTTGCGTATGTTGAACCATTCCTCCATCCCTCAGATGAAACCCACTTCTTCAGGTGGTATGATCTTCTTGATGATCTTCTGCATTCTATTTGCTAGTATCTTATTAAGGATTTTTGCATCTATGTTCATTAGTGAGATTGGCCTATAGTTCTCTTTTTCAGTTGGGTCTTTCTCTGCTTTGGGGATCAAGGTGATGCTTGCTTCCAGGAATGAATTTGGGAGTATTGCTTCCCTTTCAATTTCATTGACGAGTTTAAGCAGTAGTGGCAGCAGTTCCTTCCTAAATGTCTTATAGAATTCAGCAGTAAAGGCATCAGGACCTGGGCTTAGTTGATAAGTTTTTAATTGCATTTTCAATTTCATTGATTGATATTGGGGCATTTAGAATTTGTAGGTCTTCTTTGTTCAACTTTGATAATTCATACGTATCTAGGAATCTGTCCCTTTCTTCTGTGTTTTCCATCTTATTGACATATAGGTTCTGGAAGTAGGTATTGGTAATCTCCTGGATTTCTGCTGGGTCTGTTGTAATTTCACCCTATTCATTCCTAATTGCATGGATTTGGGTCTTTTCTTTCCTTTTTCTGATAACGTTGGGTGAGGGTTTGTCAATTTTGTTGATTCTTTCAAAGAACCAACTCTTGGCTTCATTGATTTTTTTGTATCATTCCCTTAGTCTCCATTGCATTGATTTCTGCTCTGATCTTTATAATTTCCTCCCTTGTATGAGCTTTGGGGTTTTCCTGCTCTTCTTTTTCTAAAAGCTTGAGGTTCAGCATCAGGTTGTTTAATTGGGTTTGCTCTGTTTTCCTATTATGCGTGTTCACTGCTACGAATTTCCTTCATAAGACTGCTTTCACTGTGTCCCTTAGATTCCAATATGTTGTATAGTCATTGTCATTTAATTGAAGGAACTGTCTGGTTTCTTCTTTAATTTCCTATGTGACCCATTGGTTATTAAGAAGTGTGTTGTTCAATTTCCACATGTTTATGAAATTTTTTGAGTTTCTTTTGCTATGGATCTCCAATTTCATCCCATTATGGTCTGATAATATACAGGGGATAACTTCAATTCCTTTGCACTTACTTAAACATGTTCTATGTGTGAGTATGTGGTCTATTTTGGAGAAAGACCCATGTGCAGCTGAAAAGAATGTGTATTCTGATTTTGTGGGATGGAACACTATGTAAACATCTGTTAAGTTCATTTGTTCAAGAGTTTGATTGAGTTCTAGTATTTCATTGCTTGTCTTTTGTCTAGTTGATCTACTTATTTGTGAAAATGGAGTATTAAGGTCCCCCACTACTATTGTATTAGTGCTTTTTCACTTTTCATTTCTGTTAATATTTCTTTTAGATAGTTGGGTGCACTAGTGTTTGGTACATATTTGTGATTGTCATCTCTTCCTCTTAGATTATTCCCTTTACAAGGATGTAGTGTCCTTCCTTGTCTCTTAATCAGTGGTGGTTTGAAATTCACTTGATCTCCAAAGAAAATAGCTACTCCTGCTTTTTTGGGGGGTTCCTGTGCATGGAGTATTATTTTCCGCTCTTTAACTTTCAGTCTATGAGTTTCATTTTGAATTAAGTGTGTTTCTTATATGCAGCATATTGTTGGATCTTGCTTCTTGACCCATTCTGCCTGTCTATTTCTTTTGATTCATGAGCTGAGACCATTAACATTGATGGTTATAACGGATATGCATTGACTAATCCTTGCCATGACTTTTTCCTGTTGTTGGATTCTCCCTCTTTGCATTTAATTTCTTGTTTTTCTTGATGGATTCATTCTGCTGTGCTTCCTGGGATTGTGACCCTCATTGTCTGGTCCTAAAACATTATCTAAAATATTTTGGAGTGCTGGTTTGGTATTCATGAAGTTCCTACAGTGCTCTTTGTCATGAATTATCTTATTTCTCCATCAATTTTGAAAGAGAGTTTTGCAGGGTACATCAATCTGGATTGGAGGCTATTTTTTTTAGGGCTTAGAATACATCACTCCAAGCTCTTCTTGCCTTAAGTGAGAAGTCTGCTGTGATTCAGATAGGCTTTCCTTTGTATGTGATTTGTTTCTTTTCTCTCACTGCTTGTAGAACTTTGTTCTTCTGTTGGTTTTCTGAAATCTTAACAATTGTATGCCTATGTGTAGATATTTTTTGATCAAGGCTATTTGGAGTCCTATATGCCTCACTTATCTGTATGTCAAGTTCTTTTCCCCTGCTTGGAAAGTTTTCTGCCGTTACTTCTCTGAACAGTTTTTTATGTCATCTGCACTCTCTCCTCTTTCTTCATTGACTCCAATCAGTCTTATGTTATTCTTCTTTGCATTGTCTAGCAGCTGCTGGATTGATTTCTTCTGGTTCCTTGCAATTTTGAAGCAATTTTTCTTTTCCTGGTCACTAATTGCAATCTTTTCTTCTATATCTGAAATTCTGTCCTCACATTGGCTCATTCTGCTGTGTCAACTTTCAATGGAATTTTTAATCTCCTAGAAATCTGTTTGTATCTGTTTCATGGATTCCATTTGTTTCCTATGTTAGGATTCCTTCATGTTCTTCAGCTCCTCTATTTTTTATCTGTGTCCTCTCTAGATTTATTAATCATGTCTTGAACTATGAGCACAATCTCTGCTGTTATCTGAGAAATTATTTCTGATTTTATTTTTTCCAGATCTTCTTTTGTTGCCAGTTCAGGAAGTCCAGGTGGTTGAGTATCAGAGTGTTCCATTTCATTTCCCTTTGGGTTTGCTGTAGATGATCTGGAAGTGTGGTTTTGAGACTTGTTTACATGTCTTTTCATTTTGAAGGGGGCAGGTGGGTTCTTGGCTCACCTCATCTGGCCTGGGACTGGTGGAAAGGCAGCCCAGAAGCCCCTTCCTCTAGGCTTCGAGTGGTGGAATGGTGGCCCTGAACCCCTTCCTCTGGGCTGGGAGTGGTGGGATGGCAGCTCGAAAGCCCCTTCCTCTGTGCTGGATGTGGTGGAACAGCCCTCTGGATTTAAACTAAACAAGCTAGCACTCCTAAAATAGTGTAATGAAGATTAGCATTCAATACTTAGTAGATGCTTTCATGAAAGAGCACTCTAGAAAGCTCTCAGGAAAAGAAATACCTTAACACAAGGAAATTTTTATTTTCTAGCATAATTGTAAAAATCTCAAATATAAAGTCACTTAATTATCAGACAAATTTATTTATATACCTACATCAGAGCTCTAGATTAGAAATATCAGGAGCATTAGTCATATTTTTATGTTACTAATTCAACAAATATATATTGAATGGCTAGCATTCTGAACATGAGATGAAATGAAAGGCAAGACAGTCACATTCTCTCACTCAGTATGTAGTTTATTGAAGTCATAAAGAAAAGCAGAAACCAAAATACAATGACTTTATTGTCCTATTTGGGTAAGAGGAGAGTAATTTTGGGGAATTGTGGGTAGGGTGAGAATGAAATATAGTAGAGAATGAAAGAAGCTTAAATTTTGGACCATAAACATTAGTGTGAGTAGGGAGGAATAGTGGAGGGGGTTCGTAAGAATGATGACACCAGAGATGGAAGCAAGATCTTATGCTGTGATTTTGGACTTTTTTTATGTGGGACAATTTTGCATAAATGTTGTTTGAACCTATCAGAATTCCCTATGATGGATTTGGGACTTTGGGGTTTTGTCACTTGTCTTTTAATGTATTTTTTGTTTTGTTTTGCTTTGGTACTGTTTGTTTTGTTTCTGAATTCAGGGCCTTCTGCTTGTGAGGCAGGTGGCACCACCACTGAACTAAATCCCTGGCCTTTAATGTATTTGAATAATGTCTTTTTGTGTTGCTACCCTAAGAATCATTGCAGAAATCTGATAGAGTACTTTTGAACTATAATTCATAATCATATATTCCTCATTTCATAATTGATTTGACTTAAAGAAAGTTTTGGTTCATTAAACTATAAAAGGATTTCTGCTATGTTGTCTAATTGTAAGAGATTTCAGAAGTTATGTTTCCAATAAATGATTCTTTCAATATGATAATGACTTGATAAAAGTACAGTATAGCAAAGCAAAAACTCAGATAAAGAAGCCTATTAACTAATAGATATTGATGAAAGAAAATAGTAGGTGAAAATGTGGCAAATATGGTGCAAAAATCTGACTTTAACTGAAAGGCAACACAAGTAAAATTTCTACTGATGTATAAAGTATGAAGTGTTTATTCAATATCAATCCTATCAAACCCAAGTGTTTCAGCAATTTACAATATAAGCTATTCTTGACACATTTGTTGAATTGTGAAAGCAATAGTACTACAAAAACTATAATTTTATATGTGCAAGGACATGATTAATTTGTTACAGCCACATGATGCTGATATATTTGGAATATCTCTAATGGATTTATATTTTGATTTTCAGTTTATTTAATTATCTTTGGCTTTTTAAAAATATGAAACATTTTCTGGCTTCTGTAAATTGTATGTCCTAAAATACACATAATAAATTTTTTTTAAAAATGCTGAAGAGTTGGAGATTAGCAGGCTAGTGTCAGCTCAGGCCCATGAACAGTTCCAGAGTATTATTCCAAAAGCCAAAATTATATGCTCCATAAGGGATTGGGGTTCACTGGTAATCACAGGATCGCATCCTGAGAGTAAAAGGAACCAGGTAAAACCCAAAAGATGGTAATTAGAAAAATAAATGGATTAACTGAAACAAAAAACCCTGATGCTGAGGGGAGGTGCCTCAGAGGGAAGGGGGAACTTTCCCTTCCTCACAGCAGTACCAAGAAGGACACAGCACACTCCTTAAGCACTGGTTTTCACTCAGGATGGGACACACCCCATGCAGACAAGAGACATGAGTACAGCCAGTTGAACAGAGATAGGAGTGATGACTGCCATCCTGTACTCCAGGATTTTGGCAAGATCAGCTTTGAAAACTATCAATGAAGCTACGGTCCCTCTGTTTGCCTCACTGAAATAAGAACATGGCCTACTCAAGCAGAACTGGGGTTGAGAGATTTCCTGAGTAACTCCCTTTGCCTAGATACAGAAAACGTCCATATTTTTTATAAAATCGAGATGTGACTATCACTGTACTACAGAGAGGATCTAGCTAACCACCCTAATACTTAGAGTAAGACCTGGAAAAAGTAACTGTGTCAGAGTAAACTAAAGTTATGAGAGTGAGAGTGGCAGAGAGGCACCAACCTCTGGGCTCTAGGTAGAGGGAAATCTGGACTGTTTTTCTGGGGGCTGAGGGGCAGTGACTCAGAGTGAGAGCTTCAGTGTACCGCAGACAAAAATGGTCACAGATTTGGTGGAGGGAAGAGATCTGAGACAGCAGGAATTCTTGTAAGGAGCAGCAGAATACTGTAGGTCACAGCAGTCCCCATGGGCCCTCCCTCCTCAGATCTACCAGAAGAAGCTTGGACATAAGAGAAACAACCACTCATCAGCCAGTCACTCACAGAGCACAGGCTGGAATTTAGCAGAGCTCTGTTTGCAGAAGGAGCAAGAAGCAGTCTCTGGGGATCACTTGGATCTCTATCTGCTTCATACCAGGTACAGAACACTGGAAGTCACTTAGAATGAATTCATTTAAAACCACTCATTCTAACCCAGTTCCCTTCCACAATGACTGAAGAGTGGAGCTGAGCCCCCTCAAATGCTACAAGGCCACCCTATATATATTCCAACTCAGAAAAACAAGCAATCTGGTTGAATTCAGATTGCAATATAAATCAGCTCAAGTTGGTCTTTTCTCTCTCTCTTTTCCTTTCTTTCTTTCTTTCTTTTCTTTCTTTCTTTCTTTCCTTCTTCCTTTCTCATTTTCTTTCTTATTTTCTCTCTCTCTCTCTCTCTCTCTCTCTCTCTCTCTCTCTCTCTCTCTCTCTCTCTCTCTCTCTCTCTCTCTCTTTTTGTAAGAGCTACGGATTGTGGCCTACTAAAAGCATACAAGTGTGTTTGCTATTGATTCTATAATACCATATCAAGTCACATTAGCTTCACACATGACAAGCATTGTTTGATAGAATTTCCTAAATTAGCATTTCATTGGATCATAAATTGACTCTAATCTCCCAGTATCTTCCCACAATTTCCATTTAAACTCCCTATCCCCCTCTTCTTTCTTTACTTCCCCTATCAAACTCAAATCTCCTTTCCCTCCTCCCTTTTCTGGTACACAAATACTATAAAGAAAAAGTAAAATAAAATGCAATTTTATTTCTCTTCCTTGCTATTAAAATGTATATGTAGGCACATCTATATACGTGAATGCAAGATAAATATTGCTTTTCTTAAAATTTTATTGGTACATTTTAGGTATACAATATAATGACATTCATCATTGGAAATTTGTACCTTTACATAATCTCTCTTGGTTCTTATTTATTCCTCCTTCTCCTCCCCTCCCTTCAATCCTTCCATCACTCTCTATTAACAAAGACTTTTTTTCATTTTTTCATTTTCTCATATTAATTCCATTCCCTTCTTTCCTTTCCCTTGCCCCTCCCACTTCCCCTTCCCCTTTGCCCCTTTTCTTCCTATTTCACATTGCCTATTATACCTTTTAGTCTTTATTTACACTTTGTTTCTCACACTAGAGGAACTATTCAGTATTTACACATTTGTGTCCTCTTTATTTCCCTTAAGAGTATCACCTCAATGTGCATCCATTTAGCTATAAATGTCTGTAATTTTTCATTCTTTATGGCTGAGTAGTACTCCATTTTCTTTTTTAAAAAAACCCCACATTTTCGTTATCCAGTGTCCAGTTGATGGGCATTTGAGCTGTTTCCAAGTTTTAGCTGTTACAAACTGTTGCTATAAACATGGGTGCACATATATCACCATGGTATAATTCTTTTAATTCTTTTGGGAAGATACCCAGCAGGGGAATAGCTAGGTCAAATGGGACTTCCAATTATAGTTCTTTGAGGTATCTCCATACTGACTTCCACAGTGGTTTCACCAGTCTACATTCCCACCAGCAGTGGAGCAGTGTTTCTCTTTCACCACAGCCCTTCCAGGATTTGTTATTGGTTGATTTCATTATAGCACCCATTCTTTCTGGGATGAGATGGAATTTCAGCTTTGTTTTCATTTGGATCTTTCTAATGACTGGTGATGTTGAACATTTTGTCATGTTTATTTGCTATTTATACTTCTTTGAGAAATGTCTGTTCATTTCAGATACCCATTTTTGGATTGCTTTAAATTTGGGAGGTCTCATTTTTTTAAGTTCTTTATAGATGCTAGATAGTAGACCTTTGTTTGAGGAACTGCAGGTGAAAATTTTTTCCCACATTGTGGGTTGTCTCTTCATACTGTTGGTAGTTTCTCTTGCTGTGCAGAAGCTTTTTAATAAGAAGAGATTCCCACTTGTTGATTGTTTGTGCTAGTTCACAGGCAACTGAGGTTATGTCCATAAAATCTTTTCCTACACCAGTGTCTTCAAGAGTTCTATCTAACCTCTGTTCCAGCCAGTTCAGCATTTCAATTTAAATATTAAATCATTTATCCATTTTTATTTTAGTTTAGTGCATGGTGAGAGATATAGGTCTGCTTTGAATCTTTGGCAAGTTGAAACCCAATTTTTCCAGCACCATTTATTAAAGATCCTATCTTTCCTCCAGTGAGGATGTTTGGCTCCTTTGTCAAAGATGAGGTGGCTGAGTGTGTCTGGAGTTGTTTCTGCATCTTCTAATCTGTTCCACTGGTCCTCAGATCTGTTTCTTTGCCAGTATCATGCTGTTTTATCACATTAGGTTTGTAGTATAGTTTTAAATTAGGGGTTGTAATACCCGCTGCTATGTCTCTGTTACCTAGAATTGGTTTTGCTATTCTGGGTCTCGTCTTGTTCCAAATGAATTTTTGGAAAGTTTTCTCAAGGTCCATGAAGTATGCTGCTGCAATTTCAATTGCAATTGCATTGAACCTATACAGGAGTTTTAGACATATAGCCATTTTCACTATATTGATCCTTCCTACCCAGCAGCAGGGGATGTCTTTCCATGTTCTAATATCATCTTCAATCTCTTTTTTCAGTGTGTGAGAGTTTTCAGAGAAGAGGTCTTTGATTTCTTTCGTTAGGTTAATTCCTAGGTATATCGTTTTAGGGGATGCTTTTGTTAAGAGGGTTGTTTCTCCAGTTCCTCTTTCAGTGAGTCTATTATTTCTGTAGAGGAAAGCTACTGATTTTTGTGTGTTTGTATCCAGGTACTTGATTGAATTTGGTTATTAAGTCTAGAAGACTTTTGGTGGAGTTCTTGGGGTCTTCCATATAGAGAATCATGTCATCTGCAAATAATGACAATATGACTTCTTCATTTCCTATCTATTCTTTTTATTTCTTCCTCTTGTCTAATTGCTGTGGCTAATTTTTCCAAAACTATATTTAACAGGACTAGTGGTACTGGATATCCTTGTCTCTTTCCTTATTTCAAGGTGAATGATTTCAGTTTTTGACCATTTAGTATGATATTTGTTGTTGGTTTTTCACAGATGGCTTTTATTAGATTGAGGTAGAGACTGTCTATTCCAATTCTTTATAGGTTTTTTATCATAAATGCATGTTAGATTTTGTCAAATGCTTTTTCTGCATCTATTGATATGATCGTATGGTTTTTGCCCTTGGCTCCATTGATATAGTGTATTACATTTATTGATTTGCATATGTTGAACCATTCCTGCATCCCTCAGATGAAACCCACTTCTTCAGGTGTTATGATCTTCTTGATGATCTTCTGCATTCTATTTGCCAGTATCGGATTAAGGATTTTTGCATCTATGTTCATTAGTGAGATTAGCCTATAGTTCTCCTTTTCGGTTGGGTCTTTCTCTGCTTTGGGGATCAAGGTGATGCTTACTTCCAGGAATGAATTTGGGAGTATTGCTTCCATTTTGATTTCATTGAAGAGTTTAAACAGTAGTGGCAGTAGTTGCTCTCTAAATGTCTTGTAGAATTCAGAGGCTAATCCATAAGGACCCAGGCTTTTCATAACTGGTTAGTTTTTAATTATGTTTTCAATTTCATTGATTGATATTGAATCATTTAGAATTTTAGGTCTTCTTTGTTCAACTTTGGTAATTCATACATATCTAGGAATCTGTCCATTTCTTCTGTGTTTTCCGTCTTATTGGAGTATAGGTTCTCAAAGTAGGTATTGTTGATCCTCTGGATTTCTGCTGGGTCTGTCATAATTTCACCCTTTTCATTCCTAATTGCATGGGTTTGGGCCTTTCCTTCCATTTTCTGATAAGGTTAGCTAAGGGTTTGTCGATTTTGTTTATTCTTTCAAAGAACCAACTCTTGGCTAGAAAGGAGGCTGTGAAGAGTTAACCCCACAATTGGCTTGTTTATGGAAATGAGTGGGCCAAAGCCTGTGTGCTGAGGTCAGAGTAACTTGCACCCAATTTCCAATCCCACAATTAAAACCTTCATACTAGAAGGACAATGTTCTAATTACAACCATATATTTTGTCTACTCTGTTCTTAATTTGAGAGTGCTTTGTCTTGTCCTTTGTAAGTCTTGTTTATACTAATTTTAACAGAAACAAGACAACTGTACCTCCTCACACATAGTCCTGCCCTTACACATAGCTCACCTTTACCCTAATTGATTACTAATAAAAATCAGTGACATGGACTTGGCCAGTGACTTTGTTGGTTGCAGCGGCATTGGTCATCCTGGTACTCTGCTTTCTGTCTCTCATAGTTCTGTCTTCCATTTCTTTTTCCTCAGGCCTACATCATATATTGGGCAGGAAACTGAAACCTAACTGCAGGGGTATCCAGTAGTTGGTAGCATTGTCATCTGAAAAAATGTGGAAAGTAAAAAAAAAAAAAAAATGGCCATAGAAATTGATGACCTAGCTAGGGAGATTTTCAGGTAAAATATTTAAAGTAGCATGTGACAACTTCTCATTGTCCAAGATAAAATGTGAAAGGAGAGACATGACATAAAAAAAAGTATAAATTGTAAAAAGGAACAGCATAATGGATTCTAAACTAAAACTCTTTCTTATTTTGAGCCTGTCTCCATGATAGCATAATCTCAAATTACCACAGATCCAATCTTAAAACTACAACATCCTATCTTTAGGACTTAATTTTTTTCATTAATTTTATTGGTACATTTTAGGTATATAATATGTTGACATTCATTATTGGGAATTTGTACCTTTACAAGATATATCTCGGTTCTTATTTTTTTCCCATTATCCTGCCCTCCCTTCAACCCCTCCACCCCTCCCTATTTACAAAGACTTTGTTTCTGAGTTTTCTTTTTCTCATATTCCTTTCCTTTCTTTCCTTTCCCCGTCCCATCTCACATCCCTTCTCCTTTGGACCTTTTCTTCCTATTTCACATTATCCATTATACATTTGATCCTTATCTAAAGTTTCAGTTTCTCACACCAGAGAACCATTTGGTATTTACACATGTATGTCCTATTTATTTCGCTTAAGAGTATCACCTAATGTGCTTCCATTTGGCTATAAATATCTCTAGTTTCTCATTCTTTATGGCTGAGTGTTAGTCCATTTTATTTAAAAAAAAAAAAAAAAAAAAAAAAAAGGCCACCTTTTCTTTATCCAGTCTCCAGTTGATGGGCAATTAGGCTGTTTCCAAGTTTTAGCTCTTAGGAACTGTGCCGCTATGAACATGGGTGCACATGTATCGCTGTGTATGATTCTTTTAATTCTTTTGGGAAGATACCCATGAGGGGAATAGCTGGGTCAAAGGGGACCTCTAATCCTAGTTCTTTGAGGTATCTCCATACTGATTTCCACAATGGCTGCACAAGTCTACACTCCCACCAATAATGTTGAACATTATTTCATGTATTTATTTGCTGTTTCTACTTTTTCATCTGAGAAATGCCCGTTCATTTCAGATGCCCCTTTTGGACTGGACCTTAAAATTTGGGGGATCTGATTTTTTAAAAACTCTTTATATATTCTAGGTAGTAGACCTTTGTCTAAGGAACAGCTGGTAGAAGTTTTTTTTTCCCATATCGTGTGGTGTCTCCTCACTCTTTTGAGGAGTGGTGTTTCTCTTGCTATGCAGAAGTTTTTTTCAAAAGATGAGATCCCAGTTGTTGATTCTTTGTGCTAGTTAACGCACAAGGTTTTATTCATAAAGTCTTTTCCTATGCCAATGTCTTCAAGAGTTCTACCTACCTTTTATTATTCCTAACCACACTATAGTGACAATAGTATGTTTGTTCCTCTATATATTTGAGATACTAATGGCAATTCCTCAGGATTTTATAATTTTAACAGGATGGCTTCTAGAGGAATAAGCAAATTTAAGGAACTGTGATTTCCTTTGCTTTCCTAGAAAATTCAGTGAAATAAATCTGGTTTCATTCCTTAGTTTGTTTTGTGAATATGATATGATGGAATTTTATCTTTTTCTTATTTTATTCTGCTAATGAAACTTTTCATTTGTCTTGTTATTTGTCATTTATTTATTGTATTTTACTAGATTTTGTTAATTTCTTTAGGATTTGGGAAAAGAATTTCTATTGTGAAATTTGTCTGCCATCTTATTTTTCTAATCTTATGTACTGATTATGCAATTATAGATAAATATATTTGGAGGAGTATTTAGAGGAGAAATACACTTAGAGAATATTAGATAACCATAAAAACTTCTAAGAAGAAATCAACAAACTTCAAGAAATATATGACTCTAAGTAAGAAGAGAAAATGTGAAGTTTATGTTTATGTTATTAAATTAAAACCAATAATAAAAAGAAAAAAGTGAGAATATGAGTATAGATTACTGAGATTTTGTACAACAATATGAAATTATTAGGTGAGTCATTGCTAATCTTATAACTTTAGTAACTATATAAATCATTATCTTCCTATATAAATCATTGTTTATATGGAGTGGGTGAATTTAATGTTTTCCTAAAGTGACAGGACTAATTTTCTTAATGAAATTCATAAGCATTTTTCAATAATGCCAGAAGAGTGAGTTGAAGTATAAAGTAACTAACACTGTAAAGAACATTTACATATTTAAAAACCTAAGATTGTAAGTGTTCTAAAGCCTCTTCAGGAAAAAAAATTCAAGAAATTATGAAGTGTTAAACTCTTCCTTATATGTTGATCCTCACACCAAATGGATACTTAATATATATTTTATTATAATTTTGAAAATGCTAATCATTCTTTCAGTATTATGGTTAATGTTCCTAATTCTGGAAAATGTCAAGCATGAAAACTATTAAATGTCTTGATTTCTTTTTTAATAATTTATTTACCATTATGAAGTTGTATATGCCTATTTCAAGAGAGTAAACATATAGCTTGCAAAGATCTTAGGATCTTAGAACTGTAGACCTAGCTGGGACCATAAAAGTCACAAATAACAAACTTCACTTTATAAATATAAGGAATCTCAAATATGTTAAATCTTACATTTTCATCATACACAACTAATAACAAAAATATGACTATGCATAAAAGAACTAAAATATATACTTTCATTAAGAAATCATGACTTCTATTTTTTATACCCTACAATAGAGAAAGAAGTCTGTGCTGAATAAATGTAAATTTTTTCAAAATTATAGAAGAGCTTTAAATTTTTGGCATTATAAAACAAATTAGATCATTTCTGCAACAATTAATAAGCAGTATTTTCAATATTTACCAAATCCTTGACCTCTAGCTTTTGAGGTGGTGTGCAGTTACAAAGGGTCCCTTGAGCCCAGTCAAGAATTACCAGGGCTAGGAATGTAGCTCAGTGGCGCCAAGCCTGCCTGGCAAGTGCAAGGCCCTGAGTTCAATCCCCAGTACTAGGAAAAGAAAAAAAATTAGCCCACATGTAGAGCCAGAAGGAGGATCTGGGGTTTGAGTTTTCCCTTTTTAGTATCCTGAACTCACTTTCAATATTGTGTTCAGGAGCTCTGTAGGAGACTAAAGATAGAAGTTGAAAAGTAAAATTTTTAAATAAGACATTTCTCTCAGAAATAACTCGCTTTAGTAATTTTGAATGAGAGAATGCAAGTTATATTCTGTTGAGTTACCACGACATGAGAAAGTAGAGAAAAGTCTCAATATTTTAAGATAACACACAGTATTAGCAAACAGGAAATTTCATTTTATGTTGAGACAAGTGTGAGCAGATGTCCTAAATTTCAACTGAATCTTGATTACAAACATACTAGGAGCTCATTAGAAGAGAGTTTCTATGATTGCATAGGTACTCTTTAATAATGGTACTAAAAAAGTACAGAGACTACAAACTATTATAAAAGCACTAATTTTGATTATAACAATAATTCTGAGAGTGAGGTAAAGTGTGAGACTCTTCTAGGCTTTGGATTTCAGGAAAGAGACTTCAGAGAAAGAGATTCAAAGTGAATCTTGCCATATTGCACCTCCTTTTTTGTTGTAATTGTAGCAGCAGAACTGTAATGGATTAGTGGCATCGACACAAAAATATCTCCCTCCTATGGATTATTATGGAAATATCCCTTTATGCATCAGTTTTTCTGAATTGCATTGTAAGCCTTCCCTGCTTCCTTACTGATAAATTTTCTGTTCTCTTTCTATTACTGCTGTGTAGGTAATATTTAAATCACTTAACCAGTCAATATTCCGCATCTTCACAACTTCAAGGATTTATAACATCCTTGAACCTCCTCTAACTGCTGGAAGTAGAAAATATTGAAATTATTTTTGTTTCATTGTATTAATTATGCTTTTTCCAATTTTTGATTCATAAATTAACTGAGAGAACAAACTCACATTTAAATTAGCAAAGCTCAAGATATAAAAACTACACAGTAATAGACTATCATTCCTCCTTTTAATTATTCATATGCACCTAATATATACAGATATACTCTCTTCTCTTGTACCTCTACCAGTCACCATTTCCAGTGTAAAGGTTAAATATTCTACTTTTTCCAGCTCAGACAGTAAAATGGCTTAATCTGCTTCTCTTATTCTGAAGATATAACACAGTGATACAGTGATTCTTCCAGTATATGTAATATTGACTTCTCCTTAAAAATTTATAATTTTCTTTCCCCTTCTCTCACAAAGATAATTAATTTTAAGTATTGTACTTGTTTAATGACAGTACTGTTTTCTGTTTTCTTCAATTAATCTAATATGTTGTTTATAATCTGACACAATAATGAACAAATTGCCTAGTAGCATGTAAGTATCTAGAGGACCAAGGACATCCTAGCTAACCACCCTCCATATTTCAGTCTAGATATGCAGTTGACAGAATGATACTACATATTGTTGATAAGACAAATAGTTTTGATGGTCTCCAAAGTAACACTGTAAAACAGAGAAAATAAATGATGTATCCTTATTTTACAACCTAGTTATATTATATCAAATAATTTAGAAAGATTAAAATAGCAGAAAGCTTTAAAGAAAGATAAATGTAAGGTTTGTTTATGAACCAAAATTAGAGGACATGACTGGTTATTTAAGTACCACATCTTGCCTAACACAATCTCTACTTTTATTTGTCCCTCTGTGATCCAGAGGTAAAGTCCTAAGTTCTATACAAGGCAGTATTTCTGCCTGCTAGATTTGAGAATAGAGGAATGTAAGGCAGAGTTATCTTTTCTGTTCCCCAGGCTTTTCTGTTCCTAGGCTACCTCCTTGTAGTGATTGCCTCCCACCAGGTTACATTGTTAGCTGGTGTTCCTCATCTCTGTTCTCACTGATTTCTAGCAACTGTTTTTGCTCCTTGACCCTTTAGGCTTGGGGGTGGTGAGTCTTGCCAGTGGTGTTGCTGAGCTCTGGGTACCCCATATGCCTTCTGTGTCCCTTTATCTCTGGCCAAATCTTTGTAAGTGGTTATTTCATTCACTTTCCTGTGTTTCCCATCCACACTCTGATTAATATGCCATTGTAATAACAAATACTAATAATTACATATATATACATATATATATATATACATATATATACATATATATACATATATATATATATATATGAAATACCTAATAATTTTGGTTGCTCTTGACTAGGAACATATCTAAGAAAAGGCTATATTATAAATAAAGTTCATTAGCAGATTTCAACCTAACCTGAAATAGATGACTATTTCATAATCATGGATTGAGAAATAATTAGAATTGGGGCCTTGGGCTTGTTGGGCCTGAGTTAAAATCATACTACAAAAAGGTGTGACCTTAAGCAAATATGATAACTTATCTTGACTCAATTTCTTCATCTATAAAAAATCCAATGGAAAATAGATACTGGAGAGTCTGGTTGTATCAAATAACTTATTTAATATTATGTAAAATAAAATTTGAAACATATTTACCACCAGAAAATAATTAAACATATTATTTATGGAACAAAGAAAGGTACCTGGTCACCTTCTGTTGAAGGTGAACTTCTGCTACATGGTTATCTGGGAAGACAAATTCTTAGGTTGACTTCAGTCAAAACATTTTATAAACTTATATTAGTCAGGGTTGTCTAGAGAAATGGAACTAATAGGATAATAGATATATAAGAGGAGATGTTATGGGATAGACTCGCACAATTACTCACACAAATATCTGAGAAAGATACTATTATAATTCAGACTCAGCCCAAAGGCTGCAAGCTGGGTGTTTTAGGGTGCTAGCGTATGTCTGGAAGTCCAAAAGTTTCAGAACCAGGGGCTCTGATGTTCTAGGGTAGGAGAAGATGGGTATCCTAACTCAAGAAGAAAGAAAAGGAATTTGCCTGTTTTCTGTTTATCTAATTTCAACAAATTAGATAATGCCTTCTCCTTTTGAAAATGTCTTATTTCTTTATTCAGTTTATTAATTTAAATATTAATCTCTTCTACACACTTCCTCACAGACATACCCAGAAATATTTTTTTCCAGTGGCTTGAGTATCTCTTCTACAAATCAAGTTGACACACAAATTTAACCACCACAAAACTAAAGTCAAACCCCATTTCTGAAAAACCATTGATAGTTTTAATAGTTAGAGGGATACATATATATAGCAGATGTTATCTATGTTTTATCAGTAACCCCTAACATTTCGTCTCTGTGTGTTAATATCATAGAAACCAGAAAACTTTTTGTTTCCTAGATGTATGATCAGTTCAAGCCACTACAGAGTCATACAAAGTCCTGGGTTTAATGTGTCCAAAAAAGGTGACAACCAATTGCATATAAGGATTTGTTCTTTTTACAAAATTCACAGCATTTTCCCTATCCTTTGGATGGAATAAGTATGATGTGAAATCTATAGTCTTCCACAGAATTCCATAGTCAAATGAACCTCTAATTGGCCATGATGACATTTTCCTCAGTGGTGACATAACTTTTGTGGTTTCTTCCTCTTTCCTGACTTCACTCCACTTCTTTACCACTGTTTCCTGCTACCAACTTCTTTGTAGACTATGAGCACTTTTGAAACCTTTTCTGAGATTCTGATTTGGTGAGAGCTAATACCACAAGGGTAAGTTGAATATGGATATAACTGTCTGGATGTTTGTGAATGAAAATTGATGACAGCAAATTAATAAAGATAAAGATTATTGGTCCAGGGTTATGTTATCCATATGCTTGAATTTGTTTGAATAATTTTCTTCTGTGGCTACTGGCATGGAAAAACTAGAGCTACAAAAATGGCTGAGAACTGAGGTACTGAGCCATGGTTCCTTGTGGAAATGTGTACAAAATAAAGCTATCTACTACTAGGAGCCTAAATACAAAATGGTATGGAGGGATCTCTCATAGATGCTGTTGGATTCATGCAGTTGACTGGATAATTCTTCCAATAAAAGCATTGGGATGAACAAAAGTAAGTGCTATGTGTGATAACTTTTAGTCAAGCCATGGGGAATTATGAACTGCCAAAAAAAATGGGTATATTTGAACAAGGTTTTAAGTTTTTATTAATGTTTCTGGCTCTCCATTTCAGCTACAGAAAGAAGGTGAAGAGATGATGAGAAGACAATGAGTATTTCCAAATATTTACCTTAACCACAATATTTTCATGAATTATAAACTATGTGTTGGTCTATTTAAATCTCAGATGGAACATTCTAAAGCAAATTGGTTTTACAGCAAAATAAAGTTTTAATATGATCTTTAGCTTTGATTTTTTTTTTTTTAAGTGAAAAGAGGGAACTGTGAATTGAACTCAAGGTCTTTGAGTTGTATCTCCAGCTTTTTGCTTATTTGTCTTGAGACAGAGTTTCTCTAAGTTTTCCAGGCAACTGGCTAAAGTTTTTTGGTTGAAGCTGTCCTTTTTCCTCAGACCCTCAGAGTGCTGGGATTATAGGCGTGAGCCACTATTCCTGGCTAGCTTTGAGTTTTTAAAAACATTCAGCCAAGTTTTTAAAGATTAAGTCAAAGAATACAGTGTATTATAAGGATATTTAGGACATTAGTAAAAAATTAAAATGGCAAATCTTAAAAAATGAGAAGTTTTTCTTAAAATTTAAGGAAATATAAAGCTAAAGGGTTGATTTATGAGGAGACAAAATATATTAGGGAAATGAAAGAAAATAATTAAATTTCAAAATCTTGAAAAATAAGAGTGTCTCTAAATTAATAACAGAACAATGAGATTTTTTAAATGGAATATAAGTAATTTAGGAAACTTACAAATGTACTACCACAAAAGGAAGCACATTTGTTTAAATGTCATTTGGGTGTTCTTTTTTGTTGTGAATGGCTGCCGGGTGGTATTCACAAATACTTGATCTCTCACAAGTGGTGACTCTCATGGGAAAATGTTTAATTTACTTTCAAATCAAGTTGCTTCAGGATAGTTGTTTATCTCCTATTTTCTTTCCCCAAAAGATAACTCAGCTTGGGTGGCTATTTTTGCTAAATTACACATCTCCTTAGGCATTGCTTGTTTATTTCTAAATGGTTTTTCTCTGGGGTGATATATGGAGCATTTGCTTTGTCTATACTAAAGAAAAACTATCTTTTATTAATGAATACCACATGCTAGTGTGAAAAAACTATGCACACAAAATAACAGATTTTTGGAATTTTTGCATAAAATATTTTTTGTGATTTAATTTGAATCTGTAGCACTTAGCTTTTAAACTTGGTTATATTCTTCTTTAGGAAAACAAAAAATAAATCAATTCTATATATTCAAGCCATTCAAAATTGTTTTCATACTAGAGCAAATAGTACTCTGCAGAGATAATAGATCTTCTACAAAGAGAATTTCAAATGCTGATAAGATCACATCTAAAAGAGCTGACAATGTTTACAAGTATACAAGTAAATGAAAAAAACTTAAATTAATCTAAAAGCCAGACCTAAAAAAGTGTCCAAATGACTTATACTACTTTATTTTATACAAAATGCTTCCTATTAGGAAAATCACTTGGAGAAAATCAAAGTATGGGCAACAATATAAATGTATTATGCAATTGAGTAGGTGACTCAGTCTAAATTTTCTGTATTATGTATTCTAATACAATATTTTTTTACAAAAT
Organism: Heterocephalus glaber; assembly: GCF_053883595.1. Taxonomy (NCBI): domain Eukaryota; kingdom Metazoa; phylum Chordata; class Mammalia; order Rodentia; family Bathyergidae; genus Heterocephalus; species Heterocephalus glaber. Next base: position 11,765,834 of record NW_028258308.1, on the reverse strand, counting down.
AAAATAAAATAAAATAAAAATGGAATGATCTGGGATCTGCCATCTCCCGGATTCTGTTCTATGATGGCTTCCTTGTATCTGAATGATTGATTTTCAAGTAATCTAGGCACTTTTTATCGAGATTTCTTTTACCCTAAATTACAATTGACATTTACATATTTCTAAGTTCTTCCACTTTGAACAACTAATTTGAAGTTAACATTTTAGCCTGTCTTGAGCAAGAACATAAAATTAGAAGCTACTATTGTCATTTAATTTCCATTTGTGGGTCAAATCTTATCTCTAACCTTCTTTTCTTCGGGTCTCTGTTGTTTAACTATTAAAAAAACTTCCCAGAATGTTCTGTCATTCTTTTCTACAGGTAAATATATTTCGATTCTAGTAATCTTCAGATAGCTACCTCAAAAGATGAGTAAATTTTACAAATAGAAAATATCTATTATCTTCACAAGAATTTTCTTATTATTTCACTGAATATTAAAAAGAATTCAATTTTCACAATTAATGAGTAAACAAAAGTTCAGAGACAGTAGAATTTCCTTTATATGATGTAACTAGTAGGGAAAAAGCTAAAATTTAAATTTTGACTACATTGATAATCATATTTTCAGAGCTGCCAATGCCAATGTTAGCATCAGGTAATTCCTTTCTGCTCTGTAGTGACAGTCAGGAGGAGTAACATGGCAAGTCAGAGCAAGCATGCCAACGTCCGACTCTCTTCTTCTCTTTATAAAGCCACTAATGTCACCATGGGAAACCCACCCTGGTAATGTCATCTAATTTTAATTACATTCCAAAGGCACCCACCTCCAAACACCATTAATATATAAATCTGCAAATTAAGCTTTAATACCACAATTTTGAGGAACATATTCAAACCTGTGCATATGTTGAGGTAGGGAATGTGTTACAAATCTGTATTTTCTGCCCAATTTTGATAGAAACCTAAAACTTCTTTAAAATATAAAGTCTATATAAAAGTTGGGGGGAAAATATTAATAGATCAAAAATAGCATGATGAAAGTAGGCCCATATTTTGATATATCTGTCCCACAATCAGAGTAGAGTTACTTTTGACTTCTTTGGTAAAGTTGTCTGTGTTTCATACATTAACTATTAATTAAATCTCTGACATATGTATAATAATGAACAGCAAACCTACTCAATTCAATACACAACTAAGAATTTACTAATTAGCACTCTACATACTGATAGGTGGATTTCTAAGTGACAAAACAATTAGTGATCCACAGTTCATGGAAGGGGAGAGCAAACAATAAACTCTTTGACTATGACTCTTATCAGAAACTATATGCAAAAGTAAATATGAGTTCCAAATATGGAGACACTCACAGATTTAGTGTGGTCTATAATATGTCATCTCTGCCCACTCTAGGTTAGGTACTCAATCATAGTAGCACAGTTCTCTTCAAGCCATCTCTTGGGAAAGAACTAATTACCCCACACTCATGGAAGGTAAATCCTTAATATGTTCATATCCACATAACACAACAGATATTATTGATTAAGTTCCCAAGAAAAGAGAAATTGGCAGCAAAGAAAAGAGATCCAGGTGGCTTTATTAGTAAACTTTACCAAATGTTAAAAAGAAAAAGTAATAATACTATACTAATTCTTTCAAGAAGTAAAACAGAAGAAAACACTTTCTAAATGGCCTCATGATAAAAATCAGATGAGGACGTTAAACTAGAAAAATATAATATTACTACATGGTACTATGTTTCATTGGTGCATTTGTCTCTCTTAAAGTGCAAATATATTTTATCAAATTTTGATAATTTGAATCTAGCACTATACAAAAATGGTAACACATAATGACCAACTCAATTTTATTCCAAGAATGCAAGGTTCATTTAGCGTTTGAAAATTATGCAGTGTGCTTTCATATATTTAACAAGAGTGAAAATCTCTATGCTCATCTCAGTAGGTTTTTAAAAGAAAAATCTTTGATAAAACATTTGATAAAATTCAACATCCATTCATGATAAAAACAAAGAAAAACTCTTAGCGTGCTATGAATTGACAATATCTTCTTCAAACTGATATAGAGCAGCTTTGAAAAATCTGCACCTACTATTTTTAATAGTAGAAGACTGTGTGATTTTCCCCAAAAACTGATAATAAATCAAGATATCTATCCTCATATTTCATAGTCACACTTTTCCTAGAAGTTTTAATCAATGCAACAAAGAAAGTAAAATACATAGAAAGTATGCAGTTTGCACAAAAATAACTAAAACTGTCTTTAATCAAAGGCAATGTAATCATCTAAGTAGAAAATTCTAAGTAATAGAATCAAAAGGTACTAGAGCAAAGAAAACAAATGTGGCAAGGCAAAATGACACACAGTCAATATTCTAAAAGGAAACTTTACTTCTGTATGTGAGAAGGGAACAATTTAAAATTTTGACAAAAATAGATGAATAACATGGAAAATATGAACAACAGTAGTCAAAAGTCAATGCATACAAGATCTATACCCTCTAATCTGCAAACTGTTTTTGAAGAAAAAATTAAAAACAACTGACAAAACAAAATACATAAAGTTAATAATAGTTAAAATATTACTTTCCCCCAAATTGACCAACAGATTCAATGTCATCCAAATAACATTTCAATAGGTCAAATTGTTGAACTTATCCTAAAATTTACGTGCAATTGAAAAATGAAGGAAAGAAAATTTGGAGATTTTTATAGTACCAGACTAACAAAAACAAGGTAATATTGATAAAAAATGAGTATAAAAAACAGTGAAACTAAAGAAAGAATCCAAAAAATAGATTCATAAACATGCTGTTTATTATTTGACAAAACTACTGAGGAAGAACAGTGTTTTCAGACAAAATTTCTGTAACATGTGAAAATTATAAATCTCACATCTCAACTGATACTGATTATGACAAGTAACTTGACTTATCTACTTAGGAAATTCACCTAAATTTTAGAAGCAAAAGTTTAAAATTCCTAAAGGAAGACATAGGGAAAAATTTGTGACTTAGGTTAAGAAGATAATTCTTAGAAAAGATAAAAAGAACAATGCCACACTATCCACAAAATAAAAATGGTTAAATTTGACCCATCAAAATTTTGTTTAGACTTCAAATTCCGTCTAAAAAAATGAAGAGGACTCAATCCCCACCACTCCAAAAGAGAAGGAGGAAGAGGAACAAGCCAGGAGGAAGAGGAGAGTGCAAGTCATAGACTGGGAGAAAATATTTGTAAAACACTATCTGGTAAAGGATTTGTATGGAAGAAATTTGAAATATTCTAACAATTTATTAATAAGACAAATTTCTTCACTTTAAAATGGCCACATGATTCAAGTGGACATTTTAACAAAGAAAACATACAAATGGCCAATAAATATGTACAAAATGATAGAAATTATTAGAATTAGCAAAATAAATAGCAAAGTAGGAAAAGAGTTTGGTGATTGAATTTGAAGTTAAACATGTACTTACCACCTGGGAGATATTTACTTGGAGAAGAGGAATTCTCCTGCAAAGATTTAAGCTAAATACATTCAGGCATGTTGATGCACACCTTTAATTGAAGTTCTCAGGAGGCTGAGGCAGGATTGGCACAAGTTCAAGGCCAGCCTGGGATTACATAGTGAGCTCAAGGTCAGCCTGAACTACATGGTGTGACCTTCTCTCAAAAAAAAAAAAAAAAAAAAATATATATATATATATATATATAAAATATTCTGTTTTGTTTTTTTAATATATGTTTATAATAATCAGAAACTGTAAAACATCGAATATTACCAATTGGTAAATGGATAAACAAATATTTATATATTCATACAATGGAATTTTACTCAGCAATAAAAAAGTGCAAACTCATACAAAATGATCAAAACATCATACTAATAAATTAAGGAAGACACTAAATTCTACTGCTGTATGATTTACTTGAGATTAAATTATAAAAACAAGCAATACCTTTTTGTTACTGTGATTTTGGAGCTCATGTTTTAGGACAGGAGATTGGAAATTAGCACAAAAAAACTTTTTGAGGTGATGAAAGGGCTTTATATCATGACTGCTGTTGTGGTACAAGTATTGAAATTTGCCAAATTGTACATTTTTTTTTGGCAGTAGTGAAAATTTATCCCAGGCCCTTTGCACTGAGCTACATCCCAAGCCTTTATTTTTTTTTTAAATTTTGAGACAGGGTCTTGCTAAGTTACTAAATTGCCCAGGTTGGCTTGAATTCTAAGTCACCCTGCCTAACCTCTCAGAGTGCTACCCTGGCCAGCTCCAAGCTGTACTCTTAAAACTAGTAAAGTTTATTGTATTTAAATTATTCCTCAATAAAACTGACTAAACATGAAGATGTTTATTAAAACAATGTAGTTCAGATTCCTACCTAAAAGACAAAACACTAAGTTTAAGAACCCAGCCAGGGATTTAGCTCAGTGGGTCCGCCACCTGCCTCGCAAGCTCAGGGTCCCAAGATTGATACCTGGTACCCCCCCCCCGAAAAAAAGAACTGATTGTCAGACTAGGAAGCTAGCCTGGTGGTATCCAAATTGAGACAAAGAACTACAATGTCTCTGGGAATGCAGGTCATTCATGTGATAGGTGTTTGGCACCTGGGCCAAGATGCAGGGGAGATGCTGGTACCAGAGGGTTACATCATCGCCCACCTGTTCTCCTCATACCTGTGTGTTAGGGAGATCAACCCAGAGCTCAGGGATCATTTTGCATGACTCTAAGTAATGGACCTTGATCCTCTGTATTAGTTCCATAATCTTTTCCTATATGAATCCATATTCTCTACACTGATAGTAACAGATTATTGTTTCTTTCACTTATGTTATTTTCTTATTTTAAATGAAATACCAATTAATCCCTTTTTAATATTTTAACAAAGCACACCAAAATAAGTAAGAATTACTCATAATTACATACAGGAATGGTGACCCACACCTCCAATCCCAGCACTCAGGAGGCTGAGACAGGAGGACTGTCAAGAGTTCGAGGCCAGCCTGGGCTACATAGTGAGTTCAAGGCCAGCCAGAACTACATAGTGAGACCCTGTCTCAAAAAAAAAATACCCATAATCCAGGTACTAATAATATTTTTAAACAGAGATAATACATAATTTTTTTCCTTTCTAAAGGGAACAACAAAAATAGCTTATTTTTTGGTGCAAACATACAGAGTTTACCAATGACAAATTATGAACTTGGCCACATTTCCCTGTATTGATTCCTCACTTCTCAGTTACTCATTACTATCCTGCATTTGAAACAGCCTACTTCTGACTCTCCTTCCCAAAGGGCTGCTCTTATCTAGTCTTATGGTTGGAAAATGTTTCTGGCAATAACCTATGGTGCTATCTGTCTAGTTGGAAGTGTATGATATGAAAAACATGAAAGAATGAAGCTCAGAAATTGCTTTTCAAGGCTAGTGACAAGCAAGAAAGGCTGGGTTATGGATTTCTGCCCACTATTCCTCACAGATACAGACTATCCTGGTTTTCATCCATTTTTAAAACTGGCTCTGACAGAGAATCACAGCTGTCATCAGTAAAGTAACTATGAGAACCACTCTTTGATCATGTGTGGTTGAGGAATAAGAACTTCCAGACAGTATAACTCTCTATTTTGAAAAAATTTATTATAAAAAAAATCCATGTACATGAACTGAAATTCTGTTAAAGTTATTTAATGCTATAAAAACATTAGATAGATCTTCCACTACTCTGAGACAATTTTAGATAACTTAATCCCCTACTGTATCATATTGTAGAATGTTTATATTTTCTACTGTCAAGTGCCACATTGTATTATATTTCTTTGTTATCTCATATTCTTGGTCATAGAGTTATGTGACTTGCAAACAGCATTGCTGCTAAACAAGAGCCTACATTCAATCCTAATTTTTTTTAAAAGTCTTATAAGATCTATTCTTTTACTGGACCAAGCATTATTAACATAAGTTATCACTGAACTTCAGATGTATATTTACTCTTTAATATTGTTTAATTTGTGATATATGATGGAAAAATAGAGTGATTGTTAAAATTGTTTTTGATGTGCTACTGTAAGTGAGGCTTTGCCATTAATCCTCCCTCAAAACACTCACTTTTGAACACATTTATCTCATTCTTGCCACTTTCTGAAGGAGTTCTGGAAGGACCTTTTTCACGTTGTTAGCATGCTGTAGTAGGTGCACTGATGACGTGAATTAAGTGTTTACCTTTCATGATCATTTTGACTTTGGGGAAGAGCCAGAAGTCACACAGTGTCAGATATGGTGAATAAGGTGAATGAACATACTGTTTTTATGAGCTTATCTTTCCACTGGATAGCCCTTGGAAGCAGCGTTCACTTCATTTTTTATTACACCTTGTAAAGACATTCCCAAAAGAAAATTTCCAGAACTGCTTCAGAAAGTGGCAAGAATAATGGGACAAGGGTGCTAGAAGTGTGTGTGTGTGTGTGTGTGTGTGTGTGTGTGTGTATGGGGGGATGATTTTAGAGGGATTGATGGCAATGTATATTTTACTGTAATAAATTCTTTCTATTTAAACATTCACATATTTTTAGCAAACCACAAATAATGAGTAACATGTAAGGCAAATTTTATTTAACTGTATAACTCTTAAAAATAAATATCTATTTTATTTTAATACTGTTTCAATTTTAGCAGTGTGCATGACTTACACGTGTTTTAAAAACACGTCTTCTAGAAAGTGTTTTATGTATATATATATATATATATATACATATAATTGCTAAAAATTAGGGAAAATAAGTGAAAAATATTTCTTCATTGATAAGGCACGATATTCATATTCAATTGACATTCTCAATACTTCATGTACTTCTATATTAAAACTCCTCAAGAGAGCTGGGGATTTAGCTCAGTGGTGCCACCACCTGCCTCTCAAGCTCAAGGTCCTAAACTCGATCCCTGGTACAAAAAAAAAAACAAACAACTCCGCAAGACACTTACTTGGTATTTGATTAATTTCATGTTAATACTTAATACTACAGAATAATCCCCTGTGCCCAACTATTCCTTAATACTTTTTTACTGACTGTTTGGCATTTTTATGTTATTTCATATTTGGAATATGTAAAGAAAATGAGCCTGAAATAGAAAAGACTGTAGAAATTTTTTCAAACTATAAAATAAAAAAATGCAGTTCTTTTAAGTATAAAAATGATAGTTAAGAGAGAGAGAGGTATTGTAGACTATGTATATCCAAAGGATATAAATTATAGACTTGAAAGTATCAAAATTGAGACAGCATTTTTTTCAAGAATAAAGTGTGAATTTTTTCATGATCTTGACAGGTACTATCGTAAAGGAGGTCTTTTAAAAATGAATTAGTGATTTCTTTCCTCTTTCTAATGGTGGAGTATCTACTTCACATAACTTCATTATTGACCTTTTCTAACACTGTAGCCTCAGGAAGAAACTATACCACTGGATTTACAAGGTACAGTGAACTGTACTTTCTACCCTCTAAGTAGCTTCACTAGGTCAATTTTATAGCAATTATTTATATCATTTGAGTATGTTGCAGGTTTCCACTAATTATCTCAGTGGCTGAAAGTACTATATTTTGTTACTGTAGATTATTAAAATATATTTAAAGTCATTTTCCCCCTAAATCAAATTCAGAATGCTGTTTAATATATTATCAATTGAGGTTAACTACTCCAAAATATTATATACACTTGCCTTTTGTTTCTCCATGTGTGGGGTGCTTCTCTGAAACATTTTCCAAGAAAAAGGAATATGAGGCAAAGAGTGGGGAGTACAGGTGGTTCCTTAGGGCTTTCAGGAACAACGATGATGAAGGAATAATGTAAGAAAGACTGGGGAGAAGAGGTGAGAAGCAAAGACTAGGAACAGACAGCTCTGCCGAGATCCTGACTGGCTGACATGGCCTTTTAGAGATGATACCAGTCTGACCCAGGGGCTGTGCCCTGCTAGCTATAGAAAGGCAAGCAACATGACCTCGTGTCCCTTCTACCAGAGATGACTTTCAGGAGTGTTCAGCTGTGAGTCCTCAGGAGCCAATGTGGGGAGAACCACTGCTTCAGATCAAAAGCATAACCTAGGCCCTGCTCTGCAGCTCTCCCTATACGTCAATCACTCTTAACTGAAATTGTCTCCTGCTCCTGTGCCCAGCCCTCTGAAATTCCTCTGCCTAGCACTGCTTTCCCTGCCTAACCTGAGGGAACTCAGGAATCACTCAGGATTCCACTCTGTGGAATCACTTATCACTGAGTTCATCCTTGAAGGGTACCTAGGAGCAGATGCATACACCACTCGCTGTACCACTGTTCCCTGTCAAGAATGTTTCAACCATCTTTCAAATGATCTGGTCTTTATGTTAAGAAACTAGGCTTTTATTTTGGCAAAATTTATTTTGAATAAGTTATCTTTGGGGAAAAAAACCCTTTAGTAAAGAAGAAATTATGAAAAATATTGTGCTGAGGGAGTCATTCTAAAAACATAGGAGTGTATTTATGATGTACGGCAAACTATAAAGGAAAATACGGTTTCAGGTATTAAAACCTAAAGAAAATTTAGTTCAACAAAGCTCACAAAAATCTATCCCTTATCTGTGTAATGAAATATAGTAATTCTGGGGCCGGAGATTTAGCTCAGTGGTTCCGCCGCCTGCCTTGCAAGCGGAAGGACCTGAGTTCAATCCCCGGTACCAAAAAAAAAAAAAAAGAAAAGAAATATAGTAATTCGGTATTATGTAAACTTTTTCCTTAACAGTATTTTGTCAGAACTTTAAGGATTTTATTTTTAAAAAAGGAGAAACACATAGCAGTACCATAGGTATATTACTGAACTCTTCAAAAATCAGCATTAATTCCTTAATATGCTATATATCAGAATGGCTTTGTGTGTGTGTGTGTGTGTGTTTGTGTGTGGTGTGTATGGTTTTGCTTCATTTTGGTTTTGATTTTCATCAGCCTCCAAACTAGTCCAACAGGTACATCTGCAAGGTGCATTCCCTATGCTTATTACCCAGACAAAAATTTACATTTTGCATTTCTTTCCATTTATGATGTCTTTTGTGTCATTTGTCCAGTAGACTTTACCATATTCTCGTTTGTGCTATTTATAGCTTTATAATGTCATTTAAATTATTTTTCTATATTGCTCATATTCTCTGTAATAGTGTACATAGAAAGACTTAATTACATCCAGTTCAAGTTCAATGTTTCTTCTCTGTTAATGATATGAGGTGAAGTATTTAGAGAGAAAATGGAATTTGCTTTAAAACATTTTGACAAAAAATACAAGAAGAAACAAATTAAATACAAGAGATAAAAATGATAACTTGTATCTGGGCAATGAGTTCCAGGAGATTCACTGGTAAAAGTTTTTCTATGTTGATATATTTTTAAATTAAAAAATAATTACACAGCTTTAAAGAAAGAAATAATAGTCCATTAGGAAAACTGGTTAGTTTATACTTTAAGAAAAAAATGCAAGGAATTACATTGAAAATAAAACAGAGCAAGTCATCATAGAAGGCATCAAAATTTACTTACATCTTTGTGGATTACACGAGTGTTTGAGGCCTAAATTCGGTTTTCATTTCATTTATGTGAAAGTAACTTCTTTGTGTTTGTTTCATTAATGTTACATGTACTACATATTTGACATTTGTGATAGGTTTTTTTTTTTTGGTACCAGGGATCGAACTCGGGTCCTTGCGCTTGTGCAGCAGGCGGCGAAACCACTGAGCTAAATCCCTGGCCCGACATTTGTGATAGTTAATTGTGATGTCAACTTGAACAAGAAACAAATTCTGGGCATTTCTGGATGACTGACTTATTGAAGAAGGAAGACCTGCACTGGGTGTGGGTGTGGGCTGCGTGAAATAAAAAGGAAAGTAGGAAGGAAGGCTGCACCTCGGCTTCCTCTGTGGAGTTCCAGTCTTTGTCATGGCCATTGGCTGTTTATTCAGCCTTCCAGGGCAGACCTTTACATTTTCTGATAACAGCTCATACAGGACTCTGCAGTGAGCTCCAGGCCTTCAACTTTTGACTGGGTGATCCTCCAGCTCTCAGCATGCAGACAGCCCTTTTGCATTCCTCCACCCTTGACTCTGCAGGAGGCCATTGTAAGCCTACTTTGTAAATGTTCATATAACACACACACACACACACACACACTATATTAAATCTGTTCCCCTAGTGAAACCTAGCTTTCACAAGATTATAGAAATGTATCATAATAAACCAGTAGCAGTAAATAGTACAAAGAAAATAGAATACATTGAAGCACAAAGAGGCTATTAAAAAACTTTCTTTTAATAAATTATATAAGATCTATTCTCTTTCTGGAACAAGCATTATGAACATAAAATATCACTGAATTTTGGATGTACATTTGTTATTTAATATTGTTTAATTTATGTGATGTGATAGAAAAATACTATAAAGGTTTAATTTTTTAACTTATTACATTAAAGGATGTATTACCATTAATCACCCTCAAAATATTCCTTCTCATTTTGAACATGCTTTTGCATTTATCCTATCATTCTGGCCATTTTCTGAAGCAGTCCTGGAAGTCCTCTCTCTTGTCTTGACAAGGTGTGATAAAAAATACAGTGAATGCCACTACAGAGTATCATTCAGGTAATAAATTCCTAAAATCATTACAATAATATTCCTTATTCACTGGATCTTGTACCATGAAACTTCTGGCTTCTCCCCAAAGTCAAAATGATCATGAAAGTAGGTGGTACCTTGGTTCACAAACTCAATTTTCTCCATCATTTTGATCATAAACCAAACTAGATGAGAACCAAATCAAATTTCCCCGTAAGGTCAACATTGAACCTAACCACTGAGCTTGATTGGGTTCTTGTCCAACTCAGTTTGCTACCAGCATTATGGAAAGAAGTTCGTGAACCAAGGTATTACTGTATATGTTTTGAATTAATGCAGAGCATTAAAGTAGCCAGGACAGGGCTGGGGATTTAGCTCAGTCTTTCCTTCGTCTGCCTCGCAAGCGCAAGGTCCCGAGTTCGAGCCCCGGTACCAAAAAAAAAAGTAGCCGACAGAAGACTTCCAAAATTGCTTCAGGAAGTGGCAAGAACAATAGTATAAGTGTGTTCAAAGTGAGGGAGAGTATTTTGAAAGGGGATAAATGTCAATGTCCCTTTTATTGTAATAATTGTCTAATTTAAACATTACTGGATATCTTAATCAGATCTCATACACACATTAATTAAACAAATTCAGAAAATGTCAATAAAAATGGTATTAACAAAATTATATTTTACTTCTAATATTTTAATTTTTTATTAAGCACATTGAAATTTTTAACATGGTCAGTGACATAATAATGATTTTATAACTTTTTTATTTTGGCACTCAAAAAGCATATAAATTCCTTGAGCTGTTAGTCGACTAGTTAATTATGATTGAATTTCTAGTTTTATTTATTGTGTATGTTCTGGAGATATCATGGAATGTTTATCAATAGAGTACTTACTATAAAGAAATAACTAGATTTAGTAGAGGATAAAGAATCTTTGTAATGTTTAGAGAGTACTGTGAGAGAACATTTAATTACACAGTAAGTGGTCTAGCACAGGGCATCCTCCTGGCTACATCTGCCATAACAGTGATTAATGGCTAATAAACAAGTGAATATTGTATGGAATACATTGCCTTTCATTATAGGATTACATCTGAAAATGTAGGCAGAAAATCAATTCTAATTTTATCAAATAACTTTGCAAACAAAATGTAATTTTATGTCTTAGTGTTGCATTTATTAATTTACAATCCAAGTAAAACTAGGTTCCTTCTTGTTGCACAGAATTTTCTTAATAAATATTTTTTTTATGAATTGAGTTAATAGAAGCTCAGCAAAAATAACAGAGACTACAAAACTGTCTTATGTTCAAATACATTTTCCAAATGTATTGCAGTGTTAAAAATAAAAAGAATCAGTTTCCTCTTTTAAGAATAGCAGTCTTGATATGTTGTGAGAAATTGTTTAAGGAGAGGCAAAAATGGACAAAGATAAGCTGGGCAATGTTATCATAGTTCTGTCCCAAAATTATAGTACCTTGGATGAGGAAGATCACAAAAGATAAGATTTAAGATCCACCCTGGAACTGCATGAGCCAATTGAAAATTTACAGGTTTTGCTGATACTGGGATGAGTGGAGGGGGGCAGGTACTGTTACATAAAAAGAAAAAAATTTCAGAACAACAGATATTTTAGAGGATCCAATAGATGCATGAAACATTTAAATGCCTGAAGCATGATGAGGATGTGATCTAGAAGGAGACATTGAGAATTATATTTTTATATTCTTAACATTAAAATGACTGATATGACCAAAATATGGAAAATTGGTAACATGGAGAAGTGGTCTTGGCCAGACATAAAATTTAGGAGCCATCTTCAAGAATAGAGTTAGCAAAATTTCCTTCCAAGCCAGAAGACCTCTCCACAATGTATATGAGAAAGGAAACAATTTTGTAATTGTAAGAATTAAGGCAGAATGTGATGGGCTTCATAGGCAAGCTTCTAAGCAATGGCAAAAAAAAAAAATAAGTTTGCCTTTTCATATATCCAAGAAGATACAACCTATATTTAACTCATATGGTCAAGACACAAAGGATCACTCATTAATAACAGGACTTAACAGCGCTATTTTTTGCCCATAGTTTCCCCCTATGTTTACCTAGTACTAGGGTTATCTACCTCTGTTAGTTATTTGTCTTTTTAGGAAAGAAAACTAATATTTTGGCATTCCTGAAGATCGAATCCAGGGTCTTCTAGCTGACCTATATCCCCAGCCCATTGTCTGAGTTCAAGTAATTGCCATCTTGCCAATATCTGTATTTAAATTTAAGCTCTAATAGATTTCAAAGTATCACCTAGGGCATATAATTCTAAATGCAGTGCTCAAAGCTGATGTTCAACAGCTAAATTATGTCAATAATCTGAATGTAAAAGTGTTCAATTTTGTGTGAGTTGAGGATTGAAATACAATCAGGTAATTTCACATCCAACACCTACCACTACCCTTAGATCTAAAAAAGAATCCAAATTTATTTTACCTAATTTCCATTCAAAAAGAGCCCAGGAGCTTGCAGGAACTCTTGATTGTGTGAAAGGCAAATGCCTTTAGAAAGAAATGTCTTTCCAAAGAAAGGGAGGCAACAGGTGGCTTCACGGAATGTAGTTTTCAAATCCTTTCCATTAATTGGAATAGGCAATTTGGAGAGAAGAAAATGCTGAAAAGGGCAAACCTTGCTCTGAATGCTGTTTTTAACTATCACAGAAGTTGCAATGATAAAAAATTAAGCCATGACCTAGCAATCTGTAAAAGTACACTGACATGCTAAAACTTGGAAGAAGTCCTAGCACAGAAAGCAGTTTTCAGGAGATCCTTAGATTGTGACCCCCAGCTTCCAAAGGAAAAAATTTCCTGCAGAGGAGTAAGTCAAATGAAAGCTATTACATTAGGACTGAGCCAATGCTCAAAGACAGAGAGCAACCAAAAATGTTGAATTTTAATAAAATTCTAGTTGTAATATCCATGTATCTGAGGGACTATAATGCTATTCTCCCATACATTCAAGTGAAACATTAGTTTTCATATTGTTAAGACATTTAGAAGATGTAAATCTTATTTAATGAGCAATGGACTTTGGACAAAATAATACACCAAGTTCAATGCAAATTACAGAGGCTCTGTTTTTATTTAAATTATTTTAAATACTCTTCCATAGATTGGTAGCTAAATGTTAATGTAGCTGCAGAATCTCAATGCAAGGATACACAAGCCTACCACCTAATTTAAGAATGGCTGCTATCATGAAATCAACCAATAACAAATGCTGGTGGGGCTGTGGGGAAAGAGGAACCCTGCTCCACTGCCGGTGGGAGTGCAGACTGGTGCAAGCACTGTGGAAATCAGTATGGAGATACCTCAAAGAACTAGGACTGGAAGTCTCATTTGACCCCACTATTCCACTGCTGGGGATCTTCCCCAAAGAATTAAAAGAATCATACCACAGTGATATATGTGTGCCCATGTTCATAGCAGCACAGTTTGTAATAGCTAAAACTTGGAAACAGCCCAAATGCCCATCAACTGGAGACTGGATAAAGAAAATGTGAGGTTTTTTTTATAAAATGGAGCACTACTCAGTCATAAAAAATGAGAAATTAGAGACATTTATAGCTAAGTGTATGCACATTGAGGCGATACTCTTAAGTGAAATAAATAGGACACACATGAATAAATTCTGAATAGTTTCTCTGGTGTGAGAAACTGAAAGTGTAAATAAGGACTAAATGTGTAATAGGTAATGTGAAATAGGAAGAAAAGGGGCAAAGGGGAAGGAAGTGGGAGGGCTAAGGGAAAGGATAGAAGGGAATGGGATTCATATGAGAAAATGGAAAAATAGGAAGAAAATCTTTGTAAATAGGGAGGACTGGAGGAGTTGAAGGGAGGGCTGGGCAAGGGTGAAAAATAAGAACCAAGAGAGACTATGTAAAGGTGCAAATTTCCAATGAGGAATGTCATTATATTGTATACCTAAAATGTACCAATGTTTAGAATGAATAATTGATAATGTAAAATAGGAAGACAAGGTCTGAAGGGGTAGGGGTAGTGGGAGGGGCAGGGGAAAGGAAAGAAGGAAAAGGAAAAATGCCGAGAAATGGAAAAAATGGAAATAAAGTCTTTGTAAATAGGGAAGGGTGGAGGGGGTGAAGGGAGGGCTAGGAATGGGGAAAAAATAAGAACCAAGATGCATTATGTAAAGGTACAATTCCCAATGAGAATTGTAATTGTGTTGTATACCTACAATGTACCAATAAAAGAATTTAATAAAAAAAAAAAGAGTGAGCTGGCAAGTGACAGGCGATGATGCAGTTGAACACAGACCCTCTCTTTTTCCACTACTCTTTTACTATGGGGGAAAATCCATTAAAGCATTAATCTTCACTCTGAGAGAATATACGTTTTTCCCCAATCTGGAAATAATATAGCCCAGGTCCAGTGGCAGAGAAATCACATCTATTTGGGAGATTAAGGCAGAAAGACTGCAAATTCAAGGCTGGCCTGGGAAGAGTAGCAAGACCCTGTCTGAAAACAAACAAACAAACAAAAAAAATGGGTTAGCAGTGTCTGTGTAGAGTGCTTCGGGGTTCAATTCCTAAAGCTGCAATCAATCCATCAATCAATCAATCAATGCAGTATGGTCTCCTTAATATGTTAGACAATGTTTCAGCATCAAAATAAACTTCATAAGAAACTGAAACACAGTTAAGATTATTTGGCTAATGAAAATATTTGGGGAGGAGTAAAATGAGTGTTTATAGTATTGAAAGATGTTCTTGAAATTATTACAATATTTAGTGGGTTTCTTATTCATGGTCATTTACTCACCGGTTGTTTTCTTCTTAGTCTCAAAGGGATTAAGTGAGTGCAATACTTTTGCAGCATTAATCTAAAGAATAAATAGTATTTTCCCACATTTTTTCCTGTCTCATATTCATTCCTTTCCCTTCTTAAGAGTAAATAGGGTTTAATGGCTTTTACAATAAGCTTTTAAAGCATCATATCAGAAATCAAGAGACCTACTTCTGCCCAAGACCCACCCACTACCATTCTATTAATCCTTCTTGGGCTAATTTCTCTCACTTTGACCTCAATTTTCTAACCATTAAGACATGGATAGTGAGGTTACCACTAAGATGTATAATAAATTGTACATGACTTAATCCTTGGGTGAGTTGAATTGTGTCCTCCTTCAAGTTATGTTAAATTCTAATATCATGTGAAGATTAATGCCTAGGTCAAGGGGTCATACATCTATAAACCGAAGAATACCAAAAATAGATTGCCAGTAAGGTTTCAAAAGCTATCAAACAGAAACAAAAAAGATTCTCCCTGAAAGGCCCCCCAAAGGAACCAACTCGGCTGAAATATTTATCTTAAATTTATAGCTTCCAGAACTGTGGGACAATAAATTTTTGTTGTCTAAGTCAGCAGTCCCCAACATTTTTGGCACCAGAGAAAAGTTTCATGGAAGACAACATTTCCATAGATGTGGGAGTATGCTTTTGGAATGATTCACAAATCCCTCCCATGCACAATTCACAGTAGGGTTCAAGCTCTTATGAGAATCTACTGATCTGACAGGAGGCAGAGCTTGGGCAGTAAAGGAGCAATAGGGAGTGGCCCTAAATATAAATGAAGCTTAAATCAATTGCCCCTCGCCTCCATCTGTGCAGGCTGGTTAGTTCATGGACCATACGTTGAGGACCCACCAGTCTAAGTCACACAGGTTGTTAAGGCAGATAGTCACCCTAAACCAGATGCATAGCTTTGAAGTAATTCATATTGTAATTCTAAGTGACTTGGAAATGATAGACACTGGCCAGTATCTTTTTTTCCTCACCCTTCTTTATGTTTGTTGGCTTTCCTTTATGTTGTTTGAGTGTTTTTATTCTTGATTTCTGGCCAGTATTATAGCTGTTCATGAATACTGTGACAGCTGTAGGACTCAGGGAAAATAAGTTGCTCTTAAATTTTCTTGGGCAACTTGATACATGAAAGAAATGATGTATTAACAAGGGCATCTATGTATAAACATATTAAAGCATAAGTATCTTTAAAAACTCTCATTCAGCTTCATGGGTACACCACAGCTTGTATAGTCTTTTGTTATTGTTTGAAAAATGGACTCACCTATATCTTATTTTCTCATCGCTGAGATACCTTCAACTTAAAGGAGTTTATTTTGGCTCACATTTCTAGTCTATGTTTGGCTGGCTTCAAGGCTAAAACAGGATGGCAGAGTATAGTGGAGGAAAAGCTGCTCACCTCATGGCAGTGAGGAAGCATGGAGAGTGAAGCAAGGATCTGGGGAGGGAGATGAATCCACTGGTGAGTATAGCACCTCATGAACCAGTCACCTTCCAAACACATAAAGCTTTTGGGGGAGAGCCCAAATATAAGCCATAGAACCTCCACAAAACAGGGTAAAAGCACAATGCTGAATACGGAGAGCAATATTCCTTTTCTCAAACTTCGAAAGTGTCACTTGTGACCCTAAAAATGGATGATGAAACTAGTATCCTTAAGGTTTGAAATTTACTGTAGTTTACCTTGTGAAGAAGCTGCATTCCACTAATCAAGCTTTTACAAGACTTACTTACCACCCAACACTGATTTCTAGCTGTTAGCTCTTGCTTTTGCTCTTGCCGACACTACTTATTTATTATTTATTTAACTTTTCCTCAAGGACCTATCTACTAATCCTTTCAGAGTAGTAATGGTACAGATTTCTTCTTGGTTATTGGACATCCCATCCATCTGTCTTTCTCTGGTAATTTTCTGCGTAATGTACTTTAGTGCCATTCTGTAGCTTCTCATTTCTCCCTGGGGCCTAATATTCTGCTCCATAAAAGCATCTTCCGTATGTCCCACCTTGATGCCCCCAGTATCACTACGTGCACTTCTGGCCTGCGGCTCCCTCTGCGTTCATGTGTTCGCTGGTCTTCCAGCCTGTGCTCATGGCCAGTGGCTCACTCACTATCAAGAGGGAGGCATTCCCAGACACTGCACTCATTCACAAGATGCAGTTGCAAAACATGCCTGCCTCATGTATATGATTAGAGAAATCTATTTTTAAAGATTTATTTTGAATGAAAATGTAAAATATATAAAACAAATTTAAAGAATGAAATAAATTTCTAAGGAAAAAGATTAGTACATACATGGTCAATTTTTAATTTCAAAAGATTATTTCTTTACAATCAAATCAAGAAAATGGCATTAAGAATTGATAAAAGGAAATTTAATTTTATATTACAAAGAGGATAGTTAATAAAAATAGGAAGAAGTTAACATTTTAGATAATTTTATAAATGAGGAAAAATATTCCAGTAGATTTTACATAACAAAAGTGACAATAATAAGATAGAGGGATCTCAAGATCACATTGAGTGAAAAAATCACTTAAGATATTAATTTAAATGACAAGAACTGAAAGACAAGACCAAAGAGGTAGATTTCTTTTGTTTATGGATAAAATAGTAGCATGACATACTTAAGAGAGTTTTGTTATTATGTAAGTTATTCAGTGCAAAGCTATTCTGAAGATTTTGTATCTATTTTCCTGTTCTAAAGACATTTATATTAGTAATACTATTAAGACCATCACTTTACTTCTCTCAGTTTGCTAGAAATATTGCAGTAGGAGGTAGAGTGTTATGGTAAGAAAAATAAAGTGTCATTGTTCTTTGTCTTTTCTTGGTAACAAATCCTTTATTTTGTGCTCATATCAAGTAGTAATGATATTTCTGAAAATAAAATAGTCTCACCCAACCCAAGTTATTGAATCTTTTGAGCTAATTGTGAAGCTTGGCTTATTATTTTCAATTATTTATCCTTTCTGTAATAGAAAAGTACTATATAACTATACACTTTATTATATGGCTTTATGTTTTCCCCTAAGGATAATGGTCTCTTTTTCCCATATTGATACTGATTTGCCATGGCCAATGAACCTGGGTTTATGTAATACATTCCAGATTCTATTCATGGCCTTGTGCCC
The DNA here is from genome assembly GCF_053883595.1 of Heterocephalus glaber. NCBI lineage: Eukaryota > Metazoa > Chordata > Mammalia > Rodentia > Bathyergidae > Heterocephalus > Heterocephalus glaber. The sequence goes on along the minus strand of NW_028258308.1, from coordinate 11,747,212 downwards.
AGGTGATTTTTTTTCCTTTCATGGAGATTTCATCTGCTAAGCTAGAAAAGCATAGCTTAATTTACAATGAGCTCCAAAGTGGGAGAATGTAGAAAGGACTTCAGCCTGATCTGTATCCCCTAGCAAAAGCTACATCCTCTGACCTGCACACAGCAGAAAGAGAAATATTGCACAGCATAAGTTGCTGAGATATCAGGAATGTTTGTTTCACACCACGACTGTAGCAGAAATCTGGTTTCTACATTAATTGTGGCACGTTTTCTCTCCTAGCAAGTGGCTGATACAGGAATGAACATAATGTTATCGTGGACCTGAGAGAGAGGTGTGCATGGAGACAGGTTTAGAGACAAATTTGCTTTGCTAAAAAATAAAAAGGTTAACCTCAGGAAATGATCACCTTCCACTTTTTCTGCATGGTCATCTAGCAAACATGGTGGTTTTACTATCCTGAACAGGTAAATATGAGTACAAAGCTAGCACACTGAAGATGATTCAGGAAAAAAAAAAACCAATGTCGTGAAAAATGTTGCAGTGCTCAATTCACCAATTTATTTTGGAAATGTCATGAATTGGAGCTCTGTTACTTTTAACTGAAAACACGGTAATTGATACAAAAGAGAAGTATATATCACGCACATGCAGTGTAGCAAATGCAACTGTTTTTCCTGAAGAACTGTTGGTGGTTGATGAAGAACTTTATTTAAAGGGTAAAATAGTAAATATATTAGATTTCCTGAAACAGATGATTTGTATTTCAACTACTTCACTCCATAGATGTGCATACATCATACGTAAATAAATGGTATGATGAGTTATAATAAAACTTTATCCACAAAATTAAAAATGGACATGGCTGGATTTGATCTGTAAAATGTAGTTTGCTGATCCCTGAGCTAAGGGATGACTTAAACTGTAAATTGTAGAGAAATTTGGTCTAGATGACAAAGTACAAGTTAAATGGGCCATTATATAGATACGGCTTTTCCTCCGGAAAGGTTACACCCAATTGTCTAAATACTGCAGCTTGCAGAACACAAACTAGTTCAGCGCAAAATTCTTTGGCAGAATAGGCCATGTGCTTCTGGCACTACAAGACGTATAGCTACTCCGAGGCACTCTAAATTACTAAACAACTAGATCTTAGGTTAAATGATAATAACGAAACTTTTTGATAAATCAGGTTGGATGGAAAGACAAAATTCTCTAGAAAAAAAAAACAAACAAGCCACCAAGAACAAATAAATATACGAATGTACCAAAATAAATAAAAATCAAGCTACACCTAGAGCTGGGACTGAAATACTGAAGGAATAAAGGGTATGCAAGAAGCCCTGTGATCAGTAGTTATCTGCAAACCAATGACAAACTGGGGTAGCTGAGCCACATAAACCTGTGCATTCATATTAAGGTGTCACAATGTGAGTCTAACCAGAGGCAGACACAATGTCTTTCTTATACACATCCAGGAGGAGGGGTAAGATGTATATCATTTAAAAGTTACCAACTTCTCAATAGGAAGAATGCCCTACCTGATGCCGACATTTATTAAAATTAAGAGAATAGTGAATACTAAGGTTTAAGGATAGACACTGACCAATGGGGGGCGGATTACAAAGACAGTGCCACTATTAGGTGGAATATGACACAGAACAGAGATAAGATAGTAAAAGGACCCCAGAGAATGGGAGGATTACTCAATGAATGGCACCAAGACAATAGGTTAACCATATGTACAAAGTGAAATTGATCTCTGCCAGGAGCTTGACTCTATTTTTGATGTTTCACTGGGCCATTGCTCACCTGCTCCACTCTGCCTTTTCCTCTTGCCTAGCAAGTGGTCAGGCTTCTGAGAGGACCCATGCACTCCCTCTACTGGTGCCATGGGGCAGAAAGTTCCCATGCTCAGACCCAGGCTGACCCAAAAGCTTCCTAGTCCCTGCCCATACAGAATGAAGGTGAAGGCCGAAGCCTGGTCTCTGCGTGCTCTCTCACGCGGCTTCCAGACCTGCATGGGAGTCACCTTCCCCACTGTGTGAATAATAAACCATTCGTTATGAAGAGAAAATATTGAAAACCTCAACCTAAGGTAAAATTTGCAAAATACAAGAGGCATATAAAAGAGAAATCAAGATGGATTAACTTGCTCCACTGCATTAGTAATCAAAACTTGCAAATAAAATTTTTTAAAAATATCATCTAGATACAATATTAATCTATTAAATTACCAAATGAAAAATGTGAAAATACAAATCATTTGGAAATCGTAAACCCTTTAGTGAAGGTATAAATCAATATAATTATGTTGGAAGCGATATAGAATTATCTTTTAAATTGAATATTTACCTATGCTATTACAACTAATTTCTAATCCATAGAAATGGAAAATCCAGATTCATAGGGGAAATAGAATATCTGTACAAGAATGTACACATCAGCATTCTTCATAATGAAAAACAAAACAAGCAAATAATTAGAAACAAAATTATCATTCAAGAAAAAGTTACTATGTTCTACTATATGTGTGTGGTGGGATTCTACAGCAATGAAAATGCTCCACAGCTACATAAACAACATGATCACTCCTGGTGTGGAATAGAGAACAAAAAAGTATTATCTAGATGACAAAATAAAGTGTGATTCAATTTCTATATAGATTAAAAGCAATTAAAGCTAATAATGTTTTGTGTAGAAATATATACATATGCAATAAAATTGTGTTTTCAGAAATAGTACAAGATTACAACACAAAATCTAGGGCAGTAACTATCTTTTCAGGGGACTAGGGAATGAAAAACAAATAAACATAATAATTCTGGGACTCTTAAATAAATGTCTCTGGACATTGTTATCCTTTATTTTCTAAAATGATATATACCCAGTAATGTAAAAGCTAAGAAATAAAAATTTGGAAAATCAATGTATAAGGTAGTGAACTTAATTTCTGTTTTTCTCTTTTGTCAAAATAAATAAACAAATAAAACATCTTTTGTTCACTTCATTGGGTAATAAACACCCGTTAGAGTTCAATCACATGACACCAACATGTTATGCATAAGCAGAATATTTCTGTCCTACTTAAAGCCAAACAAAGTAAGCTAGAAAGCATATTGTGACAGAAAACAAAATCAAATGTTTAAAGTCGTTTTCACTTTATCCATGGTTAATCTCCCCAGGATGACAGACCATCTAAATGCTGTGTGCTGTGACATCCTGTGAACAATTTTCTAAAATGTTTTTCTCATTGAGTTTCTGGGCAGCTGTTCGTCCTGCAAACACCATTGTTCTCCATTTCATTACTTTTCTTCAATGTTGAGTACCTGTTATCCTGTGGATTTTAGGCACACAAAACTTTCCTTTTTTAATTTTTTTAGCCTTTTGTTTTGAAATCACAATGAGAAATTTACTTAGAATACTAAAAAAAAGTACTTTTTTCTTGTTCTGAATCACCAATTAAGGCACACTCAAATAAAATTGACTTTTTAAAAAACTTGCTCTTGTACCTGTGAGAGAAGGTGTTCTATCCTTGTTACTTTTTTCTGATTAAACTTTTACATTGTGGTTCATTTTCCTTTGACATAATGACTATGTTTGGGGTTTTACTGTTGTTTGTTTGTTTATTTTTTGGTTTGTTCTTTGCTTGTGATTTTGCTTTTCTTTATTTAGTTTTACTATGAACCAGTATTCTTTTCTCACATTTCCACTGAGATTTCCACTCCCATTAGTAAGCCTATCTGCAAAAATCTACTGTATCATAACACTTTTCCATATTTTAGGAATCCAAGTATCTATATACATTTACACATATATAATAAAATATATATTTTATATTATATATAATAAAATATATATTAAAATGAAGTATATATATTAAAATGAAGTATATATATTAAAATAAAAGGATATATATCCATATATATGTGTCCATGAGAATACATATCCTCTTATTTATTGCTATAGGGGTCACTGTTCAGCATTAATTTAGAAGACTTCAGAGAAAAATAGACATATTTGTTTATTTTGCTAGTTGAGTATATGATATTGTAACCTACTGAGAAAACCCCCACTTTTTAGCAATAAAAAGATGAAATTCAGAATTTTAGCAGTAATCAAATGTCTAAACATCAACTAGAAATACATGTCTATTTCAAGATTACCTAGACCCCATATAGCTTTCTGGGAAAATAAATGATAACTAGCAGACTTAATTATTCCTACTTGACTCTGATGCATTGTTTCAGCAAAGGATTGAAAGAATTTTGAACGCTTTTTAGGGTTTGTTTTTACATCAGCTCCCTTTGAAACCGGGTGTTCATAGAAATAGCCTCCACACATCATAACTGGAGTCACCATTGTCATAATAAGAACCATAGTAAGCAACTTTATCAGCATCTAATCTTTATTGTACTTAGATTCTTAAGGGCACTCTTAGGGCATTGTGGAATAGAAATTAGAGGTACTAAATAAAGACAAAAGACCAGCCATTTTCTGTTTTTCTACCCCATATCTTTATCTCTATTATAATATCTTTTCTCTTTTCTTTTTCTTCCATTTCCCTATCATTACACCTACAGTGATTTAACCCAGATTTGTTCACGGTAGCCTTGGCTTACATTCTTTAAGCAAGCATGGTTAGTATTCGGGCCTCTATTAATGAGCCCCTTTCATTTTCTCAGTCCAGTGTGGGGATATTATGCAGTAACTTTATTTAAATATAACAGAAGCTTGATTGTACTTTATGAAACTATGGTGAAATGTTACCAAACTCATAAAGGCCATTAACATAGAGATATCTATGAGAGAAGTTAAGTGGAGTTAAGTGGAGGAATATGAAAATCATCACCATTGTTTCCCTGGCTTTCGTTTTACAAAAGAAACATGGTGGGAAAACATTCTCACCAACTTCCTCTTCTTTTTAGCTGTTAGGATTGTATTTGAATATTTATAATAGAAAATTTAAAAATAGCTGGCTGAAATGCAAACGGGTTTATTATATGTAGGAAAATGTGATCCAGAAGAAAAATGTCCACACTTCATAATACAGCCTACATTTTATCAAAAACCATTGCTTTATCTGAGTGACTATACTGGCATGTAACTTTCATCCAAGGTCACTTCAAGATCAAAAATGACTGCTGAACCTCTAGCCTTTATATTGTCATTGAAGTCAAGAGGAAAACAGGATAAAAAGCAGTTAAATACATGCACATAACTATTTTACTAACTACCTATCCCTCTATTAATGTTCCATTCCTGAATTCCATCTTACATTCTGTTATAATTGGTTGTAATTTAGTCATGCCAAAGGAGAAATGCTATACCTAATGAGAAGGGAAGATTATAAACATGGGGGGTTTTCTTTTTGTGTAAAGCTGAGCATTTTGAATTGTCAATAATGCAGATGTCCTCTTGGCATGGAAGACTGATGTGACAGATGTTGGGAAGACAAATTGTAACCTCTATCATATCCCCCTAACATACCACTGTATTCCAGAGTGTTCACAGGGTCTTTGTGTCACCTTGTGGGAAAACATTTATTCATTGAACTATTATTGATTTAGTTTAACCTGTGGAATTCATATGAATTATTTTACCTTACTATGCTTCACTTACCTAAAGGGAAGACCAAGACAACTTACTTCATTCAGAAGGTTGCTTTGAAGATTAAGAATTCACATATGCAGGCTGGGAATTTACCTCAGTGGCACCATGCCTGCCTCACAAGCACAAGGTCCTGAGTTCGATGTCCAGTACAGAAAAAAAAAAAGAATTCACATATGCAAGGTAGTCTGAATTGTGCCTGACATACATAATGCATTCCATAAATATGGTAAATGGTTTGCTGATAACAAACATACTCTAAGAAGTTTCTGTCATTCCTATCATAGTACTCATTCCAAAAAACCCCAAGTATATAAATATGAGAAAGGGAAAAACATAAACAAAGTCTTTGTGAATAGGGAGGGTTGGAGAGGTTGAAGGAAGGGCAGGGGAATGGGAAAAAAAATAAGAACCAAGAGATATCATGTAAAGGTACAAATTCCTCGTGATGAATGTCATCATATTGTATACCTAAAATGTACCAATAAACTTAATGAATCAAAAAAACCCTAAGTACAATGCACAGAGAATATCTGCTTTATATTCAGGAGTCCATATTTAATTATATTTAAGTTTAGTAAAGATATCTATTAAGTTATACTTGATTTACTTATATTGCTTCTAGTTCTCAAACCTGCACAATGTAGATGATGTTTCAAATATTTACATGGAGTAAAGTTGGTACACAGGGGCATTTTTTCAAAAGAACTTGGCAGGCTCTCTCCCAAAAGGTCTCATAGGTAAAGTGTATCCTACTGGTGAATTTATGCAAGGCTTGGCTCCCACTTTGATGAGCTCAGAAATATTTTAGTAGCACACTACAAGGAAATTCATCTCTCAGATTGCTTGTCATTAACTAAATCTAGAAGATTCTATTTACAACGAGAAATATAACTCTAACAGGATATTACAATTCTCATATAACTAGACCCACACAGGAAAAATAAGTTTTATCAGATTACTTTTTGCTGAACATTAAATTAAAACAATAAATACTTTTAATGTTTAAAGCCATCTCCACCAAGGCATAGCTTTAAGATGGAAACAGTAGTTGATATTGAATGTATTTCACTTTCTGGTTCCTGAACAATATTTGGATGTAAATCTTTCTGAGCATTCCTTGTTTATTGAGAGCTCTTTTGAAAGACATGTTCTTTCCTTACATGTTCAGTGCAGTTCACTATATTTTTTAGTATGGCTTCTATATCTAGAAGTAACTGTGACTTTTACTGCATATATTTTTTTATTTACATGATTTAACTTAAATTTTATCTTATTTGATTTTTCATATTTATTAGTACATGTTTGCAGTATATTATGATTATATTCATCATGGGGAGTTGATACATGTATGTAACACAGCTTAATACCTTTTGATTCCCCCAACTACTTAACAAAGAGAAATTTCCTTCCCTAGTTCACGGAGATCTTGCCCATAGTTCATGAACAAACTCAAGGCATAATTACCAGCATTATATTAATTAAAAAACCAAGATTATTGAAATAAGCTAAAGTTCAAACAGTAATTAATAAAAGAATTGGCACACAACCAGAACCACTATTCTCCATGCTCTTTTTCACATAAACCAGTAATTTTGCTACAGACACTTTTAAATTGTTTCTTTTGCTGTGGTTTATTGAGTCATGTCTCTCCATGTCACAACACACTCAAAATTTTGTCATTTAATAAATGCCTTTTTTATCTGGAGGGAAACAGAGAAACATGAGTGCATGATTTGGCAAAAGCATAATAAACTGAATGAATTTTATACCAAATATTCATAGATAGATGCCTCGCAAAGGGAAATTTACTATTAATAGTAGTGCTTGGTGACAGACAATATTCCCTAAGAACAGTCACTTTCATACTCACTACTCCTTGTTTCTCTCCTAACCATTTCAAAAAGCCTCTTCACCAGCAAGCCTTCTTATTTTCCTTGCTGTAATAGCAGATTTGCATTGTAGCGAGTCAGGTGGGTGTGCTAAGATAATGCAATCCATGTGCACACAAGAATAGTAGATTCAGTCATGATTGCAAATTATGGGCATTCTAATTTGTCATAGCTCAATTACTAGTCCCAGACTGGTATGGAAGCAGCAGAACTGACATAATCATGATTATCCCTCTTGTGGGGCCAAGTAGGCTGAATTTACTGAATAAAATTAATAAATTTTGGGTCATATCTTATTTTGTCATCAGTACTAGACTTAAAATACAGTCTGCCTCTTGAAAACAAAGGGTCAAAGGCAAAACTAAATTCCCCAGAACCAATGAGGAAATTCCTAAAAGATCCCCTAACCTAGTCTTCTATGTAATGTAAGAGATAGCTCTCCACATACTATAATAAACGGTTATTCTTTTTTTTTCAGTAGAATCAGTAACAAAAATTTTACAAACATATGGTTCAGTTTATTCCTTTGTAATAATATAATTGATATAATAGTCTTAATGTGAAGGCAAATATTTGGAATACAAAGAATAAGGTATCTGTTTTCTGTATGATAGTTGTTTGGATATTGTAATACATTATGGTATTAGAAACAAGGACTACCTTCTAAAGGAATATTTCTACACATTACATGGTTTAATTTTAAATCACTTTACTTTCCCTAGATACATTCTAGTTCATTAAATTTTTTTCTGAAAATATACTTACTAAAGTTAAATACATTACTCTTGGTGTTTGTTATCTGTCCCATATTTAGGTGGCAAGTTCATCAAGAACACAGTAGATCTATTAATAAAACAGAGTATTTTTGTTGAGGATTCTGACCTTAGAGCCAAATGGATCTCTAAAAATAATTAAGATAGCCAACTTTTGTTGAGTGCTTACTCTGTTTCAGGTAGTATACTAGAACAGTCCTACCAGTTAAGTACTAATATTAAATCTATTTTACTGGTGAGAGAAAGAAAATTACAAAAAAGTTAAAAGAAACTCATTGAAGGTAAACCAGCTATGAAATGATGGAAATAGATTTGTATTTAGACAGTCTGGTCCTAGAGAACCTACTATGAATGATTATTCCAGTGGGTATCAAAGGGTAGATCATCATCATCAACATCATCCAAGATTGCAGTAGAAATGTGAATGGTTGGGCTTCACTCCATATATACTGCATCAGAGCTCTAAGGGTAAGTTTTAACAAACTATGTTTCAACAAGCCCATCAGAAAATTCTGGAAGATACTAAAGTTTGAAAACCACCTCTCTATACTATATTCAGACAGGACCTTAAAAATACAAGGCATATTTAATGTTATATCAAGATGACTAGAAATATGACCCCTGAACAATGACAGGTGACATTCTCATAAGGCACAAACTTTAAAGAATCAGAAAAGAGATGCATTGAAAGAGATAGAGAGGAGTAGGAAAGGGTATGAAAAAAAGAATTAAGATGCATTAAATATATGTTACACCTCTCCACAATGAATGTAATCATTATGTACTGCAAACATGTATCAATAAAAAGATATTAAAAATCTTTATAAAGAAATTTACACATAAAAGCAGCAGATTTTCTAAAAAATAATTCATCTATAATGACAATATAACTTAATCAAAATAATGTGTCAGTGTAAAGAATTTCTGTTTTGTAGTTAGTGTCATTATCTCTAAAAACACTCTGACTCCTTAACAGAAATGAAAGATTGCTCTACGACCATCTCCCCAGTCACTGTTACTAAAGTTTGGTAAATTGTCTGTTTATTGGTGTTTACAAATTTCCTTATCTTTTAATGCCTATATTCTCAGTGATCATAAAATTTCCACTACCAAATTTGTACCTTCTAATACTCATGAGTGGAAAATATTTTATCTGTCATAGCCTACAAAAGACAATTTAAAAATCTTTATTTTTTTTGAGGTACTTAAAGAAATTTCTTATTGTCATTAAAATCTCTTCAGTAAGGATTTTGGGGGACTTCTAGGAGACTGTTTTTGAATCAATCACCATGATTTAGGGATTATTATTATTTTTATAATTTCTATGAAATTACATTGTACCATTATCAGTCACAGATACAATATTTATAACCACAAGCCAATTACAACTCATAGTTGCCATAAATACAGGACTAGTCAAAATATAACTAGGTGAACTAATTGGCATTATAATGCAATAAGGCAACCTCATCAAAATTTAGGTGCATCTGCCAAATCACTGCCTGTGGCAAGAATAAAAGTCAACCAGTTACACATATTATCATATTTTAGGTTACTTGTTTGTTTAAAATTACTTAACCTAAAAATATCCTCAGAAGGGGTAAGTGTGGTAAGTATATATTGCTGTTTGGTTTTAAAGGTGGGGATACATGCCACGTTTATATCGAACACTAATAACAATTCCAGTTACTTACAATTATTATCCCAAATGTAGACGGTGATCTGGCAGCTGTGGTTAATAAAAAGAAAACTTCATTTTGGAATCAGAAGGCCTAGGTTGTTTGCAGCACACAATCTGTATGACCTTGAGCAACGCATACCAACAGCTTTGGGCTTTATTGCACTCTATTGAAATGAGAGTGCTGATGCTTTTTTTCTTTACCTCATTGGACATATATGAGGATTCAAAGCAATTTATAAGAAAAAGCTTACATAAAATGTGGAGCTCAGCTTAAGTGAATAGTCGTAAATTTTCTAAATATAGTACTAATTTATTATTTTCTCCTCCTATACATTCATTTTTATTCTCTTAAACATTAGGACAATACTTGCTGAATTTTTTCTTTGTCATGATTTGTAGCTTTTTTTTTAATATTGCAGAAAATATAAAGAATAATCAGATGGTCATAAATAATAATACATGGGACTCTTGTGTATATAGTGCTTTTGTGTTCTATTACAGACAAAGAACAAGAAAATTAACACTCAACAAAGGCATGTTTATAAGCAGGTTTAAGGAAAAGAGAGTACCTTTGCTAGTAATAGATTCAAAGATCAAAAGATAAAAAACATGTGCTGATAAGGATTTGCAATTGGTGTCAAGTTGCAAAGGCCAGAGTGTGTTTTGTGATGAAGACATTTTTTGATGCAGTTCAAAGTGAGAAGTCAATTTCCTTTTTTAAAGAAATTATGTTTTATCCAAGTGTTTATATAAAATAAGAAAAGTCAAACAAAAAGTAAATTCCTCTTACTCTATGTTGTCTCCATTACTAGACCTTGCACTTAACTAAATCGCTACAATAGCAACATAAAAAATAATTTATTTATTTTATCCCCTAATTTGAATGGACTGCTATCTGGCTGATAAATATCTCTTTGACCCTGTCTTCATGTGGGAGTCCTTCTAAGCCATAGTTATTCTAAATAAGAAAGGAAATACTGAAATATACTTCATTCAAAAGCATCACAGATTTACAGTCTTTTCATTCTCAAATCATACACCTCTCATCTCATTTTTACACAGATATACATCAACCTTACCTTTGTGACACTATTTTTATTATTATCTAAAATTCTTTGTATATTAATTGTGTAAATAGAAAAAAATATTTCCAGGAAAGAAAGAGTAACTCTCCTTAGGGAGCTGACAACATAATAGAATGTTGTTTGTATTAAAAGTGCAATTCTAGCTGAGGTTTTATTTTTAAATACCTAATAATCCAAATTATCACAAAGTTGAATTTACTCCCTGGTGGTATATTAGAGAACTGTATTCACAAGGGCAATAAGTAAGTTCCTATTAGGTAAGTTTCCACTCAGCATAGGGCTAAATGTCTGTGTTTAATTGACTTAATTAATATTTTTTGTGGCAAGAAAGAAACATAATTTGTATATGTGGAAGTTAAAAAGGCAAACTATATTGGTTGTGTTATTTAAGAGGCTTGTGATTCAATATATCTACATTTTAAAGCAGTATGACTAGAAATACTGTGTGGAGTCAAATTTGTTTATCACACAATAGATTTGAATAGAGTAGTTATAAAATTCAAGTTCATATTTTCTAGAAGTAACAAAAGCTACAAAAATTACAACTTTTTTTTTGATGGGCAAGAATCAAGCATGAGACCACACAGCTAGATAAGAGGACACCAAGAAATAACAGAGGTTGACACTTTTAAAGGGAAGAGACTTCAGCAAGTTAAGCTTCACAAAGGGACAATTATTTTTAGTCCTTACCTATTTGGTACCTATTATTTGTTTGCCTATTTCTTTCTCAAAACTAATTGTTTTAGGCCTGAAAGCTTGGTACAGAAGAGTCTCCATGGAGGGTGAGTGGTGATGGTATGGGAGATCTAAGTGAGGTTTATCTTCTAAAACAGTAGCTGCTTTCAACATCCAAATGCCGTTTGTCAGTTTTCAGAATTGTTATGTTACCTCCTAGCTTCTCAAGGACTCTGTATTTAATACTTAACTACAACATCCTCAAAATAAAAGAGACCATAAAATGTAGGCTAACTTTGCTTGGAATTGCATAGTAGTAGGCTTAAATTTCGCATGCTCCTTGCTAGCACTGTGTTAAGAAACCAGTTAACTTGACTGAGTTTGTCTCCCACTTTAAAATTTGGCTATCAACTGGAAGTGAGGTTCACTTGAAATAGTAGGTAAGAAATAACCCTGTGACTGATAGGTCCAGATGAGTGAATTTCAGAAAGGAAGAAATCAGCAGTGTCTTATTCTACAGTGAGTTCAAAGTAAAACGAATATCAAAAGACAAAGAAATCATTGGAGACACAGTTGATATTAGCCAGTAACAGCACTTCAGAGGAGCAAATATTTTTTTAAAAGTCTGGGATGATGTGCATTGAGCAGTACACCAAATGTTAGGTGCTGGTGATGGTGAGATTCAATGCAAAAAAGTTTCAAAAATAAACAGGAAATTGAAGGCCTCGAATACTAACTAAAGGTAGAAATCATGGGCAACTTCAGCTCTAGACCCTGAGGTACCCAGTATCTGAATGTACAGAAAAATCACTTAAGAGTATTGTAGGGGTATTAGTATCCCCAAAAGACCCAGGATTCAGGTAACATAAAGAAAGGGAAAACTTCCAATAAGCAAGTTAATGGAGATATTGCTGAAGAAGTATAATTCCATGAGGACACAGAGAAGGGAAAGAAGACAATAGGAATCTGAAGCAAGACAAGAGGCACAGAGTAAGCATTATGATCTTGACAATTGGGTGAAAGGTAAATACTGACTTGCAAACCTTCCTTGCGCATTGGCTGTGAATGTCAGAGACAAGAGTAGGTCCTGGTGGAGGAGATTTTGGACTCATTCAACCTAATTTTAATGTCACATTGGACATTAACACACATGTTAATAACAAATCAATATGCTTATCTTTGTGAAAAATTGTTCTTACTGAGTATTATGTTCAGTACCTATTTAATCATTGATAATAATAATTTTAAAAACCAGTTTCCTTCTGCTTGTTCTTACGACAGTGACTTACCTATGGATTGTAAAATGTTCCTCCTCTCCCAGAAAGTTTCAAATTCTTTAATGGCTTTAAGATTTAATTAAAAACCTCCAAATAAAATGTATGCATTTTCTACTTAGAATGTTGTTACACCTGGCTAACTCATCACAAGTTGAAAATCTTATAAGCCAAAACTATATTTAACATATCAAACCTATCAAACATCATAGCTTGGCATCATGATATATTTATTATGAGGTATTGGCTATTTACCTTCATCAAGAGTTGGCTGACTGTGACTTGACGCTTCCTGTTGCTGCTCAGCACCGTGAAACATTATGTTACCACATATTGCTAGCTCAGAAAAAGATCAAAATTCAAAATATGGATTATAGTGACTGCCTTTGCTTTCTTATTATTGTAAAGTAAAAAAATCATGAGTGAAACAAACCATCATTAGTCACAGTCTATCTGTACAATATTTTTGTGTCCTTTCAGGTAGTATTTATCAAAAATTTGTCCTTAGAAAGTATGTATCAAATTATTCTAGGGTACCTTTTAAAATATACATTCTTATTTATCAAAATTTGATCCTTAGACAATATGTATCAAATTATTCTACAGAATTCATTAAAACACACTACTAAATGTTTGTGGTACATAATATTTATATTCCTTGTGTGGAGTTGGTACATCTACGTAACACATTTTAATACTTATTTTCATCATCTTTCTCTCCTTTCTCTCCCCCCACCTTCATCTCTTTATTCCCTTCCCAATTGAGAAAGGTCTATGTTCCTATTTCCTGTTAACTATCTTTTATAAAATACATATTCTTAAGGTCAACTTTAGACCCATTGAAACAATTTCTGATCAGAAAACCTGCTCATGTTAATAATCTTTACCAATGTTTATGAAAGTTTTTTTAAATTCTAGGTTTCTAGTAAAGACAACCATAACAAATCTGTGAAAAAAAGGAGTAGTAAGAAAGCTTCATATAAGTATTTATAATTAAAGCTCCTAGACCCAAGAGTATCACACACGTAACATGTGTAGCCTCAGGACTGAAATCATACCTGTGTTTAGGCTTTTAATGGACTACAATGAGTCATAGAACTCTAGCATGGGATTAAGACAGATGTAAGGTATTGGACGATAATGGATATATATGATTAAAAATAATGGTGGCTTGACAAATCCAGAAAGTGGCAAGCTGGTTGGGATACAGCGTTAGAGGAGAATCTTTGGTGTACATTCTCTATGTTTAGAGACCACATGATCTGCTGCTTCAGATAAGACAAAGACCAGTATTCAGTGTGGAGTCAGGAAAGAGCAGATGACCTCAGATCGTGACCAAACAAGAGAGAGTTTTAGATTTCAGAAAATCCAATAGGTGACCCAATGCTGTAAAGTACTTCAAGGGCAAAATGGATTTTGTTTCATTTTCAAGCCAGGGTTTTGGGATCTTAAACAAGTGTCAGTTTAACTTGAGCAAAAGTATTTTGGGAAACAGTTTTCTGGGTTACCTAAAAAGCCCTGGGTAGGAAAGCGATGTTTTTTAAAAAACAGAAAATTCTCTACAAATGCATTTTCTCTTTTTCTTAAGGAGACTGAAGACATTAATGTTAATACAGATCATCTACAGAAGATATTAGAATCATGGCTCTCAGGTTTGTTTTGAAAGCAAACTGTGCTGAAAATTAGAATAAGAAGAATTATAGACCATAGAAATTAGCAAGAAAATTACTAGAGTGAGGACAAAAATTTTAGACAAAAGTATGCCGAGTTAGGTCATTAACACTCTCAAACACACTTGATATGAAGGGCAATAAGGAGAGGTAAAGAAGGGCTGTGGAAGAAACAGTTTCAACTCAACCTCAAGGAAAATTCTGTTACCATAGTTTGAGGGCATTTTGCAAGTGTGATGAGTGGCTTCTTTTACCAGATCTCACAGCCTCTGGGCTTCTCCAGTGTGATGTAATAGTGCACTTTGCCTTCTAGAGCACCTGGCTAAGATATGATTTTACTCTTACATCATCAGTTACCTGCTTCAGAATCTGCTTCATTTGTGTTTTCTTCTCTGCTTGGCTTCATACCTCAAAATTTTGTCCTGACCATTTTTTTTTTTCTGGGTAGACTTTCACACTGATATATTTATTTTCAAATTTAGCATCTTTACAGAATATATTTTTCTTTGTGCCTACCTTCCATCACTCAAAACTCTTGTCATATATCACAACTTATAAATACTTCCAGCATATACACTATTGGTTAAGTAAAAGAAAAAGAACCTCTAAATATTTCTTGAAATTGAATTCCCTTTAAGACTCTCAATGAAAAACTCAGTTAAAGCTGGGTGTGCTGACACAGGCTTGTAATCCTAGCGTTCCGAAAAGCTAAGGCAGGAGAATCAAAAACTCAAGCAATGTCTAGGCGATTTAGGGACTTAGACCCTGTCTTAAAAATAAAAAGCTGGGGACATAGGTCAGTGTGAAGCCCATGGTTCAGCCATCAGTACAAATAGAAAAAAAAACAAAAAACTCAATTCAATCCTGTTAATCCCACCCTGCAAATATCCTCATTTCATTTAATTGCTTATTTCCATTTCCACTACTTTACATTAATTCAAAGTAATAATGACCTTGTGTCTTGACTAATGTATAAGCTTTCTAGGTGAATTCATTTCTTAATTGGTTCCACACAATTAATTAACAGGTAAGCTAAGCACCTTAGTTTGTGTGATATAATACTTAGGATATTTTTATACACATGAATTTTTTTCTCAAAAACTCATGAATTAGTGCTACTAATATTTTCATTCAAAAATCAATAAAGTATGCACAGATAGCAATTATTTCTATTCTACCAAGTGAAGCTAGAGTTATATTTTTAAATTATAAAACAGTGACTAGCTGTTTGGATCTTTGAAAGGACTGCTCTTGACTTAGAATAAAATCCATTCTACACTCTGCCTTACAAAACCCTATGTAGTATGGCTTCTTCTTACCATTCATTTCAACTTATTAAAGGTTGGGGATATAGATCAGTGTGAAGGTCTGGTTTCAATCCCCAGTACAAATGAAAACAGAAACAAAACTCAATTAAATCCTTCTTTGTGTCTTTGGTACCTTAGGCACACAGAATTCCATCAATCTGCAAGGTCATAACTGTGCTAAGTGCTTTTCTTTTGCCTTGCAACATTCTGTCCTTGTCCAATCTCCCATGAATGGTGTTACTTATTACTGGAACTCAGCTTTATTTTTGCCTGAAATGAAGCTTAGCTTTACTTTGAGACATATCCTGTCCTGCTTATATATTATTTGAACATGAGTCCCCATTAGGGAAAGAATTTTGTTTTTGTGGTACACTGCTATATTTGTGGCACATAGAAAAATACATGGCGCACACTAAATCCCAACAAATGATTAAGTGGAGAAATTATTTTATCTTTTCTCATTAGGACTATTTTCTTATGAAGAGTTTCTTTATCCTCAACACACTCTCTACATGTTAGATACACACATGATAGGGGTAAGTCTGTATGCATTTATGCTTTTATCCCTAGTAACCAATAATTTAGTAATTATGGAAATCTCTCAGAGGACCAGAAACTCATAAACAATTAGTGTGCTAAAATGAATATAGCAAAGGAAATGAGAATTTTATAAGCACTAGAATGGATACTGATGATATCTGCCTAACAACTATAATAGATTATGATTCAATAAGTTTTTTAGAAATTTTTAGTCATTTTGGGGAAACCAGGAAAGGTAATAATGAAATTGGACTATGAAGACTCTCCACTCTTGGTAACAAAATCAGAATTGGATAGTATTCAGAAGGAATTTTAAAAATTATTGTATTGGAGGTCTGCCTATACCCTACCTAGGTCCGGGGTTGCGCGGAAGATGCCGAATCACCCTGCTGCAGACAGGCAGGACTGTGCACGCACTACCGAGGTCCCAAGTCACACAGAATACACCAAATCACTGCGCTGCAGTCAGGCAGCCACCTGGTTCCACACTACAAAGATGCAGAGGACACCAGACCACCAGACCACGGTACTGAGTCCCACTGCTCCCGGCCCAGATGTAGGGGCTTCTGAGCAGCCATCCCACTGCTCCTGGTCCAGAGGAAGGGGTTTCCCAGTCAGCTTCCCTCCCGCTGCTCCCAGCCCACAGGAAAGGGCTTTTGGGCCACCATACCTACTGGTCCTCCAGGCCCCTGTCCCACCTCTCTCAGCTAAGAGGAGGTAATCCATGCAGGTGCCAACAGACTCCTCCACCCAGTCAAAATGAGAAAACATGTAAATAAGTCTCAAAACCAGACTTCCAGATCACTTACAGCAACCCCAAAGGGAAATGAGATGGAACACTCTGATACTCAACCACCTGGAACCAATGAACTGGCAACAAAAGGGAATCTGGAAAAAATGAAATCAGAAATAATTTCTCGGATAACAGGAGAAAGTGTGCCCCTAGTGCAAGACATGATTAATACATCTAGAGAGGAGCTGAGGAACATGTTGGAATCACAAAATAGGAAGCAAATGGAATCCATAAAACAGATGCAAATAGATTTCCAGGACATGAAAAACTCCATTGAAAGTCTACATAGTAGAATGAGCCCATGTGAGGACAGAATATCAGATATAGAAGATAAGATTGCAATTAGTGACCAGGAAAAGAAAAATTGCTTCAAAATTATAAGGGAACCTGAAAAATCAATCCAGCAGCTGCTAGATGATGCAAAGAAGAATAACATAAGACTGATTGGAGTCAATGAAGAAACAGGAGAGAGTGCAGATGACATAAAAAAATCTCTTCGCAGAAAACTTCCCAAGCAGGGGAAAAGAGCTTGACATACAGATAAGTGAGGAATATAGGACTCCAAATAGCCTTGATCAAAAAAAATCTACACATAGGCATATAATTGTTAAGATTCCAGAAACACAACACAAGAACAAAGTTCTCCAAGCAGTCAGAGAAAAGAAACAAATCACATACAAAGGAAAGGCCATCAGAATCACAGCAGAATTCTCAACCCAAACCATCAAGGCAAGAAGAGCTTGGAGTGACATATTCCAAGCCCTAAAAGAAAACAGCCTCCAGCCCAGATTGATGTACCCTGCAAAACTATCTTTCAAAATGGATGGAGAAATAAGGTACTTTCATGACAAAGAGCACCTTAGAAACTTCGTGAATGCCAATCCAGCACTCCAAAGAATTTTACACAATATTGTAGGCACAGACATTGAGGATCACAACTCCAGGAAGCAAAGCAGAATGAACCCATCTGGCATGACAAGAAATTAAAGTAAAGGGGGAGAACCCAACAAAAAGGAAAAGTCATGGCAATGACAAGTCAATACATTTCAGTTATAACCATCAATGTTAATGGACTCAATTCACCAATCAAAAGAAATAGACTGGAAGAATGGGTCAAGAAACAAAATCCAACAATATGCTGCATACAAGAAACACACAATTCAAAAGGAAACTCATAGACTGAAAGTTAAAGGGTGGAAAAAAATACTCCATGCAACAGGAACCCAAAAAAAAGCAGGAGTAGATCAAGTAGATTTTCAGATCAAGTAGATTTCAAACCAACACTGATTAAGAGAGACCAAGAAGGACACTACATCCGTGTAAGGGGAAGAATCCAAGAGGAAGAGATGACAATCATAAATATCAATGTACCAAACACTAGTGCCCCCAACTATATAAAACAAATACTAACGAACATGAAAAGTCATATATGCACTAATACAATTGTAGTGGGGGACCTCAACACCCCACTGTCACAAATAGATAGATCAACTAAACTAAATAAAAGAAATGAAATACTAGAACTCAATCGAACTCTTGAACAAATGAACTTAACAGATGTTTACAGAGTCTTCCACCCCACAAAATCAGAATACACATTCTTCTCAG
Source organism: Heterocephalus glaber (assembly GCF_053883595.1). Classification (NCBI taxonomy): domain Eukaryota; kingdom Metazoa; phylum Chordata; class Mammalia; order Rodentia; family Bathyergidae; genus Heterocephalus; species Heterocephalus glaber. The sequence goes on along the minus strand of NW_028258308.1, from coordinate 11,728,316 downwards.
CTGCACATGGGTCATTCTCCAAAATAGACCACATACTCACACATAGAACATGTTTAAGTAAGTGCAAAGGAATTGAAGTTATCCCCTGTAATTATTAGACCATAGTGTGACAAAATTGGAGATACATAGCAAAAGAAAGAAAAAATTTCATAAACACGTGGAAATTGAACAACACACTTCTGAATAACCAATGGGTCACAGAGGAAATTAAAGAAGAAATCAGATAGTTCCTTCAATTAAATGACAATGATAATACAACATATCAGAATTTGTGGGACACAATGAAAGCCATCTTATGAGGGAAATTCATAGCAGTGAATACCTATATTAGGAAAACAGAACAAGCCCAACTAAACAACCTGATGCTGAACCTCAAGCTTCTAGAAAAAGAAGAGCAGCACAACCCCAAAGCTCATAAAAGGGAGGAAATTATAAAGATCAGAGGAGAAATCAATGCAATGGAGACTAAGAGAACAATACAAAAAAATCAATGAAGCCAAGAGTTGGTTCTTTGAAAAAATCAACAAAATTGAAAAACCTTTAGCCAAACTTGTCAGAAAAAGGAAAAAAAAAGGCCCAAATCCATGCAATTAGGAATGAAAAGGATGAAATGACAACAGACCCAGCAGAAATCCAGAGGATCATCAATACCTACTTCCAGAACCTGTACGCCAATAAGATGGACAACACAGAAGAAATGGACAGATTCCTAGATACATATGAATTACCAAAGTTGAACGAAGAAGACCTAAAAATTCTGAACAACCCAATATCAACCAATGAAATTGAAAATATAATTAAAAATTTATCAACTAAAAAAGCCCAGGCCCTGATGGCTTCACTGCTGAATTCTACAAGACACTTAGAGAGGAACTGCTGCCACTGTTTAAACTCTTCAATGAAATTGAAAGGGAAGCAATACTCTCAAATTCATTCCTGGAAGCAAGCATCACCTTGATCTCCAAAGCAGAGAAAGACCCAACTGAAAAAGAGAACTATAGGCCAATCTCACTAATGAACATAGATGCAAAAATCCTTAATAAGATACTGGAAAACAGAATGCAGAAGATTATCAAGAAGATCATACACCCTGATCAAGTGGGATTCATCCCAGGGATGCAGGGATGGTTCAATATATGCAAAACCATCAATGTAATATATCAATAGAGCCAAGGACAAAAATCATATGATTATCTCCATAGATGCAGAAAAAGCATTTGACAAAATCCAACATGCATTTATGATAAAAACCCAAGAAATTGGAATAGATGGTCTCTACCTCAAACTGATAGAAGCCATCTATGAAAAACCAACAGCCAATATCATACTAAATGGTCGAAAACTGAAACCCTTCACACTAAAATCAGGAACAAAACAAGGATGTCCACTATCACCACTCTTGTTCAATAGAGTTCTGGAAACATTAGCCATGGCAATTAGACAAGAGGAAGAAATAAAAGGAATAAAGATAGGTAATGAAGAAGTCCAATTGTCATTATTTGCAGATGACATGATAGTCTATATAGAAGACCTCAAGAACTCCACCAAAAGTCTTCTAGACTTAATAACCAAATTCAGTCAAGTAGCTGGTTACAAGCTCAACACTCAAAAATCAACAGTTTTCCTCTACACCAATGACAGACTCACTGAGAGAGAAATAGGGCAAATAATTCCTTTCAAAATAGCATCCAAAAAACTGAAATACCTAGGAAACAACCTAACCAAAGAAATCAAAGACCTCTTCTCTGAAAACTATGGCACTCTGAAAAGAGAGATTGAAGATGATATCAGAAAATGGACAGACATCCCCTGCTCCTGGGTAGGAAGGATTAATATAGTGAAAATGGCCATACTTCCAAAACTGCTATATAGATTTAATGCAATTCCAATTGAGATCCTAGCAGCATACTTCATGGACCTTGAGAAAATCATCCAAAAATTCATTTGGAACAAGAAGAGATTCAGAATAGCAAAAGCAATACTAGGTAACAGAGACATGGCAGAGGGTATCACAATCCCCAAACTGCAACTGTACTACAAAACTACTGTGATAAAAACATCATGGTACCGGCAAAGAAACAGACCTGGAGACCAGTGGAACAGATTAGAAAATACAGAAACAACGCTAGACATATTCAGCCATCTCATCTTCTATAAAGGAGTCAAACACTCTCACTGGAGGAAACATAGCCTCTTTAATAAATGGTGCTGGAAAAATTGGGCTTCAACTTGCCAAAGATTAAAACTACACCTATATCTCTCACCATGCACTCAACTAAAATCAAAAGGGATTAAAGATCTAAATATTAAAATAGAAACTCTGAACCAGTTGGAACAGAGGTTAGGTAGAACCCTTGAAGACATTGGTGTGGGAAAAAATTTTATGAACAAAACCTCAGTTGCCCGTGAACTAGCACAAACAAACAACAAGTGGGATCTCTTCTTATTAAAAAGCTTCTGCACAGCAAGAGAAACCACCAGCAGTGTGAAGAGACAACCCACAATGTGGGAAAAAATCTTCACCTGCTCTTCCTCAGACAACAGTCTACTATCTCGAATCTATAAAGAACTTAAAAAGATAAGACCTCCCAAATTTAAAGACCCAATCGGAGAATGGGCACCTGAAATGAACAGACATTTCTCAGACAAAGGAGTAGAAATAGCAAATAAATACATGAAAAAATGTTCAACATCACTGGTCATTTGAGAGATGCAAATGAAAACAACACTGAGATTCCACTTCACTCCACAAAGAATGGCTGCTATCATGAAATCCACCAATAGCAAATGCTGGTGGGGCTGTGGGGAAAGAGGAACCTTGCTCCACTGCTGGTGGGAGTGTAGACTGGTGCAACCACTGTGGAAATCAGTATGGAGGTACCTCAAAGAACTAGGACCGGAAGTCCCATTTGACCCTGCTAGTTCCACTGCTGGGGATCTTCCCCAAAGAATTAAAAGAATCATGCCACAGTGATATATGTGCACCCATGTTCATAGCAGCACAGTTTGTAATAGCTAAAACTTGGAAACAGCCCAAATGCCCATCAACTAGAGGCTGGATAAAGAAAATGTGGTTTTTTAATAAAATGGAGCACTTCTCAGCCATAAAAAATGAGAAATTAGAGACATTTATAGCTAAGTGGATGCACATTGAGGCGATACTCTTAAGTGAAATACACAGGACACACATGAATAAATTCTGAATAGTTTCTCTGGTGTGAGAAACTGAAAGTGTAAATAAGGACTAAATGTGTAATAGGTAATGTGAAATAGGAAGAAAAGGGGCAAAGGGGAAGGAAGTGGGAGGGCTAGGGGAAAGGATAGAAGGGAATGGGATTAATATGAGAAAATGGAAAAATAGGAACAAAATCTTTGTAAATAGGGAGGACTGGAGGGGTTGAAGGGAGGACTGGGCAAGGGTGAAAAATAAGAACCAAGAGAGACTATGTAAAGGTTCAAATTTCCAATGATGAATGTCATTATATTGTATACTTAAAATCTACCAATGATTAGAATGAATAATCGATAATGTAAAATAGGAAGAAAAGGTCCAAAGGGGTAGGGGTAGTGGGAGGGGCAGGGGAAAGGAAAGAAGGGAAAGGAAAAATGCTGAGAAATGGAAAAAATGGAAATAAAGTCTTTGTAAATAAGGAAGTGCGGAGGGCGTGAAGGGAGGGCTAGGAATGGGGAAAAAATAAGAACCAAGATGTAAAGGTACAATTCCCAATGAGAAATGTAATTGTGTTGTATACCTAATACGTACCAATAAAAGAATTTAATTACAAATTATTGTATTGATTATTTATTGAAATAAAGACCATGAATTTCAGACTAAACCTCAGTTTCATTCACTGGTAATTAAAGTTATGTAGAGACAGAGGGTTGCTAATCTGAGCAAAGGACTCATTGAAAACCAAATTTTAGGGCAATTTACAAAGTATTTTAGAGATGCAAGATATGATTACAAAATATGGTAAATATTTAAATTTTAAAATATTCTACAATAAAAACACATTTCCATTAGTCCTCCTTAGAGGACTCCCCCTCATTTAGAGCACACTTTATCCCATTGTTCTTACCACTTTCTGAAGCAGTTCTGGAGCACTCCTTCGTGAGTGCCTTTAGTTGTGCTGTCCTGTTCACCTCAATATCTTGAAGTGACTTAAAATATTTACCTTTCCTGAACATTTTGACTTTGGTGAGGAGCCAGAAGTCACACCGTGCCAGATTCAAGCAATCAAATAGATGACGTAACACTTTAATATTTTTGTTTGACAGAAATTTCCATAAACATTTTCAGTCATGGGGACATTAGGGCAGCCACCAAAATACACTCCCTAAAGAGAGTTTCCATAAGTGCTCTAGAAAGCAGCAAGAATAATGGGATAAGTATGGCCAACGAGGGAGTATTTTGAGAGAGATTAATGGCAATTTGTCTTTTATTGTAGTGCTTTTTAAAATTCTTAACCATTTACCATATTTATTGATCAGATCCCATATAATCTTAAGGAAGGATATTATTAAAATTGTCTCTCAACCCTAATATGAATTTGGGCATAATTCATAGGCACCTGCAAAACTGATGAAATTGTTGCTATAATTTGGGTCTAGATGTCCCCCCAAAACCTCATGTGGTCATAGGTGGCTGAATCAAGTGTGTGTTATGCTGGGATTAAGGGCATATGATTGCTAAACCAATATACTGATTGGCTTGGCACTGACCTAATCCCTGTAGTCTGGATAAGATAAAAGGGGCAGAAAGACACTGTTAAGTTCCCTTGTTTGTTTTTGTTGTCTTCTGCTGCCATGAACTATTGCTCTTCTGCCAAGTACCACCCTGCCTTAGAGCCAGCCAATAATGGACTGAATCCTCTATACACTGTGAGCTACATAAATCTTCCCCTCTTTAACTTTGGATATCGGATATTTTCTCTCTGCAATGAGAGAAAAGTAACTAAGTCAGAATTTGGTAACAGAGTGGGGTTGTTGCTGTACCATTACCTGGCCATGTGTTTCAAGAGCCTTTGAAACTGGCTTGTGGGAAGGGGAAGAGTTTAGGAAAGATTCAGAGATGCTGGTGCATGATGAATGCAAGAGTTGTGGATCCAGGAAAGCTCCCACCCAGATTTCAGAAGAACGCCTGGGAGGCCAGGTAGTGTAAGGGATAATAAATTTCATAAAATAAGAGAAAAAAACCTCTGTCTTTCTGATGACTTTCTTTACCATGTACTTAGGCATTGCTCTAAGCTAGACTTTTTCAAATGACCACATATGTCTAAATCCAGATCAATGCCTGTTTCATATGGTTCTAGAATGGGGGATGTGTATAAGAGAATGATCAAGATGAAATATGTATGTGTACTAATTCCCTAAAATGAATGTAATTCTTATATATCAAAACAAACAAAAGGGAATGATTTGTGCATGCTTAAAGGTTGAAAACCAAGAAGAAAATAAAGAAGATCAGGAAGAGGACAAGGGGAAGAGAAAAAAAAGAAAGAATATACACCCCAAATCATATGTGCACTTTAAAGCCTAAATATTTACTCTCTGACTTTTTACAGAAAAATTGTACCTATCCATGTTATATTCATTGAATTAAAATATTATTTGTTTTTACAGAAAGACAGAGAAAGAAAGAAATCTAATGGAAACTATACATACGATAACCTTTCTATAAACGATTCTAAAATGTTGCTCAATAATGAAGTGACTGAAGACTTCACCTGAAGAATAATATATGTAGATGTTATTGAATACATTTCACTCTTTGTGAAAATGAAAAACTGATTATATTAACCATTATTGAGCCTAACATTGCCTATAAAATATGAGGAACTTGAAATTTAAATGAATAGGAGAATAAATACAAAATGCATAGCTAATGTAACTACAATGTTTAGGGACCTGAGATAATATATAAAGATTCACAGTCTTACAAAATAAAATCCAAAGATTTAGAAAGAGAGGTTTTAAATTCTAGAATCAAATTTGTTGCTTTCATTAGGGTAAAGTATAGATTTATTTCACTGTTATTTACTGTTATTTAGCCAGTAAAATGAGAAGGCTTACCCTAATTTCTTTCATTTCCCTCTGGCACTAACATTCTTTTAATAAACAGCATGAGTTCCTAATAAGACATCCCTTCTTCACCTTGACTTTTCTAAGCTCTCCATTAGAAATAAAGTGGCCAAGCCCAGCCTAAGAAAGAAAAAGCTATACATACAGCTGATTTCCTAACCTTCCCCAGAAAAGCTATGAGGACAAGTCTTATAATTTACCATGAGAAATGTAGTCCTCCAAATCAATTTCTGAAAGCTCCATTCTTGTTTCTAAATCTGTCCCTTTATGTCTTCTCTTCTGGTAACCAGATGGGGTCTAAGAGGAGGTGAGGACTTCAACTCAGAATAGATTATAGGTTTGCTGACTCCCATCACAGAAAAATAATATTCAGGACATACCAGTGAAAGGGACAAAAAGATTCATTAGGCAAACTTAAAGAAGTGCACATTCAGAGAGAATAGGATGCAGCTCTCAAGAGAGGCAAATTATGTTCTGAGGCTGGGCATATTTACGTTTTCAGGGGTGGCAGTATGTGGAATTTGTGAAATTATGGAAGGGTTGGGCTCAATATACAAGTACAAGGCTATGAGACAGATTGAATGTGGAAAGGTAGTGACCCATTCACAGGTAAAATGTCCAATTTATAGGAGAAAAGGCATGAACCCAATCTATTATATTTTTTAAGATTTAAGAATCTAGAAGTATGTAGTCTGGAAGGGAAAATTTATTAGCTGTAGTTTTTCTTTTAAGTACAATTTTAAAATTGATGTTCCTTGTCTCCTTTCTACCTATCTGTATTTCGTTTACCCTACCTTACTCTTACTCAGTAACTCACACTTTCACATCTATGGGAATCCTTCTCTGAATGTGTCTAGCACTCTCTTGCTTGGATCTAAATACACCTGGATTTCCAGGGAGGGATGGTGCTACTTCCTTAGTTATTTTGTATGTTGACTGCTTTTTTGTCATTGTTTGGTTGGATTTTTCTTCTTAACTCTATCAAAAGTCCTAGAGGTAAAAACCTCTCCTAATTTTATAACATTTGGCCTCATCTTCCTCCAAAAACAGAGGGTGAGTTTCACAGAGTACTGCTCTCCACTCTCTGAGGCAGTGGGGTTAGACCTCTTAGCAGAGACCATGCCCCACCTTCGCTGAGAGAACAAGCACACAGATTACTGCCATTTCCCCATCACTGTTGTTTTCATCATTCCTAGTGCCCTCAACCTCCATAAGCAGAATCTCCGAGCACCTCATCCCCTAAGTTCCTTGGCCGTAACTCCGTAGAATTTTTTCTTTCAATTTTAACTCAGGCTCTAGATGCACTCTGCTTATATTTTTTATCATCAAATACATTTTAGGCATTATCAATAACTCATTAGGTAAAATAACCCCAATTTCCAAGGCATGGGATTCTCTAATAAGTTCCTCTTATATTTTCAGTCAAGTTATGAAAGGAGCACAACCCTCCACATTTTTACTATTAGGAATTTCTTGGCATAGATTTGACCATCTTTTACAATGTCCCTACCTCTCTCCTGAACTTACTTTACATTTTAAATTATTCTGATTTTATGGTCTAATGAACAGTTCAATTAGTACTCATCATGCAGCTTTAATTTTTTCACCTGAAAATATTTTACATCCCTGAGATTTTCACCTGACAACACCACAAATCTGCTTAAGTCATGTTCTCTATTTTGTGCCATCATATATGCAACAAAATGTGATTAGAGAAAAAAAGAAAACAAAGAATATAGTTGTGTGTGTGTGTGTGTGTGTGTGTGTGTGTGTGTGTGTGATGCTGGGAGCTGAACACTGAACCCAAATCCTCACGCATTCTAGGCAAACACTGCACCACTAAGCTACAGCTCCACCCTATACTGATGATTTTAATACCAATTCCAAAATTGTGAAGTAAGCCTCCAGCACCACTCAACAATCTTGTGGTAGTCTTTCTCACCAAGTTACCCTCCTCTTCTCCAAGATTGTGTCATAGTTCCTCACTTCTTCAAAAACCTACCACACCGTGGGCCTCTTTGTTCTATATTGATTTTTAATCATATATTTCCACTGTGTCTTCACTTACACTGTTTTCCTTGGGGTAAGGTAAGGTATATGTTCCTTGATTTTGTCTAAATCCAACACATCATGTTTATACTTTGGCCCCTTTTCAACTAAACAAAGACTGTGCTTATATATTTTCCCCACCTTATTAATTTTTTTCATCCTGCCAGAATGATGTAATCAATACTCTCCAACAAAACAAAAGTATGTTCTTTAAACCAGTAGTCTTTACAGCCTCATCTCCTGTTTCTTTGACTCACTCCAATCAGATATTTATCAGGACCATCCACTGAATTTGACCTTGTGAAGATCACCCGGGAACTCTGTTATTTATCAATGACACAGTCAACCACTCCTTCCGCTTAAAATATTTTCTGTTTTGTTCCAAAACACTGGTTTCTCCTTTGCAGTCTTGTATGCTGACTCCTGTCTGTGGGACCTTTGGATGTCAGAGCTCTCTAGTGTGCAGTGCTCAGTCCTATCCTTCCCCTACTTCCAGTGTATTCTCTCAAACCCCAATTTAAAATATCTTTTCAATACACATCTGATGGATGGGTGAACAAATTAATATGAAATTATGCTAGAATTAATCAAAGAGCCACTTGAGAGTCTTTATCTTGGTTAAGATTCTAGGAAGAAAGGCTCATTCAAGAAGTTTTGGATAAATAATTCAGAAATAGAGTTGGAAACTCAACAGTTAAGTGATCGTAACACATACAATCTTGACTCCCAAGTTTTAAGTCATCTCTGCTCATCTATAAAACTGTCCACCTGACATCTCCAAGGGGAAAACTAACAGGCTTCCAAATTCTCAAGCTTAAAATAGAACTCGATTCCATGTCTTTCCATCACCACATAATATTTGAAAATAAAACAAATCTACCTCACCTATACTCCTCTGCATGTTAATAAATGGCACCACTATTTAATCAGGCCAAATAGCTGAATATATTCTTGTCTTCTTTCTCTCTTTTCCCAAATCAAGTGGTTCTGTTAGCTCTGCCTGTAGAACAAATGGCAAATCTGGATATTTGCAATTTCTAGAGCTTCTATATGACAACTAACATTAGCCTAACTCATTTTCAGTTCTCCTTTGGACATTTTATATAGATTAACTTTTCTGCTCTAACACATTCCCATGTTTTGTTCTTCAATCACAAAATTCTTTTAAATATGTATTACAGTTGACTCTCGAGTTACGAGTGGCCTGACATATGAACAAGTATGGTTATGACTGACATTTTAGTTTTAACTTACTAACAAAGTCTTGAGTTATGACCTGAATGCTGGCCACTTGGGCCTCCAGAGGCCCTCAGATACAAATGTAACCTTTAAAGAGTTCTGGAAGGAACATTATAGCATCATTTCCTGTGTGGGGTTAATTGAGAAATCCTGGGCCAATGTTTCTCTAAGGACACTGAGATTTGCCTATGGCTGGTAGAGGAGCCTGAGCCTTCAGTTGACCTACTTCCGTTACAACCACCCCTCACAAACAAATTAAGTTTGTAAGTCAAAGGTCCACTCTATTACTTATCTTTTCCACTAGAATGTAAATTCAATAAAGGCAAGGACTTGTTCCAGCATCTAAATTAGTACACGACATGGAGCATGTTTCCATCTATAGCATTGAAAGAAATACTTGGGATTACTTTAAGAATCCTGTTAGAGCCTGATTTGTCTGAGGTTAGTGATTAGAGTTGCAGTTGAGAACAGAGACTGACCTTATATAAATCTTTTTTTTTTTTTGGTACCGGGGATCGAACTTGGGACCTTGCACTTGCGAGGCAGGCGGCAGAACCACTAAGCTAAATCCCCGGCCCTGACCTTATATCAATCTTGATACATTTCTGATATTCTGAGTAAATAATCCCAGAAATATTACATGTATTATATGGTTGCCTCATTATGCAATAAATCAGTCACTTTTAAGCACATTTGACCCTACTCCTCATACATAGGTATATTTTACCATTATAGCATAATTATCAATGCCTGAGTTTGCATAAACACATATAATTGAATGAAAGTTCTGCCAAATATTTATCTTTCTATGTATAATATATTCCTATATGTTCAACTGAATTTTATTCCATTGTACTCCATTTTGATTTCATTATATTTTATTTAAAAAATTATCTTCCATACTAATACAATTATTTTATGATTCATAATGATTTTTAATTAAAACATTCTTTCCAAAGTATTATGGGTTACAAGAGAGTTTAATAAAAAAATCACAAGGAAATAATCATCAGAAAATAAATTTTGTCTCAACCTGAGGAAGGAATTCTAAAGATGAACTTTGTCACACCATAATCCTAAATCTTTCAAGAAAACAGGTAACACAGAATGATGATACCCTGTATATTTGTGCATATTTGTATTTATGTGAAGTTTTAATTACACATTTTGTTTGGTAAACATAAAATAAATTCAGGTTGAGCAATCATAGAATCTAATATGCTCCTGTTTCTAGCACATTTCTATCCATTTAATTACCTCTAAATTATGTAGAAATGTTCATATTTTGTAGTTCAGTTTCAAGCAAACAAAGCAACAGAAGCGATGTTTTTCATACTACAGATTTTGTAGGGCAAGGACAAAGTGTAGGCGTGATGACTGGACAAAGCTTCCTTTGGTTTAATCAGAGGCTTAGAGTGGGGCATACTCTGCACAAACATGTGTAGTGTTCTGTGAAATGTCAAAGTAAAACCTGCAAGCCTTGAACATCAAATGCTTAGGTCAAAACAATCAACATCTGGATTTACCTAGAGTGGCTATTGAAAAAATATCCCAATGATAAAAATTAGCCAAAAATCTAAAGACATATTTCCACAAGTGTAGAAAATAAAGAGTGATTTGACATACAGGGAAAATGAAAACTTTATTCTAAAATAAACTGTGGGAGGAAAGGTTGAGTGCCAAAGGAAAGCTATACTTCTTCTTTTTTAAATTTTTTATTAATTTTATCAGTACAATTTAAATATATTGCATTTATCAAAGGGAATTTATACCTGTACATGGTATATCATGATTCCTCTTTTTCTCCCAATTCCCTCCCTTCCCTCACACCCCCCCTCCCTTGCTATTTTTCTTCTTAAAACAAAATCATTGCATATTTGAAAAATACATCTTTATTGTAGTACAAAGAATTATTTTTGAAGGCTATGTAATGTCATCTCTAACAGACATTCACCGATCTATACTGATAATTTCAAGATTAAGAAGGAGAAATATGAGCTGATATTCAGTGTGTTTATCAGTATATTATGAATTTTATCACTATGTTCTATATCTAATATAGTTTAAAAGTTTCTAGAAATTTTGTAAATATCAAATAATTTTCAGAAACTAAATTTTTGTCTTTTATAATTTTATTTTTGTCTTTCAAAAAAGTGGATGTAAATCACAGATTAAAATAGTTTAAAATAAGTGTATTTTAATGAAATAGAACAAAGTCCATGTAAGAAGGCTACAAAAAGACACAAACACACACACAGAGTAAATATGATTATACACAAAAGTTATCAGAATTTTTAAGCAGTAGATATAGATCTAAATCTTCTGATATTACAAAAACAGCCAAATTTGTTTATTTTTTGTCCATCAACAAAAGTCATCTATACATTTGATTATATTTTATTTTCTATCAAGGGAAATCCTCTATATGTGTCAATCTAAAAAAAGAAAAACATGAATATTTTATTTATGCTAAAACAAGAAATTGTTCTATGGATAGATATATATGGAACAAAGACAAAATCCTATCAAATATATTTTTAAATAAATCTTAAAAGAACAGCAGCAACAGAAACAAAATATTTTCATCCTGATATTCCTCCCAGTGACAAGTCATTTCTAAAATGAGTAGAAGCATAAAGTACTGCAGGAACTCCTGGCAATTTATATACTAAGTTATATATATCTCTGAAAAATTAAATTAGTAAAACATCCCATATATTAAATATTGTACCCAAACATGTTTTGCTTTGAAATTTAACACATGCTTAATTCTCTAATTTTTAACCTTAGGACTGTTTCATAAAAAATGTGATAAGATCAAAACCTTTGGATATCAGAGTTAAAAGTGAAAATGCTTTTACAGGTTTCCTTACATTGAAATTAACAAATAGCAAGGCAGAACAGGCAGAAAAGATGACTCTAATTTAAATGTGATCAAATTCTCTTTCTCCTTATTCTTTGGTTAATACCTGAAAATCCTAAATTAATACTATTTCTTTGATTAACTTTTTAAAATGCAAATAATCCTAAAATGACTAGCATTTTCACATGACATTAGACATTAAGACTAGTGATTTTTTGGTAAAATTTCCTAAAAGGAAATTTAATTGGAGAAAAAGGGGCCATGTGGGGCACACAGGCATAAAAGAAGTGCTAAGAGTTCAAGCTAAAAGTCTACATAGCCATAAAATTTAATGCATGGTGATAAAGCTTTGAATTTCTGAGGTCAAATTTTGAAATTAGATAAGAATTGGAAGGATTTAAAAACCTAACAATTAAAAAAAACAATTCTCTAAAGTTCTTAGAGATGGTATAATTCATGTTATGTATATTTTAAAACAATGGTCTAACAATGTACTTGGATTATACCAGTGGAGTGGTTGTGTATGACTGCTTTTCTATAAAAAGGTTTTAAGAAAATCAAGCAGAGCTTAAATGTCAAGGAAACAGATTTTATGGTGAATTATACTGATCCATCACTTTAATTCTTACACTACAAGAACATTCATTAGAGTAACACAGCTGCTCTTTCTATCCTAATTTTTTTCTCAGGACAGAAGGGATTTATATAACCTTTTGCTCTCTTTTATCTGGAATGGTCCTGTGTCAGGCAGAACCTGTCCCATACTGTTGGCGTGGTTATGTCTATAGGGTGAGGAGTAGGGTGAGGCTGCCTTGTCATTTTTCAAAACCCCCTGAAACTACATGGGCAATTCCTTGTATTATTATGGCTATGTATTAGGAAACCAGTTAATTCCAAGAACATAAAGATTATCTTCTGACTCAGAATTTTATTTGGTGATTTGTTAGATTCTTATCTATTACTTAGTGGATCTCAATATGAGTAGAAAATATGACTGTCAAAACTATACGTATCACGCATAGGCTGAGGTCCGTTTGTTTTAAGAAAGTGAAATTTGGGATCAAAATAACCCACAGAGATGTTTTTATTGGTTGCATGACTGTTCACTATAGAAGCTAACCATAGTAATAGGATACTCAGAATTTTAACTTAAAGTCACTGCAACACGGAGCCTCTTCCTGTGTTTTTAACAAGTGGCTATTTCACATAAGCAAGCATGAAGTTCTTGCCATTTAACAAGAGGTGGATCTTAGAAACCAAAGACCTTGCTGATTTTTCACTATCTACCTTAGAGCTAATCTTGAATGCAGTCTTTACTAAAAAGTACAGATTTAGACAGACTATATTTAAAAAGAAACACTTCTATCTCATTAAAGGCTCTCCTTCAAAAAGAGACAATGAGGAAGATAGATCCTTCCCAAATGGGAATGGGATTGAGAGGTGGAGGGAGGGAGAGCCAGGGGAGGGAAAGAAGATAAAAAAAAGAAATCAAGATGTGTTATGTACATGTACCAACTCCACACAAGGAATGTCAATATCATGTACTGCAAACATGTATTAATTAAAAAAAAGAGACAAGGAGGGCCGGGGATTTAGCTCAGTGGTTTCATCGCCTGCTGCACAAGTGCAAGGACCTGAGTTCAATCCCCGGTACCAAAAAAAAAAAAAAAATTATAGAAAGAGACAGAGACAGAGAGAGATGGGGAGAGAGAGAGAGAGAGAGAGAGAGAGAGAGAGAAGGGAAGTGCAGGCCACCTCTTCTGGATTGTTCAGTCGTGTGAGTACATTCCAGAGGGAGAGTAGAACTGTTTAAATGACAAACTCTGAAGAGGGAAGCCTGTGTTTAACTTCAAAGTCTACTAAGGTAGGATACAAAAACTAAAATAGGTAGAAAAGAGACAAAGGAAAATTATGATTTTGAGAAGAATTACAGGTCCAAGAGGCAAAGGTTAGTCAAGTCCTTTTGTTTTCCTTCCAGAAAACATCAAAAAGAAAAGAAAACAAAAAATATTCCTAAGGATCCCAAAGAAACAATAAGCCTGGAAATTAGGCTCTAGGTCCATGCTTTTCACTTGTAAATTGCTGTTCCTCCTACAGGCTTCTACTATCAAGTAAGCAGCAGTATTAGTGGGCAGCGTATCTCAACTTCACATGTGTCAATGGTTTGCATTTAAAAACATGCCTTGTCAAATTGGCAAACTGACAGGCAGCAGGAATACACATCGTAGATTACCCATTTTGAGGACCCCGCCCATGCAAGACCACATAAACATACTCAGCTCTGGACCATGATGCACCTTTCCCACAAGGGTCTTCACTTAATTCTTTCTGAATATGAACTTTGTAAATTTTGCCTAACAAACATCTTGAGTCAGTGAACCTACAACCACTCCATTGGTAGAGTGAGTTGAGGTCTCCACATTGTCTTTAGGAGACCTTGACAGACCCTGTTTAGTAACACTGTATTTTGAATTGTGATCTCTGGCAAATTATCCCAAACATGTTATTGTATATTTATTAAGACCATCAGTATCCAAATCATCAAAATTAAACACTAATTGAAAGTATGAATTATGTATAATAATGATGTCTCAGTGTGGGTTACACAATTATAACACACTCATCATTTTTATAGTTGTTAGATGCCTGGTAGGGGTGTTGGCAATGGAAGAGGCATGGCATATGGAGAAGTACATGGAAAATCTCTGTATCTTCTGCTCAATTTCTCTGTGAACCCAAACTGCTTGAAAACATTTGAATTTTTAAAAAGTGATGAAGATTCCTGGAAATTTAACATAATTCTTAGTTGTATACTAAAATAATTCATCCAGAAGAATCCAGGAAACTGAAAAGATTATATTTAGAGTGGCTCATACTTTGAACCATTGAGCAAATATACCCTAGAGATTGACACAAATCTACAAAGTGTCAGCTTGAAAATTTATCATATTTTAGAGGAGTTTTGGAAGATCATCATAAAATTCTCAAAAGTACTGGATAAATTTGAAGGTGACAGAGCAATTGCAGTCAGGAATGCTTTGTTTTTGCCCATCACCTGTGAAGACAGCTTGAGAAATTTAAGAATGAGGCCTTTAAGAGAAATGCAAAACAAAACAACACCAATGAAAGGAAAGCTTGTCACCAGGATGATAGTCTAGTCTTGGTTTTGTGTTGATGTGTTGAGAAATAATTTGTTACATCTCAAGGATTAGAAAAAATTGAATTGTTTCAACAGTGTTTTTAACAGGTCCAGAATGCACTAATTTGAAATCAATGAATATGTAGGTATCTCCATAAGATGTTATATCATAAAGTATGTTATTATGCCAGGAAGTAAAGGAAAAAGAAAAGAAAAAATAGAGATTCCAAACTAGAAATCACATCAACCCCAAACAAGGCAATGAAGGAGCTGAACTGAGTTCAGAAACATGCTTAATAAAAGACATTGTAGAAAATCTGAGAGGAATGCTAGGAAAGTGTCACCCTTGGAAGTGGTAGCAGAGGAACTTTACTTTCAAAAACATCAATGACAGCTTCACAGATTACTAGCAATGATTTGGCAGTTGACACAAATAGAAGGACATAGATACATGATTTTTTTTTTTCTAGAAGTTTTATCTCAGATGACTCAATAATTCCACAGCAAGAATCAAAGGCATCAGCTAATAGACCTGTAGGGTCCAGCAAAAAAGGGCTCAAAGAAGAAATAAAAATTAGGCAGTTAAAATATATTGCATGGGTGAGGGGGGACAGGTTTAATCTTAACATAAGACCAGGCTTGGCTGATAGTATCTCAAACGTATAAAATTGAAAGAGTTCAGCAATGATTTCTCACTGGCTGGCTGGATCCAAAGTCATGTGTCATATATTCATAAATAAAATTTTTACCTGGGGAGGGAAGAACAGATTCTATTCTCTGAGAGGGGAAACAGTATACAATTAGTGGATTATATCCCAGCAGAGGAATTTAAGTAGTTTATTCTAGAAATCTGATTATATTTTCTAAAATCCTGCTATGCGGGGTTAGTCAAGTTATCTTTTGTTCTATTAAATTGTCTGCTTTCTTTAAAATTGAAGGTGAAGCATCACTTCACATCTCTCTTCAATCTTATGAATTCTCTCCTGGCCAATCTTTGGCTACAGGCAAACCTCAGCTCAGCCCCACATACTGAATCATTTGGGATAAGACTAGGCCCAATACAACAGTGGAACTGTAGTGGAAGTTAGTCTTTTAACTTAAGTGTTTTGAGGCTGTGAACTATCTAAACACAAGGGTGAAAAAACTGATTTTGAACTTTAATTTTTTAGTCTTCCATCTTTAACTGGTAAGGCTTTAATATGCCATTTTATCTTATTGCAGAATTGACGAGCACACTGGACATAGGAATAGACAGAATGTAGGTAGAAAACAGAATACAGGCTCAATTGCTAGTCTAAGATGCAGCAGAGTGGTTGGAGAGATAATTATGAACTACTTCAAAACATTTCAGATCCCTGGAACAAAATCAGCAGTCCACGCAAGTGTCAGAAAGATCCATCCTCAGAAGAAAAGGTAGTAGAGGGGAGCAGTTTTATGAAAGTGGTAGCATAACTATACTTAATAGTCTGACCTGTCTCTCTCAAACAGAGCACGGTACATGTGGGCTGACTATGATTTAATGAAACAAATAAAGTCAAAGGGATGGGCCGGGGATTTAGCTCAGTGGTTCTGGTGCCTGCCTCGAAAGCTGGGGACCTGAGTTCGATCTCCAGTACCAAAAAAATAACAACAATAATAATAATAAAGTCAAAGAGAAAAAATAAAAAAGAATTTAAAGTAAAAGGGAAAAAATAAAAGAGAATTTAATACATCTTTGGAGGCAGAAAAAGGTCCATCTGAATTGATTCCTGTTATTTTACACTTTTCTATGGAAGGAAGAGTAGTATTTTTTTTCTTTCCCTCTGATTCCCATTTCTAAATTTCTTGTTGGTTCTGAGAAAAGGTGGTTACACACACATTGATTTATCAGGCCCTTCAAATCTCTAGACCTTATGTAGAGCAATAGGAGTTTTACTCAGGATGGAACATAAAACCTCTGTGTCTAGGTATGCAGTTTGCCCTCGCCCACACACTCTTGCAACAATTAGATTTCTTTTCTTCTAAAAATTTTGTTGTTATCTCTGTACAAGGAAAAATATAAAATGGCACAATGTGATATTGAAATTTATACAATAGAGACAGATAAATATGGACAAAACAGAGATGCTGAAAAATGTGTATTGGCAAATGTCATTTCAAATTTCCAGGACTTTTGAATCTCAGGCAGCTCTTAGATAAAGGAAAATAAATGAAAAGGAAGAGAAAAAGCAAAGTAAACATAAGAAACATTTAAGACAGACTTGGATCTGTTTTATGTTCCTAAGATAGATGCAGTTAATATAAAATAATATCACTTCATTTGTATGATTAAATGCATTTTAAATACCAACCCAGAGACTTATCTGTTAAATCGTTCTCAAGAAAAAGTGTTAGACATGTTTGTCTTCATAGGATTCCAGTATTTTATATATTTTAGTCTTTTTATATCACATTAAGATGACAGCCTACTAATGATGCACATTTGATTGGCTAAGAACATATGCCATATGGAGTAATTGACAGACAATGTTTGCAATAATTGATTAGTAACCTCAATTCAACTGATGTAGTGTATATGTAGTGTGTACATCAATTCCCTTCAGGCTTTAAATAGACAAATAAAAGGAAAAGAAGGAAAGAATTTAACAAACTACCAACAGTTATGAACTTATTCTTTTTCTAAAAAAAAAAAAAGAGAAAAGAACTTATATGTGGTAATAGAAATGAACATTAGAATTTCTCTGGAGGGAAATTTTCTTCTTGTTTTTTTTACTTTAAATAAAATTCCAATCTACCAGATTGTACATTATAGGAAGTTTTCATACATTCAGTGAGCATTCTTTGCACATCTCATCTGTTTTGTGAATGACATGGGAAAATCATTCTCACTTTTTTTTCCATTTACCATATAAAGAACCCATAGTTAAGTGTACATTTATGGTACAGAAATAGACATTGTGGTGGATTAACTAATGGTCAACTTGGAACTATGAGCTGAAATGAATCTGCATGGTTCTGGGCATGGAAGACTCATCTGAGGATTGTTACCAACAGCATAAAAGGAGAACTGTAGAGGAAGATTGTATGCAGTTGATTTTCCTACAGAAGCTTTCTGAGGCTGGTTTTCCTGATAGGAACTTGGCTGTTCTCATTGGAGGAGGAGCTTTGGTCCTTGCTGTCACTGGGGATGGCTGCTGTTCTTTTCATGGGAGCTCTGGTCTTTGCTGTGAGTGTTGCCTCCCAGCTCCAGTGCAGATCCCTCAGCATGGTGACAAAGATGCTTTACTCCACTGGCGCAGACTTTCTAGCTTCCACCACTGGCCTTTTGGGCCTTCCTGGTGCAGATCCTTGATACAGACTTGCACGAGACATTGCTGTGGGCTCTAGGCCTTTAGTTGGATGTGTGTGGGACATCGCCATGGGGTCCAGGCCCTCAGTTGGATTGGATGGGTCTGTAGTAAGTGATCAAATCTCTTACACACCTCTGGATTTGACTTTTTGGGTGAATATTATAAAATAAAAATGTAAGTTATGTGTCCTTTATTAAATCTATTCCCTTGTAAACCTTGACTACATTCTGTCAGTTTTAGAGTACTGATTCACTACAGAACTCGGGTTCTTTAGCTTTCCACACTCATATCAACAGTGCTTCATGATTTTGCCATACTCGACGTATTTATTTCAGTAAATCTTTTATTTATTTATTTATTTATTTTTTAGTACTGGGGGTCAAACTCAGGACCTTGCACTTATGAGCCAGGCACGGTGCCACTGAGCTAAATCCCCGGCCCTATTTCAGCAAATCTTGATGTTACAGGCAATCTTCAAAATTTAAAAGCCAGAAAATTTAGTAAAGAAGAAAAATTTAAACCTAAAAAACTGTTAATCAAATTTGAGACAATACAAACTGCTTGATGCATTCTTTACTTCCAACTACTTATGCTTAAAATCACCAGTTTCCCCACAGTCAGTAGTTAGAATTTCATCAAAAAATTCTTCCATAAAAAAACTGTTTAATTTTCCACTACAGGGAAGGAGGGTTTGATCTTTTATTAAACATTTTATGGAAAAGTCTAAAGTGCTTTCAATTATTTATTGAATTGAAATCCAGGCCTTGAAAAATGCCAGCATCACACACACACACACACACACACACACGCACTCACGCACGCACGCACTCACATACACAATATTATCAGCCCATTGAGTGCCATTTGGTCATAAAGTGCCTCTGTAGCAACATCTCTGGTACAGCTGCTGGTGCTCAGGCAACTTTTACTACAGTATAAAGTCATTTATTACATTTCCTTTATGATGCTAATGTATTGTGGCCTGTTACTTTATTGATCCCACTGTGATAAAGACTGAAATATATGACATTGTTCAAAGAAAGTATGTATACACAGAGAGAGAGAGACCTAATAACAACCTGTTGCAGTAAAAATCACTTAAACTTAAAAGGTCCATAAAAATATTAACAAGAGGTATCAAAAAGGACATATGCTTGTGGTATATTTTAGTCATTTTTTCATTTTCCCCTTAGGGTTATTTTTAAATCGCTCTTTATCAAAGTATACAAAGGACTATATGAGTATCTGACTTTTTTCTTAATTACAGTATCATTGTGTTAGAAGATTATATGCAATCCACTAAGAGGAACAATAACTATATAATTTCTAAATAATCATATGAAAAGAAACAAAGTCATTAAAAGATAATAATGTCCATGGACTCAAAGGTACACATAATTGATAATTACATCTTGTTCCAATTGTCTAAACCTAACTCTCCCTATGATACAATTGTACATAAAGAGAATGCAGTTTTCTATGGAGAAAAAATCAATTACATTAATTAACTGCTGCCATGTGCTAAAGTTTATTTAGCAGTTAACACCTACAGCACTACAAATCTGAAGGGGAATTTATTCCCAGACTGGAGACCTATTGTGGAGCTGCTTGGAGTTTGCCCAGTCCTTTTCCTCTTTAGGCGCCTTCTTTTACTCTTTTAAAAGGAGGGGAAGGATGTGGGCAGAGAAAACTGTTCCAAAAAGAAGCAAAAGTCCAAGGAAACTGTCTACTTCCTAAGCAGTTCTTAAAGATAAACATTCTTTTAGTGACTTTTTATGATATTTAATTTTTCTCCAAAAACAGTCATAATCAACAGGTAACATTTAAGGAAAAGTTTACATGTGTTTTTAAAAAATTATATTAAATTAAATTCCAATCTCGATAATTTTACCCCCCTAATTTAAATGTATTTATAGCTGTCAATATGGTTTATAAAATTAATAACAATAGGATAGTAACATTTTAATAATGGATCTAAGTATTACTATAGCACCTATCTGACTCAATATGAACATCACTTGTGGAGCTGGATAGATTTGTATCTTGTTCTCTCATTTAAGTAAGAACTAGAATAGTCTCGGTAAGATTCCTTTTTATGGAGCTTCATAATACATCATCATGCCTTTCAATATGCTTTTAGTTTCAAGATGAATAAAAAGGCAAAAAAGGGAGTTATTTTCTTGAAGTTTAGAATTCCTAGTACAGATGAAGAAGTACACTGGGTACATTTTTCTTATGGCTGCCACATATAGAAGTAGCACAGTGTGGGCTGTTATTGTGTCTAGGGATGCAATTTGATTATAGGCAGAGTAAATTGAGACACCCTGTCTTCCATATTTACCTCAAAAATGAAATCAGTTTTCTAAATTTTATCTAATACATTCCTATGGAGTACAAGTTGAGATAAAACAGAAAAGCTATATGCATACCTATTTAAATATAAAAGAACTAGAAATCCATTAGATAATAAACTTCTTTATTTTGGTAAGAATATTTAATATGGGATCTGCCCCATTAACAAATTGTTAAAACTACAATACAGTATTGCAGACTACAGGTACAAACTTGTCCAACATATACCCAGAGCTTATTCATCTTGCTTGATTACAATTTATACTCTATGATTAATAATTTTCATTTACCCCACCCCACTAATCTCTTATAACCACAATTCCACTCACTGATCCTACAAATTTGACTATTTTAGATACCTCATATAAGAAGAATCATGCAATATTTGTGTTTTTGTAATCACCTTATTTCACTTAGAATAATGATCTCAAGGTTCATTCTTGTTGTAATGTATATCAGGACTACCTTCCTTTTAAAGGCTGAATAATATTTCATTGTGTGTCTTTACCACATTTTTTTCTGCCATTTATCTGCTGATGGACACTGAGGTTGCATCCACATTTTAACTACCACAAATAATGCCACAAAAATATGGGAGTGTTGATTTTTCCGTAATACTCATTTTAAGTATTTTTGTGTAAATATTCAAAAGTGGGATCATATAGTACTTCTGTTTTTAAGTTTTTAAGGAATCTTGATACTATTTTCCATAACAGCTGTACCACTGGATTCCCATTTTCACCTCCCTGTGCAGTATTACTAAGTAATACTCTTCATATCATATTTTTCATTTGATTTTTTGAGGGGTGTATCTTTGAAGAAATGTCTATTCAGGTCCTTTGTACATTTTTTAGCTGAGTTATTTCATTATTGATTTGCAAGATTTATATTTTAGAGATTAAATTTTTCTTAGATACATGGTTTGCAAATATTCTCTCACATTCAAGTTTTTATCCATTTTAAGTTCAATTTGTATGTAAACTAAAATATGGTTCAAATTCATTTCTTGTATATTTACACTAATTTTAAAGCACTGTTCACTGGAAGTCATATTCTTTCCTCATTGTGTATCCTTGGCAACTAAAGATCACTGTACCCTAAACGTATAGGTTTATTTTTAAGAACTCTATTTTGTTCTATTGCTATACTCTATATGTTTGTCTTTGTGCTAGTATCATATTCTTTTTTAAAAATATGTAAGGTATACAATATGATGTTATAATATATATACACATATAATAAATAGCTAGAGTGAAATAATTTAAGATACAACCATCGTCTCATATACAGTTGCACTTTTTTTTTCTTCTATGGGGAAAGAGTAGCTATAATGTACTCTTAGCAAAATTCCTAAATATAATATTTTTATTGTAATTGCTGAAGATAGTACCCAGGGCTTCACACATGCTAAGCGAGAAACCTACCACTGAGCTATACTCCCAGCCTCCTAATTCATTATTCTTAAATACAATCTTCACATTGTGCCTTAGATCTTTCAACTTTTTCATCATGTATCCTTGATACTTTATATACCTTGAGCTACATCTCCTCATTTTTCCTTCCCTCATCCAGACTTTGAAAATAATCAATTTCATTCCCTATTTTTGTATATTTTACCTCTTTTTATGGATTGCACATATACATGAAATCACACAATATTTTTCTTTCTATGACTGGCTCATTTCTCTTACCATGTCCATTTGTGTTGTGGCAAATGTCAAGACATCTTCCTTTTTCTAATACTGAATCTGTTTGTCTATCTATCTATTTATCTATCTCTGTCTATGTATCTGTATCTGTATATCTCACAGATTTTTTTCCATAGGTCCATTAATGGACATCAAGGTTATTTCCATATCTTGGCTATTGTGAATAATGCTGTAATGAATATAGGAGTGCAGGTATCTTTATGAAATGGTGTTTTTTTTTCTTTGAACATATATCAAAAGAAAGATCGCTGGATCATATGGTATTTCAGTTTGTAACTTCTTTAGAAACCTCAATATTTTTTTTCTTAATGGCTGAAACTGTCCACATTCCTCTGGATTGCAAAGGATTCCTTTTGTCCATACCATTACCAAAACCAGTTATCTCTTGTCAATTTGATAATAGCTATCATCTTAAGGCTGATATAGTATTTCATAGTGGCTTTGATTTGCAATTCAATGATAATTAATGGTATTGAGCATCTTTATGTTCCTATTGGCTATTTTTATGTCCCCTTTGGAGAAACAGCCATCCAATTATTCACTCTTTTTAACTGGGATCTGTTTTCTTGTTACTGAGTTGTAGTTCTTTGTAAATATTGGATGTTAATCCTTTATCTAATCCATAGTTTGCAAATATATTTTCCCCATCTGTAGGAAATCTTTTTCATTCTTTTGATTGTTTCCATGCTTGATTTAGCTCTATTTATTTTTACTTTTGAAACTTGAGCTTTGAAAATGATATTCAAAAATCATGGCCATACCTGGAAGGAAGCTCCCCGGCTGCCTTCCCATGCTCCTAGGGCAGAGAAGCTGAGCCAGTCCCAGCAGCCAGAAGGAAGCTCCCCTGCCGCAATTCCAAGCTCCTAAGGCAGAGAAGGTGAGCCACATGGGAATCAGAAGCACTGCTGCCCCTCTCTGTGGAAATAAGAAGACACACAAACAAGCCTCAAAAACAGAGTTCTGAATCACCTACAGCAACCCCAAAGAGAAACAAGATGGAACACTCTGATACTCAACCACCTGGACTCTCTGAACTGGCAACAAAAGAGGATCTGGGAAAAATGAAAGCAGAAATAATTACTCAGATAAAGGCAAAGATTGTGCTCATGGTGCAAGATGTGATTTATAAATCTAGAGAGGACACAGATAAAAATATAGAGGATCTGAGGAACATGATGGAATCCGAACATAGGAAACAAATGGAATGTATAAAACAGATGCAAACAGATTTCCAAGAGATAAAAAACTGCATCGAAAGTCTGCCCAGCAGAATGAAACAATGTGAGGATAGAATTTCAGATATAGAAGAAAAGATTGCAATTAGTGACCAGGAAAAGAAAATTGTCTTTAAAATTGTAAAGGAACATGAGAAATCAATGCAGCAGCTGCTAGATGATGCAAAGAAGAATAACATAAGACTGATTGGAGCCAATGAAGAAAGAGGAGAGAGTGCAGATGACATAAAAAAAAAACTGTTCACAGAAGTGATGGCAGAAAACTTCCCAAGGAGAGGAAAAGAACATGACATACAGATAAGTGAGGCAGATAGGACTCCAGCTAGCCTTGATCAAAAAAAAAAAATCTACACATAGGCATACAATAGTTAGGATTCCAGAAATCCAACAGAAGAACAAAATTCTACAAGCAGTGAGAGAAAAGAAACAAATCATATACAAAGGAAAGCCCATCAGAATCACAGCAGACTTCCCAATGCAAAGCCTCAAGGCAAGAAGAGCTTGGAGTGATGTATTTCAAGCCCTAAAGGAAAACAGCCTCCAACCCAGATTGATGTACCCTGCAAAACTATCTTTCAAAATGGATGGAGAAATAAGATACTTTCATGATAAAGAGCACCTCAGGAACGTTATGAATATCAAACCAGCACTCCAAAAAAATTTTAGACAATACCCTAAGAAAAGACAATGAGGATCACAACCCCAGGAAACCCAGAAGAATGAATCCATTGGGCATGACAAATTAAATGCAAAGGGGGAGAATACAACAAAAAGAAAAAGTCTTGACAAGGCTTTTAAAACTTTTAGCTTCATCTCTCTAATGAGTGTATAATTCAATCTTGTTATTGTACTGATTAGTACTTTTCTGATTCTAGAATTGCACACCTTTCCTTGTGTTATACTGGCTATTTATCATCTTCTTATCTCTACTTTTTAATTGGGTTGTCTATTAATGAGCTCTGAGAAGTCTTTATATATTCTGGTCATAGGTTATATGCATTGTAAATATAGTCTGTTTAAGGACTATTTTTCATTTTAATGATGTCATTTAAAGTTCTAAATTTTGATGGAATCTCATTTATCAATTTTTTTTCTTTTATACATCATGTCTTTTGTATCCTAGGTAGTTCTTGCCTACCCTGAATTCATAAACATTTTCCCTTCTAATTTCTTCTTAAAGTTTTATACTTTTAGGCTTTCTTATTTAGGCTTATAGATCCCTTCAAGTTATTTTTATGTATGGGAAAAAAAGGGTTGAGGTTAATTTTTTATGTATGGATACCAGGTGCTCTAGTGCCATTTGCTGAAAACACTATCTCTTCCTTGGCTCTTGAATTGAGTTTATATTCTATAAAATGCTAATGTTAAATAATCTTTCAAAACTCAGTGGACCATATATGTGTGGTTCTATTTCTAGATTCTCTGTTTTATTCCAATGATCTATATGTCTTTCCTTACACCAACACTGCCTTGATTACTGTAGATTTAGAAGAAGTCTCAAAATTAGGTACTAAACATCTTCCAACACTATTTTTGTTTTTGTTTTTACTTTTCTAGGTCCTTTGTACTCCTACATAACTTTTAAATTTCAATATCCAATTCTTCATTTATAGCAAGTATACACAGACCTGAATTTTTATATATACCTTGTGTTTTCTAATCAAATAAATTCAAATACAAATTCTCAGGGCTCCTAGAGATTTCTTAGTATTTTCTCTGTAGATGATCATTTCATCTACATATAAAGATTTTGCTTCTATCTTGCCAATCCTATCCTAGTTGTGTCATTTTATTGCCAGACTATTTTGGTTGGGCCTAGGTTTCAAAGTTTAATGGACAGATAAAGAGTAAGCATATCTGCCCTTGTTCTCACCTTAAGGAGAAAGTATTGCATCTTCTCCATTCATATAAGGCATTCTCACTGGAAGTATGGAGTACATGTCTGTAATCTATTGAGAAGGTTCTGTTAGTCTCTTGATAGCTTTTACCATGAACAGCTGTAGAATTTAGTCCAATACTTTTTCTCCAACTAGTGACAGGATCATATGGCTTTTTCCTTTCTTCTGTTAAAATGATGACTTTTGGGCGTGGATTTTCCAATGCTGAACCAACACTGCCATCACTATAACAAAACCACTTTCTACATACTGCCAGATCTTACTTCTAGTAGTTTGTTTTGTTAAGCAAATTTCTATCTATGTTCATACTTTTTTCTTCTATTATCTTTATCTGGTTTTAGGATTAGCACAATGTTGATTTCCTAAAATGAGGGGAGAAGGGTTCCATCTTTTTTCTGCTTCAATTGTTTGATATAATTTAACAGTTAAAATGTATATGAGCCTGCTGTTGTCATATAGGTAGGTTTTCAAGCTAGGAATATACTTTCTTTAATAGGTGCTGTTCAAATTTCTTATTTTCTCCAGAGTTAGTTTCATTAATTTGTCTTCCAAGGAACTTCTTGGAAGTTGTCAAATTTATTTCAAAAAAGATTTTTGTAATATGCTTTCTATATCCTTTTAAATTCTGTAAAATCTGTGGTAATGTCTCCTAGATCTTGGTATTATAATTTTAAAAATGTATACTTGATATTGTGTAATAGGAAGAAAAGGTCTAAAGGAGCAGGGGAAGTGGGAGGTGTAGGGGAAAAGAAAAAAGGGAAAAGAAAAAATATGAGAAAAGGGAAAAAATGGAAACAAAGTCTTTGCAAATACAGAAGGATGGAGCGGGTGATGGGAGGGCAAGGGAAGGGGAAAAAAATAAGAACCAAGATACTCATGTAAAGGTACAAGATCCCAATGATAAATGTAACTGTATTTTATATCTAAAATGTACCAATAAACTTAATGGGGAAAAAAATTCATGGCCAAAGCCCTTGTCAAGAAGCTTTTCTTCTGTTTTCTCCTAATATTTATGGCTTCGGGTCTTACATTCAAATCTTTTATCATTTTAAGTTTCTTTTTGTGAATAGAGTTAGATAAGGGTCTGAGTTTTTTATTTTGCATTGGGAAATTTTATTTTGCATTAGCTCTTTTTGATGCCCTTGTGAAAAATTAGTTGGCCATACCTGTTTAGATTTACTTGTGTGCTCTCTTTTGCATTCTACTGCACTGTGTATGTTTTGTCTACTTTTGTTTTGTTTTGTTTTTGCACCATGGATTGAACTCAGGACCTTGCGCTTGCGAGGCAGGAGGTGGAACCACTGAGCTAAATCCTCGGCCACCCTGTGTCTGTTTTTTAATGCCAGACAAATTTTTGATTACCCTTCATTGGAATATAAATTTAAATCAGAAGATGTGATGCTCCCAGTTTGATTTCCATCCCTTTGGAACTGGTTTGGCTAGTTTGGGTCATTTGTGGAGCTACACAAATTTTGTTATTTCATTTCTATTTCTGTAAAGTGTGTCATTGGGATTTTGATAATATTCCAGCAAGTTAGTATATCTTTAGAAACTACAGGCATTTTAACAATATTAAATCTTCTAATCCATTAACATGAAATAACTTTCCATTTATTTTTGTCTTCCTCAATTTCTTTCATCATTATTTTACAGTTCATACAGTTGTCACTGTATAATTCATTCATGACTTTGGTTAAATTTATTCCTATATTAGTTCCTTACATATATATTAATTTTTATAGTATTAGTTTCTTCATTTCCTTCAATTGGTCAGATCATTATTTGTGTATTGAAATGTCATTGATTTTTGCATATTAATTTTCCCATCTCCAATTTTATTAATTTATTTGTTAGATTTCACAGTTGTTTTGGTATAAAACTTGCATTTTTCTACATACTAAATTGTATCTTCTGGAAATAAAAATAAACTTCTTTCTTCCTTTCTAATTAAAATATCTTTGTTTATCTTATTTAATTGCTTTTGATAGCATGTCCAGCATATGCTGAACAAAAGTGGTGAGGGTTTTTGCCTTTTACCAGATCTTAGAGGAAAAGTTTTGACATCAATTTTGAAAGATAGTTTTGCAGGGTACATCCATCTGGGTTGGAGGCTGTTTTCCTTTAGGGCTTGAAATACATCACTCCAAGCTGTTCTTGCCTTGAAGGTTTGCGTTGAGAAGTCTGCTGTGATTCTGATGGGCTTTCCTTTGTATGTGCTTTGTTTCTTTTCTCTAACTGCTTGTAAAATTTTGTTCTTCTGTTGTGTTTCTGGAATGTTAAGTATTATATGCCTATGTATAGATTTTTTTTGATCAAGGCTATTTGGAATCCTATATCCCTCACTTATCTGTATGTCAAGTTCTTTTCTCCTGCTTGGGAAGTTCTCTGCCATCACTTCTGTGAACAGTCTTTTTTTTATGTCATCTGCACTCTCTCCTGTTTCTTCATTGACTCCGATCTTTCTTATATTATTCTTCTTTGCATTGTCTAGCAGGTGCTGGATTGATTTCTCCTGGTCCCTTAGTATTTTTAAGAAATTTTTTCTTTTCTGGTCACTAATTGCAATGTTATCTTCTACATCTGAAATTCTGTCCTCACATTTGTTCGTTCTGCTTTGCAAATTTTCAATGGAGTTTTTTATCTCTTTGAAATCTGTTTGCATCTGTTATATGGATTCCATTTGTTTCCTATGTTGAGATTCCATCATGTTCCTTAACTCCTCTACTTTTTATCTGTGTCCTCTCTAGATGTATTAATCATGTCTTGCAATATGGGCACAGTCTCTGCTGATATCTGAGAAGTGATTTCTGATTTCATTTTTCCAGATCTTCTTTTGTTGCCAGTTCAGGGAGTCCAAGTGGTTGAGTATCGGATTATTCCATCTTGTTTCCCTTTGGGGTTGTTTTAGGTGATCTACAAGTCTGGTTTTGAGATTTGTTTATGTATCTTCTCATTTCAAGGGGGAGGTGCTGCTGGTGCCCACTCAGTTCACCTCCTTAGTGCTGGGGGTGGTGATATAGTGGCCCGGAAGGCTCCTCCTCAGTGCTGGGGGTAGCTGTGCTCCTAGGCGCAGGGAACAGTTTGAAGTGGGTGCTTTCTGCAGGGCTGCTGCCCCACAAAGTGCTCAGTATCTGGGAGGCCCTACTGGTTGCCTTGAGGCTATTGTGATTTTGATAGGGATGGCATTTTAATCTAATGATTTTTGCCCTGAATGGTTTGAATATTTTCACAATTTAAGTTTTCTAATCCATGCATATGGAGTCTTTCTGTTTGTCTCTTTTTTCATTACTTTCATCAGGTTTGTGCAATATTATTGTTTTTATACATTACTAAGAAGGTCATTACAGTAATTGGAAACATCAAAGAATATATTTATTCTAAAATATATGTTTTAATAAAATTATCCTAAAATATAAGAATGCCATAGGTATTCCTTGTCACATCTGTTAATTTGGAAAACATTTTTTCAGTGCTGGGTATCAAACTTTTGGCCTTAGGTATGCTAGGCAAGCACACTACCACTAAGCTACACCATGGTGTCTGGAATATTGTCATAGAAAAAGAAAACACCTGAACATAAAATTTAATAAGAAGAGTCTCTACATTACTGTATTCAATATTTAAGTCTATAAAACAATAATGACAATTTCTTTTTTTTTTTTTGGTACCAGGGATTGAACTCAGGTCCTTGTGCTTGTGCAGCTGGTGGTAAAACCACTGAGCTAAATCCCTGGCACAGTCATGACAATTTCAAAATGAGTTCTTTTATCAATACTATCTAGATAGTAGGAATTCAATACATTATTTTATCATTATATATTTATCTTGTCATTATATATCTAAATGTATTTTGAGCCTACATGTACTATTTTTTGTGTAAGAGATATTTTAATTCAGAAAACCAAGGGGAGGAATGATAGACTTTTTTCAATATGATATGATATTTACAAATCAAATATATATTTTACATAATAGTTGGAGCGTACTTGTGCCACTCAACTTTCTCTTAGTCCCTTGAATGTGTAAATAATTAGTTATTTTAATGTCTCCAGTTATTTGTAAGACTTACATTGAATTATCAGTATAAATATTATTAACTTTATTTTGCAATGCAAAATTACATCACAAAGCATTTTAAGTGGGATGAAGATACTATAAAATTAACACTCTCTTGCTCATAATATATAATAATTTTCTCATCACTAATCAGAAATAGTGATTCACTACCCAAAATACGTTAGAGTGTTTCTGTACGAGGACAGTTTTCTGCAAGAAAAATCACTGTTTTGTCCCATGTAAAGGTATAGTTTATTTCTCCTTTAAGTTTTTTTTTTTGGTACTGGCAATCCAACTTAGGACCTTGCACTTGCAAGCAGGTGACAGCCCCATTGAGCTAAATCCCCGGCCCTCTCCTTTATTGAAGAAAGCACAAACCCTAGCATCAAAGCAGATTCAAGACCTTAGTCATCCCCACTATGACTTTATCAACCAGACTATAAACTCTATTTTCATCTGGATGGGGACTGATTTCTTTCCTTCATGGTATTTAGCACAAATTACACTCAGGTATTTATTTGTTGTTTGCTTTTATTGTCTATATTCTGTTCTAAACTGTAATCAAATCAACCTGAAGGGGTGGGAAGAATGTTGGGTTGGGTCATAGTTGTATCTATGCTACCTGTTGCACAGCTATTAGTAGATACTGTTTGAATGAATTGAAAAGAACAAATCAATGATATTTGTGTAATTTAAATTTTAAACATGGATCTTAATGGATTACTGTGATTTAATATTTTTTAAAGCACTGTGATGGTTATTAGTGCATTACATTAAACATTTATGTTCTGAGTATTTCAAAGAATATTTTACTAGTTTTCAAGCACCACGGCTCTAGATATTGTTGATATTTTTGTGGGTAACTTGAACACATGCAGAATGCAAAATACTTAAGTAAAAGGGATAAATATCCTAGCCTACATATGTGAATTTGTTTCTAAATTCATTTTATTCACATCTATTTGACAAAGGAAATTTATAGAGAACTTTATAAAGAATTGTCACAAATATTGCCCTTTTAATTTGTAGCACATCCTTATCTGCTTATATAAAGTTTTCTTTTTTCTCTCCTCAAAAATAGAGGAAATATTTTATTGTACTTACACATTCTACTAACTTTTATTATTAAACTCAAGAGAATGAGAATTCATATCTCATATCACATAGCTCTGTTTACACAATCTTGCAAAGTATTATTCTGTTAGTGAACCAGGAACTTTGATCATTGTTTGGGTCAGAGCACATTAAAATATGTCAATGCTTTGGAGTTAGTGATCAAAAACAACCAGCATTTACAGGCTTAGACACAGACTAGATGGAAACAGCAACTTTAATAATAATCTGCTAGACTATTTATAGATTGTATGAGAAAGTACCCTATAAATGCAAATAAACATAGACATTAATTGGGGGAGTGTGTCTTAAGAGAAGGTTGTCCTGTTAAAATGAATTTGTTTATCTAAATATTCTAAAACACATTTGATTTTTAACTCACACATCTTCAACCTAGCACACAAACACCTTCTGTTTTTTGAAAAATTAGTCAAAGATGCCTTAGAAACACATAGAACACATAATACAATGTGGTTAATGGCTTATGTTACAATCCAAGACACTGAAGAAAATTTTAAAAAGGCAATCAATATATGGCTCAATCCCAATTGAGATGTTAATGAAATCTACACCTCATTATTTATAGTATTCCCACCTGCTTGTAACTATATTAAAATTTTTAATTGTACTTTTGTAAACTGGATCATATGTCATGTTTCTCCATATGCTTCTTAGCAGGCATATAGAGTTCCTAGTTTAGACAGAGCCCTGAGATATGATTCATTATCAAGCACAAGTTCTGGGTTATCACCTTGTCTTTGCCATTTGGAAAACAGTGCTAACACATTTGATATAAGTTGATAGAGTGAAATAAGATGTCTGTTGTTAAATGTACACTTAGAAAATACAATAAATTTCCAGAATTATAAGTAGCTGAGAATTACTGAGGATTAAATCCCCTGTATGAAACTAATTTGAGAAGCAGATGGCTCTGTATAACATTGATGGCCCTTCAGTTTCTTTATTGCAAATAAAATACTTGCTAGATTTGGTAAAACAAAAGCAGAGCACAGCTGTCTTATCAGTAAGCCTTTTGATAAGGATGCTTAACCAGGCTTTAAGTGATGTGACACAGTTTTGTAAAAAAACTACATTTGTCATTTTGTGCTGTTATTGAACATAATATGTCCCAATGGCAAAACACCAAATATGTTGGCTCGGGGATGATGCATTGCAAAAGAGTAAGTAAAAAAACTACATGATAATTTCAGAAAAGATTCATTCTGACATGGAAGGGAGTGTAAACCACAGTGCTACAATAGAAATTAACTGCTGTGACCCTTCAGAAAATCTAAACCACTAAATTCATAATCTCTCTGATAGTTTTCATTTCGTACTCCAATATATTTTCAATATAATTCTAATAATTTGATATAATTCTGATTGTAATTCATGCTCTAGAGATCACATTCCTTGAGTTACCTACTTTATTCTCCCTTAGGAGAAAGGGAGCCCTCTGAAGGCAGGAACCATGGTTTTTTGTTTTCATTTTTGTATTTTTTTTCTTTTGTAACCACAGCACCTAGTACAAGGCTAATTGTTTCTTTATTATTTGTCAATGAATCAGTAAATAAAAATAAATACAATATAGCACTGAGTTTTGAATGCAAATATACAAATAAAGATAACCATGGGAAGAACGCAATAGGCATAAATCCCTTTGCATGACTTCTTACTTGTAGAATAGAGAAATTTTCTGTTTCAAAAAGAATCATATACTAGAATTATGTATGTCAGGGGTCACAAAAGAAAACTGCTACAAGAGGAAATACACATTTGTAGAGAAAATGTCATTATGTTTACTTTGCTATCAGGAATATTGCTTTCCTATTGTTTTTTTCCAAAACATTGCATGTGCCCCATTATAGCCCACAGTATTGGAGCTCTAATCTAGATCCCACTAAAAAAGACAAGTCATTTGAAAATAAGGTGCAGTTGTCTCAGGACAGGCTTAAAATGTAGTAAACACTTCTCAGTGGGACTATTCAGAAGAAACAAACTTGAAAAACTGAAAATGATTCATCATATAAAGAGTAACCGAGCCAATACAGGAGGTTAGCTGATCAAAGAAGAAAACACAACAAATTGGATGGTTCTTTTCTCCCATAAAAGTTAGGATACAAGATACATCATGTGCAGGTACAAGCACCCAATGATAAATGTAAACGTATTATATACCTAAAACGTACCAATAAAAGAAGTTAAGGAAAATAAATTAGGAGAAATTTCCAGATGCCCTAAGACAATGATGCCCCAAATTTTGTAGCTTACAAACTTTTTGAAAAATTGTAATGTGATATATAATACAATTTGAAGTAAGAAAGATTTTATTTTGGTTAAAACATATCAAATTATATATATATATATATATATAAAATATAACAGATAAAATGCTGTTCTATCAAGGTCATGGTTATATAATATTTAAAAAGATATAAATGAAACTTTATAGTTTATCCTATAAAGAAAGGCCATATTCTTCTTATTTAATTTAGTTATATACATGAAATAAGTTGATAAATACATTTCAAAACTGACATTGCAAATGCTTAGGGACCAAATGAATATTAAATGATGTGTTGGAATCATTTATTATTATATCAAAAATAAAGGGGGAAATTATTTTTATATACTAAAAATTAAAGTTGTGATTTATATCACAATTCTTGTATTTATTCATTTCAAATGAACAGGGTTTTTCACCACTACTTTTGTCTTCATACATTTGCATTTCTTTCTTCACAGGACTCTCCTCATTTTTAATTATACTTTTGTTCATGTGGTTGTCTTATATTTATCTCATCTGCTAGACAGTAAATATCAGGAGAGCCAGACAAGACTGCTTTACTTCCTTGTTGCTGGCTGGAACCTAGCACAGTTCCTGAGGCAAATAAAGCATTTCTTAGTTATTTACTGGTGAATGCAAAAATGCATCAGCATTATAATTCAAATGTTCTCTGGGATATATAGATTTTTTTAAGCAAATAAAGTAAATATTATTTTTTCTGAGTGGAGAAATGTGAAATGAACAAGAATTCTATAATCAGAGTATGAAACCACTAAAATGAAGAGGAATAGAGAGGATATCAGGAATGCAGAGGCATTAATACAGTACTGTGATAAAAACCTTACAAAATATTGAAATAGATGGTCTCTACCTCAAGCTGATAGAAGCCATCTATGAAAAACCAACAGCCAATATCATACTAAATGGTCAAAAACTGAAACCCTTCACACTAAAATCAGGAACAAGACAAGGATGTCCACTATCACCATTCTTGTTCAATATAGTTCTGGAAACATTAGCCATGGCAATTAGACAAGAGAAAGAAATAAAAGGAATAAAGATAGGTAATGAAGAAGTCCAATTGTCATTATTTGCAGATGACATGATACTCTATATAGAAGACCCCAAGAACTCCACCAAAAGTCTTCTAGACTTAATAAATAAATTCAGTCAAGTAGCTGGTTACAAGGTCAACACACAAAAATCAATAGCTTTCCTCTACACGAATGACAGACTCACTGAGAGAGAAATAGGGCAAATAATTCCTTTCACAATAGCATCCAAAAAACTGAAATACCTAGGAATCATCCTAAGAAAAGAAATCAAAGACCTCTTCTCTGAAAACTATAGCACTGTGAAAAGAGAGATTGAAGATGATATCAGAAAATGGACAAACACCCCTTGCTCCTGGGTAGGAAGGATTAATGTAGTGAAAATGGCCATACTTCCAAAACTGATATGTAGATTCAATGCAATTCCAATTGAGATCCCAGCAGCATACTTCATAGACCTTGAGAAAACAATCCAAAAATTCATTTGGAACAAGAAGAGACCCAGAATAGCAAAAGCAATTCTAGGTAACAGAGACATGGCAGAGGGTATCACAATCCCCAACCTGCAGCTCTACTACAAAGCTACTGTGATAAAAACAGCATGGTACTGGCAAAGAAACAGACTTGAGGACCAGTGAAAGAGATTAGAAGATGCAGAAACAACACCAGACACACTTAGCCATCTCATCTTTGATAAAGGAGCCAAATGCCCTCACTGGAGGAAAGATAGCCTCTTTAATGAATGGTGCTGGAAAAATTGGGTTTCAACTTGCCAAAGATTAAAACTACACCTATATCTCTCACCATGCACTCAACTAAAATCAAAAGGGATTAAAGATCTAAATATTAAAATAGAAACTCTGAACCAGTTGGAACAGAGGTTAGGTAGAACTCTTGAAGACATCTGTGTAGGAAAAGATTTTATGAACAAAATCTCAGTTGCCCATGAACTAGCACAAACAATCAACAAGTGGGATCTCTTCTTATTAAAAAGCTTCTGCACAGCAAGAGAAACCACCAGCAATGTGAAGAGACAATCCACAATGTGGGAAAAAATCTTCACCTGCTCTTCCTCAAACAAAGGTCTACTATCTTGAATCTATAAAGAACTTAAAAAGATCAGACCTCCCAAATTTAAAGACCCAATCTGAAAATGGTCATCTGAAATGAACAGACATTTCTCAGACAAAGAAGTAGAAATAGCAAATAAATACATGAAAAAATATTCAACATCACTGATCATTTTAGTGATGCAAATGAAAACAATGCTGAGATTCCACCTCACTACAGAAAGAATGGCTGCCATCATGAAATCAACCAATAACAAATGCTGGTGGGGCTGTGGGGAAAGAGGAACCCTGCTTCACTGCTGGTGGGAGTATAGATTGGTGCAATCACCATGGAAATCAGTATGGAGATACCTAAAACAACTAGGACTGGAAGTCCCATTTGACCCTGCTATTCCACTGCTGGGGATCTGCCCCAAGGAATTAAAAGAATCACATCACGGTGATATATGTGCACCCATGTTCATAGCAGCACAGTTTGTAATAGCTAAAACTTGGAAACAGCCCAAATGCCCATCAACTGGAGACTGGATAAAGAAAATGTGGTTTTTTAATAAAATGGAGTACTACTCAGCCATAAAAAATGAGAAATTAGAGGCATTTATAGCTAAATGGATGCACATTGAGGTGATACTCTTAAGTGAAATAAATAGGACACACATGTATAAATACCAAATAGTTTCTCTCATGTGAGAAACTGAAAGTGTAAATAAGGACTAAATGTATAATAGGTAATGTGAAATAGGAAGAAAGGGGGCAAAGGGGAAGGAAGTGGGAGGGCTAGGGGAAAGGATAGAAGGGAATGGGATTAATATGAGAAAATGGAAAAATAGGAACAAAATCTTTGTAAATAGGGAGGACTGGAGGGGTTGAAGGGAGGGCTGGGCAAGGGTGAAAAATAAGAACCAAGAGAGACTATGTAAAGGTGCAAATTTCCAATGAGGAATGTCATTACATCGTATACCTAAAATGTCCCAATGATTAGAATGAATAATCGATAATGTAAAATAGGAAGAAAAGGTCCAAAGGGATAGGGGTAGTGAGAGGAGCAGGGGAAAGGAAAGAAGGGAAAGGAAAAATGATGAGAAATAGAAAAAATGTCTGTAATAAAAATGTCTGGAAATAAAGTCTGTAAATAGGGAAGGGTGGAGAGGGTGAAGGGAGGGCTAGGAATGGGGAGAAAATAAGAACCAAGATGCACTATGTAAAGGTACTATTCTCAACGAGAAATGTAATTGTGTTGTATACCTAAAATGTACCAGTAAAGAATTTAACAAAAAAAAAAATACAAAAGATTAACTTTTATTTTCTTGGAATCTGAGCTAGTATATTATGCAGACTGTTTTGGAGATAATCTCTTCTTTAAAAGGTCATAGCATGACATTCTTTTCCAAGGATGGCCATGTGTTTACCACATTCAACTCAAAGTTTCAGTCATAATTTGTGAGTTTAAAACTTAGAACCACATAAGGCTTTAATAGATTTATTTGTCACCATCAGCTCATAATATATTCATTGTTCCAGGTTGTACTTCAATCTGCCCTGACGCATGAGTTCCTCCCTGTACATGAAATATAATCTGTCTTTCCTGCCCCAACCCATATGATTGAATAAAATATAAAAATAAAGAGACTGATATATCATGATAATTCAGTGTGAAGTTAGTCATTATCATTTTTTCAGAAATCGGAATAAAAATGTGAGTATTCTGGTGTATAAGAATTGTAGTGCTGAGGAATGTAGCTTCGTGGTAGAGAGCTTGCCTAGCATGTGTGAAACTCCTTAGGTTCAAAACCTAGCAATGAAAAAATATATATAGCCATTTTTACTTTGCTACTTATCCTTCTAGAAGGAACTAGAGAAACTTTGTTACTGTAAATTCTGTATTTCAAATTTACCTACTTGTTAACATTTATTTAATGGATTTGTAAAATCTGTACTAGCAGTACTTTCATGATCTTTCATAAGCATGCACAGAATGAAGAAAAATATGAAAATTACCCCCCCCACACACACACACATTCCCAGTAAGGTCAAAATAAGTGACATATTCCTATTTCAGATCCAATGCTGTAAAAAAAAACCCTTTTTGGAGGGACATGAGTTTATTGTCACATCTTCTTCATTTGCATGATTTTTATTGGTTGTTTCAGTGTTTAACACACCCCCTAAGCAGCCAGAAGTACTCGCTAGTGTTTCAGTGTGACACATCTTGCAGAGAATATATATTGTTAGATGAGCTTCATTGTTAAACATTACAGTATTGTTGTGAGTTTAATGTTAATGAGTCAGGTGTCATTAAACAGAAACCCTCATAAAACAAGGTTATGTATTAATTGCTTAATGAAATATTGTGACCTGATGTTCACAGCAACCCTGTGTTTCCCCTAGAAGCCAATGGTTCAATATTCACAAATTCTTTGTTTCCAGAAATTGTGTATGACATTACTGCCACAAATAATTAGAATTGACTATAGTAGACATTTAGGCATATCCTTATAAATGATTATATTCTTTAATGATCTTTGAGGAAAGTAAAAATGCACTAAAATTTAGATTGCTTCAGAATGACAAGGATTTTATATATGTCTTATATAATATTCTTTTCTTTAGGAAATCAGAAATATTATTAAGTGCTTTTGTTTAGGATCGCTACAAGGGGTAATTGAAACCTACAATGAATGTTTCAATTTTAAAAAAATTTTTATTACAGTAAGTCACATTGCCACTAATTCCCTCAGAAATTTCCCCCTTGCTTTGAACAGTTTTCCTATCATTCTTGCCTCTTTCCTAAGCAACTCTCCAAGTCCTCTTTTGTGACTGTCTTTATGAAGTGTTGTCAAAAATTCAGTGAATAATGCTGCCTAGTACCATCCAAAGAAAAGGAAGGCTTATAAGAACATTACAATGTCCCCATTCACCTTATTCACCAGGTCTCAAGCCAGGTGAATTCTGGCTCTTCTCCACAGTCAAAACAATCATGACAGTTACACTGTTTTCAATTGCTTTGGGACATGAGGAAGCCACGCCAGCACAACTAAAGACACTCACCAAAAAAGACTTCCAGAAATGCTTCATAAAGTGACAAGGATAGGGCAAGTGTTTTTCAAAGGAAAGGGAAGCATTTTGAAGGGGATTAATGTCAATGTGTATTTTACTGTGCTGTTATTTTATTTAAACATACACTGTATTGGGCCGGGGATTTCGCTTATTGGTTTTGTCGCCTGCTGCGGAAGTGCAAGGACCAGAGTTCGATCCCCGGTACCAAAAAAAAAAAAAAAAACCTCAAAAAAAAATACACTGTATTTTTTACCAAATAGCATAACTATCTAGAATCTACCAAAAAAAAAAAACATAACTAGAGTGACAAGAATGCTTCTAAGGACTGTATACAAGGATACGAATGCCAGGAATGGGATAAATCAAAATTGAAAAGTCTAAATCAACGTTTAGTTGAAAAGGAAACAGAAAGTAGGAATGAAATGTGGACTTACATGAAGGTAGATTATTGAAATGAAACACTGAATGGCTGGGGAACAGAAATCCCATCAGTGTGGATGTTGATAAAATGGGCTGAAAATCAACATGGAATAAAGACCAAACTTTACAATATGATGAATCTTTATTTTATGAAAAACACTAATATCTTCCAGTATAAAGAAGCTCCTTAAAAAAGAAAACTAGGCCAAGATAGTATGAACATCAGTCTAACACAAAAGAAGATATAAGATTCCCAGGTACTTCTCCCGCAGTTCATCATATATACTTATTTAGCACTGTATCTTATTGAAAAAATTTCTAACACCAGAAATCACCCATCCAACCATTATTTTTATGCTACAACCCCACAATTCATGAACTCCTGTTTCATTATTAGTCTTTGTGTGCCACTAAAACAATTTCATGGTTGTGTTTGTTCTGTGTCTCAAAGCTTTTGGAAAATAATAGAATTTGTTAATATTCCTCTTATCACCATTATTATTATATATGTAACAATATGTGGTGGCTGCAGTTCCATCACTTATGGAAGAACAAAGTGATTTGTCCTCATACTGCAGACAGGTTTTGTACATTAAACATATTAACAAGAATAGTCTTGCTTTGAGAACAATAGTCTTCATAGAATTGTTTACCATAAAATCAGACCTTTGAGGTTGTGAAAAGATTGCCTATTTGAGTCACACAGTGCAGGCTTTCTGGTAAACCTTAAATATGTTGAAATCAAATAATGAACTTAATCATCTTTCCTACAGAATAAAAACAGTTTGTTCAAAAGAATCATAGAGAAGGGCCGGAGATTTAGCTCAGTGGTTCCACTGCCTGCCTTGCAAGCACAAGGACTTGAGTTCGATCCCCTGGTACCAAAAAAAAATCCCAGAAAACAAAAGAATCATAGGGCATATGATTATACCACAAATAATTAAAATATTAATGATAATGTTTCTTAGATGGCAGCTAGTTATTCCATTACTTAAAGGCTCCTGCATACAAAGCTGTAAATTATATATTTTATAGAAGTCCTTTAATGTCATCAATTTTTAAAATTTGGTTTTCTTAATTTCTGATAAAATCTCATCTTTGTTATAATTTTATGTATAATTATTTTTAAAAGTCATGGTGGGAAAACACATGCTAAGATAAAACAATTTTAGAAATAGAACTGAAAATGTTTGTCCAAACAAAACATGATCTCTTTCAAAAGTCCAGATGATAAAATACATCATTATATAATGATTTCACATTTTCAGGTGTTTTTCAACTTAATCAAATTTATCAGCACTTACTTATTTAAGTATATACATATGAAAAATTTTATTTCAAATGCACTAAAAAGGAAATAAAGGAAGGATGGAATATTTCCATTAATCTGGGCTATTTAGTACAAAGGGGGAAATATTCTTCAATGAGTAATATGCTTATTTCTCTACAGTGATGTGATGGCAACTTGTACCCAAATTCTTTAATTCATTTATTCAACAGTCACATTGCACCTTTTTAAAAAATTAATTTTATTGGTACATTTTAGGTATACAATATAGTGACATTCATCATTGGAAATTTGTACGTTTACATAATATATCTTGGTTCTTATGTTTTCCCCATTCCCTTGCCCTCCTTTCAACCCCTCCACCACTCTCTATTTACAAAGACTTTGCTTCTATTTTTTTCCTTTTCTCATATTAATTCCATTCCTTTCTTTCCTTTCTCCAACCCACACTGCACCTTTATAAGAGGTAGTCAGGTTCCTCAAGGACCAGCGAGTGTGACAGCTCCTACAGACATGCAAACACAAAACTGCAACATTCTAAAGTGTAGGATAACTGAATATCTGACTAAGGTGAAAAGAAAAATGAAATGTGTCTTGAAAGATAACCAAGAGCTCACCTGTTGAAGCAGAAGGCATTTTGGCAAGAGAAAGTGCGTTCACAGAAGGGAAGTTTTAAAAAATACTACATCTATCTACAAATACTACATCCAGCTAGATGGAGTCAAATCTTACACAAAAACATGTGTCTAATTTTGATGGGCCTGGACT
Organism: Heterocephalus glaber; assembly: GCF_053883595.1. Classification (NCBI taxonomy): domain Eukaryota; kingdom Metazoa; phylum Chordata; class Mammalia; order Rodentia; family Bathyergidae; genus Heterocephalus; species Heterocephalus glaber. Next base: position 11,687,311 of record NW_028258308.1, on the reverse strand, counting down.
ATGATGTTGATTTCCAATTTTTTCTGTAATCAATGAGAAGCTAGCAGAAATTCCTAACAAAGGGCATCCCATTGTCAGGCTTTTCTTCTGAGGGAAGCAGAAGTAATATCATTAACATAGATGAAATATTGGCAGTATCTTGTTTGGAGGGAAAACCACATTTCTATATTGTTAGCCCTGCCTACTTCCTATATCTGAACATTGCTCGCTGACTGTTTCCTGGGAGCTCTATGAAAGAGAACCAATACTAACTATTCCATGTCTGAATTTTTGACTGTTACCTCTGCTAAAGGTTTACCATCTTGCCTTTTGGTGTGTAATAGTTTACCTGGTTTTCAACTGACTTATTACTGATCTTAAAATATCTTCAATACTCTCCAAGCTCCAATTCAGATATATTTTATCCAAATTTTCTTATCATCATATATGTCTGTTCTAGAGAGAGGTGTTTTATTAAAATTTACCCTCAATTTTTAATTTGAATTACAAAGAGGACTACAATAAGAAACCACCTTAGTTAAAAGAAATACCAAGCAAATGTCACAGAAACTGGAGTATGAGGAATTCTTGCCTAGAAGCTATTCCAGACCAGCTGAAAACACTTCACACACTGGTGGCCGCCTACACAGGAGAAGCAATTCTGCTTACCCTACAGCTGACCTTGGAATTTGACAACTAGTTATAGACCCCTGAAAGACCTTCAAATGCCAGTGTCCTTTTGGCATATCTTGAGTTTCAAAAATCTATTTACAGGGAAAAAAAATCTATTTACAGGGCCGGGGATTTAGCTCAGTGGATTTGCTGTCTGCTGTGCAAGCACAAGGACCCAAGTTCGATCTCTGGTACCAAAAAAAAAAAAAAATCTATTTACATAGATTGAAGATCTGATACATTTCAGCAAATGGTTCACCAGCTCATATGTCTTAGATAACAGAATTGTTGTAAAATTCTTTGACATTGCAAAGAACAGGAGTATGTGCCTACGTATGCATTTCATTTCATAATAGAAAAAATTCAGAGACAAATGAGAGATAGAATTTTTAATAGAAAATAAACTGAACTTCAAAATAATTGAAAGAATTCAATAAATAGACTATGGAGCCAAAAGATAATATCTTCCAGGGACACAGAATTTTGTAGAGACCATTCCTAAATTTTGGCCTCAAATAAGATGTTGTCTACTTTATGGAAAAGAAGAATGAACAGTCAAAACACCACTGAATTCTATTAATTCATCCTTTGCTCCAAACTGCAACATTATTTTTGGTGAAGTCTATGTTTTGTGGTTGAATAATTTTGTTGATTAGATAATTTTTATTACCTGCTTCTCACAGTAAGAACTGTTAAGGTTATAAGCACTTTTTAACAATTGCATCCTGTGTTATTTTTCTAATGTGTATATTTATGCATACGGCTCTGTGATCTGTTATGCTTCAAGCATTTTTAAGAACCCTAAATTGTTACATTCTACTAATGTGTGTATTTATGCATATCACAGAGAGCTGTTAATGTTACAAGCATTTATAAGGACTTTATCCTAAAATAGTTTTAACAAATGTTTATAATTACAAAACGAAATGTATCTAGAAAAATCCTGCTTGAAGTTATTTTTTTCACAAGTCACATGGAAGTTTGTGTGCCTTTCTCAGAGTAAAACAGACTTTTCATGAGAGTATGTAGCTGAATTAGAATGTAAGTAAATTTTAAAAATGAAATATTCAAGGAAAATAAAATTGATATATTGTATAATTCTACATAACTTAAGCTATTTATTATATAGCTATTTTACCAAATGTTTATTAGATTGCTACTTTTAAAAAGATACTAAATAAGATAAATCAGAGAACATAATGATGTAAAAATATATACTCTTTCACAAAGGAATTATAAATTAGGAAAGCAATGGACAGACACATACAAAATTAATTCTAACAAATTTAACCATAGGAAAATGGTATTGTAGAGATATAGAGTCTAATAGGATAGCACAAAACAATTCTGAAATAATTGTTGGTCTCTAAATCTACTATACTTTTACTTTTTCTGTAGTTAATTGGTTTGATGTTTATTTCTTCTGCCTGGAATATATCTTTCTCTTCTGTTTACTCTTCGATATTTTCTTTTAACAACCCTGAAATCGATAGAATAGAAATTCTCTTTTCTATGATCATTTTGTAAGCTAGACTACAGGAATAAACCCTCAAGTATTAGCAGCTTCACAAAAGCCATACAAGTCTAGCAACTCCTACAATATTCACCAAGAGTTTTTTTCCAGGTACCAAGGAGCCAGGTAGATGCTGGGCCCACCATGCAACAAGACCACTTGGAAGATGTATCCTTCTTGTCCACCTATGATTCTAGCCTGATCTTCTATTATTTGACCTAGAAAGAATGCTCTTTTCTTTTACTCCCCAATAATAAGAGTTCACTACATTATAGGAAATTGTAATGGTAATATCTGGAAACAATCATCCTGTGGAGGTTTAAGAATCTAGGCAGCGCCAGGAATTTAGCTCAGTGGTTTCACTGCCTGCTGCACAAGTGGAAGGACCTGAGTTCGATCCCTGGTACCAAAAAAAAAAAAAAAAAAAAGCTAGGCAAACAGCAAAAGGTGGATTTTCAGTTGATAGAATCCAACATTTCAGTAGCTGAATGATCTGGTAACACTAAGAGATGATAGTAATATTGAAGATATTCTACTACAGAACTGATATCAAAGAACTGATATCAAAGAACTGATATCAAAGTACTAATGTTGAGGGAACTGGATTTAGGATATAAATTACATGACAAATTCCAGGAACCATTTAGAAAAAAATTGCTGCTGAAATATTTGAATCCATAAAGTCTGTTCCTTTAAAATATAACCTAAAATCAAAATTATTTCTAGGTCATGAGAACAGGTTAAACCTATGACCTGGTATGGCCCGGGGATTTAGCTCAGTGGTTCCAAAGCCTGTCTTGCAAGCGCAAGGTCCCGAGTTGGATCCCCGGTACCAAAAACAACCTATGACCTGGTAAAGACTATTTGAGAAAAGGGTAGAGAGGATCTCTACTGTGGAATCAGGAAAAACACAGGATCTAGGAATCTAGCAAGATATTGTAGAGTGAGCCAAGTTTCCCTGCAGGAAGATATGATAGCAGTATTTGACTCCAAAGGGGATATATATATATATATTCTGTAGTAGAATATCTTCAATATTACTATCATCTCTTAGTGTTACCAGATCATTCAGCTACTGAAATGTTGGATTCTATCAACTGAAAATCCACCTTTTGCTGTTTGCCTAGCTTTTTTTTTTTTTTTTTTTGGTACCAGGGATCGAACTCAGGTCCTTCCACTTGTGCAGCAGGCAGTGAAACCACTGAGCTATATATAAAATCAACATATTTGGCACATCATATCATGCTGAGTAATTTTGTGTATATATATATTCAGTACATCATCATATAATGCTGAAAAATCAGCATATTTGGTATATATATATATATATATTCAGCATGTTCAGTACATGTGATAATGCATAAAGCTAATTCCAAATTTTACTTTTCTCCTGAGTAGTTTGGCTTTATGTTCATGGATAATCTGCTATAAATTAGACAAAATTCAGAGAGAAAATAAAATTATATATTTAATATTACCATATGTTTTAGTTCAACTAGTTCTGGAAATATTTCAAACATATATTCTTAGATAAAATATAGATAGAAAATGATATCCATCTTCCAAGTTTATTCTGGATAAGAAAAAATAATATAGGGATTTCATATAGGCTTCACAAGGGTTTCTGAGTATGCTTTATAGATATTACTAGTTGATATGAGTCTTTCATTTTAATATTCTTGCTAAACTACTTATTATTAAACCATGGATATCTGTATTTTTCCTCCATCACTCCTGCTGAAAAATGTATTATCCTAATGTCATTTCTACTCAATTTATTAGTGTGTACAGATTATAGATTAATAATTCCTACTGGACTGTGATGTTTCTAATATTTTTTGTGGCAACAGAAATGTCATTCAACCTTGTTTGTGAACTTTTCCAATTATTGTTTTCCTTTCCTTTAATTTGGCCTGTCTAAAAGCATGGCAGTTTTTCAACACTGTATTAAACTTTGGTACTTCTCTTTGTAAAAACTATGCTTATTTGAAAAGTAGTTCCTTAAAATCTGCTAATTTACAAAATGACTGAGAATTCATCCTTTATCCTACAACTCCTACTGCAGGTCAGACTCTCGTCGACCACTAGACACTTTGGCAGATAACGTGGCCAACTTGTCTGCCTGGATATTGGTGATATGCACACTTCTACACTGACACTGAAGGTCTTGACACGGTGACAGACTTTTTCCATATCACTAAGGGTTTTTCATGCAGTGTACTATAGTGACTCGTACTCCTTGCAGGAAATGTCCTGTCACTTTAATTAGTGAAATAGGTGACACTTTACTGACATGTCAGCAAACCCCTATGACATTCAAAATTAGAATTAATCACAGTCTCCTGACTAAAACTAAGAATTCCATTTTGTCACTAATCTATGAACCCAAACAAGCATCTCAGAACAAAGGCAGTATTTCCTAGTTGTTAGATGTTTAAGGAAATTAGACTCAGTTTTGAAAATCTGTTGTTTAATATATGGTTACTTTCACTGTTCAATGAGCACTTGAAATCAAACACTTATATGTGAGCATAAACATTTCTGTGCATGTGCGTATGTGTGTGTATTTTGTGCTTGTACCTGTCCATGCAGTGTGGATTACCATCTCTGTCAGTGCATGTTACTCTTGGTGTCACTTCACTGATTTCTTTTTTTGCGATATCGGGCATTGAACTCAGGACCTTGCGCTTGCAAGGCAGGCATGGTGCCACTAAGCTAAATCCCCGGCTTCTTCACTGATTTCTGTGCAGGTCATCTTGCCTTGTCTCATCCTTGCTGTTTTCCTCCAGTCTGTGATTCTCACTACAGGTAGAATATATTTTTAAAAAATATGAATTTCATTGTGTTAATCTCTTGCTTCAAAACATGTGATGGTTTCCTTTGTTTTTAGGGAGATTCTTAATTTGTCCAATTCTGTGGTCCACTTCTCCCACTCCAGCTGGATATCATCCCTCACATCTCCATGGCCACGTAAACATGACGGCCCCATTCTCTCCTTTCTTGGGTTCTCCATACATGCTCTTACCGAAGATGAATATTCTTATCCAATTTACATTCTCAATTTATAATCATTTTGTCCAGAAAACTCCCTCATAGCTTCAACTTATTTTCTTCAGGAATTTCTTCCCTGAAACTAGTCTCAGTTCGATCCTTCCCTTACAGGCCTGTGTATTTCTCCAACAAAACACTGAACATGCTACGTCACACAAACCACATATTTTTTTCCCATCATTTAGCACAATGTCTAAACACAGTAGGTGTTTCAGGACTATTTATATGTACAGAAGTAATGAAAAAAAGGGAAAAGTATGGAGAAACATTTAGGAGGTTAAATAAACAAGACTTAGTGAATGATTGGATATAAAAAAGGAAGTTCTTTTACTTGTATAGAATTTCACTAGACAAAAAGATTATGAAAATGATATTAGTTTTATGTGAATGGGTAATTTATAAAATTTGTATGCATCTATATATAAAACTATTGTAATGTTATTTTGAAATGTACTTTAGTATCTGTACGTTTTAAATTTTGAGCTGTGAAAACTACTTTGTTTACTTGTATGTACATTCTTACTTTTAATATACCAAGACTGTTTCACTTGAACCTATTTCAAAGTTTTCATAAATTTTTTCTTATATTTACATATTACTATTTAAAGTAATTAAATCTAGGGAAAATATTGGAGAATTAACAGAAATATGGTCAGAATGATGGGCTCTCTAAAGCTCTTAATTTGTCTGTATATACTTGAATTATACCTTTTATTTGTGAATGATAACTTTAAAACATTAACTGAACTCAACAACTAAAAGCAACTTTTCCTTAATTGAAGATGAGCTCTAGCTTCAGGAAACTGAGAAGTTTTTCACACTGATTGACACTGTAGAGATGGGTACTAGTTTTTGTTGGATCATAGTAGTATTTGATGAGATCTATATTGTCCTGCATGGAGTTTAGGGTTATCTCTTTCACTTTTGACCTTATGGTCTTTCAAAGCCCTGTGTGTTTCAGGCACTTCCAAGCCTCTTTTGGGGTAATAAGAAAAGTCTTGGTTCTGCAAGACATTAAAGGAAATGCTACACAGATGCTTCAGGCCCCACATCTCAAACCTTAACTACACTTGTAACCTACACTCCTGTGCCTTTGCCAGTGCAGACTGGGATCTTATTGCTTTCCAAGGCTAGCCCCAAATTGGAATAACAAGTTACTTCTGCTCTCAAATTTCCCAGTATCTTATTTTACTTTTCCTTGAATCCTACTAATAGGAAACACTTTTGAATCCTTTGTTATTCTCGTCCCCCATCCAAACTGTAACCAAATCGTATCCTAGTCCAACCACTTTTTCTTCTGTGAGTACAGAAAAATATCTGATTATACAGTCTTCCAAATTCTTTTTCTTCTTATACCTGGAACATTTTAAAATTCAAAAATTCATCTTTTGATCCCATCATTTTTGCATTCTACTATGACAAGCCTCTCTTTGAGCTAAATGATGCTCATGTGCTGAAGTTGAATAGGAAAGGTACCAAAATAACCTGAAAAAGATTATCTTATAAGTCAAGATAATATTTCAATGCAAGTTGGCAGGACAAAATTTTACTACACCTTCCCATCCTTTGCTAGTGAATTATCCTACTTTCTAGTAGTTTCTAATGTTCTAAATGCAATTGATATATAGATGCAACCAAAAGTTCCCTTCAGATTAGTTCATAGGAATCAGCAAATGGCATATATTATATACCGGCTCAATTGTCAAGCATACCATTAAACAAACCTAAGGTTCCAAAATGCTTTCTGAGATTTAAAAAAATCATTCATTTAGTTTATTTTTTCATATTTAAGTAATTGCAGAGAAATCTGTATGAAAGTTTTGAGATATATTTTATGCAAGTCACAGTCTTCTAGAAAGCTGAATTAGTTTTTAATTAGGAACAGCCCAGTTGTAAAGAAAATTCCATTTGCTTTTTGACTTAGGTTAATATTTTCTGAGTCTGGTTCTTTCCATCTGTAACAGACATTGATAAACTTGTCTACATCCACAATTTTTTTGTGTATAAGCCAGTGGACTTTTCAGCCTTGTGTGAAATATCTCTCTCAGTTCAAGGGCAACTACATATAAAACCATATCTTGCTCCCTCTGAGCACATTCTGAAGAAATACAGCTAAACAATCCTTTGTTGATGATGAGAGAATAATCATATGATTAATAAGAAAGTTAGTTTAAAGAATTAAATTCCCTAAAACGTTATTTCATATTTGCATAATATTTTAGCAAACATGTTTATACATAGTATATTCTATTTTTTTATATATGTACTTGCATTTTTTAAAAAGTTCTAATTTTGCTTTAGAAACAGAAGTAATTCATTATAATTCACTTTCACTCAGGGAAAACTAGAATAATGGAACAAAACAGCATAAACAAAAGATTATCTGTTTTTCTGTTAGAGAACACCATTAACAACTTTTATTTTTCATTTACAAATCCTTTTATTGATTATAAATATGTTTTCATTCTTTCACTTAAATTTTATCAAATTTGTCGATGCAATTTAATATTTTCCATTATGATTGGAATGGGCTAAATATGTGTGTGTGACCGAAAACTCAAATGCTAAAATGCTAACCATCCAGGTGATGGTGGTAAGAAGCGGCACCTTTGAGAGGTTGTTAGTCATGAAGGTGAGCTTTGCATGAATAACTTTCATGCCCTTATAAAGGAAGCCTGAGGGAAACCCCAAGGCTCCTCCCATCCTGTGAGGGAGGATTTAGAAAGAAGGTACCGTATATGAAGCAGAAAACAAGAAGATGCCATCTACAGAGTAGAAAGTAATCTCTCCTCAGACCATGAATCTACCAAGACCTTGATCTCAGAATCTTTAGCCTCTAGAACTATTAGAAATAAATTTCTATTATTTACAAACAACTCAGTCTATGGCACTTTTTAGCAGACCAAATTGAGTGAGACAAAATTTGGTACCAAGGAGTTGCGGTGCTGCTGTAACAAATACCTAAGATGTGAAATACCAAGCATGGTAAAGAATATCTGTACTCCTAGGCCTTTGGGAAGCTCAGGCCAAAGGATGATCAGTTAAAGAGTGCAGACTGGGAAACTTAACAACTTAGATTGTGTCACAAAGTAAATAGAGTCGCACGGAACACACTGAATGAGCACACGCCCTGGCAACAATCCACTGGACACCCCCCCCCATACAGCTACCTGGTTCCACACTACAAAGACACAGAAGACACCAGACCACCAGACCATGGTACTGAGTCCCACTGATCCCAGCCCAGAGGTAGGGGCTTCTGAGCTGTCGTTCCACTGCTCCTGGTCCAGAGGAAGAGGCTTCCCAGCCACCATCCTTCCCACTGCTCCCAGCCCAGAGGAAAGGGCTTTTGGGCCACCATCCCTACCACTGCTCCTGGCCCCTGTCCCACCTCTCCCAGCTAAGAGGAGGTAATCCCTGCAGGCGCCAACAGCACCCCTCTCCGAGTCAAAATGAGAAAACACGTGAATAAGTCTAAAAACCAGACTTCCAGATCACCTACAGCAACCCCAAAGGGAAATGAGATGGAACACTCTGATACTCAACCACCTGGACCCACAGAACTGACAAAAAAAGATGATCTGGAAAAAATGAAATCAGAAATAATTTCTCAGATAACAGGAGAAACTGTGCCCCTAGTGCAAGACATGATTAATAAATCTAAAGAGGAGCTCAGGAACATGATGGAATCCCAACATAGGAAACAAATGGAATCCATAAAACAGATGCAAATAGATTTCCAGGACATGAAAAACTCCACTGAAAGTCAACACTGCAGAATGTGCCAATGTGAGGACAGAATTTCAGATAGAGAAGATAAGACTGCAATTAGTGACCAGGAAAAGAAAAATTGCTTCAAAATTATAAGGGAACATTAGAAATCAATGCAGCAGCTGCTAGATGATGCAAAGAAGAATAACATAAGACTGACTGGAGGCAATGAAGAAACAGGAGAGAGTGCAGATGACATAAAAAAAACTCTTCACAGAAGTAATGGCAGAAAACTTCCAAAGCAGGGGAAAAGAACTTGACATACAGATAAGTGAGGAATATAGGACTCCAAATAGCCTTGATTAAAAAAAATCTACACATAGGCATATAATTGTTAAGATTCCAGAAACTCAACAGAAGAACAAAGTTCTACAAGCAGTCAGAGAAAAGAAACAAATCACATACAAAGGAAAGTCCATCAGAATCACAGCAGACTTCTCAACACAAACCATCAAGGCAAGAAGAGCTTGGAGTGACATATTCCAAGCCCTAAAAGAAAACAGCCTCCAACCCAGATTGATGTACCCTGCAAAACTATCTTTCAAAATAGATGGAGAAATAAGATACTTTCATGACAAAGAGCACCTTAGGAACTTCAGGAATACCAAACCAGCACTCCAAAGAATTTTACACAATATCCTAGGAACAGACATTGAGGATCACAACTCCAGGAAGGAAAGCAGAATGAGTCTATCTGGCATGACAAAAATTAAATGTAAAGGGGGAGAACTCAACAAAAAGAAAAAGTCATGGCAATGACAAGTCAATATGTTTCAGTTATAACCATCAACGTCAGTGGTCACAATTCACCAATCAAAAGAAATAGACTGGCAGAATGGGTCAAGAAGCAAAATCCAACAATATGCTGCATTCAAGAAACACACTTATTTCAAAAGGAAACTCATAGACTGAAATTTAAAGGATGGAAAACAATACTCCATGAGACGGGAACCCGAAAAAAAGCAGGAGTAGCTATCCTCTTTGCAGATCAAGTAGATTTCAAACCAACACTGATTAAAGAGAGTTGAGGAAGGACACTACATCCTTGTAAAGGGAAGAATCCAAGAGGAAGAGTTGACAATCACATATATCTATGCACCAAACACCAGTGCACACAACTATATAAAACAAATACTAATGGACATGAAAAGTCATATATGCACTAAGACAATTGTAGTGGGGGAACTCAAATCCCCACTGTCATAAATAGAACAACTAGACAAAAAAATAAGTAATGAAATACTAGAACTCAGCCGAACTCTTGAACAAATGAACTTAACAGATGTTTACAGAGTCTTCCAAACCAAAAAATCAGAATACACATTCTTACCAGCTGCACATGGGTCATTCTCCAAAATAGACCACATACTCACACATAGACCATGTTTAAGTAAGTGCAAAGGCATTGAAGTTATCCCCTGCATATTATAGACCATAGTGGGATGAAATTGGAGATCCAGGGCCAGGGATTTAGCTCAGTGGTTTTGCCGCCTCCTACGCAAGCGCAAATACCTGAGTTCGATCCCCGGTGCCAAAAAAAAAAAGAAAGAAATTGGAGATCCATAGCAAAAGAAACTCAAAAAATTTCATAAACACATGGAAATTGAACAACACACTTCTGAATAACCAATGGGTCACAGAGGAAATTAAAGGAGAAATGAGACAGTTCCTTCAATTAAATGACAATGAAAATATAACATATCAGAATCTATGGGACACAATGAAAGCAGTCTTATGAGGGAAATTCATAGCAGTGAATACATGTATTAGGAAAACAGAACAAGCCCAATTAAACAACCTGATGCTGAACCTCAAGCTTTTAGAAAAAGAAGAGCAGCACAACCCCAAAGCTCATAAAAGGGAGGAAATTATAAAGATCAGAGGAGAAATCAATGCAATGGAGACTAAGAGAATGATACAAAAAGTCAATGAAACCAAGAGTTGGCTCTTCGAAAGAATCAACAAAATTAACAAACCCTTAGCCAACCTTATCAGAAAAAGGAAAGAAAAGGCCCAAATCCATGCAATTAGGAAAGAAAACGGTGAAATTATAACAGACCCAGCAGAAATCCAGAGGATCATCAATACCTACTTCCAGAACCTGTACACCAATAAGATGGACAACACAGGAGAAATGGACAGATTCCTAGATACATATGAATTACCAAAGTTGAACGAAGAAGACCTAAAAATTCTGAACTATCCAATATCAACCAATGAAATTGACAACCTAATTAAAAACTTATCACCTAAGAAAAGCCCAGGCCCTGATGGCTTCACTGCTGAATTCTACAAGACATTTAGAGAGGAACTGCTGCCACTACTGTTTAAATTCTTCAATGAAATTGAAAGGAAAGCAATACTCCCAAATTCATTCCTGGAAATAAGCATCACCTTGATCCCCAAAGCAGAGAAAAACCCAATAGAAAAGGAGAACTATAGGTCAATCTCACTAATGAACATAGATGCAAAAATCCTTAATCCGATACTGGCAAATAGAATGCAGAAGATCATCAAGAAGATCATACACCCTGATCAAGTGGGATTCATCCCAGGGATGCAGGGATGGTTCAATGTATGCAAATCAACCATTGCAATACACTCTATTAATAGAGCCAAGGACAAAAACCATATGATTATCTCCATAGACACAGAAAAAGCATTTGACAAAAGTCAACATGCATTTATGATAAAAACTCTACAAAAATTGGAATAGATGGTCTCTACCTCAAGCTGATAGAAGCCAACTATGAAAAACCAACAGCCAATATCATACTAAATGGTCAAAAACTGAAACCCTTCACACTAAAATCAGGAACAAGACAAGGATGTCCCCTATCACCACTGTTGTTCAATATAGTTCTGGAAACATTAGCCATGGCAATTAGACAAGAGAAAGAAATAAAAGGAATAAAGATAGGTAATGAAGAAGTCAAATTGTCATTATTTGCAGATGACATGATACTCTATATAGAAGACCCCAAGAACTCCACCAAAAGTCTTCTAGACTTAATAACCAAATTCAGTCAAGTAGATGGTTACAAGGTCAACACACAAAAATCAATAGCTTTCCTCTACACCAAAGACAGACTCACTAAGAGAGAAATAGGGCAAATAATTCCTTTCACAATAGCATCCAAAAATCATAAATACTTAGGAATCAACCTAACGAAAGAAATCAAAGACCTCTTCTCTGAAAACTATAGCACTATGAAAAGAGAGATGGAAAATGATATAAGAAAATGGAAAGACATCCTCTGCTCCTGGGTAGGAAGAATCAACTTAGTGAAAATGGCCATACTTCCAAAACTGCTGTATAGATTCAATTCAATCCCAGTTGAAATTCTAGCAGCATACTTCATGGATCTTGAGAAAAAATGCAAAAATTCATTTGGAACAAGAAGAGACCTAGAAAAACAAAAGCAATTCTAGGTAACAGAAACATGGCAGGGGGTATCACAATCTCCAAACTGCAACTGTACTACAAAACTACTGTGATAAAAACAGCATGGTACTGGCAAAGAAACAGACTTGAGGACCAGTGGAACAGATTAGAAGATGGAGAAACAACGCTAGAAACACACAGCCATCTCATCTTCAATAAAAGAGCCAAACACCCTCACTGGAGGAAAGATAGCCTCTTTAATAAATGGTGCTGGAAAAATTGGGTTTCAACTTGCCAAAGATTAAAACTACACCTATATCTCTCACCATGCACTCAACTAAAATCAAAATGGATTAAAGATCTAAATATTAAAATAGAAACTCTGAACCAGTTGGAAAAGAGGTTAGGTAGAACCCTTGAAGACATCGGTGTAGGAAAAAATTTTATGACCAAAATCTCAGTTGCCCATGAACTAGCAAAAACAATCAACAAGTGGGATCTCTTCTTATTAAAAAGCTTCTGCACAGCAAGAGAAACGACCAGCAGTATGAAGAGACAACCCACAATGTGAGAAAAAAATCTTCACCTGCTTTTCCTCAGAGAAAGGTCTACTATCTCAAATCTATAAAGAACTTAAAAAATCACACTTCCCAAATTTAAGGACTCAATCCAAAAATGGGCATCTGAAATGAACAAACATTTCTCAGACAAAGAAGCAGAAATAGCAAATGAATACATGAAAAAATGTTCAACATCACTGGTTATTTGAGAGATGCAAATGAAAACAATGCTGAGATTTCACCTCACTCCAGAAAGAATGGCTGCTATCACAAAATCAACCAATAACAAATGCTGGCAGGGCTGTGAGGACAGAGGAATCCTTCTCCATTGCTGGTGGGAGTGTAGACTGGTGCAACCACTGTGGAAATCAGTATGGAGATACCTCAAGGAACTAGGACTGGAAGTCCCATTTGACTTTGCTATTCCACTGTTGGTGATCTTCCCCAAAGAATTAAAAGAATCATACCACAGTGATATATGTTCACCCATGTTCATTGCAGCACATTTTGTAATAGCTAAAACTTGGAAACAGCCCAAATGCCCATCAACTGGAGACTGGATAAAGAAAATGTGGTTTTTTTTAATAAAATGGAGCACTTCTCAGCCATAAAAAATGAGAAATTAGAGAAATTTATAGCCAAGTGGATGCACATTGAGGTGATACTCTTAAGTGAAATAAACAGGACACACATGTATAAATTCCGAATAGTTTCTCTGGTGTGAGAAACTGAAAGTGTAAATAAGGACTAAATGTATAATAGGTAATGTGAAATAGGAAGAAAAGTGGCAAAGGGGAAGGAAGTGTGAGGGCTAGGGAAAAGGATAGAAGGGAATGGGATTCATATGAGAAAATGGAAAAATAGGAACAAAATCCTTGTAAATAGGGAGGACTGGAGGGGTTGAATGAGGGCTGGGCAAGGGTGAAAAATAAGAACCAAGAGAGATTATGTAAAGGTGCAAATTTCCAATGATGAATATCATTGTATTGTATACCTACAATGTACCAATGATTAGAATGAATAATCGATAATGTAAAATAGGAAGAAAAGGTCCAAAGAGGTAGGGGTAGTGGGAGGGGCAGGGGAAAGGAAAGAAGGGAAAGGAAAAATGTTGTGAAATGGAAAAAATGGAAATAAAGTTTTTATAAATAGGGAAGGGTGGAGGGGGTGAAGGGAGGGCTAGGAATGGGGAAAAAATAAGAACCAAGATGCATTATGTAAAGGTACAATTCCCAATGAGAAATGTAATTGTGTTGTATACCTACAATGTACCAATAAAAGAATTTAACAACAACAAAAAAACAATGGGGAGAAGGGTAGATAGTTAATAAAATATGGCTTCACTATGCTAACATTGAGTGAAAAAGTACTGACAGTATACCCACCTGTGGCATAATCACTTGCCTTTAAACCTACAAAATGTTTGCAGAGGGAGGGGGCCAAGGATATATCCTAATAAAACACCTGGGAAGACTGTACCCCCCAAATTACTCAGCCATTGAGGAACTGGGGGTAGCTACCTGTGTGCTAGGGGATAAACTGTTTGCTGTAACTGCCTTGGTTGGGCTTGCCTGCCTCTTAGGCTTGGCACTTGCTCATGGAAATCAAAAATAAAGTCTTGGTTTTGCTGCAAAAACAACAACAACAACAACAAAAACAAAGTAAATAGATAAAAGGGCACTGGATGTAGGTCAATGTGAAAGATCTGGCTTCAATCCCTAGTACTGGGGCAAAAAGAAGCTGAACTGTCTTCAAGACTAGATAATGCCTGTTGTCTGGGTAATGGTAATGGTTCTTTTAAAGAATATGCCACAAAAAGCCTGTAGTATTACGTATAGGATATAAAGGGCTCAGAAGGAGAAAGGGGAAGAAAGTCTGAGCCTTCTTACAGAGAGAGTACCTTAATGATCCTGAACTAGTCTTTGGTAAAAAGACAGGCAATTAAGGCCATTCTGATGATGACACACAGAAATGAGGCACAGGTTATTGGACAGTGAGGGAAAGACCATCCTCGCTACAAAGTAGCAAAAAACTTGGATCAACTTTGTTTTTTTCTTAGTGTTTTTCGGAAGTTACAATTTGTGAGTAGTGAACTTAGATATTTACCTCCAGAGAGCCGGGGCAGTACAATTCTCAATGGAGCCATGGAAGCAAGTTTCTCAGGTGGAAATTAATTTGCCTCAGTGTGAATTGCACCTTGAATCTTACTAATCACCTTAGATTAGATTTTCAGATGAAACTTTGGATTTTGAACTTTGGGGTTGATACTAGAACAATTATTGAATGTATTTTATATGCAAGAAGTAAAACAATTTTGAGAGAACAGAAATGGAATGCTATGCTCTGAGTATTTGTGTCCCCTAAAATGCATATGTTCAAATCCTAACCCTCCTGGTGATGGCATCAAGAGTTGGAGCCTCTGGAAAGTAATTAGGTCATGAGAGTGGTTCCTTCTGAAAAGGATTAGTTTTCATATAAAGGCCAGAAAGAGGTTCCTTGCATCTTCTACCATGTAAGAACACAGCAAGAAAGTGTCTTCTATAAACCAGAGATTAGGCCCTCACCAAACCATGAATCTGTCCTTGATCTTGGACTCAAGGCAGAGAACTGTAATAAATTTTTGTTATTTATAAATTACCCAGTTTATAATAGTTTGTTGTAACAGTCTAAGCAGACCAAGACACCATCATATAACAAATGGATAACAATCTTCCCACTATAACTTGTTAAACTATCTTACTATTGTTAGATGTTTCAGTTATTTCTTTTGCTTTGTTAAATTTCAAACAACATGTAAATATATACCACATAAGTCCTAGTCTACATTTTGGGTTATTGCTGTACATTACATATCTAGAAGTACAATTACTATGCCATAGGCTATGAATCACCCCTGAGAATGTGACCCAATACATATAATTAAAGGTGATCCTAACTCATCCCCAGGAGATTGTTAAGACAGAGGATCTTGAACTTCTACCCTCTTCAGCAGTTCAGATAGGTAGAGTTCTTGAACCCAGAAGTTTGTGGTCATTAAGGCAGGTACAGTATAATTTCCTCTTTTCTTTCTAACCATTATTTAATGTAGTATTTTTCATTTTTACCATTTCTTCCACTAAATAGTTGCAACTTCTTGTTAAACAGTTTTGCTATTTCCTTCACTAAGTACCTAAGACTTTGTTCTTATTACATTTCTACAAAACAGAGAAAATGAACCAACCAAAACTCTGAAGAATGTCTAGACATTAATACACAGGTTTAAATAAAACTGTCCAACAAACAGTTGCAACTAGTTAGTGAAGGAAACAGTAAAACTGTTTAAAATTAAAGAAAAATTTAAAATTACTATAGATACTTGAATAAAAATTGTGATAGACTGACCACCTGTGGAGCGCGGGCGGAGCACCCAGGACTGACTGAGCCCAGCTCTGTCCGGCTGGCTATGCCTACTTGTGACAAAGAGCTGGTAAGGACTCCCTCGTGTATGCCCCCCCGGCCCCCCGTGGAGCGGCGCGGGCACCTACAACAATACAGCATCCCCCCTCCACTCACTGCCACCTCTGGCCTCTTGGCTGTACAGCTACCTGGTTCCACAACACAGAGGCACAGGGGGCATAAAGGCCATTGTCCTGAGCTGCAGAAGTAAACAAGAGAGGTCTTCTATCAGGCTCTCTGATGATAACTGAAGCCCACTGTAAAAGTGAAGAGAATCTCTGCAGTAAAGGCACACCAGACCATCATACTTGGAGGACAGGGAGGCCAACTTGGGACTTGCAGCCAGAAATCTGCCTGAATCTCACGGGTCTATGACTGGGTTACTGAGACTCATTGACTTATAACTGCACACTGCTGCCCACATAGTCTATTGTGACAGAAGAGACATACCCTGAAGGAGTCCCTTCATTTTTATCTTTTATGTGTTATTTTCAAAATTATCACTATTTTTTTGCTCTTATTTTTAACTTTTTTCCTTCCTTTTCTACTCTTTAAAAATTTTTATTTTCTCTTTTTTCTTTCATTTCTCTTTTCTTTCTCTGTCTCTCTCTCTCTCTTGCTCCCTTGCTGTCCCACATTGTTTTTCATCTCCCTTTGTGTTAATGTTCTGGCCCTAATTTGTATTGCTTCTTTATTTTTCTTTTCTTCTCTTTCCTTCTCTCAACTGTGTCCTCCGGCCTCACTGCTAACTTTCCCCTATCCTTCTACCTACCTATCCCTCCCTCCTCAATTCCTTCTAACTCCCCATTCCAAAAGGTAAAGTTGCTCTATTGAAGAGTTTATTCACTATAAACATATGTTGGGTTGGTCCCTGATTTTAATTTAATTCACACAGTTAAAGATGATAGATTAATAACTACAAGAAATTGTCATTTTCTAAGGGGTACTTGATGCTATTGTATTGCTAATTGTATCACTTGGGCTAAGATGTTGTGATTGATCTAATTAGTTGTCCTTCCTGGTATAATGAAAATGAGTTAGCCTCAGAGCCATTAGAGACTCAAAACCTAAAGACCAGCTATATCTAGAAGACACCTCTGAGAAGCAATCATTCCTTAAGTGTTCTAAATACATCAACAAAGACACTTATAATAAGCAACTTCAAAGTATCAACCTAGGAACTAAACCAAGGACAGTACCAAAAAGAAAAATGAGAAGACAATTAAGTAAGGCACAAGCCCAGACTTCCACCCCACAAAAGGCAAATTCGGGGGGGAACAAGGTAGAAAAATCCAATAATCAACCACCTAGACATCCTGAACTGATAGCACAGAAAGTAACAAAACAGATGAATGAGGCTGTAGAAAAATTCAAAATAGAAATAACCTCCAAGATAACTACAGAGATGGTGAGCAGAGTGAAAGACACGATTAGAGGCTCAAGAACAGAAACAGATAAAAAAATAGATGAGCTGGCCCGGGGATTTAGCTCAGTGGTTCCGCTGCCTGATTCACAAGAGCAAAGACTGAGTTCGATCCCCAGTACCAAAAAAAAAAAAAATAGATGAGCTCAGAAATATGCTGGAAGCCATGAATGCCCAGCATAAGAAAGAAATGGAAACCATGATCGCCCAACATAAGAAAGAAACGGAATCCATGAAACAGATTCAAACAGATATACAGGAGATTAAAAACTCCATTGAAAGCATGCAGAGCAGATTAAGGGAATCTGAAGATAGAATATCAGATATAGAAGACAGGATTGTGGTGAAGGACCATGAAAACAGAGATTTCTTAAAAATAGTAAGGGACCACAAGAAATCAACCCAGCAGCTGCTAGATGATGCAAAGAAGGGCAACATAAGACTGATAGGAGTCCATGAAAAAACAGGAGAAAGAAAACCTGACATAAAAAACCTTTTCACAGAAGTAATAGTAGAAAACTTCCCAGACAGAGGTGGAGAATTAGACATACAAATGAATGAGGTATATAGAACTCCAAATAGCCATGATCAAAAAAAAAATCTACACCTAGACATATAGTAGTCAAGATCCCAGAAACCCAAGAGAAGAACAAAATCCTACAGACAGTTAGAAAAAAGAAACAAATCACCTACAAAGGAAACCCCATCAGAATCATGGCAGACTTCTCAACACAAACCCTCAAATCAAGGAGAGCCTGGAGTGAAGCATTTCAGGCCCTAAAAGAAAATAACTGTTGTATCCGGCAAAATTATCTTTCAAAATTGATGGGAAAATTAGATACTTCCATGACAAAGAACACCTGAGAAATTTCATTAACACCAAATCAGCACACCAAACAATTCTAAACAATACCTAGAAAAAGACAATGAAGGTCACAACTCCATGAGGCCCAATAGAGGAAAGCCACCAGTCAAGGTAAGACACTAAAGGGAAAGGGGGAAAAAATAAGAAATAAAAGAGCCAACAATAGTAAAATATCATGACAAGTATGAGTCAATATCTATCAATTATAACTATCAATGTTAATGGCCTCAATTCACCAATCAAAAGAAATAGACTGACAGAATGGATTAAGAGCAAAATCCAGCAATATGCTGTATACAAGAAACACAGCTAACTCAGAAGGAAATTCTTAGACTGAAATTAAAAGAATGGAAACAGTTCTCCACGTGACAGGAACCCAGAAAAAAGCAGGGGTACCAATCTTATTTGCAAACAATGTAGATTTCAAACCAAAACTAATTAAGAGAGACAAAGATGGTCACTACAACCTTGTGAAGGGAACAATGCAAGAGGAAGAGATGACAATCCTAAATACATATGCACCAAATATAAATGCCCCAAAATATACAAAATGAATATTAATGGACATGAAAAACCAAATTAGCACTAATACATTTATAGTGGGGGAACTCAATACCCCACTATCACAAATAGACAGATCGTCTAGACAAAAAATTAATAACGAAATTCTAGAACTGAAACAAGCTATTGAACAAATGGACTTAATAGATGTTTACAGAGTGTTCCACCCCACAAAATCACAATACATATTCTTTTTAGCTGCACACGGGTCATTCTCCAAAATAGACCACATGCCAGCTCATAGGATATGTCTAAATAAATGTAAAAGAATTGAAGTTACCCCCTGTATATTATCAGACCATAGTGCAATAGAATTGGTGGTTAATAACATAAGAAACCGAAAATCCCCACAAACACATGGAAATCGAATAACCTGAACAACCAATGGGTCACAGAGGAAATTAAAGAAAAAATTAGATAGTTTCTACAAGTAGATGATAATGCCAGTGCAACATACAGGAATCTCTGGGACACAATGAAAGCAGTTATATGTGGGAAATTCATAGGAGTGAATGTCCATATCAGGAAAACAGAGAGAACTCAGTAAAATAACCTAATGCAGAACCTCAAGCTCCTAGAAAAAGAAGAGCATAACAAACCCAAAGCTCGTAAAGAAAGGAAATTATAAAGATCGGAGCAGAAATCAATAAAATGGAGACTAAGAGAACAATACAAAAAATTAATGAATCAAAGAGTTGGTTTTTTGAAAGAATAAATAAAATCAATAAACCTTTAGCCAACTTTATCAAAAAAAAAGGAAGGAAAAGGTGCAAATCCATGCAATTAAAAATGAAAAAGGTGGAGTCACAACAGACCAAGAAGAAATCCAGAGGATCATCAATACCTACTTTGAGAACCAGTACTCTAATAAAATGGAAAAACACAGAAGAAATAGACAGATTCCTAGATACATATGAATTGCCCAAGTTAAATGAAGAAGATACAGAAATTCTAAACACCCCAATTACAATGAGTGAAATTGAAAATGTAATAAAAAATTTACCAAGAAAGAAAAGCCCAGGTCCTGATGGCTTTACCGCTGAACTCTACAAGACATTTAAAGAAGAACTATTGCCATTACTCTTTAAACTCATCAAGGAAATTGGAAGGGAAGTAAGGCTTCCAAATTCATCCTGGAAGCAAGTGTTACTTTGATTCCAAAACCAGGGAAAGGCCCAACCCAAAGAGAGAACTACAGACCAATCTCCCTAATGAACATAGATGCAAAAATCCTCAACAAGACACTGGCAAACACAATACATGGGGTCATCAAGACGATCATACACCCTGGGCTGGGGATTTAGCTCAATGGTCGAGCCACCTGCTGTGCAAGTGCAAGCACCCAAGTTCCATCCCTGGTACCAAAAAAAAAACAAAAAAAACCACCCTGACCAAGTCGGATTTATCCCAGGGATGCAAGGATAGTTCAACATTCATAAATCAATAAATGTAATACACTATATTAACAGAGTCAAGGACAAAAACTGTATGATCATCTCAATAGATGCAGAAAAGGCATTTGACAAAATCCAACACCCATTCATGATAAAAACCCTACAGAAAATTGGAACAGAAGGTCTTTTTCTCAACCTGATTAAGGCTATCTATGAAAAACCAACAGCCAACATCATACTAAATGGTCAAAAACTGAAAACTTTCATGCTAAAATCAGGAACAACACAAGGATGCCCACCATCACCACTCCTGTTCAATATAGTTCTGGAAACAGTAGCCACAGCAATTAGAAAAGAGAAAGAAATAAAAGGAATAAAGATAGGAAAGGAAGAAGTGAAACTGTCATTATTTGCTGATGATATGATACTTTACATAGAAGACCAAAAAAACTCGGTCAAAGGACTTCTACACCTAATTGACAGATTCAGTAGAGCAGCTGGATATAAGGTCATCACTCAAAAAACAATAGCCTTCGTATACACAAATAGCAGACTCATTGAGAGAGAAATTCGGGAAACAATCCATTTCACAATAGCATCCAAAAACAATGAAATATCTAGGAATCAACCTAACAAAGGAAACAAAACACCTCTACACTGAAAAGTACAGCACTCTGAAAGAGGAGATTGGGGAGGATATGAGAAAATGGAAAGACATCCCTTGTTCCTGGGTAGGAAGAACCAATATAGTGAAAATGGCCATACTTTCAAAACTACTATATAGATTTAATGCAATGCCAATTGAAATTCCAACAATATGCTTCACAGAACTAGAGAAAACAATCCAAAAATTCATTCGGAACCAGAAGAGACCTAGAATAGCAAAAGCAATTCTAGGCAACAGAGACATGGCTGGGGCTATCACAATCCCCAACTTGACACTAAACTACAAAGATACTGTGATAAAAACAGCATGGTACTGTCAAGGGAACAGACCTGAGGATCAGTGGAATAGATGAGAAGATGCAGGAACAACTCCAGACATACTCAGCCACCTCATCTTTGACAAAGGAGCCAACCACCCTCATTGGAGGAAAGATAGCCTCTTTAATAAATGGTGTTGGAAAAACTGGATTTCAACCTGCCAGAGATTAAAACTAGACCCATAAATATCACCATGCACTAAACTAAGATTGAAGTGGATTAAATATCAAAATATTAAGACAGAAACAGTAAACTTCATGGAAGATAAGTTAGGTAGAACTCCTGAAGACATTGGCTTAGGAAAATATAAACAAAACCTCAGTAGCACAGGAACTAGCCCAAAGAATCAACAACTGGGATCTCATCTTATTAAAAATTTCTGCACTGAAAGAGAAACCACCAACAGAGCTAAGAGAGCTACAATGTGGGAAAAAAAATTTACCAGCTGTACCTCAGACAAAGGTCTACTATCTAGAATATATAAAGAATTGAAAATAATCAGACCCCCCCAAATTCAAAAACCCAATTCAAAAATGGGCATCTGAAATGAGCAGACATTTCTTAGACAAAGAAGTAAAAACAGCAAATACATATATGATACAATGTTCAACATCACTGGTCATTCGAGAGATGCAGATGAAAACAACACAGGTTCCACCTCACCCCAGAAAGAGGGGCTGCTATCAAGAAATCAACCAATAACAAATGCTGGTGGGGGTGTGGAGAGAAAGGAACCCTTCTCCATTGTTGGTGGGAGTGCAGACTGGTGCAACCACTGTGGAAATCAGTATGGAGATACCTCAAAGAACTAGGGCTAGAGGTTCCATTTGACCCAGTTATTCCCCTGCTGGGTATCTTCCCAAAAGAATTAAGAGAATCATACCACAGCAATATATGTGCACCCATGTTTATAGAGGCACAGTTTGTAATAGCTAAAGCTTGGAAACAGCCCAAGTACCCATCAACTGGAAACTGTATAAAGAAAATGTGGGTTGCTTTTTAATAAAATGGAGTACTACTGAGCCATAAAGATCGAGAAACTAGAGACATTTATAGCTAAATGGATGCATATTGAGGCCATACTAAAGTGAAATAAATAGGACACACGTGTAAATGCTGAATAGTTTCTCTAGTGTGAGAAACTGAAAGCATAAATAAGGATTAAAAGGATTAAAATGAATAATTGATAATTTGAACTAGGAAAAGTTCCAAAGATGTAATGGTGGTTGGAGGGGAAGGGTAAAGGGAAGAAGGGAAAGGAAAAATTATGAGAGAAAAGAAAAACATGGAAATGAAATCTATGTAAATAGGGAAGGGTGGAGGGGTGAAGGCCACTCAGGTAGTGGGGAAAAAAATAAGAACTGAGATACATCATGTACAGGTACAATCACCTAATGATAAATGTAAATGTGTATACCTAAAATGTACGAATAAAAGAATTTTTAAAAAATTGTGATTAATTTTAGAGCTTATAAAATGCCTTCAACATTAATTTTATGACAAAATTCTTTATATCTACTTTGGTTAGAAATTGTATTTGGCTATAAAAGATAAAATCCAAAATAACAATGAGCCAAGCATGACAAGGGTTTACTTTTTGCTTTCTTAAATAATAAACCAGAGTAAACGTAGGTAATTTGTGCCTAAAACAGCAATTCCAATGTCATCAACAATCTAAATTTAGTCTATCATTTTCTCTACTATATTAGTGCATGGCTTTCTTCACAAGATTGTCCCCTTGTCTCTAAGACTCCGAATTAGTCAACTTTCTCATTACTGGACAGAAAAACTGATGATCAAAACTTTCAGGAGGAAAGGTTTAATTTAGATTATGGTTTGGAGAGATTCAGTCCATAATCTTTTGGCACCAAGGCCAAAACGTCACAGTGGGAGGGTATGGTAGAGCAAAGCTGTTTAGTTCAAGGCAACCAGCAATCAGAGAGGGAAAGCAGAGGGACCTTGATGTCGTCCCCAAGGCCACACCTCTCCAGAATCACCCAGAAGCACCCAGGAATGTGCTCTTAATCTGCCAGGCATTTTTTAATGAATGAAATTAATTTGTCAGGATTGACAGTCACAATCTTAGACACATGATAAATTACCAGCTATATATCATCTGTTAAGTAGAAACTTAGAAGAAGAAAAAGGAAAAAGCATAAGGGGTACAACAAACCGAGACTGTTGCCTTCCAGAATATTGTAGAGGACTACCTTTGCAGAGACCCATACCACTTCATGTACATCTCATTGGTCGGAACCTACTTCTGTGTTCACATCAGCTGTAACATGGGCTGAGAAATGCAGTATTTACTTGGATTCATGTACAGTAAAAATTAACTATCAATATTCCATTACTAACAAAAAATAAGGGGAAATATACTGGATAGGCAATTACCAATCTAAATTTATTCTTTCTTGGTAGGAGGGATTGCATAAAGTGTCAAAAAGATTAACTTTGGGGCCTTGGTAATACTTTGTAAACATTCTCTACTACATATTAAATGGATTTTATATTTTACTTGTTTTCTAGATTTTTAATTAACTTTTGCAAATTATAAAGTAACATCTCCCTATTCATATTGTGATCCCCTTTATTATGTCTAAAACTCATGACAAGTGTATTTTCACTAAAATTTTATTTCATATTAATATAAAACTGTATTGTCTCTTTTCCTTGAATTCAATCTTTTCTGTAATTAATCAATTTTGATTTATTTTTATTAATAAACTATTGTCTAGTCTGCTTTTAAACCTTATAAAAGTTATTTCTCACATGAAGTATATAATAAATATTTGAATTTCATTTTTAACTATATACATGACTAAATTAGTATTATTTTGAAACATATAAATTTGATCTCTTTGAAGCCATAACTGCTTTTCTGTACCCTTACTTTATGGTTTGAGATTTTATGCTTTCTCACTTTGCTCATTCTTTGTTTCACATCTAAGAATCTCAATAAATTTGCTTAGTTTTTGTTTATCTTTTTATTGATTTTGAGGTATATATCATGATTTTACTTTTACTAGTATATTTTACAAAAGCATATACCTGATATGCATGATTAATTTTTAGTTTTAGTGTTAATCATTACTTTTTCTGTGGGAAAAATGGGAATAACTTTATAGGTCTGCACAACTACTCTATTCAAAGGGTATTTTATAAAATAAAAGTAACAGTTTTATATGATAGAAAAATTTTCAGAATTAAATTTATTTCTATTTTCTTAATTCTCTAATTAAATCATAGCTATTTCACATAAAAATATTTTTCTGCTGCATTCATATTTGGATGATTGATTATTTAAAAAACTTCTTGTTGAATTTTCTTTTCCCCTTTTAGATATATAAATATTATACTATTTTTCAAGTTTATGATTACAAAGGAAATAGTCCAACTTTTATTTTAGATAATTTTATTTTTACACTGAATATTGCTTATGATAAATATATTCTTAGATTAGAATTTGCAACATTTTGATGCACACCTGTGCATTCTGGAAATTTTTTTAACAGCTTCTATGGATTCTTTTCAAGCACTTGTAGTTTCTTTTAACTATCCAGAAAAGTGGGGAGGTATATTCAGATATAGCATAAGAATACTATTTGCTGTGAGCCTTTCATTTGCAACAACACAGACGGATCTGAAGATCATTATGTTTAGTGAAGTAAAACCAGGGACAGAGAGACAAGTACCATATTATACCACTGATAGGTGAAATCTAAGAGTAGATCTCATAGAAGTTAAGAGCAGAATGTTGGCTACCAGAGGCTGAGGAGAGCAGGGAGGAAGGAAAGATAGGAAAAGGTTGATGAATGGGTAGTAAGTTACAGTTAAGGACAAGAAGGCTTAGTGTGTGATTGCACAGTAGGGTGACTATAGATAACAAGTGTGTACTATATATATCTCACCAAGCTAGAGGAAAGAATTCTGAAAGTTTTTACTATAAAGAAATAATAACTATTAGATGAGACAGATATATTTAATTTGACTTAAACATCATATAATAGGTGTAAAACATAGTCATATGTTTTACAGACATAGGTATAAAAACATCATACATTACCACATTATATATATAAATTTTATGGTTTTGTACTAGTCAAAAATTGGTTTTTAAAAAGATTGTCATTTATAAGCATAACAAATTTAGACTATCTCAGTCTACTGTGTGCCATTTTGAGCCACTCGTCTTCCTCCACCACCTTGCTTTTTTAATTCAACCTTTTTCTGCTGGGGTTCTGACATACACTATGATGCCCAGTAACACACAATGCTAGAAGTTTAATGTGTGTGCTGTACAGTGAATTATGTGAGGGGTCAACACCCCATGCAAAATACAGTTCTTTGGACTAGAGTTATGGAAGAGCATTTCATGGATCATATACTTAAGTTATACTTAAATTGTAATTACAACTTAAAAATATAAATCACTTGACCATACTTTCAGCTATTAGCCAAAAACCATAGCAAGAAGAAGGCTGAATTTTCTTCCTACTTGCTTTCAAGACAATCTTCAGGGGAAAGGGAATATAATCCAGGATACATTGCTGGTTCAGTTTTCCAACTTATTCTCATTAGCATTCATTATTTTGAAAGGTAACAAGGTGTGTAGATTGAGTATAGACCCAGGAATCAGGTTGTCATTGAAGCAGACTTTTTAAAACTTGGTTCAAATTCTTCACTTATAATATAGAGAAAATAATTACCATTTCATAGGGTTATTTCAGGTATTAGACCTTGTATCTCAGATAAAGTATTTTGAACAGTTCCTGTCATAGAGTAGCCTGTAAAAGCATCAAAAGCCCCCACAGATCAGTCTAATTACTCATTCAATTCTGTTGAGTTCATGAGCATAGTCTGTCTTTGCTTTCATGGGTATCTACATACAGTTAGGAAAGACTGGCAGGATAGCTAACTAGATAAAAGTCTAAAATAAAAATCAAAACATGCCTCTGGTTACTCCAGTGATGCAAACTAGTCTGTATATGTCACCGAGAAAACAGATAATCCTTCTCATGTTTTAGTTTTCTTAATGTAATTCTCAAACCTGTGGCCACATTACTTACCACTGAAGTGTAAGCGACCTGGTGACAGACGCCATAACTTATTTCTTTATTTATTTATTTAGGTACCAGGGATTGAACTCGGGTCCTTGCGCTTGCGAGGCAGGCAGCGGAACCACTGAGTTAAATCCCTGGCCCTCCATAACTTATTTTTAAATTTTTATAAAGATGAAATTCAGTCCCTGACACAGTCTGCCATTTCGTCAATAAAGAAATGAATTAATTAAAGAATAAATGATAAAAACGGAATTCATGTAACTATAGTCAGGTTCCATTTTTACCTTTTTGTGCCTAAAAATATGTTAATCTAAAACTAGTTAAGAAGAGACTCAGAAAATAATACAATAAACTTGAATAAACTTGCTTAACTTTGGTAGAATCTAAAGCGAAAATAGCAAACATATGGATTTCATTTCTCTTAAAATATCGAAGAATTAAAATTAAAAGCAGTAGGGGCTGGGGATTTAGCTCAGTGGTTTCGCTGCCTGCTACACAAGCGCAAGGACCCGAGTTCAATCCCCGGTACCAAAACAAAAAACAAAAAAATTAAAAGCAGTAAAATAATTGGTAAACATTTTTTAAATTCAATAGATGGATGGCTTTCCTGCTTTTTCTGATAAAAGAAGTTAACATAATGAAAATGTACATTCCACTTTAATTTTTGCATTTTCTGGCATTTCAGTGAAAGAACTTAAAGTTCCTTCTGGCCTCTTCAGGTGTTTTAACAATAAAGATTTTATTTTAATGTTTTCTTTTGTCTTGGCAGACAATCCAATAGAACATATACAAGTATTGTTAGGTTACAGGGATCTACTAGCTTCATTTAAACATATTAATGATCATACAAGCACTATCAAAACATGTGAATATCTAAATTTTAAAAATTTATTATATTAAATGACACATTGTCATTTAAAATATTCTCCCTTACTTTGAACACAGTTACATCATTATTCTTGCCACTTTCAAAAGTAGTTATGGGAAGTCCTCTTTCTTGAATGACCTTACAAAATGTTATTAAAAAGAAAGGAATTCAGCCATGGGTCATGAAATGAAAAAGCAGGGTCATAAAAGTATTACTGTGTGTCCTCATTTACCTTACTACTATGTATCCTCATCTACCTTATTCACCAAATCTAGTACCAACATTTTGAATCCAAGACACAGAGGCACCCACAGCAATGTAACTAAAGACATTCACAGAAAAGGACTTCCAGAACTGCTTCAGAAACTGGCATGAATGATAGGATAAATGTGCTTGAAGAATGGAAAAGTATTTTCAAAGGTATGAATGGTATGTGTCTTTTACTGTAATAATTTTTAAATTTAAGTATTCATTGTACATTTTGATCACACTTCTTAAAGTTAAAACAATGACATTTTAAACTACATCCCTACACACCACAAACAAACGATTGAGATATAGCTTCCGGAAGCTAAAAGTATTCATGGATCTTATTGTGAAATTATGATGCTTTGTTGTTACAGTGACAAAAATGTTAAAATTCTAAAAAATAGTTTCATTATTTACTAAAAGACCATTAAATTAATAATTCATTATTCTTGATGTTTTCACCATATCTGAGTAATAATTTGACTCTAAAACTTAAGTTTTTAAATTAAAATGAAAAAAATATAAAAATTATTTTCTTTACTTTTTTAAAATAACAGATAGGTTTATTATTACACATCCATCAGGGCGGCTTTCAATACCGCTTGAAACATGCATATCATCCTAGAGACAATCAATTTTCCAGTGCTTATTTGATACACATTACTGCAAAGCTATTATAAATTACTGAGGAGGTATTTGGTTAAAAAAATAAATAAGAAATTACGCTGCCCATATAGATAAATTCTTGTTACTGAACAAAAGTTTAACAGTATTTATCTGGTAATTCCTATGTTAACTGGAAAACATAATGGATGTATTTACATACTTTTCTTTTTATATTGGTGCAACCTTGTATAATTTTTGCAGATAGTTTTATATTCTTTACATTTTTAACAAAATATTTTTCAGGTTAAATTTCATAGTTTATTTCATAGTTATATTTTACTAGGTTTCTTTTGCCTGCCATCAAAACTATATTTTTCCATTAAAAATTAACTTGAATAAGGCTGCATTTTGAAGTCATGTTGAATTTAATAGAGGTATTTAGTGATTTTATATTAACTATTCAATAAAAGTATGGGCTAAGTCATAGGAAAGATAAATTTGTATACAAATTCATGACACAAACATTTTCAAAGAGCTTGTTCAACTTTAATATTATCTCTTACAAAAATATTAATATCTATTAAAATTAATTAAATTAAAATTAATATCTATTACAAAAATTAATATTATCTATTACAAAAATGAAAGAAAAACAATTATTAAAAGATAATTTTAATACAGGAAATTAGCAAGAATTTGACAACATGATTAATGTTAATGCTAACAAGTGTGCATAGACAAAAGCTGTAATTTATGGGGGAAATTTTCTTGGTGAAATCTATTTTGGAAATGCATTTAGCAATATGCATTAGTAGCATGAGAAAATTGAGGATTCAGCCAGTGATTTGAATAAAGATACATTATCATTAGCATTGTGCAAAATAACTGGATTGACTTAAATATTTAAGGTATGAAAGTGCTTAAATTATACTATAGTTTTATAGTAGTATAAAATCATGTTTATATACATAAGAGATTTAATGTCCATATTATTTGATGTGTGAATTCTCCTAAAAATGTACTCTAGTCACAATGATGTGCAGAAAAAGATACAAAGATATCAAAGATACAAAGATATCAAAGAGGTCTACTACAGAATTATTTATAATATCTGAGATATTTTTAGATGTGTGTATGGGGTGTCTGTACAATAGAATCCAATAATTCAGTGTATTATTTCAAAAGTATTCTATTCTACTGAGGAAGAAAAAAGTTAATAAAAAATGCTAAAATACAAGGAACAAGACAGCATCTTCAGTATTAATCACATCTTGCAAAAAAGATGCATGAATATACAGATACAATAAAGAAACACAAATATACTCTGAGTTAATACACTAAAAACCCAGAGTTTTATTTATCTCCCACTGCATGTATTTTTTTCTTTATAGTTCTATGCACTCCCATATTTTCTACAGTGAATATTAATTTTATCATATGTGGTATAAATTGTACTTGGTTTGTTGAGTAAAAGAGAACTGTGTATAGTGGTTTGTATATTTTATTTTAAAAGTATATGACATATATATTTTGGCAGATGGTATTAAATTGGATGGATATTATAATTAGAAAAATCACTGAAAGATGCAACCTGTTGTTTCTGCATTTAATAAATAGAATTCTTTGGCAAAATAATTTGTTCCTTTCCTCCCACTTATTTATTTATTCAATCTTTTGGCTTTATCAGTAAGTATTCAGATAAATATTTTATTTTGGGACATATAATCAAACAAGATGGGGGGGTTGGTTAAATCATTCCATTTTTGCCTAGTGGAAATTTTAGGGTATGTTTCCTGAGTCCTTTTGACATCCCCCCATCCTTTGTTTAATTTTTGTTTTAACCTTATTGAATTTTTGGCAATATAAGTTCATATTGTATATTTCCTGCTCCAGTCCTAGAATTATTAACTTTCCAGTGAATTCCTTTTAATTTTAGAATAGTATTTGACAGCCAATATCATGGTCTTGACTGCTACTAGCGCATAACAACATCTAGGAATACTATTGTAAAACTAGAAGCAGGCAAGATACATAGATAAATGTTAAAATTACTCTTCAAAAGTTTGAGATATTTTCATTTCCAAAGTATTTATTAATTATAATTTTAAAATATGCATAAATTCACTGATACCTCTTTCTCCATGTGATGGCATTTAACCACCACCACATCATCCAAGTGTGGGCTGGTTAGATTAGAGTATGGAAAGATAAGAATATGGAAAGAAAAAAAAATAGTGTCTTCAAACTAGAAAAACCAAGAAGACTCTTCTTTAAGCAATGATCAAGGATGACATCATAAAAGGTCAATCATAGTTGGTATCATCCCTCATATGGTAAAAATACCTCATTGCAATTCTTCCACAAAATCTGTAGCTCCAGGACACTCATGGGCACATGTGGCAAGCCCATATTGAGCAGCATTAAACAAAAATATCTAACTTATAGGCTTGAGAAGTGTTTGATCAGGAAAGGCAAGGAAAAAGAATATCATAGTGGTGTGTGCATATCTGTGTTTATTGCAGCACAGTTCATAATAGCTATATCTTGGAAACAGCCTGTAAGGTCCATCAACTGATGAATAGATAAAGAAAATGTAGTTATAAACAATGGAGTAGTACTCTGCCATAAAGAAGGATAAACTTCAGGCATTTGTATGAAAATGGATGCAGCTTGGGACCATAATGTTCAATGAAGTAACTCAGGCACACAAGCTTAAATGGCACATGGTTTCTCTTATATGAAAAAAAAATTAAAAAAAAAATATATATATGAATGACACATAATAGGAAAAAAGAGAAAGAGAAAAAAGGTATTGTAATCTAGTGTGGACCATGTATCTAAAAGTGAACCGTAGTACAATTGTCTTCAATATTTCATTTGTTCTTTGGCATATTAGTCTAATTTTCAATCTGTATATATGATAATTACCTGTATAAGTTAGTGTAAGACAAATAAATGAATCTGATGCTGAAAAAATAAGAGGGTGTGGAGGGAAGGGGGAAAAAGAACTAAAATGTGTTATGTACATGTACCAATTCTCTACAGTGAATGTAATCATTAGGTAATACAAATATGTACTAGTAAAAGAAGGAAATGTAAAAAGATGAGAAATTTCTTAAAAAAAAATGAAAAAGTGGTATAAAAAGGAAACGTCACTCCTGGCCCAGAGGAAGGGGCCTCCGGGCCACCATCCATCCCGCCGGTCCCAGACCAGAGGAAGTGGCTTCCGGGCCACCATCTGTCCTGCTGCTCCCGGCCCAGAGGAAGGGGCTTCCTGACCACCATCCTTCCCACCACTCCCAGCCCAGAAGAAGGGGCTTCTGGGCCACTGTACTTCCTGCTGCACCAGGCACAGAGGTAGGGGCTTCTGAGCAGCTGTCACACCTCTTCCAGATCAGAGGAGGTGAGCTGCATGGGCACCAACAGCACCAACCCTCTGGGTCAAAATTAGGAGACACGTCAATAAGTCACAAAATCAGACTTCCAGATTACCTACAGCCACCCAAAGGGAAATGAGATGGAACACTCTGATACTCAAACAACAGGACCCACTGAAATGGCAACAAAAAAGGATCTGGAAAAAGTGAAATCAGAAATAATTTCTCAGATAACAGGAGAAATTGTGCTCCTAGTGCAAGGCATGATTAACAAATCTAGAGAGGAGCTGAGGAACATGATGGAATCCCAACATAGGAAACAAATGGAATCCATAAAACAGGTACAAATAGATTTCCAGGACATGGAAAGCTCCATTGAAAGTCTACACTGCAGAATGTGCCAATGTGAGGACAGAATTTCAGATAGAGAAGATAAGATTGCAATTAGTGACCAAGAAAAGAAAAATTGCTTCAAAAGCATAAGGGAACATGAGAAATCAATCCAGCAGCTGCTAGATGATGCAAAGAAGAATAACATAAGACTGATTGGACTCAACAAAGAAACAGGAGAGAGTGCCGATGACATAAAAAACTCTTCATAGAAATGATGGCCGAAAAGTTCCCAAGCAGGGAAAAAGAACTTGACATACAGATAAGTGAGGCATATAGGACTCCAAATAGACTTGATCAAAAAAATCTACACAGAGGCATATAATTGCTAGTATTCCAGAAATTCAACACAAAAACAAAGTTCTACAAGCAGTTAGTGAAAAGAAACAAATCACATGAAAAGGAAAGCCCATCAGAGTCACAGCAGACTTCTCAACACAAACCATCAAGTCAAGAAGAGCTTGGGGTGAAATATTCCAAGCCCTAAAAGGAAACAGCCTCCAACCCAGGTTGATGTACCCTGCAAAACTATCTCTCAAAATTGATGGAGAAATAAGATACTTTCATGACAAAGAGCACCTTAGGAACTTCATGAATACCAAACCAGCACTCTAAAGAATTTAACACAATAGCCTAGAAACAGACATTGAGGATCACAACCCCAGAAAGCAAAGCAGAATGAACCCATCTGGCATGACAAGACATTAAATGTAAAGGGGGAGAACCCAACAAAAAGGAAAAATCATGACAATGATAATTCAATATTTTTCAGTTATAATGATCAATGTTAATGGTCTCAATTCACCAATTAAAAGAAATAGACTGGTAGAATGGGTCAAGAAGCAAAATCCAACAATATGCTGCATACAAGAAACACACATGATTCAAAAAGAAACTCATAGACTGAAAGTTAAAGGGTGGAAAACAATACTCCATGCAACAGGAACCAAAAAAACCAGAAGCAGCTATCCTCTTTGCATATCAAGTATACTTCAAACCAACTCTGATTAAGAGAGAAAAAAAGGATACCACATTCTTGTAAAGCTAACACTCCAACAGGAAGAGATGACAATCATAAATATCTATGCACCAAACACTAGTGCGCCCAACTATATAAAACAAATATGGACATGAAAAGTCATAGGTGCACTAATACAAATGTAGTGGGGGACCTCAATACTCCACTATCATGAATAGATAGATCAACTAGACAAAAAATAAGTAATGAAATACAAGAACTCAATAGAACTCTTGAACAAACAAACTCAACAGATGTTTACAGTCTTCCACCTCACAAAATCAGAATACACATTCTTCTCAGCTGTACATGGGTCATTCTCCATAATAGACCACATACTCACACATAGAACATGTTTAAGTAAGTGCAAAAGAATTGAAGTTATCCCCTGTATATTATCAGAACATAGTGCAATGAAATTGGAGATCCATAGCAAAAAAACCTGGAAAAATTTCATAAACATGTGGAAATTGAACAACACACTTCTGGATAACCAATGGGTCACAGAGGAAATTAAAGAAGAAATCAGACAGTTCCTTCAATTAAATGACAATGACAATACAACATATTGGAATCTATGGGACACAATGAAAGCAGTCTTATGAGGGAAATTCATAGCAGTGAATATGCATATTAGGAAAACAGAATGAGCCCAATTAAACAACCTGATGCTGCACCTCAAGCTTCTAGAGAAAGAAGAGCAGGACAACCCCAGAGCTCATACCAGGGAGGAAATTATAAAGATCAGAGGAGAAATCAATGCAACGGAGACTAAGAGAATGATACAAGAAATCAGTGAAGCCAAGAGTTGGTTCTTCAAAAGAATCAACAAAATTGACAAACCCTTAGCCAACCTTATCAGAAAAAGGAAAGAAAAGACCCAAATCCTTGCAATTAGCAATGAAAAGGGTGAAATCAAAACAGACCCAGCAGAAATCCAGAGGATCACCAATACCTATTTCCAGAACCTATATGACAATAAGATGGACAACACAGAAGAAATGGAAAGATTCCTAGATACATATGACCATCTTTTCTAACTGCTATATAAATTCAATGCAATCAAAATTGAAATCCCAGCAGCATACTTCAGGGACTTTGAGAAAACAATCCAAAAATTCATTTGGAACAAGAAGAGACTCAGAATAGCAAAAGCAATACTAGGTAACAGAGACATGGCAGGGGGTATCACAATCCCCAACCTGCAACTATACTACAAAGCTACTGTGATTAAAAAAAAAAATAGCATGGTACTGGCAAAGAAACAGACATGAGGACCAGTGGAACAGATTAGATGATGCAGAAACAAAGCCAGACTCAGCCATCTCATCTTTGATAAAGGAGCCAAACACCCTCACTGGAGGAAAGATAGCCTCTTTACTGAATGGTGCTGGAACAATTGGGTTTCAACTTGTCAAAGACTAAAAAAAGGCCTATATCTCTTGCCATGCACTAAAGTAAAATCGAAATGGATTAAAGATCTAAACATTAAAATAGAAACGCTGAACTGGCTGGACAGAGGTTAGGGAGAACTTTTGAAGACATTGTTGTAGGAAAAGATTTTATGAACAAAACCTCAGTTGCCGATGAACTAGCACAAACAATCAACAAGTGGGATATCTTCTTATTAAAAAGCTTCTCCACAGCAAGAGAAATGACCAGGAGTATGAAGAGAAAACCCACAATGTGGGAAAAAAAATAGACATCTGAAATGAACAGACATTTCTCAAAGAAGTACAAATAGCAAATAAATACATGAAAAAATGTTCAACATCACTCGTCATTTGAGAGATGCAAATGAAAACAATGCTGAGATTCCACCTAACTCCAGAAAGAATGGTTGCTATCATGAAATCAACCAATAACAAATGCTGGCAGCGCTGTGGGGACAGAGGAATCCTTCTCCATTGCTGGTGGGAGTGTAGACTGGAGCAACCAGTGTGGAAATCAGTATGGAGATACCTCAAAGGACTAGGATAGGAAGTACCATTTGACCCTGCTATTCCCCTGCTGCGTAGCTTCCCCAAAGAATTAAAAGAATCATACCACAGTGATATATGTGTATGCATGTACGTAGCAGCACAATTTGTAATAGCTAAAACTTGGAAACAGACCAAATGCCCATCAACTGGAGACTGGATAAAGAAAATGTATTTTTTTATAAAATGGAGTACTACTCAGTCATAAAAAATGAGAAATTAGAGTCATTTATGCTAAATGGATGCACAGTGAGGCGATACTCTTTTTTTGTTGTTGTTAAATTCTTTTATTGGTACATTTTAGGTATACAATACAATTACATTTCTCATTGGGAATTGTACCTTTACATAATGCATCTTGGTTCTTATTTTACTTTTTTGTTGTTGTTAAATTCTTTTATTGGTACATTTTAGGTATACAGCACAATTACATTTCTCATTGGGAATTGGACCCTTACATAATACATCTTGGTTCTTATTTTATCCCGATTCCTAGCCCTCCTTTCACCCCCTCCACCCTTGCCTATTTACAAAGATTTTATTTCCATTTCTCAGCATTTTTCCTTTCCCTTCCTTCCTTTCCCCTGCCCCTCCCATTACCCCTACCCCTTTGGACCTTTTCTTCCTATTTTGCATTATCGATTATTCATTCTAATCATTGGTACATCTTAGGTAAACAATATAATGACATTTATGTTTGGAGATTTGCACATTTACATAGCCTCTCTTGGTTCTTATTTTTCACCCTTGCCCAGCCCTCCCTTCACCCCCTCCAGTCCTCCCTATTTACAAAGATTTTGTTCCTATTTTTCCATTTTCTCACATTAATTCCATTCCCTTCTGTCCTTTCCCCTAGCCCTCCCACTTCCTTCCCCTTTGCCCCTTTTCTTCTTATTTCACATTACATATTATACATTTTAGTCCTTATTTACACTTTCAATTTCTCACACCAGAGAAACTATTTGGAATTTATACATGTGTGTCCTATTTATTTCACTTAAGAGTATTGCCTCAGTGTGCATCCACTTAGCTATAAATGTCTCTAATTTCTCATTTTCTATAGCTGAATAGCTATGAACATGGGTGCACATATGTCACTGTAGTATGATTCTTTTAATTCTTTGGGGAAGATCCCCAGCAGGGGAATAGAGGGATCAAATGGAACTTCCAGTCCTAGTTCCTTGAGGTATCTCCATACTGATTTCCACAGTGGTTGCACCAGTCTACACTCCCACCAGCAATGGAGAAGAATTCCTCTGTCCCCACAGCACTGCCAGCATTTGTTATTGGTTGATTTCATGATAGCAGTCATTCTTTCTGGAGTGAGGTGGAATCTCAGCGTTGCTTTCATTTGCATCTCTCAAATAACCAGTAATGTTGAACATTTTTTCAGGTATTTATTTGCTATTTCTACTTCTTTGTCTGAGAAATGTCTGTTCATTTCAGATGCCCATTTTCAGATTGGGTCTTTAAATTTGGGAGGTCTGATCTTTTTAAATTCTTTATAGATTTGAGATAGTAGACCTTTGTCTGAGGAAAAGCAGGTGAAGATTTTTTTCCCACATTGTGGGTTGTCTCTTCACACTGCTGGTGGTTTCTCTGGCTGTGCAGAAGCTTTTTAATAAGAAGAGATCCCACTTGTTGACTGTTTGTGCTAGTTCATGGGCAACTGAGGTTTTGTTCATAAAATCTTTTCCTACACAGATGTCTTCAAGAGTTCTACCTAACCTCTGTTCCAACTGGTTCAGAGTTTCTATTTTAATATTTAGATCTTTAATCCATTTTGACTTGAGTTTAGTGCATGGTGAGAGATACAGGTCTAGTTTTAATCTTTGGAAAATTGAAGCCCAATTATTCCAGCAAGATTTATTAAAGAGGATATCTTTCCTCCAGTGAGGGTGTTTGGCTCCTTTGTCAAAGATGAGATGGCTGAATGTGTCTGGCATTGTGTCTGCATCTTCTAATCTGTTCCACTGATCCTCAGGTCTGTTTCTTTGTCAGTGCCATGCTGTTTTTATCACAGTAGCTTTGTAGTAGAGTTGCAGGTTGGGGATTGTGATACCCCCTGCTATATCTCTGTTAGCTAGTATTGCTTTTGCTATTCTGAGTCTCTTCTTTTTCCAAATGAATTTTTGGACTGTTTTCTCAAGGTCCATGAAGTGTTCTGCTGGGTTTTCAATTGGAATTGCATTAAATCTATATAGCAGTTTTCGAAGTATGGCGATTTTTACTATATCAATCCTTCCTACCCAGGAGCAGGGATGTCTGTCCATTTTCTGATATCATCTTCAATCTCTCTTTTCAGAGTGCTATAGTTTTCAGAGAAGAGGTCTTTGATTTCTTTCATTAGGATGATTCCTAGGTATTTCAGTTTTTTGGATGCTATTGTGAAAGGAATTATTTGCCCTATTTCTCTCTCAGTGAGTTTGTCATTGGTGTAGAGGAAAGCTATTGATTTTTGTGTGTTGACCTTGTAACCAGCTACTTGACTGAATTTAGTTATTAAGTCTAGAAGACTTTTGGTGGAGTTCTTGGGGTCTTCTATATAGAGTATCATGTCATCTGCAAATAATGACAATTTGACTTCTTCATTACCTATCTTTATTCCTTTTATTTCTTTTGTCTAATTGCCATGGCTAATGTTTCCAGAGCTATATTGAACAAGAGTGGTGATAGTGGACATCCTTGTCCTATTCCTGATTTTAGTGTGAAGGATTTCAGTTTTTGACCATTTAGTATGATATTGGCTGTTGGTTTTTCATAGATGGCTTCTATAAGTTTGAGGTAGAGACCATCTATTCCAATTTTTTGTAGGATTGTTATCATAAATGCATGTTGGATTTTCTGAAATGATTTTTCTGCGTCTATGGAGATAATCATATGGTTTTTGTCCTTGGCTCTATTGATATAGTGTATTACATTGATTGATTTGCATATGTTGAACTATCCCTGCATCCCTGGGATGAATCCCACTTGATCATGATGTATGATCTTCTTGATGATCTTCTGCATTCTATTTGCCAGTATCATATTAAGGACTTTTGCATCTATGTTCATTAGTGTGATTGGCCTATAGTTCTCCTTTTCTATTGGGTCTTTCTCTGCTTTGAGGATCAAGGTGATGCTTTCTTCCAGGAATGAATTTGAGAGTATTGCTTCCCTTTCAATTTCATTGAAGAATTTAAACAGTAGTGACAGCAGTTCCTCTCTAAATGTCTTTGTAGAATTCAGCAGTGAAGCCATCAGGACCTGAGCTTTTCTTAGTTGGTAAGTTTTTAATTACATTTTCAATTTCATTGATTGATATTGGGTCATTTACAATTTTTAGGTCTTCTTCATTTAACTTTGGTAATTCATACGTATCTAAGAATCTGTCCATACTTTCTGTGTTTTTCAACCTATTGGCGTATAGGTTCTGGAAGTAGGTATTGATGATCCTCTGGATTTCTGCTGGGTCTACTGTAATTTCACCCTTTTAATTCTTAATTGCATGGATTTGGGCCTTTCCTTTTTCTGATAAGGTTGGCTAAGGGTTTGTCAATTTTGTTGATTCTTTTGAAGAACCAACTCTTGGCTTCACTGATTTCTTGTATCATTCTCTTAGTCTCCGTTGCATTGATTTCTCCTCTGATCTTTATAATTTCCTCCCTGGTATGAGCTCTGGGGTTGTCCTGCTCTTCTTTCTCTAGAAGCTTGAGGTGCAGCATCAGGTTGTTTAATTGGGCTCATTCTGTTTTCCTAATATGCATATTCACTGCTATGAATTTCCCTCATAAGACTGCTTTCATTGTGTCCCATAGATTCCAATATGTTGTATTGTCATTGTCATTTAATTGAAGGAACTGTCTGATTTCTTCTTTAATTTCCTCTGTGACCCATTGGTTATCCAGAAGTGTGTTGTTCAATTTCCACGTGTTCATGAAATTTTTCCAGGTTTTTTTTGCTATGGATCTCCAATTTCATTGCACTATGTTCTGATAATATACAGGGGATAACTTCAATTCTTTTGCACTTACTTAAACATGTTCTATGTGTGAGTATGTGGTCTATTATGGAGAATGACCCATGTGCAGCAGAGAACAATGTGTATTCTGATTTTGTGGGTCGGAAGACTCTGTAAACATCTGTTAAGTTCGTTTGTTCCAGAGTTCAATTGAGGGGCTGGGGATTTAGGTCCGTGGTTCCCCCACCTGCCTTGCAAGTGTAAGGACCTGAATTTGATCATGGTACCAAAAAAAAAAAAAGAGTTTGATTGAGTTCTAGTATTTCATTACTTATTTTTTGTCTAGTTGATCTATATATTTGTGACAGTGGGGTGTTGAGGTCCCCCACTACAACTGTATTAGTGCATATATGACCTTTCATGTCCATTAGTATTTGTTTTATATAGCTGGCCACACTAGTGTTTTTTGCATAGATATTTATGTTTGTCATCTCTTCCTCTTGGATTGTTCCCTTTGCAAGGATGTAGTGTCCTTCTTTGTGTCTCTTAGTCAGTGTTGGTTTGAAATCTACTTGATCTGCAAAGAGGATAGCTACTCCTGCTTTTGTTCGGGTTCCCGTCCCATGGAGTATTGTTTTCCACCCTTTAACTTTCAGTCTATGAGTTTCCTTTTGAATTAAGTGTGTTTCTTGTGTGCAGCATATTGTTGGATTTTGCTTCTTGACCCATTCTGCCAGTCTATTTCTTTTGATTGGTGAATTGAGACCATTAACATTGATGGTTATAACTGAAACGTATTGACTTGTCATTGCCATGACTTTTTCTTTTTGTTGGGTTCTCCCCCTTTACATTTAATGTCTTGTCATGCCAGATGGGTTCATTCTGCTTTGCTTGCTGGAGTTGTGATCCTCAATGTCTGTTCCTAGGATATTGTGCAAAATTTTTTGTAGTGCTGGTTTGGTATTCACGAAGTTCCTAAGTTGCTCTTTGTCATGAAAGTATCTTATTTCTCCATCCATTTTGAAAGATAGTTTTGCAGGGTACATCAATCTGGGTTGGAGGCTGTTTTCTTTTAGGGCTTGGAATATGTCACTCCAAGCTCTTCTTGACTTGATGGTTTGTGTTGAGAAGTCTGCTGTGATTCTGATGGGCTTTACTTTGTATGTGATTTATTTCTTTTCTCTGATTACTTGTAGAACTTTTTTCTTCTGTTGAGTTTCTGGAATCTTAACAATTATATGCCTCTGTGTAGATATTTTTTCATCTAGTCTGTTTGGAGTCCTATTTTCCTCACTTATCTGTATGTCAAGTTCTTTTTCCCTGCTTGGGAAGTTTTCTGCCATCATTTCTATGAAGAGTTTTTTATGTCATCGGCACTCTCTCCTGTTTCTTCATTGACTCCAATCAGTCTTATGTTATTCTTCTTTGCATCATCTAGCAGCTGCTGGATTGATTTCTCATGTTCCCTTATGCTTTTGAAGCAATTTTTCTTTTCCTGGTCACTAATTGCAATCTTATCTTCTATATCTGAAATTCTGTCCTCACATTGGGTCATTCTGCAGTGTAGACTTTCAGTAGAGTTTTTCATGTCCTGGAAATGTATTTGTATCTGTTTTATGGATTCCATTTGTTTCCTATGTTGGGATTCCATCATGTTCCTCAGCTCCTCTCTAGATTTGTTAATCATGTCTTACACTAGGAACAAAATTTCTCCTATTATCTGAGAAATTATTTCTGATTTCATTTTTTCCAGATCCCCTTTTGTTGCCAGTTCAGTGGGTCCAGGTGGTTGAGTATCAGTGTTCCATCTCCTTTCCCTTTGGGGTTGCTGTAGGTGATCTGGAAGTCTGGTTTTGAAACTTACTTATGTGTTTTCTCTTTTTGACTGGGGGGGCAATGGGGTGGGGTTAGTGCCTGCTAAGGTCACCTCCTCTGAGCTGGGAGAGGTGGGACAGGTGCCAGGAGCAGCAGGAGTAGATGGTAACCCAGAAGCCCATTCCTCTGGGCTGCAAGCAACGGGAGGGATGGTGGCCAGGAAGCCCCTTCTTCTGGACCAGGAGCAGTTGGACGGCGGCTCAGAAGCCCCTTCTTCTGGGCTGGGAGTGGCAGGGCCCAGTACCATGGTCTGGCGGTCTGGTGTCCTCTGTGTCTTTGTAGTGTGGAACCAGGTGGCTTTACAGAGGGGGGGGGGTCCAGTGGATTGCTGCTGGGGCGCGGGCTGATTTGGCATGTTCTGCCTGACTCCCAACCTCAATAGTGTGTCCACAGACCTGCCTGTCTGCAGTGGGCTTATTCAGCATGTTTTGCGTGACTCAAGACCTTGGTAGGGCGTCCTCAGTCATCCCTGTCTTGAGGCAATACTCTTAAGTGAAATAAATAGGACACACGTGTAAATACAGAATAGTTTCTCTAGTGTGAGAAATTGAAAGTGTAAATAAGGACTAAAAGGTATAATAGGTAACGTGACATATGAAGAAAAGAGGCAACGGGGAAGGGGAAGTTGGAGGGGCAGGGAAAAGGAAAGAAGAGAATGGAATTAATATGAGTAAATGAAAAAATGGAAACAAATTCCTTGTAAATAGGGAGAGACGGAGGGGTTGAAGGGAGGGCAGGGGAAGTGGGAAAAATTAAAACCAAGAGAGATTATGTAAAGGTGCAAATTTCCATTGTTGAAGGTCATTATATTGTATACCTAAAATGTACAAATGATTTAAATGAACAATTGATAATTTGAAATAGGAAGAAAATGTCCAATGGGGTAGAGGAAGTGGGAAGGGTAGGGAAAAGGAAAGAATGGAAAGGAAAAATTATGAGAAATGGAAAAAATGGAAACAAAGTCTTTGTAAATAGGGAAGGGTGGAGGGGTGAAGGGAGTGCAGGGAGTGGGGAAAAATAAGAACCAAGATCCATCATGTAAAGGTACAAGTTCCCAATGAGAAATGTAAATGTGATGCATACCTAAAATGTGCCAATATAACAATTTAAGAAAAAAAAAGGAATCATCATAGTAATGTTAATTTATAAGTTTTAATCAATGGACTAAGTGAACTGTGGGAAGATAAAACCCTGGGTTAAACTACATCAAGGGCATATGTTAACTCTACTATCTCTGCAACTTTTCTTTTAATCTGAAAACATTTTGAAGTACAATGCAAAGTGCCAAGTCAGGACATCGTCTAATCTGCATGAGTTTTAATTAACACAGTGTCATCCATGTGTCATCCAATATCATTCTGGCTCTCAACAAAATATTATTTCATTATTATTTTGAAGTAACAAAAAGTGTTTTGAAAATGAAAATTGGAGTCCTGTTATATGAAAGTTGAAATTGGGAAGAGATGTTTGTATTCATAATTATAGGCAGTAGAGAATCTTGGACAACATGTGTGAATAGACTGCAAGTGTTTCTGGGCACATGAATTGCCACTAGGGTGCAGTGATGTTACCTAAAGGAAAAAAGTATCTTTGAACTACTTTTTGGCAGCCTAACTTGAACGATGTAATAAGATTAAATATTGTTTTATAGGAAGACATGGTTTGCTAAAATACTAAAGCATCAATCATGCATGTGTCTGAGACCAGAATCTGACTGTGATTTCTTTTATCCTTGTGTTGACTAGTTCAATATTCTTTACAATGATGGCTTTCAATAAGTCCTTTCTGACAGTTTTTTCTGATTCTTTTATTCTTTCTTTGATTTATTGAGCTCCACTGAACCAGCAATGAAGAATAAAGAAATGGATGCAATTCTTCTCAAGTCTTTGCTCAGTTAATTGTTCAACTACATTTTGAAAGGGAATGTGCATCCATCAGAATGGAAGAGGAAAGAGAATATTTGTCATTGTAAGACCTGTGTCCATTTGACTGATTGGAAGAGTTTTTCTGTGATTTGACTTCGAGTGGCAGACCTTGTAAACATTTCTCCTGCTTCAAAGAATTAGGAAATTTCATCACTGCTTTTAAAGGTGCCTTCAGTGATAGTACTCTATCTGAAACATTGGTCTTGGCTAAAAAACATATGGCCCTAAGAAAATCGGGACAATATTACTATGTAAATGTTCAGGCCTCACAGTTCACCTGGGTCTGATTAAGTAGTGTTGGAGAACATTGCACATTTGAAGTAAAACTAGGACTCAGTAGTTAATATTTCAACTTAATACATCATTGTCAAGACAATGTGTTATTCTATGAAGCAAGGATTTGAATTTGCTGGGCAGTGACTTTACCTATAGTTCTATGGCATAGGATAAAGATGAGTAACCTGACTCTGAAAAAGTCTATATTAAAATTTTCACTGAGCCAAGTTCTATATTCATTCTTTCATAGGGCCATGGAAGGTGGGGCACTGATTTTTTTTCATGGTTATACAAAGTATTTATCAATGTCTAAAAGATTTTGGCCCAAAAAATCATTTTAAAAAATTCAAACTTTAAAAATTTTTACAAAAGGTCATTTTTATTTGCCTGTACTTAATGTAGGCCTGAAATGTAAAATTAAATAAAGACAACCAAAAACTTTTATGCATAGTCAATTATAAATAATGCCAAAAATGCAATTTGAGGAAGAAAAAACTCACATTATAAAAGACATGATATAATTAAGCAGATGTTTATCAATTAATTAATAACTCACAAGCAAAGAAATCCATACTCCAAAAAGAAAACAAACATTAAATACATTGAAACAGTTCAATAAAATACATATATGTGAAAGAAAAAAACATAAAAATACCTACTTTAGAAGCATCAGAGCAGAAAGATGGGAAATCACTTCTACTTCCATAAGACTATTTATACTGTTTGCTAGAGTGTTCACGTGGTACATGCTCAATCAGATATTCTGCATCTTTCTTTCTCCTTTCTTTCCTTCACTTCCTTAATAGTCTATCTCCCACGCAGAAAATTATTTTGCATTTGGCAAATCTCAAGGCTTACACTGTTTTGGCATCCTACTAATAAGGGATGCAGTCCAAGCTTCCTTGCCATGAAGACAACTATGCCTATAAAAAGATGATTGTGATCCCTGCTTCTATCTTCTTTAGACTCTGTAAACAATGAAGAGGAAACTGGAAAAAGCCAAAATAACACAATCTGCTTGGATATAGTCCCTCTGTGTAAACATAGGCATAATAAAAAGGTAGCTTAAGTATCTTTCATTGAAGGACATCCAGAAACTGCTTACTACTCATTCTCAAATAAATATGTACCTATAATTTTGTGTAAAGCTTAAAATTATCATATCAACTGTTTTTCCTTTCTCAATAAAAAGCTTTATCAAATTTTCAATTCAAAAAAATAAAATAAAACGTACTTTGAACAATAACATCTACACAACCTGTTGAATGGTTTCATCTGTATGTCCAGATGCTACCTAGAAAAAGTTCTGTGAATGATTATTATGTTTTTTAAAAATTTAAGAGTAAAAGACACTCAGTCATTCAGTCTCCTTAAAACACTCCCCCTCACTTCACACATACTTATTCCATTGTTTTTTGCCTCTTTCTGAAGTAGTGTTGAAGTCCGTTTTTGCAAATATCTTTTGTTGTGCTGTCATGGTTGCTTCGATGTCGTG
Organism: Heterocephalus glaber; assembly: GCF_053883595.1. Taxonomy (NCBI): domain Eukaryota; kingdom Metazoa; phylum Chordata; class Mammalia; order Rodentia; family Bathyergidae; genus Heterocephalus; species Heterocephalus glaber. The sequence goes on along the minus strand of NW_028258308.1, from coordinate 11,642,654 downwards.
AATTTATTCATAGTTTTCCTTTCATGGTCATTTTGAATTTGTGAAAGAGATAGAAGTCACATGGTCCCAGGTAAGGTGAATGAGGATGTATTATAATGTTTTTATTTGATAGAAACTTCCATAACTATTTTGAATCAATTCAGGACGTGGAGACAGCCATGACAGCACAACCGCAGACATTTGTTAAAGAGGACTTCCCTCCTGCTCCAGAGAATGGCAAGAATGATTGGGCAGTGTGTTTGAAGCTAGGAGAATATTTTGAGAGAGACTAATGACAATCACTGTAATAATTTTTTTAAGTTTATGTGTAGCCATGCCTGGCTCCAGAGTATGTTGGGGAGCCACTTGTATCTGACCCCACCTGGCAAGCCTTGTTCCAGACCTAGACCCACCATTTCATTCTCCCTGACCCAGGAGGTGAATAAGGATGAATGACAAAGAGACACTCTTGCCTCTTAGTAGGCAGAGGAGCCCCCAGGATCTGGCTCATCTTGCCTTTATTCACTCAAAACATGGGCACGAGCAATCAAAGTAACACAAGATTCATCTGCTTTCCAATATTGAGTACATTCTCTGGGAAACATCTTAACCTGGGTGTCTTAATTTTTCCTTAGAACCTGCAATATGCAATCACTCCTGAGTGCAGCCTTTCTCCTTTGTGCTCACAGAGGAGGCCAATTAGGCCTCAGTTGTCCTCTGGTCTCTGACATTTATACATTCACCATATTTTCTGGTCATATTGCATATGAAAAAGGTATTGAACCCAGTGAATTTTGGAAGTACAGACAAACCCTGGCACTGGAATCATGCTATGTACAGGTTGTTTTAGGTGATGATTATGTAGCCAGAATGACTTCAGGACTGCTATGCAATTTAGAATTAGCTGAAATGAAGCAGTGATAGCAAAGGTTTGTGTGTGTTCAATATCCATCCCCAAAGTAAAGTGAGGATCAATGAGAAACCCTACAGATATGAAGCATTTTAATGATGGTAATGTGTTACAGATAAGTTAATGTGCAGCTTGAGGAAAAGTGCTTCTACCAGTAGCTATGCAATAAAAAGTTAAATTTTGCATGCAGTATGAAATATTTGATAGCTATATGGAAGTCATTTCAGTTATAGCAACATTAAAATAATGATCTTTTTAATATATATGGGTAAAAGTTTAAGTAAGTCCGTAGAATTCAGTCCACCAACTGGCTGGCAGAAATTCCTTATGGGTTTTATCTGTATGAACCTAGACCCAGGAAAATAGAACACATACAGTACATATATTCTGAATGAAGAGTTGCTTCTTGAACTATACCAGATATTGAACTAATTTTACCTCATAACTGGCTGACTCAGGAGCAGGGGGTGGGGGGCTCTTGTAAACAAGGATAATCCTGAATCAATATGGATTTCTCTGGACTGACTGCCACACATTGGCTCAAAAACAATGAACAAAGAGAATTCATTTTGATCCAATACATTTGAGGTAGCTTCAGTACAAATGCACTATTGCAAAACCAAATAACATCCAAAGTTCACAGCTGTGTTAGAATACATATTAGTGAACAATGCTTTGTCTATTAAATGGGAAAAGAGAAATCATATAATTGTTGTAAAATATGTTTTTAAATGTTTTATTCTTTGAAGTTCCATTGTTCCCAAATACCATTTTGTTACATGATGGCTCTGGAGGTAAGAAAGAGATTGGTAGGGGGCATTTCAGTCCCTGTTGGGGTAGCAAAAAATAGGTATTATATTGAATGCATATTTCTATTAGCTATTCCACAAAGGCATATATGAGAAATGTATAGAGTGGTAGAAAGTCATTATGAACTAAAGTTATAGATGTTTTAGATGGTGAACTACTGTACTTGGAAGAATATGTTATAAGCCACTTGACAAAAAGAGCAACTAGGCTATAAAACTAACAGAGAAAATAAAATATATATATATATATATATATATATAAAGGCCAGAGTGAAAGAAAGTAATGAAGGGCTTTTAGTACCAAGACATTGACTGGAGTCCATTAAGAAGCTGAAATGAGATTGGAGGAACATTTGCAGAGCTAATATTATGAAGTATTACAACTCAGTATGTAAATCTACAGGCATGGAAAAAATACATGAACAAAATTTTAAGAGACAAAAGAGAAAAATAAATGACCAGCAATCAGGAGATAGAAGAATTAATGATAACCATTGCTGAAAGTCAGAAACTTTTTGCTATAATTTCTTCCACAGATGTTTGATAACATATACTCACAGATGTGGATTTACACACACATTCAAAAGAGGCATATAAAATGTTAGTGACAAATTGAAAAGATCAATTTCTATACATAAATGAAAACCACCACACAGTTTAATTACAGACAATATGTGCCTTGTTAAATATCTATCTGACCAGAGAAGAGAGAAGTGAAAAAGTAAACATTAAAGTTAAAAATAATTTTAAAGATTAAAGTAGCAGAATTCAAAGACAACAAGATAAGCCATGACAGTCATTTAAATTATCATCAAACAACAAAAAGTAAGCAACAGAACCAGCTTTCAAGGTTCTGTGTCTGCCTAGCAATACACATATCAACTCTCAGACTGCTTTGATCCACTAAATAAAGTCTATGCCAAATGTGAACAACACCTCACTCCTGTATAAGAACTAAACTACAAAATATAGAACAAACTGTCAGAACAAGGGGCCACACCAGGAGATGACATGATATAGTAGTTTTTAGCAACACTGTCCACAAGATTGATATGCAAGTGCAGCTTCTAAAACAAGTCCCCTAGCTTTTGCTTCCAACCACAGTGTTGTGTGTCAGCCCCTCCTTCACAGAAAATAAGGAGTACTCTTTGATTATAGCGTAACTCTAATCAGTCTCATTGCTCTCTGAAGCCTGTTTAGCATTGTGCATAAACTCTCATTGGTAGTATAGCCTGTCATGCATATGCAGTGTCTAGAAAGTCAATGTCTGGTAGGTCTGAAGGTAGCTTTCCCAATGGATCATGTTATCTCAAATACAGTTAGAAACAAAAGTACATGGACACTATGCCCACTTGGCTGCTGTTCAAATATTTCTCTTAAAAGTAGTTATCCATCCATCCCAGTTATCTGAGTCAGTTGAACTTACTAGGAAAAGTAAAAAACACACAAAAATACACTCACAAGACTGAAGCCTAGCCTCAAGCTGCAGAGCCAAAGAAAGGTGGCAGTAAGGTACTTTATCAATATAAAACATGGAAGTGCACTATTTAGATTCTATTCCTGGCAGCTCACAAATACATATAGAACAATCACCATAAAAAAAAGAGTTCTTAGTAATATCAGTGACAAATTTTTCTATGAGTTGGTTGTATTGGTCATGGAAGGAAAAAAAAATTTACAATATACCTACTAAGGGCTAGGCAGTGTACCATCCACCAAGTATGTAACATCTCCTTTTATGCTCTCAATATCAATCTGGCTATTTTATCAGTAAGAAAAATAAAATTAAGGGAATCTAAATTGTTGAATGCCACTGGCAGGAAATAAAACAGTCCAGGTTAGATCTAGTTCTATGTTACCCACAATCCCATATTCTTTACTCTGTTATGCTGCTTCACTGCAAATCGGCTTTCCCACCACAATTTGTGATAAAACACACACACACACACACACACACAAACACACACACACATACTTCCATCCTTGAAGATAGTACTGAAACCAACAAGGAGAAAAAGACCACAACCGGAGATGATAATGAATGATGACTGAGGTTCTAGTTTTTCAACATCCTTAGTGAGTATATAACTGTTATGGTTTAGATATAACCTGTTCTCCATGTCATGTGTTTGGAAGGTAATTGGATCATGGTGGTACTATACTCATGAGTAGATTCATCCACTGATAAGTTCAATAGTTAAATATGCTGTTAGGAGATGAAGTTCCTTTCTCTCTCTCTCTCTCTCTCTCTCTCTCTCTCTCTCTCTCTCTCTCTCATTCTCCCCCCCACACACACACACACACCCTTCTCTCTGCTTTCTGGCCACCATGAGATGAGGTAATCAGCTTTCTTCCACCATGCCCTTCTGACATGCTTTCCATGGACTGAACACTCTGAAAACCATGAGTCAAAAGCAACCTCACCTCCTTTAAATTGCAGGTGTTAGGTATTTTGTCACAGCAACAGGGAAATTACTGACACATTCTCAAAGCAGAAGTCTAAAACTAAGCAATTTTAATAGGGCCATTTCCTAAAATCTTACACATGAGGGGGACAAGTGTTAAATCTTCTTCCTGTACCCTGAGTCAACAAATATGTCACTAGATGCATAAGAAATAGCTAATCTCCTAGGTTCAATTAAATATCATTTTGGAATTTTCAAAATTTAGCAGAAAACACAAAGGAGACTGGACAACTGTTAAAAATACTTAGCAAACACTGGAAAGGTGCCCCAATGCAATGTCAACGTTGAAGAATAGGTGTAAAGTTATAGATCTATAATGATCAGAAAGGTCAGGACTTGACACCACAAAAGGGCATGACAGTATTATAAAGATGTATAATTTAGGAGAAGAATCTGAACATAATTCTATATTCTGATGGTCTTGATGTCTAAGCCAATAAAATATGTTAAATATACTTCAAGAAAATAGTAATCATAACTCAATCAAAAACAGTACACAATTTCATACAAGAAACTGAATTATCTAGCCAGAGGGCATATTTGTGCTCTAAAAATTACTAACTGTAAAATTACTATGGGTCTTTAATTATAAGGAACAGCATAAATGGGGAAAAGAAATAAGGTAAGGTGTCTCTAATAACCACATTAGAGTTTCAGAATTACTTTGTGAAATTACCTCTGAGCTATGCAATAAAAACTGTAAGTTTGGTAACAATATAAGCTAATGCCAATAAAAAATACAAGCAAAACCAATGTTAATATTCTGAAATGGACCGCAGTGCTGCTTGAGTATCTGGAAAACCCTTTAATTATATATTTGAAATGGGTAACTTTATGGATATATTAATTATAGCTCAATAAAATTTTATCCCCCACAAAGAAAAAAAATACAAGCAAAAGATTACAAGCAATAAATGAATTCATGAACTAATAAATTACAAAGTTTAATAAACAGATGCATAAAATAATGACATAAAATGTGTTTTTCACAAAGGCTTGATATGATTAAAGCATATAATGTAGTACAGCTTAAAAATGAATAACATTTGAAATTATATCTCTCAAAAAAGAAAAAATATGTGCTGCAATGGTCAATTTTAGGTTCAACTTTATTTGATTAATGAATATTGAGATAGCTGATAAAACTTTCTTTCTGGGTATGTCTATGAGGGTGTTCACAGTACAGATTCCATTTGAATTAGTGGACTCGTGTAAGTAAGATTCACTAAATGTGGAAAGGAACCATCCAATTGGCTGAGGACTCAGAATAAAAAGGCAAAGGAAAGTCAAGTGTATTCCCTTCTGGAGCTAAGACCTCAGGTGCTTCCAGTTTCAAACTCCAGAGCTTGCACCAGCAGTACCCAGGTTCTCAGGTTTTGAACTACAATCAGATCTGCTGCTTCTGTGGTCTTTTGGGTTAGACTGCAACATGCACTCACTTTTCTGACTCTCCAGCTAGCTGACTTCTCAGCCATATAATTATGACTCAGTTCTCCTCATAAATGCCCTTTCCTTCTTTCCTGCTCCATATTATTTTATTGGCTCTGTTTTCCTAGAAAGCCCTCACATCTTCATTAATGGAAATGACCTCATTAACAATTAGAAACATGAATTTTTGTCTGTTGCTTCTGGACCACCACTTGTCACTGTGAGAAATCTCCCCAGAATAACCATGATCTCCAGAATGATTACTCTTCCACCCAATAAGAGAAGAATTTAGCCATGGAGAAGAGTAAAATAAAATAATCTGTAATCATGGTTTCATTTAGTCTTCTTGGAGAGACACCTGACTAATCAGCTCCAGCCATGCAATTGAGAATTTGTATTTTGAGATCCACAAGTTAGCATAACTATATCTGACTTCCTTAGGCAGTTAAAAGTGATTCAATAAGCTTTATGTTGTTCACATCTAAAGTTGAATATGAACATAGAATGTCAACACAAGTGTTTGAATAATTTCATAGTCTGATGAAATTTTATTCTATAAAAGCTTGTATTTCAAAAGCATACTCTTCTGTTCTTGAGATCCAGTTTTTGAAGATATAGTATGATGTGAGCCTCTGCTCACTCACTGTAGTTAATTAGAATCTATCTCAATTTTTCACTGCAGTTTTATATAGTAGAGGTAAAAAAAATAGCAAATTCCTATATCTGTAAAAATATTAGAAAACTGCCTCATAACAAGAGAAATCCACATTCAACTGGTTTGATAGGGGTACCCCTGTGGCTCAAACAGAAGACATCTGTATGTGCTCAAATAAAGGGGAAAATATTAAGTAGGGACACATTAGATGCCTAGAAGAAGGTAAGACACCACCTACATCAGAATCATTAAAGATGAGGATTTGAAAGAAGAACTCCCAGAATTCCAGAGATCAAGAATTATATTCAGGAAGGAAATAATTTGCTCAATTTCACTCAGCTGGCTAAAGGTACATATAAGTATACATGATTGCTTGGATGGCTGCATCTTGACTTTTTGCTCCCAAGCAACTGTCAATTCTGTTATTCCATCTAGAAATTGAAAATATCCTGCTATGCTTTTAATCACACCAAGAATCATTTCTTCTCTGTTACTTGCAAGAAGCACACTAGTAAGAACATCATTATCATAACCAAACTGGTTGGCTTCCTGATGTGGCCCATTAGAAGATATTACCAATGAACTCATCTTCCTAATGGAAACAGTGATGTGAATCCTTCACCAATGGAGCCACTTACCTGAGTCACTGCACTCTGGTATAAAGAAAATATGCCAATATTTCAGAAAGTTGCATCATAGAGTTCCTGAATATGTAGCACTACTGAGTGAGATAAGTGGAATATTCCAAGAAGTCCTCCAAGATTTTCACTCCTTGGTAGACACATCCTATGTAATTCTTCCCCATAAGAATGAGTGGGAATTGGCATATAGATTTTAGTTTCATAATTAGGTTATTTTATGACAAGTTAAAGAAATTTTGAAGAAATAATCAAGATTTTTTCAGTCAATTAATTATCCAGAGTGAGCCTACCCTAATCTGCTGATCCTTTACAAAGGACTAGACCCTTCCTGAAGGAGATATGAAGGATGAAAGTAACGCTGATATTGGAATTGAAAAAAATAAATGTCTGTATTGTAAGAGGGCATGTGGAAGACTCATAAGCTAGTGATTTGAGATTTTCTCTAGCAATTAAGGGTGGACCCCAGAAAGCAGGGAAAACTGAGAGAGATCCTAGTAATACAACTGCTTGTAAATGGATTCTGCTTTCAACAAGTGAGCTAGAGGGGAGAAAACTGCTAGGACAAGTAATAGCCTCCAACCATACAGGAGAGCACAGCCAACCAGTGCCTTGAATTTAGCCTATGAAACATGAAAAGAGAACAATCACGCCATACCGAGATTTCTGACCTGGATAATGGGGAGATATTACATATGCTGTCTCACTGAAAAAGAAAAAATAGTATTTTAGGGGACCTCTTCCCCTCATACCCTTAAATCCATAACAGTTCCCCTGGAAGAGTTGGGTCCTATGGAATCCAGATAATGAATCCAATGAATCTTAATGGGTCATATATCCCCTAAGGTATAATTGGGATAAATATACTTGGCAGCTGTCATAATCCCAATTGACATATTGACCTTGGATTAAGAGTCACTGTATTAAGAAAGACCAAGTAGAAACCCTTGAAACTGGAACCTAATCAGTCAAAAGCAATAAGGCATCATGTCAATTTTTAATATTTAGCAGCATCCTCCTGCAAGTCTTGTGATTACTAATGTTGCCCTATTGAATTTAGCTTTATGGTCACTTCATAAACCATAAGTAATGACAGATAATAGGTAATTAAAAAGAAACTTAACTCCCTATGCTTTCAGAGTTTATTGAAGTAAAGCAACAAAACCTTTGTAACTTAGTATATGACTGTGAATATGATGAACACAACTATTCAATCCTCATTAAAAGCTGTTCAGTATCATGTAGAAAGGGCAGCAGTATACACCCACAGTCTTGCTTCACTATTACATTAACTCCTACTCTCTCAAATACAGACGGTAGAAGTTCAACATCTTATCCCACAGAACTTCATGTTGTCTCAGTGCATAGTAAAATTAGTCCAGGGAAACACAGCAACTACTTTGAAAAGCAGAGATAAAGACCTAAGGTTATTCTGAGATCTTCAATATTGGTGAAGTTTTTAGGGGTCCAATAATCATGGATATTTCAGAATACCACCTCCAATGTAACAGATAAATAAGAGTTTTACATTGGCGAGCTGCTAAAAATGTACAGGGCCTCATACTCTTAAGTGAAATAAATAAGACACATGTGCAAATATTGAATAGTTTCTCTGGTGTGAAAAACTAGAAGTATAAATAAGGATCAAAATGTATAACTGATAATGTGAAATAGGAAGAAAATGTCTAAAGGTGTAGGGGAAGTGGGAGAGGTAGGGGAAAGGAAAGAACACAAAAGAAAAAATATGAAAAAAAGAAAAAATGGAAACAAAGTCTTTGTAAATAGGGAAGGGTGGAGGGGGTGAAAGGAGAGCAGGGGAACGGGGAAAAAATAAGAACCAAGATACATCATGTACAGGTACAAGATCCCAATGATGAATGTAACTGTATTGTATACCTAAAATGTAACAATAAACTTAATAGAAAAAAAATTTACATGGCCTCATATTCCACATTTGAAAATACTATGAGTCATTTACAGAGTGGCTTATAAATTTCCCAGACCTAGAACAAGAAAATAATCTTTTAGGTATAGACAATGCTGCAAAATTCCTGCCATTTGAGCTGAATGACTTGGAAGAGCCAATGATATCATAAGTATCCACAGTAAAAAATGAACTGAGAGGTCTCTGGCAAGCCCCCATAGGAAAAGCATAATAAAAACTGCTGGGATTCTAAAGCAAGGCCCTGGTATTTGCAGCAGAGAAACACATTTTTGATAGATAGCTCCTGGTATGTCCCTTGCCCCTAATAGCTTGCACTGACTATGGGACTTAGTGACTATAGCACCAGAACTATCTATCATGTGATATCAGTAGGTTTCCAAGTTACAAGAGCAGTTGGGCACAGCACAAATCTTTTATGGAATGAAGATGGCACATTGATTATCAAGCCTAAGTAGATCCAAATGTCCAAATAAGTTTAGTAACAGGATACAGACAGCTTTGACATCTCGTAATATCTGGACCAACTTTTTCTCAGCTCAATTTATGGGTTTAACCAGCATATGGAGGAGAAGGACTTCAGATACAATTCACAGATGGCAGAGAAAGCAGCTTAATGTGTTTGCTTTGCTTAGTAGTGATACTAATACAGACACATGTAGAGTTGGCATTAAAAGCAATGAAAGAAAATCCTCCCAATCACTATGGTTTCACACTGTATCACTGTAACCTAAAGTGAGGACTGTGTATAGAGGCAGAAGTGCCATAAAGTAAATACACATATGAAATCCGAGGCAGTGACCAATGTCTTAGCTGTTTGGTCGTGGTTTTCAAACTGGGTAGTGGAACAAACATGTGGAAGAACATTTTAGGATAAACTGCAGAATATGCAACCTTTGTATCCCATGTAAATATTCACCAGAAAGGATATTCCTTCACAAACAAGGTGCTCTTTGTAATGGACAAGAATTTTTTTCTGGGGCTTTCAGTCAGCCTCTGCCCTAGGCCATCCCAGGTCATATGCACTGGGCTCACGAGTGAAGTAGTCATGGTGGCAGGGACAAAGTCTTGCATGAACACCATAGCACAAGTTCCTTCTCAACAAGTCTGGGATGCTTACTGTCACTCCTGAATATAGTATAATCCACGGTTGTACTGGTAATAAAAATAGATCTGAGTGTCCTGGTGTCTAGGGTTGTCATTGCAACCTATTGGGGACAAAAAGCCTGCAACCTAGAAAAGTCCTTAAAGTACTTCTGTGGTTTAGAAATCACAGCATTTATAACCTGATAGGTGATGAACTCACCAAGAGGTGAACTTTTACCCCTTACCTCGCGCTAGTAAACTGAAACATTTGCCAAGATAGAGGGCAATCCAGCATGAGTGATAGAAGTGTCAGTTACAGCTCCTGAACTAACCACAGCAACAAGGACTCACGCTTGTTTCATTTACTCCCCACTAAAAGACAGTCTTTTAAAATGGTAGCTTGCCATCATCTTGCAGGCCTGATAGCCAAACAGGCATACTGAGAGATCTGAGCAACGCAAAGAGCAGACGGAATGCAGGCAAGACAGAAGGTTCTGTTGCTTATTCCCTTGGCCCAGCACTCCTTTCCACCACAGCTGAAATGGATGATGTCATGCAAGGTGACCTCCTAACTGAAAGCATTCTACCACACTTGCCTTTGCAGCTCCTTTAAGATTATGGTTGAAGGAGAGAAGAGAGATAACCAATACCATAGGGGCATCTCTAAACAAATCCAGGAGGGTTGCAGGTGGGTAAATGCTGCAGCCTACAGATAATTCTGAGAAACATTTTATATGGTTCTCAAATATCCCTGCAAATTCAATCCTGGTGGCCAACACCAATGAGACAGACAACATATTCTTGGCCTTCTCTTCTTCCTCACTCCTACTTGCTGGAGGCATGTCTCAAATAACCATATAATTTTTTGTCTCAGACCGTGCTTTCAGGAATACAACTAAAGCATTATGCTTAATAGAAAGCTTCTGGATATTAAGACTAATTCATATATACTTATTATTTATAATATTGGTGTTATGAACTAGCACCATAGAAAAGTATATTATATTTGCCTGCTGTGTGGAGACGAGGCTGGGGAGGAACACTGAGTCTCAGGAGATGCCAGAGGAGCACCTGGTGAGGCTGTTGACCTGAGAAGTCATGAACCTCATCACAGTTTGCTGTGTGGTGAAGAAGAGTGCAGACTACAGTGCTGCTCCACCTGCAGATGGAGAAGATGAAGAGATGATGACCACAGAGGTGACTCCATCTGCGGTGGCAGAGCTTACACACATGAGCAAATGTCTGATGAAACATGAGGACGTCTGCATAGCGCTGTTAATTACAGCCTTCAATTCCCTGGCCTGCAAGGACACTTTGTCCTGCCAGAGAACAACCATCCAGCTCTGCTGGCCTCTCCTCAAACAAGTTCTGTCAGGGCCACTGCTTGCTGACACCGTCACTTGGCTCTTCACCAGCGTGCTGAAAGGGTTACAGACACAAGGGCAGCATGACGGCTGCATGGCCACAGTGGTCCACCTGGCCTTCCAGATCCATGAGGCACTTCAGGTACCTGGAGATCAGAGCTGTGATGGAGCAAATCCCAGAAATACAGAAGGACTCACTGGATCAGTTTGACTGCAAGCTGCTGAACCCCTCTCTACAGAAAGTGGCCAACAAGCAGCGAAAGGACCAATTCAAATGCCTCATCAAGGGCTGCATCAGGAAACCCTTGAGGGAACAGTTTTGAAAAGAAGTGCATATTAAGAATCTTCACTCACTTTTCAAAAAAATAAAGCCAATGCTGGAGACAGAGGTGCTGGACAACAAGAGGGCAGCCTGGCCATCATCTTTGAACCCTGAATTAAGCTTTTGGGCATCCTTCAGCCTTTGTCGTCATCTCTTCTTCCCTTTTATAGCTAATCTCTAGGGCCCTCTTGCACTGTCACTTCACTGTCCACCATGGTTAACTGTAGCCAGAGCTAGGTCTCCAGTGGAAGAAGAGTGGGCTTTCTGCAGGGCCAGCATCCTTCTAAGGCACTAGGAGAGGGAGTCAGGGCGGACACATCAATTTGTCATGAACTCCTGATTAGTTCCATTCTGCTGGGAATTTGAGCTTCTCTGAGAAAAGTTAGAGCAGAGCAGTCCTTCTCCCCAGGCCTGCCCACCCTCATCCAGCCACGTACCTGTGCAGAATGGGAACAGGGAGTGTTGTGCCCAGAACTTTGACCAGCTGGGTTTGGAAGGTCTGAACCTCTTACTACTTGAGCTGGAGTTACTCGTGGAGCACTGCACGTCCTCTATGCCCCAGCTGCTGGGCTTCCAGGGACCCTTCCCCACCTCCAATGGCTTGTCACACCTAAGAGCTAAGTGCTCAACTAAATTCAGCCAGTTCTCTCATCTGTGCTTTGAGCAAGAACTTGGTCACTTGATGAGACCCATGGTACAGACTACTGCTAGTCTGGGCATGGGTAGGATCTGCAGGGACCAGGCCTGGGGAGTGTTTAGTGCTCTCTAATGGTTCCCTAGAGCTCACACATCTTGCCCTTCCATGAATGATTCATGGGTTTCCCCAGCCTACGGTCTACTCTGACATGACAGCCACAGATGATCTATTGTTCCCCAAGGGTAATTCAGATCAACTAGGCTTACATTCGTGATAAACAGCTAGCACAGTTACTGGTTTTGTAGGATCAGCTGAGTCCAGGTGCCTTTAAAATGCTTACAGCCTTTCTGGTCCCTGGTCACTCATCTCAAAGACCAATCCCAAAAGAAAAGAAAATCTGCCTTCCCATCACAACCTGTCCTGAGTCCACCCTAGAGGTCACTGGAAGGCCCCCAAGCAGAGGGGACCGAGTCCTGGGGTAATCATGTTCCCTACAGACAGGTCTGCATCCCCTCACTGGTGAGCTCACTGAGAGTCATCAGCATGACATGGTATGGGTGGAAAGGGACAATCCCCGGAAAACAGGACTCTGTTAGTTTGCCAACTCTACTGCACACGTCTGCCCCTTTTGTGTGGTGCTTGAGGAGTCTGTTGATTATGAAGGTGATCTCAGAGTGTTTTCCTCCATACTTAATAGCTATCTACTCCTCTGTCTAATTGGGGCTGTGGAGGGTGTAGTATTTATCGTGTTGTAATATTTTTAACATCTTGTGACCTCATGTTATAAATTTTCTATTGTTTATAGAACCTTTTGGTAGAAATGTTAACCCTAAAGCACATCTTCATGTCAGTAAAAATCTGTTTCATACAAAAAAAAGAAGCCTTACAAGTTTATAAAAAGTATATTTGTACTTATGTAATTTCCACTTACTCCTCATTAAAAAATATTTGTAAATATGCAGTTTTCACCATCTTATACTATATGTACATTAGTACATAGTACATTAGTATTGTTTACTTCACTAAAGAAGTATATGACCCTCATAATTGAATACTATAGAGTTTTTCTTCTTAATTGTCATTATTGTAGTAATTTCCCTATACAGTGATACTTTGGCTGTAGAACTCAATTTGTTTCAAATTCATGTGTGAACACTGAAAAGTTTGAGAACTAAACATATTTTTTCCATAAGAAATAATGGAAAACCAAGTAATTGGTTCTGAGGCCAAAAAATTATACTTTTAAATTCATTTTTCCAGGACTTTAACAAATTTCACAATTATTTTTTCTTTAACTCTATCATGGTTCTCACAGTTTTCCTCTCAGTTTTACTGTTGATATCACTAACTTTCTTTACAGACATGTTTATCATATTTTATGCAAATAAAATATAGGCAAAAAAAAGCACAGTGACAAATATTTTAACACACTAACACACACAATATATGTAGTCTGAGCAAGAGTAGCACTTAGCCTGAAGCATCACCCCTTCGTGTCCACAGGAGACATAATGTGCATAACTCTTGGCACATACATGTTTTTTCAAGTTAGAATTTTGGTTCAACTATAGACCAGAGCTATACACACTGAGCAGATTTTTTTCAAACTTTCCTGTTTGAGTACTGAAAAGTTCCAGATTAGAGTCATTCTATAGCGGTGGTATCACTGTGCTATGCCATCATATGCCTTTAGACTTCAAGCATTCTTCAAGAATGTACCTTACTTTAAATTGCATCATCAAATTATTGTATAAATCCTTATAACAAAACTCAATAAAATTCGTCACATCGACATTAAATTGTAACTGCCAACTTACATTCCAGCAAAACTGGTCATACGTGACCATAAACCATTTTTTCAAAAATTTTTGTTGGAAATAATGCTCTCTCAGTGATAATTGAGCTACAGGATGTGAAGTCATTTCTATGTCTGAAGCATACCATTAGGAAATTAGGACCTGATTCTTCTGAAATTGAAATAAGAAATTAAGAAAAATAATCTAGTATTTAAAAAAAATTACTGAAAATTTGAAGGTATTGATTTATGAGAAAAATTCTAAGAAGCTGAATAAATTGATAGCTGAAGTAAGATAAGATGAAAATAGTAATGTTACTGAAAGTTATAAATGCTATTGAAGAGAGAGAACTATTGGTCATGCTGGCTTTTCTGCTTTATGTTGGGATATAGTGATACCACAAAATGCCAAAAACATTTTCTTCCACTTTTAAGGCTGCAGCACCTGCTGCCCTAGAAGGACAACTCCTGCTAAAGGAGTAAAGCCAACCTGTTAATACATGAGGCATCAATTTTCTACAAATATATTTAACTTCCTTAAGTCTTTAGAGATTCCATAGAATTCCTCTGTTAATATTCACTATAATTTACATTTAAATAGTTTAATTAGAATACTTTACTTTGGAAGAAATAAGTCAATTTATATCATTTCTAATTCTAACATAGGACAATAGTGCACCTGATTGTCATAGGACTTCTAAGAAGCCTCAACAACTCTTCCATGAATGCAGTATAGCAGAGTGGATGATGGGATGGAAGAGAAGCTTTTTTGAACATACCATGCTGAAGGTTATATACTCTAATATTAAATCAAATATGTAGAAATCCCGAAATTTGTGTGAAGAACTTGAAAAACAGAAAAAGACAAAAAAAAAACCAAAACCTGAGCATGACAATTATAGTAAATTGTTAGTTATCCCTTACCAAAAGCAAGATAATAAAAATGGCAATTGTTTGCACGTGTTGTTGAAAGAGGATTCCAATGATTCAAAAGAAGAAAAATGCAAACACTATATTAAATGAAAATTTTGAATGATAAAGACCTATTTAAAATTACATATGAGAGCAGAACCTTCTGGGATGCTTTACCATCACCCCAAGTGCAGAGGACCAGAGCTGTCCCCAGCACAGAGGAGGTGAACATTCTGGGCCACCATACCATCACCCCAAGCACCGAGGAGGTGAGCTGCCCCCCCCCCACAGTGAAATGACAAGACACATAAGCAAATCTCAATACCACACTTCCAGATCACCTAAAGCAACCCCAAAGGGAAATGAGATGGTACAATCTGATACTTAATCACCTGGACTCCCTGAACTGGCAACAAAAGAGGATCTGGAAAAGATTAAATCAGAAATAATTTCTCAGATAACAGCAGAGATGCTGTCCATAGTGCAAGATATGATTAATACATCTAGAAAGGACATAGATAAAAAAATAGACGAGCTGAAGAACATGATGGAATCCCAAAAAAGGAAACAAATGGAATCCATAAAACAAATGCAAACAGATATCCAGGAGATTAAAAACTACATTGAGAGCTTATGCAGCAGAATGAGCCAATGTGAGGACAGAATTTCAGATATACAAGATAAGATTGCAATCAGTGACCAGGAAAAGAAAAACTTCTTTAAAACAGTAAGGGACCATGAGAAATCAATCCAGCAGCTGCTAGATGATGCAAAGGAAAATAACATAAGACTAATCAGAGTCAATAAAGAAACAGGAGAGAGTGCAGATGACATAAAAAATCTGTTCACAGAGGTGATGGCAGAAAACTTCCCAAGCAGGGGAAGAGAATTTGATATACAGATAAATGAGGCATATAGGACTCCAACTAGCCTTGATCAAAAAAAACTACACATAGGCATATAATAGTTAAGATTCCAGAAACCCAGCAGAAGAAAAAACTTCTACAAGCAGTTAGAGAAAAGAAACAAATCACATAAAAAGGAAAGCCCATCAGAATCACACAGCAGACCTCTCAACTCAAACCCTCAAGCCTAGAAGAGCTTGGAGTGATGTATTTCAAGCCTTAAAAGAAAACAGCCTCCAACCCAGATTGATGTACCCTACAAAATTATCTTTCAAAATTGATGGAGAAATAAGATACTATCATAAAAAAGAGCACCTTAGAAATTTCATGAATACCAAACCAGCACTCCAAAACATTTTAGACAATATCCTAGGAAAATACAATGAGGATCACAACCCCAGGAAGAATGAATCCACCGGGAGTGACAAGAAATTAAATGCAAAGGGGGAGAATCCAACAAAAAGATAAAGTCATGACAATAAGGCAATACACATCAGTTGTAACCATCAATGTTAATGGTCTCAATTCACCAATCAGAAGAAATAGAGTGGCAGAATTGGACAAGAAGCAAGATCCAACAATATGCTCCATACAAGAAACACACTTAATTCAAAAAGAAACTCATAGACTGAAAGTTAAAGGGTGGAAAACAATACTCCATGCAACAGGAACATGAAAAAAAAGCAGGAGTAGCTATTACCTTTGCAGATCAAGTGGATTTCAAACTAACACTGATTAAAAGAGAAAAAGAAAGACACTACATCCTTGTAAAGGGAACAATCCAAGAAGAAGAGATGACAATCATAAACAAATATGCACTAAACAGTAGTGTGCCCATCTGTATAAAACAAATATGAACAGACATAAAAAATCAAATAAGCACTAATACAATAGTAATGAGGGACATCAATAACCCACTGTCACAAATAGATCAACTAGACAAAAAATAAGTAATGAAATGCTAGAACTCAATCAAACTCTTCAAGAAATGAACTTAAATGTGTTTACAAACTGTTCCACCCCACAAAATCAGAATACACATTTTTTTTCAGCTGTGCATGGGTCATTCTCCAAAATAGACCACATACTTGCTCATAGAACACGTTTAAGTAAGTGCAAAGGAATTGAAATTATCCCCTTATAGTATCAGGCTATAGTGCAAAGAAATTGGAGATCAATAGCAAAAGAAACTGCAAGAATTTCATAAACACATGGAAAGTGAACAACACACTTTTGAATAACCAATGGGTCACAGAGGAAATTAAAGAAGAAATCAAACAGTTCCTATAAATAAATGACAATGACACTAAAACATATCAGAATCTATGGGACACAATGAAAGCAATCTTATGAAGGAAATTCATAGCAGTGAATACTCATATTAGGAAAACAGAGTGAGCACAATTAAACAACCTGATGCTGAACCTCAAGCTTCTAGAAAAAGAAGAGTAGGACAAACCCAAAGCTCATACAGGGGAGGAAATTATAAAGATTAGTGCAGAAATCTCTTCGATGGAGACTAAGAGAATGATACAAAAAATCAATGAAGCCGAGAGTTGGTTCTTCGAAAGAATCAACAAAATTGACAAACCCTTAGCCAACCTTAACAGAAAAAGGAAAGAAAAGGCCTAAATCCATGCAATTAGGAATGAAAAGGAAGAAATTACAAAGGACCCAACAGAAATCCAGAGGATCATCAATACGTACTTCCAGAACCTATATGCCAATAAAATGGAAAGCAGAGAAGAAATGAACAGATTCCTAGATAAGTATGAATTACCAAAGTTAAACGAAGAAGACCTAAAAATTCTAAACGACTCATTATCAATGAAATTGAAAACATAATTAAAAACTTATCAACTAAGAAAATCCCGGGTCCTGATGGCTTCACTACTGAATTCTACAAGACATTTAGAGAGACACTACTATCACTACTGTTTAAATTCTTCAGTGAAATTGAAAGGGAATCAATACTCGCAAATGCATTCAGGAAAGCAAGCATCACCTTGATCCCCAAAGCCGAGAAAGATCCAAGGGAAAAAGAGAACTACAGGCCAATCTCACTATCCTTAATAAGATACTGGCAAACAGAATGCAGAGATCATCAAGATCTTTGACCAGGTAGGATTCATCCCAGGGACAAAGGAATGGTTCAACATGTGTAAAGCAATAAATGTAATACACTATATAAATACAGCCAAGGACAAAAACCATATGATCATCTCAATTGATGCAGAAAAAGCATTCAACAAAATCCAACACACATTTATAATAAAAACCTTACAAAAATTGGAATAGATGGTCTCTACCTCAATCTGATAAAAGCCATTTATGAAAAACCAACAGCCAAAATCATATTAAATGGTCAAAAACTGAAATCCTTCACACTAAAATCAGGAACAAGACAAGGATGTCCACCATCACCACTCCTTTTCAATATAGTTTTGGAAACATTAGGCACAGCAATTAGACAAGAGAAAGATATAAAAGGAATAAAGATAGGAAATGAAGAAGTCAAATTGTCATTATTTGCAGATGACATGATACTCTATTTAGAAGACCCCAAGAATGCCACCAAAAGTCTTCTAGACTTAATTACCAAATTCAGAAAGTAGCTCAATACAAGATCAACACACAAAAATCAAAAGCTTTCCTCCATAAGAACAACAGACTCACTGAAAGAGAACTAGGGCAAACAATTCCTTTCACAATAGCATTCAAAAAACTGAAACACCCAGGAATCAATCTAAAAAAAGAAATCAAAGACTTCTCTGAAAACTAAAGTACTCTGAAAAGTGAGATTGAAGATGATATCAGAAAATGGGAAGACATCCCTTCCTCCTGGGTAGGAAGAATCAACATAGTGAAAATGGCCACACTTCCAAAACTACTATATAGTCTCAATGCAATCTCAATTGAAATTCCAGCAGCGTACTTCACAGACTTTGAGGAAACTAATCAAAAATTCATTTGGAACAAGAAAAGATCCAGAATAGCAAAACAGTTCTAGGTAACAGAGTCATGGCAGGGGGTATCACAATCCCCAACTTGAAATGATACTACAAAGCTACTGTGATAAAAAAAAAAAAAAGCATGCTACTGGCAAAGAAACATACCCAAGGACCAGTGGAACAGATTAGAAGATGCAGAAACAACTCCAGACACACTCAGCCCTCTCATCTTTGACAAAGGAGCTGAACATCCTCACTGGAGGAAAGATAACCTCTTTAATAAATGGTGCTGGAAAAATTGGGTTTCAACTTGCCAAAGACTACAATTAGACCTATATCTCTCACCATGCACTCAACTAAATTTGAAATGGATGAAAGATCTAAATATTAAAACAGAAATGCTGAACTGGCTGGAAGAGAGGTTAGGTAGAACTCTTGAAGACATTGGTGTAGGAAAAGATTTTATGAACAAAACCTCAGTTGCCCATGAACTAGCACAAACAATCAACAAGTGGGATCTCTTCTTACTGAAAATTTTCTGCACAACAAGAGAAACCATCAACAGAGTGAAGAGACAACCTACAATACGGGAAAAACATTTCACCTGCTGTCCCTCAGACAAAGGTCTACTATCTAGAATCTACAAAGAACTTTAAAAACATCAGACCTCCCAAATTTAAATACTCAAACCAAAAATGGGCATCTGAACTGAGCGGACATTTCTCAGACAAAGTAGTAAAAATAGCAAATAAACATATGAAAAAATGTTTATTTGTTCATTTAAAAATGAACATCACTGGACATTATAGAGACACAAATGAAAACAACACCGAGATTCCACCTCACCCCAGAAAGAATGGCTGCTATCATGAAAGCAACAAATAACAAATGCTGTCAGGGCTGTGGGGAAAGAGGAACTCCACTCCACTGCCGGGGGGAGTACAGACTGGTGCAATCACTCTGGAAATCAGTATGAAGACACCTCAAAGAACTAGGATTGGAAGTACCATTTGACCCAGCTATTTCCCTGCTGGGTATCTTCCCCAAAGAATTAGAAGAATCATACCACAGTGATATATGTGCACCCGTGTTCATAGCAGCACAATTTGTAATAGCTAAAACTTGGAAGCAGCCCAAATTCCCATCAACTGGAGACTGTATAAAGAAAGTGTGGGTTTTTAAAAAATAAAATGGAGTATTACTCAGTCATAAAAAATGAGAAATTAGATACATTTATAGCTAAATGGATTCACATTGAGGCCATACTCTTAAATGAAATAAATAGGATACATATGTGTAAATACAGAAGTTTCTCTAGTTGAGAACCTGAAAGTATAAATAAGGACTAAAATATATAATAGATAATGCGAAATAGGGAGAAAAGGGACAAAGAGGAAGGGGAAGTGGCATGGGTAGGGGAAAGGAAAGAAGGGAATGGAATTAATATGAGAAAATGAAAAAATGGGAACAAAGTCTTTGTAAATAGGGAGAGGTGGAGGGGATGAGGGGAGGGGAGGGAAATGGGGAAAAAATAAGAACCAAGAGAGAATATGTAAAGGTGCAAATTTCCAGTGATGAATGTCATTATATTGTACACCTAATATGTACCAATAAAATTAATTTAAATAATAAATAAATAAATAAAATGTTGATAACTGCTACCAAAAAAATTAGCAATGAGTTCAAGAGATATGATATAGTCGTTGAAATTTATTTGCAAAAAGATATGCTCAAGAACAGGACAAGGTATGGGTTTTAGGGGGATGATGGGGTTCCAATTCATAAATATATTTAGAAGTTCTTTAAAAGCACAAGGGATAACCAGTCATTTGGGATTATAATCTTCCTTAATGTATTATATTTAAATATGCTTAATATCTTCATTAAATTACAGCTTGTTCTTTTCTTCCAATAATTTTTCTGCTGAGTTGAATTTTGTTCTTGACAGCTTAAATATCTTACCAACATGATGCATATTTTATTCAAAATGTATTTCAGATCTCTTTACCCAGTGAGGTAACTATGGTACCAGGAATAGTCAAAGCATTCTTCTTAGTATCATAACTCAGAATAATTTAATTTTTTTTTCTGGTACCAGTGATCAAACTCAGGACCTTGCACTTTCGAGGCAGGCATGGTGCCACTGAACTAAATCCCCTGCCCTAGAATAATTTAATTTTTAATAGCCAATTGATGCATAAAACAATTATTTTAGTTTGCCACACTGAACTTGAGTTGTCAGTCCCAATATACAGACAACTCATATGAAAAGATATTGTTATAGACATGATCATTATGCAAAGGTTTAAATTGTCAGTGAAGATGAGAAAACCTATGATATGTCTCTGATTCATAACAGTTATTCATTTTGGTTTTCTGATTGTATATTTTATTTAACCTTACAAATGTAAATGTCAGTTTTCTAGGAAGAAGCTGGTGGCAAGGTCATTAAACTGTTTGATAGATTTAATATGAGCCTGTAGGAAATCTTCAAACCTCACATGTGTTTGTGTTAAGATTCTTCAGCTTGATCAAATTGTTTGTTACATACAGAAATCTCAAGCGGTCAGATGTACATTATCCCATTGGACTGTTTTATAAATCAAGAACCTCCAAACTTAATTTCCAGGTAAATTTAAATGAAGATATTTTAATTCAATCTTTTATAATAGTTTACATTTCATAAAACTAGAAACATTTACAAATGTATTCAGTTTATTAGCTATTTACGGAAAACAAGAGTATGTAATTATTGGACCTCTTATAACTATGATGGACAAAGGAAAAATTATTGATTGTTTTTTGTTACTGAAATAATTCTTTGCAAGGCATTACATCAAGGGCAATCTTAATGCAAATGCTTTAATCCCACAGATGTACTTATGAACATTTACCTCATTAAAATTACCATCTTTATATTTATCATACCTTGACAAAAAAGTTCAAAGATATTTTTACAATTCATCTATCATATCAAATTAGCTGTGGGCATATAATTTTCTGCACAAAGATTTTAACCATCTTTAAACCTCATATATAGGGTACTTGAGCATGAAAGACGCACTGGGGAAATCACAGGTGGATATTTAAATATTAGTTATGACTGTTTTGAAAATGTCATCAACATTTTATAGCAAGCAAATTTGTATTTTAGGAGAGATGGTTGTATGCATAGAATTGATACAAAGAAATCAAATAAAATGTAGGTATTCCACTTACAACTTAATATTTTAACTTCTTTATATATTACTGTAATTTATGTCACTATATCATTAACTTGCACGCCTCAATGTTTTGGTAAAAAAAAATCAATATACATGAACTATATGGAAAATCTAGTCTGAAAAGTTTAGAAGCCTTTTGAGGATAAGCAGTTAATGAGGTCATTATAATTCAGGTAAGTGAGTAGTAGAAGTTAAAGGAAATACAGGAGAACTGAGTTCCAATTCCACTGTGAGCACTCCACATACAAGGCATTAACGGTACACAAATGATTTAAAGTAATATCATCTGGATTTCAAGAGTAAATCATTTAATCATTTTCAGTCAGTATAAGATGATAGAAAGTTTTCAGATTGACCCTGAATTAAAAGTATTCCCAGCAAATCATATTGTGCAGATTATAGTAATATCACTTGCCAACCTTTGAAAAGGATCAAGGTTACAAAGGAGTTGGGCAGAAAATCACTCAAAGCTTTATTTGTTTTTATAAATGAGAATTTACACATGTGTATGGATACTGTTTCCATATCCAATTATACAAAGGTCACCAGGTGAATAACAGATACAGCCTTGGCTCCAGGAGGAGACAATGAAGACACAAAGGGTTCTCTGCCAACTAGTTATGTCCCCTCAGGAAAGACATTTGCCTCCATAAATCTATTTTCTTTGTTATAAGGACCTTAAAACTTTATGCTATGCATCTTCAAAGGAATATTGCAAGCATTAAGTGAAATAGATATCAAAGTATACTTTCTAGTTTATAAAAATATTTTACTGCACTAGTTTGAGAAAATATGTCACTTTCATTCATTTTCTTTTTGTTTCCCCCCATTTTCTCATCTGTAAAATAAAAATTTATACAAGGAGTCAATGTTCTCCTCTACCTCTGAATTTCTATTATACTATGAGTCATTTTGGTTAAGGAGAAACTTTCATAGAGAAAAAATTTAGGTATTTTTTAAATGTCACAATCAGCAAATGAATCTGTTATATACTTGAAATTTTATACTTAACAAATAACTGCTGTTAAAATATATGCAATAATTATATAATATGTACATATATACATTAAATATAAAATATGTACATATAACACATAAGCACCATATTACACACTTTATAACAAGTTATGATATTGGGAAAAGTATCTATTTTAATAAATACATACTGAGTATATTAGTTTCAATAAAAAAGAAACATTTTATAAAATGATAAGAACATTCTGTAAATCTTGTCAGTGTTTATTCAGATTATATACATAATCAATTTGAGTCTTTTCATTATTTGAGAGACAAGTACCCAATTCCCCAACTTTCCACCTCCCCTAAAAGAATGACTAGAAAATATCTTCATGGGTTGTTGTAAGAAAATCCACAAATTATATTTCAAAAGCAATATGGAGATTTCAAAATTTGCTTCAGAGGAACCAAGAGGAATTTAGAGGCATTGAAGTTTGCTTTTTAGGTCACGTCCTAAGGGAAAACATTTCAGTTTAACAGAAAAAGCAAAACTTGTATAAGTCAGACAGTGTAAAAGAGCATACAAAATCACACACACACACACACACACACACACACACACAGGTCTGCATGCACACACGTGGCTGCACATGCCTTCAATTTGCTTTAAATTTTGTTACCATGGTTTAAATAATAGTTGAAATTTCAGATAGTGCGGCATATTAATCATAATTGTGCAAAGTATAAACTCTGCTGTAAGTTCTTCAGTATGCAAATAACTACGTAAATTACATGTTATGATCAATGCATTGGTTAGGGTTGTCTAGAGAAACAGAATCAATTGCATACATAATTTTAAAGCTTACAGTATCTGAGGTGGGAGAACCCACAAGAGGCCTAGGAACACTGGAGATCTGGAGGATCCAATAGTTGTATAGTCTGAGAAACCGGAAGCTGTGGAGGAAGAAGAATCAAGGACACAGCACCAACCCAAAAGTGAAAGCCTGCAAGCTCCCTTAAAGTGTCACCAATATGAGTTTTCATTGGAAGGCTGAAGAAACTAGAGTCTGATGTCTACAGATGACAGCAATAAAAAACACATCCACTTCAGGAGAATGGAGCTTTTCAAACCATATGCCAACTTCCTTCTTTCCTTTTTATTCCTTTTTATTCCATCCAGGCTACAAGTCTATTGCTTGATGCCACCCAAAACTGGAGTGGGTCTTCCTCTCTAATATTTCTGGTCTACACACCAATCATCTTGGGGAACACTCCACAGAAACACCCATGCGTATGCTGTACTAACCTGGTAGGCATTTATCAATCCAGTCTGGTTAACATATCACAAAGAAGAGTCACAGTCTGTGACAAATCTCAACTATTTGACACTGTTGGTGACTTAGTACCTGCATGTTTATGCAGACATTAAGGCACACTGTTATGTTGTCTCCTTGTCTTCTAGTTCTAACCCTAAGTATTATTTCACATACTTGAAATAATTGGCTATTATAAATGAAAGCACAGCAAAGAAATAAAAAGTGTCATGCTGGAAGTCAAACTAGAATCAATGTAAATGGTACCATAGAAATAAGCCCTGAAAGTGTGGTCATTCAAGATACTCTAGATATATATGATGGGAGAAATATCATGTAGGTGAACTTCCAGCCTGTATGAGGAAAGTGTTGTGATAAGAGAAAAGTGGAGGGAATTTCATTTTAAAAAGACTAGGATATTACACAACACTAAAGGCACAAAGGGTACAATATTGAAAGTTGAGGTGAACTCTAAAGAACACTTATTGCAGACATAGGAGGATTCTTGCTCTGTACTGTAAGTTAAAGGATAAAAAAGTGAAACACTTTTCAAAACGAGCCTTAATAGATGTCTTAAAAATATATAAAAATATTAATTCTCAAAATTTCAACTATTCAAATTATAGCATATTAAATAATTTACTTCAACCATTTCTCATTTTCTATACATTTGTAAATTAGAGAAAGAGAGTGTTTTGTATTTTCACCAAAGTTTGCAGAGGTCATGGAATGATCATAATTTTTCTGTTAATTATTAAGAGCACTCTTCACAGTTCCACTTTGCATAGTAATTTTCATGACTTACCATAACATTCAAAGCAAGGACTAGAATGAAAAACAAGTTTTTAAGACCCTGCAAGGAGGGGTGAAATCTAGAAGTTTTGGGGCTTTTAGAGATTAATATTTATGCAAATTCTATTCCAATTTATTTCTATAGCACTGGGCATCATAATGTGTATAAATCCATAGTTGATATGTATTTCCATGAAATTTTTTTCTATTCCCTTTATCTTCAAGGTGACATCTCCTACACCAAAAATGAATTTAAGAAGGTTATTTTTAGCTCTCCATATGGCTGGCTTAATACTGTTTTAGCCATTACAAGGCACATTAGAGTTTTTTTGCCAGGATGTTTTTATCATGAAAATAGGCTTGAAAGCTATCACACTTCATGATTGTATGCTAAATACATTTTTTGTCTTTTACAAATGTCATCCTTTCAGCTTATTGTCTGATTATTATATTTTATGCACATGACTGCATTATTTTTATACTTTCTGTTTTCAATAAAATATGTTTGATATGTTCTTTTAAAACTTGTATTGTATATTTTTATATTTTAATTATCACTATAAAACCTGTGCAAGCACTCAACATCTTGACATATCCTATGTTGTAGTTAACTTTTTCATTGCAGAAACAAAATACCCAATGCCCAAGGTGAAAGAAGGAAGGTTTAATTGACTAACAGTTTGCAGTAGTTTCATGCTGCCTGGCTCCATGGCAGGGTGGCATGGAAGAGGGGTATCACAAAGGAGATACAGTTCATGGAATGTGGAAGACAGCAAAGCAGCAAGCAACAAATGACAACCCTCTTTCTGTCCCTTATATTCCATCTAGACTACCAGTTTTTAGGGTAGGTAGCATTCACACCCAGGTTGGGACACCCTTAATCCTAGCCAGAACTATGCCAAACCAATCAATTGACTAATTTAATAGCACACACCCTTAATTGGAATCACACAATTTAGATCTTGCCACCTCTGAAAAAGCCCCACCTTTGACCACATGAGGGTTTGGGGGGACATCTAGACATAAAAGTATTATGCTAATTAGTAGAAAGATATCTATAGTTTTTTTCATTGAGAAGATTTTTCTTTTCATCCTGTTGAAAGTTTTCCTGATTACAGCTTTTTTTACAGGTTTGGTACTTCTCATGATTCCTGAATTTTTATTTGTACTATATATTGTTAACAAGATTATGACATTTTATTTTGTAGTCAATTATAAGTTGTGATTAAAACATCCATGCTATATAATCTATATCTCAGCTTTTGTTTTTGTTTTGTTTTTGGTACCAAGGATAGAACTTGGGTCCTTGTGCTTGCACAGCAGGTGATGAAACCACTAAGCTAAATCCCCAGCCAATATCTCAGTTTTTAAATAAAATGTTTTTGTTGTCATGTATTTCTAATTTATATTTATAAATTCTATAAAACAATGTATTCTAGATAAACTCTATTGTATAAAGCTTTTGTTGTACCTTGCTTATGTATCAGAACTAAAACAGCATATATTAAAAGATATTGTTCAAATAGTTATGATTTTATGAGCAATCTATGTGGAACTAACATTTTGATATATAACTCAGTTCAACAAAGGTGGCTATCTAAATTGTTTCTGACACATTTCAAGCTAAGTTTTTAACCTCAGACAGAAACATCAAATCCATCTATAACTCTTTCTGAAACCTATTATCAAATGAAAAAAATTCTTAGCTGACTTCCTTATCTTATGATGGGGCTTTGACACTTGAATCAACTAATAATAGTAGCTGTTTCACAGAAAAGGTCAGTTTTGACAAATGGCCTCTTGCACATGGTGAAAGCACTCTTTCACTGTCAGGCAAGGGTTTTACTCAGTAAATGCAGTTATACGATAAGAAGATTTTTGGACGGACCTCAGTGTACACAAGATATTTGAAAGGAAGCATAAGGCCTCATTTTTGTCTTAAATTATATTCCTAATGACAAAAACATAATTTGGCATAAAAAGCCACAAGTAATAGAGTGACACAAATAAGCACTGTACCAATCTAACAATAAGTCTGGGCTGCCACAAAAGTAAGGGTAAAGGAAGGATAAAAGACAAGGTAGCATGAGGACAGTGTATATAAATGCCACTCTATGGCAGCTGTTAAATGAAAAATAAATGAAAAGTCCAAAGTTGTGACCTTCCTCATAAATGTTTGGTTAAAGGAGTGTCATTCAAATTCACATTGACTTTTTTAATCTAAGGTTGAGAAATGTATTTCATATGACATATCATCTTCTTTGGTGCTTTAATAATCACAGCAATTCTTTGTTATTTTTAATTACCTCCTTATATCATTGAAGTTAGCTGAAGTATTTTTAGGGGTTATTACACAACCAATATAGCAACATGTTATTTTAGATGAAAAATTTTGATAATATTGTATGGAAAGGAAGCTAACTTATGATGTAAGTTTCTGAGAAATACAGATATGTGTTCTATGACCAAGGATTAATTCATCAAAATACATGTTTATTTGGATAACTTCTGTGTGCATAGCACTGCTGCATTATATAGGAAATAAGATAGAAAATAATAATAGTTTTGACTGTCAATGAGGTAACAATGGACATATACACAAACAGACTATGACAAAATGGACTATTACACTGAGTGGTAAAACATGATGGGAAAAGGAAAGAATGGAAAGGAAAAATTTTGAGAAAAGAAAAAAAAACGGAAACCAAGTATGTAAATAGGGAAAGGTGGACGGGTGAAGGGCGCACAGGTAATGGGGAAAAAATAAGAACCAAGATACATCATGTACATGTGCAAGCACCCAGTGATAAATGTAAATGTATTGTATACCTAAAATGTACCAATAAAAGAATTTAACCAAAAAAAAAACTGATCCCAGGACAACTCACTAATGCAAAGACATGAAGATGAAAAAGGAAGGAGAGAAAAGAAGAGAAAGTCTACTTTATAGAGGACATTGTTTTCATTTTTGCCATCACAATTTTCTAAAACTTTCTCTTAAATATACTTTGGGATACAGTAGGTAAATATTCCACTGGAAGTAAACATTAGATCATACATTGAGTAAGAACTCAGGACTTACAATAAAGATAAAACAGTCATTCTAGAAACCAGCTAAATCTGTTAAGAATGGATGGTCAAGAAAGAGGCTCAAAGCTGCCAGTACTTACTGGAGTCACTAAATGAAACATAAAAACTCAGAATAGAATGGGAAGCAGTGCTATCTATACTGCTACCAAATCAAGAATGAGAACATTTTGACCTAGAAAACTATATCAAATACCAGCCAGCATAAAGTGAAGAAGAATGATGCGAAATTGGGGATGACAAAGTAGAAACTCAAAAGTATGTAGTTTCAGCAAATTTCTAAAAATAAAATTAAAAATAAAAGTTTAAACATTAAAAG
Source organism: Heterocephalus glaber (assembly GCF_053883595.1). Lineage (NCBI taxonomy): Eukaryota > Metazoa > Chordata > Mammalia > Rodentia > Bathyergidae > Heterocephalus > Heterocephalus glaber. The sequence goes on along the minus strand of NW_028258308.1, from coordinate 11,614,164 downwards.
TAAAAGAAAATTTAAAAAGTTTAAGGAAACAATGACTTACATGTTTTTATTCTCTCATCTGAAAAATAAGATTATGATAGGAAGTTCATAAGGTAACATTAATCAAATAAACTGGAAATTGATAAATTTCTTGGAAATTTAGTTATACAGTATTAATCCTTGGATAGGTTGTATGTACTGGAGAGGGACTCAACATGAGTGAGAATATCCCAGAAAAGGAGTCATCATGTTTAGGAATAAGCACCTGGATGTTTGCACAAGATTAGTGCATTGGTCCTCCTTGATCTTTTCAAAGAGATCAAATTAAAATTAGTAATTTTCATGGATTCTTAATTCTGTGACTAAAAGTTTCCTACCAATACCTAAAACTTGGAGATTTATGGTTTAGGATAAAAACTTTAAATCTTCTACAAAAGAACCTTATAAATTGAATATATTTGTCTCTTGTCAATAGAATATAATTTGGTATTATGTGATTGTTTGATTCTTGCATAACATAAAGAGTTTCCAAAAAATTTCTAAAGTAGCTGTATTTCAATGCCATACTTAGGCTACATTGAAATAAAATAAAATATTTCTGCTCAATTTTTTTGTAGATAATTACAGGAGAAAAGATGAAGTCAACTCAGAAGATGACATTTCTCACTAAATCAATAGAAGCTTGGGATTCTCCACTTCATTTAGAAATATTACATCATTTAGCACAAAATCTGAACATTACCTAATATAGAATGTACCTTTGTATCTAATAGTATATATTATCTAATACTATAAAAATTTGAATGTTTCATAATTATTTATACAAGTTTCCTAAATAGTAACTGTCAGTTATTGTATAACCTAAAAGTCCATTCCAACATACATAAGTTTACATTAACACAGTATCATGCAAGGCAAGGACTGTCCACATACAAAGTATTACACTGTATAGCTATAAGCCTTGAACAAAATAATCTTTAAAATCTAAATATTGAAAATATACATGCCATATTGGTGTATCCCTTACAATATTCTTTGAGAAACAGGTTGTATTACAAGACAAAAAAAAAAAAAAAACAAGAAACTCACAAATACGTGGCCTGCTTTTTGTTGATTTGTTTTTTTTTTTTGGTACTAGGGATTGAACTCGGGTCCCTGCACTTGCACAGCAGGCAGTGAAACCACTGACCTAAATCCCCGGCCCCTACATTGCCTGGTTTTAAGATGTGTAGACACCAAGGCAGATCTTATGCTCACACACTACTGGATCACCCAATATACACCAGATGGAACTGTTACATGCTAAATAACATATTCTCTTGATTACTGTACTATAAAGTATGTGAGATTTATTATGAACCTAATTCTAATTCAATGAATGCCATCAACAGATTGTATGATGGGTCATTTTCACTGCAGGGTGTAAAAGAATTACCAAGAAAGTTGACAGGCTAAGCATATTAGAAAACAATCTTGTAAATTTGATTAATGGCACCTGCAAGTGGACACTTATTTAAAATAATGTTTTCTGTCCATATGGTGACATGAGAAACCCGAGACCAACCCAAGGAGATTGTAATGAAGGTAAGCAGCTTTTTTTAAAAAGTGGATTTTGATGTTTTATATAAAAAGTGTATGTGAATTAAAACCTGTTAGTACAAAAGGGATTCTTTATCAGCAGACCGTCAGTGCTCTTAGCAACCTCGTGGATCCTATATTCAATTGATTTTAGGAGTGAAGGACAGGGCCCTTCAATGCCCTTCAATGGAGGCCCCATAGCTCCTGGGGAGCCTCTATGGAGTGTCACTGCCACTAAAATCAGTGTATCTTCTCCCTGTAGGCGCACAGTAGAGGGAAGCTGGAGATTGCTCATAAGTAAATACTGACCCATATTCTGTGTTTTCCAACTTCTGCTACCAAACACTAGCTGTACCTGCAGCAACAATCAGAGACCTTAGACATTCATTTGTCAGAAGCTTTGAAGATCATTGGTTACAATTAAGCAATTTGGTTCACAATTAGGCTTCAGGGTATTTGATAAGAGAATCTAAGAAAAGAAGCAGCTTTCTTTCTCCACAGTGACAATGATTTCATTGCTTCAAGCTCTAGTCAGTCATATCAAATGGACATACAATGCAAGCCACAAGTATAGTTTTAAGTTTCTGCTAACATGTTAAAAGATTTTAAAAAATGTGAAATTTACTTTTTCAATGTTGTATATTATATCCTAAATATATTTGCATATGTATATATCCCAAATCTTCAAGAGTCATTCTATATTTTACACTTACAGCATAGGTACAATTGAAGACTCCTGTACCAAGATATGGCTGATCACTACCATTTATGAGAACACAGATATTGATGGTATTCAATATCTAAGCTCTTTCATTCATTTTCTCATGGTATTTCATCAAAAGAAAATTGCATAATAGGTAAAACCTTGAAAAGAAATATCAGTAGAGAAAAAATTTTAAATGCAAATCTGTGGATAGCTACTGAGACAATATGTGTGTGTCAATAAACAAAAATATCTATCAAAATCCAGATGTTTTGCCCACACAATAATGCCAAAATATATTTAGATGACTTACTATATTTCACTTTTCATCAACAATAGCAATGAAATGATCCTCTGTAATTTATCTTGTTAATTTAACATAGAAAGTACAATAGCCATTTTTAGATCAAATCAAATTTTAAAATACTGAATTATATGGAATGCATGTCAATACTGATCTAGCTATTTACAAGGATAAAATATCCTCCTGCTTTTTTCAATTTTTATTTTGTATTACTTTATGTTTGTAGCATGTAATAATCATATTCTTTATGAGGAGTTGGTACATAAGCATAGCATATCTTATTCTGTTTTCAATCCCTAGCTCCTCCTCCTATCCCATAGTCTCCTTCCCATTTGAAAAAGATTTATCTTCCTACTTTCTATCTACTTATCTATCTTTTTCTATCTTTCCTATCTTTTATGTTGCTCTTCATTTATATATTCAGCTTCTGATATAAGAGAAACCATATGATATTTAAGCTTGAGTGTCTAATTTATGCCACAACATTATGGTCTCAAGGTGTATCCATTTTATTTTATTTTTTTACAAATGGCTCACGTTTATCCATCTTTATGGCAGAGTAATACTACATTGTGTATAAACAGTACATCTTCCTTATCCATTCATCTTTTGATGGATATATAGGCTGCTTCATATAGTTTTGGATATTATAAATTGTGTTGCTATAAATATGGATAGAAATCCATCACTGTAATATGATGTCTTTAACACCCTCAGGGTGATACCCAGTAGGGGAATAGCTGGGTTGAATGCAATTTCTAGTTTTAGTTTTTTTGAGGAATTTTCGTAATGATTTCCATAGTGATTGTACTAGTTTACATTCCCACCAACAATGTAGAGGGTTCCTTTTCACCTCATCCTCACCAGCATTTCTTATTTCTTGATTTCTTCTTGATAGCTGTTCTTTCTGGAGTAAGATGGGATCTCACTGTTTATTTGTTTGTTTGTTTGTTTGTTTGTTTTGAGACAGAGTCTAGCTATATATTTCAGGCTGGCCTTGAACTCACTATGTAGCCCAAGCTATCCTCATACTCATGGTAATACTCCTGTCTCATCCTACCAAGTGCTGGGATTACAGACATATCCCACGATACCTAGCTGTCAATGTTCTTTTAATTTGCATTTCAGTAATGGCCAGTGATATTAAACATTTATAATTTGGGGGGAGAGTCTTTTGCACTTTTTTTGCTTAAATTCTTTTATTGGTACATTTTAGGTATACAATACATTTACATTTATCATTGGGTGCTTGCACCCGTACATGATGTATCTTGGTTCTTATTTTTTCCCCATTACCTGTGCGCCCTTCACCCCTCCACCCTTCCCTATTTACATAGACTTCGTTTCTATTTTTTTTCTTTTCTCATAATTTTTCCTTTCCATTCTTTCCTTTCCCCATCATCTCCCACCACCTCTACCCCTTTGGACCTTTTCCTATTTCAAAGTATCAATTATTAGTTATTAATCCCTTTAATCCTTATTTACACTCTCAGTTTCTCACACTAGAGAAACTATTTGGTATTTACACATGTGTGTCCTATTTATTTCACTTAAGAGTATGGCCTCAATATGCATCCATTTAGCTATAAATGACTCTAGTTTCTCATTCTTTATGGCTGAGTAGTACTCCATTTTATTTTTTAAAAACCCACATCTTCTTTATTCAGTTTCCCGTTGATGGGTACTTGGGCTGTTTCCAAGCTTTAGCTATTACAAACTGTGCCTCTATAAACATGAGTGCACATAAATCTCTGTGGTATGATTCTTTTAATTCTTTTGGGAAAATAACCAGCAGGGGAATAGCTGGGTCAAATGGGACCTCTAGCCCTAGTTCTTTGAGGTATCTCCACACTGATTTCCATAGTGGCCCCACCAGTCTGCACTCCCACCAACAATAGCGAAGGGTTCCTATCTCTCCACACCCCCACCAGCATTTGTTATTGGTTGATTTCTTGATAGCAGCCATTCTTTCTGGGGTGAGGTGGAATCTCAGTGTTGTTTTCATCTGCGTCTCTTGAATGACCAGTGATGTTGAACATTTTTTCATAGGTTTTTTTGCTGCTTTTACTTCTTTGTCTGAGAAATGTCTGTTCATTTCAGTTGCCCATTTTTGAATTGGGTCTTTGAAATTGGGGGGTCTGTTTTTTTTCAGTTCTTTATATATTCTAGATAGTAGACCTTTGTCTGAGGTACAGCTGCTAAAAAATTTTTCCCACATTGTAGGTTGTCTGTTAGCTCTGTTGGTGGTTTCTCTTGCAGTGCAGAAGCTGTTTAATAAGATGAAATCCCAGTTGTTGATTCTTTCTGCTAGTTCCCATGCTATTGAGGTTTGGTTCATAAAGTCTTTTCCTATGCCAATATCTTCAAGAGTTCTACCTAACTTATCTTCCAGCAAGTTTAGTGTTTCTGTCTTAATATTTAGATCTTTAATCCACTTCGATCTTAGTTTAGTTTTGCACTTTTTTTTGAGAAATGTCTTTTCATTTCAGTTGCCCATTTTTCAATTGGGTCTTTTATTTTAGGATGTCTGATGTTTTTAGGTTCTTTATATGTTCTAGATATTAGTACACTGAGAAATAGCTGGCAATTTTTCCCATTCTGTGTACTGTCTCTTTATTCCACTGATTGTTTCCTTTGTTGTATAGAAATGTTTTAATATGATATGATCCCATTTGTTGTTTCTTAGTATTATTTCTTGTGCAACTGGGATTCTATTCAGAAGTTTTTGGCAATACCTATGCTTTTTTCCATTATGATTAGTAGTGCTGCATCAGTTTTTCTCCTTTAATCATCAAATATCTCTTTCTAGATATGTTTTATGATTCTTGTCTCAATTTTCCTTTCCTGCAAATCTTAAAAATAAAGCCCTTAAAAAAGGTTCCAACCTTCTTACCTTCAATTTTTCTACCTATACTTCAGAATGATAAAATATCTTACTGATGATGCATTAGTATCTATATTTTTATCTACTTAAGTATCTTTAATCTAAAACTGAAAACTCAAAAGCAAAGTCAAAGTCCAAATAAATGAGTTGTTGTTCTATTCATTAATCTGTAGTTAAAAGTAGTTTCTTTTATCTAAAGTATGCCTCCACTCTTTTTAGGCAGTCTAACTTGGATTTATCATCTTTAGATGTTTTATGCATGCCGTATACACTATAAAAAATAAATTCCAAATTCTTAAGTTCAACATCAAAATCTTAAAAATATAGCCTTGAATTATTTTATACTTTTGTATTTATAACTCAACATGAAATTATTTTCATTAACTCTCCCAAAGGCAAATCACAATTTTTACTTTTAGTATTTGATAACAGACTTTTCCTATTGTTGAAAATTCTACATTTTTCATTCACTTAACATAGTCAATTTTTATTCATCCTTCAACTCCACATCAAATATTTTTCAAGAATTTATTTCCCAGAGTACTTAAACATAGCACAATTTGCCCTACCTCTGAGCCCCATAGTACATACAAGTATTTAATAGTTATTTTAATTGAGATTTTTTTAAAAGGTGAACAAAAATATCTAAAGAAATGGGAACACAAACAAGCATTGTTACCTAAGTTTATTCAATTACACCTGTTATCAGAAGGATTGAAGAGCATTCAAGGAAAGGCTAAACAACCACAGTCAGGCCAGATATGAACATTTAGGGACTGCTACATAAACTTACATACATGTAAACAGAAAATATCATTTGTGGATGTTTCAACCTTCTCATTATATCAGCTGAACTTCAGTGCCCTATGAGGGGAAATGCTGGCCAAGATCACTTGTCAGTCATTCCACTGCAAGCAGCATACAAATGAGAGATCTAACTGATGTGCACCCACTGGGAAACAATGGAAAATGCAAACTTCCAGATATAGAATCTTCCCATAGAAAGAAATGCTGCTATTCCAGGACTCCAGGAGAGTATGTTGAAATGGCAAAAACAATGAGGAATAACCATAATCCAGTAGGTGACTTATTAATATATTGGACTGTTAAATGTCCTTAACGGTTACTAAACTTTTCCTAGAATAAGTTATTTTTCTCATTAAATATTTCCTAGGAGTTTTGTTCCATTAATAAATCCTACAATGCCTTCTGTATAACATGCCTTTTTTCTATACATTTCTTACTATGAAAATTAGCAACAATTTTTACCATAATGTGAATGTCTTTAAATTAATCCAAGTATGTGTAAATATATTGATATATATGATATATATATATAAATATGTTCATATTCACTCTTTCCTACATCTCAATGTTGTTCAGTTCAACAAGCATATACCTAGTCTGTGATGGAAATATGCTAAGTTCTAGAGACCAAAGATGGAAAAGACTTTGTCCCTGCTCTTAGGTCTAGGACTTTTATATTTTATTGTTTGGGAAAAAATAATTACTATAATAAATCATGATCTATCAACAACTTATATTTTAAAATTCTTCTAATTTTGTTTCTTGAATTTAGAATGCCCAAGGAGTTGAAGAATGTTTTTATTAACCTGACAGGGAAAAAAGAAAAATTTTCATAAAGGAAATATCTAAAACTTATTTCTTTAGTCTTCATGGCACAAAGAAACTGGGCCTTATTTCCTTACTTGTATTGTTTTATGCATGCAGTTAACTATAAATAATCCTGTTTGTAATTATACTTTCAGAAACAAAACATTCACAAATAATATTCAGCATGTAATTTCATTCCGTGTTAGTTTTTTTCTTGATTTCTGCCTTTTTTGAAGCCAGTTCTAAAGAAATGTATACAAAAACACTTTTTTTCATTGAAATATATTTATGTAACTAGTAATTACTGAGTACCCACTATGCATAAGTCAAACACTAACCATATCTGAGACCAGAAGCCTGAGAAATATATCACATAGCCTAACTAGTTAAATTTTCTGTGGAGAAATGTTAGTCAGATTTTTATCACTATCACAAATACCTGAGATCATTGAGTTTTAAACAGAAAAGTTCTATTTTGGCACATGGCTTCAGAGGCACAAGTTTGTGATCAGTTGGCCCCCTTTTTAAGCCTACAATGAAGCCAGAACATCACGTGGTGAAGCATAACCTCCCTCCTCATGGCCAAGAAGTAAAAGAGGAAGGAGACAGAGTCCTGTTATTCCCTTCTCAGGCATACCTTGAGTGTCTTTTCGCTAGGTTCCACCCTAAAACCTCCCTCTCTCCACAATCTAGGAACCAAGTCTTTTTTTTCATAAGGATTCTTGGGTGATATTTATTAATATGATGACAAGATGATAAATTATATCCAGAAATGCTTTTGTACTACCGAGTACATGACAATGGGGATAAAACAGTTAAAGAAACTGCAAGAGTTCAGATATTTCTATGTATTATGGTTAGGGAAATTTTCTCAAAGTGTTAGATGAGGTAGGTTTAAAGTTTTCATTCTTATTCTCCTAGATTTCTGCTCTAACTTTTCCTCTAACATCTAGTCATTCTTTAAAGTCACAGCTTGCACCATCATTGACTCTCTGTTTTTGTTGGCATAAAAACTTCAGTTTCCTTCTTATCTTTCAAAGTTAAGTTTACTCAACCTAAATTTATTTCACTTGTAATATTTTCGTGGCACTGTGGTGAGGAATGTCATTACTAGAGGATGACACTGTCTCTGTCCTTAATGAATTCAGAAATACATACAGTGGAAAAGAGTTACAAAGGGCTATGGACAATTTGCCATAAGAGTGGGAGAGTGTTGTGCACAGCTTATCTGAAATTGACCCAGACTGGACAGTGAGAAAGAATTCCTTCAAAGAAGCTTAAGTTGATTAGGTTAAGTTGACACATATTGGGTGCTCTAGGTGGGAAATCATAGTTATGAATAATGTTGCAGAAACAGTAAATGCACCCATCAAATCATAAAAATGAATCCACATGATTTTATTTTTTTAAAGTTACACATCATTGTTCTTACCATATTAATATTGACATCAACTACTGATATTGAATATCTCCTTCCAAGTGCCAATTTAAAATGTATTGCTAGTTTGGTACTTTCTATATCTCTATAAGTATATCTGACAGGAAAATAAAAGAGCATAGATCACCCTTTTACTGATAAGAATTTACATGTGAATTACAAGTTATTAACGCATATTTTTTCTCAATAATTTGTTTTTTAACATATAAAGGATCAAGGTCCCATGGACGCCAGCAGCCTACACCCCACTAGACCATGCCCCATGGACGCTGTGCCCCACCAGACCATGTAGCGTGGACTCAGTGAAGCATCTGAATCTGCACAGCAGAGGTGCCAGGGGGAACATAAAGGCCCTGGTTATGAGCCCCAGAAGATAGAACAGAGGTGAATAACAGAGAAGACCTTTCTGATACTCCTCAATGAAAATTGAAGTCCACTAGGAAAGTGAAGAAAAACTTTTCAATAAAAGAACACTGGACCATCATGGTTGGTAAGTTGGTGGGATCAGCATCTCCCACAGAAACCCAGACTCACATAAGGGGGAGGACAGCTGGAACCTGCAGTAGAACCTTGCAGAGTTTAATCCTGCAGGAGGTCAGGGACCTCAAATTGGACTTGCAGCCAGAAATCAGCCTAAATCTCAGTAAACTATAGCTGGCTTCCTGAGACTAATCAACTTAGACCAGCACACTGCTGCCCACATTGCCTACCAGGACACCACAGATATGTCCTGAGGTAGACCTTTTTTGTTTGTTTGCTTTCTTTTTTCTTTTCTTTTTCTCTCTATCCCGTCTGGCTCTATATTTTTCTCCAGTTTTGTTCCTGTTCTGTCTCATTCTGAATTTTTTCCTCTCTGTCCTCTCAATTGTCACTTTTATAGGAAGGTGAATACAATTTCTAGCTTCCCTATTGTTCTCAGTTTGTTCTGTATTTGTCTCTGTCCTTTTGCTCTGTCTTTTCCTCCTGTCTTCAACACATTTCCACAATTTGCATGATCTTCCTGTGTCCTCTAGCCTCACCTCTAATCTTTCCCTCTCCCTCTACTGCTCCCTCCCCAACCCCTGCTAAATCCTTATCCCAAAGGGTAAATTTACCATATTGAAGGATTTACTTACTACACACATATTTTGAGCTGGCCCTAGATTTTGCTCTAGCTCATGTGATTAAAAGTGATAAATTAACCGCTACCACAAATTGTCATTTTCTAAGCTGTGTCTGATGCTGACTGTGTCAATTGGGCTAAGGTGTTGTGATTGACCTAATCAGTCATCTTCCCTGGTATACTGAAAACAAGATTGCCTAACAGTCATTAGAAACTCAAAGCCTAAAAAGGACAGCTATACCTGGAAGATATCTCTGAGAAGCAATCACTCTGGAGATAGGGACTCTAAACACCAATAATAAAGATACTCAAAATAAGAAATACTGGAGAAAAAGCCCAGGAATTAAAGCAAAAAACAGCACCAACAACAGAATGAAAAATGAGAAGACACCTTGGCAGGACACAAACACAGACTTCCAGCTCACCAAAAGCAAATTCTGGGGGGAAATGAGGTAGAAAAATATGATAATCAACCACCTGGACACCTTGAACTGATAGCACAGGAAGTAACAAAACAGATAAATGAGGATCTAGAAAAATTCAAAACAGAAATCATTTCCCAGACAACTACAGAGATAGTGAGCAGAGTGAAAGACATGATTAGAGGTTCTAGAACAGAAACAGATTAAAAAAAAATAGATGATCTCAGAACCATACTGGAAGCCATGAATGCCCAGCATAAAAAAGAAATGGAAACCATGATTGCCAAAAATAGGAAAAAAATGGAATCCATGAAACAGATGCAAACAGATATCCAGGAGATTAAAAATTCCATTCAAAGTATTCACAGCAGATCAAGCAAATGTGAAGATAGAATATCAGATATAGAAGACAGGATTGTGGTTAGTGACCATGAAAAGAGAGATTTCTTCAAAATAGTAAGGGACCATGAGAAATTAATCCAGCAGCTGCTAGATGATGGAAAGAAGAATAACATAAGACTGATAGGAGTCCACAAAAAAGCAGGAGAAAGTACAAATGACATTAAAAAAAACTGTTCATAGAACTAATAGTAGAAAGCTTCCCAGACAGAGGTAGAGAATTTGACATTACAGATAAGTGAGGCATATACAACTCCAACTAGCCACAATCCAAAAAAAAGTTACACCTAGACATGTAATAGTCAAGATCCCAGAAATTTAACAGAAGAATAAAATCCTACAAGCAGTTAGAGAAAAGAAACAAATCACATACAAAGGAAAGCCCATCAAAATCACAGCAGACTTCTCAACACAAACCCTCAAGTGAAGGAGAACCTAAAGTGATGTATTTCAAGCGCTAAAAGAAAATAAATTCCAACCTAGACTGTTGTATACTGCAAAATTATCTTTCAAAATTGACAGGGAAATTAGATACTTCCACAACAAAGAACACCTGAGAAATTTCATGAACACCAAACCGGCACTCCAAAAAATTCTAAACAATATCCTAGACAAAGACAATGAAGGTCACAACTCCATGAGGCCCAACAGAGGGAAGCTACCAGGCAAGGCAAGAAACTAAAGGGAAAGGGGAAAAAATGAAAAAAGAGCCAACAACAGTAAAACATCATGACAAGGATGAGTCAATATCTGTCAATTATAACCATCAATGCTAATGGCCTCAATTCACCAATCAAAAGAAATAGACTGGCAGAATGGATTAAGAAGCAAAACCCAACAATATTCTGTATACAAGAAACACACCTAACTCAAAAAGAAATTCATAGACTGAAAGTAAAAGGATGGAAAACAGTTCTCCATGCCACAGAAACCTGGAAAGAAGCAGGGGTAGCAATCTTCTTCACAGATAAAATAGATTTCAAACCAAAATAATTAAGAGAGACAAAGATGGTCACTATATCCTTGTGAAGTGAACAATCTAAGAGGAAGAGATGACAATCATAAATACATATGCACCAAATCTGAATGTCCCCATGTGTACAAAACAAATATTATTGAACATGAAAAACCAAATAAACACTAATACAATTGTAGTGGGGGACCTCAATACCCCACTGTCACAAATAGACAGATCATCTAGACAAAAAATCAATAACAAAATTCTAGAACTGAACCAAGCTTTTGAACAAATGGACTTAATAGATGTCTACAGAGTACTCAACCCCACAAAAACAGAATATACATTCTTTTTGGGTGCACATGGATCATTCTCCAAAACAGACCACATGCTAGCTCATAGGACATGTTTAAATAAATGCAAAAGAAATGAAGTTACCCCCTGTATATTATCAGATCAGAGTGCAATGAAATTGGAGATCAATAACATAAGAAACTGCAAACCCCCCACAAACACATGGAAATTGAATAACACCCTCCTGAACAACCAATGGGTCACAGAGGAAATTAAAGAAGAAATTATTCAGTCTCAATAAGTAAATGATAATGCCAGTACAACATACAGGAATCCAAGGAACACAATGAAAGCAGTTCTACGTGGGAAATTCATAGCAGTGAATGCCCATATCAGGAAAACAGAGAGAGCTCAAATAAACAATCTAATGCTGAACCTCAAGCCCCTAGAAAAAGAAAAGCATGACAAACCCAAAGTTCATACGAGAGAGGAAATTATAAAGATTACTGTAGAAATCAGTGCAATGGAGACTAAGAGAATGATACAAAAAAATCAATGAATTGAAGAATTGGTTTTTTGAAAGAATAAATAAAATTGATAAACCTTTAAGCCAACTTTATCAAAAACAGAAAGAAAAGGCTCAAATCCATGCAATTAAGAATCAAAAAGATGAAGTCACAACAGATCCAGCAAAAATCCAAAAGATCATCAATACATACTTCAAGGACCTGTACTGTAAATAAAAATGGAAAACACAGAAGAAATGGACAGATTCCTAGATACAAATGAATTGCCAAAATTAAATGAAGAAGATATAAAATTTCTAAACACTACAATTACAGTAAGTGAAATTGAAAACATAATTAAAAATTTACCAACAAAGGAAAGCCCAGGTTGTGATGGCTTCACTGTTGAATTCTACAAGACATTCAGAGAGGAACTATTGCCCTTACTCTTTAAACTCTTCAATGAAATTGAAAGGAAAGCAATACTTCCAAATTCCTTCCTGGAAGCAAGTGTTACTTTGATTCCAAAACCAGAGAAAGACCCAACTAAAAAAGAGAACTACAGGCCAATCTACCTAATGAACACAGATGCAAAAATCCTCAACAAGATACTGGCAAACAGAATACAGAGGGTCATCAAGAAGATCATACACCCTGACCAAGTTGGATTTATCCCAGGGATGCAAGGATGGTTCAACATACATAAATCAATAAATGTAATACACTATATTAACAGAGACAAGGATAAAACCATAAGATCATCTCAATAGATGCAGAAAAAGCAATCAACAAAAACCAACACCCAATCGTGATAAAAACCCTACAGAAAATTGGAATAGAAAGTCTTTATCTCAACCTGATTAAGGCTATCTATGAAAAACCAACAGGCAACATCATATTAAATGGTCAAAAACTGAAAACTTTCACACTAAAATCAGGAACAACACAAGGATGTCCACTATCACCACTCCTATTCAATATAGTTCTGTAACAGTAGCCATAGCAATTAGGAGTAAACATAGGAAAGGAAGAAGTGAAACTGTCATTATACACTGACAATATGATATTCTACATAGAAGACCATAAAAACTCTGCCAAAAACTTCTAGACTTAATTGACAGATTCAGTAGACTAGATGGATACAAGGTAAACACTCAAAAAACAATAGCCTTCTTGTACACAAATAACAGACTGACTGAGAGAGAAATTAGGGAAACAGTTCCTTCCACAATAGCATCCAAAAAATGAAATAGCTAGGAATCAATCTAACAGAGGAAGCAAAAGACCTCTACACTGAAAACTGTAGCACTTTGAAAAAAGAGATCCAAGAGGATATAAGAAAATGGAAAGACATCCCTTGCTCTGGGTAGGAAGAACCAATATAGTGAAAATGGCCATACTTCCAACACTACTATATAGATTCAATGCAATGCCAATTGAAATTCCAACAATATCCTTCACAGAACTAGAGAAAACAATCCAAAAATTCATTTGGAACCAGAAGAGACCTAGAGTAGCAAAAGCAATTCTAGGTAACAGAGACATAGCAGGGGGTATCACAAGCCCCAACTTGAAATGATACTACAAAGCTACTGTGATTAAAAACAGCATGGTACTGTCAAAGAAACAGACCTGAGGATCAGTGGAATAGATGAGAAGATGCAGAAACAACTCCAGACATACTCAGCCACCTCGTCTTTGACAAAGGAGCCAACCATCCTCGCTAGAGGAAAGATAGTCTCTTTAATAAACGGTGTTGGCAAAACTTGATTTCAACCTGCCAAAGATTAAAGCTAGACCTATATCTCTCACCATGCACTAAACTAAGATTGAAGTGGATTAAAGATATAAATATTGGGGCTGGGGATTTAGCTCAGTGGTTTCTCTGCCTGCTGCGCAAGCACAAGTACCTGAGTTCGATCCCTGGTACCAAAAAAAAAAAAAAAAGATCTTAATATTAAAACAGAAACACTAGGGGTTGGGAATTTAGTTCAGTGTTTCCATTGCCTACCTTGCAAGTGCAAGGTCCCAAGTTCTATCTCCAGTACAAAAAAATAACAGAAACACTAAACTTGCTGGAAGATAAGTTAGGTAGAACTCTTGAAAACATTGGCATAGGAAAAGATTTTATGAACAAAACCTCAGTAGCACAGGAACTAGCACAAAGAATCAACAACTGGAATCTTATCTTATTAAAAAGCTTCTGCACTGCAAGAGAAACCACTAACAGAGTGAGAGACAACCTACAATTTGGCAAAAAATTTTAGCAGCTATACCTCAGACAAAGGACTACTATCTAGAATATATAAAGAATATTAAAAAATTAGGTCCCTCCAAATTTAAAGACCCAATTCAAACATGGGCATCTAAAATGAACAGACATTTCTCAGACAAAGAAGTAAAAGAAGCAAAGAAACATGAAAAGATGTTCAACATCAATGGTCATTTGAGATATGCAGATGAAAACAACACTGAGATTCCATCTCAGAATGGCTGCTATCAAGAAATCAACCAATAACAAATAACAAAGGCTGGTGGGGTTGTGGGGAGAAAGGAACCCTTTTCCATTGTTGGTCGGGGTGAAGACTGGTGCAACCACTGTGGAAATCAGTAAGGAGCTACTTCAAAGAACTAGGACTAGAGGTCCCATTTGACCCAGCTATTCCCCTGCTGCAGATCTTCCCCAAAGATTTAAAAGAATCATACTACAGTGATTTATGTGCACCCATGTTTATAGCAGCACAGTTTGTAATAGTGAATGGAATATTACTCAGCCATAAAGAATGAGAAATTAGAGACATTTATTGAAGGACCCTAGTTATCAAGACAGACTCCATATTGCTGCTTGACCCTCCTGCCTGCCCTTTAGAATGAACTTAGAAGGAGGAAGCTTAGAAACCTCCTCCCATTAGAGAGTCTCTTAGAAGCAAGAATTAATCAACTATTTTTTTACAAATGTTCTAACAGCAGGACGTTCCGCTTCTGTACCTTTTGCTTGCTTTACTAGTTCTATCCCATAGGGGGGCCTAGAAACTGTTGACCTCAAAGGTGTATAAAACATGTTTGTCAACCCCCAGTTGAGGTTCGAGTCCTATGCTCGGCTCGGGTCCCTGCTGGTAATAAACTCCTGTGTGGATTTAATATCGATCTCTGGTTGGTTCTTTCTCGCTGGGTGCAACATTTATAGCTAAATGGATGCACATTGAGGCCATACTCTTAAGTGAAATAAAAAGGACACACATGTAAATATCAAATAGTTTCTCTGGTGTGAGAAACTAGAAGTGTAAATAAGGATTAAAATGATTAAAATGAATAATTGATAATTTGAAATAGGAAGAAAAGGTCCAAAGGGGAGGGGAAGTGGGAGGGGAAGGGGAAAGGAAAGAAGGGAAACGAAAATTATGACAAAATGAAAAAATGGAAACAAAGTCTTTGTACATAGGGAAGGGTGAAGGGGGTGAATGGAGGACAGTGAATGGGGAAAAAATAAGAACCAGGATACATCATGTACAGATACAAGTGCCCAATGATAAATGTAAACATATTGTATACCTAAATTGTAACAATAAAAAATTTAAGCAAAAAAAAATGTTAGTGATCCAAGGAAACATGTGTACAATAAAAAAAAAATTAAAAATTTGTACTGCAAAACTGGCTCTTAGTGACCCCATACACAATCACCTACACACACTGAAAACTCTAGTCAGACTGGTGAGGAGAAGAAAAGAAGTTAAGAAAGGAGAATACTGACATGAATTATATCATGAATAAAATATAACTGTAGACCATATTCTGTATGTTTAGGAGGATTTCAAGGGACTATTAAAAATAATTTTGTGCAATCTAGTCAACTATTACATAGAAACAATGACAAATTCATTCATAGATAAAAATACTTAATAAGATAAACAATCTTATATCTATTTTTTAAAAGGTTGTTTGAAATCTAAAACTTTCTCACAAGGAAAATTACATAGGCCAATGTGGCTTCACTGGTGAATTATGCCAAACATAAGTGGAAGGGGCAGTATGATTCCCAACAACTTATATCAGGCCAGAATTACCCTGATTCTGTGATTCTGCTTTGCTTTAAAATTTCTTTTCTTAGGTAGTTTTTGAAAATTAATTCAATTTCCAAGTACTCCTTTCAAATCAGAAGGATGGTTTGCAAAATTATCTGGCCAGCATAATTCAATATCATGTTTTTACCCTCATAGAAATAGGAACAAATAGAAACAAGTTTCATGACAAAATTCTCTGATATTTTTATTTGAAGTTTTTAAATGCATAAAAATGAAAAAATACACAATGCCTACAAACTAAAATAAGATATTAAAATATATCTGAACTCCCCTAGACACCACAGTCATTCAAATCTCATTATCTTCTGGATGCCAGAAATAAATATTATCCAGAATTCATTTTTTTCAAAACCAAGGCCCAATTTTTATATTCATCTAACAGATACATATTAGTCCAAATATTAAGTAGCATTGTTTCTACAATATTAAACTTTATATAGAAAATTCCACTTTCCGTATTGCAACTAACATAACACATTCAGTCCCAATGAATCATTGGAAATGGTCAAGACTTGAGTTGAGGTTGTGTCCCTCTGGTGAGTATGTGCTTACTTCTACCAAAAGCCCTACTGTACTAACTTTCCAACGATAACTTTTTATAAAGGATGAAGGCTTTCTTGACTTATAATCTTAAGGGGGACTTAATTTTCCCCTCTATTCAGTTGAAGTAGAATCAGGATGATTTTCTTAGTATTCTCATTTGGCCAGATCAAGGTAAGAGTTATTGGTAGTTTTCCAGCCAGTATGTGATCATGGTGAATGGGTTACAGCTAGCACAAGCAACAATATAGGTTTATACAAGTGTGACTTATAGAAACATTTTTATAATGTCCTGATATGAGAAAATGTGAGAAGTCATAAATTTAAATGGTCCCAACTATGTATAGAAAACTCATTTTCAATTTTTAACTTCACCTGAACTTGAAGCCTCTTCTCCTGTTCCCTATTTGGTCATTAAAATAAAAGTGTTTTTATTTACCACGGTTGGCAAAATACTCAAACAACTAATAGCTTCAGCTGACAGATCTGGATGTTCAGTGTGATGGCACGAACAATGTCAAGTTTCTAGGTTGTTTATCTACCATACTGTTAGAAACAGAACTCTATGCCTAGTAATTTTTTATATTTTCTTTGATAATTACTCTTAAATGTCTTAAATTATTAAATTTTATTTAAGTTGAATATAGTTATTTCAAGTGACTATATTATTTAGTAAAAGTTACACTGTACTGTAAAGCTAACTAGTGATTAATGATGCTATTGATTATAAGATGATTGTAAGTGTCTTAAGGCAGATACATTATTTAATCCAACAATTAAGTTATAAATTATAGATATAATTATGGAAAAGTAAAATACAAAATGAAATTCTGAATATTCTAATAAAGAGACTTTGGATATATTTGGCTTCTCTTTCCAATTGTCAAGAAAAATTATTCAGTCTACTCAATTTGTGATGAATTGATCTCTCATTGTTAATGCCAGAATCATTCTCTTGAGATACTATAAGTTACTATCTCCCTAAAATGTGTTCATTCCAACAGTAGGAAGGAGATGGATTCACTCATTTTTAAATAAGGATTAATAATCTTCTATTTTCACTGCACTCTGTCCATATCAAGAATTATATTATTACTTATGAATCATCACAGCCAGATGTTCAAACTAATCTTCCTGCAGAGGAAATTTATGAAGAACCTAGTCATACACGTAATTTCTTTTTTAAATGATGTATTACTGATCACACCTGAATTAGACCAGCAGCAGCTATAGAGTGATGATAGTCAGAACATCTACATTAGTAATACAATCATCAACTGAAATCAGTGATGGCTGAAGTCAAAGAGGAAAGGATTGGCAAGTTTGAAGTGACCTGGAACATGTGTGACTCAAGTAGGCACAGTATGGGACTTGGCCAAATGAACAAATGAAAACCTGTCAATCTACGTGACTATAATCTCCTAAAAATGTATATCCCTATATAAGGGCAGATGTTCTGTAAAAGACAACATAGAATAAAGAATTATATCCATTCTACTGGCAGTTTTCAAAAGTATTAGAAATACTTGAATCCTTAGGTGTGCACACAATTTTCATGATGAAGCTTGCAAATTGAAAGAGGATCTATATATACTTCATCCCAGGCAGAATACTTGATTTTCTAAAATATTTGTCCTGGTGAGTTTGACACTTTCTGAAATCGTCCACTGAAATATAGATAAATCAGGTGCTGAAACCTGCCATTAAAATGCATATAAAAATCTATAGATTACAATAACTTTAAAGTGCTATCTATTGTGGGAGACAGCAATATTGATTATGCTCAAAGCAGGCTGTAAGCAGTGCAGGCTGTAAAGAGTTAATCATCAATTGGCTTGTTTATAGAAGTAAGTCCTGCCCCTATGTGCAGAGTAACTTGCACCTGAATTCCCTTCCCACAACTACAACTTTCTTAACTAGATGGACAATGTTCTGATTACAACTACATATTTTGTCTATTTTGTTCCTAATTCCAGAATGCTTTGTCTTGTCCTTTATGAGGCATGTTTACATTAATTTCCATAGAAACCGCAGGACTGCTATCTTCTCACATAGTCCTGCCCTTGCACATACCTTAATTTTACCCCCAACTGATTACTAATAAAAATGAGTGCCTGGATGGACCAGTAACTTTTGCTAAAGCAGCACTGGCCATCCATCCTGATACTGTGCTTTCTATTTCTCTTAGTTCTGTCTTTTATTCCTTTCCCCCTCAGGCTTTTGTCATCGTACACTGAGCAGAAGACTGGAGCCTACTGCAGAGGATTCTGGTAACATTTCAGGGGATCACAGTAATCTGTATAAAATTTTAAAATATGTATAAAATCTATAGATTTCTCTAACCTCCATTCTACATCTGAGAAATTCATGTAGAATAGAAAGTCTTATGTCTTGACTCAAAGTGAATGCTCAAGATTTGTAGATACTCTGAATAAAGGAGGAATCGTTTGAAATAGAATAAAAGTTACAAGCCAGATTTTATAATTGATTTACAGCTAATTTTCTCTTGATCAATTTGCACTAAAACATGTCCCACATTTCACTCATAAAAAGTAATAGTAAAAGTTCTATATGTTTAACCCGCATAATATATTCTCAACTAATTCAGTTAACATACTCTCAACATCAGGCCTTTTTGACTTAGGTACCAGATAGAGACCACTATAAATAAAAGTAAAAAGATAAGATTTCTTGGGACAAAACACTGAATTTTTAACATTAACACTTCTCTTGGTAAGTGCTGCCACCTATCAATTCATGGATATTTGGAAACATGGATGAGAATTATTAAAGCATTTTGTTATGAGGAAATAAAATTGATGGCAGCATCTCAAGTCTGATAATGTTTAGTTCATAAAGTCATTGTGACCGCTATTCCCAGTGTGTCAGGCTTATGTTGGGTCACTGCTTAACTTTCCTAGAAGGAGTTATGCCATGTTGACAATCAACCTCCTAAATTTCACCAGGTAAAAAATTTGTTTTCACTGAATGGGAGCCAAAGATTGAGAATAGAATCAAAATTTTACAGTTCCCGGTAAGAAATGCAAACAAGCTGGCAGGCAATGTTAAATATTACAACCACCTGGGGATATGATGCTGTAGAACATTAACAGGGCACACCCCAATCAGTCAATCAATCTCTAGTAGGAATCAGGTGTCCCATTTGATTCCAAAAGCTCCTCATATGAGCCCCCTTAACCTGGAGCCATGATGGATAAGCTGCTAGATGGAGATAGATTGAGTCAGTATTTAAAATCCTTGAGGTCTAGTCCACCAAGATAATAGGTCTTTCCATTTAACCTTACATTCATAGAAAATGCTAAATTTCTCTTACCCTCCCATTGCTGTTTAACACCACTGAATCTTCTGTGGGAGACAGTTATTAAGTTCAGAGTTCTTTGAAACAAGTACTTCAAAGAACTGCCATCTACGGTCACTCGAAAACAAATGAATGTTTAAAATGATTGTTTCCTCTAGCCTTTCTTTTACATTAAAAGTGACCAAAAAAATCTTAAAATAGACTTCAAATACAGAATTTTTCTCTATATAACATTTTTTCCTAATTACAGCTATTCCAATGGAATTTTTAATTGCATGTTTCATAATAACTAAAGGATTCAACCTGTGGAGCTATCTTAAATCATTTGTTTGAAGAAAATATTCAGTGTTCTCAGATAATTTTCAAGGCTCAAAAAATATATATACTATAATCCACTGAACAGTTCTCTCTAAAATGTAGTTACTTCTGTAAATAATCTTCACTTCCAAGAATGAATGGGAAGGTGTTCATTTTAATCACTTTTCTGAACAAATCTTTTCCTTGCCTACTTAAGCCTTAAACATGCTTCTGAGGCTGGAAACACACACATACACACACACACACACACACACACACACACGCTATTCATTTTCAGCTGTATTTTAACATACGGAACTTTTGGTTATTCCATTAGCAAAAATGATCTTGACCCAAATCATTCATTCAACAGCTCAGCTAGACCCTTGTAACCAACACCACGTATTTTAAAAATGAATAGCTAGAGGCAATGTGGTTTTTATATTACTAATTTTTTGACAGAGAGACAGACTTCTTCAATCTAAGCAGTGGGGTAAGGTGGCTCCTGGATTTTCAGGGGAAACTAATAGAGGGCCATAATAATGAAAGGCCTCAGATCTAGACTCTGATCTCAGGTTGGAAAGTGACTTTAGTGACCTATGTAGAAGGAATTTGGGTGTCTTCACTCAAGTGATCTCACAGTCTTATATTAGTTTTCTATTGCTACTGCAACAAATAAATTGGTTTAAAACAACAGAAATTTAAAGGAAAGAAGGGAAAAGAAAAAATATGAGAAAAGGAAAAAATGGAAACAAAGTCTTTGTAAATAGGGAGGGCAGACGAATGGGGAAAAAATAAGAACCAAGATATATCATGTAAAGGTACAAGATCACAATGATGAATGTAACTGTATTGTATACCTAAAATGTACCCATAAATTTAAGGGAAAAAAACCCCACAAATTTTTTGCCTTACAGTTCTAAAGTTTGGAAGTCGAAAAGTCAGAATTGGCAGGGCAATGTTCTTTCTGGAGGCAGGAGGAAACTTTTTTTTCCTCTTCGTCTTTTTCATGTGGATAAAGGCTAATCTCTCCATCCCAGCACCTTTCTGTTAATTGCACCTATAAAGTTCTTTTTGCTATGTAAGATAATACAATCACATTTTCCAGAGATTATGACATGAAGATCTTTGGAAGGCCATTAGAAACATATCACAGTTTCTATCATTAAGTTACACTTCTTGTGTTACTTTTCTGCTCAGATGTTCAAATTCTGGTCCAGGGCCAGGGATTTAGTTCAGTGGTTCTGCCGCCTCCCTTTCAAGCACACGGGCCCAAGTTCAATCCCTGGTACCAAAAAAACAAAAACAAAAACAAAAAAATTCTGGAGATGCAAATATGAGAACTACAATTATGTGTACTTCTTCTGCAATCATCTATGCAAATAATGGTAGAGAATCGTTACCTGTGCACATGAGAATATAGGTGGCCAAGGACGTATTTATTATTACAGTGATAAACACTAGTTTGAAATGCACTGCACATCAAAGGACACTAATATTGCTTGAGTACATACTGTATGTCAGATGTTCTGTAGACTTTCACTTACATATTTCATTTTATTATGATAATCCTACCTGCCAATTATTGTTACTCCCATTTCACTGATGAGAAAATTACAGTTAGAAATATTAAGCAGTTTTCCTTGTCCATTTAGGTAGAATCAATGATAGAGATAGAATGCAAAGTACAGTTTATCTGACTTTGAAGGCCATGCTTTAGCGATATTTTATGCCTTTGGGGCCATCATTATTTCAATTGCCTTAAACAATTCTTTAATCTATTTGATCAACAATTTAATCATTTACAAATTAATTAATTAGACTATCTGATTTCTAAGTGTCTTTTCAGTTTTAACATTTTATAATCTATTTTGTGCTCAGTGGGTTCACTTTTTTCTGTGAAAAAGTTTTTAGTTTTCTCATCCACAATTTGAATTTTAAATTACGGCTTCATGAACTACTTGACTGAATAAACTAAATTAACAAAATGAACAACTTTAGCCTTTTAATTTTACTAAGTGAAATTATTTAGATGAATTTAAATAACTTCTTTAAGAATCATTCAGGAAATAGTATAGAATATCCTTATGTTAACTTCTAATATCAGCTGAAAGAGTGGTGGATCTTGTTTGTAAATTTTCTTTCAAAATATAAGTGAAATCTGGATACAATTATTTAGTAAAGTGGAACTATGAAATTTGGCTTCTTTTACCACATTTTAATATAATAAATATTTATTTGACATTTTCTATATGCCAGATACTGCAATGGGCACTTGATACATTCAGAATCATTTAACTCACATGGATTGTTCTCATCTACCAATGAATCAGCTGAGGGAAATAGAATTTAAGTGATTTAGCCAAGATCAAAAGCTATGATGTGAAAAGTTGAAATTTATATCCTTGGTTGTATGGCCAGTTGCTATTTCTGCTGCACAACATATCTCAGTTCCTGACAGCATAGAAACTGTAATGAATAGTATAAGGGGCAACAACAGAAAAGTTTTTTAAAAAAATCCTACCTTTCTTCCCTAAATTCCTGTCCAGGTTGTGGGTAAAGGTGATCATTTATATAAGGAAAGGATATGGATCTGTGCTCTGCTCTTTATCCAACTCTCAATGGAAGAAAAAATCTTTTTTTTTTGCTTTTTCCATAGGATAATTTTAGTATAATAATTGTACAGATAAACAATGAACATCTCTTTGCTAGAAACATTTACTAACAGACCGTTTTCCTGAGAAACTGTGTAATCTTGCAATCTATCAATGATGACTCTGACCTTTTAGATTTCTAAGAGTCTCCTTTGCTCCATGAAACTGAATTTTGCCACCTCATGCCAGTCTGGCATTTTTCTCTGTTATCTGTTTGATTCTTTTAATGTTGAAGTATAATTTATATGAAGTACACCCATTTGAATGCAAATTTTAATGATTCTTGATAAATTTATGCACCAGTGTAACCACCACCAAAATCAAGATATAATCACTTCCTGGCCTTTTGGCTAAGATCAAGTATAAAATCAAGATATAGAATTCTTCTATTAATTCAAAAATTCCTTTATGCACCTTCCCAGTCAATCCCTCTGTGATTCTAGTCCTAGGAAACCACTAAGGTGTTTTCTGTCACATTGAATTGGTTTCTTGTTGAGTTCAATAAAATGAATATAATATGTGAATAAAATCATATAACACATACTCTTTTATGCACAGCTTCTTTAATCCAGTAAAATGATATTTAAAACCTATGCTGTGGCATGCATCAGTGGTTAATTCATTTTTATTGCTGAGTAGTATTTCATTTGCAAGTTACTTTGAAGAATTTAAGAGTTCATTAATGAGAGTATACATTGGACTTCATTACATTGATTCAGAAACACTATAAAATTATATTTTACCCATGGAAGCAGCAAATTGATTACTATGTCTAAAATAAAGCATTTTAAAGTTCATTTAAATATTTTCTTAAGGCATAAGCTCCCATTGTTAATAAACTATAGTATCTGTGTACTATTATGATTCCTGTCAAGCAAAGATTAATTTTTACAATTGTTTAGAATTAGTATCATTTGGATATCTAACTTGGAAATTTTACAATAAAATAAAAATGGTTTATCCTGTGATGTTTGCAGTGGTATTACAGCATAGTCTATAATTTAGAGATTATAAGACATGTAACACTTATTCAAAGATCAATTACATAAATAGACATTGAGACATTTAATTATTTGCTGATACTAGAAATTCAAATTTAATGGCCAGTGATGTTGAACATTTTTTCATATGTTTATTTGCTGCTTTTACTTCTTTGCCTGAGAAATGTCTGTTCATTTCAGATGCCCATTTTTGAATTGGGTCTTTATATTTGAGGGGTCTGACATTTTGTAGTTCTTTATATATTCTAAATAGTAGACCTTTGTCTAAGGAACAGCTGATAAACATTTTCCCATATTGTAGGTTGTCTCTTAGCTCTGTTATTGGTTTCTCTTGCAGTGCAGAAGCTTTTTAATAAGATGAGATCTCAGTTGTTGATTCTTTGTGCTAGTTCCCATGCTATTGAGGATTTGTTCATCAAGTCCTTTCCTATGCCAATGTCTTTGAGAGTTCTACCTAATTTATCTTCCAGCTACTTTAGTGTTTCTTCTTTAATACATCACTGGTCATTCTAGAGATGCAGATGAAAACAATGCTGAGATTCTACTTCAGACCAAAAGGAATGGCTGCTATCATGAAATCAAGCAATAACAAATGCTGGCAGGGTTGTGGGGAGAAAGGAACCCTTCTTCATCGTTGGTGGAAGTGCAGACTGGTGCAACCACTGTGGAAATCAATATGGAGATACCTCAAACAACTAGGATTGGACCCATTTGACCCAGCTATATCTTTACTGGGTATCTTTCCCCCAAAATTAAAAGAATCATACTACAGTGATATAAGTGCACCCATTTTTATAGCGGCACAGTTTGTAGTTGCAAAAGCTTGGAAACAGCGCAAGTGCCCATCAACTGGAAACTGGATAAAGAAGATGTGGTGTTTTTTTTTTTATATATATAAAATAGAGTACTACTCAGCCATAAAGAACGAGAAACTAGAGACATTTATAACTAAGTGAATGCATATTGAGGCCATACTCTTAAGTGAAATAAATAGGACACACATGTAAATATTGAATAGTTTCTCTGATGTGAGAAACTGGAAGTGTAAATAAGGATTAATATGATTAAAATGAATAACTGATAATTTGAAATAGGAAGAAAGTGTCCAAAGGTATAGGGGAAGTGGGAAAGAAAGGGGAAAGGAAAGAAGGGAAAGGAAAATTTATGAGAAAAGGAAAAACATGGAAACAAAGTCTTTGTAAATAGGTAAATAGGGAAGGGTGGAGGTAGTGAAGGGAGGGCAGGGAAATGGGGAAAAAAATAAGAACCAAGATACATCATGTAAAGGTACAAGATCCCAATGATGAATGTAACTGTATTGTATACCTAAAATGTACCAATAAACTAAATGGAAAAAAAATTTAAAGGGATGGGATGAGTCTGATATTGTTTGTTAATGCTCAGTGTATTCCACACCATTGCAAACTCTCTTCTGTATACAGAGACATAAATCTTGAAACTTACACTTGAGTGTCTTTTTTTTTTTTTTTTTTTTTTTTTTTTTGCCAGGAAGGTTATAGACAGATCAGCAAGAATTTCTCACATGGCCTTGGAATGATAGGCAAGTTTATTCTCACGTGGCAGCTGCAAGTAGATGCATAGGTGTCAGCAATTTGCTGACATATTTAGAAGCCTGTGAATCTTGGGTGCACTACTGAAAATCATTTTACTTCAGTGTGACCACCTAAGACCATTGATTTAGCTTTCCTAGTATCTGCTGATCTTCCATAGTTTTTCCCCCTTTTTTTTTTCTCTGAACGAGCCATCATTTTTTGAGGGTGTAAAGATCTTGTTTTATTTTTTTATTACCATGTTTGTAATACTATTATTTACATTCCTTGTGGGGGATTGGTACATGTGCATAATACATCCTAATTCCTTTTTTCATTCTCTTTCTCATCCCTTCCTCCTCCTGCCATCTACCTCTTGACTTCTTTCTCTTTTTTTTTTTTTTTTTTGGTAAGTGTTTGTAATACATAATGTTTACATTCCTTGTGTGGAAAGAATAAAATAAAAGGTAGATAATAGGAAGTAGTGACTTTAATTTCCTGTGTAAAAATTCTTTCTGGGAGTAGAAAGCAGAAAAGTTACAACTGTCCTAATATCCAGAAGGAAAAAAAGATCTACAAAAGCTTAATTTTACTTTAGCTCATCAGAGAGCTGAGGGTGATAAGGCAATAATGGAAACTGAATATTAAACAGTGACAAGCCTCTAATAGGAGAGGCAGAAAAACAAACTGATTTCCCTTTGGCAGAGCATGAGAGGAAAGGTAATTGCCATAGGAGCAGGTAAGAAGAAAGGTAAAAATTTAAAAACTGAATGTGGTTAGTGGATCAGTTAAAAATATAACTGGGATTCCTATACACACTTCCGTGCACAAGCACATGCACTTGCACATCCACACATGATTTCATATTACTGCAAGCCCTTCCATGTGGTCAAGCCTCATATTCTGACTTAAAAGACGAGATAGCACATAGGAGCAGAAATCCACCTTGGTGGTAGGAAAGAAGAATTCACTCAGTGCCTACTTGAAGAAAGCCATGAAACACCTCAGAAAAGTGTTGGTTCATGCAAGAGAAAAGGGTTAAACCACTGTTGGAAGAAAAGCAATCAGTCTCAATTGCAGAGCCACTAAGTAAGCATTAAAAGCAAAATCTGTTTTTCCCAGGGCAATGGGTAGAGAGCCCTCCTTCCCACCCTCAGGAATCAGATAAAGATTCACTGGAAAGGTAAGAGAAAAATTCAGCATCCCATATAAGACAAGAGCTTTTGGGAAAGCCAAAAATTAAAAATGAGTAAATAAATAAAATGTTGTAAGCCTCACATCCTGTAAAAGTACAGATTGTGTCTGTCAAAACCCATGAATGGATAGGAAACCATCTCCTCCCCCACAAGTGCCACAGAAAAGGGAATATTTGGTGTAAGTTTGACAGATGTGAAGAAGGAAGGGTGGCAAGAAGTAGAGAAGGGTCACTCTTGAAAGTAAGAGAAAAAGCCTCGCCTACAACAGATGCTTGACCAGGAAACTTCCTGCCTCCTTAATGAGCCTAGCACTGGTAATAAACAAGAGCAATCTACTGCTATATTAACTCATTTTCAAGTATTTTCTACAGATGATATCTGGCATTCCATTAAAAAATTATTAGCCATAAAATAAAGTTAGGTTAGGTGTGGGTAGACCAAGAGACAAAGTCATCAATACAATGAGTAGCAGAATGACTCGGATATAGAGGAGCAGAGATGACTCAGTTACAGATGCTTTCAGGCAGGAAATATAATGTTAAAAGATCTAGCAGAAAAGATACACAGTGTTCACGAACAGATGGAAACTTCAGTAAAGAATGATAACCCAAAAAGGAAAAAGAAGCTGTTAAAAGTAATGAACAATATAAGATTTGGAGAATTGCTTCAATAGGCATGTCAAATGATTATAATACTAAGGGGAGAAATCAGTAAACTTGAATATATGTCAAAACAAGTTGCCTAACCTCACACACAAAGAGAAAAAGAGTTTTAAAACATGTGCAAACAGTTCCAAGTAAGTATCAAACAGTCTAACAAATACTTGTAACTGAAATCTCAGAAGGAAAAGAGGAATGGTCCAGGATAAACGTTTGGTAATGTTTCATAAATATTGACTAATATAATATTCAAGACATTACCAACCAAAAATGATCCCAAAGCTCCAGAGAACTCTGAAAAATAAAAATCCACAAACTCCCTTGGATATATAAGCATCAATCCACTAAAAACAAAAGGCGGGGCTGGGGATTTACCTCAGTGGCACTGTGCCTGCCTTGCAAGCACACGGTCCTGAGTTCAGTCCCCAGTATAGCAAAAAAAGAAAGATACCATCACATAAAACAAAAAGCAACATATTGAAGGATTCAAAAGAAATAAAGAACACATCAATCAGAGGAAGAAAGATAATCAATTAGACCAAATTTCTCACTAGAAACTGCAAACTATCACAAGAGAGATATTTTTCACCTGTTATTGGGAAAAAAATAAACCTGACAACTCATAATTTTATACTCGTTGAAAATATTCTAAAATTAAGGTAAAATAAAAGCTTTTCATGCAAACTAAAACTAAAATAATTCAATGACTTGGCTTGTTATGAATGATATATGAAATATTTGAAGCAAAATAATGGGAAGACAAAATCCCATTCTAGGCCATCTCCCAAGTAGAAGGCTTTAAAAAGTGGGGTAATGTTAGCATAGTGGATTCAGAATGCACATTTATAATAGACATACTTTATAACTTAAAAACCTTAATATCAGCTTTAAAATCCATATAATTAGGATTCTGAAAATAAAAGCCAGGTAAAACTATGGAAATTGTCTTGATATCCAAATACTCACCTAAATTCAAAACCCTAATTCTAAAGGAATTGCAAAGTTTAAAGCAATGATGAAAGAACTGAAGACAAATACAGTGAATGTCTGTATTTTATCTCTACTTAGGTTTCCTATCAGCATTTCTGTAAGGCCAGTAAATCTTAAAGAATGACAGTACAATTCCTCACAGGGGCACACACCTGTGCTGGAGAATCACAAGTTCAAGTACAGCTTTGGAAACTGATTAAGAACTTGTCTCAAAACAAAAATAAAGCTGGTTATGGTGGCACCAGCCTATAATCCCACCTCTCTGGGAGACTGAGGCAGAAGAATCTACAGTTTAGGCTCATCTTGGGCAATTTAGCAACTTCAGGATATCTTGTTTCAAAATAAAAAACAAAAAAGGGCTGGAAATGTAGCTTAGTGTCAGGTCCTGTGTTCAATCCTCATTGAAGAACAACAAAAAATTGTATAATTTCATTACATAACCAAATGAAGAATCAAATTGCCCTAAATGGTTTATCTTTGCAGACAAATTAATACAGATTTGATGACAAAATTGGAGCTATATGAAAAATATTTTGTTATCTATGCCAATCAAGAAAAACTACTAGATGTAGTTTTCTTTCACTTGATAGGAGTAGAAGTATTACTTCTTAAATTCACCTCAGGATTGTATGATTCTCATTACTATCATAGTGTAGTTTGAATGTACCTTGAGAGTGTAAATATCAGTTTGGACTTCATCTTATTTGTACATACTGATCATGTGATAATTTGACCAGTTGGTCAGGAACTAATGTCTGTTTTATCTTATTTGGTGAAAACAAACTTTTGTCAGAGAGTGAAAATCAAAAGAATATCAATGGTTAAACAATTTAGAAAAGGTTGTATGAGTCTAGCTGTCTGAAGTATATTCAAATTGTCTTTCCCAAGAACTACACATAAAAAATAAGGGGTTTCACTATGAAAAAAATACAACACTCTGAATTGGAGTGGTTATATATTAGTGTAGTACACTAAATTATTCCATTTGTCAAATAAACTACAATGCTTCCAATTTTTCTGGGTATAACACTCTGAATTGAGATGGTTATGTAGAAATTAGTGTGGTATTCCAGTTTAATCCTATTTATCAAATAAACTATAATGCTGCCTATTTTTAATGGGTCTAACAACAAAAGTGAGTCTAGGTCACTGCAAATTATTACACTAATTGCACTTTATGAATCAGATCAACAATTTTCCAAGTGCATGTGACAGATATGGGTGGTGTATGCATCCTCTGATAAGATGTGATAAGACAAAAATTATTACAAGTTAGGAGAAAGCGTGGTTTTCTCTCCCAAAAAGAATATACTTCTTTTGAGAGCAGCTTCGGGCTTACTATTAGACACTGATAGAGACAGAATACCTGGCATCACAATCTGACCTTATGATCTGACTGCCTGTCAGAAAACACACAGAATTTGGTCTGTAAAGGCATAAGTGTAAGTATTCCATTACTAAGTATCACTCTTATACAAAA
The DNA here is from genome assembly GCF_053883595.1 of Heterocephalus glaber. NCBI lineage: Eukaryota > Metazoa > Chordata > Mammalia > Rodentia > Bathyergidae > Heterocephalus > Heterocephalus glaber. The sequence goes on along the minus strand of NW_028258308.1, from coordinate 11,584,215 downwards.
GATCAAGGTAAAGTGTCTTCTGAAGGCAAAAAATATATATATTCAATACCTCAGACTGCTATACTTCCATGACCACCTATACCTTAATCCAAACCTATGGCTCCAGTTGGAACTCTGTTATGGTTTAGACATGGTTCCTTCAAAAGTTGTATGTATTCAGAGTTGTGGCTTTTGGAATGTGATTAGACCATGGGGGCACTATAATCATCAACAGATCATCCCAATAATGAGTTCATAGATAAATGTGCTATTAGGAGGTGGGCCTGTTTTGAAGAAGTGTGTCACTGGGGGCATGCATTTGGGAGGGCATATGGTATTATCTCCCTCCCTGGTTTCTCCTTTCTCTCTCTCTCTTTGCTTCATGCCTGCCATGATTCGAGGAGCTGTCCTCTTTCATGCCCTTCTACTGTGACATTTCTGCATTGGAGCCAGCTTACCATGGACTGAACCCATTGCAAACTGTAAGACAGATAAATCTCTCCATCTTTAAATTGTGAGTATCAAGTATTTTGTCCCTGGAATAAGAAACTGACTAATACAAACTCCTTATGATCAGTTAAAAGAGAAATAAAAAAATCTGAAGCTTTAGCTGTAATGGATCCACAATAATGGCAGATATATCCTAAACTAATACTAGTTGTTTACACAAAGTTGAAAGTTATATCTCTGAGTGACAGTAGATAAGTAGATAAATATTTAAACAGATGATAACTAAACTTTTGGAATTACACTGATTCATGGATGGTGGCTAATGGCTTCGCTGATTGTCACAAACTTGGAAAGAATGTATTAAAGGAATGAATGCAAGATATATGGGCTGATCCTCACTATAAGAACTGACTGTACAATATTTAATTGTCATAAGATTGATAATCAAAGTGCATCTGCTACAGATCAAATTATATGTGATCAGGTAGACAGAATGATCTGTTCAATGGAGATTAGTCTGTCTTATTTCTCAATTGACCTAGTTCTCATGAAATTAGCACATGAAAAATATATCTATGGTAGCAGAGATAAAATAATTGCATGGTCTTGTATTACCATTACTGGGACTTATTTGGCTAATATTACTACTGCATATCCAAAATGCCCATAACAGACTGATCTTCATTGATCCGTGATATGGTACCAATCTCTGGAGAGGGCAAATTAAGATTGATCATGTTGGAATTCTTCCAACATGGCAGAAGCAGCAACTTATCCTCAGTCAAATGAACACTTAATCCTAATATATAGCTGCATTCTCTACCTCTATTAATTCTGCAAACACAACCATCCGTATATTTGTTAAATGCCGTATTCTTCATCATGACACTTCACTCAGCACTGCTTTAGATAATTTACTTTATAATAAATAATTGTGGAAATGGCCTCAAGTCCATGCATCTCATATTTCTGTTTTCTCTCTTAAAGTACTATGGCATGAAAGATTATGTTCTTTCCAAAATTCCTGTTAAAAGTTAATCTGAAATGAAATAGTATTAATAGATGGGGCCTTTGGGAAGTAACTAGACCATGGGGACCGTGTCTTCATAAGTAACAGTAATGACTTCTAAAAGGGTAGAGTTAACTTTGTAGGCTTTTTTGTCCTTTTGACACTTCAACTATGTGAGGTCACAGAGTTCATTACCTCCAGAGGAAGGGGGTTTCAAGGTGCCATCTTGGAAGCACAGATCTGGCTCTCCCCAGACACAGAATTAACCAGTGACTTCTTGGACTTTCCAGATTTCATAATTTAACTAATTAATTCTTGTCATTAAAATATAAATTATTAATTCTAAAGTAACTTGTTTTGGCTACAATAATGGATCAAAGGCAGAAATTGGTATCAGAAATGAGGCAGTCTTACAGAAAGTATCTTAAAAGGTATTTTTAAAATTTTATTCTTTTAGTACATGTCTGCAGTATACAATAATTACATTCATATGTGGTGTTGGTACATGTATATAACCTCTTAATTCTTTTTACATCCTCTCCCCTTGCCCCACTCCCCTCCATCTCTTGGTCACATTCCCTTTTGGAAAAGATCTATGGAAGTGGCTCCAGAATCAGACAACAGGCAGAGGCTATACTAGGAAAGGTCATTCCGCTTGCAACTCAAAAGGGGAAGGCCTGAATCTTCTTAGAGACTGAGTGGTCATGATGAGAATGTTGATAGAAATGTGGACAGTAAAAGCAATTCTGATGAGGTCTTGCATGGAAATTAAGAGCAGATGTTGGATACTTGAGGAAAGCCATCCTTGTTTTAAAATGGCAAGGAACTTGGACAAATTGTGTGGGTGTACTAATGGTTTGTGAGAAGTGAGAAGCACAACTCATGAGTGATAAACTATAACCCTTGGTGAAAGAAATATCTGGGCTGGGGATTTAGCTCAGTGATTCCAGCACCTGCCTCACAAGTGCAAGGTCCGGAGTTCGATCCCCAGTACCAAAAAAATAAAAAAAATTTTTAAAAAAAGAAAGAAATATCTAAGCAAAATGTAGAAGGTGCTGCACAACTTTTCTTGAGTGCTTAAAATAAAATGTAAAAGAGAATTAAATTAAAAGTAGGAATGTATACTTGAGTAATAAAAGTGTACTTTCACCAATGAGTTTTTAGTATAGTTTAATTAATAGTTTTTATAAATTATATACTTTACTACAGCTTGTTTTTCACCCAAAAAGAGGAAAAATATTTATCTTCTGAGTGTCTAAAATGTTTCATAGTAATAACTTCTGTAAAAATTGAATTTTGGAACAGATGTTTTTGCATTTTTGTATTGTAGTAAAAAAATAACATGAAATTCGCTATCTTAACTGTTTCTAAGTATACAATTTAGTAGTGTTAAGTTCATTTACATTATTGTGAAAAAGATTTTTTAAAATATTTTAAAAGATAGAATATATAATTAAAATAGAAGCAGAATTTAAGAATTTGGAAAGTCTTACCCCAGCCAGATTGTAAAGATGAGTTTGGTAGAGAACACTAATGGTGTGACCATGCAACTGTTTATGAAAGAGATTGATATGAAAAGAAGGAACAAAGATGATATTCCTTAAGAAAATAGAAGGTGATGGCTATAAACCATCGTGGCATGTGTATGTGCAGTGAAAACTCTGCAGACATGCAGAGTGAAGAGCTCTGGAGACATACCTACATTCAACTAGATTTCAAAGGATCCCTTTGAGAGCTGTGGGGCCCAAGCAGAAAACATCTGCAGAGGTAGAACTAGTGGGATCCTTATTAAGGCAATACCCAGTGGAGCCAGGGAGGCTGGGCCACCACAGAGAATCCCCATTAGGGCAGTGTCTAGTGTAATAATGGTACAAATCCCTAATAGGACAATGCTTAGTGAAGTCGTAAGGGCATAGCCACTCCCCAAATCTCAGACCTATAGAATTACTAGAATTCCAGGACATCCTGGGAGAGTTGCTGGAACCTGACTCCAACCCATAAAAGCTGCTGCTTGTGATATGCCCAGGAACACCATAGAGACAGGACTATCTAGGGTCTTGGAGGCCCAAGCCCTGCCCCAGTGTATTCAGAAAGCAGGACAAGGAACCAAGGAAGATTGTTCTCAAGCTTCACGGTTTAATGTTTTTCTGCTTGTTTGGTTTTGGACTTAGTTGGGACCTGTTACCTACTTCTTTCTTGTTGCTCCCTTTTGGAATGGGAATGTTATTCAATGCTATTTTCAAAACTGTACTTTGGAAACACATAACTAATTTGATGTCACGGTTTCACATTTAGAGGAAAAATTTGGCTTGGAATCATTAAAACTTTAGTTATCAATTGTAGTTGATTTAGATATTTAGATGAAACAGTTTAGATTTCTGAGTTGATACTGGAATAAGAAAAAACTTTGGGATTGCTGGAATGGGATGATTGTATATTTAAAGACATAAATTTGAGGACTAGCTGTGGAATGCCATAACTTCAATGTCTGCACCTCCTCTATAATTAATTTTGAAATTACTCCACAAAGCAAAAGTATTAAGAGATAGGCCTTTATTACATTACTGAGTCATAAGAGGTTTGCATTCATGAATGATATTATGCCTTATGAAAGGGCAGTAGAGGTTCTTTTTGCCCTTATGACTTCTTCCCCATATGAGGACACAGTGATAGACTCTTCAAGGGAAAAGGCTTTCCAGAAAACACCTTGTAATCAGTGATCCAGCTCTCATGAAATGCTAAACTTGTCAGTGCCTTGATTTTGCATTTCCCCGCTTTCATACCTGTATACAAGAAATGTATGCTCTTTATCACTTACCCAAACTGAGGCATTTTGTCACATAGTACAAGAAAACTAAGGCACAGAGGAGAAAAACATACCTAAACAAAACAGCAGAAAGGAAGAATTCTGATTTTATTAATATTGAACTAGGAAACTGAAAACCATCTTTACTCAGCACAAATGCAATTATGAATACAGTAATTAAAATAGTTCCTAGAAGAATCAAATAGAATCAGTAATAAAATTATAAGGCTGAGATCTGGGGTACCCTGGATATTAGTGAGATGAGCAAAGTATTTGGAAGTACTCTGCACAGCATTTCTTTGTAAAATTATACAGACAACTCAAAGAATTTGGAGCATATTTGAAGCCTTTTGGAATTAAAATCTCAGGGATTAGAGTACAGGAGAACATGCTAACTGTGAAACATTAATTTATAGTTGAGGATGTATCCTAAGAGTAAATATAAATAGAAATGAACAGTCCCTTACAGAGATTACAGTGACTCTGAATTATATCAGTGGTCCAATGCAGTTCAATATACTGAAATTGGATTACTTTGACCACATATTTCTAATATTATCAAGTTTCTGAAGAGGTTAAAACTTCTTTCTGGAATATTATGCCAACTAACACCTTGAAAAAATGAGAAATTAGAGACATTTAAAGCTAAGTGGATGCACATTGAGGTGATACTCTTAAGTGAAATAAATAGGACACACATGTGTAAATACTGAATAGTTTCTCTGAGGTGAGAAACTGAAAGTGTAAATAAGGACTAAATGTATAATAGGTAATGTGAAATAGGAAGAAAAGGGGCAAAGGGGAAGGAAGTGGGAGGGCTAGGGGAAAGGATAGAAGGGAATGGGAGTAATATGAGAAAATGGAAAAATAGGAACAAAATCTTTGTAAATAGGGAGGACTGGAGGGGTTGAAGGGACGGCTGGGCAAGGGTGAAAAATAAGAGCCAAGAGAGACTATGTAAAGGTGCAAATTTCCAATGAAGAATGTCATTATATTGTATACCTAAAATGTACCAATGATTAGAATGAATAATCAATAATGGAAAATAGGAAGAAAAGGTCCAAAGGGGTAGGGGTAGTGGGAGGGCCAGGGGAAAGGAAAGAAGGGAAAGGAAAATTGATGAGAAATGGAAAAAATGGAAATAAAGTCTTTGTAAATAGGGAAGGGTGGAGGGCGTGAAGGGAGGGCTAGGAATGGGGAAAAAATAAGAACCAAGATGCATTATATAAAGGTACAATTCCCAATGAGAAATGTAATTGTGTTGTACACCTACAGTGTACCAATAAAAGAATTTAATACAAAAAAAAGGTGATGGTGATTAGGCTAGAAAATGAATACACATGAAAGTATAGGGACCTATAGGAGGTTCTGGACTCCTATTTCTGAGTTTATAATAAGGACATCTTCTTAGTACCATGTGAGGCAAAATATAACATTTCCAGTGTTGAGTGATATGTGTGTATATATATTCCAAGCAAATAAACTCTAACTTATAAAGTTTGTTGATCTCAGAACCATTCTCAGCCTTCTAAGTTCTCCTTGCTTTTCCCAGACTTTTTCATGCAAGGTTCCAGTTACGTCCTTCTGCTGAGAGGCACCATGCAAGATATGAACAGCAGAACAAAAAAGAAGCCACTGTGACTTGATGACAAATGAGACCATCAGGTGTGCGTGCATGGGCACATGGTAGACAATATGCTATGATTCATGATATTGAGGCTCTTGTTCTGATAAATACTAAATGCTGATACATAGAAATCAGATCATGTATGGCAGGGTCCAGCAGCCTTAGCAATCAGGAAATCTTTCCTGAATTCACTCAAGAATGTCAAGATATTTGTAAATAAATTTAATTTTTGCTACTGTAAAACTAAAATTTTAAAACATCAAGTGTTGTTGACTTTGGGATTAGGAAATGACTTTCTAAAGGAAAAGGCAATGGCAGAAACTATGAAAGATCTGTTTTTTAATTCTAAGAAAAATTAAATATTAAATTTGAAATTTGGCATTCTTATAATCATCAGTTTTCCATCACTGTAATGAAATACCTGTAGTGAATAACTTATAAAGATAAAAAGTTTATTTGGGATCACAGTTCTGGAGTTTCCAATCCAAAATTGGGTGTTCCCTTTATTTTGGGTCTTTGATGAGTGTGGTCCATCATGGTAGGAGGAGCAGAAGGCAGAGCAAACTGAGCCAAGAAGCAAACTCATGAGCCAAGAAGCAAGGGATAGGAAGAAGCCAGGATTCCACAATCTCTCTGGAGGCTACACCCCAATGACCTGAGGACATTCCACAAGGTGTGACTTTCCAAAATTCTCACCACCTCCCAAAAGCACCACCAACCCTTTAACACATGGACCAACCCTTTAACACATGGACCTTTAGGGACACTCACCCAAACCATAACACTTATTATAAAATATGATTTTCAAGCTATAAGAAAAAGAAACCCTTCTTTAAGAAAAATGAACAAGCAGTAATTATCATGTTCATTTACAGAGTATGTTGTGGTTAGGGTTTGCAAGGGAATAGATTTAATAAAGGACACGGAATTTATAGGATTATTTTTATAATATTCACCCAAAAAAGTCAAATGCAGAGGAGTGAAAGAGATCTAACCATACACTAGAGACTCAAAGAATCCAGCCAAGGGCCTAGCTTCCACGCCAGTGTTCCACACAAGCCCAGCTGAAGGCCTGGAATCCAAGGCAATGTCCTCTGTGAGTCCAGCCAGAGGCTTAGAGTCCACGGCAATATCTCATGCTTGTCCATATCGAGGATCTGCACTGGGAAGGCCCAAAGGCCAGTGGTGGAAGTTAGAAAGCCTGCACCACCAGGGTGAAGGATTTTTGTCATCAGACTGAGTGATCTGTACTGGAGCCAGGAAGTAAAAAGCAGCCATCCCCAGCAAGAGCAAGGACCTGAGCTCCTCCTATGATGAGAGAACAGCCAAGTTTCCATCAGAAAAACCACCCATGGCAAGCTTCTCCAAGAAAAGGAACTGTCCATGATCTTATCCTCCACTTCTCTTTTTATGCCATTGGCAACAATCCTCAGGTGGATCTTCCATGCCCAGACCATGCTGATTCAATTCAGCTGGGTGTTCCAAGTTGCCCATTTGTTAATCCACCACACAGTACATACTGTTATTTTGAAATACATATTATTATACTTAGCTTTACTTGTAATCAAAGAAATTGAAATAATAAAATAACTATATAATTTTAAAATATTTTCAAATTGCCAAAAAAGCTATTATAGTATTCTTTGTGTTACCAAGAATTTTTTGAAACAAATGTTCTCAGTGCCAGAGAAAACATATATTAGTGAGGTTCTACCAGAAAGCATATATTTCATTCAAAACCTTTAACTGAGGGCAATTTAAGGAAGGTCCTGAGTATTAAGGGAATCATAGGGAATGGTAAAGCACCCATGAACTAGTGGCAACAGAAAGCTAATGTCAAACTTGAGTCTGAAAAAAGCAAATAGGATGAAAGGAAAGAAAACAACCAAAGTTTGAGTTGTAGAAATGGAGATTCCCTATAGAACTATAAGTCTACACCACTGCCATTGGCAGAAAGGTTGTGAGTGGACATAAATCCCCTGATCTTTTATTACCACCTTTTAATATCCTGAGGTTGATGACTCTTTTAATTCAACCCAATCAGAAAGCAAAGGCAAGGAATTCTAGGTTTTAAAATCAAGTTCTTGCCAGTCAGCTGCACAGGAATGCAGAGCAGTCAAAAAAAGTGGACTGGGTTTGGGATTGCAAAAAAAAAAAAACAGGAGAAACAAAATAGCCAACTATATCAGAGTAAAAATTTTGTCTTTCTATTAGACATATGGCATTTGATCTAAGATCCATAAACATATTTATATCCTTGATTTGTTCATTTATAGGAATTTGTCTTAAGGAAACTATTGTAGAATATAATTTTCATTACATTATTATACATAAATGAGAAATAAAAATAGCTTGAATTTCTAGAATCATAGATTAGCCAAATAGGTTTGGTATAGCCATATGATAGAGTTATTATTAGCCATTATAATGGGGTGTATGTAGCAGAAAGAGGTTCTGTTTTTATCAGTTCCTTTATGCCTTTACCATTCTCACTTCTATTTTTTAAAATATCTTTCTTTAACACAAGAATATATGAGAATTTGGATGAACATACATAAACATAAATGCTTATTTTTTTTCTTTTTCATACTGATTATAAGGAATTGCAAATATAGGCAGCAAAAGAAATAGTAATATGTACCCATGACACTACCTATAGGAAAGAAGTAGACAGATAAGAGGGAAGGAGACCAGAGGAGAATACAGCTTGTAAATACTGGTATGAGTCAATTCTGTCCCTGTTTATAAATGGACCTGAGATCAAGTGTAAAGGATTAGCTAGAGCAGCAGACTTCAAATGTATTCACTGTCATTTCTGTATAACAATGAGGTATTTCCTGTTAAGAATTTCACCTGGATGGTTTTCTAATCACTATGGGTTAAACTGCCTTTGCAGCAAATACAAGAATATTTAGAAATTTGAAAAAATAATTTGCGCTGTATAATAGGCAGGTTATAAAGTGTAATACAACGTGACAGTCATTATACATATATATGGTTTTATTATTCTAATTTAGATTTGAATATATATTTTAACATATATATATGTATATTTAAAGGTTATCCATGAAGTGTTAAAGTAATTATTTCTGGATGGAATTATAATTATTTTTAGTTGATTTTATAGAAAGAGGTCTGCAAAGTTTTCTACAGTTAATATTCACTATATATATATATATATATACATAAAATCAAAAACATATTATTCACTATATATATAGATATATATACATAAAATCAAAAACATTTTAGTTATGGAGAGGAATTTTTATCTCAGTGTAGACAAAACTACCTGTACAGTTCCAATTTGTGAATGCTGACTTAATATTTTATGAGTGCAGTACAGTGTAACATATCTATGCCAAAATTAATAATTTCAACTAATTACATAACTCACAGTCATATCTCAACTATTTGAATTACACAGCATAATGCAAAATAAAGATTTAAGCTATAAAGAATACTGCAAATACATTAAGATCCACAATTAGCCATCTGGTTTATATAGACATTTGTAACTATGTTGCCAAAACATAGTGAAGGAATCTTGCTCTAGTCTGATTTTAACATAATAATGGTTTAGGGATCTCATTTTAAATGGTATCCATCTTTCGTTTTACTCCAGAAAAGAAGGTAGATTAAGAAACTGAATGTGATGTAATGAACTCTCAAACAAAGTGTACTTTACCATATAAACTGTGCACAAAAATCAAACAAGAATTAATCCAACATCCCTTGCATTTTCAAGCAGGGGGGAAACAGAGTTTTCTTTATGGTGACAACCTAAGGGGCAATGCTTATTGAAACTCATTTCTTGATGTGATTTAATTTTTTTTAATTGAATGGCCTAATGAGCTAAAACTGAGAAAAAAGATTCCATAATAAAAGGGTCATTTTGAAACTTTTCCACTCAACTCAAATGTATTATTTTGGGAGAAATGAAGTGGATAACACAATTATTCATACAACTACATAGAATTTTGTCTTTTACCAAAGAAAGCCTCAAGGGATGCAGAAAAATTAGTCCTTTTGGTGAACATGTTTAATCTGTACAACCTCACTCATTCCATCTCAAACATCCTAAAATCTGAATTGTTTCTGAGTCAGAACTTAGAAATGGAGCTTCACAATTAATCCCTCTGGTATATTGTTAGTTGCATAGAGAAAATTCAGTTAGAATTTTAGGTGAGTATACTTAATGAAATAAAATCATTATAATAGTTATGTAAGAAAACCAGGCCTGTAATTATTCAGTTTCTATTGACAGTTCATAATTTCTACCTTTATTTTATTTTTTGTGTATATACTTCCCTTAGAGAAAAAAGGTAAATTTGATTTTTAAAATGTAAAATAGCTTTTATCATTTTATATATAATCATAATAGCCTAAATTACACATATTTTTAATATTAGATAATTCATATAATTTCTCTGCTTTGGTCAGCTTGAAGCTCGCAGTTTCTCTAATTTTTCTCAGGATTATTCAAAGACAATAAATATCTAGGTTATCAGGTAGTCTTATTATGTCCGCATTCGGGTAGTGTCAAGTAAATGAGCATTTTCCAAAAGTTTAAAATAATTTAATAGGCTACAAACACTCTTCATTACACTATGCCTTTTTAACCTCTCTGTTTTCATTACAGGAAGTTTATAAATTGATTATTTGGATTGGTCATTGGATTTTCCCCTATGAGAAAATTAGATGCTGTTAAGACAGTCATAGAGGTTGAGAAAAATGAAGTAAGATTTGTAACCATGGATTTTCATTAATATCTGTGTTTGCTGAAACTTCTAAGCAAGATAAAAAATGAAGAAAAAATATTTCGTTTTTCTTTTACTCAAATTTTAAATTCATCTCCTTTTCTGTTCAGTAAACTCTAGATTTAATTAAAAACAGTAAAGAGGAATATATTTTAAAATAACAGTACTGGGTTTTGTAGTCATTTACATAAAAATTTAAAGTAGGACTGCTGAAATCAATTTATATCTACTTCAAAATAATTCTGTAATTGCTCTGAATTTTACCTTTTGTAACTAATGATAGAAGTCACCAGCTAAAGACTACACTTGTAGAATGCACTTGTACCAGAGGAAATGTAGTTTCATGCAGCAAGGTATAATATACACACATGAAAACAATCATGTTGCATTTTATAGAAGAAGGTGAGGAAGGATAATTTTAATTGAACTTAATCATAAGTTTATCTTGGCAAGGATTGGTGAGGATATATAAGATACATAGCATAGTGCTAGACTAGTCAATGATCTCACCATGAGAATACATGGGCCTTGTAGAAGTATAGAAAATTGTTTTCTGTTGTTTTATATTCTGAAACATATACATAGATCTAATCATGCTACATGAAAAGACTTTAACTGCAGGTAGTGCATATCATGTTTTTTGATATCATGTTTGATAGATTTATCTATTTTTATAAGTAGTAAATAAGTCCATTTGCAAGTCACTGTTTCTATTTAAGTTATCAGTACACTTCACAACATGGGCACGCTCTAGTTACCACCAGACGTTCTTTTTAAAATTTTATTTCTCTCACTTTCCAGTGAGATTTCAGCCTAAAGCTATACACACCTTGGAATATAATCTAGGAATATGATCTATTCAAGCATGCAATGTGATTCATTCAATGGTTAGTAATCTTACAGCATATTTATAATGGTAGAATTTTGACCCTTTCAAACATAATTCCTTTTGTCATTTTTTTCTTAATCTTTTTAAGCTATCTGGCTTGATATTAATTTAAGTCTTCTAGTGATTTTCAAGGATAAGAGCCAGAAGCACTATGATTTCAGAAGCAGACTATTTCGTAACAATGTAGCGCCTTGTATTAGTCACCTTTCGACCTAAGAACTACACAGTCATTGAAAAATACTTAAATAAATTTATCAAATGAGAAAAAAACTATTAAAGATAAATGAGCCAGCAGTGGCACAGAAAGGTGGAGGTGGAGTGGAAAGAAAATGTGAGGTAGGCTAACAGGTACCCAGAAGATAAGGAAGCGTCAGTGGAGCTCCATGGGGCATTCTCCACTGGTCAGTCCCTGAATGAGGACCAAACAAAAGATAGAAAATCACTTGTCATTTCAGGAGAATGTGAAGAGAAAGAAAAAAAAGCTTTCTATTTGCCAACAGAATATGCTCTGCTTTTATCTATATGCATCTCTGTTATAAATCAAAGGGAGGGCTGGGGATTTAGCTCAGTGGTTCTGCTGCCTGTTTTGCAAGTGCAAGGACCCGAGTTCGATCTCCGGCACCAAAAAAAGAAAAAAAGAAATCAAAGGGAGATGAGCCAGTCTACTACATTACCTTTAACACATAGCTGACGTATAGTAACACAATCCCATGTAGGGTATCTGTGTCAGCATTTCTGCAGAACAAGTAAACCTTCAGAGTGGCAGGTGACAGGAGGACAGCTGTACTGTATTCTGTTCACTTCTAGGAGCAACTGTACTGTGTGTGCCCTGCAGAAGTTATGGGTAGTATGGATGATTTTATGATTACTCAAAAGCCAAATATGCTTAAACAAATCATTGAATAAGTTTCTATTTTTCCTCCCTTATGATATGGAAATAGCAAAGCCAATATCACAGATCTCTTGAGAGTATGTAACATACATACACATTTAGAGGATTCGTATGTTTCTCCTTCATTCTTTCAAAAGATATTTATTGAGTGCATACTGTTTAGGACATAGTGATGAATAAAACAAAAAATTTCTACAGCATATAATATAGTGAGAGAAGACAGGCAATAAAAGTGAACAAACAGTAAAACCAAAAAAGAGTATCAGATTAAAACAAGGAGTTATGACACAAAGTAAATTAGCAGAGAGTTTATAATCTCAAGCAAAGACTATGATAAGAAGGATGCAGCCAGCTTTAGACAAGTGATGAGTCCAATGGGCAAAATTTGCATTGTGAGAATCATCTGCAAAGGCCCCAGTTTGGCCTTTAAAGTGATGTATTTGAGGGACCAAAAGAAAACCAGGAGGCATGAGTTGGGAGGCACCTGGAAAACACCGCAGTACAAGAGATTTATCATCTAAAACAATACCCATGCTACAGAAAAAGAATACCAGGTAACAACAGATTGCCACAGCCTGAACGATTGAAGTAGATAACAATTTTCATCATGAACCACAGGGTCAAGTCACACATAGGATATCATGAAGGATATCAGTTTTGCCCAGTTTACTACAGTTCACCATTGACTTTCTTGCAGCCTCATGCCCAATGTGAAACAGCCTCACCAGGCTTCAGCAAGTTTCAGGAAGGCCTGGCTTACAGTGTACTGTAATCAATCAGAGGTTTAGCTCCTCCTCCACATTGGTCAGAGCTGAAAAGCATGGCATAATGCACATTGAATGCTGCTCTTAGATGTTCTTGATACTATCCAATAAATCCCAAGGCCTGAGAAACAAGATTTTTGAAAAAAAAAAAAAAGTATGCATGAAATGATTGACGTCAAAAAAAAGTAACTAGAACTTGATATTATGAGACTTGTAAATGTTCAACAATCAATCTGTATTGTAGTTATACAAGAATATACTGAATATTGATTTTTGTGTTCCCTAAGTTCGCTTCGTAATAAAAAGCCATTTATTCCTTTACTATACCTCCTTTAGGCATTCTTTATAGTGGGTATATATAATGAAAATGATCATTGCTTCTCAGCCTTTTGGCTAAGATCAAGTATAGTATAATGTAAATGATCATGAGTAATCATGAGTAATCATGTTACCTCTATGTAAATTGTTTGATTTTTACTATGTCAAAAATATATTCATTCTTAAAAATAAATTTAAAATATTAATTTGAGCCAAGCACGGTGGCACATGCCTGTAATCCCAGTACTTAGAGGCTGAGGTAGGATGAAGGCTTGAATTGGGCTACATACTGAGTTCAAGTCCAGCTTGAACTACACAGCAAGACCCTGTCTCCAAAAAATGAACAAAAAAACTATAAATTTTCAAACAATATAATTAGTAAGGTGATTATTAAATCTATTCTCATTTGTATTCCTCTTTTAGACAAAATAAAATGCCTTAACATTTAATACTGTCTTCTAGTTAACTCTTACTCTATAACCTATTTATTATGTTAAATATTATTTTTCACACAAAATGGAGTTAAAAAACAATTTAATTAAAAACACTAAGCAAAAACATGTCTTCCTTTTACAAAAGAGCATATTCAAAAACTGATCATTCTTAAAAATACTGGTTGCAGTTCCACAGATTTCCTACTACATTCAAATATTTAATTATTCAGAGTGGTAAAAGAGACTGATTGGGATATCTCAAAATAATATAAATAGAATATACATCATGTAAATCAATTTATAACATACTTAATATAAAGTATGTATAAATAATCTTGGAGCCATTCAACATGGTAGGAAGCATTGCAATTTCTGTATAGCTAAAAAATCACTAGCAAAGACTCAAAATAATGTTATTATTCCCTTAATAAAATACATAAAATAAACTCCATGAAGTTTTATGACCACACACAATTTGAGAATCAATCACAAATCTTATGGGTTGTGTTTGCACCTTTACAGGCATGAATGCTTTTGTTAACTATCAAGCACACAATTGTATGAGCCACAGTTATCTTCGGGTAGATGACCATACAACAAACTCCCTATATATTCATTGTTAGTTTAATGAGACAAGCCATACTTTTAAAGATTACCTTATTCCATATTTTCCTGATAAATGTGGCTAACAAATATCCTTTTACATTTTTCTGTAATAATAGTCTTCCAACAGTAAGATCAACAAATATTATTCAATTGATTTTCTTATACCAAAAGGCAGTAGTGAAGTTCAACAATTTTCTTTAATCCACTAGAACATTAGTTTGTGTTTTATCTGTGTGTGTTTATGTGAATATATAATTTTTGAGATGGACTTTTCTATCACTTTCTTAACTTAAATTGATAGACAAATGGAATATGATCAAGATTTTTTTCAAAGTGTACAGGTATATGTGGAAGTGATGGTTCAGCAAATAGTGTAGCTATTAGCTGAATTCACCATTATCTAATGCAAAGCATCTCTAATAACAGTTGAAGTTTCAACTCTATACATGCAACTCATCAGTGCTACAGTAGCTGTGTCATTATCTAACTTGGTAAAATATTTTGAGTTCAAGTTGCAAGCAAAAACAATATTTTAAAATTCTGTACTGTGTAACCAAGGCTACAGGCATAAATTTTTACAAAAGAAATACTTGATTTATGAGAGTAGTAACTCATAAAATTTTTCATAAATTTCCTTGGGAAATTATTTTTATATAATTTCACCAAACATATTTCTCTTTCTTTGTAAGCATCTCTAGAAATATCAGATATAGGACAAGCTCTCTTAACACAAGATTTGTTAAGGGAAATAATAAAAAACCCTACTATATAAACAGATATGTGAAACCACATATGAATGAAACATAGTGTATGCATTACACGTAGGTAGTGAAAATTTTTAGAGCCATCTCAATCTATAAAAGCTTTCTCCTCCAAATGATAATAATAATTTAGGCTTTCTTGAATTGAATCTTAAGACTTTGTAATGTAATTGGTATATTCAACATCCAAGTGCCTAGTATCTTACCATCTGCTGTCACTGCTACCCTCTCTCAAAGCGCCAGTGCATTAAATGCACTGTACGAAAGTCCAAATACTCAGGCTTTGAATTTTTTACCTCTTTTAAGAAGTTATTGTCTAGGGCCAGGGATTTAGCTCAGTGGTTCCGTCGCTTGCCTTGCAAGAGCAAGGACCCGAGTTCGATCCCTGGTACCAAAAAAAAACAAAAAACAAGTTATTGTCTGACTAATCTCAGTGGTAAACACCACTATGTAAGTCAAAATATAGAATAACCTTCCAAATCAAACTTTTGTTTTCTATAACCCCATATCTTCCAAAAATAACCACAGATTTAATTTTAGCAATTTTTTCATCTAAATGGAATCATGTATTGCATATTGATTTAGTCTGGGGGTTTTTTCTCACCATGTCTATGAGACTTTGGATGTTGAGTACAATAGCAGAAGTATAGTGTTTGTTTTTCATTGCTGTACAGCAGGTTTCTCAGCCTCAGTACCAATCATATTTTGAACTGTATAATTCATTGTTATTCTCGACCATCCTATTCATGGTAAGATGTTTTATCTCATGCCTAGCCTCTATTGCTTATATATGCCTGTCATTACTTTTTTTTCCCTGCCCTGATTGTCTTTGTAGAAAGCCACCTTCTACTCTTATTTTTTGCTCTATGAAAGGAAATGATTTTTATTATACATGCTTTGAAGATTTTGTCTTTATTATTCTATCAGCAATTTTATATGAGGCACTTGGTATGGCTTTTCTTTGAATTTCTTCTCAATAAATTTCACCAACTGTTGAATTGTAGGTTTGATATATTTGCCCATGTTGGAAAATTCTTAGGCAATATTATTTCAAATATTGCTGTTATATTTTTCTCCTAACTGTTGTTTGCATTCTTTGTATTTTTAAAGGATTTTCTGAATTTCCTACCCCATTTCTATTTGTGATTACAGGTATTCTGACTTTTTTTCAGTTCCCTAATTTTCCTTTTTGCCATGTTTAACACATTCATAATGCTAACTCCTTAATTTGTACATTCAGTTTTTATATTTTTCAATTCCAAAATTTTAAATTGACCTATGTTTTCTAGATTTCTAGTAAGTCTCCATCCTTTCCTTTGTTTTTTGACTTAATAATCATTAGTTTTAAATTTGTTACTAATAAATAAGCAGATACTGTAGATACTTATTTTTATTCTGTTTCTTAATCTTGATTTTCATCCAATTTTTTAAAAGTTGGGAATTTTTATTAATGACATTGTATATGAAAATGAGTCTTACACTGCTATTTTTCTTCAAAATAAGACCAATTTTCTTCCTCCACATCTAGAACACATACTTTGGTGGATCACACTTGTCCAGTCAAAAAAAGGTACAGACTTTTTAAAAGTTGGACTTTTTTTGGTCAGTTCTTAGCTGAAGGACATAGACCACGCTCTTCGAGCATATTCTTTTTGTGATCTTCTCTGTAATCTGACAGTTCCTGGGAATTATCTAGTTTATTAATGTTTGTACTTGTTCATTTTACCTAGAACTGAGATTCTTGAAATATTTGTTCAGTTATATGGACTCCAATTGATAAATTACTGCTTGGTGTCTGATGTCTCTTCCTGAAACACCATAGAGTTTAAGAAGTGATCACAAGCCTTTATGTAGTCTCTCTCACTCATTTCTCTAAAGTTATTGTTTTTCTCTTCAAATTCAATTTGTGGAATGTCCAAAGACCAACTTCTGTCTCCACAGCACAAAGAGATTTCCATCAGCCTCACCCTTCCATTTATGCTTTTCCTCTTCATCTATGGAATTGGCAAAACCCAGAGCAAAATTCCAGTTATGAAAGTCTCCTCCCCTTGACTTCAGGATTTGGATCTTTCGAATTCTCTCATAGCTGTTTTGTGATGCTTCCACAGGTTGCCTTTATATGCTAATCCAGCTTTTGTATTTGTTTAGAGAATTAGATTGATTCAAGTTATCCTATTATTGGTGACAGTGAAAACAACTAAATTATGAGTTTTCCATCACTTGAATAAATGTGACTTCCTTGAATGCTGATAAATATTTGGTAATTGGGTCGGGGATTTAGCTTAGCAGTGCTGCCACCTGCCTAGCAAGTGCAAGGTCCCAAGTTCAATCCCTGGTACCAAAACAAAATAAAATTGGTAATCATCTCTATCTATAGGTAATTTTCACTCTTGTTTTGTATTGAATTTCCACCATTTCTTCTCTGTGACTCTATGATGGTGGGCATGTCTTTACCACATCCTCCTGTTAGACAACTAGAAATAATGCCAGAGCAAGTTTAACTTTAAAAAGCTGAGTGTGGTGAAACATGAAATCCCAGACTCTGAGGCTGAGCCAGAAGGAGGGACAGCACAAGGCCAATCTGTGCAACTCTTTTGAAATCCTGCCTCAAAAAAAGAACTGTTTTCATTTATAAATTTTTTAATTATTGTGATCTTTTTAGAGTAATACAAAATGTCTTCACATTTGCATCAGTTCTGGATTTCATGATTAACCAATTCCATACTTTCTATTACAATTGTCAACATTTATATAAGCTTATTTCCTTTCAAAACACCCGAACATGTTTATACACTTGATCTTAGCCAAAAGGCCGAGAAGTGATCTGAATATCTTTATAAATAACTCATAACATTTGGGCATTTGTATTATCTTTTATTGAAACTGTACTATGGATATGTTGAATATCTGGGCATAAGTAACCGTCAGGAAGTTAGTAAGAACATTCTAAAGTGCTCTGAACTAGGTTATTTAAAACTGACTATCCAAAAAGCACTTGAAGTGCCAATAACAGCTAGCTTCAGACATAATCACACAGAGGAACTTTATATCCCATATGTTAAAGTAGCTCATTGAACGAAAAAGGTGCATTAGTGTCTACTCTGCAGAGAAATCCAATGTTAATTTTTGACTCTCAATCAGTAGAATCTGCTGAGTCTGTCATAGCAAATATGATATTTTCAAAGAATTGTCCAGAGAAATCAGTCCATGAGAGAGGTTTTTTTTACCCCTACAATGCAGCCTTTCTTATCAAACAAATGTTTGCAGTAAAATGAGAGATGTGGTGTTGGGGTATAAAACCTCAGATTACTCTACTTACAATTGCACTGGATTTCATTCCTATGAAATAGGAATGGAAGTTTATGAGGATCTGTAAAATAGATCACTTTAAATCGCATCTGTTCAGTTTTACTGCAAGCTGATGTCTTATTAAAAGCAAACAACAGCATACTTTACAGCCAAAAATTATTATAAGACCATCACACCACAAAAAACATGAAACAAACAAAACAAGATATAGCAAATAGAGCTACTTATTAAGCATGAAAATGATCCTCATCTGGGATTATTTAGATGCAATGTAAGAAGCATTTCATTCCTCAGTTGTCATTCCTGTAGTAAATACTAAATTATAGTCATATTTTTCTAGTGATACATAGAAATCCCATCTTAAGAGTAGGAACTAAGGGAAGTCTTACAGACTAGAATTTTTTTTAGGAAGAAAGGAAAAATAAAAAGAAATATAAATAAAAATATTGAGGGTCCATGGATATAGCTCAGTGGCACCACGCCTGCCTGACAAGCACAAGGTCTTGAGTTCAATCCCCGGTAACAACAACAAAAAAAATTGATTCATGAAGTTTCAGGTGAAAACTAAGGGTACTGGCTATACATGCAATTTAGGAATAGTTTCACAGTATCTCTTCTGAGGTACCTGTGCTACTTATTTTCCAAGCATACAGACAGAATAATAGGCCCAATACAGCCTTAGTTCAAAGTACAAGAGAGATTTCAATAAACTGGTTGAGGGTAAAGGAAATGATATTCATTTCATAATGTCCCAATCTTGAAAGTGTATCTTTTAATTTTTCAACAAAGATAACCTAATTCATCTACTGTTATAAAATATATTAAACAAGTATTACTGAAATTTTTATTATTTTTAATATAGTAAATTTTACTTTTGAAAAACATTCAATTATTAATCACTGGAAAGTGCTGAGTTAATTAAAATAAATGCTCAGGGGTCGCCAGGGATTTAGCTCAGTGGTACCGCACCTGCCTCATAACCGCAAGGTCCTGAGTTCGATCACTGGTGCCGCAAATAAATAAATAAATGCTCAGGATAATATATGAATAGATGAATAAATGGGTGTTTAATTGCTCAAATGCAATGATATTACGAACTACCTAGATCAATATCTGTGGTCAAACGCATGTACGTAGATCTAGCTGCCTTGAAATATTTGGATATTCCTCTCCTGGTCATTTAAAGCACAGTCAATTTTATTTGGATTAACTCCATCCATGTTTATGTTTAATCTTCCTATTGATAAGTTTAAGCTTGCTCTAAATTCAGATCAGCAGACAGTTTACTAGAACATTAGATTGATGGAATTTTATAGACATGATCTGGAATAACACCAGAAGTATAAATTAGGGAGATCACACCTGATGGAGCTAACTCCAAATTCTTCAGTTGCTAAAGCATAAGGGGATGGGGCCAGGGATTTGGCTCAGTGGTGCGGCCTCCTGCCTCACAGGCGCAAGGTCCTGAGTTTGATCTCTGGTAGAAAAAAAAAAAAAGAATAAGGGGAATTCAGTAAAAAAGAAAACACTCTTACACAGTCAGACATATCGTACTAACTTTAAAGTTTAGCAGAGTATGCCTACCAGTTCATTTATTAATCAGTGCATCCATTCATTATGAGCCAGTCATTAATAAACATTTATTAACCGCCTACTAGGTTTCTTTCATTTCTCTTCTCCTTTTCTGGACTATTTGATCACCAAAATGTTTCTTTTATTTTTTCCATATTCACTTTTATTAAATTTCAAGTTGATTGATGAGTTCTAGCTAAAGAATCCAGTTCCATAATAAATACACTTCCTTCTCTCAAGAACAAAGTAACACTGTTCTACATAACATGAAAATACCAAATAATATGTTTGTCTTCATCTGCCTGAGCTACTATAACAAGATACACATAGACTTGGCAGTTTAAACAATGATAATTTATTGATCACAGTTCTAGAGGCAGGAAAGTCTAAGACCAAGAGGGGGAAATGCAAGATCAAGATGACAGCAGATTCAGTTTCTGAAGAGGATGTAATTCCAGATCAGAGAGAGCTTCTTACTGTGTGCTCACAGGGCCTTTCCTTGGTGCCTGCCTTTGAGAAAACAGAACTCTCTGTCTTCTTCTAAGGCCACTAATCTCATCATGAAAGATCAGCACTCAAGACCTAATTCAAACTTAATTACCTCCCAAAGGCCCCACCTCCAACAACATTATAAAGTAAAAATTGGCATTTTCTTCAGTTAATAGGTGGAGAAACTATGGCTTGGTATCACTTTTGTAAAATCGTGCAGCAGAGATATGCTAGAACTAAGTTTCAAACTCCAGAGATTGCACCACTTACATCTGCACTATATAAAATCAAGTCTCTCAAAGTGGTTTTTGAAATAAAATATACAAGTTAAGTAATGAACATTTTTGGTGATAGATTCCTCTTCCTTTTGCTTCCCCCAATTTGGATCTGGGATATCATTTGTCATAAAGGATGGAGTTTGGACATTGTGGGGGACAATGGACATCTGCTAAAATTTTCTAAACATTTTTCTTGTCCCTGAAAAAAAAACTAGAAGCAATAGGGAAGCTAAATAACGTCTCCCATAAAAAATCTATTACAGTACTCCACTAGATTTTAATGCTTGCTCTAAAAAAATACTGATATGCTCAATATCTTCCTTTTAATTTCCCAAATAGCTTCCTGAGAATTTAGATGAGGTAGATAATAAAAATGATAATAAGTGGTACTTTAAAGGTGATGAAGTTTAAATTGAAGAACATATTATTTAAACCCTTCTAATAAACATTGACTATTTCAAAGCTACATTTTTATTTTCTTGTACATGAACAGGATGGCAGAATTAATACAGATTCAAAATAGATACAAATTTATAAGGATGTTATATGACATGTAGCCATTAAGAAGGGTATTTGTTCTGTTTTCATGTTTCCAATATTAGTGACCTTGAAACATTATTATGAGTCTACCCATCTCTGTTGTTGATTTATGATATCCAAATTTAAAATTAGATCAGGTAACTTGATCTCCATTCTTCTGTATATTCTTCTTTTGAAAATTTTTCTTTTCATTCTTTTCTTGCTTCTTATTTACAGCCCTGACATAAATTAACCATTCTGCCAAAACTCCATCGGAAAGGCCATAACCTTTCATCACAAACCAGCCAAATGGATCACAAAAGTAATAAACACATGGGAAGGGGTCTAGGAGACCAAGGGCGAGAGTGGGACAGTTAGAAGTCCAGTCTCTTAGGTGAATGTAAACAATATGGACGAATAATTTTTTTAATTAAAAAGAATGTTAAAAATCAACTTTAAAATATTTTCATCAACCTCTCAAAAAACCCTGTAACTATTTTCAGTTATTTACCATTTTACTAAAACCATACATCTCAGGGGCCAGGGATTTAGCTCAGCGGTTCCGCCGCCTGCCTTGCAAGCGGAAGGATCCGAGTTCGATCCCCGGTACCAAAAAAAAACCCCATACACCTCAGACAACCACTACATTTTGTCTCTAAGGATGTCTGTTTTGGCTACTTCATATAAATGGAATTCTATAAAAAAAAGAAATAATAAACACTCATGTCCATAGACTCTTAAGGTGTCCAGTGGTTTATTTACAGAGCTGTATGATAACATGATTATTAGATTATAATATATTATGATTCTTTCTCATAAGTATCTAATTAATTAATAACCCTAGGAAATGATGATTCAAATCATTATGTACACTACTGTGTATTGTTATATGTAATAACTGTTTTTTAATAGGCATCAAAGTTTTATATAAAATTTTCAACTGAGGACTTAATGTAGACCTGAAATTGTTTATATACTGCCAAAGTAAGCACAGATCTGAAATTATAATATCATTGAAAATTAGAAACCAGTTATGCAAAATTGTTTTCCTTTCTATTGTAGTAACACTTTTATTTTTAAAATTTATTTTTGTTAGTACATGTTTGCAGTACATAGTTACTACATTCCTCATGATGAGTTGGTGCGTGTAATACATTGTAACTTTTTTCTCTTCTCTTCATTTCCCCTTCTCCTTCCCTTTTGCAAAAGATCTATCTCTCTTTTGCTGATCATCAATTTTTTTGGTGTTTATTTATGCTTTGTGTTTTTCCCTCTCAGTTTCTATATACAATTAAACAGGTTATACACAATAGAGTTGCCCAAGAATAAGCATCACTAAAGACAACTAACAAATATCTATATGTGTATGTAAAATAAATGGATTAAAAGACATAAAATGGAGAGAGAAAAATTCTCTTTTGTGAAATCTGGCTTTAGTATTACTGAAATATTCATTAATCAATCCTTACTTTAATTTGCTATTATCTCTTTGATACCTTCTAATATAATGGCAAAATTCAAGGTAAACAGCAAATTGAGAATAACTGCAAAGGCAAGACTGAAGTATTTAAGGTTTATAAATCAAAACTACAATGCACAATACAGTATACTAGTATTTTCTATAATTAAGGTAAAATACTTGGGATTTGACTTAATTCTAAAGATTGAATCAATCTATATGTGGAGCAACTAATTCAATCATAAGGAAAAGATTACCTCTCATTCGCATAGAAACCATATCATTGTATATTTCAACATTTCGCATATGTTCTACTTTTTAAACATTCATTTATTTATGTGAAACTTTGCATTCTGGAACAGAGCAAAACAAAATCATTATCAGATTTATTGTTTTCCAAAGATACTATTTATCTCTTCCCCACCCAACCTTTGCTACCAAAATAAATTCTTTACTATTTTACTCCATTGTACATGGATAATTTCTTTGAGTTTAAAAATCAATGGAAGCTCTCTGATTAATCAATGTCACATTCATAATTTAAAAGTTAGAATTTTAGAGTTTGATTCAATGTGTATTTTATATTAGAAGACTGTTAACACATAATCGAGAATTGATATTAGCTTTTTATTATTAGGAGGCACTGCCTTATTTGACTATCTTTAGATACATTCAAAAATCTAAGAGAAGAAATCTAAAAGAAAAACTAATGTAAACCCAAAGAGGTCCTTTAAGTAGGCTTACTATATAATAATAGAAGCCAATAGACATCGAAAAACGTGCACATATATACTGAACTGTATATATAGATATATATATAGGTATATATAGATATATATCTATATATATTAAAACCAAAGAAAATGTAGTAAAAGGATACGCATCAAAGTTCTTTCTGGATAAAAATTGGGTGTGTATGCATGTGAATTCATGTGTGTACAAGACTTTTACATATAAATTTACCTCCCTATTTTTTATTTTAAAAATTATGTATTTATGCATCACTTGTGTAATTTTCTTACAGAAAGACTTCAAACCAAGAATCAATGTTCACAATTCAGGAAAAGAAGACAGTGAAAGCCACTTTTAGTCAAGTATTCTAAGGGTATAAGTTCATTGAGGACAGCGAACCTGTTTTATTCAGAGGTGTCTTCTCCTTGCATATAATTATACATAATAAGTTCTTCATAACTGAACACATTCTGTAAGTGAATGAATAAACACAAATTACAAGCAGGTAGTGACCAGGAAATCTGAATGTCATCAGCACAGAGGAGTTGCTATGAAGTGGAAAAAAAGGGCTGGGGATTTAGCTCAGTAGTTCTGGTGCCTTCCCTGCAAGCGCAAGGTCCCGAGTTCGATCCCTGCCCCCCCCAAAAAAAAGAAATGGAAAAAGAACAACACAGGGACTAGGGCCAGTTCAGGAGCAGAGTTCCACTTTTATGACTTTGAGAAATTGGCAGAAAAAATGACCTGGGAAAATCAAAAAAGGTGCTCAGTCATGGAAGCAAAAAACTCATTCTGCTATCGCATGCCTTAAATATGTCTGGGAGCTCAGATTGTAATGAACTTCAATTTTCATATCTCTAAGTTGAGGACAATAAAAGATTATATACTTCATAGCTTATTTTGAAAAGTAAATGACTTAATATCTGAAAAAAATATTTAGACATTGCCAAGGACATGATATAAGAACTCTCAAGGTAAGAAAAAAATCACATAATATAATGTAAGAATCTATCAATATAGGATCATTGTTTCTATTGTCACCTTGCAGGGAAATAGAGGTCATCCCCAGGCTCCCACTTGGAACATCCATGGTATAGTTCACATCTTTTTTTTTTTTTACTCATTAAGTTTATTGGTACATTTTAGGTATATGTTATGATCACATTCATCACTGGGAATTCGTACCTGTACATGATGTATATTGATTCTTGTTTTTTCTGCATTCCTCTTCCCTCCCTTCCACTCCTCCACCCCTCCCTATTTACCAAAAAAAAAAAAAAAGAAAAACAACTTCGTTTCTGTTTTTTCCTTCTTTTCTCATATTTTTTTTCTTTCCTTTCCTTTCCCCTACCCCCCTACATCTCACATTATGTATTACACATTTTGATCCTCATTTACACTTTCAGTTTCTCACACTAGAGAAACTATTCAGTATTTACACATGTGTGTCCTATTTATTTCACATAAGAGTACGGTCACATCTTAATCTTACTTGATCTACCTTTCCTGGGAGACATTATTCACTTAGATTCCATCACATCACAATTCACTAGTTCCTTTCCTTCAATTACTGCTCTCTTGCATGATTCCGCCTTTTTTACAGTCTTAACAATGGTGTGGTGAGACCTCTCCTCTTTTCTCCTTATATAATTTCATCCAGATTAAGATTTACAAATTCACTAGTAAGTGATGTTTCCTAGACCAAATCTCTAAGACAAAATGGCTCTTGAACTTAAAATACACATATCCACTTAGCCACTCAAAATTATCACTTAAAATGCAAATAGCCCACTTTTAAATTTGTCCAACCTGAAAATCACATTTCCCAAAACATGTATTATTCACATTCTTCCCTATCCTATTACTAATGCCATTCTTTAGTAGTTTAGGATTAAAGTGTTGAAATGTTGAGAACATTCTGGATTCCTCTCTGGAAAACCATACATCTAATCTGTTCATCATTGTTGCTTCTACCTCAATATACATCTGAAATCGGATCACTTCTTGGCAGTTGCACAACAAAAACCCTTATCTAGGCCTCCATCATCTTTTGCCTGGATTATGTGAAAATAATCCAAATTGCCCTCCTTGTTTTTACTCTCCCCTTAACAGTCAATTCTCAACCAGAATAATGCTTCTAAAACATAATTTTAATGTCATTCCTCCGGTTTGGTCATGATTTTCCAACAGCGGTTCTTGTGAGTCACAGTAAAAATGAAACCCTTTTTAAGGGCTACAAGGAAGAACCTATCCTGACCAACTTCCATTAGTTCTCTGACTTCTGCTGCTCCTCTCTTAATTACTAACAAATAATGATAATCACATGTTTAAAAGAATAGATTAACCGACATAAGCAAATATATATAATACAGAATGAGAGGACCAAAAAGCCCGTGTTTCCTATTGTCCCTAATACTTGAAGACATTCTTCAATGTCTTCAATATGAATACAGGTAAGAATCTCATTCAACTCTTTCAATAGTCATTTCTATTTTCTAGGAAGCCATGTAGGAGAGTAAAACATAAGGATGGCTTTGAAACAGTGATTAAAGATTTTTTTTATTTTGTCCTTATTGTGACATTGTAGAGAACAAGCTTGGCAGTGGAAGGAAGGAAAGAAGGGAAGAAGGAATGGAGGGAGGGAGGGAGGAAGGGAAAGAGGAGAGAAAATATTAAAGAGAAGAGGATAATAGAAAGGAGGGAATAAAAATCCAGATCTCTTAAGACCAACAGAGTTGTATGCCAATAAACAAAATTATTTTGTCAGTATTCTTATATTTACAACACAAAGTAACAATTCATTTCAAGATGCATTACAGTCACATATGTATCCTAAGTATTTTTAAACTACATATACAATGAACTAAGATGCAAAGCACATTAAATTATATCAAATACTTCAATACTGTTATCTATTTTCCTAAGGAATCCTTAATGATTATGATTGCCATAGTAACTAACATATTGAAATAATTTATCTATAAACACAGAACTTGAGTACAATTTGCCAATATACTTACAAATTATTTTTATTCAGAACTCTATATAGATTTGTCATTCTATGCAAATTTAAACTACTGATGGAATTGTTTTCTTATTGTTTGGGGGAGCGAAATCCTGTCCTGCTATACCTGCAGGTTATTAATTAATTTCATATTCATCATTATTAAAATATTTTATTACTCTTGATTGAATGTATTAATGAAAAATACTTGTCACAAGCAAATATTATCAAAAGTGCAATAGGGCGATGAGAGTTATACAACCAAAAATGCAACGCATTTGTCATTTCATTGAAGAATTCAATAAAGGTAGAGACATGCTCTAGTGAGCTAAATACCTCTTGGTTTACATGTGGGAATAAAAGCAAAACAGTAAAGAAAAATGATAAAACTTGGTATTTATCATTAGATGCTCAAAAACTTCTTACAATACCTAATATGTCTGCAAGCACAAGATATGTTCCACTTACGGAAAATATGACAAAGAAAGTAAAATTTAGGAAAAAGTCACATATTCTGATAAAATATACTGGGGGAATTAATTCAGGCCATAGGATAAATTGATCACATAAATCTCTAGCAAAATATATTAATAGCTAGAGTAAAATCCAATAACACAAAATTAGCATCCTTATACCTCAGGGCACAAACAGATTCCAGTCTCCAGAAATTGTTTCAGCCCATGATTTCTCTCAGTATTTTGTTTCCAAGACATCCATTTTTTAAAAAATAAAGGATCTTTTGATCACTAAAAAAACCTTGTATTAGAAATATACAAAGCTTGTTTTGAATTGACATTTGGACACACATTTATTTATTAAAAATAAATGAAAATATAATGTTTTCATTCAAGCAGTAATGGTTCCATATGTGTGCATGTCCATTAAATGAAATAATATCATGAAGATATTTTAAGAACTACAAAATAATTCTGTGTAAGGCAGTAGTATCATTTTATTTCTAAGGAAACATCTAAGAAAGGGACTTCATAATGTGTAGTTGGCCAACCAAACACTATTTTAAAATAAAAAGTTTTGATTAATAGAACTTTGATTTTTTGAGAATTTTTTTTACTTATATATTAAATGACCTGATCTGAGTCCGAGCAAGTAAATTTATTTTGCTAAGCAAACACTGTAGTTACTTATTAGCATAATATTGCTATTAATTTATTATTCAAGAGCTGATTTAAGTTGTTAAACAGCTCATCTTTAGAATATTTACATGTAAAATCCACATTATTTTCCTTCTGAAATACAGACAGACTCCAAGTCTGGTTACAGACTTGAAGCAAGGTTATATCTGTCCTGAAGATGCATATAAATGAAATTCATGCACATTTCTAAGCCAACCAGATAAAATAAGTTTATCAAATTATTTTCATTTTTGCAGTTGTGTGAAGCTAAGCTAATGTTAGTGATGTCTTTGAGAAACAGTGACTCATTTTGATCTTTTCAGAAGTACCACATGTAGCCAAATAAACAATCAGTAAGAAACAAAATAACAAAAATGAAAAAGAGAACTCTTATCTTGTGTTAGTGCCTGTATCTCTCTTGTACAGTGACTTGGCCTAATGTCTCGTCTTTAACTGAGTGCTTGGCTGGCCAGAGTAAGGAGACTGCCCTGTGTCCATCACTGGAAAGCCAAGACACTCCTTACATTGGAAGAGGCAGATTTTTACTGAGAAAACAGTAATGTGGATGGAGGGTTCAGATGACAAAACCTTAAGCTCTTTTGTTTGGCTTGAAACTCACCCTATAGGATATAGACATAAAAAAGTCTATGTAAATGGAAGCAAAACTTTGGTGAAGGGATGAAAGACTACATGAAGCTATGGATCATGGCAGGAATATTGTGCCCAGCACCAAAAGGTATAACTGGATATTTTTTTTTTTGCATTGCATTATTTAAATATCTTCTTGTATTTTCAAAACTTCTACACTGTCTTATTAAAATATTTTAATCTAGCCAACACTTCACTACAGAGATTTATAAAAATATCTCTCCTTGATCCCCCTTCTATTTGGCCAGAGATTAAACAGAAAAGAATAATTTTCCTGAAATTAAGGTAATAGCAACAGTGGTAATATTCAGTGGTCTTATTCCCTAGAAAACAAAAAGCCAAAAAAACCCAAATAAACATACAAAAGAAACAAGAATCTGCTATCACACAAGGGAATACTTTGTCTATTACCAAACTTAGAAGATAAGCATATGTTGTTAAAAAGATCAGTAGGTTTCCTTTCAGTTAAAGAAAGTAAAAGTGCTTTAGGGGAGATGTGGGTTTTCTGTTTGAGTTTTGATTTTGATTTTGCTAGTTTGCTTTAAGTAGCTTTTAAATAACACTCTAACTGTAGATGTAAAATTAATAAGTAACAGAGCTGGACATTCAACATTTTAGCTCAGTCTTTCATGGATTAATATGTGATTTATGATTCTCTTAAAAATAGTTTCTGTTTTTAATATAATTAGAAGTCATTTACTTATGATAGTTTTTACCTATTAAATTGTTTTGGTAAAATAAAGAATCAATGATAGCAAAATTTGGAAAAGGATGAGTAATGAGGAATGACATACCTTTTTGGATATCAAAATAGATTACAAGCTATAAAACAATTAAAACAGCACTGAACAAAACAACCCAGTTTCATAATTTTGTACAATAATAACCTGGTACAATACCAGATTTAACAGGAAAATTAATATAACAGTAAATGGCCTAAAATAAACCTTAGTATTTATAAACATTGACTTTAGGCTGCAGAACCTATCATCAACCAATGAGGAGAAAAATATTAATCAATTAATAATGTGAACAGCATAAATCAAAATCAGTATCAAACAGACAAAAAGATGAAAAATTTAAATACATTATTAAGAAGAAATTAAAGAACTATTTAACTTAATGCTGGATTGGAAAAATTGCTAATTACTAAAACAATAAAAGCAATTACAAAAGAAAATGTTGATTGATGTAAATAAACAATAATTAAAACTTGTTATATCAAAAAGAGCATAAATTAAGTTGAAATCAAAAGTTTTAAAGAGGAAAATGTGCCAAAGTTAATGTTGTGTTCATACACACGTGCACACATGCACACACACACAGAGAGACTTAATTATAGGAAAATATAATAATAACTATATAATTGAACAGAAGAGAAAATAAAATTGTTAATCAAATACATTAAGATATTCTATTTATATAGTTATTACAGCAGTTGAAGAAAAATACACTTCAACTTAGAAAATATTTTAAAATACTATTATCCAGTGCCTCTTAGTGGGTTCAGATTGTATAAATTGCTTTGAATATGTGGAAAAAGATTTAACAGTTTGAGATTTAAAAATGTTTGTATCACTGGATTTAATTATTCTAATTCTGACATATTTCTTAGGTATATCATCACATATTTGAACCTAAAAATACATCTATTACAATTTTGTTTATAACAAGACAAAGTGTAAATGAGTCAAACTTGAAATAAAAAATATAAAAGAAAGTTTGCATGACAGACTTTTCCAATATAATATCAAATTAGAAAATTACTGTTTAAACTTAGAGTTTGATCATAATTTGAGGATAGAAAAAGTGCTGACTGCCAAAATGCAAATGTGCCAAAGAGAGTTATGGTGAATGTTTTTACATTTTTTCTTTTGCTATTTAATTTATAAAGTTTGAATCTATTCCTACATGCACACTATTTTCTCTATTGTGCAGTATTTTCTCAATCATTTTTTTCTAATTTTCTGCTAGTTTACAATTATTAAAATGTGATTTTGGGATGCAGAATTACTTTCAATTCACTTAAATAACAAATCAAGTATTTTGTCACTACTAGTATTACAATAAACTTGATATTTTGTTATAGCATCTATTAACAAGAAAGAGTTTTGTGATTTATAACACATTCATAGTACATTCTCATCTTTTTAATATGTGTAGCTCATATTTTTCTCCAACTGTGTCAAGTAATTAATGTTCAAAGAAATAACTTTAAACAAACTATGACTTGTTCTTTCTAAATTTCACATCCCTATATGATATGGGTTTACTGGAATATGTTTCATAAAATAATGCAAAAAATTGAGCTATAAGTGAAAGTTAGAAGGGATTTTTTTTAAACTTGTGAGTTTATAAAAACTTATTTAAATTATAGGTATATAAATAAGACAAAACCATTTTATAAGTAGCAAGGAGGTGGCTTGTAATTCTAATTAATTTGCATTTGCCTACATTCAAATGCAAATTAAAACCAAAGAGTTTCTTCAAATTATTGTTTCCATTTTATCTAACAATAATCAGGCTGATCACACTGATGTGAAATAGACATCATTCTTTTAATTTGTGATATTACTTTTGAAAACTAATATTACAATAGTAAGTAATATAGTATACTTTGGTTCAATCATTTAAGTGGGGGTTATTATATCTCTACTTAAATGTACCACCCTCAAAAAATATCCATATATTTTAATCTTTGGCCAAGCTCACATATAAAAGTGAGTGTAATCATTTAATGCTAACCTAGTTGTTCTCAGCCATTAACTCTTTTCCTTTAAATATTTTGAATTTATATAACAGCAAAAGGAATTGAAAGAGCATCAACTGCCTCTCTACTATAAATTTAATTCCATGACCGCTGATGAGAAGAACTTATTCCTTTGACATAAGAATTTGTTTTCATGGGAATAAATATTTGAACACAATTTTTAAAATGACTTTCACACGTCTTTTGAAAGACTGATTCGGCAGAGCTTCACATTTCTTTCTTCTCACCTATACTATTTTAGAAATTACTGTATCTCTTCACTTTATCTTTAAATTTAATGTTATATAATAATACAGTTATATTGTTTTGCTCATCTTGTTATTCTCAATCCATTTCCCCATAGCAGTCAAAACTATTGTATTGAAACATTTATTGGTGTTTATTTTTTTTACTCCTCAGTCCTGCAACTGTGCATCACTTCTTCAGATTTCTTTCATTAAAATTAATACATGTTTTAATCTGGTATATATGTTTCATGTCATATTGTATTGGAACAGCTGAAATAATATTCATGTTTGTCCATTTTCACAGTGCCTCTACCACCTTCTCTTTCTCTCTTTACTTAACATCCTCAAAATGCAGAAATGATTGGATTTTCATTAGTTTCCTAAGTAAATCTCTACACATTACAATGAGCAGCTATGGCTTAGGAAATGTCAATAGCCTTAGACGTCAAACCATGCTGACTTACTTCCATTGAAGCATGAAAAAAACTATTGCTCTGTATTTATTAGCTAGTTGGGGAATATTCAAAAACAATTAAGCTTTTGAATGTGGACAAGAGCCATGAGGAATAGGCGAGTACACTATGTTAAAAACAGAAGCTGTGCCTTTTAATCATTGTTGTATCACCTATCAACTCTAAGAGGTTGCTAAGTCCATTGTCTTTCCTGGACTTGTTTCATTTCTGTAAACAAGATTTGGCCATGATTCTTAAAATTTTTATTCAACTAACTTTTGGAGAAATACACTTAAAAACAAAATTTCTTGAACCAGAAAATCATTCCAAAAATAAGGTAAAAAAAGAAAGAAAATGTTATTGAATATCACTAAACCAGGATGTGATACACATCACAGGTGATCACTAAAGAGACTGCAAAGTCAGAAAGCTTTTATATAGCCAAGCATATACAAACCACTAAAAAACATGTTTTCAAGCCAGGGATTTAGCTCAGTGGTTCTGCCGCCTGCCTCATAAGCGCAAAGACCTGAGTTCAATCCCCGGTACCAAAAAACAAAAAAAAACAACAAAAAAACACAAAAACATGTTTTCAATATAAATAAAAATTAGTTCTCATGTAAGAGGACTTCACAGCACCGTTTGTCACACTTAATGTTGCAGGGAGTCCTACACCCAAGGTCTGAATCTAAGGGTTGATTCCCAAAAGACCAGGTCTGGGCACTTCCTCAAAAAACCAAATGGAAAAAGTGGCAATGAAGTATGATGGAAATATATTCAGTGAAGGCAATAAACAAAGAGATCAGCATCCCTGAGGTAGGAGTTAGGGTGGAGAAAACTGGTCAAACAAGTAGGCGTGTCAGTTATGGGGACCCAGGACACCTGGGCAGAACACAGAATCTGGGATGACTGTGAAAGTTCTCAGACTCTGTACACGGAACTGGCTGGACCAATCAGAAAAGTGCCATTTTCAATCCATCATTTCCATCTGGCACAAAATAAAGCAGACTTTTGATAGCAGCTTAAATCTGATGTCAGGCCAAGTGAATTTCTGATAGGAAAACCAACTCAAATACCTGATTTGCATGAGGGAGACGCAATCTAGAAACTGGAGATACAAAGCACCTTCACCATTTACCTCGTGGCTGCTATAAACCTTTTTTTACCATCATGCTTTTACTCTGCAAAGCACACTTCTTTTCCACCTTCAATAAATATTGATCCTTGCTACTTTGCATATCTTTTCCAATTCTTTGTTCAGTACACCAAGAACCTGGAAAAAAATCTCTTCAGGATCTAAAAGCCAGGAACATCTTCTTCTCTACTTTTGGAGTACTTCCAAGGGCTTCAGGATTACTCAGAAGAAAAATTAGGGAAGGGGGAAAAGATGAATGCACAGTCAAGAAGTCTTGTTCAAATTGGTCTGCTTGATCATAATCTCAGATCTGATTCTTCAAGGGCCTGCTGGCTCTGGAAAAATTGTCATTGCTTTCTGAGGGTGTAATTCCCATTGTGAGATGGAGTGGGGAACAGACTTCATTACTGTCATGGGATAATTGCATCCACATAAGGGTCATCATAGGGTGATCTTGATACTGAACATGCAGGTTTACACTGTCAGGTTTATTTGTTTGCTGTTGACCAAATCAAAGGAGGCTATTTTTATTTTGATAAAAAAAGAAAAGAGGATTTATTCAAAAATAGCTCCAAAAAGAAGGAGAGGGCCATTTGCCTAAAATCACCATCTCAGTACATACAGGTGGACAAGGTATGGTGGGGGAGAGAATACAATGGAACAATAAACATTGCTATGGTTTATATCTAAAATGTCCCTCAAAGCGACATTTGCTCCCAGGTGGGGCTTTTGGAAGTGACTGGA
Source organism: Heterocephalus glaber (assembly GCF_053883595.1). Taxonomy (NCBI): domain Eukaryota; kingdom Metazoa; phylum Chordata; class Mammalia; order Rodentia; family Bathyergidae; genus Heterocephalus; species Heterocephalus glaber. The sequence goes on along the minus strand of NW_028258308.1, from coordinate 11,550,452 downwards.
TCATGGATGCATGATAACTGGATTAGCCCACTGGTTTGATTAGCATAATTCTGGGTGTGGCTGAATGGATTTACTGAAGACAGAAGACCCAAACTGGGTGTGAGTGGCACTGACCAATAGGATTGTAGTTTGAAGAGAAAAAGAGGGGAAGGGAGGCTCACTACTGCTGCTTTTTTCTGCCTACCCTTCCATAGACTGTTTCTCCTGTGTAATGAACCTGTGCCATGCTGTCTTGCCTTGGAACCAGCCAACTATGCAGTGAATCCTCTATAAACTGTGTACTAAAATAAACCTTTCTTCCTTTAACTTGTAGGTGTTGGGTATTTTGTCCCAGGAATGAGAAAATAACTAAGACAGACATACAGATATTCCTCATTTAACAAGCTAGCTGTTTAACAACTATTTGGATTTAACCACCAAGGTGCTCTGTTCAGACTTACAAACCACCACTTGGACTTACAGTCCTTTTCTTTTGTACAATTCTGTATATTGTGTTTATAAAACCTCAGTGTCTTTTTGGTATACTATACCTTGTTTGTACAGTACTGCAATTTTTACTAACTGTACTATACAGTACTGCAGTTTTATGTTTTGTTAACATATCAGTAGTGCGTGTAAGATTTATGCAAATAAAATCATCAAGTTCAGTTTCCTTTGACCATTTCTTTGTTCTGAATATGTACAATAATATATAATTCCTCATTTAGTTATCAATTCTTTTAACAACCTTGTTGCAAGAATGGAACTTGGTCATCAAATGAGGAATATCTGTATTCAATCTTGCTTCATTTCATCCTGGACCTAGATCTTTCCCTCCCTTGCTAAAGGGAAAGAAATTGGGCTTGCATATTCTGTCCATTCATCTGTGCTGAGAAGAGGTGGCGGTAGCCATTCATGCCATTGGCCTGAGGAAGTTCGGAGAAGCCATTTATCTCCAAAGGAAACAAAATTTTAACTTTTAAAGTTCCATTTCCCAGTGACAGTTACAATCTTGGAAATTTGAAAATATCTTAGTTACTCATATCTTGACGTTTTTAGCTTCGAAGGACGATGAGAGAAGAATATGACCCAAAGTTTAAGGAAGTTTAAGAAATCAAAGGAGACAGCTGTAGGGAGTCAGTGTTTTTAACAAAAGCAGCCTGTAAATCCCTGTTAAATTGTTAATGTCAGATTCTTGGTAGATTAATTGGCCATCTGTGTTTGCTAATGGGCTTTATCCACAGAAAAAAATAAACTTCTTAATTGTTTATAATTAGATATAACTTTCCAACTTGGAGTGAGATGTTCACCAAACTGGGCTTCTATCCTCCCAGAGGAACTGAAAGGAAAGGGGCACTTTCTTCTTTGATGATATATTTAACAGAGATAGTTCTTAGGTCCTTGAAAAAGACACTCCTGGGTCTTAAATCTACCCAGTAGCTTATTATACTTTTTAAAAAGTAACTTGTATTTTTAATAAATGAAGAATTTACAAGTTTTCTAAAGAAAAGAGCATTGGAGATGCAAAAGAATCTCTTCCTTTATTTTCAACAGAGAGAAATCAGCCTGTTTCTAAATTTTTCATTTTTCTTTATTTTTACTAGTGCATGTGTTTAGCACATAATGTTCACATTCATTGCACAGAGTTGGTACATGTACATGACACATCTTCATTCTTTATCTCCCTTCCACCTCCCTCCATCATTTTGTTCCCTTCCCTTTTGCAAAAGATCTATTTACCTATTTACTGTATATTTTATTTTGCTCTTTAATTTATGTATATATAACAGAAAACATGATATTTGAGTTTGTGTATCTGATTTATTTAACTTAACATTATGGTGTCAAGGTACAGTCTTTTACTTTTAATTTATGTTTGTTCTTATGCTATAAAAATCTCAAAGTTTGGGGCCGGGATTTAGCTCAGTGGTTCTGGCACCTGCCTCACAAGCACAAGGTCCCCAGTTCTATCCCCAGTACCCAAAAAAACCAAAATCTCAAAATTTAAACAGATACAAAAATAATTACTCCTTGAATCATTAAAGATACTGATATGCATTTGAAAAATGGTACTCTCAAAGGAAACTTAGAATAACAGGTATTCGTATGGGTAGGAAATCAGGTACCAACAAATATTTGAAATTCTGAAGAATTTCTTGATATTTCATACTGAGTTTATCCTTATAATTTTCCTTGTAGTACCTAATAAGAGACAAAACATTACATATGAGAAAAATACTGGCAAATAGATACAGTATTCACATGTAGGTTAGGCCTCTCCAGATACTGGAGTCTGGAAGTCAACCCTCAGGCAACTTTTATTCTCCAATTGGATTCATTTTAGCATACCGGCTGTAAACATTTTCTATACTTTGGTAAACCTGAAATTTACATCTTTGCCCTCAACCACTACCCTGAGAAGGCTTATAAATACAGCTCCTTATTTCAACTCGTCCCAAAATGCTACTCATCCCAAAATGCCAATCAAAGAAAGATCAGTATTATAGGGCAGAAAAGGAATTTTAATCAGCATGCCCAGGCTGGCAGAACAGGTACAGGTTTGATATCTGTCTTCCAGGGGCTAACAGAAACTTTCACAATTTCATAGAAAGGGGGAACAAAGGCAAGGGCTGGGTGCTTATTGGCAGAGTAGGTAATCCTCCTCAAGCTGTGGTCTGATTAATCATTATCTCAAGAGTAGTTCTATAAGGTTGCTCCAAAGAACTCATGTTTTGAGGGAGCAATCCAGTTCCCATGAAGATTGCTCCCACTTGGGGGTGGGGGTGACCTCATCGTGAAATGTTCAAGCCTGTGTTTTTCCTGGAATCCAGTGTGACTGCAGATTTGAAACACTGAATGGAGACTTCAAGCTATCATTGCAGGAGTTTTGAAAGCAGAAACCTGTAAAAACCAGCTCTTCAGTATTCCTGCAAGTCTAAAAATTGCCTTACTTATTCTTATCTTGGTGTTTTCAGTCTTGAAGGGGGCAAAATGCAGTAGATAAATTTAGGGCTAATAGACACAGTTACTAGTTTTGAGTCACCACTTTTTAAGTGATTAATTTGCCTACGTCGAGAGTTGAGCAGAGATCTAACCCAAAGCTTTAAGGTAATAAAGGAAACAGACATAAAATAAAGGCAGTGATGCTAAGCTTTATCCTGCTCTCAGTTACCCACTGGGCATCTGTAGGCTCAGCCTTTATATCCCTATTGCACCTAAGGAACAATATTACTCTTAGTTACAGAGACATACAGATACCATGTGATTCTACTATTTGAGTGTTTAATGTAGTCAAATTCATAGCAGCAAGAAGCAGAATGGTAGTTTTTCCAAGGACTCTGAGCAGGAGGTAAACTGAGTTGTTTAAAGGATTTAGTTTCAGCTTACAAGATGAATAAATTCCAGAAACCTGTTTCACAGTAATGTAAATAGGACAACACTACTGAACACTGTTACAGTCCAAACCGTGGTTTCCGTCTCCTGAAATCAAAGAATGAAATTGTGGACAAATGTGGCAGTAAGAGAGCAGTGTTTTTTGTCATGTCTTTTATTCTGAGTAACTCCTTTTAAGAATACATAGTATATTAACTATTGTTATTTTCTTACGAAATTTTATTTTAGTTTTTCATAAAACAAGAAAGAGATTTTATTCGAAGTATAAGAAGAAAGTTATCAAAATTCCGAAGTGACCCAAAAATGGTTGCCATAATGGGCTCTTTGTTTAGCGTCTTTTTTTTGTTGGTGGCCATGCCTCTGGCTATAAGAGATTAAAGGGGGCATAGCCCATAGAATTTGAATATGGACTGGTCATCCTTTAACGCAGAGAGACAGAGGCTGCAGTGGCCATATACTGATCATGCACTCTTTGCTCAGTCAGGAATCTTGCTGTGTAAGTAAGGAGAACAAAGTAAAAGGGAAGAGGGGGCCAGTTACAGTAGTCACTTCTCCGTGTTTGATTTCTGCATTACTGAGCTTAATGATGAATTTGCCTTGAGTGAATCCTTAACCCTGTGTAAAGGCTGTTTTCTTCATCAGGCTGACCAGTCTTACTCCATCTTATCCTGTCCCTTGGTAGCTGTGTATTGCTGAGCTAAATAGCTGAACCACCACTTACAACAGTATGCCTAAAAATGGCTGACTGTTGGTAAATTTTTGTTAATGTATTTTTATCGCAAATTAAAAAAAAAAATCTCAATGTGGTCTATATGTTCTCATAACAGATATGTGTGTGTGCAAGAGAAAACCACTGGAATATTGATGGGATAGAAATAAACTAATAAGAATGTACTGATGGTGGTTATGTCATGAAAGATTTGGTTTAGGGACAATGAAACTTGAGGGAATCTCCAATCTGGATCCCAGCTTTCTGGATTTGTCCACTCACATACTATCAGAGTATGGGAAAACATTAAAAAGGAAAAATGACTTTATTCACAATTTGGCCAAACAGGGAAGGCAGTTAATGTTCTATCCTGGGAGGCAAAGAAGCACTCTAACTTACAGAGGGAGTAAAATAAATACCAGGAATCTTCATATGTACATTCAGTCAGGTTTTACCTTCCCAACAAGCTCAGCAAAAAAAAGTAAAGTTGGTATTAGTGCTGGGGATAGAAATGTCACTTTCAGCAGAAGCTGAAGAAATAGGTTAGTTTTAAAAATCTATTTCAATTCCCAGTTTCACCAAGACAATCAAGAGGTGAGAGAGAGGAAATGTAGAATAAGAGTGTGAGCGAAGCAGTCTGATTCTTAAATTAATTCTTCAATTAATTCCTTTTTAAATTCTTCAATTAATTCTTGAATCAATAATAAATTAAGACTCTATGGGCTTTTAGTTAATCATAGATCTTTATCAATGACACTGGTAGTACTGAATTAGACCTACATTCATTCTGAAAGATTAATGTTGATTTTAAAAATCTGATTTATTACTCATCTTTTATTAATTCAACCATGCATTTATTTGGAAGGACAATGTGATAATTTAGAATAAAAGTATGATTTACCCAACCTCTGAGGAAGTACACAGTAATTCATTTCTAAGATTTGTTTTCTTTTTCACATTACTCAGGGGCCTTCTTTTCAAGAAAAAGATGAGCTTATTGTTTAGTCAATAAAGTATAGAACTATGCACTCAATAAATGTTGATTTCTTGTGAAGTTTCAGAAGTACAAGTATTTTGTTCTATGTTTTCTGTGTGAAATTTTACACAAAGGAATTTTTGTCTGTTCGAAAACTGTCATTTTAGTGACATTTCTACTCCTGTTAGGAGCTGCCTGGAAGCTCTGAAGCAAAAGTATTCACAGTGGACTGCTTAACATATGTAAAGAAACATTTAGTATAAATTCAGATACAATTGACTTAAAATATCGCTCCAATTACAGTATCTGTACACACATACCCAACCATGCCTGAAAAAAGACAAAAAGAAACTATCATAAAAAGAAATGCTTTATTACATGTTTTACCTACTTTAAGGTGCTGACTCTTAAGTAATTCTGCTATCTCAGAACTAGGTTAACTACTTAAAGCTGTGTAAATTTTAGTGATTATTTGTTGCTTTTTCATACAATTAACATAAACTTGATCTATGTTGGTAATTTTAAAAAACACACACACAAAGGATCTTAGGCAGCATTAAAAATGCTGATCTGCAATTTGCTACCAGGAATGCAGAAGCTCATTCTTACATACCCTGAGGGTGAGCAAGTTTAGGATATCTTACTATTGTCAAAAGTTAAATTCTATAAAAGCTAACCATTAGAAATTAATGCTAAACTTTAAATGGGATCGGATGTACTATATTAGATCAAAAATGATATGCAAACATTCTGTTTTTAAAAAATTAGCAGCATAATTCATAGAATTATTTATAAATTACAAACAGCCAAAAGACTTATGCTCAGTTACGCCTGACTTATAAACAAAGGACAAGAAATTTGTAAGGGCCATAATGAGGACCAGTTTTTGAAATCAATTCTATTAAGTTATCTATGGAATTTTTAACAAAAAATACTGAAGACTGTTACTGACTCCTAAAAATTCTTCTCTAACACAAAAAGCCAAATTCTGATCTGGGAATGACTAGATTATGATAGACACTGTAAACCTAGAATAATGATGTAGATATAGATATAAATATATAGAGATAGATATAAATAATGTAAATAGGTTTTTTTAATCCTTCCTTCAACTCTATACACAGAATACTTTAAAAACAGAGAAACAGAATATCCACGGTCTTCACTTGTATTTTCAATATCTGATAATAATGTTTCTAACTACAACCATGTCAGTTTAGAAATGACACTGGGACTTGTTACTAAATTAACACTCTGGGGAGAGGAGAAAATATTGAGAATTGAAGAAACAAAGAATGAGAATAGCAATATAATATGCCAAACAGATTTGGGTCACTTTTCAGATATTTCCCCATGGATGATCCTGTTTGTCCAATCTCTACCATCATAAAAGTTCTCCAAAATTTCCTGTGATGAGTATTTATTCTCTTCAAGAAGTACAGAATAATTACTATGAACTGTCCCAAGAATTAAAGTAAGAAAAATTGTCATTTGTTGCAGGAAAACCAAACAGGATAAAGGAGAAAGTGTCGGGGTTGAGGGGTAACACCACTGAATATTCTAAAGGAGTTTGTAATATCTATAACAAGCATCTTTAAAAATATGTGTTCAGCTTATGATGTCTCTTCCTTTGAGAATCATCCCTTTTCCACCTATCCATTGGGATGCATGTCTTCAGTCATATCTGTAATATATTGGCAAACTTTGATTGGTGGTAATACAATAAAATTTTCTCTCCAGATAAACTGGAGTTGCAATTCAAATTTAGTTAATATTGGATTATTTGGGTGATTTTAAATTGTTTCAAATTTCATCTTTAGCCTTCACTATACATGTCAGAAAAAAGTCAATATCTAAATGTCTGAAGAAATTAAAAATTCATCATAACCTTACATTTGCTATTTCAGTGAATGAAAGCACTATACATTCCATATATACATTTGATCATTACTCAACCTTGTTCAAAATATGTAAATTGAGGTGCATAAATATGGCATATATTATTTAGTTTTATAAATTATGTTGATCTGTTTATTCTTTATACCTTACGTATTTGATAGTATTTCAATGAATAGCTTGTTGATAACTCTTCCAGTAATTATGTTTACCAATTTACCTTAAATTTTCAATGGCTTTTATCATATTTTGTCTTCATTATGAAGTATATTGAAAGGACTTAATGAATATAAAGCACTTTTCATAATACCAGTCACATATTTAAAATGTGATTATTACTAACTCTTATTTCCCTTTGGTTCATTATATATATAACAAGCTCTTTTGAAACACCACTATGTCTAGCCTTAGTAATAATCTCTACTCTCAAGACGTATACATTTTAATGAGACTCATTAATACCTTATTAATGCCTTATTATGGGTGGACATTGTACCACTATAAATATGTTATCAGTATATTATTTATTTATTCTTTTAAGTTCTATCACTAATGCATATACTGCTTGCCTTTCACCTTATTTGTCTAATAAAGTTTTCCAATATTCTAAAACCTTCATTGTAATTGTGCATTAAGTTTTTTTCATTATAGACAGTGAACAATTGAATTTACATTTACTTTTCTTGGTAACACAATCTGAGTATATTTCTATTTCAGAAGGGCATTTTATATCATGAAAATTTAGAGCAACAACTAATATTCTTAGTTATATTTCTGTTTTCTGATTTTTTATTCTTTTGTTTTATCAAACATCTCATTTTTTAATTTAATTTTTGTCTTTCATTATATGTACTGACCTATTATTTATTTTAGTCTCTGCAATGACTTAAAAGTGAATACTTCTTTCAACCCCAGTGGTATTTGTTAAGTAAGTTTTTCTAAAACCTATATAAGACTACTTCTAATATGAATGCGAACCAAACAGAAATATTTTCACTTCCTTTTCCCCTATGCGGGAGGGAAAAATATTTTTGACTCTTCTACCTCCTACTCATTTCTTTTTCTCTGTGTGAGGGTAATTGTAACTTGAAACTAAATAATCACTACCATATTTTTAAGAAATCAAAAATAATCCTATTTTGTCTTATCCATTCAAGTGGGACTAAAGTTAGATTTGTCATTCATGTTACTACTTCACTGCTTTTGAGTTGCACTTTAGCATTATGAAGTTCATGTTTGCCAATTCATATATATTTTTCTAGGTTATTTAGTAGAAGTATTTGAAACACTTATTCTATTGCCATTACCTATTATCCAGCAAGCTATTATGTTTTAAGAAAGTCTTCATTGCAAAATTTATAGGTAAACATCAACATGCACAGGTGCTAATATTTTGTTTCAAAATTGTTTTCCTCTTAAAAATTTTTAGTTGTTTATTATTCCATTGTCTTCTGAAATTTCAGGTTGTACAAAATAATTATTACTATGTAGTTAATTTTAAGTAATCAAGGTTTTGTTATTGTTATTTTTCTGTTTGACAGTCAGTGGAATCTTCTTATTCTTTTTTTTTTTTTTTTTGGTACCAGGGATCAAACTTGGCTCCTTGCGCTTGCGATGCAGGCGGTGGAACCACTGAGCTAAATTCCTGGCCCCTTTTTCTTATTGAGATTGAAGATACTACTAATAAATCTTTAGGCAAAGATCTCTTCAATTTTCCCTAGAAAACAGCAGTCTTTTCACCCTTGAGATTTTGTTTTGACTCCATTGAATTGTCTTCGTGGGGATGAGAACAAAGCTCATTGGTAGAGTGCTTGCCTAGAGATGCAAAGCCCTGGTGTAATGCCTGGCCTGAATGAGAACTTCACAAGGAATAAGCCTGCTCTCAGCAAACAACAGGCTATTCTCAGTAAACAGGACAGATGGCCATAAGAAAATTTAGGACAGAGAATACAACCTCTCCACTCTGAGAAGTTCAGTGATTGTCTGAACACCTGTGCTGACCATCCTTGGACCCTCAGTCATAAACATTTTACCCCAGATTCCTTAGGCCCTTCAATACCTATATAACCCTAATTCCCTCTCCCTCTCTCCCTCTCCCTCTCTCCCTCTCTCTCTCTCCCTCTCTCTCTCTCTCTCCCTCTCTCTCTCTCTCCCCACCCACACATGGATATAATAAATTCTGCTCTTCCCAGTTAACAGCTGAAATCTGAAATCTACCCTTGATTTCAGTCTCTGTTCACATATGGACTGAGATAAACCTTTTCTGTCACAAAGCCTGTCTTCAAGTGGCCTCACAAATGTTGTTGATAAAACCTCATACTACAAAACAAACACAACCAAACCAAAACCTCTACTCTATTCATATACTCATTTCACATGTCTCTACTCATTTCTAAATGAAGATATTTCTTTTTAAGTTTGGCTTTTTCCAACAAATAATGTTACTTTATTTCTAATCACCCACCTGTAATTCTCAAGTCCATTTGTTTAATAGCAGGATTTTTTTTTCTCTCAGAATAAAGCCAGAAATGAATTGTACTACTACGCTGAGTCCAGTTTCTAATAATTAGCCCAGGATTATTCTACAATTACTATACTAGACTACTTCTTCTGTATATTTCTAAATCTCTGAAATGAAAATAAATTCAAAATAAAGACATTGGTCCAATCCCTTCTTCGCAATCCTATAACAGGAAAAAAGCATAATATATGTGAGCATTGATGTACAAATATGCTACTCTATCATTCCTTCAGAAGAATTTCTGTTAATAAATAGAATAGCTACAGATTTTCCAGATTATATTTCACCTTCAATCTAACCTAGTGAATAGATAAATAAAAATCTTCAGTTGCCTGTCTTAATTCCCTGGAACAGATACTCCCCTAGATAAAATACTTCAGGGTTATAATCACAGAATATAATTCAAACTCCTTGGTGGGGAAACCATGTTTATTCATGCACCCTGTGTAGTCACTTTTTTGGACATACCATGCTCTCTACTTTATTTCCCCAAAGTCAATCTGCTTTTTCCTTACTATTATGTGTTGGCCTATATTGTTTCCTCCATAACAATTACAGACCATATGCTTCTCTTCCATCTGTGTTTCATCAACAAGCAGTCATTTTTCAAGAGAGCAAATATGCTAGTTGCCACAAGAAATGAGGTCCCAGCCTGTCATATATGGCTTTAGATATATATATGTCTCTATACATATATATGATTGTATTATATGCAACATAATTGAGCTTTAAGGAAATGAGATCCCTTAGGCAGCTTTCTCTCTCTCATAAGATAGTACTATATTATCTGTGTTCCCAACCATCAGCTTTCCTATTCTTTTTTCTGTAGAATGGCTTCTTCACTTACCATCTACATGGGATATTACCCTAATTTACATCCCAGAGTCTCCATATCACAAATATAAATTCATAAACTTTGAAAAACAAATCTTATTCTCACCCTTAGTACATGTACTAAATAACAACATTTTAGACATCTGACACATTAAACAAATTTAATTGAAAACAAATATCTGATTTTAATATTTAATATTTAACAAACATCTAATGGCTAAACAAGTACATATCTAATTGTAGGACAATCTCTTACCAATATAAGAAGCCACCCTATTAATTGAAGAAACTACAAACCAGAGGAGAAAAAAAGGAATTTAAAAGAAGAGTTAAATTTTTTTTCTAATGATTCAGTAAACTGATATAAAGCATATGAAATAATTTACACTGAACATTGTATTGCAATTTTTCCAATATTTATTCAAATACACATTTGAATAAATATGTAATTTTCCTAAGATATTACCTTGCGATTAGATGCTGCATTAACAATGTCACCCACCATTTTCAGAAGTTTATATTTAGTCTTCACCACAACTCTAAAAAAGAGACCCTATTGTTTTTCTTTATGTATGAGTAACTGAGACTCAGAGAGGTCAAAGAAATGACTTAAGTTGACACTTGCAGTTTACAGCAATCAGTCTTTTAACTGCAATGCAATAAAAGGTTTTAAGCATTCTCATGAATTGATTACTATCTAATGTAAATATAAAATGTGTATAACTGTATGAAAGTTTTTATGTATAAAGAACCAAATAGCATTCCTGAGAGTTCAGTATTGAAATGTGGTAAATCTATCACTTAGCATGACCATTGCTCGTATATAATACTCAGGATCCACAACTTCAGAAGGAAAGGCTTAACTTGACTCTGTTTCAGAAGATTCAGTCCATGCTTAACTGGTGCCAAGGCATCAAGAACATGATGGAAGTTACCTAGAAGAGAAAAGTTGCTTAGTTCACGGCAGTTGAGAAGAAGAAGAGGAGAAAAGTGTCACAGAAGAAAGGTTCCTGAAACCAGATAGAGATGCCAAATATATGCCTCCATGACCCACCCAAACATATTCAGAGGTGCACTTTACTAATTCCCTAGGTGACTCCCAAGCCAATCAATTTGACAATTAAACTTAACCATCATATCCTACCCCTTGTCAACTTGACACCTAAACACATCTCCTTAAATTTCATTAGCATCCAAAGAAAGAAGTTAAATAATGAGTTAATAATTCCACGTAACATGACACAACTATTTTGAATACAACTGAAAATGCAAACATCTGTTACCCAGGGTCTCAATAGTCTGCATTTCTCAAAAAGTCCAAGTTTAAGTTTCTTATGAGACTCAAGACAAGCTCAGCTATGAACCACTATAAAAATGAAAACAAATTGCATAACCTCAAGGTACAATGGTAGATAGTAAATATGCCAAAAAGGAAGATTAGGAAGATAGAAAACAACCAGACCCAAAGCAAAACCAAAATCAAACAGGACAAACATTAAGTCCTGTAGCTTTAGGTTCAGCATCTGGGATATGCAGCAACAGTTAGACATAAGTTCCAGAGGGCTTGGGTAGTTACACCCCTATGACCTTGCTGTTTGCATCCCACATGGCCCCTCCCTTGGCCTGCCTTCATTCACTTAGCTGGAGCTCTCCTCAACAGACTTTCTACATTCCTGATTTCTTGAGGTCTCCACTTATTGCAGCCTCCATGACTCTATAATGTTTGCATTCTGTATGCCTGGACAACCATCATCACATGAAAAACACCAAGGTCTGCCACCAGTTTAAGTGGTATTCAGGCCCCCTGGACTATAGCTGCAGCAACTTCTAAGTGTGTGAATGGCTGAGCACAGTGAAACAAGTCTTGGGGAACAAACTTCCCAGAAGGCCCTCTCAAGCAAGGGTCCCAAGGACTCTTCTCAAATAAAAGTATGACATTTGTGCATCCTTGATCCTGTGATGGGTGGGGTCTTGCTGATTGCTGAGATGCTCCCAAGACATTTTTCTTCTTATTTCTGTACAAAATATTGGTTTCTCTGTAATGGTACTGATATCTTTAGAAACTACCCTTCCTTTGACACTAACTTAACATATGGTTCCTTTCAGGTCAAAATTTAAGATTTTCCAAATTTTTCTGCTCTTCATTTTGCACCCAATTCTTAGTATAAGTCTTGCTAAAATCACCCAGCAGTACTTATACTGCTGCCTGAATGTTGAGCTGCCTTTAAATTTCCTTCATTAAATCAATTAGTATATTATCCTTAATCTAAATCTCCTGGAAAGTCTTAAAACATGGGCAAAATCTAGACAATTTTTTTGGCCAGAGTATAACATAAATGACCTCTAGTCCATTTGCCACTGTTCACGCCTCCACTGAAGTCTTTATTTCTGATGGAAACCTACTAGGCCTGGCCTTCACTGTGTGCATTCCTATCAACATTCTGGTATTGTGAGCTCTGACCAGAATTGCCCATCAGACTACTGACTGCCTTTTTAGGCTTTCTCCAGTGTAATTCTCCAAACTTTTCCAAACTCCTCCCCCAAACAATTTCCCAAAGCTAGTGAATCATATGTCAAGTACAGGCCCAGCTATGAACCCCACTTCTCTGGTACCAGTTTTCTATATAAGTGAGCTTTCCTTAGTTGGGATACAAACCCAACAGCCATAACTTAGAGGAAAAGTTTAATTTGCATCATGGCTTCAGAAAATTCAGTCCATGTTTGGCTGGCTCCAAGTCAAGAACCTCATGATCAAAGGTTTTGTGGCGCAAAGGTGCTTCGTTCATAATACAAAGGAAGCAGAACAGAGAAAATATAAAGGTTCCAGGGACCAGATAAAAGACCACCAGTTCATGACTCCATGACCTACCTAACACACCCAGAAGTGTGTTTATGAATCTTGTAGGTGACTCCCAAACCAATCAAGTTGACTATTAAGCTTATATGTCAGTCAATTTATACATTTGAAGAACAACATAATAGTGTCTTGTAGTATCTCTATAATTATAAAAGCTATATATTCATTGTTTCAATATGTGAAAACTTGAATTTACAAAGCAATTTGATTAAGATTGAAGTTAGAGAAAAGTACTTGTTAGAATACTACATTAGGCCAGTATTATAAGTAATTATTCTATCTTCTTGACTTTGGGGTATATCTAATATCTAACATAGTGATTTCTTCCTGTGCACAATGAAAAATGTAATTTCTCATTAATATCAGCAAATGATTTAGCTATTCATCTAAATGGCTTCCCAGTAGTATATGTATACATGGTTCTCTTTCTGACACTGGCTTTCTCAGTTAATGCTGAAAAAAATTCAAATACATTTGTTAATGAAAGCCTTTATTCAGGAACATAGTAACAGGCATAGGGTCCACTATAGTAAGATTTTGCAATGAGGGATATAAAGTAAGCTCATATTAGTGAGCTTTCCTGTTAGAGAAAGAGATGTGCTTTTAGTAACTAAGTGGATGGGGGTGAACAGCATAATTTTAATTTCATATCATGGCTATGTAACGTGTGTAGATTTTAAAACCATCTCTGAACTTATCTCAAAGATGATGCATATAATATTTTAACATAATTATTAAAGAAAAAATCATCAAGTCATGGATATATTATTTAAAGTACTAAATACCATAATATATTATTTTCATATATTAATTTTCTGCTTATCTCTCAAAGAACTTGAAATCACAGTAATAAAATATCATAAAACATCTTAGAGATAATTTTGTCTGTTTTTTAAATTAGAAGCTAAGTAATTTGATTAGTTCAAAAGTATTCCTACATATATGAAATACGAAGGCCCACTCAATTACACTTCTTCTTTCTATAATTTGTAAACTAAAAGTCTGTATTCTGCTTTTACATTGTTTCTCCTAAAGTGCATCATATATAATTTCCAGAATCTAAGCCCATAAGAATTGTCTCTATTTTATTTTATAATGTAGACTGGCATTTTTGTCGTGGTGGTATTTTTATCTATTTTGGTAAGAATGTTAGATCTCTTTAGCAGATTATTCAAATCGCTGCTAACCTAGGGTGTTATTTTCATGTTGAAATGGTTTTGCTATTTTGTAATTAAAGAGATTTTTCTTGATGTAAATATTCAGCAACATTCTTTAGGGGCATTTTTAAGCAAATGTTCCCAGTTTGTGTGTGTAGCAAATTAAGTGAGTTTTGTATTTTTCCTATTACATTTTGTAAGCTTGTGAAAATGTTTTGCTCCAAGAGTGCCCTACAATGGCTATAAGCACAGCAGTCTGAAGAAAATCTTTAAGAATTCTGAAACACAATTTGAAACAATGTGGAGTAACTGTTCACTTTTGGGAAATAACAACAGCAGACAGACTGATCTGGCACATAGTAGTCAGAAATGAGGTCATTCGCATTTAACAAAAGCCTTGGGCATTTTCAAGAATGAGAATAAGCCAAAACAACCATTTCCCCCAGACAAAAGATTCTTCACATGTACAATGCAGTAAAGCTCTTTGCATCTCGGTCCTCCCATGTACCTCAGGCCCACAGCTAACAATGACATTAGACCATCATATTACCTTCAAATAGAACACCCTACAATATATTAATGAGGTTTCAATGAGTTTAAGTTATTTGAACAAGATGTTCAACATTACCTTCTCTATTTTCAACTTCTGGCTTTAGCAACTGTATTCTCAACAGTTATTTTCTCAAATAATGTTGTACATATTCTGAGAACTGGAAAAAAGTTTGAGAATTATGAATCATGTGCAGCTATCTGGTAATTTACATGCTTTCTTAGCACACACTTTTGGTAGGGTGTTGCTATGAGGGAAAATTTACCTCCTGTGGATAGTCTTCAAAGCTATAAAAACTTAGCTTTTTTTGTTGAAGTGGGGGCAAGGAGTGGATGTTACATCCTCATTCTGATGAAATGATTTTTGTTCCATATGTTCTGTTTGAAGGCCTGTAATTTCACCACTGTTGATCGTAGAAATGAAGTTTCATGGAGGAAATGATGTGGAAAGTTGCATTTGATATTTTTGGGCTGCCCCAGTGAATTTGAAAGTGAGCAGGCAGATTTTACACACAGCATTTCCATGACATTAGGAAGCTACAAATATTCTTTCCTTTTCAAAAAGTAATTATTTTGGTTTGATTTATCAATAATATTTTTACTGTAATTATGGTAGAAATAATGAATGGATCTTCTGTCTACTAAGAATTATGCTTTCTTATATAGAGCTTGTTTGGTGGGCTCTACCAATAAGTCAAATAAATTTAACATATTAAGGCTGTTAGGCACAGTGATTTACAGCAGAGAAACACAATGGCTCTATTTCCAGGCAATGGTTTCTTGTAATAAATTGAAATCAAAACAAATGAAAAGTTAGAAAATTATTTCTCCTAATACAAAAATATATATTGTATAATGAACCTGTTTCCATGAAGGTTTATAAAACGATCAAGACTTCATCTTGATCCATAGTACTCTGAAAAATGCAGAAATGAATCACACTCAAGTAGATAAACAGGTAGTTATCTAGTTATGGTGGAACAAAATGTAAGTTCAGGAACTATCACATCCACTTGGATGGGCTCTTGTTTCTCTCCCTCTTTTTTCCCTTCTCCTCTGCCTCCCTCCCTTTCTCTTTTTCTTCCTTTCTTATATTGACACTCTTTACTGGAAAAAAAGTAATATGACATTTGGATGAAGTAATGGTAGATGACTGCTCAATTACTTAGCCTTTTGCTTGACCACTGGAGTGGTAATACTGTTACAGCTTCATGTAGTAATGAAAATGGACCTTTTAATTGGTTAAATACAACACATAATAGCCATTGGACTTTAACATCCTTTACAGAAACAACGCTAGAAATGATTAATTATTTTTTTGAGGAATGTAAATTTCTATACCCTCCCCAAGTTATTACTATGGAGAAACTGGCCTGAATTTATTTTAACTAGGATAAAATTGCACTTAGGGGCAATTAATCCAGCAAGGCAAAGGAGGCCTTGGTGTTACATAAGTGCTTCTTGTGAATAATTTTAATTTATATGCACAAGAATGATTTAAACTTCAAAAATACCATCTTTGGTCAAATAAGTGTTTGAGATATCTGATGTAAAAATAATTTCTACATAGTAAAATTAAGATAAGTTCAGAGGTGTTTTTTATAACCAACATGCTTATGTTACGCGTATTGTAAAAATGAAAAACAGAAATTCAAAACATGCCCAAGGGAGCATCTAATGTTTTTTTTTAATCACACTACCAAACTCCACCAATAGGACTAGCAGGTGATGCCTAGAGTCCATCCTTTTTTACTACAAATGAGGCGATTTGTTTCAACTAGAAATACCTTGGGGCAAATATAAAAATAAACATAAAACACTCACCAAAGCACGAAGTTAATTTTGTTAAAATTAACAATGTCGGCTATTCTGCAATTTTACCATTGTATCTCATACCTTGGGCAATATTATGGAATTATTTATATTAAAATTCATGAGTTAGGCATGTCAGATGTTTAGTTCAAATTTGCACTCCACTTTAAAAGTGAATATTGTTTTAGAGCTCAAATACATATTTTTAAATATAGTCTTGAAAACCTAAAGTTATAATCTCCACATGATTTTTTTAAAATTAACAATATTAAGATTGTAAACCACTTTGGGGAATTTTTTAACATTAAATGCTAGCTTGCAAGATTCGTTTCTTGCCCTATTAAAAGAACTTGAGTAAATAACAATTCAATTTGAAAAGAACAATAACTCATGAAGGTTTTGAGAATTTCAGATTGGTGAGGATTCATTAATAGCAAATAACTGCTTCTAGATGTGGGAAGTTATAATGTTTAGAGACATTATCATACAACATATATCAATCAGTATGTACAGTCTCTCTAAGAAAATAATAACTACTATTAAAACTTCTCACTAAATTTTATTGTATATATGTATGCTTATTTTATTCAAAACTGTCTTAAAGTTAATAAAAAATAAATTAAAGGTTTTCAACATTGTGAGAGTTCTCAGCTCCCATCAAAAATATGTCTTATGTTTAGGAACTTCTTTGCAAAAAAAAAATGTGAATGTACGTATAAATACAGTTTTAATTATCTTTGGAATGGCTTTCCAAACACTTGGCTCTCTAAAGACAGGGAATAAATGAATACCTTTGTCATCCAGAATATCTAGAGTAAAAAACAAAGAGTTTAGCAAATAATATGCTTCAAAAATTGCTGAAAATATAACATATCCCCAAATACTACTCTTACCAGTCTTTGTGCTTAATGATCTCAAACATGAAAATGTTATATTTTAGAAATCAATTGCTAACCATTTGATAATTGTAAGAATTCAAATAATATTATATTAACATGGACAGTTTTGTCAGAATAGGAAGCATATGAAACAATTAGGAAAGCAGAAACTAGATGTGAGAACATAACAAAAAGACCAGGAACCTAAGATCACCTTTGATGATTCATTCTCCTCACAGTTTCGGGTAGATTTGGAGGAACCATAATAGCCATCTAATAGAGAGATGACTTGCTATACTGTCACTACACCGACAATAATCTAAGAAGTATGAATGAGTGATTTTTCCTCTGAGAGAGAAAACTAGAAAATGTACAAAATATGAGGACATTTTAAGCACAGCAGAAACAGTTAACATTAGATGATAGTCTTGGTGTAATATTAAAATAGAAGAGAAAGTCATGTATAGTCTTGGTAATATTAAAATAGAAGAGAAAGTCATGTAATGAGAGTGAAGTCAGATCCTGTCTGACTTCAGATCTTGTCTCCAAAATAGTTTTGGACAACTACTATTAAGAATTCAAAAGCTAAAGAGAAGTGAAGAGATTTATAGAGCAGCATGACAATCTAATTGGAATTGAATGATACAAACCTGATTGAACTCAATTATTTCAATCACATAACTTTCCACACTCTTGTCATAAAGGGATAGGGAATAGTAATGCCAGATAATAGGTAGTATATATAGTTTTATATATAAAATCAGATACTTTCTGGGGAAGATAATTTTTGAAAAGAAACTCACTGATATGTTACTTCAAGTACAAGGTTAACCACTGCATTCACCCCATTCACCAACCAAAAACACAACCTTGTAATAAGGTGGCTTCAGTCTGTAGTCACAAAAGGATGGGATGGTAGACAGGACAACATTTTGACTGCTGATAACTGTGTTTTGGTCAGGAAGTTAGAAGATAGGAGGTAGATAGAACAGAATGTCAATTCATTACATAGAAGACCAAGGAAGCTCAATAGCTAGTAGAGACCAGCTCAATATTGAGATGGGGTAGATTTGGATATCATGATGTATCCCATCTTAAATTGTATCTCTACTTTTTGATAATTATTTTGTATTAGTACATGTTTCCAATACATAATATTTACTTTTATGTAATGAGTAGATACATGTACTTAACAGACCTTAATTCTTTTTAATCCTCTTCCCTATCCTCTCTTTTTTCCTCCTCTATATTTTTCTTCCTCTATATTTTCTCCCTCTATATTTCTATATTTTCTTCCTCTATATCTATCTCCCCTTCTCTTTTCAAAAAAATCTATCTACCTATTTTCTATTATCTTTTATTTTGCTCTTTATTTTGCTCTTTACTTCATGGATATTTTAGGTTTCTTAAATAAGGAAGCCATGTGAAATTTAAGTTTGTGTGTTTGATTTATTTCACTTAACATTATGGTCTTAAGGTGCATCCATTTTCCTACAAATTACTCTAATCTATCTTTCTTTATGCCAAAGCAGCACTCCATTGTTTAATAATACCACATTTTCTTTATCCATTCCTATGATGATGGACATATAGGCCACTTCCAAGATTTAAACATGGATATAAACATGGATATGTAAGTATCTTAGTAATATGATGTCTTTAACACTTTCAGGAAGATACCTAAAAGAGGAATACCTGGGTGGGATGGAATTTTTAGTTTTAGTATTTTGAAAATCTCCATACTGATTTCCCTAGTGCTTGTATCAGTTTACATTCTCATCAACAATATAGAAGCATACCTTTCTCCCCACAACCTTGTCAGAAATTGTTAGTTTAACTTATTGATGATAGTCACTCTTTTTGGAATAAGATTGATTCTTAATGTTGTTTTAATTTGCATTATTCTAATTTTCAGAGATGCTGAACATTTTTGTTCATGTATTTACTGGTCATTTGTAGTTTTTTTGAGAAATGTCTATTCACTTCAGTTGTCCACTTTTTCTAAGACATGGCTCACTATGTAGTTTAGGCTGGCCTTGAACTCACTTTGTAGACCAGGCTGAGCTTTGTAATAAACTTGAAATCCAAGATTGTGATGGCTTCTGGTTTATTTTTATCATCCAGGATAGCTTTTGCTATTCTGAGTCTCTTCTGGTTCCATACAAATTTTAGGTTAGTTTTGCCAAGTTCTGTGAGGGATACTGTTAGTATTTTGATTGGGATTCCCTTAAATAGATATATGAGTTTTTTTAACATGGTCATTTTGACAGTATTGGTTCTGCCTATTTAATAACAGAAGAAATTCTCATTTTCTGATGTTCTATTTATTTATCTTTTTCAAAGTACTGCAATTTTCATTACAGAGGTATTTCATTTCTTTGGTTAGGTTAATTACTAAGTATTTCATTTTTCTTGATGTACTATGAATTACTCTATTATTTTCCTAATTTCCTTCTCAGTCAATTCATTGTTGGTGTGCAGAAGTGCTATTTATTTTTTGTGCATTGATTTTGTACCCTGCTACATTGCTGAATTTGGTTTTCAATTCTATGAATTTTTTGGTGGAAGTTTTTTGGTTTTTCTATGTATGGGATCATGCCATCTGCAAATAGTGATAGTCTGACTTCTTCCTTTCTTATATATATATCCCTTTTATTTCTTTCTCTTTCCTGATTGCTCTGTTTTGTGTCTGTTTTGTACTGTTTTATATTCTGAGGAGGAGGGCAGTCAACATCCTGTCTTGTTCCTGATTTTAGAGGCAAAGGATTCAATTAAGATTTAATATGGGGCAGGGGATTTACCTCAGTGGCAACACACCTGCCTCGCAAGTGCAAGGTCCTGAGTTCAAACCCCGGTACCAAAACCCAAGATTTAATATGATATTGGGAGTAGGTTTGTTATACTGTTATACTTTTATCAGATTGAGATAATTTCCTTTTATACCTATTTTCTTCAGAGTATTTTTTATCATGAGTGGATGTTGGACTTCATCAAAGGCTTTTTCTACATCTATCAAGATGATTATGTGATTTTTTTCTTGCTTTTATGAGACATATTGCATTTATTGACTTGTGTATGTTGAAACATCTTTACATCCCTTGGAGGAAGGCTACTTGGTGTATGATGTATGGTCTTTTTGAAGACTATTTCCTTCTATTTGCCAGTTTCTTGTTGAGTATTCTTGCATACATGTTCGCTACAGAGACTGGCTTATAGTTTTCTTTGTCTGGTTTTGGAACAAGGGTGCACTAGCTTCCAGGAATTATTTGGGAAATACTCCTTCCCTTTTGATTTTTTTTTAAAGAGTTTGACAAGTATTTGCACTATATCTTCCCTGAAGTTCTTATAGAATTCATCGGTAAATACATTGGGTCCTGGGCTTTTCTTAGTTGGTGGTTTCTTTATTATTGCCTCAATAATGGTTTCTTTTTCATTGCCTGTTATTGAATTGAGATTTTTATATCTTCTTGGTTCCATTTTGGTAATTCACATGGATCTAAGAATCTTTCCTTTTTTTTTTCTTTTAGATTTTCTGATTTGTTGGAGTCAAGTTTTCACAGTAGTTACTAATGATCTTCTGGATTTCCAAGATATCTGTTATTCTAATTTCATTGATATGGATCTTTACTTTCTTTTGGTAAATTGGCTATGAGTTTGTCCATTTTGTTTATATCTTTGAGGTACCAGCTCTTCAATTCATTGATTCTTTATAAGAACAGAGTGAAATATAATTGCATTCATTTTCACTCTGAACTAAATGATTTCCTTTTTTATACTAGCTTTGGGTTTGACCTGTTCTTCTTTCTCTAGGGTTAAATCTATTGCTTGTCCCATTTTAAACTGTCACTATTTTTTTCTTTTTTTACCCTGAACTTCAGAAATTCCAAGCTACCTTACTTTCTCAGAATATCACTTTGATTTCCTCTGTAACAACACATACTTATTATAGTATATTCCCTCTACTTAGAATGCTTTTCTTCCTTCCCTGCCTAATAAATACATTCCATTAGACTTAATCATCTGTGAGTCTTTCTCTGATTATTTTGGATTAATATGTACATGTGTGTAGAGAAACAGAGAGATACATAGACACAATGTGTGTGTTCATAAGTTCTCTTATGAAACCATGAGGTTTCTTCAGAGAAAAAGTTGGTTTATTCATATTTGTACATTTTATGCCTCACCATCTATCTGATACATAAATATATCTAAGATGAATAAATAGTTTTTCTCAGTTTATCTTGGTAAAAAGTTCGTACTTTGATATCTAATTCATTTTACCCCTTAATTTATAGATATTTGCATATGAAATCAACAGCTACAAGGTTGAATGAAAAACACCTGCTTCCATTAATATACAGAGGAGAAATAAAGTTCATCTTTTTCATATTCCTCCATAATACAAATATTTTCAGATTGCCATAACCCAGAAGGCCAACTGGTTACATAACTCCCTCCTGCATCAACTAAGCCATGCATTTACAAATAATCCTTACCATACGTATGGGAAAAAGCCTTCTACAAAAGTCTAAATATTTTGTTATAAAAGGAAGGGCCCCATTAAATAAAATTATTAGACTTCTTAAATGGAAAAATAATATGGAAAACTGGATAATGTAACTTAATAAAAAGACTCTATGTAGGCAGGAAGATGCTGCATCTGATAACTTTAAAACTCACCAAATAATGGACATTTTGATTTGGTTCAGAGTGAGTGTGACTTGTAAAACCCACAACTTTATCCAGTAATATTAGAGAGGGAAATAACTTTTAAAAATCTGATTCAGGGGTTATGCATCAGAACAAGCCATGTAAGGCGAAAGAAATGCAGACCCAAGGAGGAAATTTAGAGTAAGATGGTTGTATTACTGTTCACCCCCCTTTCTCTTACTCAAATATTAGCTGGGTTTTTGGTATGTCTCATTTGCTATATATGGTCCTTTTTACAAGTTAACACAGTGACTTTATTTAACCAGAGCATTTACAAACTATCCAGAGAATCCAAGGCTTTTTAAAAGAATATGGCAACAGTTGTTGCTTTATGTATGGATTTGGGATGTGATGCCATTTCACATGTGATGTTCTTTTAGGGAACAGAAAAGATTCTCTAAAATCAGGATTGATTTTTTTGCAATAAAGTGCTAATCCAGGAGATGTATGCTCCAAAGTGGTAAAATCTCATATACTCTTTCTAGAAGGGGAGCTGGAATCCTTCAAACAAGCAAATAAGCCTCACTTTCTTATTTACATTACCCATTCAGCAAAGAAGCCATAGTTAAACCTAAAAGCCTTCTCAACACTGTGTGGGTGTGTGTTTGTGTGTGTGTGTGTGTGTGTGTGTGTGACATCTGATAGTAAAGAAAGAACTGCCAGGCTAGGGATTTAGCTCAGTGGTTCTGCTGCCTGCCTTGCAAGCGTAAGGTCCCAAATTCAATCCCCGGTTCCAAAAAAAAAGAAAGAAAGAAAGAACTGTCTAGAAAAGTGTAGAGAAAATCTTCAGAGACGAACATATGACTACACCCATGAACTGAAGATGTGACAAGCTGATGAATTCTGATTTCATCAACTGAGAGGCTTCAGTAAACTCATGCACACATGTAAGGACAGGCAAAGTGGTCCGAGG
Organism: Heterocephalus glaber; assembly: GCF_053883595.1. Taxonomy (NCBI): domain Eukaryota; kingdom Metazoa; phylum Chordata; class Mammalia; order Rodentia; family Bathyergidae; genus Heterocephalus; species Heterocephalus glaber. The sequence continues at coordinate 11,527,268 of NW_028258308.1, read as the reverse complement.
AATTAGTACTAACAATCACACACATACTTTGGATGAGAACACAATAAGAGTGAAATAGAAAAAAGTATTCCCACTTATAGTGGAAGACTACATACAGGTTTTTTCTGTTTTAGCCTAGGATCTGGTCATAAAAAGTAAAAATCTCTTGGAAATTCATAAGTACAGTGGGCCTGAGGCTTCAATTTCAAATATATACTGGGATTCATACTCCAAGAAGTCAAACGTAAGTTCTGTCTCAGTTGCTCAGGTACCAGCAGCAGCTGAAAAGCACACCCAGCAAAAAAATCTCTGTTCAGGAACATGCCCTCTTCACAACCCGCAAAGGTTTTCTTTAAATAAAATCTCACCAAAGATTTTCTCCCACTAACTCTACAGAATTCAACCAAACATAAATGTGTATGTGAAAAACTGGAGTTCAACATGTGTGAATCAGCTGACTCACAAGTTAACAGTAAAAAATATTTAAGAGCTAAAGACAGTAGAACTATCAGATATAGATAGAGTTCAAAGTTATTTATCAAAAACATAAATATCCAAGATCAAGAGACTATAAAAATACAGGTACTTTAAATAAAAGAGAACTCTGAATATTAAAAAATATAGTAATAGTCAAAACATTATTGAATGGGGTAAATAATTGGAGCTCACAAGAAAAATGGTTAATTTGAATATTAATCTAAGAATATTATTCATAATTAAGCAAAAAATAAAAGTAGACAGAATATATGAAAGTGGAATATATCCATATATATATACACATATATATATACACATATATGTGTATATATACACACATATATATATACACACATATGTTAAAATAAAAAAATAATGTATGGTTAAATAAGGTTTTAAAATTGAAAGAGAAGGGGATGAGGCAGACATAATACTGAAAAGGAGACTTGGAGAATTTTACTCACATAGTAGAAATATGACTCCTCAGATTCAGTAGTACAAAACACCTCATAAGAAGTAAAATAAAATAAATTCAGAGGTCAATAGATAAATATTCAATAGAAGAAGAACTTGAAGGTAGTAAAAGGTAAAGCAGATTATTTTCAAAGAAGTGCTATTTAGATTAATGCCAGATCAAACAGCCAAAACAAACCACAAAGACAATGAAAAAGATATAATCAATGTATTGAGAAAGAAAAGATCAATTAGCTGGCCATACCCAGGTAAACAGAAGGGGCTCCATTTTCAGACAAGGGCTCCATTTTCAGACTGGAATTTACTAAAAGTATTTTTTTACTAAAAGTATCTCTTGCTGAATATTCTAAAAAATAATTCATTTCTGCTATAAGACAAGTCATTGGAACCTCATATGGAATGTCTGAAATACAAAAAGAAATGACAAAGACAACAGAGAGAAAGCCAGAAACATTAACTATTTAACAGTAGCAATATAAATAAAAATTGACAATAGTTTTATAACCACAGAAAAAGTAGAATTCAAATATGTTAATTGATTGTTAGATAAAAGAAAAATTGTGAGAGTAACGCAGTTAAAGTTCTGTTTTCTGATACAGCAGGCATTAATGCTACATGTTAAGGCAAGAAAACATATGTCTTGGTCTCTTTTCTGTAGCAATTAACCCAATATCACAGACTGGGTGAATTATAAAGAAGGAGGCTTATTTCGGATCATGGTTCTGGTCAAAGATTGAGGGATCACATCTGGTAATGGCCTATTTGGCCAATAGAGTCCTGAGCCAGTGCAGAGTGCCACATGGTGGGAAGGAAGGCATGGAAAGTGTGTGTGTGTGTGTGTGTGTGTGTGTATGTGTGTGTGTGTTCTAGGGTGCCTCATCCTGATGACCTTAGTTAATTCTAATCACACTCCAAAAGTTCCATCTCTAAATACAATAGTTAGATTAGTTTTCCAGCTTCTTAAAAACTCACCTTCTTAATAGGGATTAAATTTCAATATGTGTGCCCTTGGGGTACATAATTAGCCCATATCCAAACCATAGCAAGGTTTGAAAATTTTGTGATTATTCGCTAAATAAAAATAAGAATATTAATTCTAAATAAGTAAAAGAAATAAAGGATTAAGTAAAATTTTGTGTGTTCTTATATCAAGTAGAAAAGAAAAAAATGACAGGGAAAAATATTAGTGAATGTAAATAAAGTAAATCATAAAAAATAAAGGTAAACATATCAGTATATTAAATAAATATAAAAACATAGATTATATGGATTTTAAAGCACAGATTATCAGACGGGATTTTTTTTTACAACAATACAATATTTGTAAGCTAGATGGTCTTGCGTGATTCCTTCACAGGAAGTTCCAGAACTGACAACTCTAACGCATGATGGCTAAAATCAGTTCAGAGATCCCTTGGGCAGAGCATTGGGGAAATTCACTACAAAGTAGCTTGAGGGATTCCCTATGGTAATGGATATTTTCAGTACCATTATTGAGGTCATGGTTATGTGTGTACATTTGTCAAAATTCATTCCATTATACATTTTCAATGGACACATCTCTTTCCATAAATTATAGTGCAACAAAAATGATTTTTAAAATCCAGTATGAGCTAAGCATGGTGGCATATGCCTGTCATATCAGCACTCAGGAAGCTGAGGCAGGAGGATTGCCATGAATTTGAGACCAGCCTGAGCTACATAGTGAGTTCAAGGCCAATCTGAACTACAAAGTGAGACTCAGTCTCAAAAAACAAACAAACCAACAAACAAACTCCAAACAAATAAAAATCCAGTACGATCAACTTTCCAAAAATATCTGACAGTGGAATAAAAAAAAACTTCAACAAATTAATCACTGTTATTTGATGAATTATGCCCCCCCATGTCATATCTTGAGGTCCTAACCCCAAGTGCTTCAGAATATACCAATATTTAGAAATAAATCTTTTTTTTTTTTTTTTGGTACTGGGGATCGAACTCAGGTCCTTCCGCTGCACAGCAGGTGGCGAAACCACTGAGCTAAATCCCCAGCCCTTAGAAATAAATCTTTAAAGAGTAATTAAATTGAAACAAAGCTTTTGGGATGGGGTCTTTATCCAGTATAATTGGTGCCATTGAAAAAAGATAGAAACACCTGGATGGCCACAAATAGAAAAAAATGCAACTTGAGGGAGAAGATGGCTTTCTGCAAGCCATGGAGAGAGGTCTCAGAAGACACTAAATCTGCTGATATCTTGCTCTTGGGACTCTCAGTGTCTCAAACTGTGACAAAATGGATTTCTGTTGTCTCAGCTGGGAAATGTACAGTATTTTGTTATTGTAGCTTCAGCAGACAAATACAACCACATTTAGAGAGTAAACATACTAATCATAAAGGCATTATTGTAGATACATTAAATCATAGGTTGAAATTCAATATCACTACATAACATTTAAAAAGAAAAGTGTTATAAAATAGAAATGGAAGATTACTAAAGCTAATTATAGTATTTTTCAAAAATCTTCATCAAATATAGTACATCCTAGTGAAACTAGAAATTCTTCCTTTAAAAAGTCAGGAACAAATGGGGATGGTAAATCACTACTTTAAAACAATGTACTAGTTTCTAAGTAGGAAAGTAAAAAGAAGAAAAGAAGAAAATCGTAGACATTGGAAATATAAAAGGAAGACTCATTTGCATATGTTATGATTATCTATATGGAAGCCTAAAAGTATTACCAAACTTTTTGGATAAAATGTGAGCAAATTCAGCAAGTTTGATGATAAAAACATTGTAAGAAATCAATTGGTATCCTATAAAATAGCAACAATGAAGACAAATTTTTAAAAATTCAACTTTATAATAGCAGAGAAAACTATAACATATTCATTTAAAATAGAGCAAAGATATACAGCTTCTTTGTGAAATTCTAAATATATCAAGATATACACTATGTATACAAATTGAAGACTCAAAATTAGAAAGATGTCAAATGTTCTCCAACTGATTGCTAGTGCCCCAAATTATTTTCAACATTTTAAAAGGTCATCTGTATTTATTTTGGAGAAATGTGAAAATTTTATTTTGAAATGTTTATGAAAATTTTAAGGCCAAAAATGGCTAAGATATTCTTTGAAAATATCTCTGTGAGAGAGGAAATGATTCCTAGCAGTTGTATTTTAAAATCACTATAAATAAAGTAATGTGAACCTGTATAATGATTTAAAAAAATTTGAACTCAAAGATCTTCAGAAATGAAGCCAAATCTTTTTTGAAACTTCATATCAAATAGATTTATTATAAATCAATTGTGAATAGAAGATTTTTCAATAAATAGTTATGAGCTAAATGGTTTGTCATGGGGAAAATGAAATGAATTTAGATGCCAGCTTCAGGCTATACACAAAAATAAATTTTAGATGCAATAAAGATACATATGGGACCAGGGATTTAGCTCAGTGGTTCCACCACCTGCCTCACAAACGTAATTTCCTGAGTTTGATCCCCAGTACCAAAAATAATAAATAAATAAATAGTAAAAAAATAAAGATACATATGTAAAGAGCATTTCTGTAAAACTTTTAGAAAACTGTGCAAAACTACATTTATGATTTCAAGATTGGAATTTTTATGTAAGAGGAAAATGCACAAAGAAATATGAAATATAAATTTCCATTAAAAATCATCTTTTAAAAAGTGAAAAAGAAGCTACAAACTGGAAGAAGATATTTCCAATTCATGCAACTAAAATATGTATTCGATACATTTCTTAAATTCTCTAAATTGATAAGAAAAACAACCCAGTACAAAATAGTCAATAAAATGAACAGAATATTCACAAAAAGGCAAGTATATATCAAGCACATTAGAAAGTTTTTAAAAACACATTTGTAACCACAAAAATTGTAATTATAACAAAAATGGGGTACTGCATAATTGTTTAGATTCGCCAATACTTAAACTTCACAAAATTTTCTAAATCTTTGGTTCAAAACCTTTCATAAGTTCATATTACCAAATATTGTCAGAATTATGAAGAAATAAAAACTCCTACAAACTGCTGTGTAAATTAATCCAACCTTTTGGAAGACATGTTTGAGTATGAAACTCCACAATCATTTACACATCATATATAAATAGGAAACACACTCAAGCCACTAGACTATATTTTATTTAAAAGCACATATGAATGACGCTTTCCTAAAAAAGTGAAACATTAGACAATTACAAGATATTAATAGAGTCACTCAGCTGGTAAATGATGGAACAATGATTTAAACCCAAAATCTGACTCTGGTTTCCATCCTAGCCATTCCACTGATACGTAATATATTAATAGCATGAAACACTTCATGGCCATTAAAGATCATCTACCTCTGTTTAAAAAATTAAATGAGTTCTAATTTACATTATTACATAGAGAATTGATACTAATAAATGTAAATAATCTAATGGGATCTACAGGTAATATATTAGAACTAATAGTTAGGAAATTTGTTATCTATGTGGCCAAATACCACTTTCACTTCTATACATCACAATTAAAAACGAAATTTTTAAAAGATACCAGTCATAAGACTATACACACACAAAAAAAATCAAACATATAGCCTTAGCTTTAAACTACACAAATATTGAAAGAAATTGATAAATTATAAATAAATATGTATGTATAAATATACATATACATCACAAAATAAAGGACTGTAAGTTAGAACACATTAAATTTTAAAAATTATACTTACCAGAGGACACCATTAAGAGAGTACAAATCAAGCCACATCATGTGACAAGACATTTGAAAAACATATAAACAAATTACATATATACGGAATAAATAATTCTTTCAAATGAATGAGAAAAGATACAGCTTAATCATAAAATGGGCAAACTACTAAGTATGTGAAAGAGGCTCACCCTCATTAATACCACTCTTGATCTTAGCCAAAAAGGCTGAGAAGTGATCATCTTCATTAAAAATCTGCAAATTTGAAAAGCTCAATGAGACACTGTTGAACATGTATCAGAAAAGCTAAAATTAACAGATTTATTACTAAGTTTTTGGTGAATATTTGAAGTAATAGGAACTCTCATAAAGGGATGGTGGGTGTGTAAACAGGCACAAACACATTGCAAAATAGACCTACTAGAGTTGATCTATGACCCAGAAGTTCTTTTTCTATTATATATTGAAAAACATTGCATGTACATTTGTACCTAAAGACATTTCAAAATATTGAGAAGCTTTATGTATTAAAGCATCAGACCAAAAACAAAATCTGTCAACACTGAAGTGAACAAATAGCCTATGGTATGTTCATATAAATGAAATACCATACAGTAATGAAATGAATGAACTTTAGTGACACACTCAAACATCATCTCACAAACATAATTTTGTGGAGAAAAAGGGCCTGACAAAAAAAAATTTCAAGCATAAAGAGCCAAACACAAATGGATATGATTCTAGTTATGTAAACTCAGAATCAGGCAAAAGAAATTACCAATGATATTACAAATCCGAAATGAGGAGGGAAGAATAACATTGGAGGGGGTTACATCTTGTATCTAGATGTCCCCCCAAAGCCTCATTCGGTCGTGGGTGGAGCTTTCTGGAGGTGGTTGTATCTAGACTGTATGATGCTTGGATTTAGGATGTGATGTTGGGATTGACTCATGGTGCCATGCTAGGATTAAGGGTGTCCCACCCTAGGTATGAGTGCTACCCATCCTAAGGGTGGGTAGCTTAGATAGAATATAAAGGATAGAAAGAGGGTTGCCATGGTCATCCCTTGTGGCTTGCTGCTTGCTATTTCACTGTTTCACTGCCTTCTGTCTGCCATGAACTGTTTCTTCTTTGTGATGCCCCTCTACCATGTCACCCTGCCTTGGAGCCAGTCAATTGTGGACAGAAACCTCTATAAACTATGAGGTACAATAAGCCTTTCTTCCTCTAACTTTGGGTGTTGGGTATCTTGTCTCAGCAATGAGAAAAGTAACTCAGACATGGGGGAAGCAAGGGGAGGTAGTTTGGGGTTTGGGCCATGTTTTAATTTTTTACCTAGAATGTGGTTATACTGGTATTAACTTTAATAACTTTGGGGTTAAATATTTATATTCTGTACACATGTATGTGTACACATCATAGTATAACATAAAATATTTAATAAAATAATATTCAAGGGAGAAATGTATATTTTTATCTGCATTCTTAGGCATAGTTGATCTAGACATATTGCATAAATGAAAATGATCAGATTTGAGAATAATGTAGATAAAGGACATATACAGTAAAGGAGTATATACACTAGAGGGTGCTGGATTATTTTTGACTGCCAATGAGTTAGGAAGTCATTCTTAAATTTAGGTCATTTCCTATTTTGCATCTCAAGCTAGAAAACCTGTCTGTCCAGTTTTAATGGCCATATTATGTTGGTTTCTAATTTAGTCTTACCAATCATCTTGGTGAATCTTTTAACTATCTGAGATACATTTACATACACTGCAAGAAACAGAAAGAACTTAGCATTTACGATACAAGTTTTCTAGAATAAATGCTCTAAGACAAAGTATGGGGAAAGGAGCTTCTCTTGTTTTTAATGGAGAGAATTAAACCTCTTATTTGTATCTGTTCTTAGCACTTGCAACTTAAAACCTTTTGAAGAGGGAAACTGTCTTCAATATAATCTCATATATTTTTATATTACTGCATATACTGTTCATCACACACATTTACATATTTCTATTTGTACATCCGTTTTTATTTTTTAAAAATATTGGACTAAAAGAGAAATGTTAATTCAGCTCAGAAATAGAGAGTTCAAAAAAGAACTTCAGTTTAATTAATTCTAGTGCAGTATCTATTAATAACCACAACTATTTTTTCCCAATCAAATGGCAATATTAAATCAGACTAAATTCCTAGTAATAATTCAAAAATAAATTAATACTTGTTAATTTAACAAATAACTATAATGAACCACAGGGTTGGAGAAGGGTGAGATTTTGGTTTGTGTCTACAATAGCATCTCTAAATTTATCATCACTATATTTAAATAGCATTTTAATATTTTGAAACTCAGCATCTCCATTTTAAAAATACAGTAAGTCTAATTGCCAGCCTCATCAGGGTCTTACCTGCCTGATTAAACCTTATTGAAAGGTCTAGTGGGGGATTTCCAAGCTGCTCAGTTGTCTAATAAGCTTGTTTTAAGTGATTCCCCTTGCAATACAAGCAATTCAAAGACATAAGGGACCTAGTTATGAGATAGTATTAAAAACCATCTAGTGAGCTTCTTAATTAAAAGCAAGGATCTACACTACAGTCAAGATATTAATAATTTTTAAAACATTGTCACTACCATTTCACTTCAAAACTCAATAATGCATACTTAAAATGTGAACATTTTTATGGCTATGTATTTTATCAATATTCTCAAAGAAACCTTGTGAAGTACAGTTCTTTACATAATTAGGGACAGCCAAAACGCTGATAAAAATGAGTAAAGTAAGTGAAAATAAACAAATTCTTTTCCCTTTCTTCACCTATGATGGCATTTAAACAATAACAAACAAACAAAAATGAATGGAAAATACAGTACAGCCAACTATTACACCAAATATCTATTCAATTTGCTCCTATCATTTCTTATGTATGATATTCCTATGCCCATCTAAATCCTATACATCCTTAAAATGTCAAATTTAAATCCCACCTCCTCTAGGTAAGTTTCTGCACTTGCTCCAAACCATGGAATATATTCTCTGGAATGATACCCAAAGATTAGTCTAAACTTCACAGTTTAGGAATCACTGTCTATAGTCTTGCATTGTTCTGTAATGGTCTTGATTTCAAAAATAGGTTTAAAATTCCTAAAAACCTTTTCTTAATCATCTCTTCAGAGGTGAGGTATTTCAAATTGATCTAATCCTCTAAACATCATTATAATATTTTATTAAACTTAAATCTTCTCCATTCCTTTTCTGTTGGGCTTTAACAACAGTCACAGAAATGCTGCTATTTTGTCCATTGATTGAAATTTCATGTTTGTTTTTAGAGTAGGACCAAACATAAAAGAAAAATTCAGCTTTGCATTTCATCTTATTTTCAACTTGCATAGATATTTAACTATTCATTTACATTATTTTTGTTGGGTTTTTTGTTTTTGCTTGTTTGTTTGCTATTGCATTTTGTTTTTGTTTCTCAAGTATATTAATTTTTAGTGAATACTTAATTCTTTTATGGTTGTGGTTCCAATGATCAAAAGTCACTTTATAATCATTCCACTCACTAAAATTCACTTCTCATAGAATGTCAAAGGGAACCATTCATATTGGTAAACTGAATAAAAACCAAGCTATCAAGATCAGACAAAATGCATTTGAGGAGCCTGAAAAACTTCGAAGAACATTAGGGGAAAGGTTAATGAAAATGTATAAATCAGCCATTGTGAAGGATTATTGTTAACAGAGCAATGAAACTGCCAAAAGAATGATCAGAGTCTCAGCCTCCCCTCTCTGGTTATGAAAATATGAGTCCAGACAGGGACAGACTGCCATACACTTCTCAGCAATCAGTAGGATCTGTCAAAGCAGCAAATCTCTATTTCCTAGGCCCAGAATCTGAATGCAGTCTTGATTTCCTAGCTCTCTTCCTTTACTCAATCTTTCCCTCTATCCCTTGCTTCAAGTTTCAACAGGGAATCAGGTTTCCCACCCTCAATCACCATGAAGGTCTTACATGAATCATCTCTTGAAAATTGATGCTTTCTTTGGAGAAGTGGGCTGTTTTTCAATTACGATACAGGAATAAAATTTTGCCCTAAAGACTAGTATCAACATCACCACCACTACCATCACCACCACTGCTCTTAAATGAAAGGTTAAGCAGTCACATAAGATGGTTGGTACATGATTTCTAAATGTCTTCTATCTACTTTTTACTTGTGTGTGTGTGTGTGTGTGTGTGTGTGTGTGTGCCTATGCCTATTCGCTTGCATGTGTACTGCTAGGGACGGAACCCAGAGCTGGTGAATGCTAGACAATGTTCTGCCACTGAGCTACATTCCCAGCCCTCATATTTTATGTGTAAAAGAATCCCAGCATAGATGATAGATAGATAGATAGATAGATAGATAGATAGATAGATAGATAGATGATAGATAGATAGACATAGATAGAGATAGAGATAATTTTTTAAATTTTTATTAGTACATGTTTGTGAGATGAAGAAGAGTTGTTGTAGGGAGCAGGGAGGGAGGAGACAGGAAGAGGACAAACAAAAAAGAATTGAGATGAGTTATGTACATGTATAACTCCCAAGGATGAACCTACATTTTATTTTTAAATTCTAATGGTAATATTCATGTGTATAAACCACTATAGAAATAAATACTGATGAAATCTGCAACAATTCATGTGGATTAGTCACAAAGTACATGTCAGAATTCTACTTAGCAAATATAAATAGAATGCTATTCAAAATGTCAGATCATCAAGGATACAGAGACTATCAAAAAATGTTACCACCTCCAAAAAACCTCCTAGTCTGGTATAGCAGACTATATAGAGAACTAACTATCTAATGCAGTGATAAACCCACATACTAGGTAAGAAGTGAATACAAAGGGATTAACCAAGAGAAATTGAGAGAATGAGGAAAAACTTGCTGGAAAGGGAAATAGCACAACTGAGTTTTGAAACATTAGTAGGTGAATACAGGAAGTTAGATCTTTCAAGAAGAAAAGAAAGGATACATAAAAAATAATTCAGAGGTTAAGAAACAGCTGTAAGAATGCTTTGGATTATTAACACAATGCAAAGTTTTGATGCTTCTCTGAATTGCTGGATTTACCATTCAATTTCACTCTGAGACTACTGAAAGGACTAGACACACCTGGATATAAATCCCTTAAATTATCAGGGCTTAAGTTTTTTTCCCAGGATCTACTTAAGATAATCAGAATCCAGTTTTTCAAGAATGGAGGCATGCAGAAGAAAACAGCTAATCTGTAAATGAACTTTTGATATCACAAATTCAAAATTCCCTCAGTAGAACCACTGTAATTCTCCCCAAAATGAATCATGCATCCTGATCTCATTGCCAATAAGCCTCATAGTAAAGCTCTTTATACAAAAATTCATGCCATAGCATTAGCTTCTATATGCTACAAACAGTAAACCCTTGCTTGGCATCACTATTTTGCAAAAAAATAGAAGGGAAAAGTTAAGAAGAAAATTACTCTCCTGCTAATTATTAAGTCACAAGTAAATGAAGTTAAAATTTGTTACACTTACAGACAATTCTAGAAACATTCTCTCCCTAGCACACAATTAAATATTATCTTGAAACAAACACAAAATTGTTTTTAAAAGTGAATAACTTTTTTTCCCTAAAACTTTGTACTTCATTAAATCTTTTGTCCTACAAAGATTCTAATGTACAGGCTTTGTTTTTTTTCCTTGGAAAAAACATCTCACTTGAATTTGATTTGTATATGAATGAAACTTTCAACATGCTAATTTTCTGGTTAATATTCCCCTTTGGCACATACCAGCAAAGGATAATTGGCAGTAATGTGATTTAAACTTACTTGAATTTGTAGCTGTTAATTGAACCTTCACTTTTAGTAACTCTGTATCACAGCATAGAAATAAATTTATTCACATAAGATGTTCCCAAATCTCCTCCTGAAGAGATAACCATCAGACTAGGAAAGTTTCAGTATTCTCCCTCCCATCTGGAATCAAGGGGATCAACTCTAAATAACCTTTAGTATTATCTTCTAATCTCATGATTTGATAATTACGGAATGGGCTACTTACCTATTTATCTCTCAAAGAAAGGAGGGCACAGCACAAAGCAAGGAGAAGTCATTAATCCAAGGAGGGGGCTTTGAACTAATTTCAGTGAATGATGAACATAGTCAAGAGGTGATTTTAAATTGTAATGATGAAGAAAGCAATCAGCTGATGCAGATTTTAGAAGGTGTGCTAGGAACAATAATGAGAAAAGAGGATACTTAATCACATTCACAAAAGAATTATAGGAATACATAATTAAAGCAATGATAATGAGTAATAAAACTCTTGGTGAGATATCTTTCAAATATTACAAAAAGTAGAGTAAAAAGCAAAAAGCCACTGTCTTCCATGTGTTAAATAAAGGTTATAGAGGACATTTGTTTTGACCAAACTCCTGCAACAGGACCAAAAAACTAAACCAAAATGAAGTCACTCATGCTCATGTTTCACTGATAGCCAAAACTAGGTTGTTTATCTGACCATCCAAGAAAAAAGAAATCAGCAGAGAATGACAGAGATTCAGTAAACAAATCTCCATGAAGACCAGTTTTGGCATGCATGATAAGAAAGTCACCTCTACTTTAACTTTTACAAGAAAAGTAACTTTGAATGACCAATTGTTTTCTGTTTTTGCTTAGCCCTTTCCTGTAGATTAAACCAACATCCTCTCCTTTACTCTGTTTTTATAGACTAAGGTGTTGTCCAATTCTAGAGTCACTTATAAACAGAAGCCAATTAAATCTTAAGCTAAATTTATTGTAACTTTGTCTTTGGATGTGTTCTGCTATATTTTTTGCATGAAAGATCAAGAAAACTATTAGTGAACATGAAGAAACCTAAGGGCCATTGGCCACTGGTTATGTGATAAAGGCCATTGGTTATGTGATAAAGGGATTTAACAAACTGTCAGCATGTACAGTGTGTAAAGACAAAAACGAAAAAGGACAACAATTTAGTATTTTAATATATTCTAAGAATAGAGGACTAACACCCGGGATTTAATACATTCAGTTGAAAGTGCAGGAAAAGTAAATGTCCTTGGAAAATGCAAATGTTAGCTTGGAGAAACAATAGAAAAGATATTGATTAGAGCAGAAAGAAGAATAGGTGAATTTGTAAATAGAAGCATTACTTGATTCTCAAACAGAATCATAAAATGAATGAAATACTCTACAGGAAATCAGTTTGGCAAAAGAATAAATTCTCTAAAATCAAATCTTGAAATAATTTTATACAAAATGAAAGTAAGGACAAATTAAAAGTAAAGTTTATAAGCATCCAGAGACAAAATCTAATGGCATAATGTATGCAATGATCAGTAAAATGCAAAGAAAATTATAGATAGAATAATAGTTGTAATGATAGATCATAGTATCATATATTTATAAGTATATATATATACAAAAAACTATTTTATCATTTTTGATGGATGACATATGCATATGCATTTTTAGTCCTTTTTAAAATCAGTTTTAATCTTATTTTTTATTACTCAATGACTCCAATAAAATACTCGACATATTTTTTATATTTGTGTGAGAATCATGATCATATCTTTAAAAAGTTTAGCTTATTTTTACATATCTATAATAAATTAAGTACATGGAATAAGTGGCAATATGCAAGAAAAATAAAATGGCATGTTTGTATGTACTTACATATGTAATATGTATGTTTTATATTACTACATAGAGAGATATATATTGCATATTCAAGGGATAATATTCATGGTGTCCATCAGATGTCATGTACTCTTCTGAGTGCTTACACATTAACTTACTTAATCCTTTCAATTACCCTACAAAACAGGCTTGATAAGAATATGGCTGCATACTACAGATGGGGAAACAGAAACACAAGCTGGGATGCTCACACAAATAGTGGCAAAGCTAAGACTCTGAGCCCAGGACACTAGGAACCAATAGCTTTGCCCTTAATTTTACCCAGTACTCTAAATTGCTTTCCATGAAATCATACAAAATTTACTTCAAAGAAAATTGAAAAATATTTTTAAATAAATAAAAGAAAAAACCAGAATGTTATATTTTAGATTGTATTTTCTTTCCTCTTTCCAAAAGAAATTAAATGTGATCACAGGCCTCACATAAACTTCAGAATTGACACCAAACAATTGCAAACAGTAGCTAAACAGGTGAGGGACTACTTAGTCAAGCTACAAGCTTACAAGTAATCGAGTCTTGATAAAATCGACCCTAGAGCACTAGAAACTACTGATTAAATCTCAGTGCCATTACCTATTATATTTAAAGACTCATAGAGGAATGATAAGACCCCAGATGTCTGAGCAAATACAAACACATCATCCACTTTACAAAAACAAATAAATTACATGATTGCTAGGAATTAAACACTAATAAACTCAAGGAAGTTTCTGGAAATGTTCTGCAGCAATAAATGAAGGAATCAGTGCCCTAAACTTGCACAAATATGGGATGGTGGGTATGAATGAATATAGATCATCAAAAGAGATAACAGCTCCCAAAAGCACTAACAATCTCTTTTATGGAAGCAAAAATTATTTGTAAATGTACTGGAGGTTGTTGAAGAGGACAGGTGGAACAAATATAGGTGAAATGTTTAAAGATATTTCCAGTATTTCCTCACAAATCAGATCCCTTGGCAAATCTTATGTTTTCAACTCCTTATACGTGCTTATAAAACTGATAACTAAAACTTAAAAGTATCAGAACCGGGCCGGGGATTTAGCTCAGTGGTTCCGGCGCCCGCCGCGCAAGCGCAAGGTCCCAAATTGGATCCCTGGTACCAAAAAAAAAAGTATCAAAACCATGTCACTATACACAGGTAGTACTATTTTATCTCACAATGAACATGCAACTTAATTAGATAGAGTCTGACAATTAATACAAGTTTCAAGTCTGTATCTTTCCTGGTGATATTACAGCTCAGCCAATAAGGGCTTCTATATCTCTAGCTATATCTCTATCATCACTGTTTTTTTTCATTATTTTAAGTAGAACAGTTTATTGTTAATCAAAAATATATCCTTTCCAGAGTTTCCTTCCAGATTCCTTTTGCCCAAGTTTAAACTCCCCTACTTTTTTTCCCCAATAAATTCAGCCTTTCCTCCATAAATAACAGCGCATTTGTACATCAAATACAGCTTTCCACTCAGTTCTGAACTTGATATAGCATGGGAGGTTCAGGGAACATAACATTTACACCGTTGATATCAATGTATCTGAAGAACATTTTTAAAAGTCTGTCAATGAAATTGTGGGAAACAAATCAGAGATTGTTTTTCTTTTCTAAGAATTCAGTTTTATTGAATCTTTTTTGGTGTACTAAAAGGGTTTTGGAAGGAAGTTCCTCTGTTTCCATTATCCATGAAACAATATTTTATTAATCAATTCATGTCCTATTGATAAATTACATTTTCAAATTGTTTATTACTGCTTGCCATTTTCAAATCCCGATATTTACACTTTGCTAGATTTTACTTTGGGAAAGGCAACAGATTAAACAAATAAATGCAGTTAGCTTTATTCATCTGTCAATTTAAGTCTATTTAAATCAGGAGAGAGATGTCCAAAGTTATCTGAAAATGCAACCAAACTGAATGCGATGTGTGGTATTCACTAAACAGAAGATTCACTGAAAGACTTTTCTTGTGATAAATGTAGCTAATGGTTATATGATTGTTTGGGTTTGTTTGTTTGTTTTCTAAACAAAGGAACAAATTGGGATGGAGAGATTAGGTAGAAGATTTTGGCAATTACAAGAAGGGATATCTGATGAGAATACAGAAAACCCACACACATTTAAAGATCACATGCACAAACATTAACAAAAATACAGAATACTCAAGCCATTTAGAATATATTAATACACTGAGTCCTCAGTATCCATGGGGAATTGGCTCCAAGACCCCTTTGTATACACATCCATGCCACGGTGGGATTGTGAAAAGTGCACATTTTTCCAGCTATACTTTACTACTTCAGAATCTCTTTTGGGGCTGAGGAAATTGCCATAGGTGGGTTTATGCACACAGAAGTTTGAGGATGATGGAGATTGTGTTGCAATGTTTCCAGAGGTTGTGCCAGTCTATTATTTCGATCAAATTCTGTTCTGTGAAATGCTGTATTAAATTTTTAGTAACAGTGCCACAACATTGTACCTAGAGAACTGAATTTTTGCCAAGATATACACACATGCAATTGAACACATTAACATGGTAATTGGAATTTTTAATAGTGATTATTATAATTACAGATTGGAGAATATCTACTCCAATAAAATAATAATTTCAGCATTGTATAATTAATACTATGCTACTTTTTATAATTATACATTTATAAATGTATAATTATAAATATGGTCAGTGAATCTTGAGGCATCTCCTGCTTCTTGAGAATAAACACTTGTCATTGGATACATGTGATAACACTAGATGCATAGGGATGTTCACATTTTTCACTCAGTTATTCATCAAACTTCTTTATCTGTAGCCAGACACCAGCCTCGTATCAAATTGCTGAGGGAGCAGAAAAGAGAATCAAATTGAATTTTCAGTAAGAATGATAGTATGCTAGATTTTTCATTTAGAATCCATATTATACCACAAAGTTCAAATAAAAAAGACTAAAGTCAAGTATTTCTACTACCTTAAATGATAATTATACTTCAATGAAAGTTAAGATAGATCTCCGTACTTGAAAATGTCATGTAATAAAATTCAGGGGCAAATACTGGTGGCAGTTTGTACTTCTATAATGATCTTAGGTTTTGTAAAACCTTTCACCTATTTCTCTTCACTCTAACTTTTTTCTGTATATTACAGAGGTAGAGTGATACTGATGTGCTGGAACTATCGAGTTTGGCTAGAAAAAAAAAAAACTAGTAGCTAAATGTTTGGAAATTTTGTGAGCTCCTTAAGACACTGGTAGCTTAAAACTGGTCAGAGTGGGAGTATTTACATCACAAAAACCAGTCTTGTGACAAATCATGACTTTTTTCTTTAAGAGCTGGTTCACTAGCACATCCCTGCTGCAGAATTGAGACAGTACTTCAAGGTTTGCAGGATATAAGCTATAATCTTTAGTCTGTATTCACTACTGCATGAATTCAGATAAACTCCAAACTTTAACTTCTGCCTGGTAGGGACAAAATTTCCAATTTTGGTTAAGATTAACTTTTTTTCTTTTTTTTTTTTTGGTACAAGGGATCAAACTTGGGACCATGCCCTTGCGAGGCAGGAAGCAGAACCACTGAGCTAAATCCCCAGCCCTAAGATTAACTTGATATAAAATAACTTTAGGTTAAAGCACTTGATCACTTTCAAATGATACCTAGTATATTATGCTACCCTTGTAAATTGTACCTCTTGTTTTTAATGTAATAAATATTTTGCTGAAATTAAAATTACCAAGAGCTGTATTATCAAGAAGTTTTCAGACGGTAGCACTAACTCCTTCAAAGGATTATTTAAAATGTCAGACTTCTTATGCAATTACAAAGTAACAAGGTCAGAAAACAATTATTGAAAGAGAAACATTTCAATAAAGCCAACATTTTTTAAAAACTTTCAAACAGAGGTCATGATTTAAATATTTTAATTACAAAATAATCAAATATCAATACTTACTGTTTTCATTTTCCCTAAGAAATTATATCTTCTTTATCATGTGAGTAGTGGTTAAGCTGATTATTACTTCCTAGGTAATTTTTCTTTTTTTTTTTTAGTACTGGGGATTGAACTTGGGTCTTTGAGCTTGCAAGGCAAGCAACAGAACCACTGAGCTAAATCCCCAGCTGTCCTGAGTAAATTTTTAAGAACTTAAACTTGACATCACAAGTGTTGTTAATAATTTTTAAGTAGAAGTTTTTGAAAAGTACATGAGTGTACTCACAGCTCCATGTTATGTTCAATTACATATTACAATATTGAATGTAGTAATTTTATAAAAGAACCAAATATGGTGGGGGTTTTATTCATTTTGCTGTTTTCCAGTAACCGGGATGGAACCCAGGGCACTCTACCACTGAGCTACATCCCGGCCCTTTTTTTCATTTTGAGAAAAAGTCATGCTAAGTTGCCCAGGTGGGACTTAAACTTGAGATCTTCCTGACTTAGCTTCCCTAAGTGCTGGAATTACAAGCATAGGCACCACCACTCTTGGCTAAGAGCTATTTTAGGATACCTCCTGGGCTGAGACTACAGCTCAGGGGTAGAGAGCATCTGCATAGTATATGTGAGGCCCTGGATTAGATCCCAACATACACACATACACACACACTCACACACACACACACACACACACGTCAATCACCCTTCTTCCTGAATGAGAAATCAATTGAGAAAACTATTCAATAGAACTTTCTGTGACAAAGGAAATGTTTTAGACCTGCTCTGTTGACTACTGAACACTTGAAATGTTAAAAGCAGGAAGAAAATATTTTATTTTATTAAAATTTAATTAATTAAAATTTAATCTAAATAGATATATATGGCTCATGGCTTTCATATTAAAAGCGCAAATTGAACATTTTAAATGTGTTCAGATGGGTGTATGTAAGAATGGTGGAAAGGATAAAACTGTATAAGTTGTAATCATGGCATTCATATAATAGGTTAAATATCTCATCTCTTACTTTTATTTTACAGTTACTTGAGAATCATGAATCACTTCTCTTTGATGTGCATGATGTTATGTCCTGTATATTGTATAAATAAAAGAAATTACCTTTCATATTAAGTTTGATATTAGTTGTATTATTAATAGCCTTAGATAAACAAATACTATATTTCTATTTTCTCAAAATTTAAATAATATTGATAAGTCCAAAACATATGCTGTGTAGTATCCTTGTAGTAAATCATTTTTTTTTCCTTTTTGTGGTGCTGAGGATTAAACCAGGACCATGCATGTGCTAGGCAAGTACTCTAACACTGAGCCACCTCCCCAATCTTTACAGATAATTTTCAAACTTTATTTACGACAAATTTTCCTTTTCTCCAATAAGTAGAAATTATGTTTTTTCCAGGTCTATTAGTCTTTTCTCTCCATGTTTTTCATAATATATATCACATTTAAAATTAAATAAAATCTATCATAGAATTTTTAGACCAATAATTCAAAAGTTCTGCTTTTACGCTAACAGTCAGTACAGCTAGCTATGAGTAAATACCTTTATAGTTGATGATTTCTTATTTCAAATGTACTAAGTGATTTGTACCAAGATGCAAAATACCTAAATAAATGCATTCTTTTTAAATCTCTACATCTGTGAAAAATGGAAGACATTTTTAAAAATCAAATGTCAATATGACATTAATATTAAGAGAAATGAGGGTAGTGAGGCTCAATATATGATGGGTTTTTTTCCTTGACATTTAACCCATCATATTAAAAGCTTCTTCAAAGGAAAGAAATATCAGCTTGTCACCTGGAGATCGAAAGTGAGCTGCTCTAAGACGAACTGCTGTTTCTTCCCCATGATGAAATTCATAGAATGGACACAAATGTCAGGATAAAAATAGACCATCTATGGGAAAAAAGCCATCAGTGGAAGAAGTATAGCTATTGTTATAATTACAACTAAAAATCATTTAAAAGTCAGTTATTTTTTCCCTAGTAGCACAAGAACACCTACCACACTGATTTATATTGTTAGATACTTGGTGAGAACAGAATGTGATAGGACTATGTTTATGATAGTCTGTGGATTTAATTCTAATAAAAGATGAATCAGAGATAACATGGTATTTTAAAGAATAGCAAATAGTTTAATTCATAATATACAAAAGACATACCACAAGCTGGCATTTTGAAACTCTGGGTTGACAAAAAGGAAAGGAGATATACATCACAATTAAATATCATGCAAGATGTTGGAAGGTCAGATGCCAAAATATATCTATCTTATCAAGAAAATCACTATAAAAGCAAGAGTGCTTGAATGCCTAATAAATTTTCTAATGAGATTCAACAACTTGTGCTTTCCTACAATTTAAAAATTATTTTGAATAAACACTATACAGTGGAGGCAATGAACTCAGGATAAGCCTATTATTCCTAAAAATATGACCCAAGAAAAATTGAACACACTAAATTATCGAGCTTTTTCTATTTCTATAAAACAGAAGAAAATGAATTTGTACAGGTGTTATTAAGTGCTAAAATTGTTAGCCACTAGCTATCCCAAATTATAAACTGCTCAGCTTTAATGCTACAAAGAAAATGACTAGCTATTTTTATAGCTATTGTATCATGTAAGTTATAGTACATTATATAATAAGATCTTAATCCTTCAAACCAATATAAAATTCATTCATATTTGGATTTTACTGAAGAAGTAAAACATTTTTAAAAACTTCATTTTAAACTTTTTTAGCAAAGCATTATTGAGGTTCCTTAGCCATCTTCTACCTTGCTTTTCTAATCAATATTTCTCCTGTACAGTGAATAATGCAAAGAAACAAGTTTAAGTCACGTATGGGCCAAATTCCAGTATGATATAACTAACATGGTATATAACTAACATAGTACATCTAGCTGGTAAAATATTACTTAATTTTATAAATATTTTGGATCTTTTTTCAACAGTGAAGACAGGGAGGGTGGGAAGAAAGTGCTGTTTGGATTGTTTCAGATTGTTCATGAAACATGTCACAGAGATACACAACTCGTCAGCATCAAACATGAAAGTGTAATCCTGCATAATCAGACCTAGATTTGGTACTCTACCTTAGTTTCTTGTAGTGGAAATATTGACCATTTATTAGAAGAACAGAATAGGAGATTTGTAATTGCCACAGTTTATGACAGCAATGTTTCACATATTCATTGTGCTTGTGGCATCACTGTGAAGACGCACAAAAAGAAATACTTTCACCATAGATTATCCATACCATAATAAAAAATCTTTAATATTTTTAAAATTTGCATACTGAATATTTCAAGATACATTTAGCATTCAACTTAGTTTTGTAAAGGTTTTTTAAAAAGAAATTTATAGTGAAATAAGATCTGTCTGTATGACCAATTGTCCTTATGGATAATAAAACATAATTTAACATGTCCCTTAGATTGTGAAAGGGGCTGCTTCCAGGAACTCCTGCTGATACCGAAACCTGTGAATGCCCAATTCCTTCATAGAGAATCTCACAGTATTTGCATATAACCTATGCACATCCTTCTCTGTGCTTTAAGTTATCGCTAGATTACTTTGAATACCTAATACACTACAAATGCTATGTAAAAAGGTTGCTGTATGATACGGTTTAGGGATAAAGACAAGTAAGACGTCTGTACATATTCTGCAAGACACAATGGTTTTTTTCATATATTTTCTATCCACAACTGCTTGATTCCAGGATGGAGGCTTGTAGATACAAAAAGTTCACTATATACAATTCTTAGAACAGGTTTAAATAACTAAATCATTCTTCAATATTCTTATCAACACTTGGTTATATCTTTCTCATTATGTGAATCTAATGAATGCAAAGTAGTATTTAATTTTATCTCATATTTATTTATTAAAGAGGTTTCACATCTTTACACAAAATTTTCAGGCATTCTGTATCATTTTTGTCCTAAGTCAATTTATACTTAATAATTTTGCCATCTTTTGAGACTGCTAGGAAGACATTCATTCTATAATTCTGATATATGTCATGGTTAAGCTTAACTGTTAACTAGGTCAGATTGTGAGGTATTTAAAACACACTTCTGGATGGGTATGTCTGTGTGGGTCATGAAGGAATAACTGTGGATCCTATACTGGCTCCCTGGATCCTTCTCCTCAGGTGCTGTTCTCCTGTTTTGCTTCCCAGCCACCATGAACTAAGCAGCTTTGTCCCACCATAACCATCCACCATAATATTCATGCCCTCAAGCCACCCAACCAAGGAGGGAGTCCCCTCAAACTGTGATGAAAACTAAACTCTTCCTCATTTAAATTGTGTATGTTGGGTACTTGGTTCCAGTGATGAAAAGCTAATATAATACTAAATCTTCGAAAATGCTTTCTATTAATATTTTCTGTGACATTCTTTATAAGTCAGTTTTCATAACTATGGAACACAATACCCAAAGCAATCAAGTTGATACTCTACCCTACCCTAAAATAATTCGGAGTTTTTATGTAGACAAATCCACTGCAGCTAAATCCATATACATATTGTCTTTTCAGACTTCTGTAAAAAATTCTCTCCCTATTGCCATATTTTATAGTTTTACTATTGACATTTAATTATTAAGCAATCTGGAGCCCACCTTTGTCAATTTTGTGAAATAGGAACCAAATTTTTTCTCTACTGTACTTCGTAAATCTCTCTTCCCAAAATCACTCCTGAATGGTACAACGTTCTGCCACTAAAGTAGTAAACTTCCATCATCATCTAGTTCCCAGATAAAAGAATCTGTGAACTCAAACTTCTTAATATTTTCACTACTTAATTCTAATAATTTTACTAAAATGTTTTCTTAGATTTTGTAATATATCTCCATATTTCTTATATCATTTTTTGTCCACTGAACTTCACATAGATATTTGTGTCTGCATGTTTTCTTCCTCAAAATGTATTTTTACTGGATTTTTATTATAATTACACTGAACTTTTAGGTTAACTTAGAAAAAGAATAGTTATATACTATTAAAGATATGTCTACTTTTATTTAGTTTTCGTTTGATTTCCTATAATACAATTATAAAATTCATATTCTAAGAGTTTTTATATTCTTTCTTGGGTTAATTTCTACAAACATTTAATCTTAGTTGCTAATGTTTCTACTAATTTCAAGTTAGTCATGACCAATTTAACTGAATGCTGACAATCTGAACACACTAATTTGATTAGTTCAGCTCTCTTACTAATTCTCATAAATTGATAATTTTTTAGGATTTCTATGGAGACTATATCTCTGATACGCAAGGTTTTTATTCTTACTCATTTTTGTCAAACCTCAAAATTCATATTTCTTCTTAACTATAATCTCCAGTAATTTCTTGAAATTTAGTAATAAAAATTAGACAGCATTGTTGTTCTCACAATACAAGTTAACATTCTAAATTAATCTTCAACCTTTCTAAAATTAATCTTTAAATATGGTACCTGATGTATTTTTGATATAAACTTTTTGATATTAAGAAACTTTCATTTTTTGAGAGGTTCTGAAATAATATATATTTTAGATAGAAGTTCAAGTGCACTTACCTTGGATTCTATAAATAGCAAGACTAATGGATAAATGTTTTTGGAGCAGAATTTAAATTACCCCTCTCTCCAGGCAACAGCAATTTTTTTAACACAAGTAGGGCCCAGCCTTACCATCCTGAGACAGTGAATAACCTGACCACAGTTTTACCAAGCCTGCTTAATTATATATATTTCTTTTCTCTCTCCTCCATAAAATATTGGGGCTTTTGTTAGCCCCCTAAACAAGGACTAAGAACACTGGTTCTCTTATCCTCCTCGTATATTGATGTTGATTAACATTCCTTTTTCTGGTTTTCAACATTGCTTTTTCCTTTTGAGAGGGAGGGCAGAGGGGCATGGCCAGACCTGATTTGTTGGGACTTCCAGAGTCCAGCCTTGAGTAGGACACCAATAGCAGCATCTCCTAGGTGGAAATTCTGTCAGAGACATAATGCTTTCTTCAGTAACGCACCCTGCTTTGCTCCTTTTTTCCAGCAGATTACCTCTTACCAACTCAATTCTCGTGTCAAGTACAACTTCTCAGGTTGGTGCTGTTATGTAAGGAGTTATTTCCGAAATTTTAAGACACTGAAGTCCAGTGCCTTTCTAAGTTTTCTAGGTCTGGCCCCCTTGAAATCTGCGTCTTCAGCCCATCAAGGAGTGAACAGCAGACTCCACTCTGGCCGTTTTTCTTTTTGCACTATCAACAATTATAAAACTTAGATTTTTTGATAAATGAGTCAGGCACCAAACTTTGAGAAGTAGGAAACATATATATTAAAGTTCCTAACTGCTGTTTCAAAAACGCTAGAGAAAGTATTCAATTTTTCTAAAACTATTTGTTCAAGGAAAGCCTACTAAAAATTTCCTCAAAACAGGTCCAAAGGGGTAGGGGTGGTGGGAGGGAATGGGGAAAGGAAAGAAAGGAAAGGAAAACTTATGAGAAAAGAAAAAAAAATGGAAACGAAGTCTACGTAAATAGGGAAGGGTGGAGGGGGTAAAGGGCGCACAGGTAATGAGGGGAAAAAAATGAAAACCAAGATACATTATGTACAGGTACAAGCACCCAATGATAAATGTAAACATATTGTATACCTAAAATGTACAAATAAAAGAATTTAAGGAAAAAAATAAAAATAAAAATTTCCTCAAAACTCTTCAACCTATAATATACCTCAAAATAGGCGATGGTTTACTAATGCCAAGTGAGTTTCAGATCATGTCTTTTACAGCTCATTTATGGATGGCCTAAAACATCATTTTAGAATATGTAGCACTTCTGCAAATTATTGTTTCTACTTTGGTACATCAGCTAAAACTACGAGAACAAATATTTATTAAGGTCCTTAGATGTGATGTTGAAAGTTATATAAAATGTATCAATGTATCAATATTTATCTTACAAGCTCTTGCATGTTGTAGAGTATTTTTATAATTTTTTGGATTCATTCTTGTCATAAAAAAATGTATGTTAATTGCTTACTATGAAGCAGGCACCTTTCTAAGAATTAGAATTGTAGTGGAAAATAAAGCTAAAAAAGGCCTATCTGTAATTTACATTCTGGTAAGAAAGACAGACAAATAAATGATAGTAAGAAAGACAAATAAATGAGCATATAACTAGTTTTACACTGGGCAAATATTATCAAAAAACTATATAGTGAGCCTGATAGGAATAAGGGCTATGTAAAGTGTAGTTAAGAAAGGGAATGAATTGATATTTAAATAGAAGTTTTTAAAAAGAGATAGAATGAGGGGCAAGCATACACTATGGAAAAGGAATTCTAGGCAAGGGAAAGAAAATTATAAGGGCTCTGTGTGGAGAGTGTGTGTTCGCTTTTTCAAGGAATAGTAAGAAGGCTGGTGAGACTTTGAATATAAATGGCAAAGCTAGGTATAAAATTTCTGAGCCAGAAGAACATTTTTCTTGTAATCTATTTTCTTTACAATAAAATTCACTTCCAGATCTGCATCAGGAGGACAAGATGACAAATATTCTTTTGTGAACCTTTTTCATTGTCTACCAGGAATTTATTTGATGAAGCTTTCCTAGAAATAGGAAGGATTATTCTCTACCCAGTTGCCTATTTCTAGAAAACTCTGAAATAATAGAATGCATGAAAAAAAGTTGTATAGGTTATCTAATTAAAGGATGAAATCTTACTAGATTACTGTCTGACAAGTTATTAAACACAAATAACTACTTTTAAAAAAGAGATTAACAATAGAATTTGGATTGTCTCTGATTATTGGTTTTTAAAAAATTTTTCCTAAGTATATTTTTAATTTCCATGCATTATTTTTATCAAGTATAACTCTAGCAGACATTTTCTTTGAATATATATTTTAATTAAAAATTATCTCATGCCCTGAATAAGCTCATAGTCATTACAGAGGAAACAGATAGAAAATGCTATTAGTATAATGTAGTAGCCTTAAACATGGTACCAAATTATTTGACCTTCCTGTCATGAAGCAATCAGGTAGGTCTCTGTCCTCTCCTTTTGTATCTAGGAGGCTTGTGACTGCTTTTACCTATAGCTTAAAAGATTACAGAAATGACGCTATGTGATTCCAAAGCAAAATCTTTAACAAAGGTATACAGCATACATCTGACTCTCTTGGAATGATTGAAGATGTTCCTTCAAGGAACACAGTCCCTTGGAGCCAGAAGCCATGCTGTGAAAACCTCAAGACTCATGAAGACGGAACATGTCAGTGCTCTGGCTGACAGTTCCAGCTGGGCCTCCCAGTCATCCCAACACAAGAATCTAACTTGTAGATAAAGAAATTTTCAGATAACTCAAACATGTGAGTCACCTCCAGTCAACCAAGACTTCCCTGCAGAGGCCCCAGACGGGGAGCAGAGACAACCATTCCTGGGCTGCAGTTTTAGTCCTGTACCACAGAGTCTAAGCATACTGGAATGGTTGACATTTTATGTCGCTGAGTTTTTGATAGGTTGTTATGCTGCAATAAATAAATGAAGTATACAGGTATCATTTATTTCAGAATTTTCAGATGGCTTTTGTTTCAAATACTTATCAACTTTCATACCTCCATATCTGCCAGATTTTCAGATACTGAGCTAATTTTCTTTTGATAAGAGTGGACTCTATACCACTTATTCTGGCTGGAAAAGTTGGGGAAGGTTTCACCAAGGGGATAACATTTGTCAATATTATTGAAAATGTGCCTGATCCATTTCATGTGTTCTCTGCAGATGAGAACTATTCAAGGCCAATACCCCAAAGTCTTTAATGTTTTGAAAATTGCCTCAAAATCAGTTTTCAATTGCATATTACTTGATCTCTGGTTTTGTCATCTGCCTGCAGTTGTTATAAATTCTATGTCACTCTAGAGGTAATTTTGCAAGGTTAGTCAGTCAGTATTGTGACAATAGATGATGGAAAAAGCAAGGTTGCCCTCTTTGACCCTACAAAGAATAAGAGGGAAGGTAAGAGGGAGACACATGCAAGAATTCTATTGTGTTTTGATCTTTATATTGTCACTGCCTGTGTCAGCTCTTCAGTCTAGAGGTCCCATTTAGTCTATCTACAAAAAGCAAACAAAAATCAAGAACATTGTTTTCATTTTGCTAAGGTAACCTTTAAAAACTGCTTAATTGGTCCTAGGGGCTGTACAATGGGACTATATAAAGTTTTTGAAAAATGAAACCAATGAGTGAGTCAGGATATTTTGTGTCCCTCAAACTTGTAGGAGGACAAGTGCTGAGGACATGGTAACATTATGACTGATTAGTCATTAACAGAATAGTTTTAGAAAGAACGGGAAGAGGAAAAACTACTTGTCATTATGCAAAAGCAGCTTACTGTCAGTTCTCAACAATAAAAATTTGAGATAGATGACAATGAATTCTATATGCAGGCATTATTCATCTATTGTTTCTCTATAGACTTCATATTCATCTGTCTATTACAAGCATGTTTCATGTGTCACTTTCCTTCTGAATACTTTTACTTTATTTTCTTTTTGTACTTTCAGCTTTCTCAGCACCAAATCATTAGCTACAATCTTTCCTGGTGAATTCGAATCCCACAAGATACCTCTTGCCACAATATCACAACTAATTTTCTCCTTTCAAATAAAGGTCATAGTTTGTTTGAAAGAGCAAAAAGAACTGCAAGAGGTATATTGACATTGTGTAAATGAGAGCTGAACATCAAGGGGTGTACAGTTAATGAAGAAAATATCATTGCTTAGTGTCTAACTCCAGCATTAAGGCTTGGTATCAAATTCACTGAAAAAATGTGGTGAAAAAGACAGACTGTGAGCCAGGCAAGAGGGCGTCACCCCTTCCAACCCCCACCCCCCTCTCTTTCTTCCTGTGGATAGTTAGTTTCATTCTTAGGACTTAAATATTTATTTGAGGTGGAAAAATCCATTCTTTCTTATAGAAATATATAGTATAATACAACATGTGTTCTCATTTATATTATTCAGGAAAATAACCTATATAATAAAATTGCATTTGTCTCTAGTGGGCTAAATATATATATATATATATATATATATATATATATATATATATATATGAAATTATATTATATTGTGGTTATTGATTCACATGGTATAACTGTGTAAATATTGCATGGAGTTATGATTGTAAGATTTAATTAATAACAAAAAACCAAAAAAGATAAGCATTTAAGAGGAAATGTATGAAAAATGATTACCTGAATTATATTTTTACCCTGTTAAAGGAAAATCATTCATGATATTTGTTAAATATTGTAAGGAGGACTTCATTCAAAGGGGTATACACAGTGAAGGCTTGTCATACTGGAAAAGGACTGGGATCAAATCTAATTAAAGTCAGGAAAAGCAAGATTTATAGCCAAGGAGCAGAGTTGGGTCAGTGCTGGGCAGAAAACTAATGGGAAGTAAAGTAATTCTTTGCTTAATGGACCTCACAGAAATTTACTAAAGTCAGGCCAGGGTGATAAGGTTCTGACCAGAAGGTGGTCAGAACAAGGGAGGGGTGGGGTTCCCTAAATTGACTCAGCAGGATTCTTGCCGAAACTAAATGATGCAGAGATGAGCACAGACATCTAATAGGAAGTCTAGTTGAGAAGAGACTTCAGAGAAGCCTTCCTGGAATTTGGTCGAGAAGAGAACACTGGTCATTTACAAAAAGATGGTTTTTGTTAGACATGTACTTTTAAGTTAGATAAGCTATGCTGATAGTGTGTGTGTTTTCTAAGAAGAGGAGGTAAGATATATCTTATATTTTAAATTTCAGTGTTTGACTTTTCATTAGACTTTAACTTCAGTGTTTTCTAATAGCATAAAAATTTTCTTGCAAAAGGAAAATATAAATGTGGATTATTAGCCTAGGAAGTTATTATACTACTTTCTGATATAAAGAGTTATGAAATATATAAAAAATTTTATCTTTAACATACACTTTAATTTCCTGAAGATTTGATTGTCAACTGTCAGTTATAAATAATTCTCATTTGTGTAGTAATTAAAACAAATTTTGGTATTAGGGAAAATGAATCATCTCTTTAGGTTTTGCATTTTAAATACTACTAAATTGTGTGTTTAAATATATCCATAGATAACCACTCATCTAAAACAAAAAAGAAATACTATATCTACTGATCCACCCATACAAACACTAACCCACAGGTTTACAGAGGAGATTTAATTTGACTAACATTTCTCAGAAGATTCAGTCCATGGTCTGTTGTCTCTAAGCCCCAAGGCAATCTGCTCAACTCCTGACAACGTAGAAGCAGAGAGAAGAAAGGGCGTGGGAGGGAGAGATGTCATCCAAATACAAGCTCCCAGGGACATACCACTTTCAGACAGGCCCTGTCTCCTAACTACACATGCAGCCATGAACTAATCAATGGGTTAATACAATGAGGACTATAGCACCCCCATGATCCATCCAGTCACATTTCAAAAGCTCCACCTCCAAATACATGAGACTCTTGGGGAACAATTTAAATCTAAATCATAGCAATGACCAATGAAAATATACATTGTGGAAAATAGTGAACTTCTGAAAAAGGCTGACAGAACAGTTTTATTTTATATTTTTTAACGTTCATTTAATTTCTAGGGATCATTTTCCTTATCTATAAAAATTAAAGTTTCAATTAATATGCCTTTATCTGGATGGTGCTACTGTTAAATTAATCACTCACATTAATATTCTTTGTCTAACAACCAGAAATTTACCTGTTTAGTCATTAACAAGTCCAATTTTAGGATTAACAAATTAACTTTTAGAATTACAGAAATAAGGGAAATGTACAAATATATGACATAATCTCTACCCTACAAAAGTTGATCATTTACCTCAGCAAGCAAATCTATTGCACTGAAAGTGTAGGGATAGAGACCCGTAGGCAGGGAGAGAGGAGGACCCCTACACACACACACACACATGCTGAAGGAGTTCAGATAGCTGGGAGAACAGGCTTAACCACCTGTGAAAAGCTGACAGTCTGTGGTTGCACCTCCTCTTCACCCTGTACCCTGCAAAGCTTGGTTTGCTAAGATCAAAAGGAAAAAAACCCTTAGCCCTAAGATGTAAAAGGCCCCTGAAAAGACCCTTCCCTGATGTCTCCAGTAAGGAGCTAAGTTAATCACTAACCAATCAAGTAGGGGCACTCTCAGCCCAGAGCCAAGATAGTCCCCACTACTATAAAACCAGCATCTTGAGCCCTCCTGCAATGGTGGCTCCATTTCGGGCACCCCTGCCTGTTTCTCTGAGAGAAGGCAGCTGTACTCTTGCATGCTTGCTGAATAAAAGTTCAGCTTTCCTTCTACGTTTTTGGTTCTTATCTGATTCTTCCACAACCTTCTGCGTCATCAGGAGAGTCAGGCCCGGGACTGCGGGGACTCTCCACCTGTCTCCGCCAGCGACATTTTTGGGGACTCCTCCGGGATTGAGTAGAGACCCACGAACAGCTTGAAGACACCAGACTCGGTCAGTACATTCAGCCTAAAAGTGGACGTGGAGGGACACTCTGTACCTTTCTTGGCTCACTGCTCAGAGTAACCTCCCACCATGATCTAGCATGGTGGAATACTCAAGGTTGGTCCCCTCTTCTGGGCATTAGGGGACCCCGGGTCTGGAGGAGTCGTACCATGTTCCCGACAGTTCTGGAGGGAATCCAGGTACTCGCTCAATAGGACTTAGTGGCTGGAGGGTCGCTTAAGTGCCGACCAGCCTATGTCAATGAGCGACCTATCCAGCTAGGTAGTTTAGAAAGACCACGGGGTGATTGGGGGGATGGTTGAGGACTCCCCATGTCGAAGCAATCACTCCCCCCCGCTGAGCTCGGGGATCCAGATTCTTCCAGGACATATCTAACCTCTATCTGTTTCTGTCTGAGCCCTCTCTCCTGGAGCACTGTGGATGCCCCACTCTGGGCTGCCCCCTCTGCCAGAGAGAGATCTATGATCACCCCTTCCCAGGAATCTCCAGGCCAATGCTATCTAATTGGCATAGAGCAGGGGCCCTCAGATATTGGCTCCAACACTCTTTTGACTCCCAACTCCTATTCCATATCTTTTGCCATGAGCCAACTTTCCCTGCCTCCCTTGACTCAGAATCCCACAAGAATTGTATGTCCAGGGGCCTCTAACCATACTCCACTGTTTTGACATCCTAAGGTCTCCCCTTCCTTTGCCTGTGGCCCTCCATTCATATCCACGGACCAGGTACAGCTCCTAAACTCTTACACCAATTCCAGCACCAACTAGAGAGGCCACAAAGTCTAAGAGATTTGTCCCGTAAGGTCAATACTCAACCCTTTAAAATTAAGGGCTTATTGGGACCTCCATGCCTTTGAGGAATAGCGACATCAGAGATATCTGGGATACAGAGGGAGCTACCCTGGGGTCGGCCCCAGCCCCCATAGGGGGGAGAGGAAATCTGTTGCTGTACCCGTTTACTAGTGTGGGACCCAGATTCCAGCTGTGGTCTTTTGCCACGGGTCCTCATCCAGAACCCCATCTGTCCTACCTAGGCCTGTTGGAGGAGACAGAATGGCGTTCTCCTGTCCAACCAGGATAAGATTACTGATAATCTAAGTTTCGAATTCTACTTGGGAGGGCCAGCAGATTCTACCCAGTTTCTCTTTCTTGTTTACTTCTGTTTCCCTTTCCTTCTTGAGTCTAACTGTAAGTTCCCTCCATCTTTTTCCTCAATCTTCTGTTATCCCTCCACGTTCTCCTCTCGACTGTCTCCTTAAACACTGTAAAGACCTAGATCCTTTATTTAAAGAAGAGGAGACGGATCTTTCTGTACTGAGGCATGGGGCCAGTATCCTTTGGGAAATGCAATCCAATGGCTCACTGGGGGAAGTGCAGACTATAATATCATCATACCCCTAGATCTCTTTTGCAAGCGAGAGGGAAAATAGAGTGAGATCCCAGATGTCCAGCTCTTTTTTGTCCTGCAGGATCACCTGGAATGGCTCTGGGAGTGTCACATGGAGCCCACTTTACTGCTAAAGCGGCCCCCTATTTCACCCCAACTGGAGAAGCGTGTACTCTGAGAAGGGACGAGTCAGGAACTGGCACTTTCTTATAATGGAGAAGCTTCTATGCTGCCCTTGGCACCTCCATAGGGTCTCTATCCCCTTCGGGAAGGGACTAATCAACAGGTCACCCTCACTTATCCGGAGTTGGGGGACATAAAAAAAGACCTCGGCAATTTCACCGAGGACCCTGATAATTACACAAGATTTTAACCGGGTCACCACCCTCTTTAATTTAAACTGGGAAGATGCCATGTTTATCTTCAGGGAAACTCTTAGTGATGGAGATGAGAGAGTTCTGGCCACTGCATCTCAGGCAGCTAATTCCTATCATGAAACCCATAGAGGGATGAAACTTAGAGTGGGGAGATGTAAATATGCTCCAGTAAGAGATGAGGCTGTTCCTCAGGCTAATCCTCATTGGGAAGGACCTGATGAAGATGGCACCAAAAAGGAGGCCTGATTACATTTTTTGTATTGCATCAAGGAGGGACTAAAAGGGACTAAACTTAAGCCCATCAATTATGGAAAATTGAGCCAGATAGTTCAGGAAAAGGAAGAACCCCCAACAGTTTTCTTCCAATCCCTCCAGGATGCTATGATCAAGTTCACTCAGATTGATCCTAAAAGCCTGGAAGGAAAGTCCCTATTGTGGGATAAGTTAATAACCCAGTCTGCTCCTGATAGCTGCAGAAAACTTCAAAAGCTGATGGCTGACCCAGAAAAAGAGCCACCTGCAGTAGATGAATTGGTCAGGGAGGCTACCAAGACCTTCTACAACAGGAACACTGAGGTTAAACACAAGAAGAGGGACAGACATAAACAACTGCTGGCAGCACTCAAGGAACTTGAGACCCATCTCTTTGGACTAGCTTTAGCCCAGGATTTGTTAGAATGGAAAAAGAAAAGTGTCAACTTGTCACAGTATGTGGATGACCTGATGTTGTGTGGGGAACTTCAGGAAGCAGTAAGAGGGTCCACAAATTCCCTTCTCAATTATCTGGCATCTAGGGGATACAAAGTGTCCCATGAAAAGGCACAGACGTGCCAAGAGCAAGTTACCTACTTGGGCTTCTTGATTTCACATGGCAAAGGGGCACTAAGCCCAGACAGAACTGAGCCAATTTTGGCTTTCCCCCAGCCTCAACATATTAGGCAACTCAGGATTTGGGGGCATTACCCACTTTTGTCGGATTTGGATCCCAGGATATGGAGAAAAGGCCCGACCATTACACCAACTTCTTCGGGAGACACAAAAAGCCCAAACCCATATCCTCATTTGGAACCTTGAGGCCAAGAAGGCCTTCAAGAAGCTAAAAGAGGTGCTAACTGAGGCCCCAGCCCTTGGACTCCCAAATCAAGAAAAATATACACTCTACCTGAGAGACAGGGGGCGGCCCTGGGAGTGTTAACCCAAGCTCTGGGCCCAGACCCCCAACCCATAGCCTACCTGAGTAAAGAACTAGATCCTGTCACCAAGGCATAGAAAGGATGCCTGAGAGCATTGGCAGCTGCAGGAATCCTGCTTCTGGAGGCACAAGCTCACCTAGGGAAGGAGATGCTTTGTCAAGTCCCCTCATGATATCGGGCACCTCTTAAGGGGTCACCTTCACCCTTGGGTTTCTGACACCCAGATCCTCAAATATCAGGTGTTGCTGTTAGAAGGCCCCGATGTGACCCTAGAGACTTACCAGAGTCTTAACCCTGCCACTTTCTTGCCAGACCCATGTGATATAAATACTCATGATTGTGCTGAAGTTTTGATTCAAATTCAACTCCTGAGGCCAGGGCTTTATGATCAGCCTCTCCAGGATCCTGTCATAGAACTATTTACAGATGGGAGTTCTTTCATATCCAGTGGAGAGAGGAAAGCAGGGTATGCTGTGATAACTGCCTCTGAGGTTCTTGAGGCAGGCCCCCTCACCCCTGGCACCAGTGCCCAGAAAGCAGAATTGAGGGCCTGGCTAGGGCACTCCAATGGGCTAATATCAAAGGATATTACTGGGGCCTTATCCAATCAGCCCCAGATAAACCACCCTCTTCTAAGGACCTGACTTGCCTGATGGAACCAGCACCAGAAGTTCCTCTCAGTTAGATTTTCTATCAGCACCGCTGTTACTGGTGGCAGACAGATAAATGCCAGGGATTTGGGGGTGAGGTTAGCTGGGTTAAATGCAGAGACATGGATCTCATACTTCCACAGGTCCAAATGTGCCAGACTACAGAAGACCCACACTTTACCAATCGGGTTCAGACCATTAGAGGAGGACACAGGACCTTCAGAGGCAGCCTGCCTATCCAGTCACCATCCATATCCCCTGACCACCTGATAGTCTACACTGACCTTCCTCGGGACAAAATAGAACCTAAGAACTGGAACTAGACAAAGATATCACTACTAGGGGGTGGTTGTGCATTTGACACCCCTCCCTTTCCTTTTGAGATCCCTGTCATAAGTGGCCCTAATTCCCCAAGGTGGGCCAACACCTCATGCCTAAGAGCACCCAATAACAAAGCTCATCTCATATGTGCTCCACCTGGTCACTTATTCTATGGACTTCTATCCCAGCCCAATCAAGCCATAGGACTCCAGTGCCTAGACCCCCGCACCTGTGTTGGGGCTTGGGGACTTGTCCAACTGAGTCCCCATCCTGAAGGAATACTGGCTCTCAATCAGACTTTAGTCAATTCTCTCTGGGAAAGGCTTCCTCACCCAGGAACAGAGGCTCACAGTCTGTCTTCCCGACAAAAGAGGGAACCCATAAACCTCACTGTCCTAAGAATAACAGCTCTTGTGGCTGCCTTGGGAGGAATTATCTATGGTGTGGTTGCCAACACAGTCCAAATCAAAAACTTCATGGTCACAACGGCCAAGATTGCTGAGTCCACGGGACGCAACTTCCAAGACCTTCAAAAGTCTCTGGACTCCCTGGCTGGGGTGGTTCTGGAACACAGACAGGTACTTGACTGGATGCTTGCTAGCCAGGGAGGTGTATGTGCCATGCTAAATGTATATAATACAGCCATGCTGTTTGTACATAAATAACTACCGCGAGGTAGAAACCAGGACATCTATCATTTTGGACAGAGCCAAATGGCTCCATGATCAGGGAAAAGCAGACCAATTCTCTTCCCAAGTTTTCACTCAGATCAAGGGCCTAATTCTAACCCTCAAGTCCTGGGTCTTACCTCTCATAACACCCTTCCTCCTCATCCTACTCATATATCTCTTTGGCCCATGTATAATTAATTGCCTAACTCGCTTCATTGCAGACCGAATCAATGCTGTCAAGATGCAGGTGGTCCTTCAGATGGAACCTAAAATGGACCTCTCCTCCTTCTACCAGGGACCCCTCAATCGACCTCCTGATGAGCGCCCCACCCTACTTCCTGCCAGTTCCCCCTTTCAGCAGGAAGTAGCTCCAGCAGTCATCCCCCAATGTCCCAACAGCAGTTGGTAGGGTGTGTCAGAGGGTGGCTGGAGGGATAGAGCCCCTTAGGTAGGGAGAGATGAGGGACACCCCACACACATGCTGAAGGAGTTCAGATAGCTGGCAGAATAGGCTAAACCCCCCGTGAAAAGCTGACAGTCTAAGGTTACACCTCCTCTTCACGCTGTACCCTGCAAACTTGGTTTGCTAAGATCAAAAGGAAAAAAACTTTGGCCCTAAAATGTAAAAGGCCCCTGAAAAGACCCGTCCCTGTTGTAACTAGTAACGAACTAAATTAATCATTGACCAATCAAGTAGGGGCACTCTCAGCCCAGAGCCAATATAAGCCCCAACTACTATAAAACCAGCATCTTGAGCCCCCCTTCAACAATGGCTCCGTTTCGGGCACCCCTGCCTGTTTCTCTGAGAGAAGGCAGCTGTACTCTTGCATGCTTGCTGAATAAAAGTACAGCTTTGCTTCTAGCTTTCAATCTCTATCTGATTCTTTCACAACCTTCTGCTTCGTCGGGAGAGTCAGGCCCGGGACTGTGGGGACTCTCCACCTGTCTCCGCCCATGACAAGAGGATTCAAGACAACATGAAATTAGGACAAGTGCATGTTATAGAAGGTGAAAAATCTGTAAGAGCTCACAGGCAAAAGCTATCCTGAAGCTAGAAATGTTGGGAAATTTTTATGAACAAAACTTTTCCATTTGATAACTCAGGATATTGAATTATTTCAATTGACCATCTCATTGCAATGAATGTGCATCTAAACATTTACTATAAAGAAAAAGTAAATAAGAGAAATAGAAGTAAAAGAAATCATTATCTTTTCATTTCAAGAAGTGTTCACTGACAAATATTAAACAATTCCTAAGAAAAACTATTTACTGAAGCACTAAGAAATTTAGATAAAAGAAGGAGAAAAATGAACTTACAAAAAAGCTTTGACACATGTAACTCACAAAATGTAGGACAATTAGTAACAAATGAAACATTAACTTGTATAATTTTTGTGTTATAAACATTTAAGAGAATAGTCTTTTATTTGTTAGTTTTTTACAGTTAAGTATGGGACATAGGATGGATCATAGCAATACACACTGATTGAGAAGTAATGAAAATTTCTCTAGGTAGAAATTTTTGAGGAACGTTAGTATTTCCCTAACCCTAATGGAAGAAAATTTAGATAATAATTCATTATGTGTACATTGTGAGAAAACCCTTAAAATATACTGTTAATGCAGTAATAATAATGAAATGCAAGCCTTTGAGAACCTAGCAGGATGAGAGCTGATGAATAACATAGCAGAAAGGACCTTCTACTCACCTTCAAGATTCATAGAGGAAAGATTTTATGTTGGACAGGAGAAATTGAAATGACAAGGTAAATTAAATCAAAAGATATAATGGAATTGTACATAAGTTACATAAACAACATAAGAGATGAGGTACATAAACCACAGCTGAAAAGAAAGAACTATCACGAGTACTTATCAAGTGACTTTCCAGTATCGAACATACAGTACATGACTAACAAGTAAGTACTTCTTAGTTGTTTCCTATAGTCCAACATGAACATAGTTAACATCCTAAAGGAGAAGAGTACATGGGATATAAATACAGAATGCAAACAAGATGAGAAAATGATAGTTGTATCACAGATGAAAGGGAAGTTAATTTTATAATAGGCCTTTAATAAAATATGAACACTATGAATTACAAATGTGTCCTTTATGGAAAAAAAGAAAATATTTTAACAAGCTAGACATATTTGTATAATCAATAGGACACTATAAAATTCTCAGATTTCCTTCAATGCTTTTTAAGGAAGAACAAAAGAAAAACAAGTTGTACAACATTATACATAAATTTTACTTTTCTTGTCACTGCTCGACATCATCTCAATAATATCTACTGGATAAATTTAGGAGTCATGAGTAAATAAAATTTGAAAAGATAAATTCCATGAACTATTAGGACTCTTTTATAACTGTGATGTATTAAGAAATTTAGATAGGGCTTGGGGATTTAGCTTAGTGGTTACACCGTGTTCCTCGCAAGCACAACGTTCTGAGTTCGATCCCCAGTACCAAAAAAAAAAAAGAAATTTAGATAAAAGAAAGAAGGAAATAAATGGACAAATTCAATAAATTATTTAACTAATAACATAATTGAAAAATGAATATTTTGTATTGGGAATAAATGTTTAGTCCACAAAAAAGTATTTCAAAGAAAAAGACAAAATAAATAGTAAATACACTTTTGCATTATTAAAATGAGATTTCTGTTTTGTTCTGCTTTTCTTTCACTTTTGCAAATTTAATAAACATGATAGAAGAAATTGTAGGCTTCCAGGTATTAATGGTGGCTGGTGACTGAGATGCATTAGGACCATCATTGGAAGTGAATAGTTAATATCACTGTTCTTATTAATTCACTCACAAGAAAAGACAGAAAAGCAAAATATCAAAGGAGCACTGGGAATGACTTTACTAATAGTGTGGACCCTTTGGGCAAAAGAGCCTCAGAAGTGTGCTTTCATCAAAAAGACCATTAGACTGTAACTTTATTAACTTACAACACAGAACATGGCTATGGGTACCAGGAGGGCTTCTTTGAACATAAAGCAACAAGAGTACATTCTCCAAGCAGAACACAGGTGGTTTGTTATACATTACCCAACTGCTTTATCTCCAAAGGGGAAAAAATAATAACCTCTATGGTTTTCCATGTTCACATTAAAATAAAGCATACATAAATATCACACTTGCTACATTTCCCAAACATCCATGAATATGGCTGTTTATCTTTCATATCTAAAATTTAACCAAATATAAATAATTCAAAGTACCTTTTAAAAAAGAATTTTAATAATTATATATCACAATAATCATAGAATTCATATTTTACATTAATACAGGTTTGCATGTAATTTTCCAAAAGTATGCCAATTTTATATTTTATATAAATTCAGTATATCATGTTATAAATAAAATACTATATTAAAAGAAATGTAATATTGACTCTAAAAGGAGAACTAAGACTCATAATAGATGAATTAATATAATTTGTTTCATTTTAGAAAATACGACTTAACCAAGAAGAAAAATCTTTGGAAACACTAGAAAAAATCACAGGTTATTTTTGTCATAAAATACTGATAATTTTACTTTACATAAGAAAATATTTGAACTTACCAAGTTTACAGATTATAATTTTAGGATCTCAAAGTGACTACATCTAGTTGATAAGCCTACTAAAAAGACAACATGAGGTTGTCAAAATGGATACTTTGCTAAAAGAGGTAATTTAGTTACTCAAGAAAAAGTTAATATGTATTGTCCTAAGAAGGTAATGCTAATATATCTCACAGCTTTCTAACAAAAAGAACAGATATAAAGTGAGTGCTGTACATGTATTTTTGAGGATGAGAAAATGTTCCCGTAATAAAGGTATTATCCCTATCTTGATACAGTAATATATTGCAAATAACCGCACATTTTTCTACAAGAACAAAAAAGAAAAATACACTTTAATATTTTTTCAAATAACTCACTTGATTTGTAAGAAAAGAAATATCTGTAAAAACAACAATAAACCCCCCCTTTTTTTCTAATTCTGGCGATTGAACCTAGGGCCAAGCACATGCCAGGGTCTACTTCCAAACTACATCCCAGCACTTTGAACAAATTTTCAAATAAGGATTAAACATGCAGACAAGTTGTCATAAAATAGAGATCACCAACAATATTTGCAAATGAGGCATCAATGCAGAGCCTTTGTTAACATTTCCATTTAATTATTAGTTAAATTTTACTTTTTATAATTGTGAAAATCAACATTTTGATATTTATTTTAAACAACTGTACGCTACCTAGAAATCATTATTGTTACTGTGTAACAAAACCCTCAGTCCTAATACCTAGGACTTAGGTTTCTTGTTTTTTTCTACTTGTCTGGAGAGCAAAGGATGCTAAGGAATGCAAGAATTAAATTATCTACCTTGTCCATATTTCAATGTTAACAAACATAACACAACACAGGAATTGAATATTACCTGGATATTACTATTATTCTCATTCCATGTCACACAGGAAGTTATAGCTATTTAGGACTCAATTTCATTTATTTGGGCATTGAGTGACACATGGATAAGATTGTATATGAATTTTGGGGGATTTCTGGACATTTATTTAAAGGTGCGTAAATATCTTCCATTTTGAATGCAACATCTAAAAATATATCTCGATGATATTTGAATTTTCTTAGAATTAAAATGTACATGGCATTCCCAATTCCCATTTCTTTTGTTGCAGAAATCTGTTTTGTATCCAAATCTTAAGTTTTTGAACATCAGCAATTGGTGTATTATTGTAACATTTGTTAAGGAGTTGGGATTATGTAAAATATGTAATGTGCATTTGTGTTTTATGCAGCAGCTAAAAATATGCACATATTTTATACACACAAGCCTAATTTGCTTGGAGATTTTGGCTCTAAAATACAGAGTTGACTGCTATCATAAGATACTGAATGTATTTCTGAAACACACAGCTATAAGATCATTAAACTTTCAAGTAAACAATAAGATACACCTTACAGTTTGAGAGACAATTACCTTTTATTTTTTAACAGAGAAATCTACAATGATTTTTGTCAAATGCTATTTGCACATAGCAATTTGAAAAAAAAAACTACTCAGTATTAAGAAATCTGTCCCACTCTTTTCAAACTGTATCAAGGAAATTCAAGCATCCATAGATGAGAGAAATCTACAAATTCATATATATTCAAAACATGCATTTTGTTGTAGTAAGTGGATTTTTAAAATGGTCCATTCAGTAAGAAAAAATCATTTCCTAGCAGGAATTCCGATTTCCAAACTGTCTGAATGCCCAATAATGAAATTACTCAAACTCAGGTACTGCCTTTTTTATTATTTTTCACATCTGTTATTCTTTCCCAAAAGCACATTCATTCAGTCACCTAATTATCATCAGGGCAAGTTATGACAAACCAAATAGCTTGAATGGGGAAATAAAGATACCATTTTGTCCACAGAAATAATCTTATCTGTTTGCCTTCTTCTCCAGACACATCATCTTAGCCATTTTATTAACTCTTCTCTGAATATCAGATTAAGGTCCAGTATTGCCCTGAACCACTGCAAATGAAATCTGTATTTTATGGGAAAATAAGTTATGTGAATATTTGAGTATGCTAATAGAGATGGCTGTCCAAATATGAGGGTTTTCGAAACTTAATTTTTATATCCATAGAGGGAATATACTCCTAAATGTTTATTTTAATTCTTTGTATTTTTCTCCAGTTAAGCTTAAACTAGAAAAAGGTATTGCAAAACAGCAGATTCACCTGCTTTAGAAAACGTGACCAGGATTATGTTTCAGTTAATTTTAAGCTATTACCATGACAACTGTCTTTCTCACACAAATTAATGAATAACCTTATCAAATAAATTTATGAAATATTACTGTGATTTGGGTCAGGAAGTTTAGTACCAGTGCATTTTATAAATTATAACAGATACTAAAAAGGTGGCAAAATTTGTTAAAGCCTACCATTATCATCTCTGCTTTTGAAAGCTTAAATTTAGTTATTCAAATCAATTAAAACCTCAAATTTGTCACTGAAAAATTTATCTCACTTGTAAAGTAACAGTAGTTTAACATTTTTGTGATTTTGTAAATCAACTTTGAATAGCAAGAGGGGATGTGTTTGTATACACACACACACACACACACTCTCTTCCAGACAATTAGAAATTCTCATAAATTTAAAACAGAAATCAAATGAGTAGCTTTAACTATCCCAAAAGCACATCATTCTACATGTACACACATTGTAAACATTGTTCGGTCTACACACATTTATTGACTCCACTTGTGTGCCAGTCATTGTGCTGAAATACTAAGAACACAATGATGAAAGCTATTACAGACCTGAAAGAACTACAAAGCTACCGTCCAGTGGGGAGCATGGCCAAGCAAATCAATTACATTTTCATACCATGATAAAGGAATATGCCAGCTGCAATGGGAGTATAGAGAAAGAGCACATAACCTAACCTGAACGGGGTCAGCCAGGGCTTTCCACAGAGGCTGGCACCTCAGCTCTAGATGGCTCAGATGAAGTAAGGGAGTCTGATAAGATGAAAAAGGTTTTGTTGTTATCTGATGGCTCTAAGGTAGCAGACACTGCATGAACAGAAAGAGATGCTGTAACAGGTTCAATTTGGCTGGAGCGGAATTCAGGGGTTTTCAGTGATCAAAACAACTAGCCCTTATTTTAATATTTTAATAGTTTCTAAACATTCTCCTATATTCTTTATTTTTACAAGGTGAAACCTCATCATGTAGAATATATAAAAATTTTTTTAAATCACAGCAATTTATTAAATTCCACCGTTTAATATTTATATTTCTGTGTGCATCTTTCCTTTGTTATTTTAATGTGCTACGTAAGTTTTTATTAGTCATTGAGTGTATGTAGTATTATACCTGCTTTAAACTTCATATAATATTCTCCTATATCAATAAATATCTTTAATTCCTTTTACAAATTATATTTTCATGACTGAAAAATATACCAACATTAACCATATCAAAGTATGTTTACTAATTCCCTTAATTTTTGACATTTAGAGATTTATAAATTTTTTAGGACTAGAAAAAATCAATATATACACAAGTGCTATATATTCTCTGATTATGACCTCATTATCAATTTCAAGAAAAGGAATTATGGGTGAAAGAAGACCAAAATCTGGATGTATATTTCCAAACTACTTTCCAGAAAGAAAATGTTCTAACTAATAGTGTGAATGGTCTTCTGTCCTCTAATCAACTCTATTATTACAAATATATCTTTTAATAATCAACTGCACAATTTTTAAAATTTTGATCTCACTTTTCATTTTGAATATGCAGAAAAAATATAAATGATTTTAGTGTTTTATAGAGTAATAATTCTATTAAGCTATTACATCAACACTAAATTTTTAATTCAGTTAATAATTGTATTTT
Source organism: Heterocephalus glaber (assembly GCF_053883595.1). Lineage (NCBI taxonomy): Eukaryota > Metazoa > Chordata > Mammalia > Rodentia > Bathyergidae > Heterocephalus > Heterocephalus glaber. Next base: position 11,485,361 of record NW_028258308.1, on the reverse strand, counting down.
TCAAAATGAGAAACTTATGAAAAATACAGCTTTTCTCAATACATGAGATGTTTGTATACAATCTAATGGCACCCAGGGGGCTCTATTAATAAAAGAATATATAGCTAGAGTAGAAATGAAATTATAAAATATCATATTCACCTTTACTCCTTTAATTTCTCATACACATTTTTTCATGTTTTACAAGTTGATACTACATAATGTTAAATATTCTTTTAAATTCATAATATTTCTGAAAATTTTATGCTTTAATGTAATCTAAAATGAGACAGGTTAAGTGAGCGGTCTTTTTTCAATTCCTAAAGATTAAATTCTAAACCTTAGGGTTAATATTCTTGATCAACTAGTAACAAATAGTGTTTAAAACTAAATATATTATAAATTTACAATAGATTCAGAGATGGTATTTACAGTGTTTCATGTCAAAACAGTCAAAGCCAACATTTGCTAGGAAAGCAGTGAAATGTGTGCTACTGTTGGCTATGAAAGTGAACGACTTTAATTTACTTTGAAGACATTCTTATACAGGTTACCGAACTCTGTAGTTATGGATTAATACAGATACAGAAAATTGTATAAAACATATGGACAATAATTTTTAACCTCATTCTCCTGAGGACAATCAAACTTAGCATCTGCCAGAGACAATCCTCAAAGTTTCCATGGCTTAAAACAACACAGGTGTGTTTCTTGTCCAACTGAAATCTGATACAAGTCTTTACTTCCATCAGGAATACATGCCTCCAAAGCCACAGAGCAAGCAGAGACATGCCAGTTCATATCTATGTCTGCTGGAAGCGACATGTCATTTCTGTTCCTGGTTCACTATCCAGGACATGATAGAAGGCTAGGCAATGGGGTGGGGCAGGGAAGACCTTGGTGAGAACAACTTGTTTCTGCTATGCTAACTAAAAGGTATGCAATGTAAATATCTGTAAAACGTGGAAGACTTAACAGAGGTCACATCTCCACCATAAAGTCTTCGCTGGATGAGTTCTTAGGCTTATATTGGAGATTGTTGGGAAACAAGAAGTGTGAGACAATCCCTACTTACAAAAATCTCCTAAAATATGTAGTATAATTAAGAGTTAATGCAAAATAAATATATGAAGAATTTAAGAATTATTTTTGTAGCATAGAAATTGAAAACTTTAATACTAAGGGAAGAGTCCCTTAGAGTGGGTTTAGTAAGGAAGGTGGAGTGTGAGTTTGTCTCTAAAGGACAGAAGGGTGGGATTTACACTGGAGGTGGGGGGAGCACATTAAGCAAGATGATGGGCCCCAAAGAAAGCAAAGGTGAGAAAGGCTATGACAGCTCCAGAGAACCTTGAGGAGATGGGTCTAATTAGAGAGAAGATTTTGAGAAATTTTGGGAAATGCTATGAAATACACAGAGTATAGAATCTTGTAAGCCACACAGAGGAACTTAGAATTGATACAGGACAAAAGTAGGAAACATTTAAAGTCCTCAAGCAAAAGGGTGAGATCTATTTGTTTAAGTATCCCACTTCACCTATTTTCCCAAGGATTTGAATCAGCGTACACAGTAAAATACAACATAAAATCAGGCATCAAGGAAGAAAATGGAGCATAGTCTGCTTGATGAATTCAATGGACTTAATGAATCTAATGAAACAGATGGAAGAAGTGATGCTGGGCCATATATAGTGCCTGAAACAACAACTGATATAGCTGGGCAATGATTGCTTGGCTGTGATGTGAGCTTCCCTCTTAATTTTATTACTTAAAAGGAAAGGAAAATAAATTAGGTTAAATAATCTTAGTGGTTAGGCCAAAGGAAAATAACCTGCACATGTATGGTGTTTAATAGGAGCAGTGTTTGAGGAAGAGCCAACTGGTATTGTTTCCAAGGTGAGTGGAGAGAGTGGCAGAGAGGCCAGAGGGAGCAGAAGCCACAAACACTCAAACCACCAAAGTACAGTTCAAGGGTGGTGGTAATGCAGCTGTGGTAGACACTGCCTTTGAGAGCTTATTGTTGGCGAACCTAACATTCTGAGAGGTGACACTAAAGGAAGTTGAAGGTGTTCTAGAGTTTTCATAAATATGTGCATGTGTATTAAATCACTGAAACTGATACTCAGAACCCTTACTGAGCATACTGACGTTCCCATAAATGTTTTAACTCATCCCCTTTATGTCTGCTAAAGAGTACAGCACAGATATTGCTAAGGTTTCACACATGCTAACATTGATTATTTGGACCTAATAAGGAGATGGCTTTCATGAATAATGTAAGTCATTAACATAACTAATAGTATTGCTTGGGGAACACCTAAATTTCATTCAAAAATCCCACATGATCCCAAAGCTGTAACTTTTAGGGATCATTCATAGAGCCTTATGTACCTGTAATGCTACACCAATATCATTATGATTGCTATTTTAAAGTCTTGTGGAGAGAGGAAGATGGCATACTGTCTGATAGGTGGTCTTAGACACTGTAAAATATAAATATTTACAAAAGTATATACTCAGTTCTACCAAATAAGCAATCTAATACAAAAAAGTCTTAAAATGCAATAACAGCAATCATTCTTAACTTTAAGAGTTAATTAAATGAAGAAAGTTAAGGTAAAATAGTGAATTTTCTAACACTCTTCCTTAAAGTTTACCATATCCCTTTTTCAAATGCCTAAAACATTGTTATACATATTTTTGTGTGACAAACCAAAAAAACCTACATTGTTTTATAAAAGCATGCTATTAGAAAACACATGATTTTATTAATTGGGATTAAAAAAGGGTTTGATTTCAATACACTCTGATGAAATAAAGACAAAATCAAATTTTAAAATCAATGCAAGCAAAAATATAAAAAAATTAATGATAACAAAATATCACTATAGCAAATCATTACCCTCTCAACTATTTCCACTACTTTACATTATTTCTGTGTATTAATAAAACCAACATTGCTCTTTCACAGATATTCATTCTCTCATTGTAATGTAGGTAATCCAGTTTTCTTCCTTGGGTTAACATGTGCAAAACCTCTGAGATACTGGATTCCAGACCTGAATCTCAAAACTTATTAAAGATATTACTAGCATGTATGGGAAAGAAAGTCTGTTCTTTGTTTGTTTGTTTGTTTGTTTTTGGTACAGGGGCTTGAACTCGGGACCTTGCACTTGTGGGGCCGGCAGCGGAACCAATGAGCTAAATCCCCGGGCCAAGAAAGTTTATTCTAACATCTATTAGAAGACAGAACATCAGGACAGAAGAGTGGTGTAACCTTTACAAGTTTACAAGATACCATTTTACAATGAAATAAAGGAGTGAATTCTATGAAACAGTAACTTTAGAACTGAAAGCCAAATTTCCTTTCAATCAAATAAAATCTCACGTTCTTTTGAGAATCTTTGAAAAATGGACCAACTCCAAGAATCTGTCATACTAAGTTAAAAATAGCACACTAAAAGTAAGGGTTCTTTTTCCTTTTTTACTTTCTCTCCTTGCTTACTTGCTTGTTGCATGTATACATCAGTTTTGCTTGTGTCTTTAATATTTAAACATTTTTAAGGTAGATAGGAAAGTGAAAATATACTATACAAGATCATTTGAATATACATACATGTGGATTATTTTTAAATCAATAGTATATATACCAAATATTTGGAAATATATAGACTGACATCTTTACATGTATATGTTTAAATTCACCTATATGGTTCAAAGTGAAATATTATTGAGAATAAATTTGGTGATCATGTAGACACTTTTGAACCATTTATTGTTCCTTTGATAGCTTATGACAGCTTCTTTGTAAGCATAACATGTATACTTTTCCAAAAGAATACTTTTATTTTTATTACCTAGGATTGTCAGCATTAAAGTTATGCTAAAATATGTTAAATAGGAAAATAACTTATTCAAAAAGAAAACACAAGAAGAAAATTTTAAGACAGATGTTAAAACTTTCAGTTCCTAATTTATACACTGATGAAGTTCCAAATTAACCTCATGACAACTTAATTTTTAACAACCTATCTAAACTGAGAAGAAGATACTGACTTTTCTATGATTTACTAATGGTAAGATTATACCACTTTTGATGTTAAGAGAAAATTCTACAGGTCTTGGGATATTGATATAGAACATAGTAAATTTATAATTAGCTTGAGAATTGTCAAATTTTCTAAGACCTCTCCCATTTCTCAGTGCTGTCAAAATGGTATAATAAATCATTAAATTCTAGTCATATCATACAGTAGTCTTGTCAGAAATAAGTTCAAACATCAACTGATAAGGTAAAGAATTTCCTTTCCAGTAAGACAGTTCACTAACACTCATAAAAACAGTAACTCTTCCAACCATTCAGAAAGTAATTGTAAAAAGTACTTACAATTTTTTATTCATGTTTGTATTCAGTATGTTGTAAAAGAGTTCATATGAGTACACATTTTCAACAAATGTGTAAGTAACACTAATTTATGCTTTATATGTATAGGTATACATTTTTTTTTGAGACAGGGTTTCACTATGTAGTCCAACCCAGCCTTAAACTCCCTATGTGCCCCAGGCTGGCTTTCAGCTTATGAATCTTGTCTGTCAGCCTCCCAAGTGCCGGGGTTACAGGCATAGGCCAAAATGACCAACTTAGATTTGAAACTCTTAATAGGTGATGACTCTACACTGTGCTAACCCTAAGTATTCAATATGTGTATGAAGCAGAAATAGGTAAGTTACAGAGATGGCTGAAAATTATGTCCTCTATACTGAAATAAATGTAGCAGATATATTTTCACACCAAGTATTTCCCAAGGACCCATATTTTGGCTACCTGTAGTTCCAACTTACTTCACCTTTGTAAAATATAGAGCTGGCATAATGTATGTTATTTTTTAATTTATAAGTATTACAATCCCATAGAAATAATGAAACCTGTCAAATGTTTTCTAAGAATAAGTGCTGCTGTATTTTATATTTTAATAAAACAGTTACTTTGCAACTAATTTATTCACTCTGCCAGCCCTTCTCCCCATTATGTGTCTAAATAAAAACTGGCATTTAGCTGCAGATTTTAATTGTGTAGAAGGTAACAGATGAGCTTTATCAGATGTTTTACAATTCCAAGGGTAAATTTATTGATAAACTATACAACATGAACTAACCTGACTTTTGTCAGTAACATCTTACTACATCAGTTTTCTCACTAGCTACCTGTTTGTAGTACTCCTTAAAGCACAATGAAACAAATTATGGCTATGACATTAAAACAATGGGCATTGGTTAAAAGGTTCTGAAAATTTCTTTTCCACAAACTTAGAAAAGGCTTATTTTAAATTTAGTGTTTTAACCTCAAATATATTTTTCTTATAACCTCTTCTTAATAATGTTTGCAGCATTATTGTGCCATCTTCAGGACACTTTTAGAAAACAGCTCCATTAAGTAAGTTAGAATTTACTACCCTTGAGAGAGTTTTAAAACAATTATTACTAGGAGATTTTATGTATACTTATATTAAGTTATATAGCGTGTGGATTCAAATTGTACTATATGTCAAAATAATTTATACTTATATGGGAATGCAGATATATCAAAAATGTATATATATAAACACACATGTATGTATATATATGTAAATATACACACATCTATGTTTAAAATACTTATAGTTTCCAAAACACTTACATATTGTTTAGTATTTACAAGATTCCTCAAATGTAGTTACAGCAGAAAATAGTACATATTTTAACAAATGAGAGAACTCAAGTTTAAAATGTAGTCTGTCCAAAATTTCAAAATTATTTAATCATATTGCCACGATTCAAGTTTACATCTTTGTACTCCAAGTAAATAATTATTTCCAATACAATAATAGTTTATAATATCTTTATATAATAATGAATAAAGTTATCCATAACTTCTAATTAGTCTTTTTCAATAATTTCTTTAAAAATATATACCAAAAAGTAGGATAATTCTTTGATCATTATGATCATGTATCAGAAATTCAAACATTTATCCTTAGCTAATTCTTTCATTTCTGAACTTCATTAAAAATCACTAAAAAATCTATGATACACAGATATATTTCACAAAAAGAAAATCATAGTATAATTATATAAACAAGTTCACATATGAATACAATAAACAGTGAGTTCATTATCCATACAACAAAACTAAAATATACAAATAAAAATTGACTGTTTCTATGGCTGTAAGACATTCTAAAGAGAACTGACAGGATATTTTAGCATTATTTGTACTAACCATCTATTCTGATTTACCTGGGACCTATTAGCTAAGAGTACAGCATTATTGTAAATTTCAATGTATAACAATTTGGACAATAAATTGACAGACTGCTTGAAGATAGTGTCAGGACTAGAATGGTACACTTGATCCATTCTACTAATTACAACCTGAACATGGAACGTGAAACAAGAATGACAGCCATGATAAAAGAATTCACCTCCTTAAAAACCCACTCATCTTCCATGGATCCCAGCAAACACATTTCAGTCAGATGACATAGGTCCCAATTCTAGAAAAACTCTTTATGCTTCTATTTCCTCACATGGGGGTAATAACATCTCCTTCTCAAGGTTTCTGCAAGTATCAAATAAAATCACCTGTGAAGTCAACTTGAATTATGCCCAGAAGCCAGGACCTCAAAAGTGTTCACTATACATCAGTCAATCTTTTAGAATCAGCAAGATGGCACTGACATGAAAGATATTCAACAAAGTCTTTTGTTGGGTCAATTTTTAGTGACAAGCAGGGCATTATCTTTACAAGAAGTATTTTTCTGTAAACTAATCAAATTTGTCAATTTTTAAAGATTAACACATCACAGAAATAAGCCAAAAGAATATGACTATCTCTAGTACAAAAGAAAAGCCCCAAACCTTTGGATGCTAGGAATTCCTGATTCATAAACTTTTCTAATGACAATTTCCCGTCCTAGAGCAGAGATTTCTTATGCGTTACAAACTTCATAAGTTTGAAAGCCTGACAGAAGTTACAGCTCTGTCCCTAGTAAAAACAATCCATATATAAGTAAAATAGACATCGCATATTATACATCCATACTTACATGACTATACACACATGTGTGTATACTTTATATATAGAAATTATAACATATATATAGTATATGTATATATGTTTATGTATATATAAAACACTCAAGCATAAATATATGTACAATTTTAAGAGTCAGGAGAATTCTAAAGCCCATAAGAGAAATAGTATTCTTTTTGTTGAATATATATATGTGTATATATATACATGTGTATATATACAATAGATATCAAATGACTGAAGTAACTATTTAATGAAGCCATATTTAACCTTACTACATAACTGTATCTAACACTTCCTACTCTGTTCCACTCTAGTCTGTTCTACTCCATTTTATTCTATACCATGGTGTCCTAGTTTTAGAAATAGCAATAAAGTTATCTTAATCAACTATATTGATTTCAGGCTTCATGTTTCAAGATTAAAAATTATTGCTGTGGAGTATGGCAGCAGCTGTGTTAGGAGTTGTACCATGGAAGGCAGGATAATCCCAGCTGTTAGCTAGTAAACTAAGGAAGGGAGCCTTTCAGAGGAAAGAAGCAGAGTAGGACAAATGGTGTTAAAGGAAAAGGTGAAAATAAATCCTTCAGCCTCCTCTTTGCCTGTGTACAGAACTTTGATGCAGAAGATACTGGCCCCTAAAAACCCACTCTTGGTGTTTATTTAAGTAGAATAATTTGCTTTTGCATGAATAGCAGACGAGAAAACATGAGGTCTGCACCATGCTACACTTCCCTTGAAATAAAACAATCTTGACAAACTGCTTTTAGGAAAAAAAATTTTTTAGTTAAAACCTCCAAATATGTAAGTGGGAAATGAAAGTACAATTCAACAGTAGTCTTAGGATATTGACCTTGCTTCCAAAAACGACTGAAGAAAACTTCAAAAGGAATTAAAGGTATTTTTAATTAAGTGCACTAATAATCAGATGCTCAGAACCATAAAAGAGTTGCCCAATAACTGGTATGTGGGAGAATAATGGGTTGCTGAGCCTCACTAAAGGGGCAGATTGCCACTTTGGTGAAGGTGACCTATAGTTATCAGAACCTAAGTACACGGAAGACAAAGTTGGAGTGATCTTTGCTGTTGTTGCAAGCAAAAAGAAAACAAAATAAATGTAAAGTTAAACAAGTGATATTTGTGGTTAGATCCATATTTCAATTTAAAAATAGAGATGAGGAAATATTCACTGATTCATTCTTTGAGAGAAAGACAGTTTCATATGTGACAGACTGTTCCAGGTGTTTAAAATACATCAGCAAACAGGAAAGACAAAAGCCCTTATGGAGTCTGAGAGTTAGAAGAGGGAATTTACAACAAACAATAAACGTAACAAATAAGCAAACTGTACTATTCTGATGTACCAAAGACACCAAGTCAGTGGCCCACTTTTTCTAGCAATATAACTTAGGATGAGTTTTAAATAAGTGAGTTTACTTTGTTGACAAAAACAATTATAACTGTCTCAATTTTGTCAAAACTCCAATAAGCATTACCTGAAAAAAAGTTAAAAATTAAAAAGAAATATGGAAGAGTTTATTAATGATATTTTGGGAAAAAAACATTAATACCACTTTCTGGTAACCTATGGCATCAAAATATTATGAAAAATAGTCACAGATTATTAAAAGCTGTGTAAATCCCACTTCATTAAGCCCCACATATCCCAGTGACAATATTGTACCCTATCTTTTGGCTTCAGAAATTTAATGGTAAGCTTTGATTGCCAGCTGTCCTACAAATATTTAATACTCTTGAAAAAAATGGTACATCATTTTTTAAACATTAAATAATTTTCATTGATAACATGACTTATTATATATACTTGATACTGTTTTCATTTGTTTTATATAAACTAACAGGACCATTAGAAGTAGCCCACAAACTTTAACCTTAAGAAAATAAAGGACACTATTCAAAGGAAAAGAAAAAATATAAGAAAGAATTTTTTAAGGAAGCAGTAAGTATAAAAGCATGAGAAAGTAGGAGAGTACAGGGTATGCCTAGGCAGTGTATATATGAATAACAACATATTGAACGTACTAATCAAAGCCATACATATTAAGTCATTTGTTCATTTTTAAACCATTTTCATTTGATCTATAAAAAACTTCTTTCCAATGTTTAGAATTCTGGCAGATGATGTGAATATGTATCTGTAAAATCTCTACGGCTAAACATGATTTTATCTATGAAATATTCTTTACTTCATTGTTGTCCTTGAAAGTTTTTGTTTCACTCAGATTCACAGTGGTGGTTTTGAGACCTAAGCTCTGTCCTATTCCTATTAGTAATGTCTTGGTAGTTTCCCAGAGTTTTAGAATTATACTTTTATTCTGGGGTTTATGTACACTTTCCCTTGAATTTCTGCTTAAGCATAAGAAGGTGATCTTGCACATTGTGTGTATCAAGTAGAGACACATACACATACAAACATCCCTGGAAAAACCAGTGATGGCCATGGCAGAAAAAAATGCTACTTACTCTCCAACCTTTGTTTCTTTTTCCCTATTCAGGTAGGTTTTATGACTTAACTTCACTTACAGTTAAACACGACACCCAAAGAAAAGAATGTGGGCAGAAGTAGTATATGCCTCAACCAGATCTTCCAGGTTTGCTTTCTAGTTCTTCATATGTGGACTCCCAAGCATTAAGAGCACTAGGTAAACATATCTATTTCCCTTAATCCTTGAAACAGTGAACCTCTGATGTAAATCCACTGTCACCTGAATCAAAGGACGGGAATATTTGTAAGAAATACATTCTAACTTGGCAAGCTACTGAAATTTTGAGTTGTTTGTTTCAGTACATATGTAATTTGCTGTGACTCATAGAGTTTCTGAAGATTAATAAGACAAGATGCTATATAGATTGTTTTCATATATTTTAGGAGCCCACCTTTCTCTAGAAGAAAATGAGAGCATTGTTACTATTATTTTACAAATAGCCGTTTATGAAGAGAAAAGTCTCACAAGACAAGGAAGACTCCAAAAAAAGAACCTTATCTCAGATTGCTTTTTTTTGAGACAGGGTCTCATTATGTAGTTCAGGCTGGCCTTGAACTCACTATGTAGCCCAGGCTAGCCTCAAAATCACAGCAATCCTCATGCCTCAGCCTTCCAAATGCTGGGGTTACAGCCATATGCCACAATGACCAGATGTCAGATTTTTCTAGGTAGTATAATAGAAATGGAAATTCTGAATATATATCTCAGAAATATCTTGTATTTCCTAGTCTTTACAATTCTGAATATGTATGTCAGAAATATCTTGTTTTTCCTGGTCTTTACAAAAATTGGACATACACATAGATTTAACTAAATGGTCTACAGCTACCTAAACATTTGAAGGCAGAGCCAGAATAATAATCTTAACCTCTCAAGTTAATTCCAATGCTTATTCCAACATAACATATTGTGTTCTCCCAGAAGACTACAGGACTTTCTGGAGAACATTTGTAATTTTTATTTTCCTAGGAAGTTTCATGGAATTAAAGTCTGCAAAGAAGTGGTCAGCATGAGAACATAAAAAAAAAAATGTAAGAAAATGAAAAATAAGGTGATAAGAATCCATTAGCAGTCTTTGAATTTAAAGGGCATAGTCATATCTATGTTTTCCATCCTTCATTTTGTTTTGTTTTTTTTTTGGTACCAGGGATCGAACTTAGGACCTTGAGCAATAGGCAGTGCAACCACTGAGCTAAATCCACAGCTCTCTCATCCTTCGTTCTTAAAAATTTCTATATTATTCTATCTGAAGTGAGTCTTATAACCATAGTTTTTAGCACAGTGGTTTACATATGTGTGAGCATCGTAGGGACACTGGAAGGAATGCAGAGGTCTAGACTTCTAGGCTGGTTTCTATCGTCTATGTGCTCATCAGCAGCTTCATCCCTTTACCCAAATATGTTAAATAAATATTATTCCTTTCCATATAATCCATAACAAGAGAAAGGCTTGAGTTAAACATCAGTATAAGGAAACTTTGATGTATTGGCCGAGCTACTTTGAGTCTGTAAGTATCACAAAAAAGTACTATCCGATTGTGAGAAAGAAGACAGAAATGCAATCTCTTGTCTTAAAATAGATTTTAGGAGCAAGAAATTTGCATCTGCTCAACACATAATGGATCTCTGTCTTGGAAGCAATGACTTATTTACAAAGGCATATTAACATTTACAGTTAATTTAAGTGCCTGTTTGCGCAATATATATTTTAATCCACATGTTGATGAACTACAACCCATAAGTCAAATCCAATTGACGAGCTGTTTCTGTAAGTAGTTTTTTAGAACATTCCAAGGCTGTTCATTTTTATATAGTCAATCACCAATTTCTCACTACTCTAGCACAGTTAAGTAGTTGGCATAGAGACCATATGGTCTACAAATTCTAAAATATTTATTATCTGTCGCTCTATAGAAGAAACTTGCCAACCTCTGGTTTAATCCAACAAGACCTAAGTTCTCAATTTTATATTTATGCATCTGTAGGTCATTTCAATTTAATAATATATGATTTGAATTTCAGTTTTAACAAGAACAAAGAATTAAAATTAAGATAATATTTTCTTTTTTTTTCAGTTATAACCATCAAATTTTTTTAAATTTATTTTTTATTAAATTCTTTTATTGGTACATTGTAGGTATACAACACAATTACATTTCTCATTGGGAATTGTACCTTTACATAATGCATCTTGGTTCTTATTTTTTCCCCATTTCTAGCCCTCCCTTGACCCCCTCCACCCTTCTCTATTTACAAAGACTTTAGTTCTATTTGTTCCATTTCTCATCATTTTTCCTTTCCCTTCTTTCCTTTCCCCTGCCCCTCCCACTACCCCTACCCCTTTGAACCTTTTCTTCCTATTTTACATTTTCAATTATTCATTCTAATCATTGGTACATTTTAGGTATTCAATATAATGACATTCATCATTGGAAATTTGAACCTTTACATAGTCTCTCTTGGTTCTTATTTTTCACCCTTGCCCAGCCCTCCCTTCAACTCCTCCAGTCCTCCCTATTTACAAAGATTTTCTTCCTATTTTTCCATTTTCTCATATGAATCCCATTCCCTTCTATCCTTTCCCTTAGCCCTCCCACTTCCTTCCCCTTTGCCCCTTTTCTTCCTATTTCACATTACCTATTACACATTTAGTCCTTATTTACACTTTCAGTTTCTCACACCAGAGAAACTATTCGGAATTTATTCATGTGTGTCCTATTTATTTCACTTAAGAGTATCGCCTCAGTGTGCATCCACTTAGCTATAAATGTCTCTAATTTCTCATTTTTTATGGCTGAGTAGTGCTCCATTTTATCCAGTCTCCAGTTGATGGGCATTTGGGCTGTTTCCAAGTTTTAGCTATCACAAACTGTGCTGCTATGAACATAGGCACACATATTCTTTTAATTCTTTGGGGAAAATCCTCAGCAGTGGAATAGTGGGGTCAAATGGGACTTCTAGTTCTAATTCTTTGAGGTATCTCCATACTGATTTCCACAGTGGTTGCATCAGTCTACACTCCCACCAGCAGTGGAGCAGGGTTCCTCTTTCCCCACAGCCCTGCCAGCATTTGTTATTGGTTGATTTCATGATAGCAGCCATTCTTTCTGCAGTGAGGTGGAATCTCAGTGTTGTTTTCATTTGCATCTCTCATATGACCAGTGATGTTGAACATTTTCTCATGTATTTATTTACTATTTCTACTTCTTTGTCTGAGAAATGTCTGTTCATTTCAGATGCCCATTTTCAGATTGAGTCTTTAAATCTGGGAGGTCTGATCTTTTTAAGTTCTTTATAGATTCTAGATAGTAGACCTTTGTCTGAGGAAAAGCAGGTGAAGAGTTTTTCCCACATTGTGGGTTGTCTCTTCCCACTGCTGGTGGTTTCTCTTGCTGTGCAGAAGCCTTTTAATAAGAAGACATCCCACTTGTTGATTTTTTGTGCTAGTTCACGGGCAACTGAGGTTTTGTTCATAAAATCTTTTCCTATACCGATGTCTTCAAGAGTTCTACCTAAGCTCTGTTCCAACTGGTTCAGAGTTTCTATTTTAATATTTAGATCTTTAATCCATTTTGATTTTAGTTTAGTGCATGATGAGAGATACAGGTCTAGTTTTAATCTTTGGCAAATTGAAGCCCAATTTTTCCAGCACCATTTATTAGAGAGGCTATCTTTCCTCCAGTGAGGGTGTTTGGCTCCTTTATCAAACATGAGATGGCTGAGTATGTCTAGAGTTGTTTCTGCATCTTCTAATCTGTTCCACTGGTCCTCAAGTCTGTTTCTTTGCCAGTACTGTTTTTATCACAGTAGCTTTATAGTAGAGTTGCAGGTTGGGGATTGTGATACCCCCTGCCATGTCTCTGTTACCTAGAATTGCTTTTGCTATTCTGGGTCTCTTCTTACTCCAAATGAATTTTTGGATTGTTTTCTCGAGGTCTATGAAGCATGCTGCTGGGATCTCCATTGGAATTGTATTAAATGTATATAGCAGTTTTGGAAGTATGGCCATTTTCACTATATTAATCCTTCCTACCCAGGAGCAGGGGATGTCTGTCCATTTTCTGATATCATCTTCAATCTCTCTTTTCATAGTGCCATAGTTTTCAGAGAAGAGGTCTTTGATTCTTTCATTAGGATGATTCCTAGGATGCTATTGTGAAAGGAATTATTTGCCCTATGTCTCTCTCAGTGAGTCTGTCATTCGTGTAGAGGAAAGCTATTGATTTTTGTATGTTGACCTTGTAACCAGCTACTTGACTGAATTTGGTTATTAAGTCTAGAAGGCTTTTGGTGGAGTTCTGTGGGTCTTCTATATAGAGTATCATGTCATCTGCAAATAATGACAATTTGACTTCTTCATTACCTATCTTTATTCTTTTTATTTCTCTTGTCTAATTGCCGTGGCTAATGTTTCCAGAACTATATTGAACAAGAGTGGTGATAGTGGACATCCTTGTCTTGTTCCTGATTTTAGTGTGAAGGATTTCAGTTTTTGACCATTTAGTATGATATTGGTTGTTGGTTTTTCATAGATGGCTTCTATCAGTTTGAGGTAGAGACCATCTATTCCAATTTTTTGTAGGATTGTTATCATAAATGCATGTTGGATTTTGTCAAATGCTTTTTCTGTGTCTATGGAGATAATCATATGGTTTTTGTCCTTGGCTCTATTGATATAGGGTATTACATTGATTGATTTGCGTATATTGAACCATCCCTGCATACCTGGGATGAATCCCACTTGATCAGGGTGAATGATCTTCTTGATGATCTTCTGCATTCTGTTTGCCATTACCTTATTAAGGATTTTTGCTTCTATGTTCATTAGTGAGATTGGCCTATAGTTCTCTTTTTCAGTTGGGTCTTTCTCTGATTTGGGGATCAAGGTGATGCTTGCTTCCAGGAATGAATTTGGGAGTACTGCTTCCCTTTCAGTCTCATTGAAAAGTTTAAACAGTAGTGGCAGCAGTTCCTCTCTAAATGTCTTGTAGAATTCAGCAGTGAAGCCATCAGGGCCTGGGCTTTTCTTAGTTGATAAGTTTTTAATTACATTTTCAATTTCATTGGTTGATATTGCATTGTTCAGAATTTTTAGGTCTTCTTCGTTCAACTTTGGTAATTCATACGTATCTCGGAATCTGTCCATTTTTTCTGTGTTGTCCATCTTATTGGCATATAGGTTCTGGAAGTAGGTATTGATGATCCTCTGGATTTCTGCTGGGTATGTTGTAATTTCACCCTTTTCATTCCTAATTGGATGGATTTGGGCCTTTTCTTTCCTTTTTCTGACAAGGTTGGCTAAGGGTTTGTCAATTTTGTTGATTCTTTCGAAGAACCAACTCTTGGCTTCATTGATTTTTTGTATGGTTCTCTTAGTTTCCATTGCATTGATTTCTCAAGATAATATTTTCAAATGGAATTCTTTGAGGAAAATCTAATAGTAACATACACACATATGGGACATCATGATATTGCCTTACACTTTAAAATAAATTATTTATACTATATGGAATAGTCAGGAGATTGACAAAAATTAGCAAATTTTGGTTGGAGATTATGAAAAAGTGATAAAATGAAAATAAATGTTTTTGTCTTTTGAAAGCAAGTGTCAAATGGAATCATTAATCTCTAGTGAGAACTACAGAAAATGTATTTCTATACTATAATAATATGCAATGTTTTGAAAATATTGTCTTAAAATAAATGGACAACAAATTTTTATATGTATTAGTACTAATCTCCCAATGAATTTTATTTTCTGTTTACTTCATTTTTGTTTTGCTTTTTTACTTACAGATTATTTATTCTTTATTTAAGAGATGTTTTAATTCTCTAAGGCTATTGAAGGAAAAATGAGGGCCTTATCAATCTCTGGATCACCTATACTGCTTCTAATGCCTGGTACAGAAAAGATACATAATAAATATTTAAGTAAATGCTATAACTATTCAAAGTTACAACTAATAAATAAGAATTCATTCTACACACTAATTCAAGATCTAACAAATCTGATAAATTCCCTTTTTAACTTTATAATTTTTAGTGTTGAATATTTTGGAACTATAATAATATACTTGTACAAAGAGTGCTTATAATAACATCCTATTCAAAATTGTCAAGTTAGTTATGTTTATTTGAATTTTTTAGTCAACAGATTTTTTTTTTTTTGGTACCAGGGATCGAACTCGGGACTTTGTGCTTGTGAGTCAGGTGGTGGAACCACTGAGCTAAATCCCCAACCCTAGCTAACAGATTTCTAGGTCTTCCTGGTGTGCAGTTAACCCTGGCTGTCAGCTTGGTGGGATGAAGAGACTCCTGGAGAACAGACTGGATTAAAATAGCACTGACCTCATCAGTGCCCACTGATAATTTCATAGCTGAATGGGAGTTTAGGAGTTAGGGCCTGGTTGCAGAAGTGGGGAATGGGGGATATGATCTTAGGAGATATATTTGATCCCTGGCTCTTTACATTCCAGACCCTTTCCAATCTACTTTACTTCCTAGCTAAAATAAGTTGAACAGATATCTTTCACCATACCCATCCACCATGATGTTTCTGCCTTGAAGTAAATTGACCGAGGATTGAAACCTCTGAAAACCATGAGTGAAAATAAACCTTTTCTCCCTTAAGTTGTAAGTTTCAGGTATTTTGTTTCAGCAACAGAAAACTGACCAAAACAACTGGATTCATGTACTACTACTGGAACATCGATGTCACATTCATATATTTCTTACATGCTTAAATTTAGTATATTTTATATCACATTTGATTATGTACCAAAAATCTGATGAACTGATTTTGAAAATTCATTAAGCTAAAAACAGAACAAATAATTAGATGACTTTTACAGTACATCTTGTCCCATTTGACCCAGCTATTCCCTTGCTGGGTATCTTCCCCAAAGAATTAAAAGAATTATACCACAGTGATATATGTTCACCCATGTTCATAGCAGCATAATTCGTGATAGCTAAAACTTGGAAACAACCTAATTGCCCATCAATTGGAGACTGGACAAAGAAAATATAGCCATAAAGAATGAGAAACTAGAGACAATTATAGCTAAATGGATGCACATTGAGGCGATACTCTTAAGTAAAATGAATAGGACACACATTTGTAAATACTGATTAGTTTCTCTAGTGTGAGAAACTGAAAGTGTCAATAAGGACTAAAAGGTATAAGAGATAATGTGATATAGGAAGAAAAGGGGCAAAGGGGAAGCAGAAGTGGGAGGGGTTGGGGAAAAGAAAGGAATGGAATTAATATGAGAAAAAGAAAAAATGGAAACAAAGTCTTTGTAGATAGGGAGGGGTGGAGGGGTTGAAGGGAGGGCAGGGGAATGGGGGAAAAAATAAGAACCAAGATGGATTATATAAAGGTGCAAATTTCCATGGATGAATGTCATTACATAGTATACCTTAAATGTACCAATAAAATTAATTTTAAAAAATAAAAAAATAAAGTACATCTTGTGCTAGAGTCTAGATATGAGAAACTAATTTTGCTGAATTTCCAGTAACTGATAAAAACATCAAGTTTTGCTCTTGAGTTAAAACTTTGTATCATCAAAGATTATGGTCTCTCTCTCTTTCACACACACACACACACACACACACACACACAAACATTCAAGAATATTCTTACTAAAAGCTAAAGGAAATCTCTTTTACTTTTGTTATGTAACACTTGAAAAATGAGACTCCTTCTTAATTGTGTTTATTTCTTCCAAAAGATTTGATAACATGAAAAATGATTTTACAGAATTGCAATATATATTAAAAGATGCTTAAGAACAATTAAAAATGTTATTTCAATATATATTATGAAATGCTGATACAATCCAATTGGAACTAAATTTGAGTTATTGATTTGAAAAATAATTTTCTATCAAAAACTACCATTATTCAAAAGATAATTTTATCCCTTTAAGGAACTTGTCCTACAATTTTCTCTCCTAAGATGTTGATGGTTAGGAAAAGTAGAAATGAACTGTCACTACTACTGAGAGCATATTTGTTCAAACAATGTTTTGTAACATCTGATAAAAGGCTGTAGCTGAAGAGATTTTTATTAACTTCAAAAAGTGTCACTTTTTCCTAACAAAGACACCAGAACCACCAATTAGTTCTTCCAAATATAGTCAATGTGCTACAAGGGAGTTGTGTAAGTATGTAAGCAATGATGATGGTTACCAGTGGGGGAGGCAGTTAGGAATCCTACCTAGGAATACTTATCAGGCAGGTTCCGACATCAGGGGTTTAGAGTCTGGATAACAAGCCTGACAGGACAGCAGATCATGGTCTATAGATTATTTACTCAGCATGAGAGCACTAGCTCCAGCAAAAGAAGAAAAAAGGCAAAAGAGTTTGAAGTTTAGCTAAAGTTTAGAAGAGAAAGTGGGCCAAAGAGCTATTCCTGCTGTCAAAAAAGCAAAGTGTGCTGCTGAAACTATGGCACAAGCTTAGAATCTGTGGGGCTGAGTGGAAGATCTAAAGTCTTTTGAAGAGCAAATAGCCCTGAGCGTTATTGCACATATTTGCCTCTTCGACTGAAAATTTGAGAAAAATTAATATTGGGAATTTTTCCAACAATGTGATGTTTTTGCAAATTTGAAACTATTTATCAAACACGAATATTAAGGGTAGAAATCTGGAAAAACCAACATGCTGTAACCTATAAAGGCTGCTATCAACAATAGAAGCAAAGGAGCTCATTTTCCTGATCACAGCTTTTGAAAGAAGAGATAGGAGTGGGGAGCTCATTCTTCCAAAGGCCTTTGTCACAGAAGCAGAAAGAAAACTGTTGAAACACATGTAGTTGAAAAGAATTCCTCAGGTTATTTCTGAAACACAGATCATGAGTTTGTAACAATGTTCAATAAGTTTAATACATTAATATTGTATGTAATTGAATTTGAGAAATTCAAAAGCACTTTAAATTGCATGGTCATCTCAAATTTTAAATATTCACTGTTTAGACTGTCTTTCTTAGAAACTGTGGAACCAGGACTTAATAATCCCCATCTCTAACAAAGTAGAACCAAACATCTCACATAACAGTAATGCAGCCATCTGAAAAACTATGTATTCTTCAACTTTTGTGCTTCTGTACTTTTCAACTATGGTCCCAAAGCTATGTTTTCATAATATGAAAGCACAGAAATATTCACTAAGTCACAATGGTGGAGTTATTAAATGTTCATAGCATATATTTCTCTAGATTGCTTTGATGCTACCATTCAAAAGGTCATGACAGTCCCCTAGATGTATAATGCTAGAATATTCTCCATTCACATCATACGCTAAAATAAAGCAAGACTTGGAAAAACAAGAAGCGAAACATAAAATATAACTAAATACATTTAAAGATAAACCTGATGACTGTTTTAGGACTTTTAGTAACCATTACACTTTTTGCCAACTAAATATAAAATAACCACCTCATATTCACCAACCGGCATTGCAGTGCCATTCTCAAGCACTATGTAAAATGTATCATTTACATTCAGCTGATTTGCACAACACACACACACACACACACTAAAAATATCTCTAAACACGCCAGAAATATACGATTATCCTTAACTAGTATTTACAAAAGATGAGGAATAAGTATCAGAGCATAAGTTCTATAGACATGAAGCATATCTGGTATGGCAATGCACATAAAAATGTTACCAAGTGATACACTACAAATGAAAGTCTTAGCATAAAATTCCCATTACACTCTAATATGCTGCCATTATTTTTAACCAACATTTGCTAGTTTTTATCAGAAGGTATATGCACATTCACAATCCTAAGTCAATGTCTTGGCACACAGTACACCCTTTAATTCTGCAGCTTTACATAGCACATAATACAGTTTTCAGCCTAAATCTTTCTCTTGTGTATGATTTGTAAACCCATTAATTTGTTCAGAAAATATTTGAATAGGCATACTTCAGGAATCTCAGAGATCCTTTTTAAGCATTTTGATTAGAATACCAGAGGACATAAATTACTCAAGACAAATAAAAATGAACATCATAAGAAAAACTGAAACAAGTCTGAGATGAATTATTACTTTAAGACAACAACAACAAAGCTGAATTTTAGTATTTTGAAAATATAATCTGCTCCTATTTTTAGAAGTATAAAGTTACTTATATTCTCCATCTCTCCTCTGCTAAAAGCCTATTGTTTTTTCATTGCATTTGTATTTTACATCCTTATTTTATGGATTTCTTTTACTTGTTCCTGCTTTTCATTTGTTTTTGTTTTTTTAATTACCAATGTCCTTCATTTTCCAGAATTTGATTAATTCAAAGAAATTTGTTCCAAGCCCTGTTAGTATATTTTCATCCCAACTGTTTCTCTTCACTTTACAGAGTAATAAAAATTTTATCTAGCCACAGAGAGAGAATAAATACCATATTTACCAGACCGTCTGACATTTATATATATTCATATGACTACATTGAGCCAATGAAAGGCAAATAAAATTATTTGCCAGTTTTCTGTATTCTTCTGATAAAAAGTGGTAGATATCCTTCTTCAGCTCTTCTTCCACAATACTCTGTGGAACTCTCTTACACCAAGAGTTCCCCATATCTAAGAAACAAAACAGAAACAGCTTCAGTTTCCAACAGTGTCAAGCCCTGTAATAACCATGGGCCAATTATTGCTACTTTATTTATGAAACAGAAATAAACTTGTACTTTATTTTGAGACATCATTTTTTGTTGTTATTGTTTGATATTAGGTTTTTCTGACACAGCTGAACATAAGCTCAATACATAAGTGTTTAGAAAAGCTTTGGAGGTTGGACAAATTTTCCAAGTCTTCACTTATTTGTTGCAATGTGTTTCTACATCTGTACTCATTTTTATTTCCCTATGCCTCTTACAGAGGAGTGTATAGCCCTCTCTGACTATTTGGACTAACACTTCCACATTCAAGCAAGGACTTTCAATATGATTACACTGAACTGTTATCTTGTATTCCAGTTCTTTATGTTTTTGAATTAGTCACCTGTAGCCTATCCCCTCATCCTGAATCTCAGAATGAGAAGATAAAGATGAGCTACGCAAAAAAACAGTGTTTACTGAGGTAAGTTGCTGAGATTTTATTTAGTTTTGTTACCAAAAGCTAATATAAAAATTGTGTGACAGGTTAACTATGTAGACCCATGTAAGAAACAAAATCTTATAAACTAATTTATGTATTGTTTGAAAAATGAGCCACAACTGTTTACCTTTAGAAAATCAGTGCCCTCTTATAGTAATCAAAATTGTACATGGTACAACATGAGTTAAATTTAAAAACTGTTTTGGAGAAAGGAATATGGACTTTATAATGTTTTTATTAGCTTAAACATTTTTTCCATCCTTGATCTTCACCTAGAAGTTAGTCTAATTTCCTTTTTAGGTGCTTTTATAAAAACTATTAAAATTTGTTATCATTATACTTTGGATATTGAATGACTATTGTTTCTAATACAACTCTCTGGATAAAAGATAGAGTTATAATTTAAAAGAATAATAGACGAATATGGACCTCCCCCATCAAACAAGGCTGATAACAGAGAGGTAAAGGGATTATAAGTAGCTGTCATTATCAGCCTACTGAAACACGTAGCCTACTAATATAAGGTAGTAGTAATGTAGCCTCTCTGTGATGACTAACACAAAAATTAAGCCACATAAAAACAGGGACCACAAAAACAAATGACATAATTTTCTTGCTCTGTCAACTAAGATTCCTAGACAATGTTACCCAGTACCAATGAGCATATTAAGCTCCTAAATCTTGGTTCCTAAACTCATTCTGAAATAAGAGGAATGAATATTCCCTGGAGAAATAACAGATTTTTAGGGTTGAGGTAGGAAATATGTAAGAGAATGTTAAAGAATCTTATAGTGCCATAAAGTAAAGATCCCTCAAAAGTAAAGTACATGCATATATAATAATATAAAATGTCAATGAAATACAGCAGCAGAAACTGAAACAGTTTGAGCAAAAATATAAATAAAGTAGCATATGATTATATCCCAAAGTATGTTATATCTCAAAGTATAAAATATCCATAGTTCATACTGTTCCTATGCAATACTTTAAAGAATTTACATAGATACACCACCCTCAAGAAGTGGAATAGAACCCTCCACTCCTTGAATGCGGGCTGCTCATTAATCTTTCTCAACAGCACAGTATGTAAAGAGGAAAGAATAGAGTCACTTTACATTGGGAAAAACTACCACTATTCTCAGTCAGGTAACCAATGTCAACACCAACAGCGAATATTCATGTTGATCATATGCACTCTCAATGTAGTGTGATAAAAAAATGCCATATTACCTCTCTGGCTTTCCTCCCCAAAACACAATCTCATTCTAATTCTGAGAAAAAAAATCAGGCAATTCTAACTGGGGGATGTATACAAAGTATCTGCCCATTAATTTTAGAATTATCAAAAGCCATCAAAAACAAGGAGAAAAAAAAAATCCAGGAGAATCTAAGAAACTGTCACAATGAAGAGAAGACATAGTGGGTAGTGTAATGCAGAATCCTGAATGGAACAGAATCCTGGTGCAATGTAGAAGCCGGGAACAGAAAAGAATATTAATTAAAAATTAAGGGAGTCTGAATAAAGTGTAAAATTTTAAATAATGGTTCTATATTGTAGGAACCAGCCTACAAGCTGAGCTCAAAACTGACCAAGGGGTAACGAAGATGAAAAATAAAGAGACCCAGAAACAAGTTAAAATATGGGGATCCAAGGGACTCATGTCTCCTTTTGACATACAGCCCCAAATGACTGGTGCACCTTGGCTTTATTCACTCAGACAGGGACATGAGCAATTAGAGTTCCATAGGATTCATCGGTCTCCCACCCTCCATGGTACTCTTCCAGAAAACAACTTAACCTTGGGTGTTTTTACTTCTCCCTGTAGCATGTTAGCACGCTTGCAGGCCCTCTTCTCAGTGCTCACCAATGAGGCCAATTAGACAGGCCTCATTCTTCCCATCTGATCTCTACACTATATTGGTCCATCAATGGAACGAAATTGTGACAGTAATGTAAAACATTATTAGGGGGAACTGGGTATAGGATATATGGAATTCTGGATCTATCTTCAGAAGTTTCCTAGAACTATAAAAAACGTCTAAAATATAAAGTTTATTTTGAAAAGTACTGCATCTTTAAAATTTATTTTAATGATGACATTCTCAACATTTCAAGTGTTCTTCACTAAAATGATAATTAAAAACATTTTCAGGAAACATTTATTGCCCATCCCATAGTATCAAAGCAATTAAAGTACTATCTACATTAAAATTAGCATGCAATTGCATAATTCTAAAGTTTTTACCATTTAAAAATACCTAGAAATACTTTAAAGTTCATTATAAATTATATAGATTAAAAGCTATTTAAAGGAATTAGATTCTTATTTATATGTTAAGTGTTCTTCTATAAATATACGAAGTCTTAGGAAAGATAATATTATATCTTTTAAATATGTGGATAAAAGAGTAGAAAGATTTACACTGTGATTACATATCCAAATTTATACTATGAAGAAAGAGCCAAACGTAACATTTGGGCACAATGGTTCTTGTGTTAAGCAGCTTTCCATTGCTGTGGCAAAACACATGACATACACAACTCAAGAAAGAAACAGTTTATTCAGTCCATGAATAGCTGGCTGTGAGGCAGAAACATCATGGCAGAAGGGTATAGTAGAGGAAATTTTGTAAATTCTTGGAACCCAGGAAATAGAGCAAGCAATGAAGAGCCAAAGAGGCATGGGCCAGAGACCAGCTATAGTCCCCAAATTCACGCCCCCCTTGACCCATCTAGACACACCAAGTAGCACTTTCTAATCTCCTAGACATCTCTCAAACCAATCAAGTTGGCAATCAAGATTATCTTTCAGAGTTTTGAATAATATAAAAATAAATAAGAATGAAATTTTTAGATTTCACCATCTTATGTCCAATTTAGCAAAAGTTAATAGTATACCCCAAAACAATTTATATCATGATGCACTGGAATTCATTCTAGCCTTTCTTTGCTTCAAAAACAAACAAAGAAAACATTAAAACATGAATTCTCTGAGGGATTAATTTTTCTAAAAATTTTTATAACAATAAGTCATTGTGTGAATTACATACACACATTCTCTTTCTAACATATATTAATTTCCTTTGTAAATGCTACCATAGAACTTACTTTGCTGAATGTTTTATTGATTTTTCTATTTCCTCTTTGAAGCACCTGGCTTACTTTACTTGTTGATGTTTTCATTGATTTTCTATTTCCTTTTTGAAATGAGATGAGAGCTTCTAAAGAGGTCATGGTACTTGGCAAGAATAAGATGCTAAGTAGTACGATTTTCCTAGGGAATTTCAGTATTAAACTTAGTATTTTTATGCCCAAGGAAAGTAGTGATTAATCTTTATTCTTTATTCTACACCAGTATGCTGTCTCTTCATTTATATTTGAATGTGTCACCTTACAAATTAACTTTGCAAGAAACATGATTTGGGGCTGATTTAAATGCATCAATTTCTATTAGAGTGAATCCTCCTGATTTGTTTGTTTGTTTGTTTGTTTTGGGTGTTGTGGATTGAACCTAAGATCTTAAACATGCTAAGCACATGCTCTACCACTAAGCTATATCCTCAGCCCCTATTACAATGAATTCTCAAAGTTAATAACTATATTTTGAAAAGCTATGTCGAGTCTCATAGAACATATATGATCTTAAAAATTGTAACAACATAACTCTTAACAGAGGTCTTATGTAATCAAATAGTACTTCTGAAAATAATTATTGGGATAATTCTACTATCATCTTCATGACCATAATTTGTAGGAAAAAATCTTCTAACTTAACCAGGATGTGGATTTCTGCCTTAATGAAATGACTGACAAAAAAATAAAATTCTAAGTTTTCTAGAGAATATAATTTTGCTACCTATATAGGATTCAAACATCCAAATGTCATCCATCAGTCAAACAAACAAAAGATACTTGCTTTTTAAAAGGGAGCTATTTAAGGGACATAATGGACAGTCATTCTTTTAGACTTTCCCTGTTCAATTCAGTAGCCACAATACACATATAGCTATTGAGCACTTAAAGTATCACTAATATTAATTGAGATGCTCAGTAATTGTAAAATATATACTGGATTGTCAAGGAAATGAATGTAAGATCACGTAGATAATTTTACATGTATTATATGTAAAAATAATATTTTGGATAGATTCAGCTAAACAAAATGTATTATCAAAATTAATGGCACCTATATCTAGTTTGTTTAACGTTATCACTAGAAAATACAGATCTCT
Organism: Heterocephalus glaber; assembly: GCF_053883595.1. Classification (NCBI taxonomy): domain Eukaryota; kingdom Metazoa; phylum Chordata; class Mammalia; order Rodentia; family Bathyergidae; genus Heterocephalus; species Heterocephalus glaber. Next base: position 11,460,462 of record NW_028258308.1, on the reverse strand, counting down.
ATGGCTTGCACTATACTGCTATTGAGAAGAGTTGTTCTAAAGTCTCTAAGCTCCATTCCGTAAGAGATCATTGAAATGTAATGTTTCTGGATATATTATCTTATATCCCTATAGAAATGACTTTATCAAATTAAAAACTAGTGCTAGTGCAATGTCCTTGATTTGTATGAGATACAATATGGAAAATTGTTAATCTTATAATATCAACTTGTGGTATTCAACATCATTAGTAAAAACTATTAATCAGAAACCGAAGTGCCCACAGAATTTGAGAAAGAGAGAAGGCTCTTATGAATGACTCATTCTAATCTATCTAGGGATTAGGATATGTCAGGAGATCTGTCCAGAAATGTACTTTACATAGGAAGACTTCCAATGCTCCATTGCTTCTCTTGCTGGATTTTTGTCTGTAATATTTTATGTTCGTTATGTAACACAGAAGCAGTGACTCCAAACTTTATATTAATAAATGAAAAGATACCATTTTAAAATTAAATTATAAGAACATTCGCATTCATTGGCAGGAAAAAAAGATAGTATTTACAATGTGTGGCTTAATGTGGTTAATAATGTAGGACAGTTCACAAACACTTATTTGAAGTCTGGAGTAGATCATAGAAAATATTACTTTAGGAAAGAACTCTGTGTGTATGATACATGTCTAGACAAAAGAGAAATGAAGTTTATATGTGTTAGCTGAATTTTCAAAAGCAAGAATTCCATATACAGACCTGTTTTGTCAGCTTTTCAGCAGGTGGTAAAAGCAACAGAGAGCAACTTTCAATCATTTAGAAATACGATGGAAGAATGAGATCATAATTTTGAAGAGGCAGCTGTGATCTAGCAGCTGATGGTCAGCCTGCCTACAGTCTGCTTAGGGATAGAACAATGGGAGCTAAGAAAAAGGAAGCCAGCAGAAGAACAAAACAAGCAGGAGTGTATGGGGTTTATTTGTTGGTGTTTGTTATACACAGAGAGGGAAAATTTATGTGTTTGCCTTTAATTGTGATAGAAGATATAAAACTATGGCCAACAAGAAGTAACTTTGCAATTAGAAATCAAATAAAACATGTAGGATCACATTAATAAAGGGATGTTGGTTTACTTCTTAATGTTATATACCTGTTACATTATAATTTCTGAAATCTTAATTTAATCTTAAATTTCTTGTTATTAAAAGGAAAATAAGGTTAATAGATTGTCTAGGGTTAATACATTGCATACTTATGCCCACATTTGCTATGAATTAAGATACATTCAATAGTCTCCTTCTTAAATATAATGTGTTCTACAATAGCATTTATCATCAACTACATATTTCAAAGTTTAGCTGTTAAGGAACAAAGATGATGCTACATGGAATCATCCTGGACTGAGGCACGAAATGATTTTTAAAGGACAAAAACTAGTGTATGTGTTTTTTTCCTAATAGTAAAAAAAAAAAAAAAGTAATGTGTCATCTTACTGCAAAGCCAATCATGCTTTTAACACCAATCTAGTGCCTTTTGTACTATACATTTGATCAACATAGTTTGGGGATAGTTTTCCTCTGCTGATTGTTTCTCTTTTTATTAAATTCCCTCAATAGATTTGTGTGATGCTACCATAGCAGAACTACAATGGGATTCTCTGCAGGCCGTGTTCTGGTAGACCAGTCAACCTAGGGAAACCCAATCAAATAGTATCAAGAGAGGTCTCAATGCCACATGGAAAAAAAATGTATTTTAGAGTCTCCATAATCATGGAGAAAAATATTTATATGTAATCACCTCTACTTTTACACATTGGGGAAGAGTTAACAATTATATTTTTATAAATATTTCAGTCTTTTAAGAAGATAAGTAACAGAAAGATAAGTTTTACTTTCGGCTGCAAGTTGAATATACAGCCTTACTTCATCAGGAAATGTCTTAACTAAGCATTCTCTAACAGAAAGAGAAGAGTTTTTGCATTACAGTCCTCTGACTTTTCATATATTCCTTATCTTGAAAATAAAAGTTTAAAATGCTTAAAAAAATGTGAATTATCTTGAATGACAGTACATACACCTAACTAAAATGAGTCAATATCATGTCTTCATATTTTTGTTCAAACTTTTACCAGTTTTGCATCTCTGTTTTCCTTTTTAAAAATAATAATAATAGTAGTAGTAGTATCAGGAGCTCCAGTCAAAGTTCCACTCAAATAAATAATAGATAGGGTATTGGCTTGAAGTGTACATAATTACATTCCACATGAGCACTATTAACAACATTATTTGTTGGCTTGAATAAATAAATATTAAATCGTTCACACTAAAGAAAAATTTAATAGTAGTTTGTTTATCCAAAAGGTAGCACATATTTAGTTCTAAAATCTTCTGGTTTAATTCCCAAGTCTCTTTGTAAATTTAAAAAATTCACACCAGCTGTTAACTTTTAAATGATTCTTAATGCTTTACAAATGATTTCTTTAAGATCTCTAGAAATCACATAGGTAGAAAAATCGCACTTTCTTCTATTCCACAGCATTCAGCAATGCATTTTGATATAGACTAACAACTAACCAAAGCAATGAAAAAAACCCTGTGACCAGTTGTCAATCATAGCTACTACAAATCTCCAAGAGACAACCTGCCATTTTTCTAAATATCAGAAATAATCTTGGATCAAAGTGCTTCAAAGTCTACAGATACGAAGTGCAGTCTAGATGTTAAAACCCACTGTGAGATGCAAAGACTGAGTCTGTACACTAGCTGGAACATTCCAGGTTTAAGAAACTCTGTGCCATGTTTATAAACTGATGTACTTTGAATCAGCCATTATATTTCTGATAATAGAGTTAGACAACATAGAGAGATGAAGAGTTCCTGTCAGTCTCACAGCTGAAGGAAATTTTACCTTTTTTCTTGCCAATTCTGTCTTAGAAGAATAATATAATACCTGAGTAAAGTTATCATGGACAAAAAAATCTTCTTTAATAGATCTTACCCATTTTGCATTGTAGAATATTGAGGCCAAAAGGCTTAGACTGAGGCCCGGAGTTCAAGATTTCACAGTTCATAGAAAAGCCAGGACCTCTCAAGACCAATTTATAAATTTCTTCTAACAATAATGCTATCTAAAAAGGATTTTTTTTCCAGGAATTGAGTGCACAACAGTGATGAAATATACATGGAAAAAAAACATGCTTCTTTAGCCAGGATAACATGGATGTGGTCACAGACAGTTGTTCAGATCTGTTTTCCCTTGTTGGTTACCTGAAGCCGTGGGTACCTGTCAAAACTTAAACCCACACGGGCCATGGATTTAGCTCAGTGGTTCCACCGCTTGCCTCCCTGCCTCGCAAGTGCAAGGTCCCGAGTTCAATTCCCAGTACAAAACAAAAAAGCTTAAACCCACACATTAACAGATCAGTGAGATTACATAATTGAGGGTTATGCCAGCCTACTGAATGTGAGACTTCTATATACTTTATCAATTTGTCAGGTTTACTAAAAAATCAAATGATGAAGAATTAAAAACAAATTGCTTACTTGGCTGCCTTCTGGTGTCAATATATAATAAAATTTTTACACTTTTTTTTACAACTGAAGGGCTTGTCATTTAAATATTATTTTGCATTACTTAGTATTATTTTTGATTAATAAATCAAAATTGTATACAGTTATGGATATAATGTGATGCTCTGATGTATGTATGGGATAATTAAATCAATCTAACATGTCTATCACAAATAGGGAACTCATATATTATTGGTGGGAATATACATTAGTGTAGCCACTATGGAAAATGGTATAAAAATTCTCTGAAACACTAAAAATTGTGCAACCATATGATTCAATAATCACATTTCTGGGAGCATATCTAAAGGAAAGAAAATCAGTGTGCTGAGGGAATACCTACCTATCATATTCATGGCAGCATTATTCACAATAGCCAAGATATGGAATCAATCTTTGTGTCCAAAACAGATGGACATTCATTCAGATGAATGAATAAAGAAATAGGTTGTACACATGCACATGAAATATTATTCTGCTTTTAAAAAGAAAATTCTCTCACTTGCAACAACACAGATGAACATGGAGGACATTATGCTAATTCAAATTTTATTTCAAGCTCTATATTAACTAAGGCTAATGATCAACCATCTTCTTGAAATCAGTGCTTGAAGGAGTACAAAACTAAGGTGTAATATTTTGCCTGTGTAACAGTAAAACAAAAGTATCAACTCTAAAGGTTTTTTGTTGAATAGATAGCAAAAATAACTGGACCCAACATTATTTTCTCCAAAGTATTGTTTTTAATGTAAAATGCAATAAGCCTGAACAATTATATTCCTTTTCTCAAGTCATTATTGCAGATGGTGTAGTTTACTCTCCTAAATAAAAATTGGACTTGAAATAAATGAAGTAGTTTCTAGGTTTAATTTAGCTATGATCCAAAGTCACACAACCTCTTTGACCTCAATTTTCTTATGCACAAAACATGTAAGATTACTAAGCACAAGGACAAGTATATTATATAATCATAATACAATGATTAATATATCTATTTATTTACTTGACAATCATGATTTCAAAAAGCCTATCACATCATTGGTGCTGTCATAGTAGATTAATAAATGAGATTTTTCAAGGGAAATTCTTCCTTGCTGTGGGGAGGGCAAATATCACATTCCAAAATTAAAATGCTATCTATTTATTTTCTCTCTGGGTTTTGATCTTCAAATCAAATAGCTAAAAGATCCTTGTCCATTAAGAAATAACCACCTACAATACTTGCTCCTATGGCCCTTATTAATGTATCACTACAGGGGATATATTAAGATCAGAATTATTTTGACATTTACAATAAGGCTTGTGCTTATAAACACAAGGCCACACCATATTAAAGCTTATTAGCATATTATAACTGATTAGATGTTCACAATGTGCAAAGGCAGTTGGTTTCTGCAACTCCCTTGGGGAACAATCTAAAGGCAATAAAAGCAATAATCTCAAATCACAGAAATGCTATTGAAAGTGTGTCCTTGGGTTTATAGCACTAATTTAAGAGGAAATTATGATAATAGAAAGAAAAATATTCTATTGAAATCATTTTTAGGCCATTCATCAGTACTAGACTACATAGCCAATTTGCTTCATTAGTTCAACAAGATAGTTCAAGACCCACTGGCTGCTGTATTCAAACAAGAGTAAGGAGCCCCAGGAAACTTGACAATGCATATGAATGTGTATCTTTCCTCTGACAAGGGAAATGCAAATTGTTCACTTATTCTTGAGTTAATAAAGATGTGTGTATGTATGTATGTGTGTACATACACACAATAGTATAAATAATGTAGATTTTTATTAAAAAGATGTTGAAGAATATATAGGTATACCAAAAATGTTTTAAAAGCAATAGAAGCCTAAATTCAAGTACTAAAAATTGTTTAACTGGGGTGCTATCATTTTATTTGTTAAGGTTAAATATCCTTAAATAAGATCTTAAAGGCAAGAATCTTCAAATAGTAGCTATAACTTACTAGTTACCAGGTACTAAGAACTATTGTAAGCACAGTATATTTAATCTCATTTAATTCTCATATTCTCATGGAGAAAATGTGATTATTACCCCCATTTCTCAGGTACAGAAACCAAGGCAAAAGAAATCAGTGAACTTGCCAAAGAATATACAACTAATAGATGACAAGTTGATGTTGAAAGTCAAAATGTCTGGCAGCGAGGCAAAGAATCCATTCATACCTAGCATGGGAACGTGCCTGTCAGCATTCTCTCCAACAGTCTTCCAGGCAAATGAACTCACTGCTCTCTCCCAGTACCTGAATGGAAAGGCTAGACCCAAGGGGAAACAGGTTGTGTGAATGCATGCAATAAATCTTGTCCTTCTATGTAAGATGGCATATTAGCTTACTATGTTGTCATAACAAAGTATCACAAATTGAGTGACTTCAATTTATTTCCTCACAGTTCTATAAGCTTACACTCTAAGATCAAGATATCAGGAGAATTAGTTTCTAATGCTTCCATGTGGCTTATGAACATTCAACTTGCGAACTTTCACAGATAGAAACAGATCTCACATTACGAACATTCCTAGCTGAGAATAAATTGTGGTACTACTACTGTAGCTCACATTTCTGCCAAATATTGTCATGTTTATGCTGCTATGTGCTTACTGTACAGTGCAACAGTGAACAGTAGTACAGTGCTCAATCAGAATGTCCAGAAGCAAGAGGAAAAGCAGTAGTGATGTGGAGGGGACTGCCAGGAAGCACAAAGCAATAAACATGGAAACAAAAGTGAAAATACTGTACTGCACTGTACCACCATTTCAAGGTAACTGTAAAAGTAAAAATAGTGTGTTTATAGTATTTTTTGTGCATTTTTTTATGCTTTACATTGTATATTTGTGTCAAAGGTATATAAAACTCACTTTTTAAGACTTACAAATGAATCTGATTTGCAAATGTTCTTCCAGAATGAAATTCGTTCCTTAAGTAGGGAATTTACTACATGGCAATCATCTCCTCTTTCTAAGTCTTTACTCTATGTGTGTCTATGTCATTATCTCTTATAGATGTAAGTCAGATTAAATTGAGATGCAACCTAATGAATTTACCTAACCTTACTATTTACTTTCTGATAGTCCCTCCTCAGATAATGAGTGTTAGGACTTTATGAAGACACAATTCAGACCATAACAGACTATTTTCATTAATTTTCATAAGAATTTATGCAGGTCAAGAAACTTAACAAAGCTGCTACAAAGGTTGTATTCTTTGAACATGCTACAATTAGAATGGAAGTTAAGTCAAGTAACTATCGTAATACTTATTAAACATTCACATGTGCATAGTTCTATACTAAATACCCAGGAAATGACCATGAATATCAATTCATGTTGATATGGTTGCTCTTTGAGACTGTCAGAGTGCATATCTGCTTGGTGCCATGAGATATGTAAAGAAATATAACAGCCATGACTTCTAGGTTTTTAAAATCTTGGAAAGAAAAGAAAAAGATTTTTCTTAATGCTAATGCACAAAGCAATACTAAAGTCAATGTCAAAGAGAGTTCACAATTAAAAATGAGTGAAAAAGAAGACAAAGTTTGAAATCAAAAGAGAAAAAGGAAAGTTCTAAAGCAGACACTGGACTGGGAGGGCAGAGTGCTAAGCTTGACTTAGGGCTTTAAGCTGGACACAACTGAAGGGGAAAAGAGTGTAATGAAAAGAAGAGTTTTACTAAAATCCAAGATTCTATAAGAGTGTGATACAACTTGGTTACAAAGGAAAGTTAGAAAGATTATATACATTATCTATAGTCACATAATGTTGTAAGGTGACTATTACTACAATTATTAAAGTATGCATAAAAAAGTAAGATCACCAGGCATGGTGGTATACACCTGTAATCCTAGTACTTGGAAGGCTGGGACAGGAGAATCCCCATGAGTTCAAAGTCAACCTGATCTACATAGTGAATTCAAGGCCAGCCTGAACTACAAAGCAAGACCTGGTCTAAAAAAAAAAAAAGGAATCAAAAGGGTGGGTGAATTAGCAACCATTATAGCATAATAAGTAGATAATAAATGCAGAGCTAAGATTTGGGACAGATGGGCTTCCACCTTCAACAAATTTGAAAAAAATTTGGTTATTAGGATAAGCAAAGCCTTGATATATCTTCATGTTTGTTTCCTCCCTAACTAAAAACCAAATTGAAAAATAAAAAAAGACTCCATGATTAAGTTTTCAATTCCATAGTACAGTTCTTTCTGAGAGCAGGTACTAAACACTGGTTCCAGGCCCAGACTTAACTGAAAACAGTAATGTGGTAGGACCTCTTGGGGGTCAAAAAACTAATATTTCCTCCCCACAGAGCTTCTTTTAAATATTTCTGAGCAGGAAGCAATGCTTTCTACATAGTATTTCTGTTGTTCAGGTGTCCATCACTTTTATTCCTACCTTAAGGCATTAAATATTCCTCTTGTCAGATTGGAATCTACTTATTTCTTCACCACTTATAAATCAATAAATGAAGAAGGCAACTATTCTAACTGCTTTCTAAAACATTTCAAAATTAGTGACACTAAGAAAGCCTAGGAAGCTAACTTTCTAACATACATATTAACCATACTCAGCAGACTACCACTAAAAAATTGTGGACTTTGAGATATGTGGGTCTAGAGTCAATCTTCTGCATGTGGACACCCGGTTTTCCCAGCACCATTTATTAAAGAGGCTATCCTTCCTCCAGTGTGGTTCAGGCTCCTTTGTCAAAGAACAAATAGGTTGTTTCTGCTTCCTCTATACTATTCCAGTGATCCACATAACTGTTTTTATGTCAATAATATGCTATTTTAAACACTACAGCATTAGTATAGATTCAAATCTGGGATTGTGATGCCATCTGCTTTGCTTTTGTTACTCAAAATTCCTTTTGCTATTCAGGTCTCTCCTGATTCCATATGAATTTTTAGGATTGCTTTCTCTAGCTCTGTGAAAAATGTCATTGGTATTTTGACTGGGATTGCATTAAATCTTTGGAAGCATAGTCATTTTGATGATGTTGGTTCTGCCTATCCAGGAACAAGGGATATTTTTCCTTTTTTTCAGTACTGGGGATTGAACTCAGGACCTTGCACTTGCAAGATAAGTATGGAACCACTGAGCTAAATCCCCCATCCCAATCCTTCCCATTTTTTGATGCTCTTCTCAATTTCCTTTTTCAGAATGGTATAATTTTCATTATAGAGGTCACTCATTTCCTCAGTTAAATTAATACCTATGTATTTAATTTTTTGATGCTATTGTAAATGGTATTGTTTTCCTAATTACTTTTTCAGTGAATTAATTATTACTGTAAAAGAATGCTACTGATTTTTTGTATTTTGTATCCTGCTACATGGGTAAATTTGATTATCAATTGTAGGGGTCTTTTGGAGAAGTTTCTTTTGGGTCTTGTAAATAAATAATCATGTCAACTACAAATGATGATATTTTTACTTCATCCTTTCCTACACATATCCCTTTTCTTTCTCTTGCCAGATTGTTCTGGCTAATGTTTCAAGGACTGTGTCGGACAGGAGTGGTGATAATGTCCTGATTTTAAAGGGAAGGCTTTCAGTTTTCCCCCTATTTAATATGATTTGGCAATAGGTTAGTCATAAATGACTTTTGTCATATTGAGATAATGACCTTCTATACCTATTTTCTTCAGGGATTTTGTCAGGAATGGATGTTGGATTGTGTCAAAGACTTTTTCTGCATCTATTAAGATGATCATGTGTTTTTTGTCTTTGCTTTTATTTATATGACAAATTACATTTGATTTGCACATGTTAAACCATCCTTGTGTCCCTGGGACGAGGCCTATTTGATGATGGTGTATGATTTCTATAGTGATTTGTTGCATTCTGTTTGCCAGTATCTTGTTTAGGATTTTTGTATCTATGTTCATCAGAGAAATTGGCCTATAGTTCTAAGTTTTGGTTGGATCCTTGTCTGATTATGAGATCAAAATAATATTAGATTTGTAGAATTATTGTAGAAGTACTCCTCCTCCCCTTTCAATTTAATTAAAATTGTGAGAAGTATTGGTGTTAGAGTTTCCCTGAAGTTCTTGTAGCATTCACCTTTGAATCCATAAGGTCTTGGGCTTTTTTCATTATTGTTATTATTACTGCTTCAATTTTATTCCTGTTACTGGGTTATTGAAGATTTTTAAGTTATCTTTATAAGTATTCAAGATTTTTAAGATTTTTAAGTTCTGACAATTCATTCATATCTAGGAATCTCTCCATTTCTTCTGAGTTCTTCAACTGTTTGTGAATATATGTTTGTGAAGTAGTTGCTAATAATTTTCTGGATTTCTGAAGTGTCAGCTGTTATTTCACCTTTTGCATTTCTAACTGAATTAATTATTGTCTTTTCTTTCCTTTTTTGATATGATTGGCTAAGAGTTTGTCTATTGTATTTATTCTTTCAAGAACCAGCCCTTGAGTCATTGATTCTTTATATTTAATTTAGTCCTCATTTCACTGATTTCTGTGCAGATCTTTATAATTTCCTTCCTTGTGAAAGCTTTGCATTTAGATTGTCCTTGTTTTTCTAAAATCTTGAAATGCATCAAATTATTTATTTGGGCCATTTTGTTTTTCTGATGTGAGCATTCACTGCTATAAACTTCCTTCATAGGACTGTTTTTACTGTGTCTCATACAATCTGGCAATATCATTTAATTCTAGGCATGTCTTATTTCTTCCTTAATTTCCTCAGTGACTCATTTATTATTCAAGAATGTGTTATTTAATTTCCATATATTTGCATAGTTTCTGTTGCTGTTGATTTCTAGTTTCATTGCACTGTCATCTGATAATTTGCATGGTAAAATTTTTGACTCTTACATTTACTTAGGCACACTTTATTAGCTAGTATGTGGTTTATTTTGGAGAAAGTACCCTGTGCAACTGAAAAGAATGTGTATTCTGCTGTATTTCAGTTTAACATTCTGTATATATCTATTAAGTCCATTTGTTCGAAGGTGTTTCTTCAAGTCTAATATTTCTTTATTGACTTTTTGTTCAGTTGATCTGTCTATTAGTGATGGTGGGGTACTGAGATCCCTCATTCTAATTGTACTGATGTTTATGTGATCTTTCTTGCCCTAGAGTTTGTTTTACAAAGTTGGGTACACCATGATTTGGTGCATATATGTTTATAATTGTTATCTATTCCTGTTGAATAGTTATGTTAACCAATTTGTAATGTCCTTCTTTGACTCCTTTGATCAGCTTTGGCTTGAAATCCACTTTCTCTGAAAATATGACAGCTACTCCTGCTTGTTTCATGCTCCGGTTGCACAGAATATTGTTTTTCATCATTTATTTACTTTATGAATTTATTTTGTGTTAAATGTGTTTCTTGTATACAACATACCATTGGATTTTGTTTTTTGATCCATTCTGCTGACCTGTCTCTTTTGATCGGTGAATTGAGTTCATTTACATAGACAGTTGACAGTTATAAATGATAGTGACTCATTTTTGTTATTGTATTCATTTCCTGTTGCCATTTGGTTTTCTTTCTCTTCCACTTAATTGCTAGCCCTACCTGATGCATTCATTTTATTGGATATTTTGGTATTGTCAGCTTCATTGTCTCCTTCTAGAACACCATTGAGAATTTTTTGGAGCGTTGGTTTGGTGGTCATGAACTTCTTTAGATTTTTCTTTATCATGGAAATATCTTCTTTCTCCATCTATTTTGAAAGATAGTTTTGCAAGATATAACAATCTGATTTGGAGTTTATTTCCTTTTGTACCTTGAAACATTTCATTTCATGCTCTCCTTGCCTTTAAGTTTTGTGTTAAATAAATTGTTGTGATTTTCATGGGTTTTCCTTTATAGATGATCTGTTGCTTTTCTCTAGCAGCTTTTAAGATTCTGTTCTTGTGTTGGATTTCTGTTATTTTAACTGTATAATATGAAGTGGTTATTTTCTGATTACGAACATTTGGTGTTCTGTTTGCCTCATCTCTCTGTAGGTTAAATTCTTTTTCCATGTCTAGAAATTTTTCTGCTATTACTTGTGTAAACATGTTTTTTATGTATTTTGTTCTGTCTTCTGATTTTTCACTAATTCCAATTACTCTTCTGTTCGTCCTCTTCAAGTCATTTAGGAGCTATTGTATCTATTTTTCATGTCCCCATGTTGTTTTTGAGGCATCTCTCATTAATTATCATTAACCACAGCCCTGTCCTCTAGATCTACACTCTGTCTTCACATTGGTCACTTCCCCTACCCTTACTTTCAACTGTGTTAATCGCCTGGATTTCTGTTTACAACTTTTTATGGACAAACATTCTTTTCTATGCTGTTCATTCATGTTTTGCATCTCTTTCTTTAGCTCCACTAGCAGTTTATTAGTATCATCTCCAGACTTGTCGATCATTTCATTCATTAGGATTATTATCTGACTACTTATATTTTATTTAAATTCACCAAGCACCTTGTTGAACTATTTTACCACCATTTATATCTTTTCAGACATATCTGCTGTGTGGCTTTTTTTTTCCTACCCTTCAGTGCCTCCTAAATCAGTTTTGGGGGAATTGGGATTTTTGAGAATTATTCTGTTGCCTTGTATTTCAGATTTTTTTTTTTTTGCTTCTTTATCTTTTGTTCTGGGGTTTATAAATTCTGTAGTGCAGTGCCCCATTCTTTGAGAATGAGTCACATTATTTTTATTACCCCTAGGCAATCTAGATATTGAAGTAGAGAGAAAACTATTTGTCAGTCAGTACTATGTTACCATGGCTATGTAATAAATTCAGTGGCAATAACAGCATCAAATGTCAACTGGATATTGACAAACCCTAGGAGCCACTCATGAATAGCCCTTTACCAGAACAATGAGGACTACAATTTCAGTGAAGACAATGTTGACCTATAGTGATACAGACAACTAATTTCTGATGGATGTAGGCAGCAGTGTCAGAGCTCAAACATACCACCACACTAAATGCCTTTTTTCTTCAGAACTGTCCCCTCTGATGATTACACTCTACAAACCTGGACTCCCACAACAAAATACAGGCTCAGTGATCTTCCTCATCTGAATCTGAGCCTCACAGGTGCTCCCAGGAGATCCCTGTTATGCTCTTATCCCCTCCAAGCCTATCTGCCAAGGCTGTTTCTCACCCAGTCTCTGTAGTAAGTTAATGCTTCAGTCTTGAAGCAGAATTCTCCTCCTGGGGGGGGTTGTCTCTTCTTTGATCAGGTCAGTCTGTTGGTTGTCACCTGTTTCTCTGGTGTTGTGGAGGATTCAAGAGGGTGGGTGGCATCAGCTGGGGTTGGGACATGTGGTTCACAGGTCCTCCTGGCTCATTGCAGGACCCAAATTTTCACTCCTATACCTCTCCTAACTCTCTAATATAATTCTGCTCTATAATAATCATTCAATTATATGTAATTTTGTATTTTTCTTTCTGCTTCAGAAAGGGACTTATGTTGTATATTTATCCTTCATTGCTTGAGAACTGTGCAGAAACCATAGTATTTCCTCCAATACTTATGTACTATTTGATTTATTTAGAATTTAATATTTGATTTTAATTATCGTATCAATAAAGACTTTACCAGAGAACTTTTGTCTGCAACTGATACTATTTGCATTAAAGTGCCAGTTATGTAAGACAAGGTAGTTAAGTTGCTTAACTGAATAAAATGATTAAATTATTCACTGTAATCATATGTTATTTAAATGCTAGTTATTCCTAAGGTTTTAATTTTCAAGTCCATTATGATGTCAAGCTAACTATATTATGATACAAAAGTTTTATTTTAATAGTGGTGTAAATTTTACATATCTAAAATGCCATAAAAATATATCACATTGGCTCCAATTTAAATTGCAACATGAAATGAAATGAAGAAATACCCTTAACTGAATGTAATGTGTACATTTCACACTGATGATGAATGGAGTATGGTTGCCCAGACCTCTAAAGTAGTCAGAATATCACAGGGGATATCCAGAGATAGCAGAAAATACAATTAAGAACAAGTAATGTGCCCCCAAAGTATCCAGTCTTGCTCCTTAAAGTAAGCTAGTGCTGATGCTAGGGAACATAGGGAAATCCACTATTGCACTGTGAGCAAATGCGCAGTTGCTCTGTGAGAAACATAGTAATGTTTGTCAGTTTATTTGCACTCTAAAAGTTATTTGTGAATTACTTAAAACTCCCTGATCTCATGAGTCAAATCTGTCTGGATTTGACAGAGCAAGAAATTTTGACTCCAAAATTAAGGCTATTTAGACCTGAAAATGTCATACATAATGTAAGAAAAGTTAACCACTTTAACATTTTAAAGAGTTAAACTAAAATCTATCAGGTCTCTTAACCAATGGTTTCCTAAATTAGTTAACTGCTATACAGGGCTTTGTTTTTTCTTTTAATTTCTTTTGGGAATGCAGCACATGTCTTGTTATCCAAACTTACTTTCCTAGAAGAGTACTGACATAAAATAGGCACTTGAGATATGTTTCCTTATAACTCAACCTTTAAAATATAGAACAACAGAGACTGTATAAAAACAATCACAAACCCTAAACCAGATATAATTGTATGCTTTAGAAAAACTACCATCTAAGCCCAAGCTATATGCACTTAGGTAATAAATACTGAAACACATACAGAATTTTAGAAGATTAAGCTTAATTTTAGAAGCTTATAAAGTTCAATAACTAATACTAACTGGTACTATTATATGGTTCTGAGAGCAACACATTGAGAAATATGATTGCAGTTACTTGGCCAAGGGTAATTATAGCCACAGAGAGATCTAGCCCAAGAGCAAACTTTCAAGGTGAAGGGATTGTGTGCTATATTTCCTTTGTATCCTCAGAACCAAGCAGAATATCTAGTCCTCAATAAATGTTTCTTACAAGAATTAAAGGGGAACAAATAAAGAAGGATTTCTTGAGTGAGAGACAATGGGGAAGTTTTCTGTTAGGCCCAAGACAACAAGGTTCAACCTAAGAGATTCAAGAAAGGAGGACCAGGGGAAGATTAAGGTAGGGTAGGAGTGGGATATGTGGGGAAGGGCAACCACATTAACACTTTGTCTCTTTTAATGATATATCACTTCATTTCTCACTTCTCCCCTCAGGTCTTGTTCTTCACTACTTTTTACTTCATTTCAATGCCCTTTGTTTCCTTTTCTATATTTCATTGCTTCATTTTATTGATCTTTTCCAGCTCTAGTAACCAGTACTTACTGACTGCATTCTCTTTAACTCACTATTTTAATTATACTTTGGTTCAATGTCTTGAAGCAAGCTAATAATAAAATGTTTTTAATGGACACATTCTACTACTTTCAGCAGATTTCAAGAGAGATACATGAAAGCACCCCACAAGGCTGACAGTCAATAGAATAAAGAAATATAACAGTCTTTAGTTAATTATGGAAAGAAGTATTATTCTTCCTGGCATAAAGGAGTAGTGGAGGGAAAGTGAAGAGATCTCACTAACCAACAATAATCACCTTATAAAAACAACTGAGATTCCTCTTAATACCATCACACTTGCAAAATTCTGTCTGTGGAACATTTATTATAGGTGCAAAAGTTTAGCAATGACAAAATTACAATAATGTCAAAATGTTTTTTTAAAAAGATAACCAAAATAAAGACAGCACTGCAGGTGAAAACAATGTTTCCACCAGATGAAAGCCAGGAAATAAACTTTACCTTTTGTCTATTGAATGGATTCAATAGTTTAGAGAAATATGATGATAATATGATTAGAACTCTCAGTAAGAAAACATTGAAGGTGTTTAATATCTTTATGTTGAAGTAAAATATACATGCAAAAACTTATAGCTGTCATAAATAAATAGATGAATGACATTTTCACTAATCATGCATATAATTCCTAGATCAAAAAACAAAGCCTTTTCAATATCCTGGAAGTAGTTTCCCTTCCCTCTTTTAGTTATTAGTCAACTAAGCCCAAGGGTGATCGATAACTTATCTTCAAACATCATGCTTCACATCTGCCTGGTTTAGTACTTTATACACTATTTAATATAATTTGTTATTTACTTATTCATTACACTACTGATGTTTAATATTTTAAAATAATTTTCATTTGAACATATTTTCTTAGAAATATCATGAAAAGAGAAATCACTGTTAATGAATATTTCATATAAAAAGTCATCGATGATATGGTTTTTAACTTTGATGTATTTGAAATATGTCAGGGATCATGTTACACAGTTGAAAGTTATAATAGAATCTAATAAAGTAAATGAAAATACATATTTCATTTATCAATATTAATTTGTAAACATATACACCAATGTTTATTTGAAGAAATAATTCTATGGAATTAAATTTAAGTAATATTTACCTTAAAATAACAATTATTAACAAATAATCATAAACTTCTATATTGTTCTCCAGAAACCTATTACATAAGAAAAGACAGAGGTACTCTCATATTTATAATGGATTATAGGGGTTAATAATGGGTTCTAGGGGTTTTAGCAATTGCCTACTTCAACTTCTAAAAGTGCAAATGCAATAACAATCTGTAAAAACATAAGCATAATACCAAAGAAAAATAATCTTTATATACTCTGAAATTGTCCTATACCACCTGACCCCCAGTCAGACATTCTTACTGTACTTTAAAGGAGCCATTTATAAATTAGTGTATCTGGAAGAGACTAATCAATTTCTTCAAATGGTATGAGGATTTCCTGTAATCAGTGGTTGAAAAACCAGAGTATTTAAGGCTAATAATATAATATAGGAGCACATGATAACTAATGTAAAATATTTTAAGTATTCTCATGTGAATAATACAATGCACTTAATCTAAAGTTTTCTTGAGGGTAGAACTTGCAAAAAATAACAGGGAAAAGATTTTGCTAACTATGTTTTAAAACAAACCCTACCTAATAATTATGATTGTCCAGCAATAGAATTGGCTGACTCAGAAGGCAGTTTCCTAGGAGAGTAGAGCCTAACTCTCATAAAAATAATTTTCTTCAAGTTTAACAAAGTGCTACTTAACAATTACAATTTTCAACAACAGAATTTTCTAACTCAAAAAGATAATGAGTCATCTACTTACCACATATCGACCAAGAAGAAAGACAGTTCTTTTTTTTTTTTTTAGGTACCAGGGATCGAACTCGGGTCCTTGTGCTTGTGCAGCAGGTGGTGAAACCACTGAGCTAAATCCCTAGCCCCATGAAAGACAGTTCTTA
Source organism: Heterocephalus glaber (assembly GCF_053883595.1). Lineage (NCBI taxonomy): Eukaryota > Metazoa > Chordata > Mammalia > Rodentia > Bathyergidae > Heterocephalus > Heterocephalus glaber. The sequence goes on along the minus strand of NW_028258308.1, from coordinate 11,443,689 downwards.
AGGATGTTTCTGTCTACATAAGGCAGTAAAACACACTATAGAACTCTAAGATCTTCTTAAAATAAAATTTTTAAATTAATATTATTCTCTCACATGATAAATTATAATTATATACAATCATGGGTCCTTGAATTTTAACTTTTAATGATCTTATATTTGTAGTTATTAAGAAACTTTTTATATTATTTATATTTCTTTAAAAGGCTGACATTATATGGTTAAATTTTGTAATAAGTTTTAAACCATAGGCAAAATGTATACTTTTAATCAATAAAACATACTGAAACCTTGTGCACTACCAGTGAATTGTCAAACTATTTTATATGTCAATAGGCTATATATAAAGGATATATTTTATGTACACTTTATATCAATCAGGATGACCTAAGTAGTAAGTCAGGAACAAATAGCCTCCAAGTCTCAGTCGCTTGAAATGATAATTTAATACTGGATCAAATCACATGGCCAATGCAAGGTAACTAAGCAAAGTTTCTGTCTTAATCACTTTCTTGTTACTGAGACAAAATATCCAACACCCACAACTTAAAGGCACACTTCTGGCTTGCAGTTTCAGTCCATCATCAACTGGCTTCAAGGCAGAAACAGACAGATGGCAGAGGGGTATAGTAGAGGAAAAAGTGCTCAAACCTACGGCAGGCACAAAGCAGAGAGAAAAGGAAGGCACCTAGGACAGGAATACACCTTTCCAGACCAAGCCCCAAAGGATGAGCATCTTCAACCAGGCCCCATCTCCTAACAGTACATTTAGCACATTTAGCTATGTACTCATCAATGGATGGATCTATTGATGAGTGTAGTGCCCCCAAGATCCAATCACTTGCTACAAACATGAGAATTTTGAGGAATTTCAGATCTAAACTGTAACAATTCCACATTTTCCTCATTCCCGAACTCAAGTTGGCAAAGTTGCTGGTCTCGACAATATCAATGATCATTGCAACAGAAAGACAAAGAGTAGCAGATCACTCACACTCTTATAGCTCTCACCATATAGGCATGTACAATTCATCAGCACACTAAGTCACTGGCTAAAACAAGCTGAATAATAAGAAAGTTTAACGATGGAAGTTTAACAATGGAAGACCTCTTCCTCACATCCACTCTTCTGTCATTTCCTTAATGTTAGGCCTGCTCCTGAGCATAATGACCATTCACAGAAATCTTGCACAAATTTCTCTATAGCCTTAAGCAACCTTATGCAGCACACCTATGGCACAAGGATGCTAGCTGAGGCTGGCTTGAAAGAAATGAAAATGCTGAAACTGGTATAGATTAAATCATTTTGTATCAGCGCCCAAATGAAAGTTTGTTATTGACTTGTTATTCAATGATTGCAAATGAACTTTTTCTGGAAATCTTAAGATCTATGTACTAATTTCATCTAGTACCTACAGATCTTGAAAAGATTACACTTGACCTTCCTAAGAAAATGAAGTTGAAGAACAAATTACACACACACACACACACACACACACACACACGTGCACACGCCTCAATTTCTTGCTACATAAACTGGAAAATTAAGTCAATGTTCATTTACAACAATGCATTATTTTCACAGTATACCCTTCCATTACTATCTTTTTCTCACTGAAAACAAAATAAAATTTAAAATATCAGTCTAAAGATATTTGTCTTTACTTTTAAAAATTCATCTTTGTGACCAACATACTAAAAGATATATCTGTAATCCCAGCACTGAGGAGCCTGAGGCAGGTGGATTGCAAGTTCAAGTCCAGCCTGAGCAATTTAACAATTTAGAGAGACCCTGTCTCAAAATTTAAAAATTAAAAATTAAATGGCTGAGAATATCATTCAGCATGAAAGCCCTCACTTCAATCCCCAGCACCACAAAAAAAAGTAGCTGTGAGAAATACTGCCCTGTTTTAACAATGAAACATTCTAGAAACTGAGGTGTTTTTTTTTTCCCTTTAAGTGACCTTAAAAGAAAGTTAGCTATTACATGTGGACTATTTTTCTTCCCTTCTTTCCTATTTTCCCTTCCTTCCTTCCTTCCTTCCTTCCTTCCTTCTCTCTCTTTCTTCTTCTTTCTCTCTTTCCTGTTTTGGTGTATTGTTTTTTGCTTTGGCTTGGCTTTATGCAAGTGCTGAGGATTGAACCCGGGGCCTCAGGCAGCGCAGGCAATTGGTATGTTGACTCTTGATGCTTTCAAAATTATTTTCCTGCATGCTTCAAACATTTCCTTCTTTCTTCACCCATTTCCTCTCACATGTTTTCTTTCTATTTACCCCTGCTTGTCTAGAGAGCTATTTCTCTATTTTTTTAATTGTCTTCTAACTTGTCCTGACAGGTTCTCATGAAACCATGCCTATTGATAAGAAACAGTTCAGACAGGTTCTGTACCTAACAAATATGAATGGCATGTTCCACATGTCAAGAAGGGGACTAGATATAAGGAATTAGCAGTAAACAAGCTGCAGTTCCCGTCCTCAATGAAGAAACAGTCCTTAAGGCAGGGCTGAAAAATAAGTAGGTGGATATGATAGAGTCTTCATAAATATAAGCAAGTTTTTCATCTTCACTTTCCTTAAATATTTAAACACAATTAGTTCCAAATGGAACCATTTAACATTGGTTGCCAAATGTCCAGGACTAACTTTGACTGACTCAAATTCTTAATGGACATCATTCAAATAAAGTTTCTTGTAATCTTTACCAGGAAATATAGGATCTATAAGTATGAAATAATCCCAGAGAATCTGTACTTTTCAAAACTCCCAATGAGATTCTGATACACAATCAAGGTTTGCAATGCCTGCATTAGAACAAAGTGAAATAGCCTTTGCTGAAATATAAATATATACACACAAAAAAGAAAAAATAGGCAATGAAAAATATTTTAATGAAATGAGTAAGAATATACTGGTGTATTAATAGAAATCAAAGAATAACAGGTAATCTATATCTAATTGTGAAAATAACAATTTATTGGTAACTTGTGGGTATGGGGAAAATTATTTAACATGAGAAAAATGGGGCAACATCTAACTTAATTTGTATAATAGTAATGAGAGATTAGTAATAAAGAGAACAGCTAACTACAAAATATAATCCTTACCAAAGTAAAATTAAATGAATAAACTATTTACATAAAACAAATTACATATACATAATCAATAATCTCTATAAAACCAAAGGAGATGAGAATTATTAAAGGAAATTAATGTTTTCCAAAAGTTAGGAAGCTCATCCAGTAAGGAAAATATTTTGAATGAAATGAACCAAAATAGATAAATAAGAAAAAAAAATCAGTTTGAGAAAGAGTCATTTGTGAGAGTTAAAGAGATTATAAAATGAAGTTAAGAGAGGAAGTGATAAATAAGTCAATATATATCAATTCAAGCAAGGAAAGGGAGATTGTGCAAGAGTGTAAAGTACATTCTAAGGCATTTTTCAGGTACCACGGGAACTCATATGAAAACTTTTTGAGCAAAATACAGAATGTATATCTTATACATAACCACACAGCTAAATGCCCTAGTTTAATCCCAGAGATGAATGTGGGAAATCAGCCTGCAAAGTGGGGCTTGGGATAGGATCATTTAAATTCTATTGTATGTCTAGATCCCAAGCCCTGGGAATAGAGCATCCATCCACAAAGAAAGGAACTGAAATCGGCTGATAGTGCAGAAATAAAGGTGTCAGACAAAGAAAAGAGACACTAAAATTCAGAATGGACTGTGTAGTTCTAATGAATCTATACAGCCATGCAGGTAATGTTTTGGTTGAAATCAACAGAGCTATTTGATGTGACATAATGCTATTACATGAAAAATTGTGAAATCAGAAACCTATCAGAAATGCATTAGAGTGAAAAAGAAAAATTACGATGCACAATTTATCACATTCAATGCAGCCAAGTAATGTAGGGTTAAATGAGAAATAGTTTCAATTTTTTGAATAGTTCTCAAAGTAGAACATAATATTCCAGAACATATCAAATGCTCTCCAAGCATAAGAACACAGATTAACATTGCAAGCAAGTGTGAGAATTAAGTCTGTCTTTGGAAAATTATGGACAGTTTGGGTCATCTCATTAGGGGATTGGTCACATTCCGTTGCGTGACATCTGACACTGTTTTTAACCACATGCCTGCTTCTTCTATTATTAATTTCTACCTAAGGGCAAATGCCAAGAGAACTTACTTTAGTTTCTACCTCCTGCTGCCATTTCAACTGTCAGGAACAGCAGGAGCCAAAAATGAAAGGCACCATCTTAAAGAAAAGCTGTGCCACAGTGTCATTTTAAAAACTGACAGCTTTGTGCAGTCCCAAATCTTAAGGAAAAGGGATTGTCACTTGTGCTTCCCATTGCCATTTTGACAAAGGAACTCATTCTCCCACATCCAAAGGCAGCGGTCATTTTAAAATGGCAAGTAGAAACATATTTGCAAGTGGCAAGTGGGAAATTCTTTACCCCAACAACAGCGAAATATTGTGAGATTGGGAAATACTGTTCATCCAAAAAGAAAATGTGACCCTTAAGATAATGGAGTTTAATTTACAATGGAAGAGAGCACACAATGAGCCCAAGATAATAAAGCAATGTTAGGATTTTACTTATTTTTTTATAAAAAATAAAGAAAAAAATATATTATCTTATAGATAAGGTAATTAAGGAAAAGATGGTTCTGAAAGGTTTAAGATGCTAAAATGAACACCTGCTTCAAGGCTAATCATGTAAATCCAAGATTTAAAGAAAATGAAAATTTATTTTCAGACACCAAGATTCCAATGTTAAGATAGGGCCAAAGGGTCCTGAAACATTTCTTTCCTCAGAATGCAGCTGCTACTGAAAATAGAAAAAAAGAATAGGTGTGATAGTGAAGCAAGTTTTTGGAGGTACAAATGCTGCAGGTAGTTCAAACTGAAAGGAAAATTAGGTTAGATATGCACTCTTTCTTCCCTTCAGATAACTGTAGTCACACAATATAAAGCATTCCAGAGAAATGTGAACTACCAAAATTGCCAAGTTTCTTTTATAATAAAAGATACGCTGATTTCAGTTTTGTCTGCTTCATATGAGAATGGACAGTATTTATATATACAAAGAAAATGTCAATAGCAATTCAGGGTACTATGTGTGGCTGGGTTGCTTTGGCATTTGATTGTAAGTGAGGTCGGAGCAGGCAGAAGAAGAGATATTAATTTATTCAAGCACTTGTCTCTTCTTTGTTCAATTTCCTCAGAAAGTATAAACCAAACACATTTCAGACAAACAAGAGTGCAGGCACAGGCCAAAAAGATAATAAAATTTAAGATAAGTCCAATTTGGCTGGACAAAGGAAACCTCATCACCCTTCTCAAATGTGATCTGGATAGAAATTATCAGAGAAAAATCTCCATCAGTGACTGTCTCTCTCAGGAAATACATTCTAATCAGATCGTGAGCTATAAATGCAACTACATCGCAGAGGACTCTGCAGCAATTTATGTTTAGGTCATCACAGAGATGAATGGTTTCTTTTACTGAGTCAGTGTTATGGACTGCTTGGAAAGGGTAAGTTGGGCACAGGGTTGTAGCTGTGATGGTCAGAGTGGTATATGGTTTTACTGGGACCAGTTATATTGAGTGTTGTTCTTCCGCCATCTTCTTCCCCAACCCAAGCAACCTGTAAGCACCTATCCAGGGAAGCCAAGTAATCCTCAAGTGCTATCTTTCAGTCACTGAATTAGGAGGATACAAGGTATGCTCTGTTCCTTGTAGTGTTTCATGTCAGTGGCTAGCCTAATTTCTGCCTATTTAATACTTTCAAAAGTTGACATTCTTCTGACAGCAGATACCTTAAAAGTGTTGATTAGATTTTAGTGAGTTGTTGATTGACCCTCCTTTGCCAAGATACTTGGAAGGCAGGCTATTTAATTTGAAATATATAAAAGTATGCATTTGTATATGCACATATTTCATATATATCCCCCTTTGGAGGGAGAAATGTAAAAACAAGTCTTCAAAAACTCTAATATTTGCTGATAATGTAACTTTGGAAAAATAATTTTATATCTCATCCAAATACGAGGACAATAAACCAAACGTCAAAGAATGGAAAACATAAGCTATATAAGTATTTGACACTTAAGTGTACAATACATGGTTACTTTAATAAACTGATAGCAATAAAAATAAATTAGAGGATCTTTTCATATGAGGTATTACTGCAAAAATTCAGTACAAGCAGAGGTTGATTGATCTTTCTGCTTTAATTCATTTTTGTACCTAATGCCTGGGTGGATAAATGGATCAGGTACTGTATCTCCACTGCTCTCACTCATGTGACACTGAAGTAAATCAGACCGATGATGATCTGACATCTTCATGTCTTCCCCAAGGTTCTAACATTCAGGCTATACTCAACCCATGTATCACGTTTTAGCTTCTACAAGCCTAAGGAGTGAAGGAGCAATAACATCTGTACCATGTTTGCCTCTGTTTTGATTTCCTCTCTTCCCTTATGACTTGCTTGCTTTGTGGACCACCCTTCTTGACCTACAAACTAAATTTGGTCTCTGATTTTTGAGGAATTACATGGCTTTGACCTTCTACTGCTTTTGACCTCTGACATTGTGATCCACCTTGGTTACATATGCTCTTTCTAATTCAGCTGTTAAGTATAATTCTCAATTTTGAGCTTTTCTCTGTGTGTTTGGCTTTCGAGGTCAGTCATGGCCCATGGATCAGACTGACAACTCCACTGTATACTCAGTGTAGGTTGCAGATTTAACAAGTTGAGGTAGGCATATTTGTGTCATGGTTCCTAAAAGATTTAAATATAGATTACACAGGGTGTGTGGTCAGGTTTTATAATAAGCAGAACTTGTTCAATCACTACTGCATTATGAATTATATGCCTCCTACTTGACAAGCCACAGTCAATTTTGTGTTTCCTTTTGGCAATATGCTACACCCATTTTTACTTTGTAGCTTCTAAAACCTGTTCATTATATAGCTTTTTTGGTACTACTACAAATCCAGCAAATCGTTCTTTTACTTCTTCACGCTTCTGTGTAAAGAAAAACACATTACATTTTTCCTAATTTTCATATTTAGATTTTCTAAAATGTGATATGAATCAAGTGTTTTTCACTGCTCTAACTGTTCCATCTCCCTGTCACATCATTAGTGGATACTAATGACATTTCAGTTATCCTTTTTACACCCCACTCTTTAAATGCTATGTCAGATGTGTTCTGACATAGACTGTTCTCCAAGGGTTCATGAAACCACTGAGGAAATCTTTACCTTTTTTCTCTGAAAAATAGTTCATAAAAGAATTTATTTGTGTTGTTCTTTTTTAGACTTTGTACACCAAAAAACAATGTCAAAAATTTTGATTTTTTTAAACACTCAATAAATTGTACAAATAAAATTAATGAAAAAAATTCAAAAACATAGTACTCAGATATTTCATTATAGTAACAGAAAAATGGACAACTATAGAAAATTGGCAGCAAGAGTAGGGCCACTGGTATAACTATACCTAAAAACGTGGAAACAGCTTTGAAAATGGGCAGAAACTGAACCTGTTTGTAGAAGTAGTCTAGAAAACACTTAGAAGGCTATAAAGTGGAATATTATGGGACATTTCTGATAAAGGCTCAGAAAAAAGAGCACTAGAGAACAGTCTCAGGTGGAAATGGGAAATGGATTGGAAATTGAAGCAAAACCCATCCTTGTTACATCATTGAGAAGAACTTGGGTAAACTGTGTCCATGCCCTAGAGATTTAAAGAAAGCTGACTTTAAAAATTATGCAATAGGGGCCCAGGATTTAGCTCAGTGGCCACCTGCCCCACAAGCACAAGGACCCCAGTTTGATCCCTGGTACCAAATAAATAAATAAATAAATAAATAAATAAATAAATAAATATGATGCAACAGTTTCTTTGGCAGAAGAAATTTCTAAATGTCAAAGCACTCAAGCTGTGACATGAATATTATTGGCCATGTCTAGTCAAATTTAGAGGCAAACTCAGAAACAAAATGAAACAACAGAAAGATTTGGAAAATTTGCAGACTGACCATGGAAAGAGTCAAAAGCAGGGTGAGGCCACTGAGGAACCACTCCTTGCATGAGGACAATGAGAAAGAGATCCACAGGATATCTCAGAAATTTGTGAGGCTGCCTCTCCCATTACAACCCAAAAGCCTACAGGGCTCAATGATTTCAGGGAAACCTTGGTCTCTCTCAGCTGGTTCACTGCCAAGGGCTGTGTTAGGGTTTTATTCCTTGTTTCCTAGCAAAGTGCTCTGAAGCTGCAGCCAGGCTTCAAGTGAGTCTAGCCATGGTCTATGTTGGTGACTGACCTTGATGGCATCTGCATAGTAACTTAGAGACTTTCTGTGCTTCAAATGCATAGAATGCAAGAGTTATGGGTTTGGGCTGGGGATTTAGCTCAGCAGTGCTGCTGCCTGCCTTGCAAGTGCAAGGTCCTGAGTTTGATCCCCAGTACCAAAAAAAAAAAAAAAAGTTATGGGTTCATGATAGCTTCCAGTAAAATTAAATCCTTTGAAGTCCAAGAGAAGTTTGTTTCAAGGTCATAACCCCTACAGAATTTATCTGTTGGTATACCCTATTGAGCCATGGGAGTGGAGACCCCACAGGGACAATAGAGCCAGAACCATTCAGTGCGAGCTGAGAAAGCTGCTAGTATTAGCTCTTGGTCCGTGAGAGTAGATCTGTGGCCTAGAACCAGGAAAACAAAAGAGGCAGGGCTGCCCAAAGACTTCAGAGGGTCCAAACCCCTCCAAAGTTAGCACAGGATACCGGATTTAGAGGTTTAGGATATAATATCTTCCTTACAAAGTACTGGTCTTGCAATGGAACAATTATCCTTCCGTTTTTCTCACTTTGGTGAGAGGAATGTATATCCTTTCCCAGTTCTGCAGTTTTATTTTAGAAGGATGATTTGTTATTGATTTTTCAGGCTAACAACTGGAAGGAGGTTCCCTAGAGTCTCAGATGTGACTCTAGATTTGATCTTTTGAGGAAAACTGAAATGAGCTGACTCGAGGAAAACTGGGGATGAAATGAATGCATTTTTCATTGTAAGAAGGATGTGAACCCCAAAGGGGAAGGAGAAGGGGAAGAGAAAGTAGGAAGGGTGGAGGAAAGGAAAAAAGGGAAAGGAAAAAATATGAGAAAAAGAAAAAATGGGAACAAAGTCTTTGTAAATAGGGAGGGATGGAGGTGTTGAAGGGAAGGCAGGGGAAAGGGGAAAAAACAAGAACCAAGAGAGATTATATAAAGGTACAAATTCCCAATGATGAATGTCATCATATTGTATGCTTAAAATGTACCAATAAATGTAATGAATAAAAAACATATTACTCGTCCCATTAGATTGACACCATGTTGAGTACAGTACAAAATATACATGATCACTATTATTTGATAATGGAAATTTAATTCACAAACCATTAATCACTCTTTTAATACACCTATGAATAAAATTTTTTGTTTTATTAAAGAAGGATGTGAACCTTGGGTGCCAAAGGCAGGATAGTATGATTTGGATGTGGTCTGACCTCTGTTATGGCTGTATCTACATGTCCCCCCAAAGCCTCATGTGCTCATAAGTGGAGCTTTTTGGAGCTGCCTGGATCTAAAGCATGTGATACTGGGATTAATGGTGTGTGGTACTAAATTAGTCCACTGATTGAAATTAGCATAGTTCTGGATGTGAGTAATGGAAAGCATACAGTAGTGGTTTACATTCTAGAGAAATATAACCACAGAATAACAGAAAAAATAAATGAGCTCTTTCATAAAGGGATGTGTTCCAGTGACAGAATTATGCACATATTCAAAAAATGCTTTGTCTTAGATAACTGAGATAGAAGCAAACACAATCTGCTTCAGAAATTGTGTCTTTCATAATGATAAATATCTTCATAGTAAAAATATTTTTCTCCTAGTTTGAATAAATTGTCTCATGGAAAAGTAAAAAAAGACAAAAAAGTATTGTTCCTAAATTATTTTATATAATCTATATTGTAACAAACACCAGTAAATTAAATATTTTAGTGGACATTGACCATCTCTACTTCCTTTCACAGATAGACAATAGAGAACAGGAGTGAAGAGAACTTCCTCCATCTTCATCCACACTGCACCACTTACTACTTTGTGCCCTGAGAAAGTTCTAAACTTTTCTATACCTTAATGTCCTCCTTCACAATGCAAGCATAAATGTAATATTTACATCTTAGGGTTATTCTGAGAGCTAAACGAACTAAGTTGTCTATGTAGTAGCTATTATTGCTTCATAGAGAATTATTCTCTATTTCACTCCTGAAATACTTGTATACCAACTTCATATTTGGTTGCTTATTTATCATTGCCTAACCAGACTGGAAACATAAAAGAGCCAGATCTTCCATTTTCAAATCATCATTGTACCACCAAGGTTCTATGGACAACGAAGCCACTCAGCAATTTTTGTTGATTAATTAAAATTGATTCCTCACTAAGCACCTCAACATTTTAAGAGACACATGCCACTTTGTAAATGCATCAATTATTTTACCAAATATGTTAACAACATGTTAAACAGCATTGTATTGCCACTTCCTGTCACTGAGACAAAATACCTAGCACCCACAACTTAAAAAGAGGCATATTTTGGCTGATAGTTTTCAGAGGATTTAGTCCCAGCTTGCTTGGCCCCAAGGCAGAAAGCTCCAGGTGGAAAACTGTGGTGTGCCAGAGGAATGCTGCTCAACTCAAAGCATCCAGGAAGCAGAGGCAGAAGAGCTAGGGAAGAAAATTCACCCTTCCAGGTTGTGCTACCTCCTGAAAACAAGTCAGCTATGAACTAATCTACTGATGGACTAATCCCTTAATGAGTATCGTGATTCAATCACCATGATTCAATCACCTTCCAAACACATGACACTTTGGGGACACAGTTTAGACAGAAACCATAACAAACATGTTCCTGAAAACTAGCAAAGTACACAGTAAGAATTTCAGATGCTGTAATTTTATTCCTGTAGCTATCTTTATTTAAATCAAATCGTCTCTTCTCAGTTGGATTAAAGTGTTACATTTAGTGGCTATTCCTGGTCTGTCTCCTTTAACATGATTTGCCTTTTCCCAGAAAGGATACATAAGGCTAAATGAATAGAGTGGAGGTTGGTCCTTCATACATACTATCCGTAATCAGAAACTACATCTGCATCATAAGAAACTACACGAGCCAATGACAAGCTCGTAGACAAGAAAAACTCATGAGAATGAAAAGGATAAGTGGTTCTTAATCTATGTGATGTGTTTTCAGGTCATGAGGAATTGTTCAGCCCCCCAAATACTTTCTCTAGTCTGTACACCAATCTCCATTTTGGGTTCTATGGCTTAAAATACAGCACATAGAGACGTATTTGCATTAAGAAACACTTGAAGAGCTAGAAAACCTATTACATGAATATAATCCTAGAAATATATGCTGATGGGAGAAAAGAAGGAAAATGATAAATTACTTATGAGTAAGTAATTCTAACTGAAAAAGTTTCCTCTCCCAGGGGAAGCAACGCTCCCAGGAAACAAAGAAGTGAGATGTACTGCATTGTCTGAGAACAGTTGAATTTGTAGGGCTATATCACCTATTTTAAGAACATCTGTGAGAACTAAGAAAGTCAGAATAAGAGATGTTACCAGATGTTATGCAACAGTATTATACAGTGAAAATGAAATTAATGTTTGCTTCAGAGAATTTTACTAGATTTTAGTATTACTAGATTTACTAGATATACAAATATATAATTTACCTCTTCTGAGCCTCAATTTCTTCTACAAATGACAATATGATGAGGTTATTAATATAAACTGAGACTACTTATCTTAGAGTGTTAGTATTGTGCACATTGCAAACTAAATAAAGGTTAATTCTTCTTCCTGTCTACTTAGTGAATTAATAGAACTTTTTCATCATAATGGTTTTGGAAGAATTTAATAAACTAATATATGCTATAAAAAGTTTTGAAAAGGTAAAACACCATACTGGCATTCATTGTTATTACTACTGGCAGATGAATTATGTCTGGTCAGTTGATAAGAAGGGGTGTTACATACAACCCATACTATTGAAATGGCTACAATGTCATTGAAATTGTTTCATGTCATAATTGTTGTCTATAAAGTGGAAAAGTCCTTGCCCTTGAAATTAAGAATGATGGATCTGGGCTGGGAATTTAGCTCAGTGGTTCCGCTGCCTGCCTCGCAAGCACAAGGTCCCGAGTTTGATCCTTGGTACCAAAAAAAAAAAAAAATGATGGATCTAATTTTACTTCTGATATTTATTATCCCTGTAAGTCACATTGTAACTGAGTCTTGATTTCCCTTTTATTAAATGGAAATGATTACACACATACTCAACAATAGCTGTAATATTTTAAATAGTTATAGAGCTGAAGCTCCTTAAAATTGTAGTAAGACAAAAGATTAGCGGAGCTATGGCTGAGTTGCTAATTTATGTTAGGGTCATTGTGAAGATGAACTGTATATCAGTGCTTCTCAAACATTTCAGCCACATCCCTTTAAGAGTAGAGCAGCTTAACCTGTATGCCCTTTTCCAAAGGGAAAAGTGGAACATAGTGCTACAAGTTTTACGTTTCTTTGATATTTCTTTATTATTTTATGCAAACAGTGTATGCTTCTGTGGAATAAATATTTTAATAAAAATCTACTCTCCCCCAAACCTTCCAGGAATAAACACTACATTTGCACACTTGTTTAGAATAATCCAGTACTCTTCCTGGTATATGAGTATGTGCACAGGGTAAGACACAAAGTTTCAAAAGGAAAGTTTTACAGAGCTGGGATTAATGTAATCACATCAGCATGTCTGTTTCCTCTAAAGGCAGCTGCACTGTCCCTATCAGAGGCTCCCCAGCTCATTTTACCAACTATATGTCCTACTCTTCTTCACTCCCAGGGAGGATACCCATTCAAGCAGCAAGAGTTCTCTGCCACAAGCATAATTCATTCCACTATCAACTGATATTAGGTCTTTTATATAACCTAACTTCTTTCCAGAAGAGTTTGTTAAATTGCATTCTGAATATTTTAAAATTATTTAGAATGCATCAAAATGTTTTAAATTTGAACTATAGAATGGCTAAGTCACAGATGATTTTTAATAATAGTGGTGAGTTCAATTTGTGTGGCTACATCCTAAGTTATATAATCAAAGAATGCAAAAACCGATTTGCTGTCTAAAGTAAAAATAAAAATTGCTGTTATGCTGTTTGTTTATAGATGTTTATCTGGACCTATGCTCCAGATATATATAAATGTAGGCAATTTTCATCTTCTAAATTCAATCTATAAAAATACCTGATTAATATTGTAATCCTGCATTTTAGTGTTCTAGCTATAGTATTAAAACTGTGTATTCCTCAAGACCAGCCATCATGTCTTATTCAAGTTTGTATCCTACCCATCATTTGGCAAGTAGCCTTGCTTTTAAAATAAGAGACTCTGAATAAGAAGTTTGCTCAATGCATGAATTATGGATCTTTCTCTAAATGCCCTTTGATATTTAATGACTAACTTGTCTCATAAAACACTCCTGAATACTACAACTAAAGCCACGATTGTGACCTTCATCACACACTCACACACAATTTTGGAATCAAACCAAATTTGTTTCTCTGAAGTTTTATGATTAAAATTCTTTCAGTCTGGGTCACTCAAGTAAAAAGCCTGTATACTGCAATTAGCAGTATCTCATCTCTAATAATGAAAAGAAATACAAACACTAAGAATTTTCTAATTTGCAATTTAAAAAATCAGTACACAGTTTTAACAAAACACATTTTAAAAATCAAATTTCTTACGTAACTATAATCTAGTGTGTCCCCACTGGATCCCAGATGCTCCAGGTTCCGCTATGTGGCTTTGCATGAGTATTGTTTTACATGGAACAGTGTGACAACCTACAGTAAATTCAGTATCATTGTTTTCACTGGCCTTGACTGATGAAATCTGAGTTTACTATTTAAAATAATCAGACATTTATGATGTGAGGTCTTCATGATACGATTTTGTCCTATTCACTTTGTTCTTTAAACCTCAAATCTCTGAATCTCTTTTTCTTCTTTCCTACCTGATCCTAATTTTCCAGGTATTTTTCTAGAAGTAAGTTTGACCTAAATTATGGAAAGCAGGGCTGGGGATTTAGCTCAGTGGTTTCGCTGCCTGCTGCGCAAGCGCAAGGACCCAAGTTCGATCCCCAGCACCAAAAAAAAAAATTATGGAAAGCAAATCATGTTAGCTTCTGAAAGGCACCCTAACATCTTCTCCTTCGACTCCGCTTGGCTGTCCTCTGTCCCTGGTGCCACTTGGGAGCTTCAGAACTACAGAACTTCCAGATGGAAGGGCCTCCGGCCACAGGCTTGTTGGGAAAGGGAACAGATGATTTGCCTTGAAGTTATATTTCATAGGCAAGTATACTCTTTATATGTTACAGATTTTAAAAAATTACCAAGTGTCCAAAGATGCTTTCATGTACATTTCTATTAGATATAAAAATCTAGAGATTAATTAAAGATCCCATGAATTTGAGTGAACTATAAAAGGTGGGTTTATAAAATCTAATCGGTGATGAGATATCAAAGGCAGTAACTGAGGTTGTCAAGTCTGGTGATGCTGCTGAAAGTGGAGAAGCTGAGAGACAAGATGAATTTCTGGCAGAAGAAAAAAGACTGTTGAGAGTTAAGCTAACTATTTGGCCACCACAGCAATAATTAAAGTACAATATTTTAATTTCCACAGAAGTCAGAGAATTGATCAGTCTATCACTCTTTGCTGAATTATTGTTCCATGTAATTATGTTAGCTTCCTCATATGTGAACTCTCTACAGGAGCAGAGGCCACGATATTGTAGTATAAAAACTGTATCTACTTTAATATAGTATGGGAGGCAAAATGCCACGTTCATCCTCTGAGAGTCCTAGCTGGGTCTGAGAATTAAATTGGCATGAGATAAATTAATTGGAGAGAAGCAAAAAAAGTTATTTAATACATTTTTTACATGGCACAAGAGCCCTCATAAGGAAATGAAGACTCAAGGAAGTCAGTTACTCGAGTTGAATTGGATAAAGAATAGTAAGTTGTGAAAAACAGCTAAATTATGTGAGGCCTAAAAAACAAAGTTATTTTTAAAAGTTCTGCACAGCGTAGAATTATTTTGGACTTGACTTTTCATCCTTGAGGATAAGAATGTTATTGCTTTGGTATAGCAAAGTTGTCTTTCACATAGGAATTTCTTCCTTGGCTTTTAAGAAACAGAAAAAAGGCCAGAATGGCCTTACAACTATGGTTTTTGTTAAGTGCCTTTAATTCAAAATAGTGAATGTGTCACAGTGGTATATTTTTTTAACACCTCAGTACCTCTATTAAATGCATCAGTTGGTCTCATTCTTCATGAAATTTTTAACCATACCACCAGTATTATTTTAATGTATTAGTCTTGGATATATTTATTCATGTTATAGGTACTTACTACCTTAAAATAGCATCATAATTTATTTTAAATTTAAATCTAATTAAAACCATTTACACAGAAACTAATAAGGTAATTCCTAAAAATGTGAACCTTAAAAAAAAAGTAACAGATGTTTAACATCATCCTGTAAAATATAGCACTTATATGAATAAAAAGAAATATGATATTCACAAAAATTTAAATAGACACAATGTAATTAACCTTGTTGAAATTTAGCCAGATTAATATAGTTTGGCCTAGTGAACTTGATGGCAATGTCTCTTTAGTGCCAACATCAAGACATTTTTAAAAATTAAATCTTAAAAAGGCAATTCAACAGTAAAACTTCACATCAATGAAGAGCTAAGAGAATTAATTCCAACTTTTATTAACTTGCAATATAACATAATGCAAGTCTTGTACAACATCCTGTGTCATTTTAGAGAAGCAGCTACAATGTAGATTTTAATAAAGCTTCTCAACTCAAAATTGTACTTTGCACTTGAGGATACCATCATACATTGTCCTTATAATACCAGTGCTCCCAAGACTGAAATAGAAATGGAAAGAATCTTTTTTTTACTTACTTGTGTTAGTTTCTGGGGCAATGCTGAGTGTAAGATCATAGACTGGAAACATTCCAGATAAGAAAATTCAGCCCCCTTAATATTTGTAAATGCTCATTCACATTCTAGGCATGATGGCATTAGACAAAAAAATAATTTAATCACAAATTAATATTTACTTTTTAAATAGTAATGAATTCTTTTTTTATGTTTTGGAAGATTTCATCCTTGAGTAAGTATCAGAATCCATAAAATACAAACACTCTTAGAATAAAGTTGTATTTTTCTAGCTGATAACAAAACAAAGTATCATGCTTAAATCATGGCTAATGTCATGTACCTGAGGGTTGGAGTCCTCCCCACCCTTCCACACACACCAAGGGGAAGAAAGTAAGTTTATACATAGCTCACTTGCTGTCTTTCCTGTCTGAAAGCTCAGAGAAACAACGGTAACATTGTAATTGTTTTATGATTTTAACTCTGCTGGGAACCTTCTCTAGTAAGTTTCAACTGCGGGTATACATTTGATGAAAATCTTAAAAGCAATTGAGTGGTATAAACTGTTGACTTTTATCCTTCCCTATCATGAGTCTCTTATTCTTTGAAGGATCTTTACCTGGGAAGCTTTCAACTTGCATTGTCATTTGAAATTGCCTGCATCCAGAGATAAAACAAAATTAACTTTTCAAGGACATGATGGTCTAGAAAGTGGAAAGTTATTTAGGAACTAAACATAAATTTAAAATCTAATGAGTGCTCCACTGAATTTAAATTTTTTTAATAATCTATTTTCTTGCTTATGTCTATAGGAACTGTATTTGGAGTTTGTTTTTTTTTAATCCTGCAAAACAGACCACCTATATCATTTCTTCCTTGAATTAGTTTTATATTATTTTCATATCAGTTACTGTACAACTTACTGAGCTAAAAGTAAGTTACAGGTATCACAGATTTTCTAAAAGTTTCTTAATTTTAACTATTTCGTACTGTGAAAATCATAACATAAACATTGATTCATTCCAATATATTCAATAAACTCTCACTATGTATGTCAGGCTGGGCTTGAGCTCACTGTGTGTGTCCAGGACGATTTCAAACTTGCCTCAGTCTCCCAAGTGCTGGCTGGGATTACTGGAGTGTGCCATGACACACAGCTAAATCACTTGAATCTAATTTGAGGTTGTAAGTGGCAGCCAAAATTGAGCAATGACCAGTTTACACTAGCAGTAATTTTTCACATGTGAAAGACAGACAGGAGAATCTGAGGTGTGGGTGGATTGATCTACTGCTAAAGGCAGATGCAATTATTAACCTCTGAAGAACAAAGGGATAATAAACATTTTTAATGTTTAAAATGTAGAGCAAAAAGCAATCCAAGACTTATTTTGTACATTTATTCAACCAATATTTATAAAACAGAAATGAAATGGAAATGGATTCTATCCCTTAAAGTTGACTGGAATATTATTGGTTATCAACTCAAATTAAAACTTTACCCTACTAATGAGATGCATTAATGGACAGCTTATGAAGTTTTAAACATTCTTCACAATCCCTTCAATGTTAGCATAGATAGAAATGAAAATTATTTGCTCTATGACCTTAATTTAATACTCTTACATCATTTTATATTATTAATTATTTCATGGGCAGCCACATCAGAGCTCAGTCCCATGTGTTTCTTCTATTTTCTCTAGCATTTTTTAATGAGAAGGCAAATATTTCAGAGCCACAATAAATCAGTATAAATGTCAGAAAATCTCATCAAGGTAACTGAAAAAGAAAAATCAAGGAAGTCTAAGCCTCAGTACAGAACCAAAGTGTTGCCTTGGGTGATGGGGTCCAGAACAGGTTCCTAGGTTCTTCTGTGCAATGAAGAAATGAACATGGAATGCAACAGTAAGGAAACAGGAGCAAAATTTAATCATACAACAGTATACTCAGCTGACGGGGCTCATGCAGACAAAATGGCACAAATGCTGAGAGAGTGGGTTTAGGGATTTAGGAAAACCTCCCACTGGATCTTCCAAGGTTTGACTGGCAATACGACTGACAGGCTGCTGAGACATACACTGCAGTTGTATCCATCCTATAATCCACTCTGTTATAATTGGATGTATGACATGCATTCCATATGCATGAACCGTCAATGAGCTCTAGGTCATACCGGAGGATCTGGCACACTGGCATCCTGGATTGAAATCATGGAATTTTCCAATGCAGGTTCAGTGCTCTTTGTTTTTCTTATCTCTGCCTTAGGGTAGTAAGTTTTTACAATGAAGGTTGGGGGGTTGGCCTTGGGGCGTTGCTCAGGTTCAGGTGAGTGAAAAGGAGTGATCTAGCTGTGAGTGGAGGGAAGCAACTCTGCTATCTAAATTAAGTGTCAAACAGATACAGACTTTAGAGAACATAAACAATACATTCATTTTTATTAAGATATTACATTAAAGAGCCCTAGTTATTTGTCCAGTTCATAATAGGGCAGTGCTAGTTAGTCCAGGCTTCTGGTTTTTATTCCTGTATTTGTTCCATTTCTCCTCTCTGCCATCAATGTTTCCATAACTGAGAAATGTACCTCAACATGAAATAAATTTTTTTAAAGAATGATAGCAATTAGATGACCTTTCACTCTAAATAATATTTCATTATCTACTTAGATATCTATTTTTCATACTATAATATCTCCTGGTTCCAATTTTTGTTGAATTTTATATTTAAATAAATTCAATTCTCATTTTCTTTCAATTCTCGTTCAATTCTTTTCTTTTGTGTTTTCTTCTTCTTTCTTCCTTTTCTCCCTCTTCATATTTTTAAGATTATGGATGTTTTCTACTATGGCATTTTGATCTATAAATAGCAAGTAAGATCGTTTGAACAACAGGGAAGGCAGATACAGACTTTGCTGGACATATACTGTCCTTTATCTTTTGCTTTCAAGTTTGTACCTCAGACAGTGCTATCTCTGCGCATAAGGGAACTGAAAACACTCCCTATTAACTCCATTGGAATCTAAAAGATATATTTACCTCCTCTTTCCATCATCTTCTTGATTAATCACAAAACTGTTCTAATTTTTGTCATGAAAATTTTCAAATTCATTCCACCTTTTCCATTTTCCCCTAGTATTCTTAACCATTCTATCTCTCACCTAGATGGTTGTATATACTTCTAATTTGTCTTTTAGCCCCCATAGCCCCAGTTCTGTACTACCACCAAAGGAATTATCTAAATTAAAAATCATCAGAAAAGGCCTCAATGGCACTTAAGAAACTGTTCATGCTCGTTACTTTGTCATACACAATTCCCTGAGATCCTACCTTTTCCATGTTATTATGAGGTCACTTCAGCAATTCTGAAATCCATATCCTTCAATGAACATTTTTTATATCTTACTAACTTCAAAACATTTTGAGAAATCAGTACTGGTATCATTTCCTCCAAAAATCCTTCACTGGCTTCTCATCTTGGAACTAAATATCTTATCTTCTGAGGTCTTATGTATATGGTCTGCATCTCTTACAAAATTGCAAGCTCCTTTCGTAGAGTGGAATGATCTCCTGAAACACTGTGTGTATTCATTGAAAAGAGGTCTAACTCTTTAATCAACTGTTTAATGACGTGACCCCAAAATGTGAATAAAATAAACTGCAATGGAGATTTTTGTGAGGAAAGATCATATTCAGACAGGAAAATAGCATGAAAGATTTCACAATGGCAGTAGCACTTGATATGAACAACACAAGATGTGTGAAATCTAATAAGCAGTGTTCCATGAAAGGATGTGTCAGAAAAAGATGTCAAAGTACAAAAGTGACAGATTTGTCAGAAAATATGATGTAGTCCAGCTTAGCAAAAATGAAACACATGGTTAGTGTAAAACAAGAGTGGAAGGTAGGACTAGAACAAAAGGAGGAAGGATTTTTTACTGGCAAACTGAAATAGTGACCTATGTTTAAAATAATAATAGCTATCATTAATTGAACACTTATCTTGTGCCATGTGCTATTATAATTACTTTAGTTGCCCCCACAATTAATCCATGAGATGTGCACTATTATTATTTTACAGATAAGAAAAATAAGGCATACAGAGGATAAGCAAATTATTCAAGATCACACAGCTAGTAAATGTAAAAACAGATTTAAAACTGGGCAGTCTGGGAAATTCACCTTTTTACATATATTGTGGGCTATAAATTAAAGAAAGAGAAACCAAATGGATGGATTTATTTTTAACCAACCAAGTAGTAAATTTAAGTTCTGGTTGTAGACTTGATTGGTTGGTTGAAATCTAGATTACATCGTGGCCCAGGATGAATAAAGTTGAGAGACCAGCACTTTTTTTTCTGGGTAATGTAAAAAGAATAGGAAGAAATCATTTTGCTAGATTTTAATATGTGACATACCAGCCTAGCCCTTAACTCGTTTCTAAGAGCCCAGAAGCTTGTCCTTTTATTAAGACATTCAGAAACACAATGGGGTAGGGCAGTATTAGCATTCTTGAAAGGTGCTATTATCTGTAGGCAAAAATAGTTTCCTCACTGTCAGTGGGAAAATTTATATTGTTGGGATAGTAGAGGGCAGGCGGTAACATTTACTGATCAGTGGAAATATGGGACCCCAGCCACAACAGACAGTAGAATCACAGTAGTAAAGAGCATAGCTTGACATCATAAAAGGGTTTTTGATACTGTCTAATTAACCACCATGTCCCTAATGACTTAAATTATTACATATCTAAAAACATTTAGGTCAATCAAATGTAAATTGAATAAAATCAGTAAAATGTCATGATTCTTCAATTATGAGACCTAAAAAGTACAGGAAGTCAGATACCTTTAAGAATGGTTTCTATAATAACATTGAAGTATATTCTCAAATTCTTCCCTAGTCTTGGCCAGGACCTTTAAGTTATTTACTAGTGTTAGTTGAATATTGGAAAAGATAGATGCATAAAGTTTTGGGAGACTCTCAGTCTTCTGCTAACCTATGGAAATCTAGAATGCCACTATAATACACTGTTCAGAGTAAAAGTCTAGGTCTATCTCACGGACAACTCATTCTCATATTTCCTAGTACCTGAGTTAAAATATGAATGGATGTACTCAACAACTAGCTGAATTCTGGATAGTATGATATCATGAGTGAAAAGGAAGCCAATGGAATTTTCCTTCCCTAAGAAGAGTAAGTATAAAGCAGCACTGTATCTCTGATGGGAGTCGTTAAATTAGTGCTATCATTAATTAACTGAAAGATGCAGGGGACTTGATTCCTTCTGTGTCCCCTTTTAATTTGCCTTTGGTCTGTAGAGAAAATCAATAAGGCTTTTAGGTCAATAGACTAAGAAGAGTTTAGTCAATAGTTACTCAAATTCAAGCTGCTGAACCAAATATGTCTCATAACAAAGCAAATTTGAAGGGCTCTCCGGCTTAGCATATAGTTGGAAACTTTTTTTTCTCCATTATAGCACCAGAAACAGTATACTTTTACCAGACATGGATAGCATATATTCTCACTCTCCTGTATTGTGGTATATCAGCTTTGTGTGGTATGTCAGTTTGGTTTGGTAATTTCTGCTTTTTTGCCATAATTTACAGGAATGATGATATTACCATCCAATAGTAAATCAAATTATACTAGTACACTTATTATTTCATGAAGATAGGTTCTTATCAATAGTAATAAGCAATTAGCCTAATGGTTCTGATAAAACATATGTAGAAAAAAATGGTACAAGATAAACTCCTTGAAAATATGAAAGGGTCAACAGATAAGAGTTCATCAGAATATCTTTGACAAAGTGAAAAGCAACTTACATACCTTGTACAAAAGCCTAAACTATGAAAAATTATATTTGATGCTCCTGTTTTAATTTTAATTTGACATACATATTTTACCATCTTACTCTAAACTACTAAGCAATGCATAAGGTTGCCAGTTGGAATCCAGAGAAAAATAGGGGAGCTGATAAGGAGGTAGAAAAGCATCTGTGCCTCTGAGCTTTTACGAACTGGTGGATTTCTTAGTAGCTGAAATGATTGCAGCTGATTGGGGTGCCTTGCAGAGCCAAGGCAGGGCCCTGGAAGAAAATCATAGCACACACTCATTGACAGCCCCCTGAGGAAAAACAATATCCTCACTGGAGAATAATTCTTTTCTTTAGAAACAGTTGTAACCATCTTACTGAAGTCTGAAAGACTGATGATAAGTCAATCATGAGAGACCAAGTGGCCATGTACCCTGAGTTTTCCAACATAAATTAGATGTTATAGGACCCAAAAAATCATCAAATGAGGTGTTCTCAATAATATATCAAGTCAATGCAGATATATGAAAGTGCTCTGACACATCAGTAAATTGTACAAGCAATTGCCTAACTTACAAGTAAATTTATCTCTGCTCTTAACTGCAGTGTTTCTGGTCTCTCTTAGAGTCTCACGAAAAGGACTCTATTGCCAGCTGATTCAGAGAAAAAACATTTGATGTTGTTTTACACAAACATGGCATGTAAGAAACATGTAGATGCAGGCTGTTACAGAATTTTAGAACCATTAAAAAGGCCCTGATAGACAGTAGGGAGGATTTATCTTCGCAATGGGTACCAGTCTATATGTGGCTGGAGTATTGCCCTTCAGGATGTGATACATGCTTCAAACAATAATTCAATATAGTACATGATGCTGAGTCTCTCAAAGCCAAACTGCATGGGCCTGGGAATGAAAGAGTAAAAGAGTCAACTCTTGCTAATTTACCTTCAATTCTCTCATAATGTTTTTTTCTCATTGCTATAACTTTGTTTAGAGATTTTAGTAGTGATGATTTCTCCAAGGCTAATTCTTCCCTTATACCTATTAATAATAGAACACTGAGGATTCATTTAGCATTTGCCTGCCCAATTAGACACAAAAATGTACAATTTTCCACTGCATCTTCTGTAGGCATGTGGTTAAATTCTGACTAATGAAATGTGAGTAGAATGATGTTTAAAAGTTGTAGGTCAAATCTTGTACCAAGAAAAATGTTCAAACTCAACTTTCTTTATTTGCACACTCATATGGGCTGGAATTCACAGATGTAATGCAGGTGAGCCAATCTGACCATGCAAACTATCTATCACTACCTATCAACAAGATAAAACAAAATAGAAGGAACCATTATATAATCTCATGAAACAGAGATATATTTATGATCTAAACAATCTGCCAAAACTTGACTCATGTGAGAAGGAAATATTTTGTTTGCATTATCATATTTTGTGGGGGGTTTTTTTCAAAATACCAGATCATGCAGTTTAGTTCTATAATTATAACATCACAAAAGGAAGGAATGCTTTCAACCAAGAAAATAAAAATAATCCCAATGCATTAGCAGATCGGATTGCCACTTGGTCATTTCAGAATGCTCATGTCACTAGGACTGAGTGGACCTATCACTGGACCACAAGAGATAAAAAGTAGGTTACTGTGTTTACTAGGGTGATTAATATATCTTAAGGAGAAATAGAGTATCTCCTATATTGTGAAGATAAGAAAGAATCTGTTTGGAAAATGAGAAATCTTGGGGCTTCCTAGTTCTCCTATGAGCAGGAATATTGGAAGCTCCCAGAAGGAATAAACCTTGATTTACTATCTGTCATCAGAGGAAAAGAAAATTTAGAGTGGATGGTATGATTGTTAATACTCTATGTCAGCTTGACTGAGACAAAAGGTGCTAAGATATTTATTTAGTCAAACATTATTTTGGTGTGACTGTGAATTTGTTTTTGGATGAAATTAACATTTGAATTATGAGACCGAATAAAGCATGTCACTCCCTTTAATATACATGGGTCTTATGCAATCAGGTGAAAGGCTGAATGGAACAAAAAATTTAGTCTTTGGAATCAGAAGGAATTGCTTCCACTATACTAGATGGAGTGAAAAATTGTTGTTCTTTTTTTTTTCCAATCTGGATTTAGTCAGAAATAGCTCATCTTGGGTCAGCTAGCTTTTTAACTAGAACTTACACCACTGGCTGGTTCTCAGGTCCTTAGATTCAGACTCAAACTACACTACTTACCCTTCTGGGTTTCCAGTTTGCTAACTGCAGATCCTGATACTTTGTCTCCATAATTGCATGAGCCAATTCCTTATAAGTCTCAAAAAATGAGGCAGGGGCAGGGGAGAAAGACACAGAAAAAGAAATGTCTTTTTTGAGTGTGGTGCCAAGGATCCAACCCAGGGCTTCACACATGCTAGGCAAGTGCTCTATTGCTAAGCAAAAGCTAAAACTCTTAGATATATATATATCCTATTAATCTATTGGTTCTATTTCTCTAGGGAACACTAACTAATACAGGTGGAAAAGAGGGTAAGTTATCAATACCTACATGTCATAAAAGTTGTATACTAAATGAACTGTAGAAACTATCAATATTTTTGGTATTGATATATAATATGCCTTCTCTTTTCCCATTTTTGCATACTACTCTAAATAGGATCTTCAATTTTACAAGTAGTGATAAACCTTACAATGTTACAGCTTACAAAAGAGCAGCAAGGACTAGATATCACAAAGAAAACAATGTAAGAACCAATCAGACTTTGGATCTTCATTCTGGAGGGAATTTGTGTATTGGAGACCTTTCTTGTTACTCAGACAAAATACCTGACACCCACAATTTAAAGAGGAGTTTTAGTTTTGGCTTAGTGTTTGGGGATTTAATCCATGGTCAGCTGACTTCAAGGCAGCAATATTATGACTGAACATCATGGCAAAGCAAACATGCTTAGCTCACGGTGACCTGGAAGGAGAGTTGGGAAAGAGAGGAGGAGCCAAAGGACTAGTCATGGAACCCAATACCATCCCTCCATTATCAACTCCAAAAGTGTGTTTCACCAATGCCCTGGGCATATCCCAAAGTTAACACCCTAACCAAACCATTGTATCCCACTTATGTCAAATTGATATATAAATATATCTCCTTAAACATACTTAACACTCAAATAAAGACAATAGCAAGTTTGTAATTCCATATAACGTAATACAAATACACCACATACAACTAGATACACAACGATCCCTTCTCCAAAGTCTCAATGGTTCTAGCACATTTCAAAAGTTCAGGTCAAAGTCTCTTCTGTGATTCATGGCAAACATTTAGCTGTTAACCTCTGTAAAAACTCAAAAACAAGTTATTGTGCAATGGCATATTGTAAAAATTCCCATTATAAAAGAGAGGAATAGATCCATAGAAAAGAAATAGACAAAACCAAAACCAAAACCCAGTAGGACAAACATCAAATCTTGTAACTTCATGTCCAGGACCCCGGACACATAGTGGTGAGATGTGAGTTACAGAGGGTGTAAGTGGTCCCACTGTGATAGCTTTGCTAGTTGCAGCTCATATGATCTCTCTTAGTCTGGCTCCACTCACAGTCTGTAACTTTCCTTGGCAGATGTTCTATGTTCAGCTTGTCGGGATCTATCTACACTGAACCTTTGGCTTCATTCTAACCACTTCATGTCGTGCCCTCTTAGAGGCTCCTTCTCTGGCAACTTGGGCCTTCCTTTGAAATCTGAGTAGAAGCCTCCCTAACCCCATAACTCTGACATTCTGCATACCAGTAAAATCAGCATCATGTGAACAATGTCAAGGTCTGCTACAATGGAAACAGTAGTTAGGCCTCCATGGACCATGCATGTAGCAGCCTCTTATTGCCTGGATAGCTGGGCAAAGTGAAATGAATCCTGGGAGCCAATCCCTAGAAAGCCCTTCTCAAGTAGGAAGCCCAACAGCTCTCTTCTCAAATGAAATTTCTTCTATCAGGTTAATAAGTCCACCATCCTTTAAATCTCAGTCTCCTGCAAAGTCTCAGGACATGGGAAAAATGCAGATAAACTTTTTGTCACTGTGTAACACACATGGCCTCTAGTCCAACTCCCAATGGAATTCCTGTTCCCAACTGAAACCTCCTGAGCCTGACCTCTACTGTCCACATTCCTATCAGTATTTTGATGACAGCTACCCATCAAGCTCTGTTTTCAGAATGCTAGGGCTTCTCTATCCCACATGTCCAAGCATTTTCAAACTCCTCCACAAACCAGTTTGAAAGGCTTGTAAACAATATGGTAAGATACAGTCACAGCAACGACCCCAATTCTCCTATAACAACTTCCTATATTAGTTAGTTTTATTGTCATTGAGACACAGTACCTGATACCCACAATTTAAAGCAGGAGAGGTTTAATTTGGATCACCTTTCAGGATATTCAGTCCATGGTAGGCTAGCCTCCAAGGCAGAAATATATAATGGAAGGGCATGGCAGAGCTAAAATGCTTAGCTCACGGCAGCTTGCAAGTAGAGCAAGGAAAGAGTGCCAATGAAAAGAGGGCAAAGGACCAGACATAGGTGCCAAATACCATTCTTCCATGACCAACCCAGACACACCCAGAAGTATGCTCCACCAATCCCCTGGGCAGATCCCAAATTCAGACAAGTTGACGCTCCACCTTGACCACCATAACTTGTTCTTTCATTTTTATGAAGAAGAGTTAAATTAAGTCAGATAAAAACATTTTCACAACTACTATTTGTAGAAGTTTAAGAATGGAAAGCAGAAAGTATATATTTATTGAACCAAAAATGTGGCAAATACGTGAACTGCTGATCACTCAATATCTTTCTCAATCCCCTGATAGCATTATTTTCTGTACTGTAGAAGCTGAAAGTCTTTTTTTAAGCCTCTTCTAAACTATCTCCTATCTACAGTTTTGTATGTCTTTTAAGGTTTCCCAATCAAACAATTCACTGAAGATTTTACTGGAAATTGATTTATGTGGGTAGAAGGAGATCTTCCATTTACCTGATTAAGATCATAGTAAGCTCAAGCACTTCTCAAGCTGGAATCTTAGTGATACATTTTGGAACCAACAAAGAGAACCCAACTTGGGAAGATTTTCATCTGGAATTGTCTTGGTTTGGAGGCCAAAAACAATAGTAGCTATTATTTCCTGGTGATAACAAGGCAACAATTTCCTCAGACAGCCACTTTCATACTGTGTCACTTATAGAAGCCCAAAATTGAACTTCAGTTTTTACTGATACTATGGGAAATACCCAGTTGGTTTAGTAAAAAGTGTGGACCTTGTAGCTTGATAAAGTAATATGAATTTTATTACGTGTTTGATCATTTATTTAATACAGTAATCAATATATTCAAGAAAGCTTTAATATAAAAATTTCTCGAAATTGCCAGGCATGGTGGCACAGGTCTGCAATCACAGAAATTAGGAACCTAAGGCCGGAGGATCACTGCACATTTCAGGCCAGCCTAGGATACACAGTGAGTTCAAGGCCCAGCCTGAACTACATAGTGAGATACTGTCTCAAAAAAACCCCAAAACATAATTTCTTTTTTCCTCTGGATTAAAAGTGGGATGTATAGAATCAGCCCACTGCAGACAGGCAGGTCTGTGCAAGCCCTACCAAGGTCCCAAGTCGCGCGGAACACACCGAATCACCCCGCTGCAGACAGGCAGCCACCTGGTTCCACACTACAAAGACGCAGAGGACACCAGACTACCAGACCACGATACTGAGTCCCGCTGCTCCCAGCCCAGAGGTAGGGGTTTCTGAGCCGCCATCCCACTGCTCCTGGACCACAGTAAGGGGCTTCCCGGCCACCATCCCTACCAATGCTCCCGGCCCCTGTTCCACCGCTCCCAGCTCAGAGGAGGTAATCCGTGCAGGCGCTAACAGCCACCCGCCCCAGTCAAAATGAGAAAACACATAAATAGGTCTCAAAACCAGACTTCCAGATCACCTACAGCAACCCCAAAGGGAAATGAGATGGAACACTCTGATACTCAACCACCTGGACCCACTGAACTGGCAACAAAAGGGGATCTGGAAAAAATAAAATCAGAAATAATTTCTCAGATAACAGGAGAAATTGTGCTCCTAGTGCAAGACATGATTAATAAATCTAGAGAGGAGCTCAGGAACATGACGGAATCCCAACATAGGAAACAAATGGAATCCATAAAACAGATGCAAATAGATTTCCAGGAGATGAAAAACTCCACTGAAAATCTACACAGCAGAATGAGCCAATGTGAGGACAGAATTTCAGATAAAGAAGATAAGATTGCAATTAGTGACCAGGAAAAGAAAAATTGCTTCAAAATTATAAGGGAACATGAGAAATCAATCCAGCAGCTGCTAGAAGATGCAAAGAAGAATAACATAAGACTGATTGGAGTCAATGAAGAAACAGGAGAGAGTGGAGGTGGCCGGGCAGCGGCGCGGGGGCTCCGGAGCAGGGCCAGGGGACGCGTGGCCCCGAGGCCCGGGTTGGGGCCCGGCTGAGGCCCCGGGCCCTGCGGGCAGCTCTGCGGCCAGGCCCGGCACCCCAGCGTCTCCCTGGGCCTCCCGCATGGCCGGACCCTCAGGGGCTGGGGCCTCCTCTGCTGGAGCAGCCAGGGCATGCAGGGCACGCATCCCGCATGCGCCCGACCCCGACCCGGTCGGTCCTCAGCTCCCACGTCCTTCATGCATCCAGGGAGGGTGAGAAGGGTGAGGGCCTGCGGCCTGTGGACCCTGACTTCTCTGTGATCCTCCCAGGCCCTCTGCGAGGACCCTGTTCCCCCATTTTACAGATGGAGAAACTCGGACACAGCAATTGCTAGCGCTGTAGCGACTCAGCTGGCTACAGAAGATGTAAATGTTACTTTCGAAGATCAACAAAAGATAAATAAATTTGCACGGAATACGAGTAGAATCACAGAGCTAAAGGAAAAAATAGAAGTAAAAAAGAAACAACTCCAGAATTTAGAAGATGCTTGTGACGACATCATGCTCGCAGATGATGACAGCTTAATGATACCTTACTAGATTGGTGACATTTTCATTAGCCATTCTCAAGAAGAAACACAAGACATGTTAGAAGAAGCAAAGAAAAATTTTCAAGAACAAATTGAAGCCTTAGAATCCAGAGTAGAATCAATTCAGCAGGTGTTAGCAGATTTGAAAGTTCAGTTATATGTAAAATTTGGCAGCAACATAAACCTTGAAGCTGATGAAAATTAAACATTTTATAATACCTTTTTTAATTTGTTTAATAAACTTGAATATTGTTTACAATGATAATTTCCCTTCAAATGACACAGAAAGGAAAACTTTCCTTTTTTAAAGTTTTCATTTATTTAGTGGAAACTTGCCTATTTTCATGTCTTGCTTATTTATTTTATATTTTTAAAAGAAGGCAGTATTCATCTATGAATTTTGCATAATCATTATATCAATTCTAGGGGCCTTATGTCATGTTATTAAAATCAGTTAAACAAACAAACAAACAAAAAAAAACTATCTTTCAAAATGGATGGAGAAATAA
The DNA here is from genome assembly GCF_053883595.1 of Heterocephalus glaber. Classification (NCBI taxonomy): domain Eukaryota; kingdom Metazoa; phylum Chordata; class Mammalia; order Rodentia; family Bathyergidae; genus Heterocephalus; species Heterocephalus glaber. Next base: position 11,414,226 of record NW_028258308.1, on the reverse strand, counting down.
GATACTTTCATGACAAAGAGTACCTTAGGAACTTCGTGAATACCAAATCAGCACTCTAAAGAATTTAACACAATATCCTAGGAACAGACATTGAGGATCACAACCCCAGGAAGCAAAGCAGAATGAACCCATCTGGCGTGACAAGAAATTAAATGTAAAGGGGGAGAACCCAACAAAAAGAAAAAGTCATGGCAATGACAACTCAATACGTTTCAGATATAACCATCAATGTTAATGGTCTCAATTCACCAATCAAAAGAAATAGACTGGCAGAATGGGTCAAGAAGCAAAATCCAACAATATGCTTCATACAAGAAACACACTTAATTCAAAAGGAAACTCACAGACTGAAAGTTAAAGGGTGGAAAACAATACTCCATGTGATAGGAACCCACAAAAAAGCAGGAGTAGCTATCCTCTTTGCAGATCAAGTAGATTTCAAACCAACACTGATTAAGAGAGATGAAGAAGGACACTACATCCTTGTAAAGGGAAGAATCCAAGAGGAAGAGATGACAATCATAAATATCTATGCACCAAACACTAGTGCACCCAACTATATGAAACAAATACTAACGGACATGAAAAGTCATATATGCACTAATACAATTGTAGTGGGGGACCTCAACACCCCACTGTCACAAATAGATAGATCAACTAGACTAAAAATAAGTAATGAAATACTAGAACTCAACCGAACTCTTAAACAAATGAACTTACAGATGTTTACAGAGTCTTCCACCCCACAAAATCAGAATACACATTCTTCTCAGCTGCACATGGGTCATTCTCAAAAATAGACCACATACTCATACATAGAACATGTTTAAGTAGGTGGAAAGTAATTGAAGTTATCCCCTGTATATTATCAGACCATAGTGGGATGAAATTGGAGATCCATAACAAAAGAAACTCAAAAAATTTCATAAACATATGGAAATTGAACAACACACTTCTGAATAACCAGTGGGTCACAGAGGAAATTAAAGAAGAAATCACACAGTTCCTTCAATTAAATGACAACGACAATACAACATATCGGAATCTATGAGACACAATGAAAGCAGTCTTATGAGGGAAATTCATAGCAGTGAATACGCATATAAGAAAACAGAAGGAGGCCAATTAAGCAACCTGATGCTGAACCTCAAGCTTCTAGAAAAAGAAGAGCAAGACAACCCCAAAGCTTATACAAGGGAGGAAATTATAAAGATCAGAGGAGAAATCAATGCAATGGAGACTAAGAGAACAATACAAAAAGTCAATGAAGCCAAGAGTTGGTTCTTCGAAAGAATCAACAAAATTGACAAACCCTTAGCCAACCTTGTCAGAAAAAGGAAAGAAAAGGCCCAAATCCATACAATTAGGAATGAAAAGGGTGACATTACAACAGACCCAGCAGAAATACAGAGGATCATCAATACCTACTTCCAGAACCTATACGCCAATAAGATGGACAATGCAGAAGAAATGGACAGATGCCTAGATACATACGAATTACCAAAGTTGAACGAAGAAGACTTAAAAATTCTAAACGACCCAATATCAACCAATGAAATTGAAAATGTAATTAAAAACTTATCAACTAAGAAAAGCCTGGCCCCTGATGGCTTCACTGCTGAATTCTACAAGACATTTAGAGAGGAACTGCTGCCACTACTGTTTAAATTCTTCAATGAAATTGAAAGGGAAGAAATACAACCAAATTTATTTCTGGAAGCAAGCATCACCTTGATCCCCAAAGCAGAGAAAGGCCCAACTGAAAAAGAGAACTATAGGCCAATCTCACTAATGAACATAGATGCAAAAATCCTTAATAAGATACTGGCAAACAGAATGCAGAAGATCATCAAGAAGATCATACAACCTGATCAAGTGGGATTCATCCCAGGGATGCAGGGATGGTTTGACATATGCAAATCAATCAATGTAATACACTATATCAATAGAGCCAAGGACAAAAACCAGATGATCATCTCAATTGATTCAGAAAAAGCATTCAGCAAAATCCAACACACATTTATGATATAAGCCCTACAAAAATTTGGAATAGATGGTCTATCCCTCAATCTGATAAAAGTCATCTATGAAAAACCAACAGCCAATATATACTAAATGGTCAAAAACTGAAATCCTTCACACTAAAATCAGGAACAAGACCAGGATGTCCACTATCACCACTCTTGTTCAATATAGTTTTGGAAACATTAGCCACAGCAATTAGACAAGAGAAAGAAATAAAAGGAATAAAGATAGGAAATGAAGAAGTCAAATTGTCATTATTTGCAGATGACATGATACTCTATATAGAAGACCCCAAGAATGTCACCAAAAGTCTTCTAGACTTAATAACCAAATTCAGTCAAGTAGCAGGTTACAAGCTCAACACACAAAAATCAATAGCTTTCCTCTATATGAACAACAGACACACTGAGACAGAATTAGGGCAAACAATTCCTTTCACAATAGCATCCAAAAAACTGAAATACCTAGGAATCAACCTAATAAAAGAAAGCAAAGACCTCTTCTCTGAAAACTACAGCACTCTGAAAAGAGAGATTGAAGATGATATCAGAAAATGGAAAGACATCCCCTCCTCCTGGGTAGGAAGGATCAACACAGTGGAAATGGCCATACTTCTGAAACTGTTATATAAATTCCATGCAATCCCAATTGAAATCCCAGCAGCATACTGCATGGCCCTTGAGAAAACAATCCAAAAATTCATTTGGAACAAGAAGAGACCCAGAATAGCAAAAGCAATTCTAGGTAACAGAGAGATGGCAGGAGGTATCACAATCCCCAAACTGCAACTCTACTATAAAGCTACTGTGATAAAAACAGCATGGTATTGGCAAAGAAACAGACCTGAGGACCAGTGGAACAGATGAGAAGATGCAGAAACAACGCCAGACACACTCAGCCATCTCATGTTTGATAAAGGAGCCAAATACCCTCACTGGAGGAAAGATAGCCTCTTTAATAAATGGTGCTGGAAAAATTGGGCTTCAACTTGCCAAAGATTAAAACTACACCTATATCTCTCACCATACACTATACTAAAATCAAAACATATTAGAGATCTAAATATTAAAATAGAAACTCTGAACCAGTTGGAACAGAGGTCAGGTAGAACTCTTGAAGACATCGACATAGGAAAAGATTTTATGAACAAAACCTCAGTTGCCCATGAACTAGCACAGACAATCAACAAGTTGGATCTCTTCTATTAAAAGTCTTCTGCACAACAAGAGAAACCACCAGCAGGGTGAAGAGACAACCCACAATGTGGGAAAAAGTCTTCACCTGCTCTTCCTCAGACAAAGGTCTACTATCTAGAATCTATAAAGAACTTAAAAAGATCAGACCTCCCAAATTTAAAGACCCAATCTGAAAATGGGCATCTGAAATGAACAGACATTTCTCAGACAAAGAAGTAGAAATAGCAAATAAATACATGAAAAAATGTTCAACATCACTGGTCATTTGAGAGATGCAAATGAAAACAACGCTGAGGTTCCACTTCACTCCACAAAGAATGGCTGCTATCATGAAATCAACCTATAACAAATGATGGCATGGCTGTGGGGAAAGAGGAACCCTGCTCCACTGCTGGTGGGAATGTAGACTGGTGCAACCACTATGGAAATCAGTAAGAAGATACCTCAAAGAACTAGAACTGGAAGTTCCATTTGACCCCACTATTCCACTGCTGAGGATCTTCCCAAAAGAATTAAAAGAATCATACCACAGTGATATATGTGCACCCATGTTCATAGCACAGTTTGTAATACCTAAAACTTGGAAACAGCCCAAATGCCCATCAACTGGAGACTGGATCAAGAAAATGTGGTTTTTAATAAAATGGAGTACTACTCCGCCATAAAAAATGAGAAATTAGAGACATTTACAGCTAAGTGGATGCACATTGAGGTGATACTCTTAAGTGAAATAAATAGGACACACATGTATAAATACCAAATAGTTTCTCTGAGGTGAGAAACTGAAAGTGTAAATAAGGACTAAATGTATAATAGGTAATGTGAAATAAGAAGAAAAAGGGCAAAGGGGAAGGAAGTGGGAGGGCTAGGGGAAAGGACAGAAAAAAATGGGATTAATATGAGAAAATGGAAAAATAGGAACAAAATCTTTGTAAATAAAGAGGAATAGAGGGGTTGAAGGGAGGGCTGGGCAAGGGTGAAAAATAAGAACCAAGAGAGATTATGTAAAGGTGCAAATTTCCAATGATGAATGTCATTATATTGAATACCTAAAATGTACCAATGATTAGAATGAATAATCGATAATGCAAAATAGGAAGAAAAGGTGTAAAGGGGTAGGGGTAGTGTGAGGGGCAGGGGAAAGGAAAGAAGGGAAAGAAAAAATGATGAGAAATGGAAAAAATGGAAATAAAGTCTTTGTAAATAGGGAAGGGTGGAGGGGATGAAGGGAGGGCTAGGAATGGGGAAAAAATAAGAACCAAGATGCATTATGTAAAGGTATAATTCCCAATGAGAAATGTAATTGTGTTGTATACCTACAATGTACCAATAAAAGAATTTAATTAAAAAAAAAAGTGGGATGTATAGAATCCAGACACAGGTTAGAGTGAGATATTAGAAACAATGAGAAATGGTAAAATTAATGGAGTGGATATGTAAAAAAGCAAGAAATGGCTACAGAGTTTGGAAAGGCTGCCTGGGGAAGAATTTTTAGAATAGTAAGAGAATATTAGTAGTGGCAGTTAAGCAGTAGGATAGGAAAATGATAAAATGTTACATAAAGAAAGCCAAGATGAGGTTCCTCATTTCTTTGAGCACCCACACTCCACTCTTGAGTGTGTCCTATATCTACCTCTAACAAATGTTCTCATACATCTTTTAAAAAAGAAAAAAGACAGAAAGCCAAGGTGATTAATTTCTGCAAAGTGGTTAGGGGTGTCAGTGGTAGATATAATGACTTATCAGGAGGATAAAAACTGAATAGAAGCCATTATTTATGTTATTCTATAACCATATGTGACCTTGAAGGCTGCTGATCACTTTTTAAGTAATAAAAGGTAGATTATTGAGAATTAAAGTGTGAGAAGGTAAAGTAGAATTTGAAGTACTTAGAGTAAAAAAAATCTTTCTCTCAGAATTTGTTAGATAAAAAGATGCCTCAGGCCAGGACCCTGAGGAAATGTCATGGCCAAAGAAAATTTGCTGTTTTGTTTTTTGTTTCCAAATAGGGAAGATAGGGCATGTGGATGGTCAAAGTAAAAGAGATTAGTGGGGAGGGAGAAATTAATGATCCAAGAGAGAGAATAATTAATGAAATAATTAGAAATTAATGAAATAATTCAGAAATAATGATGAGGGATTAAAATTGGCAACTGAGGTTATTCAGGTAGTCTAAACAGACAAGGGAAAAAAATGTACTTACTGTATATGTTTAAACATTAATTTAACCAATAAATCTCTTATGAGGGTGTTTAGTTTCTCTGCTCATCAAAAGAAATACAGAAACATAATTTTGTTGTTGTTACAATGCTGTTAGGAGATTGTGCCTTACTATTCACATTCCTGGAGAACAAGAGTTCATTGCCACTCTAATTACAATTCAGAACAACTCTATTTTTGTGAAACACAGAATTGAAGAATGTTGCAGCTAGAATGGACCTTGCAAGCGATTGTTGAATTCTTTACTTTTCATTTAAATTAAGGTTTTAAAAGAGGTCAGGCACAATATAAACACAAGAATTTTAACTGAAAAACACCATAAAGAAAAAAAATGTTTTTCTCTTCCAAATGCACTTCAGAAATAGTTCACACAAAGTATATGGTTCAAGGAGACTTTTTCTAAGTCCACACAACTTTAGTTAATTGGCAACAAAATCTCAATTATGTGTATTTGATTGAATTTATTTGGGCAAAACAGAATATATCTAGATAAGTAAAATTGTAGCACACCTTGTCTTAAAACATTATTTCTCTTTTATGTTGAATGACATGGGCTGATTACCAATAACTTCAACACAGGCCTTGAGGACAAACAAATCATTATATTTGAGTTTTCTGAGATTTCTTTCAAAAAGCCATAGTCTTTACTAAATTCAATGTGACATATCCACAAATCAAAGTGGGAAAAACAAAAGCAAAATAGCAAGTCATATACAAGCATAGAGGTACAGAAAAATATTACCAGCTTCTAGCCTTGGGACATCCACCTGGTGTCCTTAAAGTCACTAGTGGCCTTTGTATTTTTCAACAACAGACAATGGAGTAATAGAAACATTAATTAACAGTCTAGCATCTGAGACAAACTATTATTGACCAAACTATTATTGAGCACTTAAAAACTGTCAAATCTCTGGAGATCTCAAGAGGCTTCAGCTTGTTTTATTAGTGGAAGAAAATTATAAACATTTTCCATTTACTATTCATAGGTTTTAAAAATATCGATTGTCTCTGGGATTGGCATCTTCTACCATGGCTGCACCTACCACTCTCCTCCTTAAAATATGTTCCAGACTTAATAACTTGCTTCTCGTATATAGAATACACTACAAATAAGGGAATTTCCTTTTCTTAGCTAAATCGATATCCAGATGCCTGACCCACCAGAAACTACTACAGAATAAAAGTTTGTTGTTTTAAAGTGCTAGGCTTTGAAGGCGAGGGATGTAACTCAGTGGCTCCTCACCTGCGTAGCAACCACAAGGTCCTGAGTTCGATTCCTGGATCCAAAAAAAAGTGCTAGGCTTTGAGGTAATTTTTTTATACAACAAAAAGTGACTAATGAAATCTATGCATTATTAACGTTACATCAGCCATTGGCATAAGGAAGTCATTTTATTTAATTTTTAAATAATTGACTCCAAGTTCTGTGAAGTATTTTACAAATATTAACTAATTTAAGCCACACAATAGCCCTATGAAATAGATTCTCTTATGACTCATTTCCTCATCTACAGAAAATAAAATGCAACAGTTAAAATACAGAATCACTATTACATAGAGTGAGAAGGGAACTGAACATGCATAAATATGTGATTCATCTCTGAGGCAATTCTTCCCATGTATAAATATTCTTTGTCAAAAAACTGATATACATCATTATAAATAAATTATAAAAAGATGAAAAATCCAATAGTTCAAAAATGAGCAAAGTAGCTTAAAAATACAACATGGGTGATCCTAGAAAACATAAGTAAAATAAGTAGGGGATGGAAAGACAAATACTATATTATCTAACATGTGGAATCTAAACAAATTGATCTCCTGGATGTAGATGGTAGACTGGTGTTTACCAAAGACTGAGATGTTGATTGGACAGTGGTGTTATTAAAAAGATACAAAATTTCAGTTAGAGGTGTATACCTGTAATCCCAGTACTCTGTGAGGATGAGGCAGGAGGTTTGCAAATTTGAGCCCATTCTGGTCAACTGTGGAAATTAGCAAGACTTGTCTCAAAATAAGACAGTGGTACATTCATACCCATGATTATAGTATCACAGTTCATAACAGCTAAATCTTGGAAGCAGTCTATATGCCCATCAACAGATGAGTGGCTAAAGAAAATGTGGTATTCACACACAATGGAGTACTACTATGCCATAAAGAAGGACACACTTGAGCAATTTGTAGAAAATGGATGCACCTTGCGATCATAATGTTAAGTGAGATAAATCATACATACAAGGTTAAATATCACATGATTTCTCTTACATGAGAAACCAAAAATATAAATAAAAAGCAAAACAAAAGATGGATAATAGGAAGCAGGGAGATAGATCTTTCTCAAACAGAAAGAGTAGCAAGAGATGGAGGGAGGGGTGAGGGTGGGGAAAGGAATGGAAAAAAGTAATTAAAATGTGTTATATACATGTACCAATTCCCCACCTCCCGACAAGGTATGTAAACATGTACTAATGTAGACCATGTACTAATAATGAAGGAAAAAAAGAACCTGCAAATAAAAGAACTGGAGATTTAGTTCAGTGTTAAGGTCCCGGGTTCAGTTCCCAGTACCAAAGGAAAGAAATCTGTTTGAAATAACAAGTTCAAGAGATATATTGTATAACATAATAATTATAGTTAACAACATACTGTATTCTTGAAAGATGTTAAAGGAATGCATATAAAGTTTCTTACCACAAAAATGAATGACTATGTGAGGTAACACATATGTCAGCTAGAGTTAGTACATTTTAAAATGTACATATACTTCTAAGCAATATACTTACATGGTAAATACACATGATTTTATGTCACTTTTAAGAACTAAAAATAAAAGAAGCAAAGTGACTTCTCCATGAAATTTTTCCAATTTCAATATCTTTTTATGTCTTATGCCATGCTATCTCTAATTATACAGCTAAGAAAATTCCATGCTCAAGAGGAATAACACTGAGGTAGTCATGAACAGTGTATGCTTCCATAAAATTATATTACTGATTTAATTTGCATTAAACTTCTACCACACACCAAATATGACCAAGAGGTAAAAGGAGAGAATATTGTAATTACACTGATTACAATACACATAAAAATATATGTTTGGATAACAGAAGAAACACATTTAAAAGAAATAGGAAAATGTCAGTAGATAAATCAAAATGTGCACTGTATTTAGAAATAAAGACCATTATTGCTATTTAATTTGCAGATTCAAAAAAAGTAGAGATGCATTTTAAAGACTTGATTTTAAATAAAATTGTTATATATATGATGGTTTGGGAATTTTTAGTAAAGTAATGCCTGTGAAAATTTATCTAAAAAAAAAGAAATATATATATATATATATATAGTTGCTGTGGTGCAAACCTAGAGCCTTGTACATGCTAAGCAAGGGCTCAGCCACTGAACTAACCTCTTAAAATAACTTCATAAATATTTGTATTTTTAATAAAATATCCTATACAATAGAATTAACATTATAAGGAAAATAAAGCATGTTTGTTTCTTTCCTTTACCAACATGAAACCCAAGAGAGTTAGGCTATAATGTAACTGTGTATAGCAGACCATGCATATAAATGAGTATGTTTTTCAACAAGATTTTATCAACTAGATGCATTTTAAACAGGACTCTTACATATTAGAATGTTAAGTTTTAAAGGAGTCTTTTTAAAATTCTGGAAAGCTACACAGAATACACAGAAAGAATACAGTACTATTGAAAGAAAGTAAATTAAACAAGTCACTTTAGTCTTGACCTAAATTCAATGACAGGTCTGATATTCTGAATCTCTCTGGGATAAATATATTCTACAACTGCTTGAAAAAGCTATAGGACATAGTGATTTATAATAGCAGTTCTGAACAAATGAAAACTCAACATTTTTACAGTTGAACAAAATTGGACTTGGACAACAGGGAACCTAATACTCATTTGGATTCACGCAGTGTTTCAAAAACACATCACTAGGACCTCTTACAATCAATCCAGTGCCTAACTGGCAGCTAGAACCAGAATCCTCAAGTAGAAAGACATTGACCAGATTCTGCATGCTTTAAAATCTCAAGGGTTGCATACCTGTACAATCTGTCTTTTCTTTTTTTTTTCCCAGTGGGACCTGAAGGAGACCTGTAGACAGTCAATTATAACAATCCAATTTACATATCATAAGAGGATAAATTAAAAGTTTCACTGGCTATCTGTGACATTACATTCTAGCTTACTCTGCTTCTAAACTGATTATATACTCATTTCCCTCAAAAGACTGAATGTACTTCAAGAAGAACAGCCATCAATTAACATTTACACCTTCTGCACAGATAACAGGATGGCTAACATTTTAGTTTTGTAATGGAAGAGATGAACATCTCCAGGCACAGAGCTTTAGAGGCTTTAGTACACATCTTTTACATAATATCTGAATTATGTTTTGGGATGTCTGAGGCCTCCAAAGCTAGGCTTCAATATTGTATGATACTGGGGCAAGTGTTCTTGAAAATGGATAGTGAAAAATACTCTCAAATAGCTATGGTTCTAATAGAAAGTCAACTTCACAATTCTATTCTTATTCTTTTCTTGGTTCATAATATCTATTTATTCCTGAACTACTAAGGCACAGAGAGAGCCACATCACTGCAGAAAGAGAGAGAGAGAGAGAGAGAGAGAGAGAGAGAGAGAGAAAGAAGGAAGGAAGGAAAGAAAGAAAGACAGAAAGGAAGGAGGAAAGAAAGAAAGAAAAGAATATATAACTTCTACCCCTTTACCAAAAGGGGTTGCAATAGAAGTTAATAGGAACAATACTGGATAAGGAGCAACCCAGACTGAGAAAAGACAGTATGATCCTCTATAGGCAGCTTAATATGGTACAGAGGTTTCTAAATCCTCAAATGGCAAATAGATATCAAAGTTCCCAGGCTGGATTCAGTAAATCTAGGTAACATTACCTTTTAGCCTCAACACATGGTTTGAATACAATAGATGGTTTTAATTTATGTGATGAAGTCACACAGTATTTTGGGATTTGACTCAACTGCTCAGAAAATTTGTGCTTTTCCCATAAAGATAAATTGATTTTTTATTATCAAAATTGATTAAGCATTTTATTCCCTCAAACTATGCTATGTAATACATTCTTTCATTTTTTTCTTTATGATCAGAAAACCTCGTAAGTTTTTACATCATATCAAAACAAAAAACTTATCACTTCATGAATTTGTAACGTACCATGGTGATTGCAGCCTGAGTCTTGGAAAGTTCTATATATAAAAATATTACTTATGATAAAAATAAAATTGATAATGGTGAATGAGTACAGTATTAATATCCAAAGATTTTTGCTCCAAAGTTCTGCCATTCTGGTCTCCTTCCCAGAAATTGTCACATTAAAAATGTGGAAATGCACTAAGCATATGTTTCCAAATACCTGTGGCTTTACCTGCACAGGCATATCAAACAGGAGTTGAAGTAATTATTGTGCAAAAAAAAGTGATAAACTTACACAAAAGTAAAAAATGCTTTCCTCTTCCTATAAAGAAATTTTTCCTCCTAAATTTCATAGATGAAGGTTGAAATCCCCACTTCCCTCTGCTTTGTCAGAGAGACTCTAAAGATGAAACACAATACTACATTCTGGATAATATAACTTTTCTTCAGCCTAGTAAATTTTACTGGGCAGGTATTTACAGTGCATTCAAATTACCACTTTTTAAAGGACTGATGTTTTATGTAGGTTTTTCTATATCAAAACTAATATGAAATCTTATTTCAGTGTTTTATGTTCACTCTAAGTTGAATCTGCACAGATTTTAAACAAGGAAATATGGTATGTGCACATTATTTCAAAAATTCCGTCCCTCTATAATCAAGGTCTTTCACTCTCATATATCCTAAATGATACATATCAAATTAAATATCATTTCTTATTGCATATTTTCCTGCCTTCATGGGTTTTCTCTTATCAGTTCTTCTACTTGGATTTCTTGTTCTTAATCTTTACCCACTGTTAAGTCTTTAAGGAACCAATTTGCTAAATTTTTCAATGATAATCCCAAACAGACAAAATTTCTATCTTCACCTTTTATAGCCATTGGGACCACACTTATACTATATGTCACTTACTATATTTATTTGGATAGTTATTTTCAAGTCAATCATCGTAGGTATGGGTACATAGAAAAAGAGGGATGAGAATATATTCTCTTGTAACCAAGAGACACTTAACGCACATCTAATAAATAAAAGTGTCCTGGCATTTAAGAACGGGTCTAAGTTTTAGGATATATTTCTTACTAAATGACATTCATTAAAATGTGTGAATCTTTTTCAGGAAAAAAATCCAACATCTTTTTTATGAATATATTGTAAGTATGGAAATGAGTAGTTTGTACACAAAATCACTGTTAAACACTTGAAATATTTCTAAAGCTCTATGAATACCAGAAAGTACTTGCCAACATATGAAAAGAAAAGATTCATCTTTCTCATAACTCATATTCTCTAATCACTAACATTTTCAGTGGTGCCTCATCATAATAAAGTACAGAAAAGAGTCAAGCATAAGAAATGTCTTCTATTTCTCTTTCAATTTCTGTTACTCCTTGAGTGTCAAAAGTTTTCAGAGTAAGAAAGACAATTTAACCAATACTTCCTGTTTGGGCTGCTTTCAGATTTTGTTCTACTTACCTTTTTCACATACACCAAGTTTTTACCTCATACACATGCGTTTTTTTAATCCATAAGTAGGGAGGTGAATTTTATATTATGGTGTCTGCTTTAAGTCAGAATTGTATCTAATCCCAAAAGCTCATTTTATCTAAATGAAATCCTTGGGGATTTTTTAATCATTCTTTTTCCCCAAAATACATATTGAATTTTCTCACTTTTAAAAGTCTAGATTTTATTTTATTTTCAAGCAATAACTTATTAGGATTCTCAAATCTATCTCTGCTTTCTCGGCCTTTTCTAATACCTCAAAGTCTAGATGATCTCAGTATGGAAAGATCATATAGCTACAAGCTTGACCTAGGAATAATGAAGACAATGGAAACAGCACAGCAGTTGATGCTTTAACCCTAATGAGAATTCCTAATTATACATTGTGGTAGTGCTAAAACTGTCTAAATGACTTAAATTAGTTCATAATGACTTTTCATTTAAAATGTACTTACTTCCTCATTCCAAGTCACTTCCTATTTTTTATTAAAAATGTTTTCCTAAAACGTTAGGGCATGGAATCTAAACTTTTTTCTGTATAGGGCTGGATAGCAAATATTCTAGATTTTGTGGGATATATAGTTTCTTTCTGTCACACTATTCAGCTCTCCCATGACATAGCTTTTAAGTAGCCATAGACAATTTTAATGAATAAAGAAGTCTGTGTTCCAATAAACTTTGTGACACAGAAATTTTAATTTTATCTAATTTTCACTTGTCACAAAATATCTCTTCTGATATTTTTAAAAAATTTACAAATAGGAAAACCACCCTTAGTTTATGATCTTATAAAAACAGGTGGTTGGGCCGGGGATTTAGCTCAGTGGGTCCGGCGCCTGCCTCGAAAGAGCAAGGTTCTGAGTTCAATCCCCGGTACCAAATAAATAAATAAATAAATAATAAAAAAATAAAAACAGGTGGTTGACCAGATTTGGCCAATGAACTGTCTTTTTAGATTCCAGATTTAAGGGACATAAGGGAACTCAGGTTTAGGGTGTGTAATTAGTAGGGAGTGGTGAAGGATATGCAGACAAAATAATAGACTAAATGGTACTATAAGGAAAGTAGCAGTTACTAAAATCTGAGAAACCATGAATAAAAGTGTAAGAAGTGTCATCTTATACAAAAATATAATGGTTAAATTTAATGAAATATTTCTAATAAAGCAAAGTAAATTAGGAAAATATATATGTAATATTGACCTGAACTAATTGTAAATGTACCACCATAAATTAGAACCACCAAAGAACTCTTGACTGTTAATTAGATGAACCAATCTGAATAAATAAAAGAGAAATAAGAGGACTATGTCAAAAGTAAAGCAGAGAAAACAGATTACCAGATACACAATAGCAGGAAGTAATGCCTTGCACCTACTGCTCTTGATCAAGGAATGGATATTAGAACAGCATGGAGATGACTAATGCAGGCTAAATGAAGTGTGTGCCCATAGGAAAACATTCATACAAATATAACTACCTCTCCATGATGTTCTCAAATGAGACTACTTAAAAACAAGAATGGTGCACATATCCCCTGCCCTCAAACTATTATACACACTGTATTGGGGGGAAAAAAGATAGTTCAGTTATACGACACACATGATAAAGAAGCAAGGCCAAGTGGTACCCACCAAGAACAGTAAGCTGAGTGCTAATATTGTTGAAAGATAATGTTCTGAGGAAAAATGGAATTGACTGATAACAACCAAGTCAAAAATCAGACCAAACACAATTTTCTTCCTGAGCTAATAATACCTATTGCTACTAACTCTCAGTTTTATTGTAGTTATCATTAGGGAATAATTTTTTTTCAGAGGCAATTATTTGCTCTATTACAAATATCCTTACTTAGGGGTAATAAAAACTGATTTGCATTTATCATCAATTGAGATAAAATGTCATTTTGGAGTTTCAAATTTATTTCAAGTGAAAAAAATTTATTTCAAGTGTAAAGGCAAAACAATTATAAAGTGCTCTGTCTTAACTAAAGAAAAAAACAGACTCTCTTTTAAAGTAAAGACCAGAGTCAAATTCTTCTCCACTTCTTTTTAATTTTTCTGTCCCCAAACACCCAGTATTACTTAGACTGGAATTCTCTTCCTTGTCAATGTGAAAAATTTATTCACATTTGTGAATTCTATAGCTCCCAGGTTAAGCCTACATAGCAGAGAACAAATAATTCTGTTTCCTTTCACCATTCCCCAAACTAATGCCTTTCAGTTGTACACCAGGGAGCTATCCCATTCTTTTTAACTTGGGTGAACTTTTACATAATAAGAGAATTTACATAACATGAGAATTTAATTGTCCAATTAGATATTAGCAAATCTTAGTGGGAACAGAGTTTACCCTATGACCTAATTCTTAAGAGGTCAATTGTGAGAAAAACATGTTTCCTGCAATCATATTTCCTTCCAAAATCTCATGTTAGTTCTGCAAACGTACTTTCTTTTAAAATAGGTCTCTATAGAATTTAGGGCTTAAAAAATCAACTTGTACATTTCTCTTCTAAGGCTGCTAATAATACCAGTTATTTTTGTTCCATTTCATTATTATACAAGTTAATTATCAACTTAAATAAGTCTTGTATTCTATGGGTGCTTCCAGGAGAATGTACATTATACGTATAAAGAACTTACTTATAGAATCCAGTTCCTAAAGTAAATTTGTTCAGATCTCTCAATAAACTTTTCATTGAAGTGACTGGGATCAAAAGGGGAAAAGGAAAAAGAAATAGCATTTATTGAGTTGCTATAACGTGCTAGGTAGGCCCTTGTACTTTTGGGTGCTTTGTGTATGATTCAAAATTTGATCTTCTCAGCCCTATTAGTTAGACATTATTGCTATTGTACAGAGACACAGTGATGGATTTTCTGACATTATCCAACAACTCATAGATAGTGTTGAGTCTGACGACTCCAAAATCTATAAGCTTTTCACCATAAATACACTGTTGTAGTTACCAAATTTGAGGATGAAAAGAGACAAGTTTTGGGTACAAAGGGCAAGAATCATTTTTCTTTGTAAAGTTAACCTCTGCTAAAATCCTCACCCATCTTTTCAGAATAAAATTAAGTATCCTTTCCTTCACTCTCTTCCCTTTCCCTGATTCACTACCCAAGAGTGATCTCTCTTTTGTAACATTCTCTACACATTTTTTTCTGGTTTAACCAAGTAGTTCATATATCATATCATGGAATGGAACTAATCACAGAGTCTTGTTTTAGAGGCCCTGATCCCTAGCAAACATTTCTTTAGTTTAATGGTAATATCCAATGATCAAATGTCCAGGAGTCTCCTAGGCAAAGCTTGGATAAGTAAGAGTTCAGAACTATTACTAATGTCTGTGCACATCCCAATTACTGTGTATAACCTCCTTTCACCCTCCAAAAATGGAATGACCTTGCTCAAAATAACAATAACTCTAACAGCTCCTTCAATTTCTGTGCTTCTAAATTTGTTTGTAAATTTGTTTCATTGTCCATGATATTCAGATATGTAAGCTTCCAGTTAGATTTGTAAGACAAGAAACTGAGAGAAGCCCCGAGGCCTGTTCCAGGAGAAGAGCCCACAGGTGGCAGCATGGCTGGAACAGAAGTTGTGGCACAGACAGTCTAGGCAGATGGGGCCTCAAATGGCACTGTTGCTTCTGTGTCCAGAAACAGATGGGAAACGGGCACATTAAACATGTGTCAGCAATGACTCAGATCCTAGAGACTAGTCAAGATGATGGGCAGCTCATTTCAGGGGACAATTTTCTAAGCAGAGATAGATACTGAGGGTCAGCTCTATCTTCCAACACCCTTACCAAAGCCCTGTAATTTTTATAAATTCCTAAAATACAGACTCAATTATAGGATAAAGGAAGAGATGGTGTGTCTGCTAGGAAAGGAGAATTAGCTCAAAGTATGTTTGTTGAAAAAGAAACTACATATATATATATATATATATATATATATATATATGTAAATTGCACATACTGTGTTCTAAGTGCTATGTGTGAATGAAATCAACTGATCCTCAGAAAAGACTATTATTTGCATTGGCAGTTCATGTACATGTAAACAGAGACATTTTATAGGTGACCAAAAGTGAAATAACTGGTTTTAAGATCACAGGACAAATAAGAGGTAAATCAAGAATTTAACTCAGGTAGTACCAGTATTTGTAATTTATTAGCATCACTAATATCATAAAAAGACTCAATTACCACCTTTATACATATGAACTCATTGTGCTGTTTGCCAAATATTAACAGTACTTGCTCAGTTCATAGAACTAAAAAAGTCTGTAATGACAAATAAGGTGATAAATAACAGTTGGTTGGCAAGGTCTTTTTCCCTCTAAATGAATTAATTTAACTAGAACCATATTCATGTGTTCTATAGCAATCACTAGAAAATTCAGCAGCCAATAAAAATACTTATTACTGATATGTTCATTAATGTTTTGTATTAACTACAATCCATCATTTTTCCCCATTTTTAATGTGTATAAAAAGAAAGTATAGCATCCTGGGACATGGAGGCAGAAGGATAGCAAGTTCAAGTGCACCCTGGGCTTACTAAGTTGAGACACTGTCTCAAAATTAAAAATAAAAAACGAGGGCTAGGGATTTAGCTCAGTAAAAAACTCTGGATTCAATCCCCAGCATTAAAAAAAGTTATTTGTAATATATCAATCTTTATTGTAATCTCTCAACCATCCACAGAGAGATGGTTTTATTTTCTTCCAAAAGAAAATAATATTCTTTCATTAAAATTTATTTTTCAAATTAAGGTGCTTTTACTCTTGCTACTTTATCATCTTTCTTTTAGAAAGAAAAGGAAGATGAAAGATTCCAACCTTAGAGTGTTCTGTATTTTCTTTCACATTTACACCAATGAAATTATATCCAAAAGGAAATAAATTTTTTTCAGACATTAATATCTGTAGCAAAATTAAAACCAACCAGAATATCTGCTCCTCATAACAACACACACACACCTTTATAACATGTTTTATTGACACCAAATTGATTTTGGGGCCGGGGATTTAGCTCAGTGGTTTCTCCGCCTGCTGCGCAAGCGCAAGGACCTGAGTTTGATCCCAGATGCCAAAAAAAACCAAAAAACAACAACAACAAAATTGACTTTGAACTGCTTTAATTGAAGAATTTGAAATTTCAGTTAAGCATCTGTATTTTAAAACTCTTACCTCCCATTTTCTCTTTAAGTTACTGATGCAGAAGGACAATACTGCTTACATAAAATTAAAAATAAGTGAAATTCTCATTAAAAATCAATTAGCTGGGCTTAAATAATTTGGTCATTATTTAAGTTAAATTGTGTGCTTCATATTGAGCAAGATGGATACCACAGCTCAGTAACTACCTGTAACCTAAAGCCTATTACAATGCATGGATACATAGATGAATAGCAGTACCAGTTAGCTGTTTAATACGGAGAAAAGTTCTCATGGAAGAAAGGAAGAAGAGCAAGAAAAACCCTAGCTCTAATGCAGATTTCCTAAAACAGCTTGGGCTAGATTAGTTTGGGTTAAATCCTCCTGCAGAGAAATATTGTGGCAAAGCTCTCCCTTGAGATTATCTGGAAAATAAAATAAAATAAAATAACTGTAGCCATCTGTACAGGGTTGTTTCAATATTTTTCAGAGGTACCTGAAAGCAGATGTCTGGTTTTCTTTCTACACCACTAATATATATTTCATATATATCTGATGCTATGGATTAAAACCCCCAAATGAAGGATCCTAGTTAATGCCTAAGTTATAAACATGTTTAGAATTCTAAGCACTGTTTTACTTGGACATTAGAATTTGTTTTCTGACAGAAACATTGATATAAGCGGTGCTGAGGGCCTATGAGCTAATAAATATTCCATTTAAAGTAGTATACAAATGGAATACAGAAAACTTACAGCATAAATTTTTTAAAATATTCAACCATAAAATAAAACTTAGAAAATATATAAACTCTTCAACATAGAACTTTTCTGAAATGGTATAATGATTAATACGTTTTGCATGCTGTTTTAATGATTACAGTGGCAGAAAATAATATTTATAATCAACTCTATTAGGGCTATGAAAATAGAGCCTGACATTTAAAATAATTCATGTGCTTTTTTTCTATATTAATAGATATTTGGAAAATATCCACTATGTAGGGAGCTCTTCTTCTCACAGTGATGCTTAGTAACTTTTTTTTTTCTTCAAAACAATACCAATAATTTAAAAAGATAATTTGGTTGTTCCAAGTCATTTTATTCAGATGTCCATAAAGAATGTAAGTTTACTGTCTTTGTATTTTCACCAATAATTCTCTGAAATGACTTTCATCTGCAGGAATGCTATTTTAACTCCTAAATTCTATTTTTTCAAAATAAACAAATGTTATTTAAATTTAAAATTTGTTGATTGACATAGAGCCATTAACATTTGTCACCAGAATTAAGGAAATTGAATTGGTGCATTTCTGAACACTTTATTCATATATTTCCATTGTTTGATATGATAGACATATACTACTTTTATAATTCAAAAAATATCTAATGAAGAAAAAACAAAACCTGCCGGGGATTTAGCTCAGTGGTTCTGGCGCCTGCCTCGCAAGCACAAGGTCCCGAGTTTGATCCCTGGTACTCCCCCAAAAAAGAAAAAGAAAAAACAAAACCAGAATCTATGGAGGCAGCACTGCCACTCTAACACTTCTCAGATGTGTTTGTAATCCATTTATCAAATGTTAAATCTGGTACCCTCCACAGCCACCTGTCTTGGCCCTCACTTTCACAAAGGAATAACTGAAGCAGTTTTGCAAACAGCAAGTTACCTGCAGCTTGCTATAAATGTTGTGTTTGTTAGTTACATAATATAATTGTTCTGTGGTTCCTCCTGGATAGATGTAGGATAGTATACTAATAAGTAGTACTTCTTATTTTCTCTGTATATGCAGAAATTGTTCTAAGAGATTTTCTTAAATGTATTCAATGTTCATGTGCTATGTGTGGCATACAAAGATTTTTTTGCTTTTGTTTCTTTCTGTCTCAATTTTTTTATTTCCTGTTCCTCATGTTACAGGATTCACATTTTCTGTTTCAGAACCATTCTAATCAAAAAAGGATTTAGCCATGTAACTTTGGGCATCATGGTTGTTCTCACAACTTCCAACTTTTTAAAAAAAAGTATTGTTTCATTTTTGTATCATAATAATTACCTGAATGTACTTATTAAAACTTAATTCTCCAGAGTAATTCCTATTTAAGATAGGCAGATTGGTTTCTAGTTAACACAAAATACAATTTCTCTCATTCTGTTTTTTATTCTTTCTATAACATAATGTTAGAGTTTCTCCAAAGTTCTCTGAGTTCTCTCATTGTCAGTATATTTTGTTAGTCTTAAAAAAAAGCATTTTAAAAATACAGTACACTGTTCTTGTTGTCAAGTAACAAGTTCAAATCTCAGCTCTTTTCTTCACAAGCTATATTACTCTATACCAACAACTTAATCTCTTAAACCTCTGTTTCTTTACCAAAAATAAAAAGTTCTCATAGTCATAAGAATTAAATAAGATTAGCACTTAGCATGTTGAGACATCCTACGGCTTAAATATGAATTACATTTTCTGTTGCTGAGAAATCACTGTTCAACCAAGATTTAGTACTCAGACTCCTGACCACTCACTGTAAGCAGACAGACTTAGTACGAGAGTGCAATTTGGATTTAGACTCCTGGATTCTCTCTTGCTCATGTTCTAACTCAGGAGAAAGACTTACACCATTTGCCTTGCAGTTGAAATACAGCCATCTTGAACTCATTTGTGACCAATCAGGACATCACGCATAAGGCAGGGCGATGTAGGCAGATGTGTGGAAGCTCTATATCAGAAAAGGAAAAGAGCAATGATTTGATATCAAAAGGAGAAAAGTGACCACTCCCAGAGCAGAGGAGGCTTCCAGGCCGCTGTACCACCACTCCCAGGGTAGAGCAGGCGAGCCATGTGGGAACCAGCAGCACATACACACTCGCCCACCTCAAAATGAGAAGACACGTAAACAAGTCTCAAAACCAGACTTCCAGATCACCTACAGCAACCCCAAAGGGAAATGAGATGGAACACTCTGATACTCAACCACCTGGACTCTCTGAAATGGCAACAAAAGAGGATCTGGGAAAAATGAAATCAGAAATAATTTCTCAGATAACAACAGAGATTGTGCTCATAGTGCAAGACATGATTAATAAATCTAGAGAGGAGCTGAGGAACATGATGGAATCCCAACATGGGAAACCAATGGAATCCATAAAACAAATGCAAACAGATATCCAGGAGATTAAAAACTCCACTGAAAGTCTACACAGCAGAAAAAGCCAATGTGAGGACAGAATTTCAGATATTGAAGATAAGATTGCAATTAGTGACCAGGAAACGAAAAATTGCTCCAAAATTGTAAGGGACCCTGAGAAATCAATCCAGCAGCTGCTAGACGATGCAAAGAAGAATAACATAAGACTGACTGGAGTCAATGAAGGAACAGAAGAGAGTGCAGATGACATAAAAAAACTTGTCTCAGAAGTGATGGCAGAAAACTTCTGAAGCAGGGGAAAAGAACTTGACATACAGATAAGTGAGGCATATAGGACTCCAAATAGCCTTGATAAAAAAAAAATCTACACATAGGCATAAAATTGTTAAGATTCCAGAAACCAAACAGAAGAACAAAGTTCTACAAGGAATTCGAGAAAAGAAACAAATCACATACAAAGGAAACCCCATCAGAATCACAGCAGACTTCTCAACACAAAGCCTCAAGGAAAGAAGAGCTTAGAGAGAGATATTCCAAGCCCTGAAGGAAAACAGCCTCCAACCCAGATTGATGTACTCTGCAAAACTATCTTTCAAAACTGATGGAGAAATAAGATAGTTTCAGGACAAAGAGCACCTGAGGAACTTCATGAATACAAAACCAGTACTCCAAAAAATTTTAGACACTATCCTAGAAAAAGACAATGAGGATCACATCCCCAGGAAACACATCAGAATGAATCTGTCAGGTGCAACGAGAAATTAAATGCAAAGGGGGAGAATCCAACAAAAAGAAAAAGTGATGACAATGTTAAGTCAATACATATCAGTTGCAATCATCAATGTTAATGGTCTCAATTCATGAATCAAAAGAAACAGACTGGCAGAATGGGTCAAGAAGCAAGATCCAATAATATGCTGCATGCTAGAAACACACTTAATTAAAAAAGAAACTCACAGGCTGAAAGTTGAAGGGTGGAAAACAATACTCCATGTGACAGGAACCCCTGAAAAAGCAGGAGTATCTAACCTCGTTGGAGATCAAGCAGATTTCAAATCAACACTGATTAGGAGAGACAAAGAAGGATACTACATCCTTGTAAAGGGAACAACCCAAGGGGAAGAGATGACAATAATAAATATCTATGCCCCAAACACTAGTGCACCCAACTATATAAAACAAATACCAACAGACATGAAAAGTCATATATGCACTAATACAATAATAGTGGGGGACCTCAATACTCCACCAACACAAATAAATAGATCAACTAGACAAAAAATAAGTAATGAAGTACTAGAACTCAATCAAATTCTTGAACAAATGAACATAACATGTTTAGAGAGTGTTCCACCCCACCATATCAGAATATATATTCTTTTCAATTGCACATGGGACTTTCTCCAAAGTAGACCACATACTCAATCATGGAACATGTTTAAGTAAGTGCAAAAGAATTGAAGTTATCCCCTGAACATTATCAGACCATAGTGTGATGAAATTGGAGATAAATAGCAAAAGAAACCTCAAAAATTTCATAAACACGTGAAATGAACAACACATTTCTGAATAATCAATGGGTCACAGAGGAAATTAAAGAAGAAATCAGACAGTTCTTTCAATTAAATGACAATAACAATACGACATCAGAATCTATGGGACACAATGAAAGCAATCTTATGAGGGAAATTCACAGCAGTGAATACTCATATTAGGAAAACACAGTGAGCCCAATTAAACAACCTGATGCTGAACCTCAAACTTCTAGAAAAAAGAAAAGCAGGACAAACCCAAAGCTCATACAATGGAGGAAACTATAAAGATCAGAACAGAAATCAGTGCAATGGAGACTAAGAGAACGATACAAAAAATCAATGAAGCCAAGAGTTGGTTCTTTGAAAGAATCAACAAAATTGACAAAAACACTTAGCTAACCTTATCAGAAAAAGGAAAGAAAAGGCCCAAATCTATGCAATTAGGAATGGAGGGGTGAAATTACAATGGAACCAGCACAAATTCAGAGGATCATCAATACCTACTTCCAGAACCTATATGTCAATAAGATGGAAAACATAGAAGAAATGGACAGATTTCTAGATACGTATGAATTACCAAAGTTGAACGAAGAAGACTTAAAAATTCTAAACGACCCAATATCTACCAATGAAATTGAAAATGTAATTAAAAACTTACCAACTAAGAAAAGCCCAGGTCCTAATGGCTTCACGGCTGAATTCTACAAGACATTTAGAGAGGAACTACTGCCACTACTGTTTAAATTCTTCAATGAAATTGAAAGGAAAGCAATACTCCCGAATTCATTCCAGGAAGGGAGCATCACCTTGATCCCCAAAGCAGAGAAAGACCCAAATGAAAAAGAGAACTATAGGCCAATCTCACTAATGAACATAGATGCAAAAATCCTTAATAAGATATTGGCAAATGGAATGCAGAAAGTAATCAAGAAGATCATATACTCTGAACAAGAAGGCTTCATCCCATGGATGTAGGGATGGTTTGACATATGCAAATCAATCAATGTAATACACTATGTCAATAGAGCCAAGGACAAAAACCAGATGATCATCTCAATTGATTCAGAAAAAGCATTCAGCAAAATCCAACACACATTTATGATATAAGCCCTACAAAATTTGGAATAGATGGTCTCTACCTCAATCTGATAAAAGTCATCTATGAAAAACCAACAGCCAATATCATACTAAATGGTCAAAAACTGAAATCCTTCACACTAAAATCAGGAACAAGACAAGGATGTCCACTATCACCACTCTTGTTCAATATAGTTTTGGAAACATTAGCCATAGCAATTAGACAAGAGAAAGAAATAAAAGGAATAAAGATAGGAAATGAAGAAGTCAAATTGTCATTATTTGCAGATGACATGATACTCTATATAGAAGACCCCAAGAATGTCACCAAAAGTCTTCTAGACTTAATAACCAAATTCAGTCAAGTAGCAGGTTACAAGCTCAACACACAAAAATCAATAGCTTTCCTCTATATGAACAACAGACACACTGAGACAGAATTAGGGCAAACAATTCCTTTCACAATAGCATCCAAAAAACTGAAATACCTAGGAATCAACCTAATAAAAGAAAGCAAAGACCTCTTCTCTGAAAACTACAGCACTCTGAAAAGAGAGATTGAAGATGATATCAGAAAATGGAAAGACATCCCCTCCTCCTGGGTAGGAAGGATCAACACAGTGGAAATGGCCATACTTCCGAAACTGTTATATAGATTCCATGAAATCCCAATTGAAATCCCAGGAGCATACTGCATGGCTCTTGAGAAAACAATCCAAAAATTCATTTGGAACAAGAAGAGACCCAGAATAGCAAAAGCAATTCTAGGTAACAGAGACATGGCAGGGAGTATCACAACCTCCAACTTGAAACTATACTACAAACCTACTGTGATAAAAACAGCATGCTACAGGCAAAGAAACAGACCTGAGGACCAGTGGAAAAGATTAGAAGATGCATAAACAACTCCAGAAACACTCAACCACCTCATCTGCGACAAAGGAGCCAAACACCCTCACTGGAGGAAAGATAACCTCTTTAATAAATGGTGCTGGAAAAATTGGGATACAACTTGCCAAAGATTAAAACTAGACTTATATCTCTCACCATGCACTCAACTAAAATCGAAATGGATTTAAGATCTAAATATTACAATAGAAACGCTGAACCAGGTGGAACAGAGGTTAGGTGGAACTCTTGAAGACATTGGTGTAGGAAAAGATTTTATGAACAAAACCTCAGTTGCCCATGAACTAGCACAAACAATCAACAAGTGGGATCTCTTCTATTAAAAAGCCTCTGCACAACAAGAGAAACCACCAGCAGTGTGAGGAGACAACCCACAATGTTGGAAAAAATTTTCACCTGTGGTTCCTCAGACAAAGGTCTAATATCTAGGATCTATAATGAACTTAAAAAATATCAGACCTCCCAAATTTAAAGACCAATCCGAAAATGGGCATCTGAACTGGACAGATATTTTGCAGATAAAGAAGTACAAATGGCAAATAAACACATGAAAAAATTTTCAACATCACTGGTCATTTGAGAGATGCAAATGAAAACAACTCTGAGATTCCACCTCACTCCAGAAAGATTGGCTGCTATCCTGAAATCAACCAATAACAAATGCTGGCCGGGCTGTGGGGAAAGAGGAACCCTGCTCCACTGCTGCTGGGAGTGTTGACTGGTGCAACCACTGTGGAAATCAGAATGGAGATACCTCAAAGATCTAGGACTGGAAGTCCCATTTGACCCAGCTATTCCCCTGCTGGGTATCTTCCCAAAAGAATTAAAAGAATCATAGCACAGTGATATATGTGCACCCATGTTCACAGCAGCACAATTTGTAATAGCTAAAACTCGGAAGCAGCCCAATTGCCCATCAACTGGAGACTGGATAAAGAAGATGTGTTTTTTTCATAAAATAGAGTACTACTCAACCATGAAAAGTGAGAAATTAGAGACATTTATAGCTGAATGGATGCACATTGAAGCGATACTCTCAAGTGAAACAAATAGGATACACATGTGTAAATACTGAATAGTT
Organism: Heterocephalus glaber; assembly: GCF_053883595.1. Lineage (NCBI taxonomy): Eukaryota > Metazoa > Chordata > Mammalia > Rodentia > Bathyergidae > Heterocephalus > Heterocephalus glaber. The sequence goes on along the minus strand of NW_028258308.1, from coordinate 11,389,167 downwards.
TCTCTAGTGTGAGAAACTGAAAGTGTAAGTAATGACTAAAAGGCATAAGAGATAATGTGAAATAGGAAGAAAAGGTCTAAAGCAGTAGGGGAAGAGGGAAGGGTAGGGAAAGGAAAGAAGGGAATGGAATTAATATGAGAAAATGAAAAAATGGAAACAATGTGTTTGTAAATAGGGAGGGATGGAGGGGTTGAAGGGAGGGCAGGGGAAGGGGGAAAAATAAGAACCAAGAGAGATTATATTATGTAAAGGTGCAAATTTCCAATGATGAATGTCAGTATATTGTATACCTAAAATGTACCAATAAAATTATTTTTTAATAAATAAATAAATGGATGCAAAAAGAGAGAGAGAAAGGTTAAGTGGCCTTCAACATATAGGGCAGGGATTTCCCATCTCCACCTTTCTCCTAAGGGACGCTGTGGATTTTGCTTCTCCAATACAGAGGAATATAGCAAAGAATCCTAGCCCTTAACCAGCCAACTCATGAAAGTTTTCAACCAGGATCTAATTCAGCTAGATACAGTCCTTCCTGTATCCCAAGAAAGAAGTAGAACTTAAAAACATGTCAATATAATTAAGCAAACAAGAGCAAAGGATCCCTTGACTGTAGAAAGTCTAGGGCAGTGGTGGCAAACCTATGGCACACGTTATTATTCTTTTAAGACAAAATATGTTAATGTTTCAGTTAATATTTTTCTAAACTAAAACTTCAGTATTCAGTTTTAATTGCAGTAGTAGGACTTTTTGATAAATAAGTGGGTTTGGGGTTGCAGTTAGGGCATTGATCTCTAAAAGATTCACCATTCCTGGTCTAGTGATACAAAGAACAATAGCAACCAATGCCTTATAAAGAATTCCATGAGCAAAAATTGCTAGTTGCAGCAGTTCTCAATCCCAGAATCTTGGTTATAATCCTTATTTATTCGCTCAAAAATATTACTTGGAGAATTAATTCCAAGCATACTATATGGCAGGCTGAAGACAAATTAGTGAATAAGAGAGTTTCAGTCTTCATGAGGCTTACATTCTTGTGGGAAAGACCACCAACAGACATAAAGAAGCAAGAGACAGAATTTCACATAAATGCTTAAAATACACACAATAAAGAAACACTAATCAATTAGGTAGGCTGGTCAAGAAAAGTATCAATGAAAACGAGACATCTGAGCAAAGATCTAAATGTGTGGAAGAATAGGTCATACAGTACAAAGTTCTCAGAGAAGAGTGCTCCACACTTTAGGGCAAAAAATATTCAGAAAACATCAAGAAGTACTCATTGGCTATTTGCACTTCTTTTAAGAACTGTTGGTTTATTTGCCCTTTTTATTATTAGAAGATTGGGGGGGGGAGTTCAATTTATTTTTAGTCTTTATATATTCTAGGTATTAGTCTATCAAAAGAGTAACTGAGAAAATTTTTTTCTCATTCTGTAGGTTGTCTTTTCACTCTTTTTGATTGCTTCCCTCACTATATACAATAATATCATTTGATATAATCCCATTTGTTGATTTGTAACATTATTAGCTGTGCTATTCGAGTTCTATTCAGGAAGTCTTCACCTGCACCTATGGTTCAAGTGTTTCCCCTATGGTGTCTTCCAGCACTTTCAATGTTTCCTTTTAATGTCTACTAGGTCTTGTATCTATTTTGATTTGATTTTAATACAAGGGGAAAGATAGCAATCTAGATTCAATCTTCTGCATGTGGATTCCCAGCACACATTGATAAAGGGGCTATCTTTTCTCCAACATGTTTTTGGCCCATTTGCCAGTCATTCTCATTGTAGGTGCATGAGGTTGTTTATGAATCTTCTACATGGTCTGCATGTCTTTTATTTCCCCCCCTGGAACCATGCTGTTCTTGGTACTACAGCTTCATTGTATAACTTGAAGTTCATTATTGTGATGTCTCTCATTTTGCTCTTTTTGCTCAGGTTTGCTTTAGCTATTCTTGTGCTTTTCTGGTGCCATATGATTTTAGATTTGTTCTTTCTAGTTCTGAGAAGAATGTGTTGGTATTTTAATGGGGATTGTATTATATCTATAGACTGCTTTTAATCAAATGGCTGTTTTAGTAATATTAATTTTGCCAATCCAAGAGCAAAAGATGTCTTTCCAATTTCAAATGTCTGCTTTACCTTATTTTTCAGAGTCCAGTAATTTTCATTACAGAAGTCCTTTATTTTCTTGGTCAGGTTGATTCTCAGGTATTTAATTTTTTAAGCTATTGTGAATGGAACTGTTTTCCTGATTTCTTTCTTGGTAGATTCACTATAGGTGCATAAGGATGTGATTGATTTTTGTGTTTTTGTATCCTGCAACTTTGCTAAACTTTTTAATCAGACCTAAAAGTCTTTTGGCAAAGTAATACATAAAATATGTTCATCTTTGTCTTAGTTATGCTTCTCACTGCTGAGACAAAATACCCGACACCCAAAGTTAAAGGCGGAAGGTTTATTTAGCTCAGTTTGTTGAAGTTTCAGTCCATAATTGACTGGCTCCAAGGCAGGGTGGAATGGCAGATAGGACTTCCAGAGAAGAAACACTTCATGGCAGCAGATGATGGCAAAAGCAACAAGAGACATTAACAGCATTTTTCTGTCCCTTTTATTTTTTCTGGACTACTTAGGGCAGGTAGCACTCACACCCTTGATCCTAGTGCCCTTCAGCCTAGCATTGTACCATGAATCAACTCCAGTGTCAGACACTCTAGATCCAGCCACCTCTGAAAAAAAGCCCCACCTAGGACTGCCTGAAGCCTTGGGGGGAGGGGGGACATCCAGACACAAGCAAAAACAATCTTTAGCCATTAGAAAAATACAAATCAGAACAACTCTTAGATTTCATCTTACCCCAGTCAGAATAGCTATAAATTATCAAGAACACAAGCAAGAAATATTAGCGAGGTTGCAGGGAAAAACAAACCTTTATACATTGTTGGCAGGAATATGAACCAGTACAACCACTAGAAATTGGTATGGAGTTTCCTCCAAAAACTAAAAATACAAATTCCATTTGACCTAGCTATATGTCTCCTAAGTATACTCCTGAAAGAATTAAAGGCATCATACTATAGTAATACATCCATATCCATATTTATAGCAGCACAATTCACAATAGCTAAACTCTGGAAACAGACGAGCTGCCTAAAAACAGATAAATGGATGAAGGAAAGGTGGCATATATACATAATGGAATATTATTCAGACATAAAACAGAATGAAATCATGTCATTTGCAGGAAAATGGATATAACTTGAGAGGACTGTGCTAAACAAAATAAATCAGACACAGAAATTTAAATATCACATGGTTTATCTTATCTGAGAAACCTAAAATATAAACAAAAAATAAATGAATAAAATAAAGAAGAGATAATAGGAAACAAGAAGAAAGACACTTGGTGATTGGGAAGGGGATCGGGAAAAGAGGGTTGGTAAGGGAGAGAGGAGATAAAGGGATTGAAAATATTATATGCACACACATTCTGCAAAATGACCATCATCATTCTATATTGCCAACATACTCTAATAAAAAATAAATAAAAACAAAACATTAAGGAGGCAATTGGAGTTCAAGTAGAGAGGGAGAGAGGAAAAAAACAGTAGGAGGAGAAGTGTTTCGGCTTGTGTTTAGATGTCCCCCAAAGCTTCATGCAGATGAAGTGGGGCTTTCTTTTTCAGAGGTGGCTGAATCTGGAATATGTGACACTGGGAATAAGGGCGTGTGATTACTAAACCACTCACTGGTTTGGCACTGCCCTAATCCTGGTGGTCTGGATGGGGTAAAAGGGGAGAAAGACACTGTTAAGGTCTCTTACTGCTTTGCTACTGTCTGTTGCCATGAACTGTTGCCCCTCTGCCACCCTGCTTTGGAGGCAGCTGATTATGGACTGAAACCTCTATGAACTGTAAGCCAAATAAACCTTTTCCTCCCTCTAACTTTGGATGTCAGGTATTTTGTCTCAGCAATGAGAAAAGTAACTAAGACAAAAAGGAGTATTTGTAAAACACAGATATATGTTAGAAACTTGTGAGGAGGCTTAAAATTCCATATGCCTAGCTAAGTTGGTATTTTTAAGGTTTCTAGGAGATTCCCAACATGAAGGCAAAACTGACAATCTAGAACATTTTCCAGCAAAAAGAGATTTTTATCCAAGTACATATAATGAGAGGTAACCAGAATTTTTTGTTGTTGTTTTGCTTTTTGTTTTCTTTTAACAGTGGAATAGCATCATCAAAAATATTTACAAATGATAGCTTTAGTTGCACTGGGGATATAGACTATAAAACAGTGAAAAGTAGAAACAGAAATGTATCTAAGGGGCTCCTGTGGCCAGTGTAGGGGACAGATAAGGGTGTGGACAAGAAAGGTAACAGTGTAGACAGTGAAAAGTGGTTATATTTGGAATATTTCATTAAGACACAATAGTACTTCCTAATGGATTAAAGATAGTTTAAGGGGGAAAAAAAGGCATGACTTCTATGTTTTTATTCTAAGCAATTGAGTGGAAGGTAAAGGCACTTACTGAATTAGAATTTACAGTCTTCCAACTTTCGAATTATATTAGTGTTGAGATGGAGACCAAACAAAAAATGTGCTAAACTTAGTAGGTCTCAAATGCTTTCTCTAAGTATATATGAACATCATTCATACTGTTTTTCTTCCTCTCCCTGACAGAAGAGGTCAGAAGACCCAAAGCAAGGCAGGCATTTCTCTCCCAGTGATCAGGGTGCTGTTTAACAAAAGTTTTGCATGCTCCTTTAGTTTTTTTTGTAGGGATGGGTTGGAAATTGCTGCAGGTAATGTCAGATATTCCAAACTGTTTGCAGTATGTCTTCTGAAGCAAAGAATTTCAGAGAGTGGGCTTATGGTAAAATGATTAGTTTTTTATGATTTCTGCCTATGGCTTAGTACTGTTAGACCTTCATGCTTAAATCTCACTGGTTATGACTTCAACCTTATTTTGTTTTCTTGACAAGAGAGAGGCTTTTATTGTGGAGACAGAGCAAAACATGAAATGAACAGTAAACACTTCCTAAGTAAAGAGGTTTTAAGCACATGTTTTTCTATTAGTTAATTTTCCTCCTAATATGTCGATCTGTGAAACAGACAAAGGTATTGTACTTGGAATATGTTGCTTAAAACAATAAATTTGGGTAAACACACTACAGAAATGAATACTAAATTCTACCCAAACATATACAGGCCTGTTAGCAGCAGCGAGTCCCAAACTAGAAACAATGGAATCAATCAATACTACAATAGAAAAATAAATTGTAAAGCAATGAGTTACACAAGAATAAAAAAGAAAATACAGCAACATACAATGAAGTTAATAAATCTAACATACATAATACTGACAAAAAAGAAGCCAGACACAAAAATATATAAACTGTATGGCTTTATATAAATAAAGTTCAAGAACAGGCAAACAAATATAATGATAGAGGTCATGGTAAGGCTTATATTTGGGAAGGGGTAGGAACTGACTAAGGAGAGCTCTTAGAGATGTTGCATACTTTGATCTAGGTGTTGACTAAGTTACACACTTAATATTTTTATATTTATACATACATGACATAAATTTTGAATGAAATATGTAGAAAGCTATAGAAACAGATAATAGTATAATTTGTATATCTCAATAAAAGTAAACACATTGAAAATAATTTTTGAGTAAGCAAGTTAACATAATTATGGTCATACTTCATGAGTAAACAAGTTAACATGCCTAATATACACTAGAACTCTATTCCACTTGTTAATTGATAAATCCTAGTATTATTTGCTTTAGATAAAAGTACCTATATAGTATTCACTAAAATATTACAATAAGATATAGGAAAAGTCTGATTCTTTAAAAATGCTTAAAAGTAATAAAGATTACTTCCACAATACAGATATACAGAAATGCCTGATGACACTGATGTAGACAAGCTTTCCAAGGTCTTTTGCTTTCTCAGGACTCTATGATCAGCCACACATTCAGAGTAAATACTGCATTTTAAAACCTTTCCCTTGAAAGCATTGGAAATGGAAAAAGGGGTGTGCCTAAGGACAGAGATAACTATTGTGAAATTTTGTTACTTTCTCATATTGTACATACCTAAGATATGATGATTGTGGAAATCAGGCTAATTACCACCTTTGCTCTCTGACTCTGCCTTTATGGATCATTTGATTTTTCTTTTCATCATCCTCAGAAATGCATGAAACCAGGCAGTTTTACTGCAGATTGTCCCTATACACATATATAATTTGAAGGAGACTGAAAAGCTACATTCTCTTTAACTATTTTGTTTTATTTCATACAAAGAAAATGAAATGACTGAACAGTTTTCTCTTTGGTTTTATTTTGGCAAATGCTATAATTGAAAGTATAAAACCAATCAATGACACCTCTGGTTAAAATTTATTTCTAGGAAATATCCCAAAGGAGTAATTTCTGAGGAATAATATGCAGCCTTCAATTTACTTTATCACAGCTGGATACGAAGTTAAATCCCTGGCTGGAATTTAACCACCCAGAACCAAGCACCAGATGGCTTATCTGCACCTCAACCCAACAGCTGTGTCCTGATATGCACAGCTGGTCTTCACATTTGAATGACAATATTTAAATGATAACATTATGTAATGTAGAAAAATGTGTTTTGGTAGCACTGGTCTTGAAAACTAGATTGGACACTTGCTCTTAATAGTAAATGCACAGCCTCAACAGCTAATTCACATTTTTGCTATTTGTGTTGATGAGCCTTGGCCAGAGATAGGAGTTTACTGCCACACGGAAACATTCCAGTGCCATTCATATTGTACTACTGTCTGTCTATAAGGACTCTCCTGGGTACTCACTATGTTAAATTTTTCCTTCACATAAAAATAAGCACAACATAGTTTCCATTGTGAAGCAGGAGGCTTTTTAAATTTTGTGATAATTAATAGATACTGCATTCTGCCAAGATGAAGGAATTAAAAAGTATTTGGTGGAAAGCAGCTGGTATAGAAATTCTTCCACAGTATTGAGAAATGTTATTATTCATTTCTTAGTACACATATCACCAGATCAACAAACGTAACAAAATACCATAATGCAGTACTTTAAAACTTTATGAAAGCAACTCTTGAAGAAAATATATTTGAATACATTTCAGACATGAATGAAAAACAGACATATTTCAAGTGTGAGATGGATGAATAAATGTGAAAGGACTCAATAAAATATACAGTGGGCATATTTTCCATTTTATAATTTGACAGACATTCCCTATACACCTTCTCAAACACTGAAGAATGTATACACTCCTTCAGTGACACAAAGAAAATTATTAAGATATAGCCAAACAAGTTGTACATAGAAGAGAAAAAAACATTGTTTTCTATAGGAAGAAAACCTAGATATACTACCTCATTACTACTTCTAGTATATATGATTTTGGTCATGAAATTTAACTGCTCTAAACTTCCATTTCTTCACATGTAAAATGAGACCCATAGATGAAATTATATGTGTGGATAGGTACTGTAAACAGATTTGAAATGTAAGAAGGTTGTGTGGCTGCTACTGGTGTTTGGTCCTCTTAGGAACTTTATAAATAGTACTCCTCTTCCTTAGCAAGATTTTGAGTACACCGAAATATAAAATCAAGGAATATCATTCAGAAGCCAAAAGACCACTTTCATAACACAGGCTGTCAGAGGGTGTCCTTTTCTTGAGAGTCAAAAGGACTTCTTAGTATAAAACCCTAGAATTGGACAGATTTACTCAGCTAGGTGTAGCAAACCAAAAACAAAGAGTCTACTCTCCATGAGTAGTTCAGGTCAAGAGGAAAAGGGCAATTATACGGCTGTCTCATCCAGTTTAGTCCTTCCAAATCTATCCATCAAAGAAGCAACTCAGAGTCAAGGGTTCAGTGAATACCCTCAACATGAAAAAATATATGAGGAATTGAGAAAATCTTTCCCTGTTATTCCTTCGCTTGTTTCCTTCCTCCAGCTGACTTAAACATTAATGTTTGGTCAACCAAGAATATGGCTTTCTTCTTTGGAAAAAGACATCGATAATAGAACAGGATAACTGGGTTCCTATTTTCATAAAGGTACTGTTTCAACACTAGTAATCACTTTAATGAGTATACTCCTGAGACCAGTATAAGCAACACAGATCTAACATTATAAGGCTCACAAATGGGTCAGAGTAATAAATCAACTGCAAGGTCACCTGTATTCAAAGCCAAAACTTTACTCATTAGCCATTTCTCATCCTAAATCCCCAAATTATGTCTAGTCCCATTGTGTATTGTCCAACCTACATAAGTTTTGTTGCCAAACAACTCCTCTGCTTTCTATCTCATATGCAAGTCATTGGCAAGTTTTTAAAGTTCTTTCTTCAAAACCCTTCCTCAACACTACACCATGAGCATCTCATCCTAGTAATCTATGTTGCTAGGAATTATACTTTTTTATTTTCCTTAATGGCTTCTATGGCTCTTTAACATACTATATATTTGTTTAGTAGCTTAGATAAGTTCCACCAGAGTAAGAATACTGGTTTGTTTTTTTTTTTTATGTGTCCATAGCATAAAATCATTCCTGACCAAAAATAAAAAAAAATAGGCAACCAATAAATACTTGAAAATAAGGGAGAAGAGGAAAGCAAAGGAAGGGAAAGATGTAGAGAAGCAGGAAGGGAGGAAGGTAAGAAGCAAGAAAGAGATAATAAAAGAAGGAATGAAAAAAAGAAGGGGGGCTGGGGATCTAGCTCAGTGTTTCCAGCGCCTGCCTCACAAGTGCAAGGTCCTGAGTTCGATCCCCAGTACCAAAAAAAAAAGAAAAGAAAAAAGAAGAGAACAATTATTGGGGTTTCCAAGGGTAAGGCTACCTGAAATGGTAAAATCACCCTCTTCAATTTGCTACCTTTAAAGCCCAGAATACTATAGCCAGCTGCATATGAAAATCATTTGTTATAACCTTCTTACTTTCCAATTCTGTAGTGTAGTCTTTGCCACTATCACCATTACCAATATATCTACCATTATATAACTTGACTCTCTGGCCAGCACGGGATAACTCTCACTTTTAATGTTATAATTTAGGTGTTCTAAAAAGACTGCAATTAATTAGGATTAAACCGTATCAGGCTTCTTGATTTCAGGTGAATCTCCATCCATGCTCCGCAGTCTTTTTTTGTTCCTCTTTGTTCATCTTTATGAGGCTTTCCATAATAAATCATCTAAAATGCTTCACGAATTACTAATCACCAATTCTATTCCAAACCCACTGCAATCCTGGTAGGTGATTTTTACTACCCCTAGAGAAGATCAGGAATATCAAGATTAATTCCTCTATTTTTCTTTAATCTCTTATTCTCAGAAATCTTTTTATCCCAGAGAGAAAATAGCCATTTTCCTTTCAATCTCCCACTGAGCACCACAGTCATAATTCTGATGTTGACTGGAGCTTCTTTGATTCTTGAAAGCTAAATAAGATTATTCAGACTCCAAATATATACTCTGATGAAGTCCAAAGTCCTTAAAGTTTCTAGAAATTTACATGTCTTAAATTTTCAAGGTTATATAAGTGTCTGAGCTCTTGCTTCTGTGTGTGTGTTCCTGTTACATACTATGCTTATCTAGAAGTGAAGTCGACTCTTCAAAATAAAAATAGTTAAAATAAGAAAGTTAAAACAAAATAAAAAAAATGTTAAAGGAAACATAGTGACTTTTGTAGCTTTTGCTGAAAAGGGCAAATGACATCTTTTTAACCAATGAGAATAAAATAGTACTCTGCTTAGAGTCCCTAGGAATCCTTTTACTTTGCGAATAAAAAGGGGAAAAATAAGATGTGGCTGACACCAGACTTTCTCCCTTTGAATGTGAGTACCTGTCTGGAGCAACAGTAGCTTGTCTTGTGATCAGAAGGCAAGCAGTAAATTCCAACATTTTTAAGATATTGAACTAATGCCAGCAGCTTTCTACATAGTTTCAAAAAAAGTAAATCCCTAATACTAAGTCACCTTCCTTCAAGTTTTCTGTTATTTGCAACTGAAAGCACTTAAAATGGATTAAAACAATTTAACAGTTAGTTATAACCATAAATGCATGAAATTCAAGGAGTTTAAAAAGATTTGTAATTCAGGACTTTATAGACCATCCAGTAATTCAGACAAATAAACTGAGTGTCATCAATCCTTTGTGCTGCAATTAGATTTACAACTACTCAATTCTGCAACTAGAGAAAATTATAAAGATGTTAGGAACATTGAAATGTCCCTTGCTTAGAAAGGAAGCTCTTGTGATAACATTCTCTCCAACCCTGACTTCCTGAACTCGCTCTGAATTTGGAGACCAGCTAACTCTCTAAATCTCTCTGGACTCTTCAGAAATCCCAGTGTTAGTTACAGACTGAGCTAACTCTGCTCACTACCTGAGCCCAGTATGTGTCCTGAATTCCTATATGCACCATATGTTATATAAAATCAGTGTAATACCTGAAAGCCTAATTCTGAAAAATTCTTTATATACAAACACCAAAAATTTAAAAGACAACAGAAATCAATTGGTAAGTGTCTATGTCGTTTATTATCCAGAAATCAACCAATAACAAATGCTGGTAGGACTTTGGGGGAAAAGAAACCCTTCTCTACTGTTAGTGGGAGTGTACACTGGTACAACCACTGTGGAAATCAGTGTGGAGATTCTTCAAAAAACTAGGACTAGAGGTTCCATTTGACATAGCTATCTCCCTTCTCAGTATCTTCCTGAAAGAATTCAAAGCATCATACCACAGTAATATATGCACACTCATGTTCATAGCAGCACAGTTTGTAATAGCTAAATCTTGGAAACAACCCAAACGCCCATCAACTGGTGAATGGATAAAGAAGATGTGGTTTTGTATACAATGGAGAACTATTCAGCCACAAAGAAGAATAAACTTGAGATATTTATAGGTAAATGGATGCACCTAGAGACCATACTCTTAAATGAAATAAATCGGACACGTGTAAATATCACATTGTTTCTCTGGTGTGAGAAATTGAAAGTCTAAAAAAGGACCAAAATGTATAATAGATAATTGTGAAATAGGAAGAAAAAGTTCAAATGAGAAGGGGCACTAATGAGGGGGGAGGGGGAAAGGAAGAAATGGAAAAGGGCAAAAAAATGAAAACACAAACAGAAATAAAGCTTTTGTAAATAAGGAGGGAAAGAAGGGTTGAAGGGAGGGGAGGGAAATGAGGAAAAAAATAAGAATTAAGATATATCATGTACAGGTACAAATTCCATATGATGAATGTGATTATTATGTATATGTAAATTGTACCAATAAACTTAATTTTTAAAAATACATGTTATAAACAAAAAATTGCTCTTACAAAATATAAAGTCCTTTAAAAAATTTGTTGCAGAAATAAGGGATCTTGGAGATGCCGACAATACATGTTGATGTAAGTGGTGATTATGGGGGTGTAAGTTTTCTACAAAATTCTTTATATACTTGTTTTATGCCTTTTTCTTATTTATATTTCACAATAAAAATTTTACAAAGCATATGACATGTAAAGAGGTTAAAGATATATTAAGAAGCAGTTTATACAACACTGTATATAACAGCAACATTTTTCATCAGTTAGATACTAAAATATTAAAAAGTTGATATTTTCAATAAAGGCTAAAGTACTTTGGGATATGTGAAGAACACATAAGTATTTCTTAAAAATGAAAGAAAAAATACTACATCACATGTAAAATTATTTTTTTCCTTTTAAATATTTATATGGGCCACTGAGAAACTATTTGCCTAGTTATACACAAGATAGAAGTGTTCACCACTAATATATTTTTGCATTTAAAATAATCAACAGATGAAAATAATTTTAAATGAATAAAGTACTTATTGCAAGTCATTGTTACTTTGGAATTTTGCATTTATTGTTGAACTTATTAAAATCATCTGTACCACTAGTAAACAATGTCAAAGTGATACTTAAAGCAATAGGAAAACATTAAGTTTGTTCTATCACTTTAAGTATCACTTTGACATTGTTGCCCTAAGGCTTGAGCCTTTAATGTAGTAATGGATCACATTCATGAAGACATCATGATGTTATAAACAATTGTCATAAAAACCAGTGTCCAATATGTTAAATGAGCTACTGTAGCCTCCTTATAATAACTTTATTATAGCAGTGTCCTAGTATCACAAATCTAAAATACGTTGCACATAACTTGGTTTGAGAGGAAAAAAAAATCACTTACTAGGTCAATATTCTACTATATAATCTTGGTCTTTATAAGTCACCACAATGACATTTAAGGTTAAAAATTTTTTTAAAGTTTGTGATTTGAATCTTTTACTGACTTGATAAACAATTTTGAGGGCATGACACAGAAAAAAATATCTCAGAAAGGAACAATATTCTCTTTTCTCATTAGCGAATGAGAAACTTCTATATAACTCTACATCCATAATATATGATCAGGTAGTACCATCAGGTGTTCCTGGATTAATGCACAAAAGGGAATTAAATTAGAAATACAGTATGACAATGATCTAACATCAGCAAAAATCATTACCTACAGTTTACAAAATTGGTAGGAGCAAATGCCAATCAAACAAATAGCCTGTATTTTGATAACCCAGGTAATAGTACAGTGGGGAGTTTTGGAAAAGGAATTATTATTTCAATGCCAAGTCACGCTTACAGCTTTGAACAAGTAGCAAAACACGGGCATGTTTCTCAAATGGATTTCACAGCATCAGTGCAAAAGCCGGAGGGGGTGGCTTAGTTTTTTAAGCCTCAGATTTGAAATACCTAGACTCCCTGCAACTACAGCCTTAAATCCTCTGCGGAACCACAGCTTCAAATGCTATCAGGAGAGACTCAATTCTTCATCCTTCTGAGACTGATAAATTGAAAGCCATGAAGTTCATAGAAAAAGGAAGGGAGCATGCAGCTGCCTGAAACTCCCCCCTCAACCTAAAACACATGCACACATGCACGCACACACACACACACACACACACACACGTGCACACGCACACACAGCAGATGGTTCTATTTGTAACATCATTTAATATTCCATTTGAGACTTTCTTCTTGGTAGGACTTGAAGATGCTGTTTTTTAAGACATTAAGAAATCTCATAACCCTGCCATGAACTATCTATATAAACTTAAATTTTAGACAGATCAAAATAGACTGAAAATGTTTTTAACTCCTATTTAATATACAAGAAAATTCGAAGTGCTTACTTTAAAATGCATTCTAGGTATTCAGCCGACTTTTATTCCTGTGGAAATTTCTGTATCTCAAATTTCGTTTTGCTGCTTTGTATGTTTCTGGACTGCTGACACCAATTGATAAATATCTGACAAATAGCAATTAAAACATCAGTATTTTAGTTAAGTAGTACTCTAACATTGTCTAACATCTCCTACTTCATTCACAAAACTTTGTACAATAAGAAAGAACACTATTATTATAGATGAGGAAAGTGTGTCTTATGAAAACTAAAATTAATCATACTTGATATACAGTTTTAAAATTTAGGCCTTGAAAAACTCCTGAAGTATTGTTAGCTCTAAGTTCAATTTAGGAACAAACATTTACCAAACAAAACTGTGTAATATATTTTAGATTTAAATAAAATTATTTTAAATCTTTTGGATTTCTCAGGAACACTGTATCTTGAGTATTATGTATAATTAATGATTGCATAAAACTTAAAGAGGATTCTAGGAAAACTATATTGTTAACGTCTACCCACCTAATTGTTAACAAATGTTTTTTCATTTAGATTTTCCTCTAAAAAAGCAGAAGGATCCCAATATATTAAGGCATAAATGAAAACTTGAGACCAACACCAAGTAGACTTCTAGGTCTGAAGGTTAAAGTATTCCAAGTCTTAGTTAAAAAACAAGTAATAATCCAGATGGAAACCAAGTATCTAAACTAGATTAACTTCTTTAAGTCTTAGCTAGAAAGACAACTAAATTTAGGCAAATTGGATCCACTTGGTATTTTAATAGTCACTAAAAAGACTAGATTCTTTTGAGATTGCAAATTATTTTAAATAGAAATATTTATGAGAAAGTTGGCATTTGGAGTAGCAAATAATTTAGCTGTTTTCCTCCAACCAATAAACGAGATAAATTTCTCTGATAGGATTTTGATTCCAGGTAAGGAAAGAAAATTTTGTAGAAAAGAGTAAATACTCTTTTACCTTAGTAGGAGGTAAAATTTAGGCTCTTCTAGTTGGAGAAACACAAATACCTGAAGAGCTAGGAAGAGGCTATAGAATGCTGCCAGCACTGAGACCAATTTCCCATGTAGAGTATTTTACAATTTTTGCTGGAGACATGTCCCAGTTCTTTAGTCTGTATAAACAATATTCAGCTCAGGTGCTATGAAAAATCCATTCAAAGGACAACATAAGTTTTTCTGGCTTTCTTAACCTGTTTCACCTTTCACCTATCACCTAATAGCACAAATGGCTCATTCCTCCTCCAAAATCCCACAGAAGGAATTTATAGCAGTTCCTTTGAACTACACTTAACTTTCAAATAGCAGTTCCCTGCCTTTATTCTTCTATGGTATTTTATGCTGTTTAAATTACATATTGTTTTCTAGCAGTAAGAGTTTTGAAGGTTTTTTTAAGCCTCACAACTTCCGTCGAGTTCATATTTTACAAGTCAGGATAGATTTATAGATGTTCTTCACAACTATTTGTCTTTAGATACATGGGCAAGCATTTCTGAGCCCCAGAGGGATTACTGGTCCATGTTCACACATCTGTGCAGCCACCGAATTATCAAAATGAACAGCCTCTACCATGCATGTAAACTCTCTATCCCTCCTTTTATTTAAACATTTATTTAATACTTAATGGTGCCAGGCACGAAAGTAAAATTCGTTCAAAAAAGAATGGAGGTAGTATTCTTGCCTAGAGGCACCAGAACGCGGCTTTCAGTGGGCTATGCAGAGGGTACATTTCTATTTTCCGAGATTGTCCGTTTCTTTCAGCTCAGGGATTTACAACCAGAGAACGTCCTACAAAAAGGCTGTGGTGGGAGGCCACGCACAGAATGAGTGAGTGTCTGTGGAATTCCAAAGCACATTTTAGGTTTGGTAAACTTTTCAACTTCAACTTTTAATTAAGAGAATAAAGTAAAAACTAAATTAAATAGTACACACCAATTACCAGAAGTTCCTAAAGTCATGCAACCCAGGGTTGCATAACTTCATACTAATTTTCCAGTGTGAGGCTCAATCTACCTTTTAAGAATCTGGAAAGTAGCAGTTTAGTTTATTATTTTAAACGGAAAAAAAAAAAAAAAAAAAACTGCATCGCACCTAAGAATAAATACTCCATGACCAAACACCTCACGACCAATAACCTCAGCACCATCGACAAAGAACTTCCGCGGTCCCCGAAAAGGTTACATCTCGCGAGAGTTCAGGGAGAATACACTGAGCCCGAAGAGTGGGCGCGGTCTCCAGGTGGGCGGGTCTTTGCGGACGACCGGGATTTCCGTGAGCGCGCGCGGCCTGTCGGGTCTCAGCTGGCGGCCGCGCTCGCGACCTTTGTGGCGTTGTTCGGCTCAGCTCGCAGCGATGTTGCGGAAGTCGAATGTGACTCTGATTGTCGTGCCACTCCTGCTCAGCCCGGCCCTAGTGCGTGGCTCCAGGCCTCTGCCCCTGGTCGTCAACACTTGGCCTTTTAAGAATGCAACCGAAGCAGGTGCGGGGTGGCGGCCGGGGCGGGTGGCTGCACTGCAGAAGCTCCCTTGTGGGGAAGGACTGGACCCGCTGAAGTTTGCGGCGCGGGGAGGCCCGGCGAGCGCCCCACTAACCGGGCCTCCCGCAATCTCAATCTCCAGTCCTTCCTGCACCGCTGCGGCTTGCAGCTGGCCTTTACTCCATCCTCCTTGCCCCTCCCGCATTTAAGGCCCTGTCGCTGAGGATTACGCCCTTTACTGGGCCCGCCAGTGTGTTGCGGCCTTTCTGCTTTTACTCTCCAGTGGCACCCGCGCTGGTTTTTGTCAAACACGCAGTCGTCTCACCTTCTCACGGGTTGTCTTCGTCGGCCTCTTCACCTCTCTTTTCTAACCCCTCACTTCACTTCAGTACCTAGTATTCCATTCTTACAAACAACTAATAATTTCCCAGACTCTCACTTTTCCCACTTACGTTTGCTGCTATGTACTGACATGCTATCCTTGTCACCTAAAATGTGGGGTACCAGGCTAGGATGTTCATTAAAATGACCTGTGGATCTTCTGAGGAATCATGTTGTCTGCCCGGGCCCCATTTCCTGAGATTTTTCTAACTCCTGGAAGCAGGACATGTTTTTAAAAGTTCCTGTATGATTTTTCATTTGCAATCAGGGAGGGTTGAGAACCACAAAGCTAAGGTATCACCTTTTTAAGGAAGTATGCTCTGGAGTTCCTTCCATGCTGCCCACTGGGTTCCTAGCTTGTGTGCTTTGATCTTATCCTGTATATACCATAATCATGGGGTTTTCACATAGTGTCATGCTTGTTTCTTTAATGTGCTTCAACACATATTACTACAGGAGTAATTTTAGACCCACTTCTGAGGCTGCTAGTATATTTTCTGAGAGAAGAATTGGCTCCAGAATTTAGTAGAGGTAGATTGGTATTTTACAGGTAGTGCATATGAAATCAGAGAACATGAGAAATCAAAGTGAAAGAAGATACCCTCAGCAATAATGAAACAGCAAGTCCAGCAGCCTGGGCAGGGGACAATTCTGTGTAAGTTGCCTATAGTGAAAGTACTTCTAAAAATCTATTTTCAAGCCTGTAGGTCCAATAGTGTTGATCAGTTAGTGCTTATCAACAGTAGCACCTACCCTTCAAGGAATTCTCTTTTTATTAGTAAAGAAATTCTCTTTTTTATTGCTTATGAATTTGACCATTGATGATACCCCAGCCCCATACCCACACACAACGTACTGGGTAGGGTCCACAGAACAGCGTAGTACTAAAAGTACCCTAGTCAAAGAGACTACTTTAAGAAATGGTTGGATGACCTTGAAGACCTTACCTAACCTCTCTGACTCTGTTACTTTTTGTGTAAAATGAAAATTGTAATTATACATAGTACTACAGCAAAAGCTATTGTAAATATAAAATGAATTAATCCTATGAAACCTACATTATTTGCTGTTAGTGTTACTGCTAATAGGTGTTGCCTCAGCGACAGTACAAGTTATGAATATTTTTAATACTCTATGGATGTAGAAGCAATTTATGTGATTTAATAGATTTTAAACTTAACTGCCTTTGAGTGGTTTCATTTGTGCCTTTTAGAGTAAAGGAAAGGAAACTGGGTGTGATGGCACAGGCCTGTAATCCCAATACTTTGGGAATGTGAGCCAAAGGATCACAAGTTCTAGTCCACCCTGGGTAATTTAGTGACCTAGCTAACTTGTCTCAAAATAAAAGTTTAAAAAATGGCTGGGGATATAGCTCAGTGCAAAGGCCCTAGGTTCAGTCCCTAGTAGCAGAAAATAAATAAAGAAGAGGATACTTGTTTATGCAGAAGAAGTAAGCATTGATAAGTGAAATAAATCTTCAGTGCACCAATAGCTAGTTTGATTTTTTTTTCCTGAATTGGGCATTGAACCTGGGGCCTTTGCACTAGGCTACAGGTAGTGATATACTTTTTCTCCTTTCTCTGAAAACTCCTTTGTATTACTTGATTAACTTGTTAAAAATTCAGTTTAAATATGAAAACAATTTGAATGGGAGTTTTCAAAATGTTTTTGGTTCAGTGCATTTGACATTGAAAACATATATAAATATAAACAAGCATTATTGGGATTTAACAGCATGGCGGACATTAGCATCTGGAGGGTCTACCCTGGACGCAGTTGAGAATGGCTGTGCCATGTGTGAGCGCGAACAGTGTGATGGCTCTGTAGGCTTTGGAGGAAGTCCTGATGAACGTGGGGAAACAACATTGGATGCAATGATCATGGATGGGTAAGAATGCCATACCAGGACCTATTTATCTCTGCACTTTGCTGCTTGCTTAATTACGTTTAGAGCTGTAGTCCTTGAAGAACAAGATGGAAAAATGTGTGACTTGTCATAGGTCAAACTACCTTATTGTAATTGGCCTTTCTAAACACAAAGACTTTGCCTCTCAATTGAAAAAAAAACCCTAATAGTAGAAATAATCAAGAAGGTAGATAATCTCAGGGAGTATCCTAAGCTATAAAAATAAACCTCTGACCTATAAATAGTCATATACTTGGCATCCACGAATGCTGCAGTTTGTTTGACCAGAAACCGTAAGACCTCTTTCAGAATCCAGATTTAAAATAAGCTAAGTAAAACAGAATTTTAGTGCTTTGGTATATATGGTAAATTGAATTTCTACTTTTTGTTTGTTTGTTTCTTTTGGTACCGGGGATCGAACTCAGGACCTTGTGCTTTTGAGGCAGGCAGCAGAACCACTGAGCTAAATCCCTGGCCCTCTACTTTTTTTGTAATTTTGTCTGACTGTGGGACCCTATGGAACTCACGGTTGTACTTTCACTTTTGTGTTAAGATGATGGAATTTATCCTACGACACATTGCATGGAGAAATGCAGTATTGTTTATCTTTGAACCTATGAAAATACTTTAATACACTTTACTGCATTTATTTCTTGCAGCACTACTATGGATGTAGGAGCAGTAGGAGATCTTAGGCGAATTAAAAATGCTATTGGTGTGGCACGGAAAGTATTGGAACATACAACACACACACTTCTAGTAGGAGAGTCAGGTATTTTTTAACTATTCTGAAACTTTTTCTAGTCTTTTGTCTATAGTTGTCACTGTAAAAAAAAAAAATACGAACCCATATAAAATAGACATAAAAGCAGACCTAAATTCAATTCCAGCTCTTGGACTTAATACCTGTTTAACTGGACATGTTTCTTAACTTTTAAATCTAACTTTCTTTGTCTTTGAGATAGGATTTTTAGGGCCGGGGATTTAGCTCAGTGGTTCCGGCGCCTGCCTTGCAAGCGCAAGGTCCCGAGTTCGATCCCCAGTACCAAAAAAAAAAAGAAGATAGGATTTTTAAAAATAGTTTACTATCTGTAGGATGAATAATTGCTGAACGGAAACTAGATTCAGCATCAGTTTTCTTCCTGTATTACATTTTTATACGTATAAGACCCCAAGAACATTATTAACATAAGATGGGACTGAATGAGTTTGCTGTGGAGGAGGGTCTTACTTGAACACCTTCCAGTTTACATATCAAAGATGATACCCGTGACATATAATCAGAAATATTTATAATGTGTAGTAAACTTCCTTCAATTTGGTTGGAAGTACAGAATTGTAAACTGTTTGACAACAGAATCTTTTACTCATTCAATGGAATCCATTCATCTCCTTGATTGATATCTTAAAGCTTTTTCACCTTGAGCTTTGCACTCTAGTTAGAGCAGTAAGATTTGGTACTGGTGAAAAGTGTGCCTTTTGTTTTTTGGGAAAGTGGAGAGAATAAGCCAGCTCAGGTGAGGTAGCGTAGGGGACTATCATAACATACCCATGAGGGGCTTCAAATAGATCAATTTAGAAAGGACATACAGAAATTGAAAGCTAGAAGTTAACTTCTCTAAAGCTATTTATGTCTGAAAACTCCTTTGACAGTCTTTGTATACCCCACAAGAGATAGCTGATGTAGACTGCGTATAGTACATATATTTTGTTTATGGTACATGTAAACTTGGTTAATTTACGCTTTTCTTCCTAATGTCCAGCCACCAAGTTTGCTGAGAGTATGGGGTTTATCAAGGAAGATTTATCTACCAATGCTTCTCATGCTCTTCATTCAGATTGGCTTGTTAGGAATTGCCAGCCAAATTATTGGAAAGTATGTATACACATTTAATGTTAAAAGGTAAATAACTTGAAAATTGTAAATGACATCCTTCTGCTCTCTGTAACCTACCAATGGTGCTGGTTAGTGTCTTGGCTGCACTGCACATTAGAAGCAATGATTTATCTGTCTTTTGTGGCCTGGATGCTTTTGATGGCTCCCTGGCAGCCTCTCATGCACACCTGGGGTACAGAGCTACTGGCCTCTGAAAATAGTTTGCAAATGAAAGGTTCTACACAGGAGTGAAGCTACCTCTGTCAGAGATGTTCTGCTAGTATTTCCTTGGGACACAGTCTTTAAAAAAATAATCAAAGGTTGGAAAATATTAGTCTAAAATATTTGTTAGATTTTTATTTGTATGAAACATATCCAGTTCCTTGACCTGGTTCGACTTGAGGATTTACACTGTTACGTGCCTCGTATATTACTAGTGGGGTAATTGTCTTTAATGGGATTTTTAGCATAAGTCATTTTGCCTTTGCCTTACAAGTTCCTTCTGTGGAATATTACAGTTTCTCATCTGTTTCCTTCTCAACTCATCATGAGTATCAAGGGTTATCACTGGAAAGACTCTGTTCATAAAACCAGGTTATAGGAGGTACCTAGTACACCAACATATAAAGTATGAGTATCGAGCATCCCTGATCCAGATATCCAAAATCCAGTACTCTGAGCACTTTCATGATGCTACAGGTAGAAAAATCTGTACCACTTCATGTGATGCATTGCTTTCAAAATGCAGTCACACTAAAAACACTGAAATTACTTTCAGGCTACTTGTATAAGATGCTTATGAAACATTAATGAATGTTATGTTTAGACTTGGGTCCTATCCTCAAGATACCTCATTACATACATGCAAATATTCCGAAACCCAAAATATTTCTAGTCCTAACATATCAGATAAGGAATATTCAACTTGTAGTAAATTCTTTTACCGAATTATATATAAACAAATTTATCAGTTTGGATTATATTTTTATGCCTTTAAAGTTTAACGATAATTTTAGAGTATCACACAGAATATATTCATATAAACTTGGCTATGATAAAAAAGGTTTGAAAACAGATTTTACTTTAAACCTCAGAATTCTTCATCTGGAGAACAAGTTCTGAAATCTAAAGGTCAGGTTGTGTACCTTACTCCTTTGAGGATTAGTGTCTAATAAAAAGCTTTATATCTCCTATTATGCTGAGAATTTTAGGCATATAAAGAGGAAATGCAGTGATCTGTTCCATGTAGTATAAATGTCTAAACCATGTTATTCTGAGGCTAGCCTGGGAATTTAGTAAAATTACATATTCATCTACTTTCACATAAGACAGCTAATCTTTAAGCTTTGAGTTACCAGATGTCTTTTTGATTTTGTACTAGTGTTTAGTGATCATACATAACTGCTTGCCAATTTCTAAAACATCTTTCTTAAAAATAAAACTCAAATCTTATTTACAGAATGTTATACCAGATGCTTCAAAATACTGTGGACCTTACAAACCACCTGGCATCTTAAAGCAGGACCGCCATACCTATAAAGAAATGAGAGATGACTGTGGTCATGATACTATTGGTAATTTACCTTTTATATAGTTTTCATGATTAAAATTTAATTCCCTTCTATACTTCCTCTTTATTCCTATTCATGTTCCAAAAATCGATTTTGATTATTTCAATTGCTCAGTAAGTGCATGACCCACCAATACATACATACATACATATATATAAAATCTTGCCTTATCATTTGTACATAGTTCAGTAAATTACTTACATAAGACCCCCAAAATCCAATAACTATTCACTTTTGGATTTTAAGTCTTTATTTGACACTTAGTTATTTGATTTTTTATGTTGTTTGAAATATTAAAGAAACCTTAAACAATTTTTCCAAGTTATAATGTGACAATTTCTATTAATCTATTTCAGAAATTTTATTTGGAATTACTTTTTTTAAAGTATTGAAAGTAACATTTTAAGGAGTAAGGATATGGAATGTCTATCAAATGATGCTATGAAACTAGGTCATTAAAATGCAAAATTATACCACTGATATAATTTTAAATATTCCAAAATTATTCATTTCTTCTATCTGAAATTAATAAGAAAGCATATTTATATTGTTATTTTAGTCAGTTTTTATTGTTAAACACAATACCATAGACTGGGTGACTTACAAATAACAGAAATTTATTTCTTAAAGTTGTGGAAGCTGGGAAACCCAAGATGTACATGCTGGTTGATTCAGTTTCTAATGGAGGTTCATTTTTCATTTCACAGATGGCAGTTTCTCTCTGTGTCCTTACATGGAGAAGGGGCTAGCTAGCTCGCTGAGGGTGCTCTTATAAGAATACTAAGCCAGATTATTAGTCCTCTGCCTGATTACCTTCCAGAGATCCCCCTCCTAAATCTTTCACTTTGTGGATTAAATTTTAGCATATGAATTTTGGGGCCCAAATATTGAGATGTTACCACTGCTTGCTTATTTAATTATATATGAGGTTAAAAAAATTATATATGAGGTAAAATTCAGGTACTTAATTTCTTTCTCTTTTTTCTTTTTTTCATTTTTCATTCCTAGGCATGATTGTAATCCATAAGATGGGACATACTGCTGCTGGTACCTCTACAAATGGTCTAAAGTTCAAAATACCTGGGTTAGTGTTTCCATATGAATAGTTTCTCCAACAAATAAAGTAAAGCAATATGTGCTAGGTGCTATGGAGGATTCCAAATGCAAAGCACAACCCTAGCCTCACAGCTGAGATAGAGAAATGTAATAGACAAGATCTTCCTGTCTGCTAAGGGCCAAAGGAAGAATCACAGCCAGTGCTTTACCGTGCAGAGGTGACAGAGATGATCTGTTTAAGCTAAGTAGTTAGGAAGGGCGATAAAGTGGGTGCAAGGAACTGAGTCCCTAGACCACAAAAAGGAAAGATGAACATACAGTAGTGTGCACTTTAGGTTCAGGACCTCTGCTGGCTGAGAGACAAGCCACTGATGGGAGTTTGTATTGTGCATGGCCCAGAGTGGAGGGAATAGTGGAAGATGGCAAGGAAAGCCTGGAGCCAGATTTCAAAGGCTTCAAAGGGTCTTAAGGAGTTCTGGATTTTATTTTGAAATAGTAGGAGAGTTTAAAGATTTATTACATGGAAAAACTTTGGTAAAAGTTTGACACATTACATGGCAAGCAGAAATAGTTTATAGATACGAAGCTCCTTTGGAACCTGTTGATAATCCAGGAATTTAGGTAATACAGAATGGTAGTAGTAGAACAGTCACTGTAAATCTGTGTATGCCATCTTGGCATAAGAAATTCTGTTATTTTTAGGAATTAATTTTCAAATGATAAGTAAAAAACTATGATTTCATATGTATACAAACAGTGAAATAGTTAACCAAGCTGTTTAACTTATGCATTACCTCACAGACCTATGTTTTTGTGATGAGACCACTTAAAATATACCCCTTTTGTAATTTTCAAGTACACAGTGTATTGTTATTAAGTTACTGTAGTAACCATGTTATACAACAGATCACTTGAACTTATTCCTCTTGTTTGACTGAAATTCTGTGCCCTTTGACCAACATCTCCCACTCCCTAGCATCTGGCCACCAGAACTTAACCTGTATTTCTATAAGCTTAACTTTTTTATACTCCACATCTGATAACAAATTCTTATGTAATTAATATAGGTTTATGAAGATCTAAGTTAAAGATTTAACACCTTTTCTCTCCGTACTTGGGTGAAGAATTTATTTCAAACAGTGATCAGTATCTATGTGGAAATATCCCATTTTTGAAACAGCTCATAACATAATTTACTTTACCCCTGATTTCCTGGACTAAATGCTTTACCCTCTGTGCTCACAAAGTCGTATAGGAGATTCCCCCATACCTGGAGCCGGTGCCTACGCTGATGATGCTTCAGGGGCAGCTGCAGCCACTGGGGATGGAGATTTACTGATGCGCTTCCTTCCAAGGTATGACTTCTTAGATTTGCAAACTTCAGAGCTCTTTCATGGAGCTATTTTCTTTGTCAAGGTATAAAATAAGTTTTTGTATCGTGTAATTTGAATTTGTGCACACAAGCTATTTAGAAATGATGTAACAAACTTTTTACCTATCATTTAATTAATGATCATTCAAATTAAGTAATCATACCCCTGTGAAATAGAGCATTGTTTATCACCCTACTTCACAGATGAGAATATTTATGATAAATAATTGATGTAGGGCCACTAAGTAAAGGAACTGTGGTTATTGCTAAAATTAAGCATAATTATTGTATACAATTAATCATACAACTACATGTTTTGTACACATATAATATTTTCTCTTTTGTAGCTTCTTTTCTTATTTAAATATAACTGCTGTTTCCTGAGACTTCTATTATTACTAAGTGACTATTGTTTAACCAAGTCCTGCTTCCCCCCAAAAAATCATCATATCAAGGTTTACTTACTTTGCTGTTGAAGCTTTATCAGGAGTCACTGACTTCCTGTTCACTTATATGAATTCTATCCAATGTGATAATCTCAGTGATTTTAAATTTCTAACCTTACGTAAATCAATTTGAAGTTGCTATTTATTCTCTAGTATTGAAATTTCACCTCTGTTTAAATCAGCTACCAAGCAGTAGAATATATGAGAAGAGGAGAGGATCCAACCATAGCTTGCCAAAAAGCTATTTCAAGAATTCAGGAGCATTTTCCAAAATTCTTTGGGGCTGTTATATGTGCCAATGTAACTGGAAGTTATGGTAAGTTATATTTGGATTTTGTATTTGTGTGAACTTACAAGTGTTTATAAAATATACACTTTAAAATATTGTACAATGTATATATTATATAATATATATTGTGTATTGTGCAATATACTATTTTCAAAAGAAAAGGGACTATGTAGAGTAGGCTCTGGGTAAATGTTAATTAATGACCTGTCAAGTCCCGCAAGCATTAAAAATATACCTGTGATTGCCTGCTGGTGATCTAGTCTATGGCTCTTAGTTCTTATCTTTTACATCTATCCTAAAGGGAGTTTAGTTTGAGCCCAGGACATGTTGAAATGGACTGATTTAGTCAAATGCTTCTACTAATTAGAAGTAAGTAGGAATAAATTACCCTCCGTACTTCTTTTTCTATTCATCAGGTAAATGGTTTAGCCATTTAGGTTCTTTTTAGGGCTCCAAAGAACAAAATATGTTATATTACTGATTAGTAAACCTAAAAAGTTTGCAGAATTATTTTTGCACTATATTTGAGGGATGTCTTTTGCTTCATTTACTTTCTGTATAAGCCTATCACAGTTTCAAAGCGTTTGAAGATGAACCACTGCTGATTCTCATTAGTGAATTTTCAGATAGAGAACATATACAGCTTACTGATCAATACGACTTATTGGGTTGGACTGCTGCTTATTGTTCTTTGATCTTTTACATTTCACACTTCTGAATTTTAAAAACTTTGAAGATTTCCTTATTCTTTTTTAACTACTAAGATACAAAAGGCAGTAAAAGTTATGGGAGAGGGAAGCCTTTATGTATAAAATAAGACAGTTTCATTAATTCCCTCTTAAGAAATAAACTATAAAAAAAAGTTGCATTTAACAAGATGGGAAAAATACTAATATAATGGTATATGAATTTAAAATTGACTAGCTCCTTATATTTAACATAATGACAGGAGAAAGGCCCTCCTATAATACACAGTCTGCATATTTGAGCAAAAGATAAAGTCAGACAGATAATATCTTGACAAATAACTCTTCTCTCTTCTATAAAGATAAAGAGTAGAACAGAATAGAAAGCAGTGGTGTGTGTGTGGCGGGGCGGGGGTTATGAATAAAATGGTAGGAATGTACCTGAATAATTTCTTCTAAGAAAAGGATGTGACAACAGGGTAAAAGAGTAGAAAAGACAGCACATATGTGGAGCCAAAAAACTCAGCTACCTTTCTGAGGTTTAAAAGGATAGCTTACCTACTACCTCTTTTTTACCTCCCATTAACTACTCATTACTGAGTATATTTCCATATGGCTTACTTGACATAGGTATACAATAGCCAGTATCTAGGTAAATAGCAACATCTGTATTGGTTATAAATATATGCATCTTATATTTAACTATACAACTTTCTCTTTTTCGACCCAAGGTGCTGCTTGCAGTAAACTGCCAACATTTACTCAGTTTAGTTTCATGGTTTATAATTCTCTAAAAAATCAGCCAACTGAGGAAAAAGTAGACTGCATTTAATCCATCTTTTCTGTCAATGTCTATATTTAAAGAAGAAAGAAACAAAGGCTAAAACGATTGTTCACAATCATTGTTTAGTTGTCCTTATGTATTTTAAAATTCTTGTGTAAAATAAGTACAAAAATAAATTTATGCTAATTTGGCACTTTCTGTATCTGAAATTGTTTGACTGTTTTTAAGCTTTGTAGACCCCATGAAAATAAATATGCATGTGTGTGTCTTGTTTATATTTAAGTTTTAAGTCATATTTGAATTTCTCATTGATGTTGCAAGAAATTTCTACTTTGGGGATTTATTCCCACAATGATATAGTTCATCCAAATCTGTATTTGAGTACTTAAAATAGAGTATACAAACTTTTTAGATCCAAAGAAAAAATAACACTGAGTCCCAGCATGTTACCCCTGATTGAATTTCAGTATGTTATGTGATATGTCTCCTATCACTGATTATTAGTTTTACTCAGTATTCCATAATAGCTTGAAGCAGGAAAGATGCTATTCATAGAGATGCTTTTTATTTTGCACATATTAGAAAATATGAGCAATCTTCCAATAAGCAATTACGTTGATTTTCTTTGGATTTTTCTCTCATGGGGTGCTCACCATATGAAAGTTCTTAGGCCACAAAAAGCTCAGATCTTTTGCATACCAATGTTCAATATTGATCATTTCTTTTGAAAATCATATGGAGAACTTGATTTGTAGTGCAATTTTACTAGCCACTTATGCTGAGGAGGGCTTTGCAATTATAATTATTGTCGGGCTTGGTATTATTTTCTTAACTTCTGAATTCACTATCTATGACTGACATGTACAGGGAAGTTGTATATCAGCTTTTATGACATCATCTTTTCCTTCAAAATTATCTTTTAAATCCATAATGGAAGAATATGTACAACATTGTCCTTAAAACTTCAGTATTTTGCTCTTTTTTTCTACACCCACCATAATGTTCACTGTCCTTT
Organism: Heterocephalus glaber; assembly: GCF_053883595.1. Taxonomy (NCBI): domain Eukaryota; kingdom Metazoa; phylum Chordata; class Mammalia; order Rodentia; family Bathyergidae; genus Heterocephalus; species Heterocephalus glaber. The sequence goes on along the minus strand of NW_028258308.1, from coordinate 11,362,044 downwards.
ATAATGTAGGGTAGAAAGCTATAGTGGGGAATGATAAGGTCACTTGTTCTCAGGCCCTTCAATGCATCAAAATTGCCTAGGCTGAGGATTTAGCTGAGTGGTGCCACCACCTGCCTTGCAAGCACAAGGTCCCAAATTCGATCCCGGGTACAAAAAAAAAAAAAAAATTGCCTGGGAAGCCTGTTTAGTAATGCCCTCTACTCTATCACACTACATCAGATTCTTCACAAATAATACCTTGAAATCTAGATCTAGCAGCCATTGATGGTAGTCTAAGCTAAAAGGAAACAGTGCTACAAATTCATATCCAAAAATCAGAAAAATCTTACATTTGAGGGTTCCCAGGAGCTGCACACTTGCGTAAATCTGACACTGAGCCTTGGAACAAGAGGAAAGAAACCAGATTTAAACTCAGAGTGTATTTATGTTAAGATGATATTCCTGTTTTGCATATTTCTTTTTGTTAGTGTTAGGCAGTCATTTGCCACCAGAAAAGGAGAGTAAAGTAGAAAGTATTCATGGCCTGTAATTCCTCTCCCAATTAGTAGATCACCTGACAGGAACAACTTTTGTACATTTTTAAAGGATGTTTTCTCTTCAACTCACGTTCTTTCTGATGGAAATAATGTCCTTATGTATTTAAAAAAATTTTAGCCTCGGAAATACATTTCTAAACTTCTATAGTTTAGATTTTAGTATTTATTTAATATGATTTATGTATGATATGTTATCTTTTGAAAAGAAAATTATTGGTCCCTGGTGATATATACAAAGAGAGCTCATGTCTTTGATAATATTTTGATATCAGTGTTCACTAGAATCACAGGGAAAACACATAACCTAATGAAATACTACAGTCAGTAAAAAGTGAGCCAATAATAAATAAATTGGCTTTGAAATGGCACATGTACAGAGAAAGAATAACCTTTTCAGCTCACTGTTGCATTTAATATAACATTACTAACCAATTTGGTGGAGTTAAATTTGAGTATTACCCCAATTTAACAACAACAATTAGAAAAAAGATGATTTTGTATCAACAATATCAGAATACCTCAATTATTACCCCAGAGGCTACACTCAAGTGTTTTGTCTTTTTGGCATAATATGCAAAAAGGAAAATGTTAACCATAGTATGTAATAAAGGTTGATAATTTTGTCCTTTTTAATTGCTTTGATTAATCTCTGGAATAAATTTTTTTAAATCATTTCATTTTCTTTGTTTAAATGGGGCAAAAATGACTTCTCCTGAGTTGGTTCTTATTCTAACTCCAGTATAAACTGGTAGTCGAGAATGCTGTTTGCCAAACATTTCCAGCTCTGCCTACCTGGCATATTGTAGGTTTGCTGTTCTTGACCCACTTTGTGATTTGGTAAAGGCATGTGACTGACTCACTCTGGTAATGACTTTTAAGCAGAAGTAGAGTGTGAGACCTTCCCTATTTCTTTTTAAATCATGACAACAACATGTTGGCTCTTATCAACTTGTGTCCTTGAGTGGTCATAATGAGCAGATCCCCATGGGATCCAGTATAGACTATCCAATTTTAAATGATATATAAAATATGCTTAAATACAGGCTCAGAATGTAACTCAATTGTAAAGTACTTTCCTAACATGTAAGGTCCTTTTGAAAAGCATATAGTTTGTATAATTTTAACTATGTGAAACTCTGAAAAAGGAAAAACTGTGGGCCTAAAAAGATCAGTGGTTGCCAGAAGTTAGTGGAGAGGAAGGGATGAATAGGCAAAGCACAGACTCTAGGCCAGGAAGCCTATTCTATGTGATACTGCAGTAGCGGACACATGTCAGTATGTATTTGTCAAAACCTATATGATGTGCAACACCAACAGTGAGCCGTAATGTAAACTGTGGATTCTGGGTAATGATGTATCAGTGCACATATGTCAGCTGTAACAAATGTACCACTCCACTTTGGGACATTGACAGTGGGAGGAAAGGAGAAATCTGTATCTTCCTGATAATTTTGTTCTGAGCCCAAAACTCCTTTTAAAAATAATAAAGTTCATTTAAAAAGTAAGCATATATCATTTTTATTATGGAGGACAGATGCTCAGGCATTAAAGGTTATATATCTCAGTATGTGCTTGAATATTATATAATAATAGAAGCCAGCAGTGATTTAGCTCACTCAATACTAAGCACTTGTACATGTGTCATCTCACTTGTACCAAAAGCCATTCAGAAAGGTAATATTGGTGTCCTTGATTTAGGTATTTAATACGTATTAGCTACAATCACTTAAAGTACACATTGTGCAGGTTTTCAGGACTACCTTGAAGAATGCGTCTATAGCAAAATCCTTCAAAAATTGAAATTACAATTCTGTCCGGGACAAGGGGCATATTTGTTTGTTGTCCCTTACAATCATGTCTGCCTTTAAAGCAAAGTTTAGGTAGATTTGCTTACAGCCACCTAGTAAAGGATTGGGGTTTCCTAAGTGCCCTCAATTTAATGTGGCCAACATATTCTTGAACCTACCTCTCTATACTTCCTATTGGACCCAGTAGGGACATGAACATGAAAGTCATATTGATTGCCAGACTGTGAGTAATAAAATCCCATGTCTGATGTCTTCTGCCAACTTCTATGACAATGTGGCAGGCTTTTTTTGCTAGAAAGTAGGGTAAAGTCACAAGCCATCCACAGTTCTTGACATTGCTCATAGATATTAGTAAGAGAGCCTCCTGATTTTGTTACAATTTGCTGTCCATTGTTTTTCTTCTCTTCCTCCTTCCTTTCCTCCTCCTCCTCTTTCTCACTCCTCTTCCCCCATCTTGGTTTCTACATGCACATACACTGGAGATAAAGCTCTATAGACTTGCATGTAAGTCAAGATAAAAATAAAAATTGTTTAATGGGTTCAAAACCTAAGGAATTATTTCACTAAGGCCAAGGTCAACCTTAACCTTCTGAGAGTTTCTCATAAATAGTTCACACAATGAATTTTAAATTAATTTTAGTAAAGTTTCTTAAAGATCTCTTATCCAGAAATCCACATAAAATACCTAAATATTAACTATTTCATTAAGTAAAATTCCAAATAGTAACTAATTCAAATTTTAGCAGCTTACACTTAAAATAGTACATACCAAATAATAGATATTTCAAAACAATAATTAATATATCCTATATTTGATCAAAATATTCTTAATAGACCTTGATTTACCTGGTAAAATACTGGCCTGAACTTGCTGGAACTATATACACAAACAAAACATAACATATACACATAACATATGCATAGATATACATATACACACAACATACACACAGAAACATAAAAACATATCAGTTTCCTTAGCACTCCTTTTGATTTCAAAAGGTAAATAATAAACAATATATTTTAACTTCCTTTTAAAGTGTCATTACCTCTGATGCTCAGATTAAATTTAGAACTGAGGACACAATTGAACTTGTTTAGTATTTCTAACAGTATAATTAAATTCATTTAAATAAAAATAATTGGTGACATAAATGTGTATTCTAATTGTATACTAATCATGAAGATAAATTAAGATCTATTTAAGTCACTTATCAATTTTTGTTTTTTCTAGATTTTTAAGAAAATATTTCTAAAAGGACATTTAAAACTTGTTTTCTTGAGTATTAAACTTCATGTCTTAGTATACTTCCAACTGCTATCTTACAAAGTAAAAAAAAAAAATGAGATAATGAGGTGCAGAAAAATATAAATTGTTTGTGATTAATTTGTGCCATAGAATAGATATTTTCTTCTACAACATAGGATCATCTTTTAGTGTTTGAGAAAGCACAAGCATTTGAATAATAAAATAATTGCCCCATTCAGAATGGATATAATGGAAGTTAAAACTGCTCTGATCAACTTATTTGCTTCTGGGTTAAAGGGAAAGGAAATTACTTATGGTTCTAATGCTTGGATAGTGCACTAAGGAATTGCTGAACCGATTTAAACTTCTGGCCTTTCAATGCAGTGCATTAGATGCATTTACTCATTTATTTTCTTTAATTAAAATTTGATTCCTATAATGTGAATGTTGATATATAATATTTCTAAGGAAATAAGATATAGAGTAAATGTAGAGAAGCAAAATCTCTTCTAATTGCTCATAATTTATCTCTATTTCTTTCTAAGTTATGTAAAACCCTTGAGCACCATAAATGTCAAAATGCTTTTTTCCATTCCTAAATAAAAGCAATATTATTTCTTTTGTTCTGTTCATTGTAATTAAGCTTTTTGAAAATAAAACCTAAGAAAAGAATAAAAAAAAAATAGCAGACAATCCAAACTCAAACAATTTAGTTCAACTGAGGCTAAAGCAGTGTTGTACTAGAACCCACTTTTACCAGCACAGCCAATTGCTGGATTGTTAAGGTCCGAAATAAGTCATGTGAGATTTACACTGTGCATTCCACCAAACACTATAAATGAGGGCTTATTTTCCCCCTGGAAAGATGGTTTTGAGGTAATGTAGCATAAATATTACACATGCACATGCTCACATGCTGTTTTAAAGGAATTCTAGAGCTGATTACTTGATTTCAAACCCTGTCCCTGTTCATCATCAGCTATGTGACCTTGAGCTCCCCAACCGTTTGGAGTTACCATCTTGCCACAGATTGCCCAGGGGCTGGACATAGAACTATGGGATTTAATGTTTCCCCTATTGGATTTTGGTCTTGCTTTGGTCTCATTCCTTTCTATCCCCCTATTTCTACATTTTGGATTGGGAATATGTATCCTATGTCATTGTACCTTGTAAGTGTTTTTAACTTTCTTTCCATTTTTACAGGGGCACACAGCTGAGTTTGTCTTTAATCTCTGAGGAGACTTTGGACTTTTCAGCTATGCTGAAACTGTTGGGACTTTGGCAAGTCTTACAGATGAACTCAATGAATTTTGTATAAAGGAATGTGCATGAGTCTTTTGGGGGCTGGGGAGAATGTTATATTTTATATTTAGATGTCTCCCCAAAGCCTCATGCATTCATAGGTGGGGGTTTTGGGAGGCAATTGGATCACTGGACTGTGATTAGTCACAGTGATTGGATCACTGGATTAGTCCACTGATGAGTTTATAGCTGGGTGTGTTGTTGGGAAGTGAAGCCTGGTGGGAAGAGGTGGGTCGCTGTGGGCATGGCCTGGAAGAGTATATAGGCATATCTCCATGAAGATGGCCTCAGTCGCTTGTGGCTTTTTCCTTAGAACCTAACTAATAATTGTTCATGGAAACTGCAAATATCCTCTGCAGTTGGTTTTGTTGTTGTTGTTGTTGTTGTTGTTGTTTTGGGGGGGTTGAAAGTTGCCAATCCGAGAGCGTTTTTCAGTTCTCCATGCTGCTGATTGGCTGCTGCCTGACCCATCTCTGGCAGATGCACCGGGATTCCCACATCGTAACAGGTTGCTGTAGCATGTAGCTATCTGAAGTGTTCTGAATTTTGACCTCTTAAAAACCTACATCACTAAGATACCACCAAAACACCCCGCACCTTCCAAGATTTTATTAATATAGTATTTTATTAAATTAAATTACATAACTGCAGGAGACAGCATATTTGGGGTTTAAACTATAAAATAAATAAATTTTTCTAACCATATCTGAAATTCATGGTTTTTCACAATTCATAGGTGCTCTAGGAACATAACCCTTGTGAGTTTGGGGAATCCACTGTAAATCCCTCCTCTTCCCTGGATCCTTCTCTGCTTCCTGCTGCCATCCCATGAACTCTTTCTCTTCTGCCATGCTAACCTGCCTTGGAGCCAGCTGACTATGAACCAAAACCTCTATAAGATGAGGCAAAATAAACGTTTTCTCCTATAAGTTGTGGGTGTTGATATTGTGTCTCAGCAACAAGAAAGTGTATAAGACATGGACCAAAAGGACTTCCAAAAAACTGAATCAAGACACAGAGCTTCTAACCTTCCAAAAAAATAACTGAAAATGGACCATATACCTAAATGTAAAATATAAAACTATAAAATTATATAGTTCCTTGAAAATCCAGAGGACTTTATGTTTGGGAGTGAGTTTTATATATGAAACCAAAGGCAAGATCCATGAAAAAAGTGATTGATTCTCTGTGAAAGATATTTTCAAGAGAAATGAGAAGAAGCCACTGATGCAAAGAAAATATTTGCAAAAGATGTATCTGATAAAGCCCTATTATCCACAATATGCAAAGAACTCCTAACAACTCAGCCATGTTAAAATAAAGATTTTTAAATGGGCAAAATATGTAATCAAACTCCTAATTTAAAAAGATATACAGATGACAAGTTAGAAAATGAAAAGATCCTGTGCGTTGTGTATTATTAAAGAAGTTCAGATTAGAACAGTGAGATCCCACTGCACACCTATTACACTGGCCAAACTTCAAAGCACTACTAATATCAAATGCTGGGGAAGATATAGAACAAAGAGGAACTCTCACTCATTTCTGATCAGAATGAAGAATGGCACATGTAAAATGAAATGTAAAATGAAAAACAGTTTGGTGCAGTAGTTTCATACAATATTCTTACCATTTAACTCCCCAGTCACAATCCTTGGTATTTTCCCACATGGATTGAAAACTTAGGTACACACAGGTATCTTTACATGGATGTTTACAGTCATTTGATTCATTATTACCAAAATATCCTTTGGTAGAGAAGTGTATAAATAGATTATGTATATGCAGACAATAAACTGTTATTTAGTGCTAAAAGGAAAGGAGCAGCCAAGCTGTGAAAAGATCTGGAAGAACTTTAGATGTATATTACTTAGTAAAAGAAGCCAACCTAAAAAGCTTGTTGACTGTATAATTCCAATTATGTGACATTCTGGGAAAACAAAACTATAGAGACGGTAAGATCAGTGGTTGCCAGAAGTTAATGGGGACTGAAAGGACTATGCAGAACACAGACGACTTCTAGACAGTGAAGCTATTTTTCTCTGTGATATGGCAACAGATGATACATGTCATTATACAGCTGTCAGAATGTATAAAATGTACAGTATTAGGAGTGCCTCTGAATGTAAACTATGGACTTTGGGTGATGGCGATGTCACTTTAGGTTCCTAGATTGTAACAAATGTACCACTTGTTGTAGGACGTTGGTAGTTGGGGAGTTTAGATAGTGGGTGCTGTAAGTGTGGGAATTCTTTGTACTTCCTGTCCAATTTTGTTGTGAACTTAAACACTTCTCTAAGATATAATCTTTTGAAAGAGAAAGACAAATATCACATTTCTAACATCTTTGAAAGCCTGAGAGATAGTTCACCATTACAACCACATTTCACACGTTAGTGCTCATCAGGAGCTGGGTGTGAGCTGCCCTGATGGGATATGCAACAGCTCCCAGGTTTGTCAGCACCTTACCAAGTTGGATTTATTCCTTTACACTACTTGTTTGGTCATGAACTTTTGAATTTATGACCCCTGCTGTGGAGGAATTGTAATGGCTTCATTCCTTTCCTCATTTGTGCATCCTACTTTGAGATGTAATACTTAAGTTACAGTAGAAAAAGACTGACTGGAAATCAGACAACAGTTCATACTAATGGCAATTCCAGAATTCCAGAGAGAAGAGAGAGATGGCAATTGGCTTGAAAAAATAACTGAGCTTGCATAGGAAGTACATGCATTTTGGGTCTGCTTTGGAGGACTTTTGAAAACTAAGGTGAAGGCTACCTCCAGAAACACTTTTTAGCATTAACACTGGCTCAAACTTAGCTATCACAATCTTCTTATGGGATCTTAGCCTTCTTCTCTGAAACATACATTTCAAACTGAACCCAAGAAGGTAAGCTAGAGGCTACCTGTTTTAAGTCTCCACACCAACACTATTAGCACCATCTGGGAGAGTATTAAAACATAGAATGTCAGGTACCTCTCCACACCTATTGAATCAGAATCTGCATTTTCACAAGATCTCACCTGATTCACAAGTATACTATAATTTAAGTAACACTGACTTGGATGTTATTAAGTTCTCTATCTGATGAGCCAGTCTTGTAAGAATATAACATTGGAATTAGACATACTTAACCTGGAATTCTTTTCTTGCTACCATAGTATCTATGTGCCATTGGAGAAATTTTGTGACTTGTCTGAGACTTTTTCACATCTGTCAAATTAGTGATATTAATATGTTTATAAGATTATTGTGGTATAAATAATGAGGCATCTCCCACTGTGCCTGGTGTACAACAGGAATTAAGTACATTTTAATTCCTCTCTCTTACCCTCTCTCTCTTTCAGGGTCAATAGTCTATACTTCTGTGTCTCTCATTTCCTGCCATAGACCTCTTTCCTACTGCTGATATACCTAACTGAAAAAAATAAGCACAAAATATTAAATCTTTCAAAAGTAACGTTCTAAAAAACTTATACCTATTGGGTGGTAATGACTGGAATTAATCCAGCCTTTGATGTACAATATCCCTTTGAAATAAATAAACTGGCTTCTTCCTCATTACTCTCAGTTTGCCTAGAGACAATCAAACTAACATTTTATTTCTCAAATTATCAAAATGATGCTGTTTCGTAGAGGCAATATGCACAGTCCCTAGGGTAATATCTCAAAACGGGGGATTGTTGACCCAATTACCTATCAAGTCTTATAGTCTTTCAAAGTAACCCTGAAGAAATCTGTTGAAAGAGCTGTTAAGTGAGAAAAATGTCTCCCAAGACATTGGTTTTTAATATCATTCCATTGTATTTTGAGGTGGTATGTTTTGTCTTTTACTGAATGTTATCATTCAAAAATTGCTCACTTATCTTTATACTCTTTATTTTGAATTCACTACACTGTGACTTTTCTGTAAATCTTTTATGAACAAGGCCTCCAGTGGGTCTGCTTTAATTGGTTAAGAATTATCAGCAGAGAACACTGTCAAAACTCTAGACAGTATTTCTTTTAAAAACTCATGGCACAAAACTTTTCCAGGGATAAGGTGTCTAGATGCAGATAAAAACAAATGATGTTCTCCTGCCACAAATACTATTTGAACTTGACTTGTCAAAACAAAAAGGGCTTTCAAGTGTTCCATTAGCAATCATATTCTAGAACAGCTTTGTTTTATAAAACTGAATTATTCTTGTTATGATTTTGACAAAACTGGTTGAAAGAAAGAAGAGGATTGGTGCTCTCTGGTAATAAAATATTCTTGTAGTTATTCTTTCAGGATGCAGACTAACAGAAAGCATCAAACTCAAAAGCCTCTAAGGGTTTCCTTTTGTCATCTTGCAAATCTAAACAACAATTTTATCATCCAGCATGAAAGAAAAAGCACACACAATCTTGTTACATAGATACTAATTTCTTTCCCACCCCCAGATTAATGTATAACTCAGAAAATTAATGCTTGAGTTTGTGTCGACCTATTTCAAAATCTCCCCTTGCCCTCTGTCTTCCATTCCTATCCCACACTTTTGAGTAACTTCTCAATCCTTTCTCAATATTTGTAAATCAACCCATGAATAGATTTTGCAGCCTACAGTATATCTTCAGCGGTCTCACTGGCTAATATGACTATTACTACATTGTCATTAAATGGGTATTTATAAAACTTGTATTAAATTTAAAATTGTTACTAAGCAACATTAGTATCTTTAATTCTAAAAATATCTATGCTGTTATGCATTATCAGAGCTATTTTACATTGCTTATAAAATCAAACTGATGTTCAAAATTAAGACTACGCTCAAAATTAAGACTACGCTCAAAATTAAATTATGGACAATATTCTATGTAATATCTTAAGTTGAATAAAGAAAAAGCAAACTGATTCTAATATCATAAATTGAATACCATTAGTAATGTACATATCCTGTGAAGGTGTCCATATTAGACAGTCTAAACCTAATACTGCATCAGCAATTTCTTGATTATCTGTGGTTGTTGCCTTACCATTCTATTTCCCTTCACTGAAATATTGGATATAACAGCTCTTTGCTGGTTAAGATATGTATAAAAATTCTGCCAGCTTTGAAATTTTGTTTTGAATAGGCATAATTGGTAGAATTAAAGTTAATTATGTTACTTTTAAATTATACATTATCTTATCATGTGTTTGAAATGTGTTTAAAGATTTTTTATATCCTTATTCTTGGATTTTAGAACTATCACTGTCAGTCACTTGTATGATCGGGGCTTTCATTAATCCCAGTATATCTAAATTTATGTTTTCCCCAAACTTGCTTTCATCCAGGCAACTTCTAGTCAGTAGTTAATAGAGAGGGCTTTCCCACCACTTGGGCCACATAATAAATTTTCACTAAGTAATGAGACCACAGCTGCCCACTCCAAATACTGATGCCTTCCTCTTTTGAGATTCTGATCTGCTTTGGGAAAATGGCTTAAAGGGTCAGGGATAGTTGAAAGGACTTGCCACGGAGACAATTTTTATATATCTCTTTCACCTGAGAGATTTTTCATAAGCCAGCTCAGAACCCCTCTGCTTGGTATGCAATACAGAAATAACTGGTAAGTCTCTCATAAATTGAATTGAACTGACCATGGATTTGAAGTTACTGCCTTCCCTGCTGAGTTAAAGCCAAATGGAGTTGCCTCCCTGGGCCAGGCTTTGATCAGTAGCATGGTACTTTCCTCTTCCTGACTTAAATGCATCCAGTCCCAGGCACTGGTTTTGTTTAATGTTCTTGTTCACTTCACTGGAAATGCTTTAACTCCAGCACCTGCTGGCAGTGAAAGTGATTAGGATTTCATGGGATCGGAGCATTTCATTTCTAGTAAGCCACACCATGGCCCATAAATTAATACAGGATTATGCTTCAGCATTTACTCTGCAGGCTTGTTTTGAACTGAAAAGAAAAGGCAATTGAAGGATAAAGAAAAAAAGAAGAAAATGATGAGATGAAAAGTGAACAGTTTTACAAAACCTGACAGTGTGTATTAGGATAAGCACTTTCTTATGAGGAAACTAAGAAACCACTACACCATTGTGTTTTGTTAATGCTGATAAGCATCATCCTTTCCTCTCAAGCTCAGATTCATTTTACATGTGGAAAATATCTCACCTTCTGTCAGAATGTATATTGGTAATCTTAAGTGTCTGTGAAAGCCAGTTCAGCAATTGGAGTCACAATCCCAGCTGAGCTCAGCCTTTCAGACATTCCCATCAAGGTGCCAGAAATATCAATAAAGCCATCTCAGACTCTTCAGGGAAATATGTCCAAAACCAGCTCCCACCAAATGACCACTGTCAACATCAAGAGAAGCAGGAGAATCACTCTGCTATGCTGTCTTAACTCTCGTGCTTCCAAATAGTTAAAGGTATTAAAAATATTGTCAGTAACCTACGGCTCATAGGTCAAGTGTAGCCCACTGCTGTTTTTGTATGAACAGATCCTACATTATAAAAAAGTTGAAAAAGAATTAAAAGAATGATAATATTTGTGATACAAGAAAATTATCTCAAATAGTAGAGTTTCATTGGAACACAGTGAAGTTGTCTTGGAACAAAACCACACTCATTTTTTTTTCCTGTGTTATTGATGACTGCTTTTATGTTACAATGACATAGTGAAGTAGTTACAACAAAGATCTCAAAAATATTTAGTATATGACTTTTTACCGAAAATATTTGTTAACTCCCATTTTAAATCACTGTTTTGAGTTAATTCATTACATAATAGATAATTGTAAGCAGCAGCCATAATCAAATTCAAAAGTCAATACTAAATTTGCTAATGGAATGCATAAAAATCAAATTTAATATAATAGTTTATTTCTTCATCACACACCTTTATAGGTAAGATTTAAGAGGAAATTAAGATTTTGAACAATAAACATTGAACTTCTTGATTTTTTCCCATTTATTGCATATAATAACAGCACTTTTTCCAGTGAGGAGCATGATAAATGTTACATTTCTTGAACTCCTACCATATAACAGACACTGTATTGGGAAAAGGGATAGCAATGGTATATAAAAAGATGTAAAGATTCTGCCTTCTTCAAGTCAGTAGTCAAATGGAAAAGATACCTAGCAATCAAGTAATTCCACAATACAATCTGTAGTAGGTTCATAAAAACATTCAGGCAGTGGTTTGATACCCATAGCAAGAAAATTTGCCTGCATTTGTGACACCTAACCTTCCCTCAAAGACGTGACACTTAAACCAAGATCTTAATAATAAATTGGAGTTCATTAGGCAAAATTGAATGAAAATACTAACAAGGGGAAAACTTTCTTGACTGCAAGAGTATGGTACATTAGAGTAACTGGAACAATAGTGTAGTTACAGACAAGAAAAAAAGTACAAGATAAAGCTGGAGATAGTAGGCCTGTGTAAACTGTCATGTCGATTTTAATTTTTTTTTTAACTCCTATGAGTTTCTGAAGCATTTTAAGAAGTGTCTAGAGAAAGAGATGCACCTTGGCTTTCATTTTGAAAATACATTGTGCAATGTGGAAAACTGATCAATATAAAAGAGGATTGTATTACACAGAATAGAAAACAAGAATTATTGATGATAACTTGTGTTGGAGAAATATAATTTAAGTCTCCCAACCCTGACAGAAATCCTCTCCACAAAGGAAGGAGAGGAAAATTTTTTTTTTAAATTTTTGACCAAGCATTAAACCAGAATATGGTATATATCAAAAATAATCTTCTAAGAAATTACAAAGATTGAAAGAAATTTTATCCTTTTATATACCCAAGAAAATTCAACCAATTACGTATACATATGCTCTCAATATAAACAATAACTAGTCCTCAAATAAAATGACACAAAAGCACCATTTCTCACACATAGTTCATCCTAACTATACCTGTTAATTAGGATGACCGTGTATGACTAGATAATTGGCCTTGCCTAGACAAGGGAGTACAAACTTCTGTATTTAATGACAGGAGGTAATATTACAATTGTAGAGAGGTACCCACCACTCTTGGATGTTAGGTTCCTACCATAACATGGAAATAGAGAGACAACTTTGCTATATCTCCAGGTGCTTACATTGCAAAGAAATGGCTTCCAGGTCTCTGAAAAAGACTTTCCTAGGTCATAAAGTTATAAAAATCCTATCTAGTTTTCAATAGGTTTATGTGCATTTCCAAGAAAAGAGAAAGTACTTACAACTTTTCTCAAGTAAATGCTCTAAGAACAGGGAGGAGGACAGAATCTCTTACTTCACCTATTTCCCCTGCTGGGGTCCAAACCTAGGGCCAGCTCTACCACTGTCTATGAATATATCACCAGCTCTTTTTAAATTTTTGTTTTGAAACAAGGTCTCACAGAGCTGCCCAGGCCAGCCTTGAACTTCCAATCCTCCTGCCTCAGACTCTCAAGTAGCTGGGATTATAGTCATGCACTACCATACCAAGCATCTTCTCTTACTGTCAACACGGAGAATTTAGCTTCTTGTTTACAATTTGTATTTGTCCCTACAGCTGTCCAAAAGAAATCAGAAAGTATTTCAAAAAGGATGGAGTGTTAAGAAATGAATAATAGGCATTGAATTTAGCAGCAGAGAAATCATTAGTGACTTTAATGAGGCATATTACTAAGATATACTTACAGCAGAACCCAGATGGAATGAGCTAAAGATGATTGTAGGTAGGAGAATAGAAAGAGTAAATAAAAAGAATGTCAGTGATTGAATGAAGTTTGCCTGCAAAGACAAGATAGGGAGATAGCTGGAGGGAATTGATGGAGACAAAAGTTGGATGTTTTTTCTTAAGAAGAGAAGTAACTGAACATGTTCAAAGCCAACGATAATTTTCTAGAAGAAAGTAAAAATTCAGGAAATGAAATTAATAACTGGTGGTGTGAGACTTCTGGGAAAGTAAGAAAAGATAGGATCCATAGCTTAGGTAGAAAGATTGAGGTCTTGCAAATGGAGAGAGGTTAAGTGCATGTAGACAGCTCTGTAAGTTAAAAAGCATGGAGAACTTTGATGAAAAGATTTTTAATGGATTGTAGATTTTGTCATTATGAAAGTATTACTTATAAAAAGTGTGAGCTGGAGAGAAGAGGAGAGGAGAGGGGAGGGGAGGAGAGGAGAACTGGCACCCTGGGGAAAGAAATAGTGTTTCTGGATCCCTGGAACATTGGGACTGTGGAGATTGGGGAGAGGGGTTGTTAAACTTCTCAGACAGTCATTTCAGAGAGAAGCAAATGTTGAAGCCTGATGAATGGCAGGAACCCTGAATAACAAATACCCTAGTTGCTCTTATCCTGCCCTCCAGGCTCCTGCAGCTCTTTCCTAGTGGAAGGACACAGCCCCAGAGTGGATCTGAAAGAGTTTAGCCTCCCATAGCACAGAGTTGAGGAGAGAACTTAGTTGGGGGCGGAGTGCTTTGAGTAAACGCATTCCTATTACATCTTTAAGTTTTGAATTTACAATATTGTGTCCTTTACACACCTGCAGACCAGGAATTACTAAGGGACACAACAAAGAGAATGTGCCAAGCCCAGAATGCTTCCATGATGACTGCTGGTTTTGCTTTTGTTCTTTTGTGTACTTCTCAGATTTCTTTTCTTCTGTCTCTATTTTGAATGTTTATCTTCTTCCTAGTGTTGTCCAGGCCTTACCTTTTTTTAATATACAATCCCTTGGCTTGTCTCATCTACTCCTTTAGCTCCACATCTAGCTAGGATGTGATAACTCCAAGATATCTCCTCTCTTCAATTCTTTTCTCTTTCCTCTTCCTTTTCCTCTCCATTTCCCTCTCCCTCTCCCTCTCCCCATCTTCCTTTTTTTCTCTCCCTCTCCCTGAAACCATGAAGACAAACATCAACATGCCTACAGGAAAGTTCCATTGTAATGTCTCAGTCAACCCAAACTCATCAAGTACAAAATAAATTCATTTTGCTCATAAAGTATGCTCCTTCTACCATGTTTCCCATCTCAAGCAATGACAACTACATCTCTCAGTCCTTCAAGGACCTTAGCACTCTGTTTTCCACCAGAATTTAGATAAATGAATAGATGAATAGATGTGTAGGCAGAGAAAGTCATATATATAATTTTAAATCCTATATATTATTTTATATCCATCTTGTACATCCTGATATTATTATTATTAAATCCATCTATTTCTCATCATCCTTATCAGCAGCTCCTTAGATTACCCATCATTTTCTGTTATGTAGGTGATTCTAGCAGTTACTTACTCCATCTTTTTGCCTCTTAATTATGGCTGTTCTCTGATCCATCCTCTAAACTACAACCAAAGCAAATGTTATTATCACTCAAATGGGAGTATATGTAAAATTTTTTAGTAATTACATAGATCTTAAAACCCAGAAAATTTCTTAATATAGTGTGGAAATGTGTCTTAATATGGTTCTTCCTCACATCACCAATTGCATTTCTCACTTTGTCTCTAGCCAGATCCCTTTCTTGCCAGGATAACTCCTCTTCACCCTCCATGTTCTACTTTGTTTATTTGTTTTGTAGTGCTAGGGAGCTTTCAGTGGGCTAGTGAAGCATTCCATTAGAGTCATATCCCCATTTTCTATCTTCTACTTTAAATCTCATCACTTCTTACAGGTCCTTTTTCTGGATCCCTTAATCCAGATTAAATGTCACTCCTAAGAATACTGTTTAGCAACTAGTCCACCCCTCTATCACACAAAATTATTATTGCCATAATTGTCCTTCCTAAGTGCTAAGACAGATTAAAATTTCTGTTTTTAAGAATTGCATCTTCAGTTCCAAGAGTAATGTTTTAAGTTTGGTAGGAAATCAATAGGTGTTTGCAT
Source organism: Heterocephalus glaber (assembly GCF_053883595.1). Classification (NCBI taxonomy): domain Eukaryota; kingdom Metazoa; phylum Chordata; class Mammalia; order Rodentia; family Bathyergidae; genus Heterocephalus; species Heterocephalus glaber. The sequence continues at coordinate 11,346,318 of NW_028258308.1, read as the reverse complement.
ATCAAAGAAAGAAGGAAAGAAGCAATAAAACCCCAAAGGAGCAATATTGAAGTTGATCATAAGGAAATTTTGTAAAAGTATAGGATTCTCTGTGAGCTAAGAGTTGATAAGGATGTTTTAAAGTTTAAAAGGCAGGGAAAGACAGGGTAATCTACTATTTGTGGTACCTCTAGGCAAATATATATATCATTTTCCTGAATCTGAAGTTAGAGGCAGAATTAATTGCATTAAATCTTTCATAATAAAAACACATTTACTAGTAACACAAGTGGTCTCTGTTTACATGGATGATTAGATAAGATGTGGCAGGCTGTGAATTAGTCTGCAATAATTCATGCCTTGGATGTTTTCTGCAAGTGTGATGATCAGATGTTTTCATGAGAGTGGCCAAGATTCAGAATGTAATCTATAAAAGGTTAAATTTTAAGTTTTCATATAAAAACCTTTTTCCTGGATATTTTCCCTCTACATGCCTTAGTATAAAGTAGAAAATAAAAATAAAGAAATTTAAACTTTCTTTTTTGTTTAATTTCTTGACTTTTACAAATCAACCTTAGAATCTAACTCCATTTCCCCTTATGAGCCAGGTAGAAAGTGATGCATGGTAGCATGGAGCGAAGGTAAGAAGCATTCTCTGCTGTGAAGTAGCTGTTTGCCAGTTTTCTGCTCCCATTCAAAAGGAAATTTCTTCCTAAAATAACAGGTAGCCCAGTTGATATTCAGATATGCTTTTTCTCTCATGAAAGAAGATTCTTCAACTTTTGGAACAGCATGTCAATGTCTTGGTTAGGGAGATAGATTCCTAAATCAGGTATTTCTTGGATAAAAAAGATATGTGTGGGGGGACAGGAAACAAGCAAGAGCACTAGAGAGAGGAGGAGGAGGGGATGAGGGAGGAAAGAAAGGAAGGATATCTTGTAGGAACCGTTCTTTGTAAAGCAACTTATGCTTTAAAAAATGCACTCCTTGACTTGACACAAAAAGCTACAAAGTACTCATCAAAGTCAGATTTATTTTTTTTCCTCCAAACAGAGAAATTTCTATAATTATTCTGTTTGTTTTTGCCTAAGGCAAAGGAGTACTTGCTTCATGGCACAGAAAAGAGGGGGGTATGTGAACATCATTATGTTAGGAGTTACCTGAGTCTCTTCTGCTTCCAATTAACTTTGTGGCCAGGTTAAATCATTTTCTACAAATATTTTATGGAAATCATTGTCCTTTCTTGCACTTGGAATTATTTTCCTAAAACTTTTGCTCTGTTAAACCAAAGTACTAGTTTTATACTTTAACTCTGATCCATTTATTGGATAATATACTTTTCTGTAGTGTATTATATCCTTACCTGGAGGTTGGGGCAAAAGGTTTATCACATTCTTTCCCTAAAACTTCCATTCAAGTTAGCTATGAAAGCACATTATGCCACTGAACACCAGATGTGGTAGATTTTTACAGTTTTGTGAATAGATTTGCCATTTTTGTTTGGGATGCTGAGTCAGGAAATTGACATTCTACTGTTGTGCTTTTAAAAGTATTTGCTGTGACTTCATTTATTTTCCCCTCTGACAGTTGAAGCAAAAAGGTGGATTAGCTTTCTTGATTCCAATTATCTTTCCTATAGTATATTGCTGATATGCTCTTGTGTCAGAGAAGTTATGCAAAAAAGAAGAAAATGTCACCTGGCAAATGTGACAGTGTTTGAGAGAAAGTGTGAAAGGCATTTCATGTCATTGATACGTCTCCAAGGACTATGTTAAAGGCAAGTAGAGCTCTTTGGAAATATTTGAATTGGATATTTTTTTCAGCCAAACTTACTGAAAGATTACCATGTAAATGTAAGCTTTTGTTTTTGCAAAATATTTCAGTGAGACAGAGGAGTGTTCTACTTGATTTCGTTCTGCATTTTAGATTCAGAATAGAAGGTGTTCTTCATGGTACTTGAAGCCTCCTCTGTTGCTTTTCCAGGTTGTCAAACATTAGGTCATATCTCAGAAAGACCAGATTCTCATTGTTATAGGAGAGAGAGATTTAAGATTGATAGGATGATATTTGGTGGTGAAAACGTGTCTATTTACATGCCATTATGTTTATTTTCTCGGTTTCAACAAAGTGAAAAAGTGCTTCAGTATCTGTGTACTCATTCATAATGTGCTTCTGATTATAAAGAACTGCTCAGAGATTCTGACAATCTGATAAAATTGATTTTAATTTTCCTTTATTTTCATGTTTGTTTCATAATTGACCTCTATTATTTTAAAAAATTTCAACTTTCTTGTTTCTCCTCTTGAATCATACATATATTTTCACCACATCAAGAAAATATAAATAATACTTAAATGTTACCCATATTTTTGAAGTAAGAATATATCCCTCAAAATTTTCTAGATAAAGTGAAGGAACTGCTTGCAGAGGTAGAAGTTAAAAGGAAACTAGATGATTCTTTATACGGCATAGACAGAAAGTGACAGCTGAGTGTTGAATTTAAATTTTTGACCTATGGATTATAACACCATGTCTTTGTGTGACAATTAGGATATAATTGTAAAACAAAACTATGTTTTTAAAAATTGTACTTTAAGCAAGGGCTCTCTAAATATTTACACAAGAGCCTCTAAAGGTGGTATTTCAAAAATGTTCTAGTGGATCATGTCTCCTGTTTGAAAGGACTGCAGATTGCTTGTTAATCTTTTCACTCAACAATAAAAATTTTAAGGACCATATTGAATATATTTTTCCTTCATTTGCAGGAGAATTCTTGTAAATCAAATGTGAGGTGCCAAATCTCATGTAGTTGATTACCAGCATTTCAATGAAAACTCAACAGTCTCAGTGGCAGTTTCTATCTTTTAGTATTTATTTGATCTGTAACAATTAAAAAGGGATGAACCAGCTCCTCTGGCTCTCAATTTTCTTCAACTCAGTAATTGAGCATTGCCAGAATTTTAAAAAATACTCCCCTAATCATTCTCAAGATGTCTCCCTATTAGCCACCCAATCTCCTCAGTCTAATGAGCAATCAACAGAGCACTTACTGGGCCCATTTAGAGACTGTTTAGGAATTTTATTGCTTTAGTTTTAGTGAAAAGAAAAGGGAGATTGTGGTAGATGAATAAAAACAGGAAAACAGAACAAGAAAACCAGTTGTATTTCCTTTAATTTTATAACACATGGAAAAAAATGTAGATAAATAGAGAAAAAAGAAAACTTGTAGGGAAATGAAAAAATATTTGCTAGCAGTAAGTTTTTCTATGTGTTGTAGTCATTTCCCCTAAATATAGCCTTCTCTGTCCTTCACAAACACTCCCCTGGCTTTGAATAACCAGGTTTGATCTGCAAGATGAATTTGGAAAACCCTAGGGACACAGAGGGAAACAGACAGTTATCTACAGGGAGATGGATTACACCTCCAATTTGCAAATGTGTGACTTCTTCCTAGGTCAACTCTTATTCTAATAGGAGTTGCCAGGTCCTTGATTTTTCCTTCAGGAAATCTGCTTGTGTAGAAAATGTGAAAGGAGCAGCATTTGGAGAGCAGATGATGGAGAAAGGTGAATAGGAATATAGTTTGTGTTAGAAATAATACTGATATGTATGTATTGGAGGATGATAGTACGAGGGGTTTCTGCATTCCCCCCCAAAAAATTATTTATTAGAGTTCTTCCTAGGTTCAGAAAGACAGGATAACTTGAAATTTGATGCGACTCAAATTTTATAAGATTTAGCCCAATCACTATACACAAGTTGTATTTCTTTCCTAAAAACTGTCCTTATAAAATTAATATTTGTTTATATAAAGCGAGAATCAGAGGGCCTGCATTCTCTGTGCAGCTCTATCATTTTCTGTGTACTATTTGGACCACAATATGCAACATATTTCAAATACAGCCAGGTCTTTGCATCCATTGGTTTCCATCATATTTAATGAGTCATATTTAATAAGGAGCACAATTCGCTTCAAATTGGTCAATTTCCCTAAAATATAGTGTTTTAGTTCTCAAAGATTATTATCACATTATTTTTCAGGGTTTATAAAAATTAAAATTAAAATAAAATACATTTGGTACCTCACAGACAACAGGTTGTGCATACACAGACTCAAACAACTGCAGATCAAAACTATTCAGCAAAGCAATTGCATGTGAACTAGACATTCTTTATAGACATTTTTCTTGTCATTATTCCCCAAATAATACAGTAACAACAATTTACATAGCATTTTTATTGTACTAGTTATTAGATGAATCTAGAGTTGATTTCAAGTATACAACAGGATGAGTGTTGATTATGGGCAAACACTACATTATTTTATATAAGGGACTACAGCATCATAGTTTGTCCACAGCTTGTCCTCGAACCAATCCTTCTGATGCAAAGGACAATTAGATATATACACATGTATAATATGCTTGTAAACAAATATCACCCACAAATTGCCGTTTGTCTGATTTGTGGAAAGCAGATATATTAGTCGGTTCTTTTGCCACTGAGACACAATACTTGATGCTCACAACTTAAAGGAGCAAAGGTCTATTTGTCTTACAGTTTTAGTGGGTTCAGTCCTTTGTTGGCTGGCTCTATGGCAAAAACTAGCACAGTGAAAAGACACAGCAGAAGTCAGCTGCTCATACCATGTCAGGACGCAGCAACTGAGAAGGAAAGAACACTCCCCAGTGACTCCTTCCCCACCCAGGCCTCACTTCTTTTTTTTTTTTTTTGTACCAGGAATCAAACTCAGGATCTTGTGCTTGTGAGGCAGATGCCATGCCACTGAGCTGAATCCTCAGCCCCAAGCCTCACCTCTTAACAGCAAGCAGGTTCAATAGATTCATCCACTGATAAGTACAGTGCCCCCATTATGCAATCACCTTCCAAATGCCCTACTACTGAATATGTGACATTTTGGGGGAACATTTTAGATTTAAACCATAAAAGGGGTGAAGGAGAGTCTGTGAATCGGGTAAACTATTAACACATCCAAGAATAATCAGGAATGATTCACTCTATACCAGGGGAAAACATTCCAAATCTCAAATAAAGAGAAAAAATAGCATGAGCCTGAGGAAACTGAGGGAAAGGATGAAAGGGCCTTCTTTTGCTTTAGCCAATTCATGAGTAATTTACCTGTGAGCCAGGAGTTTTGAAAAAACAAACTTGGTAGCACACTTCTGAGAATAGTTGGCAACTACAAGCTGAGAGGACTAAAAGCTCATCACCCAGCTACAGTATATCCCTAAAAAAGGAAAACAATGGATACATTCTTCTTTTTCCTTGTCTCAGCGTTCTAAGTCCAGAACACACAGCTATGAAGAGACAGACAAAGAACTTGTCATGCAGTTCACTGGTGGAGCACTTGCCTGGCATGCATGAGTCCCTGGGTTTGGCACCGTAAAACAACTTCCCAAAGGAATCATTTCAAACTAATTGGTAGAGTAAAGAAGTAGACTTAGTTTGGCAATCAGGTTTTCTCTGAGATGGAAACTTTGAAATAAGATTTGAATATTGAGATGGTGCCAAGCATGGAAAATGTAGGGTCTGATACCTTTTAATATTAACTAGCATAATTGGCCCATAATTATCAAAACCATCTCCAAACCTGTAGCGGTTCAAAATGATATACTACTAAAGCATTTCTGAGAGCTCTGCTAAAAATCCTGCATTAAATGTAATGCACTGTATCCCCCAGGCATTCTTTGAAATGTTTATAAAATCCCTGTAGTCAACCCTTATACTCAGACATGTCTCTTCCTAAAGATAATTACCTTTCCCTTTGGTCTTTCAGCATTAATTATTGTTCCTTTCAAACTCTCCTGGTATTCTCAGTGTTTAGAGAGAGTAATAATTTGAAAAAAAATTTTTTTGACTATGTAAGATGTTTGTTTTAAGAGAAAGAGTATACTAAATGGTAGAAGCAAGTGTTTTATTGTTTAATTCAAGTCTATTTTATGGTATTTTGTGTTAGCTTTAAAATACAGAGCCATATCTTGTTTGGTAACTGAAATGAAAATTTTGTACTTTCAGACCACCTACTTACTAAATAATTCCCTTATAACAATAGCATTAATTTCTCAAGCTTACTCTTATGTATAAGCAGGGTAAGTATTCAACAATAACTTGTGAAGGTGTAATTTCAGGAACAAGAGTCCAAAATTCCAATTTATTAAGATTGACAATTCCTACATTCTCACAATTTGTATCTCATCATTCTTTAACTGATCTCATCTGGATGAGACTGTAACCAGTCATTTATGCTTCGGTGCAAATGAATCCTACTCCTATTCTGGGATCTGGTCTTGATGAGGAAAGAATGAAGGGAGTAAAAGGACACTATTTGTGTCAGAAACTGAAATGAAATAGGATTTACAAAGCCTGCGAGTTGGTGATCCTGGAAGAGAAAACCTGTGCACAACAGGAAAACTGTATTGTCAAAATAAACATACATTCTCACTGTTTTCCATGCAGCTATGTCTCTCCAAAAATAAAGAGTTGACATAGAAAATAATTAATATCGCTGGTGTATCATTCTACTTACTCAGAAGATTTGATGGAATTTCTTGAACAAATAGCAGTTATTCTGTGAGAACTGTGAGAGATATGAGTAAAAGATTTTTCTTGTCCTTAAGGGGCTTATAACCTAGCAGTGGCACAGAACCTATGGCTCATGTACCACAGATGGGTGTTTGTATTACTGAAAGCTCTAAAAGGTTCACCATCACTGAATTCTGGAAGGGGGGGGCGTCAGAAAACTGGTGTTGGGGGACAATATCCTATGGGTCTGCAGTGTTTCTTGTGAGCAGATATGTTGACTTCCTTTGTTTCGGGCTATCTTTTAAAGGATGTTTATATACTGAATGAATACAGCAAGGAGAGCTGTTTCTGGATCAAAGGATTAGGTCAGTTTGCTATTCAGTATAATACTTTCTCTGCTATTGTTTAGATATGGTTAGAATATGTTCCCTCAGGGGTTCATGTGTGGGATGCTTTGTCCCCAGTGTGGCTCAGCCTGGTGGAACTATAAAGAGGTGGGGTCCAGTGGGAGATGATTACGTCATCGAGGCATCACTCTTAGAAGAGATTAATACTGGTCTTGTGGAGTGCATTAGTTCTTGTATGAGTGAGTTGTTATAAAGAGAGGCCACCCCCTTGGACTTGTTCCCTTCTGCACATGGCTGCTTTCTTTCTCATTTCTTTGCCAGGTTGTCATGTAGCCAAGAAAGGCCTAACTACAGGCCCAAAAGATCCAGCTGTCAGATCTTGAACTTCCAGGCTCCAGAACCATGAGCTAAATAAACCACTTTTTAATATCTTGCCCATTCTCAGGTATTTTGTTATAGTAATAGGAAGTAGACCAACACAGTCTCCCTCTGGGGCAAAATTCAAGCATGTTTTTTGTCCATTGTAAAGGATTTGGGTACCCTGAGCTCAAGATTCCTCTCAATGTTAGAACCTACTGCTTAGTTAATAGGCATCACTTGGTCTTCTTTGTGTTATCTTTAGGGAACTAAAATTACAAGAACTGCTATAAATGCTGACGGTCTGACTACTGGTATATTTTTGTGTAAAGTCCTTTGTCTCTGAAGTAGTAGTTTTGTATCTTCTGCCAGCATTCAGGAATCTGATAGACAAACATGTTAGCTTACATTCAGACAAAATCTCAGATTCTTCATAATTCTTTATAACCAACATGGTACCCATTTTTTATTTTCAACCCTGTATATAATGAATGATAAAAGGGACAGGACATTAATAGAAATAGAAACAAATTCCCATGAATATATATCTGATGAACAAATAATTTTCTTGAGGAATATGTGAGAAAAATTAGAATTTCAATGAACCATTAAAGGAAGGGTAAGACTTCAACAGGAATGTCAGGGAGGGGTATTCCAGTAGTGTGGATAGTTTGAGTAAAGCAAACATTTTTGGAAGTTAAAGACAGGCTACACTGGCTTAGAGAAATAAGCATAGAAAAGGGAGACATAGGCATAGAAAGATGTATCACTTAACTTTGGGGAGATTTGCAATGCAATATGATTTTTTTCATTAAAATCATGGAAGATGTGTTTTAGGAAAAAGTTTCATATCTAAGTACATTGTAGTGAAGAATTTTCTTTAATGCTGGAAAAACATAACACTTAAATAATTTCTATTCTTCAAAAATTAGGGTTGGCATAAGCTTAAAGTTTCTAGACAAAAGTGGCATTGTTTTCTTCTTTATTTTTTTTAAAGAAGGGGCATATATGCACTGTATCATACACCACCAACTTGAATGTAAGATAGTTGCTATCTTTGGAACCATATGAATTCCAGGTATGTGCTTTTGGTCTGTGTAATCCATGTCTCTGAAGATGGTAAATATCCCTTTGGGCAGAGAATCATAACTTTGCTTTCTGAGCAGAGTTTCAGACCACTGAGACTTTTTAAAGGGGATATTCCAATTGCTTTGCACAGTAAGCCTCATCCTTGCACTGAAAAAGAAATCTAGCTAAATATGCACATAATTCCCAGAAATACAGTCTGAAGAATGTAGCCTTATTCTCTTGAAAGACCTCAGTAAATGTCAATGCTTTTAAAAGTACACTCCAATGCCACATCAAGGACCATGCTTGGCAGAAACAGCTCCTTCACAATCTGAGGGAAAGTCAAAAATAAAATGTAGGAATACAGCATTTAAGATATCTTTGAAGTTGATTTTTGATAGGATTGATGTTAAAAAGTTCTAGCATTAGTTTTATCTACCACAATAGCACAATATAAAAGCATAAAGGTCACTTCTTAAATATTCTTTCATTATGTTGCTTTCCAGAAGTGTAAATATGACTGAATGTCTTGAAGCTGCCTAACAGTGGTTTTATCATAAATTTGGACTGATAAATGACTTTCAGACAGTCCTAAGCATCTCACAATGGGCTCTAATAATATTGAGGAGAAATTTTATGATGAATACAGATCACCCCTAAAACCCATAATACATCATGCTGAATAATATCACAATAAGAATGGGAAAGAAAATGAAATTTTAAATAGGCATATGTTTTTATGTCCTTTGACCAGAATTTGAATTCTTTCTACCCACTCCCTTAATCTAACAAGAAATATTATGATGAAAAATAAAAAACCTTTAATTTTTCCTAGAAAATTTTATTTGAAAATAACCTCAAAATATCTATTATAAACTACTAAAATAATTTTTCCTTGGATCTAGAATAATAATGCTTTACATATGCTTCTTTTGGAAAATATTTTTACAAGTATTTTTATGAGAACTTTATAATCACTCTAAGTAATACATATGTTCATTTAATAGAGAAAGGAACCAGGGTATTAAAATGATACATTGGATAGCTCACAGGTTAAGTAATTCTAAAACCAGGAGTAGAAACTCTGGTTATTTGAAAACTATAATATGCCTTACCTAAGATTTACCAAAATGAATTTTTGGGGCTACTGTTCTAGTTAATATTGCTCTATACAAACAATTCCTAAATTACAGTTTCTTTATTTTGTTCATGATTTTGTGAGTCAAGGGGCTGGGAAGGGCTTGACTGGGAAGGGCTCACTGGGGTCTCTCATGTAGTTGCAGTCTGGATGTCAGCTGGAGCGATCATCATCCAGCGGCTCCTCTAGCCTGGGTGTCCTAGAGCATCACTCTTGGCTACATGGGAGACCAGCTGTTGGCTGAGAGCTCAGCTAGGTGCTCTCTGGGGCTGCTAAAAGTGGCCTTTTTAGTGTGGTGTCTCAGACTAGTGGGGCTTCTTAGATGATGTCCAGCTAGACTGAAAGAGATTGTATCAAGAGTGGGGCAGGAGGGCATAACCTTTTGTGATCTAGTTTGGAAAGTCACACAGTACTGCTTTGATTATACTCTGCTAAAGCAGCCCCATGTTCTTTTTGATGTTTGGGATGTCAAACAATTTCCAGCTTCTCATTTTTTAAACACTGTGGTGGCCAAAGTCACTTGTCTCCTCTGATTTCATTTCAACCAAATATGACATTTATTAATATCTGAACTAAGTTGAATTTTTGTAATAAAACTCAACTCTAAGCCATTTTGTTCCTTTGAAGGTAAGATAAATGTTATGATTCTACCAAGCAATTTTAAGATGAGCGATCTGCTTAATTCAATTTTATGTTCAAATAAAACAGTTTTGATTAAGAAAATGCCATTATAAAATCAGTCATGTCCACATAGAACAGAAAAAAAGCAGTGATTTCAAAAGGAAGAGAAAATAGAATCACTTCTTTTAGTAAAGAACCTCAGCTTACTTTCCATGAAGGAAACTTGAATTCTGTGCAAGTGACAAAAAACCAAAAATGGAGTAATCTACTATGATACATTTAATTTTTTTTCTTCATGGCAGTTCGGTATCTCTTTACAAAATGGAGTAGATAAAAAGTCACTCACCTAGTTGAATTGAAAGCATTTCCTCTACCTAATGGTACCATGCAGTGAATTATAATACTAGCTATCTCCATATATTCAGTGGCCAGAATGATATGCATAACCATGTCATTCTATGTGTCAATGATTTTTTAATTCATTTGAGCTACTTAAAAACTCTACATGGGAATAATCAGGGCAATTACTTTTAAGGTATGAAATTGGTTTTATGTGATAATTTACATTTGTGTTCTGTGTTCAATCACTTATTTTTTTCCTCTTGAATTCTCTAAATCTAATTAATTAATAAACATAGATATATTCTCTCAGTTCTTCTCATGTTAGGATGGTATTTGCTACATTAATCCTTCAAGAAGGGAATGGAATGATCTGCAGGATATGATTACAAATATGTGCAAATATTCAAGTGAAAGACAACGTACAAAAGTAGAAACAGCTGGGAAATATTTTGACTTTTTAAATGTTGTTCACATATTTTATTTTCAGTTTTATAGAAAACCTGATTGAGTTATCAATGTCTAGCTTTGAGTGAAATGATGATGCAAAGGCCATAGGGGCATAGACAGTATAATGATACAAGCTCCCTCTTTCTAAAGGATTATTATCAGTTTTGCTCTACATTGATTTTGTTGTTGTTAGTGTTGTGTGTATAATCATTTATAAACATGATTGAATATAAAATGGAAAAGTGCATTTAAATGACTCTAAATTTGATTTTTATTAAACAGAAGTCTCAAACCACCAACCTCATGTGCTAAGAAATTCTGTTTATTTGAAAAGTGAACTACACTATTCTCCAAACCCCGTTATAACTGCTTAGTGAGGAATTCAGTCTCAGGCATTATTTTTGTGCCCTTCCATTCCAGGGTCCTCACAGGTCCTTGTGCATGAGGAGACTTGTACAGAGATGACCATCTGATCTGCCTATGCCTCAAATATGCTCATGTTTTGGACCTACACTTTACCCTGATGCTTAGCTTTGTTGCCTCAGAGCCCCTCACAGCTTTTGACAAAGTTAAAAATCCCACAACAAGAGTTCAGTTTCTTTATGCTCAGCATGCAACCCTTCCCTTCTCCAGGTTGTGCTCAAAGGCGCTGGTTTCCCTGCCTTCTTCTTTGACATAATGGCCTCAAAGAGCCCAGGATCCCTGAAAACATGGGCCAGGAGGGAAGGCTGACTATTAACTACTACTGTGTTCCTTCTTCTGCACAAACCTTCCCTGATGCAAGTAGGCAAAAAGGTCCAGCTACCTGCTTGAAAAAGGTAGGGAAAAGCAAAAGTGAGCAGAAATGCAAGTCAATACATTAAAAAATAATGGAGCCAGAATAAATTTCATTTCTTGACCCTGCTGGAAAGCAGATATGAGGTCCCCAAAATATAAAATGACTATTTATGAAATATAAAAAGACCATTTCTTTCCCAACTTTTCTTAGGTTTTACAACTTTAGAATAGACATAATCTCTAAAGGGATCAATCCTCGTTCTTTCAGTGCTACGAATATTCTAGACACATTAATGTCCTTCTTAATTATTGAAGTGGAGATATTTGGGGTAGTGTGTGGGAAGGAAGGAGAGAAGGCATGAGACTCAGCACCAAAACTAAGACAGCCAGAGGGCAGAATAGAAAGAATACAGGTGTGTGTGTTGGGGTATGGGGTAGCAGAGGACAAATGGGAGGGCTACAAATAGTATTGGTTTGGAAGACTATAAGCTTTTGTATCTTTCAACTTATAGCCTCTCTCAGTCTAGACTACTGTAGTTTACCTTTGTGTTTTCCCATATTTTCTACAAGAGTGGTTCCTGCAGGGTTTCTCTATTCCTCTGATCTCTAAACCTGTGACTTTCATTATTAAGTTTCTGTAATGTCATTATCCGGATTACAAATGCCTTTGTGATTTTACATTCTGAACATAGTGATAGAGATTTAATGTCTGAATACATACTCTGTAGTTTCAATATGAAACTTATGATGACATAGAAATATTTTTGTGTCTTTTTTTCTCAGCTTTTAAAATTATTTTCTTTGGGAGTCATTGCAAAAGTATACACCAAATGGCATTATCCCAACTACCTGAATTCTTCTAGCTTGATACTTTTTAAATGGTTTCTAACTGAGTAAATGACACTTATTTCATGTTATAAGCATCAAACTAGAGTCTTTGCTTAGTCTTTCTTAATAGGACATATGTAATCTCTAGGTTATCTCACCTTATTTCATTTGAATTTATCCTCTTACCTTCATGTAGACTGCCAACAGCTTAGTGGAAATCTCCGTCAGCTCTTATTTGGATGATTAGCATAGCTTCACTGCTTCCCCTAATCTTGCTTCCTGGTGCATCTTCCTCATTGGCAGCAGATTTACATTACTGGAATGCATATTAGATCAGGTCATTTCTTACTCCAAAATTTTCAGTGGCATTTTACTGCCTATGGAGTAGTCTGCCCTCATTTAAGTGAAGTACAAGGACTTCAATAATATCACAGTTATCAATATACCATGTCACTTATTACACTGTTTGCAAGTCCTGGTTTAACTGTCTTTTCTTCTCCACTAGACCATGAAGCCATGTCAGTCATATTGTTCACAATACATTACTAGTCAGAGTGAACTGGTGATGTGAACAAATGGAGGAAACCAGCCTTGTAGGAATGCCTATCTGGAGGGGATGAACAGAGATTAAAGACAAGACACAGAGATAATTGTGAAAGAGGGACCGGGGGCTCTTGCCTCTGGTGGACAGAGGACTCCGAGCATCTGGCTCACCTGCTTTTATTCAATTTAGACAAGGGGCCAAGCAATCAGGGTAATGGAAAATCCATCTGTTTCTTGTTATTTACAAAGTGGCCCCGGTAAATATTTCTCTGAACTAGATCTCGGCTGTTAACTTCTTCTCTGGAACTTGCAACATCAACATACCAGCATGTCAGGACATTGCCGAAGGAGGATCAGCTTGCTGTTTCTTCCTTTGTGTCCACAGGGAAGGTTAAGCAAGCCTCGATCCTTATGTGTAGTTTTGCACAAACAAATATTTGTGGAAGTGAAAAAATAAGTGAGGTAATTTTAAAATATACTTCTAAAAGTCGCCTTTTAAGCCATTAAGATGACAAAAATAAACTAGTTTGAACTATCAACGTTGAATTTTGATATGAGTTGTGATGAGTTTATTAATGATTTAAAGTGAGCAGTGAGTTATGAGTGCTAATTTTTTGAACCAAAGTAGCTAGATTCAAGTCTTGCTTCTACCACTTTCCTTGAAAAAGTTATTTCCTCTCTATAGGCTTCAGTTTCCTCACTGGAAAATGGCAGTAATAAAATATCTGCTTCACAGGGTTATTGTGAGGATTAAGTGTTAACATATTAAAAATATTTATAATGGGAAATAATGAGTGCTATGAAAGAATTAACTATTATTATCATATAAATATGATAGTTATTAATGATTGAAGGTAGCTAGGGAGAAGCCCTAAGTTTTGAAATTGCTATTATATATCTGTGTCTATGTGGCAAGTTTTTAATATTTAAATGTATACCTTGCAAATATTCCATTATTCCATTTGAAAGAATAAATAGAAACAGTAGTTTCTATGCAAGTCTATATTAATGCATGATTAAGATAATCAGAATAGTAGCATTATTTGTAATATCTTCATTAGCTTTAGTCAACGTGATAGCAATATATCTAGAGAAATAAATACACTTCTTGCCTATGTTTAAATTCACATGAAATAGTAAGGCAGCAAGCAACTATCTAAGCATTTGATAATGAGTGACAAGAAAAACAATTAGGGGAAAAAAAATTTCTCTCTAAATCCAGTCTTCTAGGCAAACTGCCTGGAAGACACTATTTCCTCTTGAACCTGAGCCTTCATCTGGAAGGCTCAGCATATATCTGGAAGCCTGTCTTATTGCAAGAGCAATGTAGTCAGAGATTTTCACAAAAGCCCTCCTTTGTTAGAAAGTCAGTCATAGTAGATGGTATGAAAAAGGAAGTAAGATCATTAAAAGAAAAAATAATAAAAGAGGGAAACAAGGACTTTGTCCTAAGTTAATGCATCATAGGCAAAATAGAGTACTGCTTTTGTATTTAGTTGAAATAAAAAACATTTAATAGAATTAATGAACTAATACAAATGACATTTTGAAGTCCCACTTGACAATGAAATTACAATTTTCCACTAACACACATGATAAAATATGTTACTCAGTATACAAAATAGAGTATCATTCATTGTTCAAGTTTTACAAGTAGATCTTGAGTTGTAGAATAAAAATAAGATATGTCTTCTAAAATTACTGAATCTTTACATTCAGTTCTCCAGGAATATATAGTATAATCTTTTATTTTAATTTTGCCAAATTTCAAAATTTATTATGAGAAGAAAAGTGAAACAAAAGATGTATTAAACAAGATCTTGGGGAATTGTTTTTTATTTCTTTAGAATCATCTCTTCTTAAATTTCTTGGTTGTCCATATCTAGGCAGTTATATATAGTAGTCAGTTAATCTGTGAGAGTTAATATGCAAGAGTAGTGCAGGTAGGTAGAGATGAGAATATGCTTTTCAATTTGTTTCTCTTTTCCTCCAATCCCTTATTAGTTCATGGCTGTATCTTTGCAAATGTTTCTGTCTTCCCCTGTGCACACTGTTTATGAACTAATCTTCATAAAACACATCTTCTCTATTAAAACTATTCAATATTCTTCTGTAAGGTTAGATCTAGTTCCTTAAATAACTGAATCTCATTCCAACACTTTAGTTTCATATTCAGTACCCTACATCTTTTAATCCTTCCATTGTACAACCCCATGCATCACTGTCCCCTAAGATATGTCCTCCATCTACTCAGAATTCCTTCTAATCTGCTGCATGTGGGTCAATGTAAACCCCGTGTGTGTCTTTGATTCAGTGATCTCCCCTCCTAGAACAATTACCTTACCAATTCAGAGTTCATACTTCCCTTGGGTATCATTAATATGTTAGTCATTACATGAAGATTATTAGAAAAATTCTGGTTCATATCAGTGTCTTCTTTTACTGAGTTTCTACAGTATTACTGATAACATATTGTGTTAATATTAAGTAATTCTTTACATTGGATTCTAGTTGATTAAATAAAATATCCTACATTATGAAATTTATATACCTTTCAGGCTTTATTTAGGCACAGTGAAAAGATGATTAGTTCAAATGTCTAATGAATTTAGATATCTTCAAGGCCAATCTAGACCTTTTAGAATAAATCAAATAGATCAGAAAAGTGGCTTGAGACTAAGGGAGAAACAACAAAAATGCACACCCTAATATTTATTTACTTGGGCTTCATCAACTCTCTGAGGTAGCTCCTTGTGGGGTAGCTTTGGTGTAATTTTATTCCTCTAAGGCTTTCTGCTGCCCCTTCCCCACTCTTCCTTCCCATTTTCCAGAATAATCAATGTACATCAAAGGTACTCCCACTCGGATAATGATTAATTAATTAATTATTGTGGTATAAAACTAAGAGTTATGTTTTCTATGATCTATGATCTCAAATTTAGGAACATATGAATATTTTTATTACAAGATTTTATATATTTATTTCAGAATGACATTGCATACCTCTCATCTGAGATAGATTGATGAGAGAATCAGACAGCAGAACATGCAAAACTCACAGTATCAAGAGAAATGAAATAGTAATGGTTACCTCCTAATGGCAAGGAAAAAAACCAGGTTTTTAAAAGTATAAATTACCTTTCCAGATGCCCCATGTTCTTAAAGGAGTATAATTCTCTATGGAACATGAGTCACTTAAAATATGTAACAGCATGCTATTCAAAATTAGCTGTAAATGAGTATGTGCTAGCAAATTGAGTGATACCATTTTTTAAAGCTGTTCACACAAATAATAAATACTACTGATGAGAAAAAAAGCATAAATTACCTTCTAGCTAATGCTTCTGCATTCATTTGGAAAAAATTCTGAAACACAATTATATATATATATAACAAAAGGGATTATAGAATTATGAATGATTAAAAGTATGATGACTTTGAAATATGAATGATGTGATTTCTCTACAAGATACAAATTTATCATTAAATTTTAATTAACACTAAAATCAGATACAAGAAAACATCATTTCACTAAAAATATACTTGTGGCAAAGAGAAAGTCAATTTACCCTGGAGAGGCTAATGCTCCATTTTTGTTAATAGATTGAAAAATTAAATCCAAGATCTTTTGAGTAGTGTTTCTTCAGGTACTGTTTAATAAATTAAACCAAAATAAATGCAACAGAAGTTTTAATATGTGGATTATTCAAGAAATCTGGGAGTACTCAAGAAATTTATGTGCTTACTATGCTAATTAAGGAAAGAGTTTATGTCTAAACAAGATTAAATTTGGCTCCCCCTAAAATCAATTAAAATACAAAAATAATTTTTGAATTAAAAACTCTCAAAAGCTAATTTTTTAAAATGTGAGATTGACATTTAGATGCTTACTTTAATGAGGAAATTTTTAGACAATGTAAGGAAAATATGATGAACTGCACTGTGGTGGGAAACAAGTTAAATCAGCTTGTGTAAGTTCTCCCAAACAAATACTAAAGACCCTCAAAATTCAAGGAAGAACAAGATATATGGCATCAAATGAAAACCTAGATGTAATTTGAATGTCACATTCTTGAAAGATGAAAGAGAATATAAAGCATGCAGATCAAAAAGTCTATGGGGAAAAAAAGAGGAGGAGAATAGCACTGTACAGGGAAAAGTAGAAGCCATCAATTTTATTATGTAAAGTCCAGACTTTGTACTAGTCCAGATAATATTTTATAAAATATTATGGAATATATTACAGAAATTTGACAGGGTTAAAGTACTTTAAAGTATTGGTGGTGATAGGGAGAAATGCAAACTTTAAATGTAAGAATTACTGTAACGTATGACTATCCACATTATATTGGCAAAATCCCTCCCTTGAGTCAAAAAAATTTAAGGAAAGATAAAGAGCTACAGTGAACAGAAGTCCTCACTAGAAGTACCTGCAGATTAAGCTGCAATATAATAAGAATCAATGTTTTCTTGGAGAGTGAACACTTCATAAAAATCTATCACTTGGTTACTCAACTTTAGAAAACAAGCTATGACAAAATACAGCTATTGTAAAGCAGAGTCAATAATCAGTGGGAAATCTGTACACTATTTGAAAACACCCTAGAGCAAAACTAGGAAAAATGTATAGTATGAATCAAAAAGCATGTGTAATTCATGGTCTTTATCACCCTCAATCCCCATCTTTCTTTCTTTCTCTGACTCTTTTTTCCCCACCAATTATTGATCCCATTTCCCCCAATTTCCTACACATAGACACACACAGATAGCACGGTTAACTGACAAGTAATAGGCTAGTCTTTTCAAAATATATCTTTTTAAAGATCTTAAATTTTTCCAAATGAGAACAAATATCTTATATATTGTGGAAAGTTAGGGATGATCTATAAATCCAGAGAATTATTAGAGAAATAGTTCAAGGAATATTATTGTTATTCAAATCTGCCAAGATGAACCTATTGTAGTTCTTTTTATTCCTATCTAATGAATCCCCTGTTATACCTTCATTCCTTGTTATACTTGAAGACATTCAGTAACTTTCCCAGAGCCCATGATTAAGAATTTTTTGTTTGTTTGTTTGTTTGGTTTTTGTACCAGGATTGAACTCGGGACCTTGCGCTTGCGAGACAGGCGGCAGAACCACTGAGCTAAATCCCTAGCCCAAGAGTTGGGTCTTAATACATATCTGTCTGCAATTTTTTCACCACAGCTCACTTTTCCACCAGCAGAGCTCATTGCTTCTTACCTGCATAATTGGAGAAACATTCCTACTTTTAGTTTCATCTTCTTTCAAAACATCCCTTACAGTATTTCCAAAATGATTTTTCCAACCAAACCTTTCCTATCCGAAACAATGTGCGAAATATTTTTGATCTGTACTTCCAGAAGAACATATTGGATGGGAAAAGATTACAGAGAACATTGACTAAAGAAGTCAGGAGAGGCCGGAGATTTAGCTCAACAATTCCACCGCCTGCCTCACAAGTTCAAGGACCCAAATTCGATCCCTGGTACCAAAAAAAACCAAAAACCAAAACAAACAAACAAAAAAAACAAGTCAGGAGAAAGAAGTAGCAACAATGTGATAATAGACTAACTGAATTAGGACTCCGGAAAGTACAAGCTGAAAAGAAACATGACAAAAGCAAATAATATTAGAAGAAAGAAAAAGGAGTGAACACTGATATATGAAGCAAGTTAGGGAATTACCATGAAGTTGAAAGGGATGATAAGTGGGAGAAATTTTAAGAGTCTAACAGAAAGAGCAGTATAATAGGATGGATATAAAACTTTTAGAAAATTCTGCTCTGTGAAATGGTAAGTATAAAAACTATAAATGACTTTAAAAATGGCTTTAGATAAATTTACAGATAATAGTCTTGTAAAGTATTATTAAGGGAAGTCTCTGGTATTTGAAATATACTTAAATTCTTTTGATGTTAATATCATTGAGGACAGTTATTTTTTCTTTTTTAAAGGACACTATTGTCAGAGATAGACTCATAGATAACCAATCATAGAAAGGTTAAGAATCTCAAGCTATTGGGAAAAAAAGTATAGTTTGATGCCATCTACAACTCTACCATTTACTAACTGGCCAATTGACACGTTCTTTTTAAGCCTGAAGTTCAGTATCTGCAAATGAAGGAAATGATGTATGTTTGAAAAAGATATGTATATATGGGCTTGGCACAGTGCATAGGTCATGGTAAGCACTGAATATTTTTTAGAAATCTACGGATCTTCCCTATAATTTTAAAATAAAGAAGAAAAGAAAGAGAGCAGGAAAAGAGGAGGGAATTGAGGGAGGGGAGAAGAGGGAGGGGAAGAAGGGAAAGGAAAGTTAGGGAAAAAGGTACTTTCTTCCCAACACCTGGAGATTTGATAATTTGGATCAACAACAACAAAAAAATTTAAATCGACTGTGTTAGCTACTTTTGCGTGGCTGGTACAAAATATCCAACATTCATAATTTAAAGGAGGAGAGGTTTATTTTGGCTCATATATTCAGTCCATAGTGCAAAGGAAAAATGTCATGGTGGAAAGGCCTTGACAGAGGATAGCTGCTCATCCTGTGGCAGCCAGAAAACAGGGAGAAAGAGAAGGGGAGGAGCCTGGGACAAGAATACGCTCTTTTAGGTTATGACTCACCTCCAGGCAGGCCCTAGCTCCTAACAGCATATTTAGCTAACTCATCATGGATGAATCCACTGATGAGGGTAGCACCCCCATGATCCAATCACCTAATACACACCTAACAATTTTGGGGGACATTTTAGATCTAAAGTATAACATGAGCAGATTACCAAAACCCATACAAATTCATTAACATGCAAGCACACAGGAATCATACAAAGTTTGAAACTCAAAGAAGGATCAAGTGGTTGAAGCTTAACTAGTCTCTTCATAGGGGAGAAGGAATTGGTGGCTGTAGACAATTTTAGAGGAATAATAGATGAGTTTTAGGAAAGAATAGACCATAGCCTAAAACAACATTCTCATGAGTTCTGGGTGTAGTATTAACTCTAGTCTTCCTTCCTGGGGTGAATCTTCTAGGATGATCTAGGCTGTAGGTAAACTGGGGGCTTCAAGGAAAGTCCTAACCTGTGCCCTAGGAGAGAAACAGGAAAAATGAAGGCAAAGGTCAGAGAGACACTGGTTCTCCTTTAATTGAGGCCATTCAGCATTCCAAAGCTTCACACTTGGGTTATTGTTTTATGAGCCTCAACAGAAAGAGGCAAGGAAGATGGAGAAAGAGTGGGAGGAGGAAAGAATTATTTAAATGAAAATAGGTGAGGATATTTCAAGCAAAAAATTTTGGAAAGGAAGTCAAGGTCACTGAACATTCAAACTGCTCAGTTAACCTGAAAAGAGGATGCGAATAATTAGATTAGTAGAAATGATTGATATAGAAAGTAATCAAATAATCTGACAAGTTAATGTGTCTTTGGTAATCATCTACAAGGAAGAAAAGACAATAGAATTTAAAAATTATGTGTAGATGTAAACATTCTTTTGGCCAGGATAGTCCTGAAGTGGCAATAGGCACTGTCACAGATAAAAGTATAGTGAGCTCAAATTCATACTGCTTAGAAGTTATAGTTCAGTGGTCTCTTAGAAAAATAGAAAAGTTAGAACTGCAATTAGATACAAATGTGGTTCTGGAAAGAAGCATCATGATTGGACTCGTCCACTGTTGTTTTTCTATGTCATAAAATTTTCATGTACTGATAATTTAAATAATGTATCTGAAATAATGATAATAAAAAGGAAAAGTGAAAACAATGCTACTAAAAAAAGACAGATATTATCAAGTCAGTTAAACGTCAGGCTCAACTTTTACTATTTGTCCAAAAGCATCCAGAGAGTTAATTTAGCAAATTTTATTGGAAACTTTAACTGCTCCATGGTCAATAAGGCTATAAAGTTGTTCCCTGTGGCAGGTCTGAAAGACAACTGTGGAATACCAGTAAAGCTTGAGACATTTGTTTCCAGCCATTTCCTTTGCTTGCCTAAAATTCCTTTTTATGTCATCAATCTCTTGACGTACTCAGAAAATCATTATCATCTTCTTCTGACCTGGAGGAATTCTCTCCCCTTTCATACTCTGAAAGTAGTCACTCTTTGGTGTTCTTTCAGACAACTTGGTAACAGCTCAGAACAACAATTTGTAGGAAGAGAGAAAACATTCCCTCTCTCCTCAATTTCTTCTTTAAATTCTACACAGATCATATTTTCCAAAGAGCTTTATCTCTGAGAATAGAGAGTTTTATCAATTAACCTAGAGGACTTGTGCATAGTGGCCCATGAGCTAGATGCTAGGATCTTTTTGACACCAACTCTTTTATTGTGATTAAACATCTGAAACTCTCAGCCTATTTTTTTTTTTTTTTTTTTAAGAAAAGAATTTGCTTGAATGTGAGTAGGTTAGCATTTTTTAAACATAGGTTAACTCTGAAAATATTTTAAGATTTTCATAAGAAAATAATTCATAAACAAGAAACTTTATTTTATAATACTTACTGTTGACCTTTATTTATGGCCTTATTGTTACTAGGAAATTCTGTCACTTACAGAGAGCTATTGTGTAATTTATTACAAGAAGACTCTTTGTTCACCTGATGCCAAGTTGACCTGTCAAGTAAAATTTAAAAGTGAGAAGTGCTATGTGTAAGAAGGAATTCAATAAATTGCAATAGGATTTTCTTTACTTATTGGCAAATGCAAAAAAGTATATTCTTTTACCAGAACTAGTTTGTGTATTAATCAATAATCAATATACCCTATGGGCATAACACAAATTTTGTCATAAAAGTGCAGAAAAGTGAGTGTATGATACCCATGTTTATTCTTTAGACTATTTCTATTGATGAATTTTTAATTTTATGAGTTTTATTATATTAAACAATGAGTACTTAATAGGAAAATATATCAAAAAATATTAAAATTTTAATATTTATTGAGTTTATTAAAAAAGCATCAAAATTTTCAACATCAACTCTTTTTTGTTGTGCAAAGTCTAAAAAAGAACAACAGAAATAAATTTCTATATGAACTACAATGAAAATACCAATAGCATTCTACAAAAAAAAATCATTACTACAATTATCACACCCAAGGCAGTCTTCACACATACACACGTCTCACTTACACTTACAGCACATGTGTTTTACTTTCTTGGCCTTTTTGTATGACATACTTGACATCTCACTGGTCTTGCTCTTTTGTCAGAAGGGTTTTATTATAGTATACATGTGTAGTTAACAGGAACATAAAATGTCAATAAAATGAAGTATTAAATTCTTAATATGTATTGTGTGTTTAGAATAAACATCAACATTTTCATATCAGCTGTGTAGCTAGTTACAAAACCTAAGATAACATCAGAAATAAACTCCTATATGAGCTACAATGAAGACACCAATAGAACTCTACAATAAAACTAATCTTTGCTTCAGTTGTCACACCTAAGGCAGTCTTCACACATGACAACTGCATGTTCCATGAATACATCTTGCTTACACTGACAGCACATGTGCTTCCTGTCCCATGTCACAGGCTGTTCTTGTCACTTCCTTCACCTTGTTTTGTCAGGACTTTCCTACTATATTGTACAATATGCACCTAGCAGAAAATAAGATAGCAATAAAATATCAAATATATAATGAGTGCTTAGAATAGACATCAACATTTTCATATCGGCTGTTTACTTGCTTATAAAACCTAAAAAATAATATCAGAAATAAAAACCTATGTAAACTACAATGTAAATACAAACAAAAGTCTACCACAGAAATAATCTTTGCTTCAACTGTCACACCCAAGGCAGTCTTCACACATGAAATTGCATGTTCCATACACAAGAATCACTTACACTGATAGCATGTATGTTTTGTTTCCTGTCCTTTCCTGTAAGGCATAGTGGACATCTTTTTGGTTTTCCTGTTGTTGTTGTAGTAGGTCTTTGTGATGCTGCACCCGTCTGTTCCTCTGTCAGCTCACCAATGTACTCCACAATCTTTTGTGTGTAGTTTCCTAGGCAGAAACATTTTGTTTTTCCTCTGCTGTAAATGATCTGCTATGAGTGAGTTCCAGGCCCAATCTTCTAAGAAAAATTCTCCATGGTATTTTACACTTGTTATCTTCTTTATAAACTATCAAACTATTTATGCCACACATGTTTGGAATATTTCTGTTTCAAGAGACATCATAGTTGCTGCATAACTCATCAACAACATCCACTCCACCTTTAGTTTTATTTTAGAAAGTTATCGTCTTAGGCTTCCATTTTGTCAAGGTTTCCCTATCAATCTTTCCATCATGGTGCAATGTCGACATCAGCAGCATCAGTTTGTTTTTCCTTGCCATATACGAGGCCAATGTAAATCTTTCTGAAATCCAAAGATTGTACTATATAATTTTCTATTTTGAAATTGCACCATTTCATTTAGAATGTCTGCTTTGTTCCTGCATGCAATTCCTATGCTGGTCAGTTTGTGCTCTGTTAGCAAATATAACATCCATTAGAAACTGGTGAACCAATTGTTGAATATCCCATTCTGATTAGTTTCAGAGATGGGAGCAACAAGTCTGTTCACATCATCATTTGATTTATTAATATATGAATAAGGATCTGGTGACTGAGTTCCAGAATAAATTTCTAAATTGAAAGTACAATAAGTCTTCGCCATCTACAAGGCATAAGTTTTTATGCCATATTTTGAAGGTTTTTTGGCATATACTACCTGAAGCTATAGCGACTATGAAATGTTGTAAGGTGTAATAACATTGGATTGTTATTTGGCGTGCAACAATTTTGTGACATTTTGAATAGTCAAATATGTACTCACGTTGCTGTTTTCTTCATCACCTGAATCAAGGAGATCTGCATTCCCTGTATTTGTATCAGTTAATTCTTGCTCCATTTCACTGTCACAGGAACTTTGGCTCACATGGCCAACATCAAAGTCATTATCATCTTCATCATCCATGCATGAGTAATTAGATGTTTCACTTTTTACCTCCTCCAAAACTTGCAAATTTTTCATGTGCCATTGTACTGAATTGGTCTACTTCTAGCAGAAAAACCAAAGGAAAACCTTTTTTAAAAAACCAAATCCTAAATGAAATTTAGCACAGAAATTTAGCAATGAACATTTCATGGGTAAAAGTTGCTTTGAAGCTCTTGTATATACCTTGCCATTCGTCTGCCAAGTGGGTGAATGAACAGATGGGTTTTTGTTTTCCCCAGGTGCAGCTACTGTGAGTCACACCCACATTCCATTACGGTGAAATACATGCTTTTATAACAGAAGAATGGTGTGGGTATATTTTACCCCTTTGTGATGCTCAAGTAAATATACTCAACATATGTTAGGTGGAACATTATGTGGGTAAAAATCCGAGTTTGACACTTTTGCACATGTGCACACCCCTTGCCTTTCATCATACTAAGGGGGCAAACACAGGATTGCTTCCTGTATCCCACAGCTATTGAGACACACAGCCAGCTACTATTATGCAAAATTACAAATTTATAGTAGAAAAGTATGGCATGGGTAGTTGTAACCCAATGTTGTGTTCAAAAGAATGGAATAAGTCCTCGATAAAACAAATGGCTTCTAGGCAAAGTACTGTGATAAACTAAGAAAACATTTTCAAATGTATCCATTGTTAGTAATTAAGAGAATGACTTAAATGGATATTTATCCCAGGCCAGTCCCTTGATTTTTTTTCTTTAAAAAAAAGAAAACCGAGGTGCACTGGCCCTCAGGAGTCCCAGAAACATTCTCATGTGGTCCATGAAGTCAGGCAATTTCTCTAAAGAATATCCTTTATGAAGCAGAAAATAGTATTTATTTTATTAAATATGTATCCTTGACTACATGTGTTTTTAATATTCTATGAAAAAATAGGAAGTATGCAAATCATACTTTTACTGTATACTGAAGTGCAACATCTTGAGGAAA
The DNA here is from genome assembly GCF_053883595.1 of Heterocephalus glaber. Classification (NCBI taxonomy): domain Eukaryota; kingdom Metazoa; phylum Chordata; class Mammalia; order Rodentia; family Bathyergidae; genus Heterocephalus; species Heterocephalus glaber. The sequence continues at coordinate 11,321,359 of NW_028258308.1, read as the reverse complement.
AACACTCATGTGATTGAGTTGTGAGCTAAAATTAGTCACTGTTTCCATGAAACATCATTTTTATTTGGAAGACCAAGTAACATATAATTAGAATTATACAGAGTTGGATGTTTGGCAGGCATTTTATTGAAAATGACTAAAGTGAGCCTGATACTTCATGAAAAGTGTCAGTATGTATTGTCAAAGGTACAATTTGAATTTTTCTGTAGAAATTAGATTTTGGCACATTTACATTCATGAATGTAAAACCAGATTCCTACTACTTAAAGACTTTTCTATGAGATCTGTTATAATAAGTGTTATTTTTATATTATATAATAAAATCATCAACATTTGTAAGAGATGTATAATCAGTCAATATTTTCCAAATACCCAATATATGATATTACAATATTATGGATGGGTATAATAGACCAGAGTACAAATAGACAGTGGATTTCAAGACACTAACAGAGTCAAACTGGCTCATTGATATGATTTCAGTTTACACTTGTCAACTTTTGGTGTAATATAAAAGAAGAATATACAAAATTGCCTAAAAGGGCAATTAAAATACTCTTTCTAACCACATAGCTGTTTGAGGCTGAATTTCCTTTAGAAACTTCAGTCAAAAGAACACATTGCAACACTGAATTCAAAAGCAGAAAAGAGAAGCCAGCATTCTTAAGCCAACCATTAAGGAAATTGGCAAAATTGTAAAAGGGTATCATTTGTTTTTTGTTTTGAAAATATGATTATTTTCCATGTATTGGGTTTTATAAGTATATATTTCTATAATGCCTCAGATTTAAATTTTAATGTAAGGATCAATATATGTAACACACATAAGCAATATTTTTCTCAATAATTTTTAAGTATGTAAAGGGGTCTTACCACCAAAACATTTAAGAAACTGCTGCACGAAACTGAAGGGGCGAGTAATGAAGCATTATTAGATGGATGCAGGAATGCACCTAACAATAAATGGAAGAAGACTGAATGAGCTGAAATGGAACTTAATACAAAAGTCCAAAGTAAGCCAGGAAAGTTCTGAGGGACCACATGGCAGAGATAAGCAGAAGTAAAAGACCTAGAGATGGTTTTCACAGCAGAGAAATTACAGTGGTATAAGATGACAGTGATCTGACCCAGAGGTTGATACTGGAAAGGAAGATGCAAATATTTGGAATGTCCTCAAGAAAATTATTCTGATTTTGAAAGAAAGGGGTCAGAATTTGCTCTGAGATATACTCTTTGGATGACTGTCACGGGTAGTAGATGATAGGTAGGTAGATAGATAGATAGATAGATAGATAGATAGATAAATAGATAGATATCTTTAAGGGATTGGGAAAAGTTCAGAGTGTTAGAAAGTAAATCATGCGTTGCTCTGAGACAGTGGTTGTTTTTTGCAAAATTCTTTGCAATAACTTAGCCTATTTTTATCTTTGTAATATCTGAAACAGTGTGTGATAGTCACTGAATATACCTTTTTAGGTCTGTGGATTCTCTTGTTTGAGGATGTGTTATACAATATGTATCACCAGGTTCGACATCTGAAAGGACAGGAAAAACCTTCTGCTATGGTCTGAATATTGGCATCCCTCAAAATTCATAGGTTAAAACCCAGTAGAATGTAGAGGTAGGGCCTTTTGTGACTTGATTAATGGGCTTAGTGCTACTATAAAATAAGTTGAAAGGATCTCCTTTGTCCTTGCAACACTTGAGTATGGGACAAAAAGAAGCCCACTTGGAAACAGAACTGGGGCTCTTACCAGCCCCTGAATCTACTGGCACTGTGATCGTAGACTTTCCAACCTTTAGAATAGTGAGCAATATAGTTTTATTGTTCATAAATTATTCAGTCTAAGATGTTATTGCTATACCAGTGGGAGCAGACTGAGAGCCCTGCCATGATTCTCTTAAGTGGAGTTTGAAACCATGAAATAAGGACTCTCTCCTCAACTTGTAGTCTAAGGGCATCAACTCTTGCTTAGGAAAGATCAGAGAATTGAATGTAAAAGCTGAATATTGTAGATCAGAAGACATTTTCAGGAATATGATTTGTTTTTCTGAAAGTTAGGATTGTTACTTAAGGAGGTTTGATATAATGCATTTACAAGGGCTGACTGTAACATGCTGCTCTTCCCTAACCATGCTTCCTGTGAAGGGCTGCTTGAAAATCAAATTGCCACATTACATTTGCATCATATGTTATGCCTGGAGTACTGTCCTTTGAAATAGATTGGTCAGGGTATGTTATGCACAGAAGAGCAATAAGCAACCAGCTTGATATTGCTATTGAATCTTTGCTCTCGTGAAAAGAATGCCAAACTAAGTTATCATACACCACTCTTGAAAAATAAGGGCCTCTTCAGACCAAGTAAAGTATGAAAAAAGAAAAAGAATGCCCCTCTCTTTGAATAAGCATTGCTTTATTCAGCAATAATATTTTCATTCTCTAGGTACAGCTGAAAAATTCTCCAGTAGTCTCAGTTTCAACATTTCCCTGGCTACCCACTTATAACTTGGGTTCCAATCCCTTTTTGCTCTTCATATTGTGCATAGTAGGCATGTGTACAGTCAATGAACATTGAGTGCATGCAAGTTAGCACTCATGACCAGCAGGCAAGGATATGTACTCTACTTTCTGACGGATGAATATGAAAAGTCAGTTCTTAAAAAGTTTACCTATGATATATTTTTAATATCAGGTTTATTCTGTGATGCCATTTGAGGAAAAAATAATTTCAAAGCAGCCTCAGATATATCCATTCCTGAAATCATGTTGGAAATATATAAAGAACAATGATGCCAGTATAGTCCATTACATGATTTTCTGAGAAGAACAATGCTGGAGACACTATCATAATAGTACTTCAAGCTACTAACACTAACTTTGTAATAAATAGGATGTTTAGTTAATTAATCATTGATCTCAAAGTTATGAAATAATAGTATTTATGGTGGAATAAAAAATTTTATGAGATATAAAAAGTTTACCTTTTCAAATTATTTACTATGGGTTTAGATCAACAGAGACTTTTTACACAGTTTAAAAGCAATGTTAATTGAATGTCACTAAGGAAAAATTTTTCTGGAGGGGGTATACTAATAGATTTGACTTGCTAAATACAGGTAAAGGAAGCTTGTGGAATGTTCCTTCAGATTGCTTTTGTTTTTTTAGTGACCTAGCAAATATAATCAGCTGAAAGTCAATAATATAATCAGCTGAAAATAATATAATCAATCTGAAAGTCAGATTGCTTTTGTTTTTTTAGTGACCTAGCAAATATAATCAGCTGAAAGGTGTAAAAGGCTTTTAAAGAGTTGAGGTTCGAGGGGCTGGGGATTTAGCTCAGTGGTTCTGCCACCTACCTTGTAACTGCAAGGACCCGAGTTCGATCCCCAGTACCAAAAAAAAAGGTTTGATGTTTGAGGAGAAAAGATAATGAATATAACATAAAAAATAGAATGGACTAAGAAAATAAATCACGACTACTGAAAGATATTAAGAGCCCACAATTAACAATAATAAATTTAAAGTGAAACCTTGTGTGATTTTTTTTCAAGTTAGATTCACAGACCCTGACGCATAATAGATTGATTTAACCAGGCTGTGGTTTAGCAATGAAGAATGGTGAATTTAAGTTCCATTACCCATAATCTATTTTATTTACCTACTCTACATGGATATCTGGGAGTATCCACCTCATCCATATAGGTGGTTGACTCCAATACCACCAATACAGCATCCTTTCCCACACTAGGCTGGGTTTGGTTTGTATTATGGAGAACTAGCAGCATGTAGAATATAAGTCAGCAAAGAATGGTCACCTATCTTGGAGATTATTATTAGCTTTATATCTTTCTAGCCACATAGCTAAAAGGAATACAAGAAAAACTTACTTTTTCACATTCTATATATGCATAAAATATAAGTCTAATTATAATAGATAATGTATAGAGACTAGATATGTACTGTCAAAATCATATCTTGCATAAGTAATTGGTTCTGGAAGTCCTTAGAAGACTCTCACTTACAGATACACATACACTTATAGTTTTGTGTTTATATTTATATATTAATGTAACAGGGGACACAAGGAAAGACCTGCAAAACATTCACACCTCAGAATTCTTAAGATGTAATTTTTTAATTATACATAATTATTTAATTTATATATAGAATATCTACCTATCTATCTTCTTTAGGTAATATATGAAGTCTGGAAGACAAAAAGCAAATGAAACTTTATGTAAGTAGTACACTCCAGTTGATGAAATTCTTTCTCACAAGGGTAATGTTTAGATATTCTGATTCTGTTATGTATGTACATAGGATTGAACAGTTAATTAAATTAATAGCCGATAATTGAAGTCATGTTTCTCACTCTTGAAATAAGGATTTGCAAGGAGGAAAGCTAGAAGGATCGATGTGGTAATGGATTATAGGAGGGGGCACGAAAATAAACACTATTTTAGTTTAATATAGACACAGAAACAAATACAGAATTATTAATATATATGTGTGTATAATGCATACATATAGAATTAACAAACAAGCTAAACTCCCTTTCACAAATATGAACAAAATATAAATAAATTTTGAAATAGTCTGTGATTTCTTGTGATAAGATACTTTTCATTTGAAGGGAGTTAACTGGATAGCAAAACAGATATTAATGTATTAAATAACATATATTTGTTAACATTTTTGGGAGAAAAGTAATTTTAATCTACTCATTACTTTATTTGCTCACTTTTTGTTTCTTAGAACAATATTCTATACATAAGTATCATTAGTAAGAAACCCAAATATCATAAAATAATTATGATGAAAGAATGTAACTCAATCTGTTTCTTCAGATGACTGTAAGTAAGCCAGTATGCAATCAGTTTCTGATTTTTCATGGTGTTTGTATATACATGATACAAAGTTATGTTATTTGTATAATGATGTAGAGTAAAATGTCATTTTGATATTTTTGTGAGAAAAGAAAAGGGAAGGATCTACTCATCTCAACTACAAGTGCTTTGTTTTTACTTAGTTGAAAGATATGTTCTTTTCTTTAAATATTTCACTTGAAACATTTCAGATTTTCAGCTAATGGGAATGTCTCAGCTATTCTGCTGCTATAATAAATCACTTAAATTTTCAGGTTATATTTTATAGCTCCAATCTCTTGAATATTTATTGCAAAGTACCAGTTACAATGATTTTTATTTTATAATTAATGAAATCTGGAAAAATAATTCTAATTGGTAAGGTAAGATTGCAATATATTCTGAAAATTTTGTCTGTATCCTTGATATCATTCTCTTGTTCATAAACACACTGTAGTTAGAAAGATCAGAAGAAATGTGTTTACTAAGGTTGAGTCATAAAGACTTTAATGGTAAGGAGAGCCACCATTAATAACATACTGTCTGGATCATATTTTGTGTCCTTGGGCCAGGGATTTAGCTCAGTGGTTTCGCTGCCTGCTGTGCAAGCACAAGGACCCAAGTTCTATCCCCAGTACCAAAAACAAAAACACATTATATTATGTGTGCTTTTCTTTCCAAAGAAAACCATCATTTGGGGGGCATTTTTCCACAATTTAAAAATATATTTTTTTACTCTTAAACTATTACTTCTTTTATAAGATAATTAAGCCTAATTTTGAATCTCTCATAGAAAATTCTGATGACAGTAATCAATAATTATATCAGTTTTAAACTTATTTTGATATTATTTTTTATTCTTTAGTCTAAATATGTTATCTTCTTGAACTTTATATCAATTCATTGTTCATTCTTTAAAGGAAGAAGTTTGCTTTCTAGTTATCTGGACTATAATTTGGTTTTCCTCTTTTTTTCCTTCAAATTTTCTCATTTTTATATTGCACTCAAGAATCCAAAGCAGTTGAATTATCCTTGACTTGAATTTACTATTTCCTCCCCTGCCTTTTTCTGTTATCCAATCCTGAACATCTCTAATACATGGACTTAGTCAAATCTTTCCTATGCTCAGAATCTTATTTATACCTTAATCATTTTCAATATCCATTCTTAACTTCACCTCATTTATAGCCTTCTTAAATACTTAATCTCCAAGTTTCAGGTACCACTGCTCCCAGTGCAGAGGAGAAGGCTTCTGGGCCGCCGTACCATCACTCTCAGTGCAGAGGAGGTAAACTGTGCAGGGGCCAGCAGCACACACACACACACACACACACACACACACACACACACACAAACACACACCATGGAAATGAGAAGACACATAAACAAGTCTCAAAACCAGACTTCCAAATCACCTACAGCAACCCCAAAGGGAAACAAGATGGAACACTCTGATACTCAACCACCTGGACTCCCTAATTGACAACAAAAAATGATCTGGAAAAAATGAAATCAGAATTAATTTCTCAGATAACAGCAGAGATTGTGCTCATAGTGCAAGACATGATTCATAAATCTAGAGAGGAACTGAAGAACATGATGGAATCCCAATATAGGAATCAAATGGAACCCATAAAACAGATGCAAACAGATTTCCAGATGATTAAAAACTCCGTTGAAAGTGTACACAATAGAATGAGCCATTGTGAGTATAGAATTTCAAATAAAGCAGATAAGATTGAAATTAGTGACCAGGAAAATAAAAATTACTTTAAAATTGTAAGGGACCATGAGAAATCAAACCAACAGCTGCTAGACAATCAAAGAAGAATAACATAAGACTGATTGGAGTCAATGAAGAAAGAAGAGAGAGTGCAGATGACATAAAAAAATTTAAAAAATTATTCACAGAAGTAATGGCAGAAAACTTCCCAAGCAGGGGAAAAGAACTTGACATAGAGATAAGTGAGGCATATAGGACTCCAAATAGCCTTGATCAAAAAAATATCTACACGAAGGCATAATACTGTTAAGATTCCAGAAAAACAACAGAAGAACAAAGTCCTACAGGCAGTTAGAGAAAAGAAACAAATCACATATAAAAGAAAGCCTATCAGAATCACAGGAGACTTCCCAACACAAACCCTCAAGGCAAGAAGACCTTGGAGTGATGTATGCCAAGCCCTAAAGGAAAATAGCCTCCAACCCAGATTGATGTACCCTGCAAAATTATCTTTCAAATTTGATGGAGAAATAAGATACTTTCATGAGAAAGAGCACCTTAGGAACTTCATGAATATCGAACCAGTACTCCAAAAATTTTTAGAAAATATCCTAGGAAAAGACAACAAGGATCACAACCCCAGGAAGCACAGCAGAATGAATCTGTTGGGTGCAACAAGAAATTAAATGCAAATCGGGGAGAATCCAAAAAAAAAAAAGAAAAAGTCGTGACAATGATAAATCAATACATATCAATTGTAACCATCAATGTTAATGGTCTCAATTCACCAATCAAAAGAAATAGACAAGCAGAATGGGTCAAGAAGCAAGATCCTACAATATGCTGCATACAAGAAACACACTTAATTCAAAAAGAAACTCATAGGCTGAAAGTGACAGGAACCCGAAAAAAAGCAGGAGGAGCTATCCTCTTTGAAGATCAAGTGGATTTCAAACCAACACTGACTGAGAGAGACAAGGAAGGACACTACATCCTTGTAGAGGGAACAATCCAACAGGACGAGGTGACAATCATAAATATATATGCACCAAATGCTAGTGCATCCAACTATATAAAACAAATACTAACAGACATGAAAAGTCAAATAAGCACTGATACAATAGTAGTGGGGGACCTCAATACTCCACTGTCACAAATAGATCAACTAGACAAAAAATAAGTAATGAAATACTAGAACTCAATCAAACTCTTGTACAAATGAACTTAACAGATGTTAACAGAGTGTTCCACCCCACAAAATCAGAATATACATTCTTTTCAGCTGTACATGGGTCATTCTCAAAAATAGACCACATACTCACACATAGAACATGTTTAACTAAGTGGAAAGGAATTGAAGTTATCCCCTGTATATTATCAGACAATGAAATTGGAGATCAATAGCAAAAGAAACCACAAAAATTTCATAAATACATGAAAATTCAGCAACACACTTCTGAATAAATAATGGATCACAGAGGAAATTACAGAAGAAATCAGACAGTTCCTACAATTAAATGGCAATGCCAATACAACATATTGGAATCTATGGGACACAAAGAAGGCAGTCTTAATGAGGTAAATTCATAGCAGTGAATACTCATATTAGGAAAGCAGAGCAAGCCCAACCTGATGCTGAACCTCAAGCTTCTAGAAAAAGAGCAGGACAAACCCAAAGCTCATACAAGGGAGGAAATTGTAAAGATCAGAACAGAAATCAATGTAATGGAGACTAAGAGAACAATACAAAAAAATCAATGAAGCCAAGAGTTGCTTCTTTGAAAGAATAAACAAAATTGATGAACTTTTAGCCAAACTTACCAGAAAAAAGGAAAGAAAAGGCCCAAATCCATGCAATTAAGAATGAAAAGGGTGAAATTACAACAGACCCAGCAGAAATCCAGAGGATCATCAATACCTACTTCCAAAACCTGTACGCCAATAAGAGGGAAAACACAGGAGAAATTGACAGATTCCTAGATATGTATGAATTACCAAAGTTGAACAAAGAAGACCTAAAAATTCTAAACAACCCAATATCAATGAAATTGAAAACACAATTAAAAACTTACCAACTAAGAAAAGCCCAGGTCCCAATGGCTTCACTGCTGAATTCTACAAGATATTTAAAGAGGAACTACTGCCACTAATGTTTAAACTCTTCAGTGAAATTGAAAGGGAAGTAATACTCCCAAATTCATTCCTGGAAGCAAGCATCACCTTGATCCCCAAAGCAGAGAAAGACCCAACTGAAAAAGAGAACTATAGGCCAATCTCACTAATGAACATAGAAGCAAAAATCCTTAATAAGATACTGGAAAATAGAATGCAGACAATCATCAAGAAGATCATATGCCCTGACCAAGTGGAACTCATACCAGGGATGCAAGGATGGTTCAAAATACACAAATCAATAAATGTAATATACTGTATTAATAGAGTCAAGGACAAGAGCAATATGATCAACTCAACGGATGGAGAAAAAGGATTTGACAAAATCCAACACACATTTTTAATTTATTTTTTCTTTAAGTTCTTTTATTGGTACATTTTCAGTAAACAATACATTTATATTTATCATTGGGTGCTTCTACCTGTACCTGATGTATCTTGGTTCTTATTTGTTTCCTCATTACCTGTGTGCCCTTCATCCCCTCCACTGTTCCCTATTTATGATAAAAACCCTACAAAAAAATTGGAATAGACAATCTCTACCTCAATCTGATAAAAGCTATCTTTGAAAAACCAACAGCTAATATCATACTAAATGGTCAAAAACTGAAACCCTTCACACTAAAATCAGGAACAAGACAAGGATGTCCACTATCATGACTCCTGTTCAATATAGTTTTGGAAACATTAGCCACAGCAATTAGACAAGAGAAAGAAATAAAAAGAATAAAGATAGGAAATGAAGAAGTCAAATTGTCCTTATTTGCAGATGACATGATACTTTATATAGAAGACTCCAAGAATGCCACCCAAAGTCTCCTAGTCTTAATAACCAAATTCAGTAGAGTAGCTGGGTACAAGGTCAACACACAAAAATCAATAGCTTTCCTCTACATGAACAACAAACACTCTGAGACAGAAATAGGGTGAACAATTCCTTTCACAATAGCATCCAAAAAACTGAAATACCTAGGAATCAACCTAACAAAAGAAATCAGAGACCTCTTCTCTGAGAACTACAGCACTCTGAAAAGAGAGATTGAAGATGATATCAGAAAATGGAAAGACATCCTTTGCTCCTGGGTAGGAAGAATCAATATAGTGAAAATGGCCATACTTCTAAAACTACTATATAGATTCAATGCAATTCCAATTGAAATCCCAGCAGCAGACCTCACAGATCTTGAGAAAACAATCCAAAAATTCATTTGGAACAATAGCAAAAGCAATTCTAGGTAACAGACACATGGCAGGGGGTATCACAATCCCCAACTTGAAACTATACTACAAAGGTACTGTGAAAAAAACAGCATGGAACTGGCAAAGAAAAAGACCTGTGGACCAGTGGATCAGATTACAAGATCCAGAAATAACTCCAGACACACTCAGCCACTGCATCTTCAACAAAGGAGCCAAACACCCTCACTGGAGGAAAGATAGCCTCTTTAATAAATGGTGCTGGAAAAATTGGGTTTCAACTTGCCAAAGATTAAAACTAGACCTATATCTCTCATCATGCACTCAACTAAAATCGAAATGGATTAAAGATCTAAATATTAAAACAGAAACACTAAACTAGTTGGAAGAGAGTTTATGAAGAACTCTTGAAGTCATTGGTGTTGGAAAAGATTTTGTGAACAAAACCTCATTTGCCTGTGAACTATCACAAACAATTGACAAGTGAGATCTCGTCTTACTAAAAAGCTTCTGCACAGCAAAAGAACCCATCAACATTGGAAGACAACCCACAATGTGGGAAAAAATTTTCACAAGCTGTCCCTCAGACAAAGGTCTTCTATCTCGAATCTATAAAGAGCTTAAAAAGATCAGACCTCCCAAATTTAAAGACCCAATCCAAAAATGGGCATGAAATGAATAGACATTTCTCAGACAAAGAAGTAGAAATAGCAAATAAACATATGAAAGATGTTCAACCTCACTGGTCATTCGAGAGATGCAAATGAAAACAACATGGAATTTCCACCTCACCCCAGAAAGAATGGCTGCTATCATGAAATCAACCAGTAACAAATCTGGGCGGGGCTGTGGGGAAAGAGGAACCCTGCTCCACTGCTGCTGGGAGTGTAGGCTGGTGCAACCACTGTGGAAATCAGTATGGAGATACCTCAAAGATCTAGGACTGGAAGCCCCATTTGACCCCGCTATTCCACTGCTGGGTATCTTCCCCAAGGAATTAAAAGAATCATACCACAGTGATATATGTGCACCCATGTTCATAGCTACACAATTTGTAATAGCTAAAACTTGGAAACAGCCCAAATGCCCATCAACTGGAAATTGGATAAAGAAAATGTGGGGGTTTTTATAAAATGGAGTACTACTCAGCCATAAAAAATTAGAAATTAGAGACATTTATAGCTAAATGGATGCACATTGAGCCGATACTCTTAAGTGACATAAATAGGACACACATATGTAAATACTGAATAGTTTCTCTAGTATGAGAAACTGAAAGTGTAAATAAGGACTAAAAGTTATGAAATAGGAAGAAAAATGACAAAGGGGAACAGGAAGTGGGAGGTGTAGGGGAAAGGAAAGAAGGGAATGGAATTAATATGAGAAAATGAAAAAATGGAAACAAAGTCTTTGTAAATAGGGAGAAATGGAGGGGTTGAAGGGAAGTGGGAAAAAATAGGAACCAAGAGAGATTATGTAAAGGTGCAAATTTCCAGTGATGAATGTCATTATATTGTATACCTAAAATGTACCAATAAAATAAAATTTAAAAATAAAATTAAGGAAATAAAAACCTTTTTAATGGTAAAAGTACCTTCAGGATAACCCAGAGTCTGTTAGAAATCAAAACCTAGAACAGTGTAAATAGAAGGGGCTTGTTAGTTGTTTTGCTTCTGAAAAAATGAATTATGCACAGAAAAAAATATTCTTGTTTAAAAAGAAATCTCCAAGTTTCAGAAGATCTACAGTTCTTTTGCTTTACTCTGTTACCTGTCCATTTTTCAAAGCTCTAAATTTCAGACTTTTTCTATAACCTTTGAAGGCTTCATTATCCAGTTTTTAAACTGTCAGTGTCTTTGCCCTTCTAACTTTCTCATATTCTTCTCTTTAAAATCTCATAAAAATAATTATACAAGGAATTTAATTTCCTTTTTGTTTCTGTAAAGTTTATTTGCATGGTATCATTTAATATGCACCGATTGAACTAATTATGTGCCAAGAAATGTGTTGGGGGCTAAATAGAAAATGCTTGGCTATTTGGAAACAGCCCAATTTCCCATCAACTGGAGAGCAGATAAAGAAGATTTTTTTTATATATGAAATGGAGTACTGCTCAGCCATAAAGAAAGAGAAACTAGAGACATTTATTGCTAAGTGGATGTACATTGAGGCCATACTTTTCAGTGAAATAAATAGGGCACACATGTGTAAATACCAAATAGTTTCTCTGGTATGAGAAACTAAAAGAATAAATAAGGATCAAAATGTATAATTAATAATGTGAAATAGGAAGAAAAGGTCTAAAGGGGTAGGGGAAGAAGGAGGGGTAGGGGAAAGGGAAGAAGGGGAAGGAAAAAATATGAAAAGAGGAAAAAATAGAAACAAAGTCTTTGTAAATAGGGAGGTATGGAGAGATTGAAGGGAGGGCAGGGGAAGGGGGAAAAATAGGAACCAAGATCATCATGTAAAGGTACAAATTCCCAATGATGAATATAACTGTATTGTATACCTAAGATGTACCAATAAACTTAATGAAAAGAAAAGAAAAGAAAAGAAAATGCTTGGCTGTAGACAGGTATTTACCATTATGTATATTGATTACTCAGTATTATTAAAATGAATATAAGTTTATATTCTATACTATAATAAAGGGCTGACTTTAAAACTGAATGAGAAATAAAAGCCCTTGTATTTTGGTTTCTTTATCTCTGCTCTTTGTAGTTGCCTGGCATTTCAGTATTTTCTTTCTTTTATCAATGTGAGTGCCAATGAATAACCTCTCTGCCAACCTCCCATTTCTACTTTTACTTCCTGAAGTCTTGATATACCAATCAATTTCATAAAAATAATGCACAAAGTAAATAGACTCGGCATCTGATCTTCATCTTTAGGAGGGTAGGAATTCATCCCCAAAGTAAATTGTAGAAATGTAGGGTATGGACTGGGGGACCTATATTTTAACTCATCAAAAATATGTTTGCTTACCTCACAGTGTTTGGCTTATAAGAGAGACTGTTGCACATCTGGGTTCAAAACACAGATGTTATTAAATCTTTCATACGTATCTCAAAGTATGTGAAAATATTCATTTGGTCTCTGAAGTATATGTACTATAGTCACTCATGCAGACAAAGAGAATGACAAAACTATTTTAGGAACATTGATGTCCCATATATCTGAAAAGCTATTTTTGAGCTAAGTATATAAAGAATTATGTGTATAACTGGGTTTTTTTTTTCCATTTCTAGTAAAATTCCTTAGGTTGTGTCAGGAGATTACATTTCTGTAGTTGAGGAAATAAAATAAAAATATATCTCATATATATTTAACTTTGTAAACTTGCACTTCTTTTTCTTTTCTTCTTAAAAGCAATTAGATGTAGTCCTGAAGCAACTGGGGGATGGTAGGAACTAGCCTGAATGAATAGAAGAGATATAAGAAATCCTAGAAAAGTAGGACTCCCAATCTTTAAAATAATTTAATAGCATGCAAGGAATATAATGCGGATGCAGTCATTATTCAGAGACTAAAAGCATTTAAATTACTAATTAATATTTACCATAAGACCTATATACTCCTGAGTCTTTAGGGAAAAACTATTTAGACAATGTCTAGCTGTATTGTAATATTCTGAGTGGCATAAGGAAATCTCTGATATTTGGTTTTAGTGGTACAAGAGGAGGCTTGTTTATTCACAAGAGGATACATTGTAAAGTCAAAAAAACACAACTCTCCGGTTGTTTTGATGACATCTGGGAAAAAAAAAAGTCAACTAATTAGCCTCGAATTTGTGGTGCGGTTGAGGTTGAGCCTCTCTGTGTGTCTGGATTCTTGTGATCATGGCCAGGAAAACTGAAGGGAGGTGAATTTGGATCTATCATCTGATCCCATCTCTCCCTGGAAAAAAATGAGTCTGATACTGGTTGATTATAAACTAAGTTGTGTTTGTGTGCTCTTGAAGTGAGATATTGAGCAGTCAGACACTTTTAATTATTACTTTTAACTGTATTTCTACCTACTCAGCTCCTCTGATATGTTGAAGACATTGATATAAACTTAACATTTCAGGCCTCTGATGAAAAATTCACAAAAAGCTCCCTTATTTTGTTAGGAGTTCTATATGGATAGATTTCTGCCACCACTCTTCTGAGACAGGGAACAGATAGTAGGAAAGGAAAAGGAATAGGGGACTGGTTTGTGGTCTCCATAGGTCCCACATTATTTGGCTGGAATGGGAAGTACTGGCGAGGGCAGGAAAGTCACCCCAGGAGTATGAGATAAACTTGCCCTCCAAGAATAAAATCAGGAATATTCAAACATAATAGATGAAATTAGTTATCTGTAGAAATGCCATACCCTAAGGAATAGCCAAAAACATTATGTGGAGAAATTTAGAAACACCCTGAGGAATTTGACAATAGTAGAAGCTTGATTGTATCCATATATTTCCAGCAACAATCTAATCATAGTAAATGGATGAACCTGTAACACAATCAAGCAGCAACTTAATCAGTTATAGAAAATAGATTAAGTACTCTAATCACAATCAATTGTATTGTAAGCCACCCAAAGGAAGAATATAATAACAAAGGGGGGTTATCTATAAGGAAGTGGGGACCCCAAGCAGCCAGAATTTGTCTGTGACTCCAGCTCCCTCCAGTGTAAGATGTGCAGCTACAGTATCCACTTAACAGGCTGCAAGAACCCAGGGCTGTTTCCATAGAAATCTGGATTTCAAAAGCTCTATTTACATGTAGATTTTCCTACTTGGAGAGAGTACACTTATCAGCAAAGAAACAGTCCTTATCAGTTTTGAGGCCAAAGGATCTCATTTTTAGCATTATAATAACAGCCAAAGAGCAGTTGATAAAATTAATAGAATAGGACTCATATTCATTCAATAACCATTTATGAAATATCTACTATAATACTCAAGCCACTGGCCTAGGAGCTGGAGATTCAATGTTGAATAAGAAAATCTGTTCCCTTTTGGAGCATTCATTTTAAAAGTCAGAAGACAACTGTTAGAACAACTGATCAGATATTAAATTATTTTATCACAATGATGAGATTTCTAGGAAGAAAATGTACAGGATTTACCTGAACTGGAAAAAATCATAGAGGCCCCTGAAATGACCTGAGATTTAGAGAAAGCTTCTTTTGGGTATCCTTTTGCTTGATTTATGTATATCTTTAAAAAAGGGGATAAAACAGAGAATAACAAGAATAGATACATATTGAAGGAGGAAAATTAAGCTAACAATGTAAATAAAATGGGTGACAATAAGTAGTTCAAAATGATCTGTGATAAAACAATTATTTGCTAAGAAAATACTTAGAAAGAGTAACACTAATGTCCTTTTATGAATGGCACCAAGAGAGGCTTACAGAGTAATCCACATTTCAAACCTGATGCACGGTGCATTAGAAATGAACTACTTGGGTGATATTTTTAGAACATATAACAGCTTTGAAGATTTTGCACCACTGGAGTTGACCATGGATCAAAATTATCTATGTTCACTCCTGAAACAAAATGAGAGTGCTGGAAATGTGTTATGGTTTCCACCCCATTGTGAAGCATTGGACAATCAGCTACAGATGATAAGACCGATTTGAGAATGCAAGATCATAAGGCATAAAGGTGGAATGATTGCAAAGTGATGCTGAAATCGAGCATTCTCCTGTAATTTCCTATCCTAGGCAAAGAAGGGTTATTGAAAAGTTTTAGAGCAACCGTGCAATGCTCTAAGTGGGTCTCAAGGGCACTCAGGCAGAAGCTGCATTACCTAGGAACCTGTTAGGAGTTGGCATGCCAGGACATAAAATATGGAATGCTAAAACACCACAGTGTAAGATGTAAAGAAAGTGCCAGCATATGTTAGCTCCCTAGTCAAAGATCACAATGAAAAGGAAGTAGGACCAGATGAAGCAAAAAATAGGTAAATAGCAAAGGAGTTCCTACTTGTAAAAAAATACAGAGAAAAAACTTGGGGAAAAAGCTCCAATGATTGTAAAGAAAACTAATAAATTGACTGTGGCCAGGAAAATAAAGCTTTATGCATTTATTCTTTAAGCATGGAGTCCTTAAATTTTTATTGAGAAATTATTTGGAGTGTTATGCTAAAATGTTATAGTTCATAAATTTTGCCTTTTAGAATTTTATACTTTACATATGCAAAATTTGGTGAGAAAGCAATTTAACAGAAAATCAGCACAAATAAATAGGAAAAAAAGAAGGATAAAAGGAAGGGAAAGAAGAGAAAGGAAAATTCTAGTGCATTGTGCATAAACAGAATGGTTCTATTTTTCCCGAGTTTCTAGTTTCTCTTATCTTCTCTCCCTTGTCTTCACTTCAGTGAAATATTGTTTTTTAATTTTTCTTACTTCCCAGCCCCTGTGAATTGTTCAATTGACATTCAAGACAGGATGCTTCACACATTGAGATGAGTGCTATTCCTTTTGTTTCCTTCTAAAAATCTATTGGGGAAGTTTAATCAAGGAGGCTTCACGGGAATTAACGTGTAAAAGAAAGACTATCTCATTTTAAAGTATTGTGTAATGAACTAACCATTGACCCCAAAGAAGGAAAAAAGAAAAACTGGTTTAAATGTGATAGAAAACACAACTGAGAAAGGATAATTAGAGCTGAATTCAGTACAGTAAGTCCCCAACATAACCGCCCATTTCTCCAGTGTTACCTCCTTTGTGAAGCTTTCCCAGTATCCTTCAGGTTGCCATTGGAGGTTTTTTGGTTTGGGGGAGGATTTTTTTTGCTTGTTTGTTTTATTTTTTGTCTATCTAGCTGCCATTTTATTTTATAATAAAGTTTTATTGTTGTTGTACATGTTTGCAGTACACAACGATTACATTCCTCATGGGGAGTTGGTACGTGTACATAACATGTCTTAGTTATTTTTTCATCCCTTTCTCCTCCCCTCCTTATACCCTAACACTATCTCTTGGTTTCCTTCCCTTTTATAAAATCTATCTCCCTATATCTTATCTTCTATTTTTAATTTTGCTCTTTATTTGTATCTTGGATTTCTTTTTTTTTTTTTTTTTGGTACGGGGATAGAACTCGGGTCCTTGCGCTTGTGAGGCAGGCGATGGAACCACTGGGCTAAATCCCCGGCCCCTGTATCTTGGGTTTCTTGTAGAAGAGAAACCATGTGATAGTTAAGCTTCAGTGTCTGATTAACTTCACTTAACACTGTGGTCTCATGGCACATACATTTTCCTACAGATAACTCAAGTTCATTCTTCTTTATGGCAGAGTAGTACTCCATTGTGTATAAATGTCACATTTTCTTTAACCACTCATCTGTTGATAGACATATAGACCACTTGCAAGGTTTAGCTATTATGAATTGGGCTGCCATAAACATGGGTATGCATGTATCCTGTACTAAAATATCTTTAAGTTTTTTGAGGTCATACCTAGAAGGAAAATAGTTATGTGAATGGAATTTCTAGTTTAGTTTTTTGAGGAATCTTCTTACTAATTTCCATACTGGTTGTACTAGTTTACATTCCCACCAACAATGTAAAAGGGTTCCTTTTCCCAACAAAGCCTTGCCAGCATTTTTCATTATTTGATCTCTTAATTTTTTTTCTGGAATAAAATGGAATCTCAGTTTTGTTTTAATTTGCATTTCTCTAATGGCCAGAGCTGTTGAGTATTTTTTCATGTATTTATTGGCCTTATGTATTTCTTCTGAGAAGTATCTATCTGTTTCAGGTTCCCATGTTTTAATTGGGTTTTTGTACCCTGTATCTTTCCATCATGGTCCTTGAACATTGAACTACACTTTCTGGTTTGTATGTTTATTTCGCCAAAGATTTCAAAGCCTTTGAGGCACTATTTACTTATGCTTTCATTGTGCCTAGCATAGCACCAGTCACAGAAATACTTGTTGATTGAATGCTTATAAAAGTGAAAATAACTGGGGAGAGAACAATTATAAAACACTCATGGTAGAGTTAATTCACTGTAAGTGAAATTTGTGGCCTGTCATCTGTCTATCTATCTATCTGTCCCATTTTAATCTTCCTAGATCTACAAATAAAATGAAACTAACTTTCTATGAGAAAATGATAAATGTGTGAATTCATGATACAAAATATTACATACAAATATTCAAAAATTGCCCTCCAAATGTTTAGAACCATCTGGGATAGTATATTCATTCATTGCTGAGCCATATTCTTTAGTTTTAATTCCTAGAATCATAAAAATGGAAGAAATCTTTGATAGAACCTGAGTGTTATGTTTTATATCTAGATGTCCTACCAAAGCCTCATACACTCATAGGTGAGGCTCTTGGGAGGTGAGTAGATTATGGGTGTGTGATACTGGATTAGTCCAGAATTATGGTTTAGCATAATTCTGGGTGTGGGTGATAAGAGTTACTGAAGAGGGAAGAACCAGTCTGGGTGTGGGTGGCACAAATCAGTAGGCTTGCAGCTGGGATGAAATAAAAAAGAAAGAAGAAGGAAGTCTCATTGCCTCCTGCCTGCCTTGCTGTGCACCATTCCTCCTCTGCCATGCCCCTCTACCATGCCGCACTGTCTTGGAACCAGCTGAGTGTGGACTGAAAACTCTGCAAACTGCGGTAAAATAAACCTTTTTCTCTTCTTTAACCATTTACTAGTCCAATTATTTAAATATAGAATGATCAAAAATTGCATTTTTTGTTAATTTTTGTAAGATAATATAACAGGAAATGTAAGAATGACAATTTTATCAAATTTATTCAATACAAATATCGACTGGATGAAATGACACCTGCCGAAGCCAAGCTCAGGGTAGTCAGTATGCAAACAAGTGCACTGCCTGAATGATGATGGGTAAACTGTTAAGTGGTTAATCTGTAGGTGTGGGGCATTTTGTCCCTGTAATGAAAAAGTAATTAAGACACTGAAGCACCACTTCTAACCACATCCATCCTTACAGAAGGTTGACCATTGAATTTATTTAATGGCATTCCTGGCAAGAACTAAGTACCCATTTCAGCTTTAAGAATGTTAATTTTTGGAATTTTGTTCTTTTTAAAAAATCAAATCCGATTTTCTGAACATACACTGAACATTCACAGAACACAAGAACATACATTCTTTTCATATCAGTTCTGCAGATTTCGAAATATAATTGTCATAATCTGTTAAAAGATTCCCTTTAGTGGTACAAGGATAAGAAGGAAATTACATTCTTAATTAAAAATACTCATCAAATATATTTATTAATTCAAATGCACCAATATATTTACCATTGATGTTGTACATAATAATATTTAGAAAGAATATATGGGAATGGGTGGGGATTTAGCTCAGTGGTTCTGGCGCCTGTGTCGCAAGCTCAAGGACCTGAGTTCAATCCCTGGTACAAAAAAAAAAAAATCCTCAAGAATATATGGGAATGTCCAAATCAAATTTGTATACTACTTTACCTTTTTGTAGTGTTGGAGATTGAACTACATGCTAGACAAGTACTCTACCATTGAGCTATATCCCCACCTCCTGCAAATTAAATTTGAACTAAAAACACAAAAAAAGCATGAATGAATGATACATACTCATTAAAGAAACTACTAATTGATTCCCGTTTATTATCTTATTTCAATTTCCAATTTTGCAAGAGATTTGTTTCCATATGTTTTACTTACAGAACTATATTTGGGTGAATATTAGAAGTATTATCAGAGCAAAATTTCAAATGACAATAATGTACACTCAAATATTAGAATCTGTCCCTAATTTTATTTCATGGTGACACTCCCATCCAGTTTAAGACACAGCTAATAAACCTTCCACTTCAAGTATCCATGTCTGGTAAAAAAAAAAAAAAAAAAAAAAAAATGAAATAGTTGAGTTTATGCAGCTGTTCATGGGCTAATTATCTGCAATCATTTCTGATTACTTAATAGGCCATGGTAGGATGTGTTTGCTATGTTGAGTTTACACATTAGGCTTTAATGTGCTGATATGGTTAATTGTTGTGCTCACTGCTGCCTGCTAATAGACTATTCCTGAAAATGAGACCATATCTCAATGGAATTTGCTTGTTTATTTTAAATAAGTAACAACTACAAACTCAGATCCTAGATCTGAGTTTTAAGCATGCTCTTTGTAATGCCATATCTTTTCTAATGCATTTAAATTATTGAAGTTTGAGAAAATGAATTATTAAACTAATGAGTCAATAACCTACTCAAATACATAGATTCAACATTTTTCCTGCTCTATTCAGTTTCCTAAATTATTTCCTGCCATTGATAGCAAAAATTCTTTTAAATGGTGCCAAATAAGCTGAATGTAATAACATAATAATTAAAAAATAACTGCATATTAAAAGCAGACATTTATTAATATGTAAACTAAGTATTTATTAATATGTGAACTAAGATTATTGTTTATTTTATTTATTAATAATGCAAATTAAGATGCCTGTGCTACTAATTGGGAGTAACAATGAATTGTTAATATGTAAGGTAGATATTGAATTGTTGCTATGAGACCATTAATTTTTTTTACTGTTTTACATTTTATGATAGCATTTATTCTGAAATGCTCATATGTAGTTTAAAAAATTTAGAAAGCTGCTTTTTTGTTGATTCTGTATGTTTGCTTTTCTGTTTACAAAAATAGATGCAGAGCAGAAGTATAAATATATCAGGTACTGTTCTTCATCCTTCCTTTTCTATTCACAAGATCTATTTTTGTTAGGTCATCACTTCTTCATTCTTTATCTCTTTTTAATTTTTTTTAGGTACCAGGAATCAAATTCAGGACCTTATGCTTTCAAGGCAGATGGTGGCACATGGTGGCACCACCTGGCCCCCTTTTGTATCTTTTTAATATCACCTCTTTCTTCCTTTACTACTTAGAGAAGCCATAGGATTCAATGATAAATAGGTAATGAGACCCAAATCTCCTTGGCTTTCCCTCTGCAACTTCTAAGAACAATAGGGCTCTACAATTCCCCAGGCAGGCCCTGATCCATTTCTTTTAGCATGGGACCCACCCCTTTTTTGAACAAATTTAAGTTAGCATTACCCCTGTGGGTCTGCTTGAGTCCCTCAGTAGGTGTGATGTGTGATTTGATTCTACAACTTCATCTAGGACATCAGATACTGTTTTACCCATGCACTTATAACCATAAGGTGCAGTCAAGGAAAATAGAGAAAGGATAGGATTAGAAAAATTTTAATTGATTATGATTTATACTTATTGTTCTGATACTTGATTTCTATCTAGAATGTAGTATATTCCTAGATTAAAGTGGCAAGTCTTTCAATTTTTCATAAATGAAGATTTTTTATTAGTTTTAATATTTTAATTTTTGATGTCTCATTAGAGTTACACAACTTAATCCAGTACCAATAAGTTGGTACTCTGTTTCAAACACAACAGATCCTTTCTCATATTTGCATGCCTTCACATGAAGCTACATGACCAGACATCTTTTTAAACTTTATATTCTGAGGGATGTTGGGAGTCATTCTATTTTGGGGGAAAAAAATCATTGCACAATTAAATTATGATTAGGCTTAGTCTTCTTGCCTACAGACTGGTTATGACACACTAAAACATAACTCCATTTTTCCCTGTGGTCACAGCTGGGACCTCAATGGTCCTGTGATGCTGTGACACTCAAGGACAAGATTATATCAGCTGAAGACATCCTGGTTCCTTGAGAACCGAGTAGTAAGAGAAAGGTTTCACCTGGGGTGGGACAAATTCCATATCAGTTTAACTCATCCCAAACTACTGTTGTAAGAACATCTTTGTTCATCTTACCATCTTAATCAACTTAAACTCTTCATTGACCTAAGACCTTCATCAGCATTAAGAACCTCATGGTCCTAGGATTACCACCACCTTCCAAGATATCTGATACTTCTTCTGATTATAAGAGCCTCACCAATCTAGGATTATTACTTCCCTGTGTCATCTGTTACTCCCTATGAACACAATAAACAGTGTCAAGCTCTGGGTCCCTTTGTCTTTGCTGCCCAGAGCAGCATTGATCTGGCCCAGAACCCAGCTTCTTCTCTAAGCCTCATTTTCTGTCTTTATTCTTTAATTTGTGCTGTGCTGTCATGGCTCACAGGAGACCAGGAACCACTGCAGGAGTTCTGGTAAATGTCCCTTTCCCTGTTCCCTACAGAGGGACTAAGATGTCAACAGGTTGGGCTTAAACTTATGAATACTCCTGCCTCAGCCTCCCAGAGTGCTAGGATTACTGACATGTGTCACCATGCTTGGCCTAAAGTCTTTAAGGTAATTATCATTGTTCTGGGACATTCCATGAGAATAGTTGTATCAGATAATACTAGTATTAAAAATAAAGATAATAAAATTAATTTAAACACTCAAATTCCCAGAGATTCTGCTATGCCTTTTATATGGATATTATACTTTCTCCTTAAAATAGTTCTATAAGAATCATACCACTATTATCATCTAATAGATGAGGTAACTAAGACATCACATAATAGCCAAAACTTAGTAAAATATTGAGTTCAAGGCCATATAATCAAGATCAAGGTAAGGGGTAGTGCAAGTACTTGAATCTGAATCCAGAACTGTCTTATCTCAGAGTCTGAGTAATCGACATGATCTATACCAGCTCTCATAGCAGTAGCAGAATAGGTCCTTTTATCTTTGGTTCAAAGAGCTCCCCATTCACATCATGAGTTTAGCATATGTCCCAGTCTGCAGTGGCTTGCTTATATGCCATTGGGTTTGGGGAAAGAGTGACTTATTTTTATAGCCTCAGAAAACAGAAGTGGCCCATCTTAAGAACTTCATTTATAGACATGAAATGGGAATTGATTCTTTCCTTACCCATTTATCTCCCTGTATTTTTCTTCACATACCTGTGATACAGCTAAACAGGACTATTTGCTATTCCTCATACATCCTTGGTGGTGCTCTTCTTAGATGTCTTTGCTTATGCTGGGCCTTCTTCCTGAAATGCCCTTCTATGTATGCAAATCTTCACCAAGGTGAAATTCTAAGTGCTATATTTCCTGAAGCTCTAGTTTATGAATTAATATGATCTTTCCCTCTTGGACCCTTTAGCATTTTGTTTATAATGCTATTATCCCTTATTATTTCAATCTCATTTGTGCATTTTAAAGACCTTTAAAAAAACTGCCACTGAATTTTTCATGCAGTAGGTGCTCGAGATTAATTGAATTACAATTAAATTGTTTAAATCAGTTTGCTTGTTTTCTACAAAATGAAGAGGTTCAAATAATTATATTTATTCTTCTCTATATGTTATCAAATGCAGCATAGATATAGGGCAGCACTATTTTCATATTTTCTTTTCTTTCCAGTGAATGTGTATCTTTCATTCTGATCAATTTTGCTCTATCCATTTGTAAGCAAACTTCTATAAAAATGCCAAAAAATGAGATTTTTATTTAAATTAATAGAACAATTTAACAGCTTTTAGATATCAAGCATTTTCATTCTCTTATAACAAACCAGCTACACTTTTCAATGACATTTAAATGCATTCATATTTGAACAGTAGTTAAAAAGTTCAATAGATTGACATTATATTAAACTTTCATCTACTATTAAATTTAACAAATGTTTACCATGTTTCTACAGTGTGTAGGACACTCTTTGTTAAGATTTTGAGAATAAATGTTATACATAATTCCTTAAGGAAGTGAATATTAAGAAATACAGTTAGGCCGGGGATATAGTTCAGTGGTTTGGTGCTTGCCTAGAATGCTTGAGGGTCTAGATTCAATTGGCAGCACTTCAGAGAAAAATAAATGTGGACAGAACAACTAGCATATTAAAGCGGACTATGGTATAAGCCTCAGACAAGATATGAGGTGCTGCAAAAATATCCAATGAAAAAAGATGTTTCATCTTTTGGAGAACTCATTAGAACATTTGTTTTTCATTTCCTATATCAATTTTGCTAGTATACTGATAAAAAGATTCATTACTTGGCCAAAGTTTAGTCAGGTTTCTGAATCTTCTGCTAGTCTCATCTGTGTGTTTCCTTGTAAAATCCTATTTTAGCAAAAAAGTATTGCTAAGTCAGTGTAGCAAAAACTCCCTCATCCTTCACCATCACCCAGATACATATCATCCTGGCCTATCTTCAGCAAGAATTCTGTTAAGTCGGTTTAGTCAAAATTTTTCTTACTCCTCATGTTTCCTCTTAGTAATTTTCCATCCATTGACCCCCACTCTGCTCTGCGGCTAAAAATTGTCCCTTACCCATGCTATATTCAGAGTTGAGCCCAATCTCTCTCCCACACTGCAAAACATTGTTACAGTGGTCCCTGTAACTATTGTGAAGGCCCCGAATTAAGTGTTCCTTAATCTTGCTTAAACATATCTTTGAATAATTTTTACCACTGTTAATTTTACAACAATTTACAACAATTTATTGTTGTAGGTATGGTAGTTTTAGAAAAGTATGTGAAAAATGGTTTTTAAAAATATAATGAAAATTAAAGTAGTGGAAATTTAAAATAAATGTACACAAAATTTAACATTATAATTTTATCATAGATTTTAAAGAATAAAGTACCTAAATCTCACATCACATGTGGTGGATTAACTGGTGGTCAACTTGGAATGCCCAGCTGAACTAAGTCCGCAGGGTGTGAAAGACCCACTTGAGAACTGTTGCCAATGGCATGAAAGGAGAATGGAGGGGAAGACTGTATGTAGTTGATTTTCCTGGAGAAGCTTCCCGCGGCTGGTTTTCCTAATATGAACTCGGCTGTTCTCATCGTCAGAGGAGCTCAGGTCCTCGCTTTCGCTGAGGGTGGCTACTGTTGTCAGGGGAGCTCTCATCTTCACCTTGAGCATCGCTTCCAGACTCCAGTGTAGATCCCTCAGCCTGGTGGCACAGATCCTTCACGCAACTGGTGCAGACTTTCTAGCTTCCACCACTGGCCTTTGGGCCTTCTCAGTGCAGATCCTTGATACAGACTTGTGTGAGACATTGCCTTCGGCTCTAGGCCTCTGGCTGGACTTGTGCAGGACATTGCTATGGGATTCAGGCCCTTGGCTGGATTCTTTAGATCTCAAGTGCATGGACAGATCTCTTGCACTCCTCTGCATTTCTTTTTTGAGTGAATATTATAAAATAATCCTGTTTGTGTCCTGTATTAAATCTATTCTTTTGCAAACCCTAACACACACAAAATTATTTTTATTTTCCCTATGTTCTAGATTGTTAACTATTTGTATGTGTCAAAGGCATGCAGTTCTGTGTATAGCTACTTTTCTGTAATGTGTGACAAGCAGAATATCTTTTTTGTAGTATGGGCATTAGCATTTGGTGAAGTTTATTCTGACTGTGGTCTATGAGATATAAATATACTTCCTACTTAGATTACATAAGCTGAGTTTCTTAGAATGGAAAATTAGAGATGCAGAAGACAACATCAACATTTATTTCACAGGATAGGCAAGAGGATTAAATGAAATAATCTGTGAAAGGTGTTCAATCAAGCTGCTGTGCTAGGTAAGGGTTCTGGAAATCATCTTATTTATACTACCTTCTCTCACTTTTTCCCCTGTCATGAATATACATTAGATTTTATGATATTGGTCTTAAACACCAGGAAACAAACTTCAAAGAGAGGAATACAGACAAATTACACAGAATTTTCCAGAAAACAAAGATTAACAAATATAAGCTTTCTGATGTCTAGCCCTGTCCTGGTTCTGCTGCTTTGAGAATCACTGGAGATATGACATTCAAATTTTTTTGTATTACTTTTTAAAAATTTAGATTTCCATTCCAATATCATTCTCCTTTAATTTTTTCATTAGTGATCATAGTTATGATAGCTGTTTGTCTTTGTTTGATAATTCTAATATCTAGGTCACCTTGGAGTAGGTCTTTGTTGTTTTTCTTTAAAACAGAATTGTATTATTCTGCTTCATTATGTTTGTGTAACAGTGAATTTTATCCTGAATATTGTCATTTTGTGGTGGAGACTCTGAATTTTGGTATATTCCAATAAAGAGTGTTAATTTCAGAAGGCAAATTATTTAGATTCAAACTTCAAACTATCTTGATTGGTAGATAAAATGGTGATTCTGTTGATTTCTCTTCAGGTGCTCTGTTTAGCTTGTTTCATGCATGATGGTTCAGGAGACAGTCACTGATACAGGCAGAGTTATAGACATTGGGGTTCTCCATTTCTGAGTATCTCCTTTTTTGAGATTTCTCAGTAGGTGGGCTTTCCAAAACTGTTGGGTTTTAGGACCGGAACGATTTTGGGGTTTATTACAGCTTTGGTCAGTGTATTTTTGTTCTATTTTCAGGATAAATGCCATAAGAAATAGGAAAGCATCTCCAGTAGTTTCCTAATTTTACAACTTTTAAGAATCCACCTGCTATAATTCACAGTTTAGTATCATTTTTGATTTAATTCAGAATTTAAAGTTATCTGTGAAAGGGTTGGATTCAGTTGGAGGTAACTAGAACACAATAGACATAAAAACTCCTCTGAAATTTTGTTAAAACTCAAGTTTAGAAGAATGCTGTCTTTTAAATATACCTCTTCATAAATATTACTTTTATAGTCTGAATCTCAATATTCCACTAAAACACACCTGAAGTTATATAAGGGTTTGTCATACACCTTGCACTTAAACAAGAGTTTAGAACAAGAGTTTAGAAACAAGAGTGTTTTATGTATCTTTCTGATCTTTTGGTGTTTAAATTTTTTTCATATAAATCCTGTACATTTTTATTCGATAAGGATACAAATTTATCATATTAAAATCTATCATGTTTCAGTTTATCATATTTCCTTATAATTAAGTTGCACATTTTTGGAGATCAGACTTCTGGAAGTCCTTTTTGCACTAGGCTTTCTCTTTGCTGCAGGAGTTTTTTTTTTGCAGTTTCCTTCTTAATGAATAATCTGTGTACTTCACAACAGGTCAGCTGAGACTGTCAACTGTCCAGTTCCATGCCTGATCTGTTTAGTAGATATGATACCCTGTTGAGTTTTTTGGATCAAGATCATTGACATTAGGTTGATTCTACTTTTATCTTCTCAGTGAAGACTTAAAACACATATAAGACTTAAAACTATGCTCTTTTTGCTGGTCATTTCATATATTAACTTCTGTAACTTTTCATGGATAATTTAGTGGGAGAATGGAATAGACATGAAGCAGTCTTCCCTTCCACCTTTTGCAAAATACATTGAACTAAGTCTGAAAAGTATTTCCCACAAATATGTAGAAATACCTTAACAATGATGTTTTTATTTTCTTTTGGAAAATATTTATCTAGATCACACTTAGAAAAAAAAGTAGGAAGGGTAAAATAAAACTGAATATATATATATACACACACATTTGTCTGTGTGTATGTATGATTTTCATCACTGTGACAAAATAGCTGAGAAATTAAACTTTAAAGGAGAAAAGATTTGCTTATTTCATGATAGGCAGGAAATAGAAAGAAACCTGCTGGTTCCTGATAGCTCCTTCAAAGCCACACTTATAACCTCTGTTACTTCTTCTTATAGGCCCTACCCCCAAAAGGGTCAGCCATGACTAACCCTAGAACACATGGTTCACTTGGGGACATTTCAGGCAAAAATTATAGCAATACATTAAGATTTTTGATTCTGACTTATTTTTTAAATAGATGTTAAAAATCAAGATTAGAAAAATATAAATTAACTTCTTTTTTAAAAAGTATGCATGCAACCTCTTCATAAATATTACTTTTATAGTCTGATTCTCAATAATGTTCCACTAAAACACACCTGAAGTTGTATAAGGATTTGTCATATACCTTGCACTTAATAGGAATTTGTTAAACAGAATAAAATACTTTTTCATAAAGTATATTTTTATATCTAAATTTTTTATTTAATATTAAAAATACTTGCAATTATATATTACAAATAGTGGTAGTACCTGAACAAATTATTCATTATACAGTCCTTATTTTATGGTGATACCAGTTCTTTCCTAAAAAAATAAATCACTGGTTCCTCAAAGAAGTTACAAGAGATCAAGAGCATACTAAGGATACTATATTGTCATTACTACATGCATTAAATATACATTATAAATGGAATATGCTGTACACCTGATGAAGAGTGTATTCATTAAGGTAAAAGGAAAAAACAGCCATAGAATGAAAAGATGACACACCTAAAAAATAAAGTTTTCAAATCCTATAATAATTTTACATGTGCCACAGATATTCTACAACTTTCCTACTTTACAAAGGGGAGGGATAAACAGTTTGAAGAGATTAAATGCCAGATATTCTATAGAAAGAGAAAATACTAGCATCCTGGAATAATTTTTATCCCTGGCCCATTTTCTGCCCACTGGAAAAAATTGCACTGTTTTTCCTTCTCAAAAGGACACACAAAAAAATTCTTTCCATTATTAGGTCCAATCTTCAACACTGTTCTCATGATAGAGCGCTTGCCATGGTTGCAGAAAGGGAACGACAAATCGGCCCACTAGGAGAAAAGAAAAGATAGAATTGTAAAACTTACATGGAAGTTACAGTGATGTACAGACTAAGCATAGGCTGGTTTGGTTGGTATCATATTGTCTTCACTGCTGCTGTTATTAATTTGACATTGTAAAACAGACACGAGCCATTAGTTGTTGCTCTTTAAAAAAAGTTTATTTCTTAAAAGCATCCTTTACTAATTTGTTTGAATCACACAAAGAATTGTCATAATTCTGAGTTTTCCTTTATCTAAAGGCATATTTATAAAAGTTCCTTCTCTTTATTACGACGAATAAGTGAAAACTACCAGAACCTTACTATAAAGTAATCACCAGTGTCCCTGCTATAGGTTTGTTTTAGTTAAAATGATAAGATCAAAGATTTGTTCTAACTTTTAACACTAAGCTTCCTTAGTCTCTTAGGCAAAGAAAGAATCCAATAAGGACTTACTCAATCAGGGTAAGTCAGGAAGATTCTACTCTATTATTCTCATTCCTATTAATTTTAACCTCAAGACAGGTGTGAAAGAAGCTGCTATATTATTAGTAATATATAAAATTTCTTTCATTCTATCTGTACTTTTTATGAATTCAGTAAGACAGTCACATCTTGTTTAAGATAGAGATCTAAAATCACTAAGTCTTCCCTGGGAAATTCCTTAAAAAGATATGATGAAAAAGAGATATTTCATCTCACTGCCCAATCTGAAAAATTTTGCTCCAACACGAAAATAGATCAGTATCTTCTTTGTTCATTTAAATATCACATGAATTGAACTTGGAAAAATGCGTACTTTAAACATTAGACTCACACTCAGTATGGTGACATGTTTATACTCTCAAGAAAGTGTAGAAAATGAGATTGACTAAAAGGATCCAGATTCTTGTCTCCTATATCAGATTTGAATTTAGTGACACACCCATAGACTGGAAGGCAAAAGGAATCTCCTATAGCTAAATTTGGTCAAGCTTGTATAGTAGGATTCACTAAGGTTATTGTAAATCCAAGGCATACCTTGTTTTTCTCATGTACCTCTCTCTACCCATTGTATAAAACAAAACTTTTGATGTAGCACTGAATTGAGAGTAACAAATTCTTATTTTAGATTATTAACCATATGAGTATTACTAGTACGTGTTACCCACTCAATACCTATCTTTATGATCTATGAGGAACATTTTTACAAATATGTTAATCTGTGATTGCAAATATGATATACTCTAATAGTCTAATGGCTACTATTTTATCATAATTACTGTTTTGCCAAAGCTCTTTGAATTCTAAGTTATTCAACATTCAAGATCTAACATGTAAAGGTAAAACTGAGAAAGTATTGCTATTTGTTACATTTTAACAGCCAAAATTCAGTTACCCCAGAGCAGGCTTGATAAACCTTATACATACTTTGAAAAATCCACATTGTGCTTCTCTAGGTAGTGGACAAGCGTAAAACCGCCTTCCTTTGTTTTCACCATCCTTCCTCACAACCCGGACAACACAGAGGCGGCTGTGCTTACTGCATCGAGGACTGCCAGCATTTAAGGTGCAAGGACTGTCTGCAACACTCAGTTGAGGTTCACTGGAAGGACAGGTTACAAAATAACCGTAGCACAAGTGTTAAAGAGTCATTTATACCACTTCACCTCGGCACACATGAATTTTGCTCATAGGAAGAAATTTTATCAAGAAGTTGGCCATGGTCAACTTTAGTAACTACATAACTATTGTCATTTTAGTTCTTTCTTTTCTTCTTCTTTTTTTTTTGGTACCAGGGATCAAACTCAGGACCTTATGCTTGTGAGGCAGGCGCAGTGCCACTGAGCTAAATCCCCGGCCCTTAGTTCTTTCTTTTAATTCAAATCTACCTATAAACTTAAAGTACATAACTTAACATTTCTAAAGAATAGAAACAGCTGAATTGGGTATCCAGTACATCAAATTTTCAAAGTTTTAATTTCTTATACTGAGTTCTTCTTTTACCTAATGTTACAATGTAGTCACTTCTATCTCCTCTAAAATATTTCCAAGTCTAGCTGTCCCCTGCTCCATACAGCAACTAGAATCGCAGTGCTCTCTAATTATTTTCTCATGTGTAGAAACTCTGACAAGACCGTGGAGATCACTCTCTCCACTGTCCACTTAAAAGACTATTCTCTAAGCTTTTCTTTGATCAAGGCTACCAAAACAGTCAGCAGCGAGAAACAGCTTTCCCGGAGGAGCAGAAATGTGTATTTTGGAAACCCAGTAGAATAGCTTTATCTCCCACACAATTAGAATCAAGAGCACTCGGAGATCATCCTGCAGAGTGAACAAAGCACAGGAGATGGTCTTGCACTCTAGTTGCATATGAAGCTTCATTATTGTTTTTATGTATTTTGTATAATTTCAGTATTGTTTTTATAATAGACTTCTAGTAACTTAGTCGGCATATTCACATTAATTAAAAGTGGGGACTGGTAGAGTAGCTCAGTGGTAGAGCCCATGGCATGTGCTTAGCCCGCTCAAGGCCCTGTGTTGGATCCTCAGCACCCAAACTCAAAATAAACAAACAAAAACAACAACAAACAAACTCAGAACCCTCTCACTAATATTCCTATTTTTAAACGTTTTAATGATAAAATAGGTCATCCTTTCTCAGGTTTGAGGAAATTTCTAAAGGATAAAATATCCCTCAGAAATAATTTTTTTAATTTTTTTTTTTTTTGGTACCGGGGATTGAACTCAGATCCTTCATCCTTCCACTTGCAAGGCAGGCGGCGGAACCACTGAGCTAAATCCCTGGCCCAGAAATAAATTTTTAAATGCTTAAAAATCAAGCATATTTTTCCTTGCTTCTTGAACTACATTTTTCAGAATACTTTTTTCCTATAATGATGCCTCATATGTAACTGAAATCTCCAGATAATGTGATCTTTTGTGGTGAAATTGGTTTAAGCTTGCTTATATAAAACAAATGATTAAATACATTGCTTTAAAAATGTTGGCTGGGATGGACTTAAACATTCTTAGGGCAGTTCCTGAAGCTATTGATAGTTGTCATTTATAAAATAAAAGCAGCTGTAGGCACTGCTAATGAGATCACTTAAACATTTCACTAGCAACTATTTTGTTGGTAGCTCTTTCAGATGGAGGATGGCAGTAGAGTCATGGGTAATACCAAATCCAAAATATGAAAGCTGAGAAGCAATGAGATTTTCTTTTCCACAACCCTCCTTTTCACTAGCTGCCTCCAAGAGGCAATATTAAAACCTCAGCTTCAAGAGAAGTTAAACATCTGGGTGGCTGTAGAGAAGTAAAGAGATTTCAAAACTGAAGTGTTTCATATACAACGTTCAAAGACAGTTTAAAGGAGAAAGCAGTTAATATTAGAAGTAAATCAAACAAGGCTAATTAAAAATATACACTTATAAAATTGTTTTCTATATTATTTTAAAGGTGGCTGTATTTGGCAACCATTAGTTCAACATGTTCTAACCCACTTGCTGCAACCTGGACATCTTCAGGTTTCCACACATCTAGATTCTTTATTACTGTTTCTGAGCGGGGGGAAAAGTAGAAAATAGGATTAAAGCAAAAGGAAAGACTCCAGTTGTCTTCCTTCTAGTTCATTTCTATCTTCCATTCTGTTTCTACCTCGGTGTAAGTCTAAACAAAAAACTTGTCCTATGCTCTTTAATCCTTGGTATCAGAGTGTGTTCCACCGAACAAAAACATCACTGTAACCCCAGAGCTCCTTACAAATACAGGTTTGTCCCTACTCCAGATCCCTATGAACAAAAGTCTCCATGTTAACAAGATTCCAAGGTGATTCATATGCACACTAAGTTGTGAAGCACTGAGTTAATTCTACCAAGATATTTGATGCCACCTATGATCACATCAGCTCTAAATATGTGCAACTAATCTTAATTTTATGATAGAAAACATTATCCAGGATAATTAAATGTTCTGGTTAATTGAGGACATATTGGCTCCTCTTCATTTCAGTCATTATTTGAAAACTTTGTAAAATGCAGCAGAGCATTTTCTTAAGTAAATTCTACATAGAGAATAAACTAGTTTGTTGATTAGTATCATTTTGAATATTGACTTATAAATGGCATAGTGATATAATAGATCAAGAGTTGGCAAACATTTTCAGGTAACACACATTTTAAGTTTGTGGGTCTCATGGTCTCTGTGGGAACTACTCAATTCTGTTGCTGGCAAAAAACAGCCATAAAAATAATCAAACAAATGGAAATAAAACTACACAAATAAATAGTTGTTAGGCTGGATTCGGCCCTTCTGGCTAAAGTTTGCCAGACGTCCTCATTAGAATCAAGAACAATGCTTGAGGCATAACAGGTTCTCAGTAAGTGCTTATTAATAAAGAAAATTAAACACATCAGATAAAAACTATCATCAAAAAGACAGTCTCGGCCCGGGATTTAGCTCAGTGTTGCCACCACCTGCCTTGCAAGCAGAAGGTCCCGAGTTCGATCTCAGGTACCAAAAAAAAAAAAAAAAAAGTCTCAAGTACAGATTTATATTTTCAAAGTGAATCTTATTTTTACATTTTTAAATGATTAGCTTATCACAGTTTAACTATTTTGGAATTAGGATGATTCATTATAATAAAAATACTGTCTGGAATTTTTTGAATTAATCAATGCAATGGAATGTAGATTTTATCATCCAAGATAATTTCCATCATTAAACAAAAGAAGTTAAATGATTCATCCTAGATGTCCCACATGGTTCTGAAGGTCTGAGAGATTGGATTAAGAACTCCAAAAGGGTGACCCCAAAACAAGAATGAGGTGTCACTGTTGGGACTAGTGATTACAGGTAGACCTTCCACACTTCCAATGGCAGTGTATACAAGAAAATGCTAATGATTTTCATAGCATCCTTTCCCTCTTCTACATGAGGTTTGCCATCCACTTAGGAAAAAATTCAACATATACTTTCTTTGAACATATACTTTGAAAATGTATCACTGTTTGCTCTGTGTTTATCATAATTGGATCAAAGATTTAAAACTATTTTTAGTGGTTATTCTTAAGTGCTTAAAATTGCTTCATTTATCTAATTTATAATCCAGTAGCTGGATAACATTCAAGTGCATCTAAACACCAATCCAAAAATATGTCTCATCAACATAGCATGTATGGTGTAATGATGAGATCAGTAATTAAGAGAACAAAAGTCAAACTAATTACCCTATAATTATTACAGAAAAAAAATAAACTGGCTATCAATTCTGAGTGGACCACCTGCTTTAATAGTATTATGTCGAGCTTCTTCTAGGCGGCTTGTCCACAAGATGAACACTGTAGCTGCCAGACAAGGAGAAAAATGAAATAAATGACAGTAATTTGCAATTTATTTCTTGTGAAGTAGCTGGGTGCAGAAGGGCTGCTAGGTGAATTTATTTCATCACTTGACTTTTATTCTGCTAGTTGATCTTGATTAATTGTGGAGTCTCAGTCCTCGTGTTCTCATATTCAGTACATACACATGGCTGCAGCATTTCTAAGTAACACTGTGCACTGTGATTAATCATATGATTCTATCACTAATGGCTTATGAAGAAATCATTTAAATTTAAGGTTCCATTAATGTTTTTTAAATCCCTAATTCATTAATTAAATTGTCAGAGTTTTTTTTAAGGCACTAAGGAAATAAAAATATGCCAAGATATTTCATCTGGGTGCAACAAATGACACAATATTTTAAATTGATCACTTCCACTTCTTTTCACTTAAGTCAGAGAACAGAAAAGCTGTTCAAAAGTGATTTTCTCCTACAGGATAGTCACCTGAGACTTTCTTCAGTAGCTCCTTTATGATTTCCACCATAAGACACCAATTAGGGTTAAAGTAAAATGTTGTAGTTATCCAGTCACTTTAAAAGTTTGGTCCCCAGAGCTTAATCCAGATGAGATTGGACACATTCAGGGTGGTATGGCCACAGACCCCAGAGTTTAATCCAAATGGGAGTATCATGGACAGAAGTTAAATCAATTATCATAAATAATTATGAACAAAATATTTTGTAAAGTCAGTCAAGGATATGTCATCAAAATTAATTGATGGTAAATTAAGAGTTGGGACAGGAAATTGGAGAGAAATCCATATATTATGGAAAAACTGTCTCAGAATTGCTATGAAATAAGCCTAAGGATTCAGAGTTCTGTCTACGAGCATATAGCAGGTGTTCCCTCATTCCAGTTCCCAGTGAAGGACTCTCCCCATCAGTAAAGGAATAGCTCATCAGAGTAAAATCTACTCATTAGAATTCCACCTGATATTACTTTAGATTCTACCCAAAGTAACTCTGCCTATCTTTGATTGGCAAGAAAAGACATGTATCCGAATAAGATCCTTCATTCATATGTCATATACTCTTCATTTAAAAATGCTGGATAGATGGTACCTGGTTTTTGACCAAAAGAAAAATAGCTTCAGAAACAAAATCATAGAAAAATGTCTTTTTCTGATGTGGGGATAAAATCAGTTATGACGGTAAGAAGCCCAGATAAATGAATAAAAGGAAATGTGAGAAGGAGCATAAACTGATTGTTTCAGGAGCTCCCAACATTTGTTAATGAAAGGGATGACACCATCTTTACAATTTCTGCATCTCAGGTAACAGCAATTTGGGATCTTGTAGA
Source organism: Heterocephalus glaber (assembly GCF_053883595.1). Lineage (NCBI taxonomy): Eukaryota > Metazoa > Chordata > Mammalia > Rodentia > Bathyergidae > Heterocephalus > Heterocephalus glaber. Next base: position 11,286,247 of record NW_028258308.1, on the reverse strand, counting down.
TATGCAACTGGTAATCAATCTTGTGAGCCATATTAGGCCTGGTAGAGTTTATTAAATGGAATTATAAGTTTTTCATTTCAGATACAAAAAGCTTTTTAGGACTTTTTGGTTGAAATTAGGGCACCATCCCACATGGCTGTTTGAGATGCAGTCATATTTGTTCATAGAAATATAACTAAAGTCATCTCAGATTTTTTTTAAAAATAGAGGACATTTACTAAAGTTTTATGAATGATAGCTTCTCTTTCAGAAGAAGAATGCCATTTACAAACGGTCTTTGACTTACAATGCTTAGTGATGCTTACTAAGTGATGCTTAGACTTTCTTAACTTTATCACGACTGTGAAAGTAATACGGCATTCAGTAGAAACTGTACTCCAAGTTTTTGAACTTTGATCTTTTTCTGGGCTGGTGATAAGCAGTATAATAATGTCTTTTGATACTAGGTATTGGCAGTGAATCTCAGCTACTTAATCATTGGAGAAAACATTCAATACTCTATAGTATGTTACAATGCTAACTTATGATGCTCAATAGGGTAGATGTATTAAATGCATTTTTCAACTTATGACACTTTCAACTTATGATAGGTTTAAAAAATGCTAATGGTGGTTACTGATAACAGGTATGATTATAGGTGATTTAAAATTTTCTTTATACTTGACAGTATTTTCCAAATATTATGTATTGAACATGTACATAGTTAACGTCACAAAAAATAACCTTTTATAGATGCAGGAAAATTTTCTTCCCTAGTCTCTAATATAATAAGCTGGCAAAGAGAAAGGAGAATTATTGTAATAGTTTTCAGGGTTTGTTTTATATTACCAAATCGATTCAATTTCCTTAGCAGTGGATGTTTCTGCCTTCTTCAAATTTATGTAACATAAATGCCTTAAAGGTCTTAAAAATACCTTGAAACAAGCTTATTGCAAATACCTTAAAGACCACGGTTAGAAGCATCATACCTGTTAGAAAATCCAGTCTTGCAACTTTTGAGGTCTGGCATAGAGTAGAGGGTTGTTTTCAGTTTTTTATGCACTGAACTAAATAATTCAGACTGAGAGCAGACTGTAGGAGATATGTTTACTTTGTTAGATACTTGAGTTATATAGTTCGTTCTCTCCTTGGAGGGGTGCCGTGTATCACTAAAACAAACATTTGTAGGAAGAGAGTTTTGAAATTCCCCATCTGGTGTTTGGATTTGGCTTTCTTTTCTCTTCAAAGTACTAGATTTACTGGTAAAATCAGTCAATACAAGAGTTGTAGTTCCAAATACAGTTTTCCTGTTGATTTTCACTTCTGTATGTGCTTTCCCAAAGCTATTACAAGGGTACTTCACTAAGTTGTGAAAGACAATAGAATTTTCTTGAGTCTCAAGCACTGAATCTGGAAGAAGAGAGAAGTTATTCTGCAATATTCCTAAAAATATATTAACTACTCAAAACATTTTTATTCTATCTATCTGTCTATCTACCTACCTACCTACCTATCTCTGTATCTACTAATGTACGGTTAGCTTGTTATAATTAATCATCTTCTAATAAGGAAGTAAAGTATTATTTAAAATGTAAAGGTTGACAATTTATACATATCTAGAGATGAGGTTAACAAAGACTTATATTTGCTTTGGATTATGTTTAAGCATTTAAAAGTTAATCAGCTATCAGTTTTGTTAATATTAGGCAAAGTATTAAAGTGATGCTAATTAAGAGATGATATCTCATAAAGCAGTTAGACATCTCTGTATTGACCACCAAGATGTTTTCATAAAGGGCTTATTTAAGAGAAGTAAAGATGAATTACAAAGACTTAATATTTATTAAATATAATGTTTTAACAAAATATCCTAGAATTCTAGAATCTGTACTATAGTTTAAACTACAGTGAAGATATGTGTCTTTCATACTCAGACAAAGTATCTAAAAAACGATACATGGGACATGTAAAGGCATCTTGGAATGTTGAAATAAATGTGGAAACTGAAGATGGTGGTTTTTCTGAGGGCTCTTTCTGTTGAAAGTTCACAAAGAAGAAGAAGAAAACGAAATAGGAGGTGCAGTCCCTTTGGCCACTAGAAAAGCTGTGCAAGGGGTGATGTCTGCCACAAAGGCCCAGGGAACAAAACACAGTGAGACAGTGAACAAAATGTAGGGGCCCATAAGTCAAGAATGAACTTTCTCATCTCTAATTGAAGAAAGAAATAACACTTTGAGAACACAATAGAAGCTGCATCAATGAGCTGGTTTCTTAATCACAGGTTTCCTCTGAGGTTTTGCATTCTCTGAACGCATGAAATTGTGAGCTATAAAGAGTTATTTTGGAGGATTTCAATGAAATCAGTACAATTGTCTGAGTAGATTTTAATAACAAGGGGTAGGAAGGATAAAGAAGAGAAAAAATTCAGCATTTTTCAATTCCACCTGCAAAGATATTCTTACAGAAATCCTCCCTTTCAATTTATGAAACACTTGGACTGAATAACAAACTCAAAAGCTGCTGAAATCTGCATAAAACAAAGCTTTATTGAATAATTCATTAGAAACAGTAGAGAACAGATGCGATCATCTCAGTTTTTTGAGATACAAAGACACACACTGTTTTAGCACAAGCATGTTTTCCCTCCCCGTTAAAAAATATTTTCAACAGAATGCCAGCATGGTTTACATGCAAAGGCAAGCAATTCCTTTAAACCTTAGAGAAAGAAAGCACTTAGTAAAAGTATCAAGACAGAGCGATATACCTGATTTGGTATAATTAACCATCTTAGAAATGAATGCAAAATCAAAAATCAGTCCTACCTGGCTTTGAGGTCAAGCAAGCATCGCATGTCTCAGCAGAGGGCTTATTTACTAGGGTACAGACCAAACAGGTCCATTGCTCTTCTGATTTCCGACCCACTGAATCAATCAAACGGTTTCCCCTGCTAGATGTCCAATTGATTATAGTATTTCTAGAGGGAAGTTTGCTAGAAAATAATTTTTTAAATTAATCATTATGAATGACTTATTCTTATACATTCTGAGTATTTTAGAAACTATTGCAGAACCATTAATACCCCAATACTATTTAATATTGCTTATGTCATAACAAACTGTTAGATAACCTTTATCTTGAGTTCTGCTGACTGCTAGTAAGTTAGAAATAAATAAAAGTGTTGACTTGAAGAGCTGAGCTTTTTCAAACAAACTAAAAGCATTGGATGTAACCAGTAGGAAGCATTCTGCAAGTAATATTTTAATAGTACTCTTCAAAGCAAAATTAAACTATGATTCATCAACTAAATCAAGAAAAGCTATGCAGAAATCAGAACATTGAAAATAAAGTTAGAAAAGTTTTACATTATGTCCTCGAAAAGAAAATTCTAGAAACTTTAGCATTTATGGTATTTACCAAGCACTTATCAATTAGTTGAGCTATAGTGACGAAAAGAGATATTTATCTTCGTGCTAGTTCTCTTCATATAAAATTATTTCATATTTTCTAATCATTATTAGATATCTAATTATTAGGTTAGTAAGCAAACTATAAAACCAACCCTGATTTTTGGCCACAGATGTAAATCAATGGAGTTCTTCATTGGCCACTTATTGTTATACAGAATGCTTTTCTAGAGATCTGATACAGTCCTGCTTCCTAATGCACATGTGTAGGTCTGTAGAACACTTCATGTGGTTAAGCAATCATGGCCATGTTAGGATTCCTGTCATGATTCTAAGCCTTAATATTGAAAAAAGTTATTCTAAGTAAAGCTGCATATCTTACATTTCAGAACCTGAGTTCTTTGACTTTCAAAGGTAGCCTCGACTTCGGTAACATTTTGCTCCTTACATACAATTATACTGGTTTTAAAAGTCAGACTTGTCTGGTAAAATAACAAATAGTATAAGAAAATCTGAAAGATATATCTCATTACGATTCTCTTATCTTTACTTACCTTGACTTCTAATGAACTCAGAATTTTTTATTCCTATGGAACATCAGACCCATAGAATTTGTTTACCTGACCTAATTTCTGCCCTCTACTAACTAACTCTGAAAGGGAACATGCTGTATTTACTCAGGATTAAATAAACACAACTTAAATTACCTTCATATTTCAATTTGCTCCAACTTTTCACTATTTTCTTCCTCTTTTGTTTTATAGATGTCACTAATAAGCTTTATTATTGTTGTTCTTTTTCCAGCACTGGTGTTGAACCCAGGGTCTCATACATGCTAGTGAACCCCTCTACCATCACCTTTTAAAAATTATTATTTTTTTTTATTTTTGAGTTAGGGTCTTGCTAAGTTGTCCAGGCTGGCCTTGAACTTGTGATCCTCCTGCCTTAGCCTCTTGATTATCTGGGGTTTCACATGTATGACACTGTACCCCAGTCCACAGCTACTACTGTTGTTTCATAGGGAGTATTTGGAAGTACTTTCTTACTGTTGCATTTCTTAAAAGCCCACTAATACACTTTCCAATCTGCACTTGGATAAGTAACAGAAAACTCAAACTTAATATGCTGAAGTAGGCTGCACAATGGCCTCCTAATGATATAGGTGACAATTCCAGGAAACAATAAATTTGAGTTATTGCAGATGTAATTAAGGATCTTAACTATGGGAGATTTTTCCATATGGTCCCTTATTCTAATCACAAGTGTCTTTATAATGTAGGGAGAGATGATTTGATGCATACAGAAGAGAATATACTGTAAAAACAGAGGCAGAGGCTGGACTAATGGAACCACATGTCTAAGAATGTCAGAAGAGGCAAAGGATGGATTCTTTCCTAGCTTCAGAGAAAGTACATCCCTGAACACACCTTAATTTTGGTCCTTAACCCTACCTCAGCTTCCAAAAATAGCCCACACTCAATCACTTTTTGCCAGTCTGGCTCTTTTCCCTGCCACCATCATCTACTACCTGTGCTCCTGTTGGGAGTCCTGAAGCTGCTGCTTCTCTCCAGTTATATCGCAGTAATGTTCTCATATAATAGCTGGAATAATCCCCATAAAATACAAGACAGTTCATGCTCAAGCCTTCCCATGGTTTCCCATCTTTCTCAAAGTCAATACTTGCCACATTCGCTAGTGATTTTTCAAAATGTACAAGTACATGAGTTATTTCACACCTTTTCAAAACCCTCCATAGATCCCCATATTATACACAGAATAAAGTGGAGATTTCTTTCTGTGGCCAGCCTATCTCTACATAGTCTCTGGTTCATACCTGACTTCTGCTTAGTCAATTTTCTATCTCTTCCTTAGTCAAGTCAGAGGCTTCATGGTTTCTGAATTACCTTTTTGGAAAACTTTTTCCCACCTTAATCTTTAAAAGTTACCAGTTCTTTTCAGAAATCTGCTCAGGGACTTTATCTCCCTGCCCTATCTAAAATAGATGCTCTTTGTCACTTTTTTTTTTTGCCTACTGTGATTGCTATTTCTTGAGAGTACTGACCATTACCTATCATTGCCTAGTATCTTATATATTTTTTCTTAAGATCTGTTCCTATTGGAATATAGTAATCAATGAATATTCCATAGATATAGACATAATGAATGAGCTTTTCACCCATATTATTTATTAATACTGCTCTGTTGGTTTCTTTCATCTCTTTCACGGGCTGCTTTTCTTCTTCTTCTTTTTTTTTTTTTTCTGAGACAGGGTTTTGGTATATAGTTCAGGCTGGCCTTGAACTCACTATGTATCCCAGGCTGGCCTCGAACTCCTGCCAATCCTCCTGCCTCAGCCTCCCAAGTGCTGGGATTACAGGTGTGTGCCACCACACCTGACTGCTTTTTTTCTTTTGATCACCAAAGCTAACCTAGTTGAAAGACTCTATTGGATCTTCCTCCCTTTTCTCTATGCATACTCTCAGTGATTACAAATACTCTCAGATTCAACTGTTATCTCAGATTACCCTAAAGTGGGTAACAGGAGGGGAACAATGTACAAGTGAATGATAACAGTGTCTTTAAGGCATCTCTGCACTTCTTCAGAGAGACAAGTTACTAGTATGGAAAACAATATATTTTTCTTTGCCCCAAACCAGTGTGTGTTAACAATACTAAAATAATTTATTATCCCAAAGCTTGAGGTAGAAGCTTAAGCAAAAAGAAACATTTTCTCTTTCTCCTTACTCTATTTGTGGAGAGCCCAGGAAAAGTTACCTTCATGGCTTCCAGTCCGAGATTGGTTCCTACAGCTTTTCTGTTAATTCTGTGAATTACCCTGATATTCATTTGGCTGCATACCTCTTAAATTACGTTCTAATATGGCAACTATATACCAACTGCCTTCCAAAAGCAAACTTATTGCATGCACCAAAATTTTCATCGGGTCTCCCATGTGCCCTCTGTTCTCTTCCCTCCAAAATCTCTGCAGGTCAGGTCTGTGTTAAAACTGGATTGCAAAGGGGCTGGGGATTTAGCTCAGTGGTTTCACCGCCTGCTGCGCAAGTGCAAGGACCAGAGTTTGATCCCTGGAGTCACCCCAAGCCCCGCAAAAAAAACCACAAAAAACTGGATTGCAAATAGCACTAAATTCTCATTAGCTGACAACCAACTATCAGGACATTTCCAAACTAGATGGTTTTTAAAAATCTGAATACAATATATCATTTTAAAGGAACCAAAGACCCCTCTCCGATCTTTCTGCAGTTTTCCAAATGCACTAGGGATTTCCCCTGTAGACTAGCTCATGGGTGTTTTCTCTTCCTTAAAAATTTTTTTCATGCCTCTTGTCTTTGAAGAATTCCTAGTTTCTTTCATACTAGGCTCAAATATCTCCCCTTCCAATAAGATCCCCTTGCTTTTCCCAGATAGATTTAAGTGTTTCTTCTTCTATGCCTCCACAGCCATTAGTATAACCATATTAATATATGCAAATCCATCTTGGTGTTTTAATTCTATATTTTCTCATTTACTGCCCACTGTTGACTTTGAGCACTTTGAGAGCTCGATTGTATTTTGTTTTGTATTCCTAATACATACCGTACAGTTGATAATAAAGCAATTTAAATTTTAAAAATTATTTTAAAAATTTAAAAAGACTCTCTAAAAGAAAAAGAGTAACTTAGCTTCCCCCAAAGAAACAATACTCACACACATAAATTACATGAGCTAGTATATAATTAAGGGCCAAAAATAAGTGACGTATGTATTTAAAATGTGGTGCTTAATAAATAAAAACCAGAAAACTTAGGGATGATTCATTTTGAAGTTCAGTAAGCATTTAGTGAATGAAGGGGCTTAGATCACTGCTACTGAGCTTTAGACTTCAAGTTAAAATAACTTAAAATAAAAAAATTGTCAGCATGAAAAGTGTAAACACACTCATTCAAGAAAATAATATATTTGTGCTCACTTTGGCAGCACATATACTAAGAAAATAATATATTTAATCAGAGAAAGCCTAAAAATAGGGAAATAGTACTGGTTTCAAGCTTTTTAAGCTATGTATGTATTTATTTTACATAAATAGCTGTTTTACTAAGCAGTCTTAACTGAATGCTCATATATAAAACAAAGAAAGGAGAAGTTACAAGGCCTGCACACTTTTAGCATACCATGGCTTCCCCTAAATCATAGGTGTGTGTAAGGTTCTTTCAGGGATACTTGAGCCTTTAAAATCTAGTTTTAAAAAATCCTTTGAACTCACAATTATTTATATGACAAATAACTTCATTTGATGATTTGGAAGAGTATGGAATTTTTTAAATCCCAGAAGCTATCAATTCATAAAAAACAAATACAGAACACTAACCATTTATTCAGTAGACGAATACATATTAAAGGTCTATCAGACACTGTGTTAAATGCATATGACCAAATAAATGTACACCAATACCATACTATGAAGAATGTTCTTGTTCATGAAAATCAAAATCCCAAACTGGTGCAATAAACGTAATTAATTATCTTATATTTCAGATCGCTCTGAGAGTAAAATGCATGAAGAGGCTGAGAGGAATGAAACACAAGGGCAAAAAGATTTTTTTTAAAAGCTGCTTGAGATACATTGATGAAGCCACGAGCCAGGATCTGCACTGTGTCTTACCTCCATGCTTTGCCCCTGAGTGCTTGATGGCCAGACTTGATGGCCTCTTCTTCCTGGGGCTTCTGCACAGCCAAGAAATACTCTGATTCTTTTCTATTTCTAATCATATCATTTGGTTTTCTTTGCTTATTCTTTTCTCCTATTCTATAGTAATTTCTTTTCCCTGAAGCTCAGACTTTGGTTTATATCTTCATTCTTTCTCAGTAAATTAAGAATGTTTCGATGCTTCACTTAACAATACTATGCTGACGACCCTCCAGCCATTACCTCTTCCACTGTAATGTTGCCCATAAGACAGCCCTTGTGGATACCCCACTGGTACTTCACACATCCCAAACTCAATGTATCATTTACCATTCTGTCCCTACTTTTCCAGACTCACTCATAAAGTGAAACTCTCTATTATTTGGCACTGAATTCTTTGCATTGTCTTACTTTACATATCAAAACTGTCACAATTTTTGCTGACTTTTAAAACAATTTAATTAAGTTACCATTTTCAGTGTCTTGAACCTAGGGTCCATAACCATCTCTCACCTATTACTGCATTGTTTTCATCATGTCTTTTTGCTTTTTTAAATTTCCATGCTAACTTCTGTGTATGCTATAATCAATCACAAGTCGTAATCCACTGATTTAGGCAAGACATTAACCATTCCCCAAACTACTGATGACCCCTACAGAATGATCCCATCCTACTTGTAAAACTAGCCTTAACTGTTCAACAACTTGGAACATGGAGCATGCTTCATGTGGCCAGTACAATTATCTATCCAGCATCTATGCTTGTTAATGATTCACAGCTGATGGTCATGCTGTTTTATCCAATTAAACAATGTTTGCTTTCTCATTTACTTAACCTAAATTCCATTTCTTAAAGTAAATTTCAAATTACACTTTTTTTATAAGATCCTCCAACCTTTATATATATATAGATAGATAGATAGATATGTGACTTTAATATTCCTGAACTCTTGTAAGCATTTTATGTGCTTCTTGTCTGCACTAATAATTTTCATTTATAATCTGATATACTGCTTTGCAGCTACTTTATCTTGTTAATCTTTCTCCTAGCTGCCTTTAAAAGGAAATTTACCCTTCTACCAGAGAGACTGTGCATTGGCAGAAAGGAAATAACTAGATTTTGAGAGGATTATTGGCTCTGAAACAACAGTAATTCCAGGAGGCTCAAAATATTGCAGTGGTTCACAAATTAGGTCAAGCGATCAATGGAATTTTAGTCCAACTTCATCTTATACAGGGTTCCCAAACCCATTCTTCGATTATTTTCCCAGTTCTTGAATGCATAATTGAAAGAAACATACTCAGCAACTGGCAGAATCACCATCGATATGTTTAATAAGAAGTGTGATGTTTCATTAGGAGGTCAAATTCTGGAAGAAAATCTTGCTATATTTTATAATATTATTTCTAAATGAAGCAAAGACTTTTGAAGATAGCTGCATTTTTCCAAATACTGACTGACTTCTCCTGATACTTATTTTACAAAAAAGATTATATCTTATGGATGGATATCATCACCCGAGTAAAAGATTTTTCTGACTGAATTCAAAAGTAATCCATATATTAGCTTTAGCTCCTTTGGGTTCTTGGATGACTTTTTTTTTTTTACCATATCCTTCCAAAGGTTCAAATAAAATTGAATTATGTCCCTTTATGAATAGCTTGACAATTACTCAGTTACATTCCCTGATATTAGCCTTTTAATTAGGTAATTTAAAATTCAATATCTTACCATATGTCAATGTGTTGAGGATTTTCTTTTTGACAATGAGAACAGAAGTACGTCATTCTGTTATTCTCCCCTAAACGACATACGATAATTTTGCAATGGCACTGACCACAATTAGGACGCTTGTAAACCTTATAGTGTTTAGAGATAGCAGATCCTGTTTTACAGCACTTAAAAAAAAACAAAGTTATGTACAAAAAAGTATTACTTCAGCGCCAGATATACTCTTGAAAGTCAACACTGAAAACAATCTGTTAAAACTTTACCTATGTTTGTACATAGTTTCATATAATATTTTCTTTCATCTGATAAAAAGGTATTGACAAGATTCAGTAATATCTATCAAAAAAGTTTGTGTGAAATAATTAAGTCATATGATAACGTGTCAGCATTCAAAGCTCTTTGCATGACTATCCTCTTATCTAAATGATATATAAAAGTTCTATATTTTAAAATATCTTTTTTATTTTTAAGTTTGTCTTAAAAACATAATTATTTGGTTTTAAGAAAAAGACTAGATTAGCTTTAAATGTGATTATTTTTTGAACACTGAAGTTTCTCAGTTTCAACAGCCAAAATAGTTTTCTAGGGAACAAAATTTAACAAGACTATTTTCTTTGTTGACTTGAAAGGTTTTATATATATATATCCTTAGAGATTCACTAGAAAGAGAATAAAAATTCATGTAACATCCTACTAGAGACATGTTCCATTTTGGTATATGTTCTATTTCAAAAGATATTTTGATATTTTTCTATCACAGTTTTATTCTACTCACATACATTTAAAGCTCCTACTAAGAAAATGTTTTAACATTAGTACTGTGAAAATTTAAAAGTCAAAAACTATGAATCACCATTCATGAGCTGAAAATTACACAAACAATTTGTATTAATTTAAGCAAAGAACTGAAATACCCAATTTAATCTGGACAGAAAATGGACTATTTCCTGCAGTAATTTTTCTCCAGAAGAATAAATGAACCTCCAGAAGAATAAATGAAAAAGAACAGTTTTAAAATAGCCACAGTTATTCATACTCAAGGTAGATATGTAAACCAAGAGGCTCATTAATACTTTAGGTCAATTAATAAAGAATGTTACAAAATCTTCTTTTTAAATCATTAAAAAAATATAAAATGGAATCATATAGACAGCTTAATATCCTATTTCTTCGGTTAACATATCTTGAGTGATTTCCCTTTTACTACTTTCCTTCTTGAACACAGTAAAAGAATTCTGAATACAGAAAACAGACTGTGACAGAAAAACTTATTAATCATATTTATTTAAAAGTTAAAATGTGTTTATTGAATTCTACATATACAACTTTCAAAATTTACATGTTAGTAATTATTTAATTCTCAGAATTATTTGTTGTCAATATTATTATCCAATGTTATAGGTGAAGAAACTAAATTTAGTTTCATTTTTGGTACCAGGAATCGAACACAGGACCTTGCACTTGCTAGGCAGGCAAGGCATCACTGAGCTAAATCCCTGGCCCAAGTTTCTAAATAATCTAAATCACGGATAAGTGGAAAATTCTGAACAAAATCCATTTATTCCAATAAATTTTTTATCTCTTTATGGTTTTTATATTTTATATATCCAAAAATAGAGCAAGAATTTAGAGAAAATATTACCATAATTGTTCCCCAATTTAGTCTAAAGTTAATTAAATATAATCATACAATTAGGCAAATTTGGACTGACCTATGACCTAGAATTTGAAGATGTTAATTATGCCCATAAAATGTTACCCTTCTTTATTGTACCTCTATACTCTTACCACTAGATGGCTATATACAGCTTTAACATTTTTGGTGCAATCAAAAGGGAAACCATTGAGATTTAAATATTTGAAAATTTTAGTTCTTACCCTGTAAAAGAGAATGCTGAAATCACGTATCATCTTCACAAGGTGATGGGTCTGTTCATCTGTTAACTGAAAAATCTGAAAATGGAAAAATAGCATAATTTCATAATTTTTTACTGTAGGAAAATGGCACTTATGAGTTCTGTTAAACACAACTGTAAGCAGGTTTAAAATACATGTATATCTTCTAGAACTCTGCTTATGTATTTAATGTAATTAATTAGCTTTATTTTTATTGATAACATTGTATTGATAAAAATATCATTCCTCCTTGTACATTTCAATCCTAAACTCAAATATTTATTGAATGTTCTAATCAGATATCTTCAAAGCCCCAGCATTATCTACCAGCCACTTGAAGTCTTGCTTGATTTGAAAAAAAAACAGAAAGGAGGAAAAAGTAGCCACAGGAGTAGACGACCATCAAGGTCACTATGAAGCTTTAAAAAGATATGAATTTATATTCATGTGTTAATGTCAAATACCTGTTAACACTTTGAAGGACTCAATAGACTTTACTGAACAATATTTCTGTGACAAAGAGTGGTGTGAATCTGAGTTACCTTTGCAGAATCAATTATCATTTGGCCCATGTGCTTTCAATGGTAATTCCAAAAGAAATTTTCTCTGATGCCTTACACTTGTTTTTTGTGTTTGAATACACACACAAATTATCAGGGGTATAAAGTTGAAAATCATCTAATTAACATAATCATTCTAAAAGTATTATAAATGTTCAATTATTTAACTTTTAAAACTTGTGTATTTTTATTTAAAATGCTCATTTTAAAAAATATCTTGTATACATGGTAGGTCATACTTACAGATGCTAAACTATTACTTTTCCAATAATTGTACCTATCCTTTTAGGAGTCTAATGACTAAACTTCAGAAATATCAGAATTTTTAATTCTGCAGACATTACAGATAAATGATCTTTTACTAGATGAATGGCTGGCTGGGTGTACAGATTAAAAGTAAATCCTTAGTAATTACAGATAACACTAACACTGGGTTGTTTTTTAAAAATATTTTTCAGAGAGAGCTAATGATTTTTAAATGTTCATTCATACCTGGGCATGGGAGTACGTGTCTCTAATCCCAGTACTCTCAGAGGCCAGGGCAAGATTGCAAGTTCAAGCCCAGTCTGGGCGATTTAGTGACTTAGTACTAAAAATAATAATAATAATAATAATAATAATAATAAAAAACAGCCAAACAAAAAACTTTTTTCTGCTAAAAAATTGTTTAATAATTGCCACATTAAACTAAATTATTCCCAGTTTCAAAGAGTAGAACCTATTTCAAAACTACCAACTAGTTTCTGTAAAACCTTAATTCTTATCAATTTAGGTTTTACCAAAGTCATTTAGAAAGTACACAAAACCTAGAGGTATCTTTGGATGTACATTAAAAATAATCTAGTTAATAGTAATTATATAAAATAATTTAATAAAAATAAATTAATGGGAATAATTCGTTAATTGAGTTAAAGATAATTTAGTTGATAGTAACAGATCTGGATAAAAAGCCTGATGTGAATTCTTCATTGGAAAGTAAAATATATGTATTCTCTCTGCATTCAGTTTCCAATCTCTCTGACCTTTTCAGAACTTTATTCTATGAATCATCACTCCTTTTTCTACAACTTTAATATCTTTCTCTCCCAGTTCTTTTTTCCCTCACCAATATATAAATAAGTTCAAATCTCTCCAGCTGAAAAACAAGAGAAAACCCCAAAACCTACAAATCCATTCCCTGCCCTGGTGTTCCCTCTAGCAGTTTAATATTTCTGTCTTGACATCAATCTAAATTATGTGAACAGGGACACTAATTTTTGTTCCCATGTGCCTGCTGATTGCTTATCTCTGAGTCTCTGCTACCTGAATTCCAATCTTATCATCCCATTAGGACAGGATTTTCTACCACCACCAATAGCTAGAATAGATGAGTATTAGGAACACATAAGTATGTGTAGAGTATGTATTTAATATGCCAGACAGAAAAAAAAAAGTTGTGAGCTTCATTCATTCACATATTCTGCAAATGTCTGCTTCAAGCCCATAAAAATGAAAAAAAAAAAAAAAAGCCCATAAAATATCAGACCCTGTGTTCTAGATATTTGGATACATCATGGAGCAGGACAGATTTGTGCTTTTTGAAGAGTGTATTCTAGCAGAAGGAGACACTTTTTTTGGGGGTACTGGGGATCGAACTCCGGTTTTCGCGCTTGCGTAGCAGGCGGCAAAACTAATCCCTGGCCCCTGGAGACACATTTTTTTTTTTAAACAAATATAACAACTAAATACATTGTGTCTGAAAGTTATACATGGTATGGAAAACATAGACAGTGAAGCAAATTAAGGAAGACTGGGAACGTGAAGTGGGAGGAGGGAGATACATTGCAGCTCTGAGAAGGTGCTCACAGTGGGCCGTGTTGAGAAGTCACATGAGCAAAGTCTTGAAAGACATCTGGAATCTGAGCAGAATGTGACCAAAACAAATTTAAGTTTGTTTCTTTAATATTAAAGACAGGAATAACTTAAAAATATGTATGATTTACCTTAACTGCTGGATGGAGACCACTATCAAAGAGAGCTTCATTTTTGATGATGTTCCCTACTCCAGGTAACACTTTCTGATCCAACAGCACATCACAGAGCATCCGACCTTTCTGTTTTTTAACTTCACTTTCTGCTCTTAAGAAACTAAATTTAGGTGAACACACATCTAATTCTTCCATCATTCTTATTCTCTGTTGGCTTTCCATTGAGTTTCTGCACAAAGGAATGTAAAACACATTAATCATAAAGTCACAGTGTCATTTGAAATGAGCTTTAATATAAATATAAAAACTTTATGTTAATGATGGTGTAAGAGTTCTATGGGTAAATGATGACCACCCTAACAAATTTCATTATTTGAAGGCTCCTTTACAATGCAGTTTCATCAATTATAAGCTATTTACTTAGTGATGTCCCAAACCAAACTGCAGGTCCAAGTTCTGAATATTCTTTTACCTGAGTTCTACTGATGAGTCAAAGAAACAAATCAAATCATTGGTGAGCTGCAGTTCAAAAACAGGAGAAACTCCATTTTTATTTTTATATGCAAGTGGATTAATCAGGATGGAGCCTTTCATTCCAAAATGAATCCTGAAACAAAATCAAACAAATTTTGAGTAGAAGTATATCATATATCAAAACATTTCCTTGGCTTCATTTTTTAGATATAAGCAAACAAATCTTAGTCAGGATAGATATTTTTAAAGGGCAAAAACTTGTAGCTAATATGATCATATAGTTTTCTCTTGTAGCTTTGTATCTTTATAAAGCTACAAGACATGAAAATTAGTTTTCCACCAACAAATAACTTCCTGGAGAAATAATAACACCCACAAATAAGCCCAGGAAAAAATATCTGTGTTCTTTCCTTTTAAGATGAAGTATCTTTTATTCATAGAATAGTCCAGCATCTCTCGGTATTTTCTGATTTAAAGGCTTAAGATAAGGCTAAGTTGCCTTAGTTTGTGCTTATAAACTCTTCAAAGCTATTAACTTTTAAATTCCTTATTTCAGACATAATGATTTAGAAATGTTTACTTATAGCAAAATAAGATCTATAGTTTAAGGCATTATTGACTGCTTTGGGATAAGCAATGAAACAATTTCCCACAAAATCCTATGGGGGGGCGCGGGGCGTGGAGGCCATGAAGAGAGAGAGAGTACAAGTCAAAATGCTATTGTCTTCAATTCTTTTCATTTTTTTTTTACCTTCATATGTATTGGGAAGAAGGGATTTATAAATCTTTACAGTTAGATTTAAAGTCACAATCCAGTGATGGAAAATTCATAACCTTTTAGATTGTATAGGATTGATTAGCATGTCCAGTTAAAAAAAGAAGTGATTTTGTGAGATCTGTGATGATGAAGATCAAAAATGATTCTCAAGATGAAATACAGTGTTCTGCCTTTCAAATCTGTCTCTTATAGTTTTGTTGAGTTAATAAATATGGTTCTTTTGGCAGCAAATGTTACTGCTGTGGCTTCTAATTCCAAAGCACCATGTTATAGTAGTATACAAGGTTAAACAGTCTAACTTTAAAAATGTGCATTTTAAACTGTGTGCCCTACTATCAATCATAAATACATTTTACATGCCCGATAGGTCTTGACAGGAAAAACGTGTGCCTGTAAGTACTCTATAACTTAGCTTTAGAGGCCTAGCCCCAGAGAAAGGTCTACCATTCTCATGCCCAGAAGCCATCCTATCTAAAATCTTTTCAGCTGCATGGCTCACAAAGCAGATTCTAAATCACTTTCCATAATGAAACCACGTTCACATCAAAAATATTGAAGGTTAAGACACAATTCAAATGCAGGAGTAGCCTCAACAAGACCTATAAATAAAATAAGCATGTCTTTGTCTTGTAATTCTAACCATTTAGGGGGAAATGAACATAAAATAACTATCTTTATTTTATATTTATTTTATCAATAGCTAAATATTATAGCTTTGATAAACCAACAAATTTTGTGTTTGAGTACCTTTTATCTTAAAGTAAGAACATATCAGTATCATGAAATATTTCAAGGTACAGTAAGTATCTATATTGCTATAACACATTTTTTTATAGAATACCACATAGAGCCATATTATATTCAGGAAAGGGATTTTAACAGTTTTGGTTGCTTTTCAAGATTTCATAATTAAATCTACTTGAGAAAAATTTTATTAGATCCTTATTTCTATCTCTTAATCCTCAAATTCCTTGTACCTCCAATGAAATTGTTATCTGAAACCATTTATTCTGCATAATATAACTCTGCCTGCCAACTGTAGGTAAAGGGTCTAAGGGTAGGCATTAGGCCAAACCTGCACTGGTCACTCTATCCCTTCCTCGATCTTATGCCTTTGATACCACTGATTTAAAAATGGATCCCTTATCCTAAACTAGGTTCATCAATGTCCAAGCTGGACTCATTAGATTAGTTCCTTGATAGTATTGGAAAATCTCATACAGGAGCTGTGTGTGGGAATGTTACTATATGGGAACGGGCACCAGAGAACCTGAGGAAGGACTACATACAGAGAGGAAATCTATAGCAGATTTCAGTGGAAAAGAGCAGACTCAAAAAAGAAATGAAGACTGCCTGCTTCGCAAGCACAAGGTCCTGAATTTGATTCCCAGTACAAAAAAAAAAGTGAAATGAAGAGATTCCTGATAGTTTTTAGCCTTCGCTTCTAGCTCTCCTTCAACTCATCTGTATTATTCTGAGATTTCACAAGATATCCTATATTCTTATAATTAATAATTGAACTTGCATGAGTTATATTTTTGTCACTAGTAGCCAATGTTATAAAAATTATGCTCAAACTAAAACTAAATTCACAAGAAAACTCCTCTGGTTAGAAATAGTTCCTAAAAAAATATTAACAAATAAGCTTTGATCTCATTTTAAACATCACACTGTTCCAGGCTACCATTATTAGAATAATGTGAACATTCTTAAGCAAGCATAAATAGCACAGACAACAGCACTGTTGCAGGTACTCGTTAATGACAAACACATATTGCAAATAAAGTAATGACTTAGCAAAATGATGAAGTGGTCAGAAGTGTCCTAAAGATGATAAAGAATGTATAGTAATTGAATACAGTAATTGTAAAACCTATTCTGGGAATTCAAAAAAGTGGTTAAAAAAGATTCGGATTTAAGCATGTTAAGAAGGAAAAAAGGAGCCCTACTACTTAGGACACAGAAGGCTGAAAGTGAACACAGCTCCCACTCTAACAAGGAGAGAAAAAGCCACATTATTTAGAAAATCATGTATTTCCTTAAGTCTATCAGAGACACTAGGTCATAAAGTAATCAGGTGAGCTAAATTCCAAAGACTGGCAAGCTTCTCTGAGAAAAGTTAAAGCATACATGTTTATATCTGTGGCAGAACACAGGAGGAAGAGATGGCTACCATAAAACAAAAACAAAAACAAAAACAGGTAAGAAGGAAACAGCTAAATCCCTGCAATCCCAATCACAGGAGAGCACACACTCACGGACACCCCTAGGGTTGGGTATAGAGAGATGAATGAGGGCAGGAGAGCTGAAAGGACTGCTGTTTGTGGCATGATGCCTATCTTTATGAAACTCTGTTTCTTGAATGCTTCTCAAATAAGAAGCAAAAAATCTGAAGAAGTGGTAAGCTGTTGTAACCAAGGGAAATATAGAAACAAAAAGCCATCTATCTCTGAAGGTGGATCAAGAAACCTATGCCCACATCCTAAGCTTTATATTGAGCAACAAGCTTAAGCAGGCTGTCACAGGTTGAGGGTAGGAAACCTTCTGACACCAGGCCTAGGCAAAGGTTTGCTGCTGTTGAAAGCCAAGTGCAGCAAGTCATCTATTCCCTAGGGTTGGGCAAGGAGTTCTACAATGACACAGAAGAGAAATCTGCTCCCATTGGGAGAGAGGTAGAGAACTCTAGGACCCAACCAAGAACATCAGAAAGGCAGGTCAGAGTGTGGCTGCCATGGGGATAAGAGCAACAGAAACCCTGAGGTCCACATGGACAGGACCAACCAAGACTAAAGGAGGTCCAGAAGTAAACAAGAACCTCCATTCTCATGAGCCTCTTGCTGAGTAACTAAGTAAGGGTGGTCGACTACCAGGAAAGGGCTAGAATGGAGATTTCATCTTTGACATGTATATCAGGGTCAGCAGAGAGTGAAGTAGGAACATGAAGAAGCCATCTATAGATGCCTGAGGACAGCACTAAACAGAGCAGCAGCAGCTGAATTTTTTTTTGGTACTGGGGATCAAACTCAGGACCTTCCACTTGCGAGGCAGGCAGTGGCACCACTGAACTAAATCCTGGCCCTGGAGTTTTGAAGTCAATAGCACACTAACAAACGCAACCACAACTCACAAAAACTGCTAGACTCACTCAACTCCTTACACCAATGACCTGCTAGATAGACAAGAATTATCATTTCTGAGCTTAACTATTATTCAGCACAAGCTCTTCTAGAAATGATGCCTGGCATTTAGCTCGTTTTTCTGTATATGATGTCTCGGGTTCAAAACAATGTAAATAAGACACAAAAACAGATTTTAAAAGCCCAATATAGAGAGAAAATAATAAATGAAAATAAATCTAAAGATGTCTTCAATGTTGGAACTATGAGACATGTGACTAAAAAGTAATTTTAAATTAATGTAAAATAAAAATGTTAATTTTATAGTCAATTTTATTATGCATCGGTCATTAATGTGTTAGTAAGATGAAGTGATCTAGTACAAAGGCATATGAACAGATGAGAAATTTCAGCACAGAAATTAAAAACCTATATAAGAGATAAAGAATTCTTTCCATGAGCAGATCAGCAGACTGCATACAGCAAAGGAAAACCTAAGTGAACACAAATATAGATGAATAGAAATTATCCAAAAAAAGGACATGTTTGCTTTTAGAAAGGAAATACAAGAGAAAATATATTTACACCCATGTTTCCCATTTCCAGTGTTCTTTTTCTTTCTGTAGATTCAAATTTTCACCTACTATTATAGTGCTTATGCTGGACACATCTTTAATTTTTGTATGTTGTACATTTAGTACTGCTGAATTCTCTCATTTTGTTTGTGGTTGGTTGGTTTGTCTTTTGTTACACCTTCATTTTTGATAGATATTTTTGGTGGGTTTAGAATCTCACTTGAATGGTTTATTATCCTTTTGGCAATTCAAAGAGGTTCCTCTGCTGTGTTCTGTCTGCCCTGTGGAGTTTTTGATGAGAAGTCCAATGTATGTTTTTTACTTTGTTTCTTTGTATATAATACCTCTTTTTATGTAGTTACTTCCAGGATTTCTCTTCATGTTTGCTTTTTAGCACATTGACTAGGTATATGTAAAGGATATTTGGTGTATTTTTTTTTTTTTTAGATTCTTTGAATTTCTTGGGTCTAAGATTTGATAAAGAAAATTTTTAGCCATTTAACTCTTCAAAAATGTCCTGCTCTATTTATCTGTTCTGGGATTACAGCTACAAGTATGTTAGACCATTTGATCTTGTTTCATAGATCCATTAATTCTGTAAAATTTTTGACCATAACTTTTTCCAAAAAAATGTCTTCTGTTTTCACTTTCTTCTCTTTTTAAGCCTCCAAATACCTTAGAGCAGACTATTGTACCAATACCAAATCTATAGACAGGAGGGAAAAACTGCCAACCCACTTGGAAGCCAGCATTATCCAAATATCAAAATACACTAAGACACTAAGAAGAAAACAGACCTATGGGCCAATATCTCTTAAGAAGACAAATGCAAAAATCCTCAATAAAATCAATCTACTAATATATAAAAAGGACAATACATCATGACAAAGTGGAATGTATACTGGAAATGCAAGGCTCATTCAAAATTCAAAAATCAATTAGTATAATTGACCATATAAATAAATTAAGAAAATCAGTAGTATGATGATACAGAAAAAAATATTTGAAACAATTAATACACAGTCATAATACAAATTCTCAACAAAGTGGGAACAAAAGAGAACTTTTTTCAATCTAACAAAAGAGACATATGAAAAAATAAAGCTAATATCAGAGAAAGTAAGGTAAAGATATCTGTTCTCATCATTTCTACTCCTCATACTGAAATTCCTAGCTAGTATAATTAGAAAAAAGAAAGAAAAGACATAGAGGTTAAAAAGGAAGAAATAAAACCATCTTGATTAACACATGATACCACTGTCTACATATTAACATTTAAGATGTACTCCCCCCAAAACAAACAAACAAACAAACAAACAAGAGCTATTAGAATAACTGAGTTTAGCAGGGTGCAAGATATAAGGTCAACACACACACAAAAAATGTTGTTCCATATACTAGTAATGAATAATTGGAAATCCAAATTTAAAAACAGTACCCAGGGCCAGGGATTTAGCTCAGTGGTTCCGCCACCTGCCTTGCAAGCGCAAGGTCCTGAGTTTGATCCCTGGTACCCCCCAAAAATTAAAAAATAAAAAAAAAATAAATAGATAAAAACAGTACCCATTACAAGAGTACCAAAGCTTAATTTGATTCAAAATATAAAATATATCTGAAACCGAAAACTACAAATACTAATATAATAAATGAAACCACAGTTAAATAAACAGATAATACTGTTTAAATGGAGAGGAAGATAGTATTACTCATTTATAAATTATCACCTAATTAATCTTAGAAATTCAATGTAAAGCCAATCAAACCTCTAGAAATCTACAGAAAGCATTTTATAGAAACTAACATGTCTGAAATTTAGAAAGACAAAATACTAAAATAGTAAAAATCATCTCAAAAAAAGGAAAGAAGAAAGCCAGATGACTACACTATTTTAATTTATTTAAAACTACTTCAATTGAGATAGTGTATAACTGGTGAAAGAAGAGAAGCATAAAAGACATGTAAATCCTTTAAAGAACATGATGAATTCAGAAACAGAACCATATTTATGGTCAACTGATTTTCAACAAAGTTGCAAAGAAATGCAATGCAGAAAGGATAATCTCTTCAACAATGATGCTAGAACAATCAGATATGCACACAAAAAAGCGTACTTTAATCTTGCCTTGTACTATATGCAAAAATTAACTCAAAATGCATCACAATTCTAAACACAAGAGGTAACGATAAAAAAAATAAAAGTAGAAGAAAATCTTAGCAAATTTGTACTGGGCAAACATTTCTTTTTACTATTCACAAAAAGTATGAACAATAAAAGAAAAATTTGTACATTAGAATTCATCAACAGTATAAGTTTTTGGACTTCAAAAGAAAAGGTTAAAAAAATGAAGAAGAAGCCACACATTGGAAACAACTGCTTGCAAAACACGTATCCAAGGGGCCGGGGATTTAGCTCAGTGGTTCCGGCACCTGCCTCACAAGCGCAAGGTCCCAAGTTCGATCCCCGGTACCAAAAAAAAAAAAAAAAATGTATCCAATAAAATGCTGACATCTGGAATATGTACAGAATACTTACAACTCAATCACAAAAAGACATACCCAATACAAAGCAGAAAAACAGCATATCTTAAAACATAAAATATATAAATTTTATGTATAATTTAAAAAATAGAAATGTTTGTTTATATGTGGTAACTGTGGCCAGAAAACCACTTTCCAGAAGGAATGCTGTCTGACCCTTAAGGTCAAGTGGGCATGGTAAGTAAATAGAAGGCATTTACTACCCTAAAGTATATAATTAACTGTAGAGTCTTTATTACTTCAATTTCTCCCCACATGTTATATGACAGATTACACCAATTATAACAAAACTTTAAAAACTTTTGATAAGTAGCTTATGATAGAGTCAATAAAGATATTTTAGCAAAGTAAGAATGGTTGTATCATATTAGAAGTTCATACCACTTGAAAGCCAATGAAATTAGAAAACTGTATAAGCCTTTCTTGAAATGGCACAACTCAGAATCTATTTCATATATAGTTTCTAGTCTCTATGTATGCTAGTCAATCCTATAAATCACAATTTAGGAGCAGCAAAGCATTTTGTAAATAAATATTCATTTAAAAATATAGCTTTTAAGTGTTAGTCAAACATGTAACATTTTGACTGACAATGACAGCTTTTAGGGTTGATATGTTTGGTTGAATAGACATTGGTACTATATATGTACACACTGTACTAGCAATATATATACTCAAAGTTTATATAGATATAAATCATATGATATATATATATTTATCTCATCTTCTTTCACTATTTCTGAGTTTGCTCTAGTGTTTGTTATATTTATAACAAAGATTAAAAACCATTTTTTTTTTGGTACCAGGGATTGAACTCAGGTCCTTGCGCTTGCACGGCAGGCGGTGAAACCACTGAGCTAAATCCCTGGCCCTTAAAAACCATTTTTGTCTTGTTTTAGCTGAAGAGATACCGCTAAATTTAGCATTAGTGCAAGTATTAAACATATACAATGTCACAACTGTGCTCATAAAATAAAATGGATATAAAATAATTTTTAGTATTCTATGGAACTATTATGAGCACTCAGAAACAGCACATACTAATAGATATAATCACTTTCTAATTTGTATTTTTCTGAAGTGTGGGTTTTTACATTGCTCTTAGAAAAGACTATGCCTATATTTACTTTTGGAAACAAATGAATTTCAGATGATTCCTAGGTTGCCCCATGCAATGCACATATATTATGACTAAAACCCATTGGCAATTTTGGTCCTGAAAAGCTGGGTATGAAGGGAAAATTGGAAGAAATCTTTAAGCATGTTTCCAGCTATATGCTCTCTAAATGCAGACCAGTGTTGCAGATAGAAAATAGAACCCAGAAATGAAGGCAACATCTCCATCTCAGGCTCACAGACATGCAGCCTCACACAAAGATCACATTTCTTCAACAGAGTTATCCATTTCCTTAAGCATAGGTTGGGAGTGCAATTTTTTAACTTATGTTACATTGTGAAAGGGGCTACAGTTGACTTTAGGTTGCTGAATTCAGATTGCAACAGCTGATCTGCCACTGACCTTGAATTGTAACATACAAGAGTTGCTAAGGCTGCAGGAAATTGAAAAGAAGCAAGCCAGTGCAGTTTTTCCTACCCATACATTGAGATAGGTACTCTCCAGGGACAATACTAGTTCACGTAGTTTGAAGAACTGATTGCCCTTGTTTAGAATTTCATGGGACACTTACTGACAGTCCTTCATTGAGCAATGATCCCCTCCTATCAGTCGGGTAGAGAACACTGATAAAAACCTCCCTCTCATCCTACAGAAATAAATCTGCTCCCGACACCACAGAAGCAAGAACATATCAATGTTTTCAACTATTGTACATGTATTCCATTGTGTGCTACTCTGTCCAGAGGTAAGTTTTCAAGCACATCAATCTACTATAGCGTAATGTAACCTGCAATACATCATTACTGCATGAGCCAGTAGGCATATGCTGATGTTATCAATCCCAGACTAAGAAAAAACATGAAGTGACAATGTTGTCCAAGGACAGCAGCTACTGACAGTGAAGAGAGTATACCTCAAAGAAAAAGCAATTACATGAACCTGAAGTACTCTAAACAGGTGGTAGATGAAATTCAATAAATAACAATCAGAGCCACATCATCTCTGTGTGAGCATTATTCACCTTCAGTTAGAAGTACAAGGTCTAATAGCAGGTCTTTTCTTTTAAAAAGGTGATAACTATTTAATATCTTAAAGAAGCACTAAAAAGAATCAAGGAAGCAGAATTCATCTTTATAGTTTGCAATGGCTTAGATTAAACTCAGAAAAGACATCTTGAGATTCAGTAGGCATATTAACTCTTAGACCTTTTTCCCTTTTCTGCAAAAATTAAAATAGTGAGTATGCATTGTAATTACATAAATTCTGACAGTGTTTATCATGAAGTCAACCAAGCTAGTAGATTGCTTGTCTTTCTTTGCCAGCATATTAGCTATGAATTTCTGTAAGTACTTTGAAAAACTAGAGAACCTGTTATTTCTTTCAAAAGTTTTTGAATTCTGAAAGTAAGTCCCCAAATTCTGTTCAAGACTTCAGAGAAAGTCAGGAAAATATAAAAATCTAATGAGGCATTTAAACCAAACAAGGGCCTGTCATAAATATAAAATAACTGATGTCACCAAATGCAGTGAACATTTGATGACACAAGAGGAGGAGAGATTATAGTGTAAGGAGTTTGGGGAACAACTAAACAGAGATATGTTACTCTAATACATCTTCAGAAACTCTGGTAGCCTATCAATTTTTATAAGTGAAATAAATTGACTACCCTCCAAGTAACGATGGCATCACAATTTATTCTTTTTCTGGTGATTGCTTTCCATGGTGGAACCTCAACCTCTTATAAAGAGCTCTCATAAACATAGAGTACTTTCTACATGATTCAACATGACACCTGGTGAACTGCAAGAAAAAGCCTTCTCTACATCTTTAAATAGACAGTGATAAGATGTATTGTACAGGTTTATCTTACCGTAAAGCTTTTGGGCCAAAGAACATAAACAGCTCTTTCCCCAAAGTTTTCACACCACTGTACACATATCCATTAAACAGTCTCAAGAAATTCCGGCTGGAATCTTTACTATCTTTCAGTGCAGCAGCCTAGTAGAAAATACATACACATATAAACACTCACATACATGCAAACTCTAAACAAAATTATGGTTTAATTCCTAAATGTATTTGTATTACATGCCTGAGTGCATTCTGATGAGAATAAGGTCCAACAAGTCAAGTATTACAATCAGCTGTTTACATACATTTTGTCCAATTATTATACACTAACTTATGAAGAAAGAGGCCAAAAACATTAAATGAAAAAACAATAATTGGCAGACAATCAAAACGAGTTTGTTCCAGAAACAGATAGCTCCGCTTATAATGAAAAAAAGCACAGGAACTGTGGGTGTGGTCGCACATGCCTGTTATTCCAGCGCTTGGGAGGCTGAGGCAGGAAGATCAGGTTGCCATGAGTTCAAGGTCAGCATGGGTTACCCAGTGAGTTTAAGGACAGCCTGAACTACATAGTGAGATACTGTCAAAAAAAAAAAAACCCACAGGAAAACAAGGCAAATGCTATAAAACTAACAAGTAGAATAAAGAATCTTCTATTTCCAGAATGATAGCAAGCTTTCCTAAAGGAGTATTCAAATAACTGTTGAAAACGATAGACAACATGAAAACAAAATATTTTTAACTGAGTTAATAAACTTTTAAGCAAGTAAGGCATAACAAGAGGTCAAAACCTAAATAAAAGTGGGACAGACTCTTGGGGGATACAGTAAGCAGGACCCTGAAACCAATTTTTACCATGAGGACATTTACTAGATCCAAGGAATGAGAAAGCTTCAGTTACCTTCATCTTGGGTGGGTACTGTAGATTAGATATAAAGCTTGGGGTCCCCTGAGTAGACAAATATAATTAAAGACCTGCCCCATTATAACCACAATGTTAAAAATAAAACTCCATTTCCCTTTCTCCCATCAGCCTTGCAAAACCAAACAAAAGAGTACTAGGATTACATTATATGTACTGAATAATATAAGAAAATCAAGGACATTATAGATCTACCAAGATACAAAATATAGGTTCTGTGAAGGAAAAGAAAAGACTGGCATTTAGCTTAGATATTGGTAATATTCTTTTCCTTAAATTGAGCGTTAGGTATACTGGTATTCCTTGTATCATAATTTTTTGTTATTTAGCTATTTTATAAATATTATGTAATTTACACCCTAAATTTAATAAAAATGTGAAACTTATAAATCTACAATTCTTAGGTAAAATAAAATAAGTACATATAATTATATCCATAGATTTACACTTAATTCAAGGTGACATCTTGCCTCTAACTTGCTTGCCATTTTTCTCTAAGGCCCTGAGGATCCTGAAGATAAACCAGTAGAAATGGGGAACGTAGCAGGAAGGCAATTATAAAGCACCTTTAGATACAGAGCCTAGAAGAAAGTCACAACTTCTCCTGAGCTTAAGGTAGAATGATAAGATTTTTGGTTAATAAACATTTGTCAATCTAAATGCATATAATGTGTCTGGGCTGTATTTTAGTAAATTGGTCCTTGTTTTGTTTTGTTTTTTAAAGATACCACAGTAGTATTCTTCCATTAAACCTATTTAAGGTTGTAACGATAATAGCTCATGCTAAAATTTTCCAATTGCTTAAAGTTCAGTGAACTTCAAAGGGCTTTACATCCCTACTTTGCATAATAAGCACTGTATTATTCATCACAGGCTTATAATAACTGATAAATACGTAAGAATTATTAAAACTGACAGATGCTGGATGTGATGGGGCACACCTATAAATAATCCCAGCTACAAAGAAGGCTGAGGCATAAGGATCCCATGTTACAGGCCAGTCTGGGAAACTTAGCAAGATCCTTTCTTAAAATAAAATTTTAAAAGGTTTCAGGGTATAGCTCAGTGTTAAGAACTCTCCTAGCATATTTGAGGCCTTAGATTCATATCTCCTATACAAAAAAATAAATGGCAGACTTGCAGATTTGCTTCAATGACCAAAAGAACCTGTGGGAAATTCTAACATCTGGAAGTAAAGATACTTATGTCACCATATCGTCAGAACTTCTGCCTTGATTTCTCTTCCCTCTCTTGGATGGACTCGAGGGCCTAGCAATGACTAATAAGCACTGGCAAGGCAGGCTTGAGGTACTCAGGGGAAAAAACATACTTTCACATGTGCCCTGCTTTTTATAAATAACCTGTCAGAGTCCTGAATTGAGAAACAACAAAAGTCTTGATGCTTTTCAGCCTCACAGCAGACTTTAAGCCACGTCTATATACTTCAAGCCAATATAGCTTACAAGAGCAGGATTCAAGGTAGGTTTCCACAGCAAGCGATTAATATGTAAAACATTCTTATAAACTAGCCAGGACATTTTTAAGATGATGATACACAGATCAGATATAGATCTATTATGAGTAAGCTCTGCCTGATTATAGATGAGTTTTTGTATTTATAGAATCTCAGATTTAAGGTCTTACTCTCATCTTAAATCTTTATTTATACATTAATGGATCAGGGCTTTGTTTCTCCACCATTCCAGCATCAACCACCTCTTACCCTCCTTTCCTCAATGTTCTTCTTTACCAATGGGTTTTCACCACATTCTCTGAAGTCTTCTGGCTTCTGTTAGGCCTCCCAGCAGAGGCTGGGTGATGAACTTTATCTTGCTTAATAAATACAGGGACACAAACACTTTTACAGACACACACACAACAATACACATTCACACAACACACATTCATATATAGCAACTTTCCCTGGTTCTTAGTTGGAAGAGAAAAAGCTAATGCTGCTATCCCTATGCTCTAATTTCTGAGAGCCATTTAAGTTTTACACACAACTAACAAACTAGCAAAGGAGTCCCAACAGTTCCATGTGAAATCTGCTCATGTTGATAAAGTAACTGCTTTGAACATAATTTATATCATTTAGTTAAAAACTCTAGAAGCCTACAGCTATAACAACAGTTCATGTTTTCACTTAGCTTTGTCTACAACACAGACATTCTACCTGGAAAGTCAACCCTTTTTATTAAAAATGAGGCATCCATGGCTGTTTAATTAAATTAATTCATTTTGGAAAAGCTTATTGTCCTTCCACTATGCATCATGCTTTGTTCTAGAAGCTGGGGCTATATCAATCAAAATAATTAAAGCCATCCT
Source organism: Heterocephalus glaber (assembly GCF_053883595.1). Classification (NCBI taxonomy): domain Eukaryota; kingdom Metazoa; phylum Chordata; class Mammalia; order Rodentia; family Bathyergidae; genus Heterocephalus; species Heterocephalus glaber. The sequence continues at coordinate 11,258,323 of NW_028258308.1, read as the reverse complement.
TCCCTTATGGAGTTTATATTCTAGTAAGGGAAATGCATAGGCAATAAACCTAAGAATACAGTATTTTAGAAGATTTTGAAAAGAAACTGAGATAAGAAAGAGACCAAGATTGGGGGAGGGTGTAATAGGTTACAGTTTTAAAGGGGTAGCATCTCAGTGAAAGAATTAGCATTTGAACAGGTTTTAAATGAGAGAGAGAGAGCGCCACAATTTAATGGCAGTCCAAATAGGTCAGTGTGGCCACAGCATACAACAGAGTACTAGAGGTAAATGAAACTTGATATATAGTAGGAATCAGATTATGTGGTCCACAAAGTCTGATCTAAGGACTGGTTTTTCTCTGATAGCACTAGAATAGAAAAAAATGTGATCTACATTATTATTTTAAATATGTTCTTTAGCAGTTAGATAGAATTTTGGCTGAGCAGGTTGAGCGGGGAAAGCCAGGAAAGTACTTAGAAGACTACTGCAAAAATCCTGCCAAGAAATGAAGATTTGGACCAGAGGAGTTGGAGGAGACAGTGAAAATTGGTCAGATTTCTAAACGTATTTTGAAGGTAAAGCAAAGAATATTTGCTGGTGAATAGGATGGGGGAAGGAAGAGACAGTGATCTAACACAATCGGTTTTTGGCATGAACAACTGAAAGGATAGAAATGCCACCCACTGAGATGAGAAAGACTTGGGTATAACATGTTGGGAAAGAAAAAAACCATGGTATTAGACATCTGAAGGCTGAGATGTGTATTAGAAACGTGTTGAATATGAGTCTGGATTTAGGAGAGATGTCTGGTCCAGAAATATGAAATTGTTCAACAATATGTAGAGAAATTGTGTCTAAAACTGTGACACTGGATGAAATAAGCAAGGGAGTATGTCTACAAACACAAGAGTCCAAGAAGTGAGGTCTAGGCCACTCCAATGCTATGTTGGTGGGAATAAGAGGAAGAGCCACCAAGGAATGCTATGATGCTAGAGAGAAGAACAGGAGAAAGTAGGAAGGGAGGAGATTGAGAAGGCAGTTAGCAATGCATGTCCAAAACCCAGCAAGCACGGTGTCCTATAAGCAAGTGAAAAACACATTTCAAGGAAGAGAGCATGCCAAGCATTGCTAACAAATCATGTAAAATGAACCCTGAGACTTGACCACTGGATTTAGCAGTTTAGTAGTAATTAGTGACAAGAGTTTCAGGGAAGTGATAGGAAGCAAAAACCTGGTTGTAGTGGCCTGTATCAAAACGCTGAAATTTAATTTATGAGGAGCACAGCTGAAATATCCCTTATAGCCAATGCTGAGAGGTAGGCTCAAAAAATATTTGTTTTCTTTTCCACAATTAGTCCATCAAGGCATCAATGGCTGTCCTGGACCAGACTACGTATTGCAGATTTGTCAATGATCTGAAATTGTAGGAATATCTAAATATGAAAAAATTGGCCATTTAGTTAAAAAAAAAAGTACCAAGATACAGTTCTTCAAAACTTTATGGTTACTGGACCACTATTAACAAGACAAAGGAGACAATATTGCCCTTGCAAATAACTCTTGTTATGAATAGAAGAAGGAGTCCAAAAACAGGAAGGCCAATATATTTAAAATGCATAAGACCGTTATATATTTTCACACTAATGCCAGTGGAAAGGGAATTATTGTCCTGGCTGACAGAGCCTCAAAGACAACCTCAAACCAAATTCTGAATATTGTAGCATTCTTTACTTGCTCTACTGGTGTTTTACCCTATTCTCCATAATTAAAAACACAATATGACATCAAAAACTGGAAACACTTACAAAATTGAAAATTCTACAAATGTTGAAAAGATGTTTATGGGCCAATAAATGTGACTATTATAACAGATGTTGGCAGAAAGGCAACAGAGGAATGATGACAGGTGGAGAACTATTGACTTATGGAAAAATACTGACCTGGAACTATCAGCTGACTTCACTCCAGCAGACACTCCTCCAGCTTCAGAGGCTGTGTGACCTTGGCTTGAATATGTTGAAGAATTAAGGGTTTTTTTTTAATACCCGATGAGGGGTTTAGGAATTAAAATGAAATGTTGTTATAACCTCTTCATTGCTCACATATATAGTTCATAATTCTCCGTGGTTCTAGAGTTTCCATTCCTGAGCAGCTGAATAACCTTGAGGATTTCTAGCTGTCACAGTCATGGTCACAGTCCTTACTATCCTGAGTTATTATTCTCCCGTGACATGTATTTCTTCCTTACCTGTACATGTATTTAGCTAGTATCCTCAAGAGCTTTACACAGTGCCTGTGGTTTAGTAAACATCTGTGGGATTAAATAGATAGATCCCTTCTTCCTTCCCTCCTAAAGTTGACTGTAGCTTTAAAAAAGTCTCTCCATCTCTCCACCTACCATGTCCAATTTGCTTCACCTGTCCCAAGATTTCCTGGCAAAAACATTTCATCTCTTTAAAAAAAAAATCTATTAATATTAACATTCCAATCCCTTATTTTCTCATCTACAATGAAGTGAGATTTAAATACAAGAGGACAAATTTATCATGCCTACCAAAAGCTAGTACGGTGTTATATTTACCAGAATTTCCCATATAAGAAAAAGAACTTTATGGGAAATTTTGGAAAGGGATTGATATGTGTTCAGCAACCAGTCCCAGGGCACTAGGGCATTGTTTCTCTCTCTCTCTCTCTCCCTCTCTCTGTTTTTCTTTTGTATATTTACTTGGCATTTAATGATTGCCTATAGTTCATTTTTGCTTGGATAAAAATGATAAGTAAAGATCATTTTATTGAGTTGTCCATCATGGAGGCACCTCACCCAAGTAAGCTGACTCCTTGGACACTGTGGTTTCTACACTTGAGCTTAGCCAAAAGGCTGAGAAGCAATTGGACACTATGGTTTCTAAAATAATCAGCTCTGCAAAAATACTTAGGAAAAAAATAAAATTTTCAACTTAGCATCACAAGCCCTACCTGTACTTTTTACTATTTCTTTAAAATTATATTTCATGAGAAAATTTTGTATACCAGTGACGGTCTGTTCCACTTATTTTATAAGCTACTGTATACAAACTGTGTGAAGCTTTCACAATAAATCTTAAATTTACAAGATATGCACTTGCCCTACTGTAGAACTGAGGTTATCACCTTTTTCTACAAGTTTCTGCTGCCCAGACAAATTCAAAAATTAATTTCCACAAGCCTATTATCTTTGTTATAACTATACACAACTGCCCAATATATACTTGACTTTCTCATGTTGACCCTTATAATCCTGCTGCTGTATTATTTGATCATTTCAACCTTTCTTTTTCTGAAATAGAGATGAAAATCTCCTTTGCCACAATTTTAAGTATGATTGAGTAGGGTTCACCTTCCCATTTTCAAGTGGCTTAATAATATGAAATCTTCAAAACAACATATATTTTCAGAGACAGCACATGATTTATTGTGCTGATTACCATTTATCCTGCCTATCCATGGGTGAACAAGGAAGATGAACTTTTCAGAATAGAATAAGACTTTTTCATAGATAAATATTTCAACTTTACTGTAGTTATATATTTTCTCTACAGAGAAGATAACATATTTATTTTCGAATTCTCTCCTCTTTTCCTCACATGCTTTCCTATACTAATGTAACACTTTACTTAGCGGCCACTTATTTATTAATCTAAACCATCAAAGAACCTAATTTTAAAATGGTCTTTAAATTCCAAAATTTATAAAATCTTTAGGTCCACATAGTGTACAATTTTTTAAAAAGCAGAACCTATGAGCCCTTATCCAGAACCTAAATACTTTGGATCTTATTTGAGAGCATCAAATGTTGCAAGCTCTTCATAGGGGAATAGTTCCTTAGGTAAATGGGTTTGGTGAGAAAGCCCTGATCCAAGAGAAAAAAGGAACAATAACGATGATGCTTATTTTGCTACCCATTAAGCTAACAGTTTTATCTGTCCTCTAACTGAATCCTGACCAAGTAAACTAAGATGTGAGTATAACCAATTCCAGATGAGGAGTAACAAAAGAGTGGAAATTCAAAATCAAGATGACCACATGTTCTTTACAGCATACTGACCAGTGTGGGATAAAAAGTGACAACAATCATAGAAAAATCACCTCTCTTTGTTTGCTTGTCTGTAAAAATAACATAATACCTGCTCTCTGCTATCACTGTTTTGTGATTCCATATAATGCTGAATGCTGATAACAATGATCCTGAATCTCTAAGGAGAAATCATCAATATTCATTTAAGAAGGCAAGTAAGTATATAAGGCATGTTCTGTAAAATATTTAGAACCTCTTTGGATACTTACAGGAATAAACTTCATACAGCTGGAAAATGAATTTCTGTGACTCAGCTTATTTGTTCAAATAATAGCAATGTAAAGAACTATGATTTTATTTCTCATTTTGAAGAAGGGGAAGGTAGAGGAAAACGTACTATGGGGCTTCATTATTTTTAAGATGTAGGCATTTCCAAATAGCATGCCCAACAAAATACACATGCACTCATAGTGAACAATTGGAACTTACTTTTAAGTCCTTAATCATTCTGTACTACAAACTTTGCTTTCCTCCTTTTACCTTTTACTAAATGCCTAATTTGTTCATGACACTCATAAATACATATATGAAATCTTTAGTCATAATAGTTAAGGGATCATGTTTCAAATATAAACTGCTTCCTATCCTGTTTTGTTGACAGGAGATTGAAAACACATGCATATTACACACTGATTTCACTAAAATATTATATCCACTCAACACTTAAAAATCATAGAATTGACTCTTCAAAGCTCATTAGCCAGATATGTGCATTTACATTCCAATACTGGTTTGTTTTGTTTTTTTTTGGTACCGGGGCTTGTGAGGCAGGCTCAGGAACCACTGAGCTAAATCGCCGGCCCCCCAGTACTGTTTCTTACCATTAGGTTCCAGCACTCCAGCAGAGTTTTATACAATGTGCTTACGCAGTTGCATAATTTTATGCTGACAAGACAATGGATCAAAACTCCGAGAAATAACACAATGCACACATGACTGGCAGATGCTGGGATTCTTCTATGGCTAGGCTTTCTTCTTCAAAATCAGGATCAATTGTCACAAGGAATGATGCATTGAAATGTGTTTTCTGTGAACTTTAAACTGCAAAAAGAGGTACGCTATATGACAGAGTAACTGGTTTGCTACAGCAGTAGCTATGGAGCTAAGTATTTTGTCTGTTTTTCCTTTTCTGGCTTGGTTTTTTGCACTGTAAAGTTATAGTATGCAGTAATAAAGCTATTTTTAAATGCTGTATTAAGAAAATTAATCATTTCAAGCCAGTGACAGAAACACTTAACTTTTTTTGGTACGGGGGATCGAACTCGGGTTCTTGCGCTTGCACAGCAGGCGGCGAAACCACTGAGCTAAATCCCTGGCCCACACTTAAGTATTTTTAATTCTCTGGTATACTTGTTTAGGAAACAGGCTCATGTGTTAATTAATATATGTGTTGCCGAAGTGAGCACGCAGGCTCATTTATTACAGTAATGATCTTCCAAGTTTGTGACAAGCTACCATGTTTTTTTTTTTTGTGGTACCAGGAATTGAACTCAGGTCCTTGAGTTTGCACAGCAGGCAGCAAAACCACTGAGCTAAATCCCCGGCCCAAGCTACCATGTTTTAATGAAATTTATTGTGGATAGAACATTCCTCTCAAATGTAAGACTCTTCATATTTACAAAAGTTATTACTCGTGTTGTATAGATCAAAGGTTCAGACAGTGAATCACTTTGCCAACAGCTACAAGAAAATTATTAATTCCATATTGACTTGCAAATCCAATGTCAGACTCCTCATCCTAATCAAAAAGGTCTTTCTAATTTTTAACCTCTCTTTTCATTAATGTATCAAACATAACAATTTTAAACACAGGGTTATTTGTGGGATACAGCTTATTGGTATCATTGCTAACCATTAATGAAGTATTTACATTAGGTTAAAGGCTGCATGTTTTTGTGCCATCTGAAAATGAGAATGGAAGCCATTAGGAGAAAATTATCGGAGTGAATAAGAGAATTGACTAAGTTGAACAAAACCAAAAATGGTGGTAACTAGTGGAAAGACAAGGTCACACTTTTGTAGTTAATAAACAGTCACTACCACATACAGAGCATTGTAGTGTTACTACCACTGTCTTAGCCAATTTGCTACTGAATCTTTTACTATTATTTTTGTTTGTTTGTTTTGTTTTTCTGTGGTACCAGGGATCGAATTCAGGTCCTTGTGCTTGTGAGGCACTGATGCCACTGAACTAAATACCCGGCCCCTGAATCTTTTATTATTGAAAGGAGTTATAGCATAGTTAAGAGAGTAAGCTTTGGAGTCTGAAAGAAGGGAGATGAAGCCCTGGCTCAAATCCTTACTCCTCATGTGATCTTAGGCAGTGGATTTAAACTTCTTTGAGACTCCTATTTCTTACCTGTGTATTTGGGTTAATTTTTTATTACAGAGTAATTCTTTCTCATGACTAAATGAAATAGGAAAGCACTCCATGCTTTGCCACCAGGGATAATCACAACTTAAAAGAAATATTTTGCCTAAATACCAATGAAGTGATTATTTAAAATATCAGGTTGGATTCTTGCAGAAGGAAACTTATCTTATTCATCTTTATATTCCCAGGAAATAGCATAAAGCCTAATACGAAATATATTGTTGGTGAATGATATAAATTGATATTTATAAGGATATTCCTATCAGATCCATTGCTAAATCCTACAGCCTTCACTTCTGATATAGTAATTCTCTTCCCTCTCTTAATCTCCGTCCACCACCAGGGCCTATGCCCAAACTCAGGAGTCACTACTGCATCTGGGTCACCGCAGTAGTATACTGATTGAGGGAATGGTGCCTACTTTGCCTTTTCTCCACTCTGTTTGCTTTTCAAGGTGTAAGTGAATCTTATCACATTGTAAGTATTCTTATGATTCTAAGAATACATACAAAGTCCCTAATCTGGTCTACAAAGTTCTCTGTTGTCTGCCTCCTACCTTCTAAACAGTTTCGTAGCACTTGATCTTGCCTGTATTTCATTCTCTTTTCCATCCACATTAGTTTGCTTTCAGTCCCTCATATTCGTGGATTTCTATTTCTTTGCTGTTATTTGGTCTGAAGTGTTCTTTGCCCAAGCTTTGACCCAGATACTGTAGGTCTCCAAGTTGCCCTTTATACATCAGCTTTGTTACTTCAAACCTTCTCTGACCTTTCTATAAATCCTTATAGAACTCTTCTCCTTCAGAGAATATATCAACTTATATTTCTTTATACTATTCTTGAATGAATGAACGTGTATCTTCCCCATTAAGCTAGAGGCTCTACAATGGGATGTGCTTTTGTTCCTCAGGTGCTTTGCGATTATTCAAAATTGTGTTGAATGAGTGATTTTCATAAGCATTAATATTCTTAAAGGAACATTAAAATTCACCTCTACAGACCATGAAGTGATTTTGAGAAACAAAATAATTTTTTAAAAATTACATAGTATTTACAGATGTATCAAGTCAAATAAAGGGCAAGTGGAGGAAGATGCAAAGCTAATTCTGTTTCAGAGTTTGAAAGTACATTTCCTCAGACTTAGAACCTCATTTCTTTCAAGTTGGAAGCACCTGCTAATTTCAGAGCAAGTGACTTTTTCTTTCCAAGATCAAAGGCTATGGGGAAACTTTGCGGGAGAAATTGAAGTATAGCACAATATTGCATGTGAAATATAATCATTCACACATCTAAACAGCTTTAAAAGCATTATGGCTTAATCAGAATATTTTTAGTAGAAGTTCTAAGGTCTTATCAAGTGGATATCACACTATTTGCAATGAATGCTTGAATGGAAAGAAGCTGTGCTACAATTTACTTTGAATAGAAATAAATTCTCTTCAATAAACCAGACTGGGTTGTGCTGACCCTTCATTAGATGGCAATATTAAATTGAGTGAGTAGTGCTGAATACTCTGTGTGCAATTTTAGAATTATAGATTACCTGTAACATACTTATCCATGGCAGAATATTAGGCAATCAAGAATTCTATGTTAAAAGCTTACAATCTTAAAAATGTGAAGAAAGAAACATCAGAGGTTGCACTTATCTAATATTAACAATGCAGAATGGAGCTGTAGGCATAGGGAAGCCATCTTATGTTGAGTTACTAAGAAGTTAAGCAAGGTGACTTGGAATAAAAAAAGCTCAATCTATTCCATCCCATCGGCCCACTGTTCTAGTTAGGACCAACATCTCCGTCCAGTTACAGAAAAACACTGAGAAAAGCGAAGTCCCAGACAACCTGAACCAGAGCAAACAAATGACATTATGGATCCTGGAAACCTGATAGGGTTTTTATTCTATTTCCCCCTGCAGCTGCAGGGCCAGTTAGAGTAGAGCAGTAGCTCACCTGGAAAGAGACCTCAGTCACGGAAGCTGCGGGTGGCGGCGAGTGGCGTTCCAGGCTCTGCAGAGCCCTTCCCCGCACGTCAGTCACCGCCTGACCCGGGTGCACTAGCGCCCGAATTTTCTCTCCATTCAGAGTACAGCCTGGTCCTTCCACCATCTCTCCAACCGGAGCTGTGCCTTACTAGTCGCAGGGCCTGAGGAGAAAACTGTTTTGTATCCTCACCTCCGCGCAGGCACTGACTCCGAGTAGAGCAAGTTCAAATCTCCCGCGCGTCCGGCCCCGCCCACTCCCCGCCCACTTCCCTCCCACGTCTCGCGGTGTTAGCGCTCTGGCCTGTGGGCCACCACACCCCGCGGTGCGTGTGCGCTGGCCCATTGAGGAAACGCTAGTGTCGGGTGCCATCAAAAAAATGGATGAACTCTGAGAACGGGGGAAATTGCGACTTGGGAACCTCCAAATACTTTTTTTTTTTTTTCTAATTTAGGGTTTTGCCCATCTGTTCAGCTAGTCAGTCCACACACGTTTTTTGATTTGACCCTCGCAGTCTGTCCCAAAATTCAACGTAATGCTAGTCTGGGAGGCCTTTTTTTGTACCCTTATTGAACTTGAGAGGGAGAACTGCAGAGAGGAGATTTGATAGAACGAACAGCTTTGATTATTTTTTTCTAAGTTTAGCATGTCTTAGAAAATGCCACTTTACATGTCGAATATATATTAGTGTCTGTATTAAAAATCTCTTCATTTTTAGATAGCTAAGTGAGCCCTACACAGCATATCTAGGCATCTGTCTTCTTGTGGCATGCCCTGAGGGGAATGATCTTTGAAAGTACATTGTAAAAGGTAGGGCTGTATGTATGTATGTATATATATACATACATACACTTGAGGGCAATGTGAGAAGCTTTTCAAATTTACCCACAAACATAAGCAAAGATGAATACACACATACATATATGACACGAGAGACTCCCCATAGTTTTGTAAATTAGAATTTGTTTCTTTCTGAATTGAAATATTAAAACAGTGGAGTTGTGACATTATAAGCATACCATTCTACTGCATTTGAACCAGAAGAATACACGTATAAAGGATGTAAATATCTTAATGTCTTGAATATAGGGATTTAAATATGTTAATAATAATACAGTTAAATGAATAATAGTATATTTAAATATATTAATTCGTATAATATATTTAAATACATTAATTCATATAATTTTTTTTTTTGGTACCAGGGATTGAACGCAGGTCCTTGCGCTTGCACAGCAGGTGACAAAAACATTGAGCTAAATCCTCAGCCCAATTCATATAATTTCTATAAATATATACTTATATTATTTACATGTATTTATATAATTTATATGTTATATAGTAATGTCTAGAATCTTAGTGGGCAGTGATTAGTGGTCAAAGTTGGCTAGATTGGGTTCAGAATTTATTTTGTTCAGTTTTTACTCTTCTAAATCATTAAGAGGTCCAGAAAGAATCTTGTTCTCTCCAATTCAAATTCAATTGTAATCTCTGCCCTGAAAGTCCTATACTATGTAGTTTTTTCACTTTCACCTTTGTATTATTCATTTCTATCTAACAAACTATCTTACTTGTTTTTCAAAGTTTTTGTTGGTCAGAATTTGCCAGTGGTCTAGTTGAGTGGTTCTGGTTCAGCATTTCTCAAAAGGTTACACTTAAGATAGTGGCCAGGGCTGTCATTTAAAAATCTGAAACTAGAAGGTCCATTTCTGAGATTGGGATTTTTTTTGACCCAGAGGTTGTAGAAATGAGACTGGGCCAAATATTTCAAGCACATAGAGTCTCGTACAAGCAAAGCTTGGCGGGGGGAAGGGGGGTGACAGGGCCTTCAGCAATATTAGATTTTTGTTTGAAAGATGAATAAGCAATTGGCTGAGTAACCAAGCTACTATTCATAGAATAAGGAAAGTTGCTACACATAAGAGAACAGCTGTATTGATGTTGGCTAAAATCCAGTAATTTTCATTTGCTAATGGTATGTTTCAAAAGGTGTTTTTTTTTCTTGTGACAGACTTGAACTACTGGGTGGTCATAGTCAATATGTCCTAGAAGCTGTTGAATTTCCATGTATCCAGTGTCCTAAGCTACACAGGCATATCTTGACCTTGTACGTGATGGACTAACAGATGGTCAACTTTGCTCAGGAACCGTCGAGTTCTCCAACAGTTGATATCATCATCGTATTGCTTTGCGAAAGGGCTAAAGGAATTTTAGTGCTTGAGCTGCTGGTAAAACACAAGAGTGGGATAGAAAAAACATACACCAACTCCAGCAGTGACTGGTCAAATTCACCCTTTATCATAGTTGTGGGCAAAACATTTCTTTAATGATGAGCATGTCTTCATATATCATTAAGAGATCAAAAGACTGAAGAGTCAATTTTCTCAGGAAACCCAGCCTTCAGATCCATGAGAAGAAAGCCCAATAACTGTTACCATAACAACAGCATCAGAGGTGCTATCCTATATCAAAAGTTGTGGGGAGCTAATAATGTACTGCCTGTGTAACCTCCAAAATTGGAGATGTTCGTTTAATGACGAGCATGTGAAGCTAGAGGGTTTGGTTTTCTTTTTTTTCTTTTCCTTAGTAACAATTTCTTTCATGCAAACATTGTTGTGGTGGTTTTATCAGGGACTCATGATTGCTCAATTAAAACATATCATGCTAATAAGGGAACACAGAAGTTTATTTTGTCATCCCAGTCTTCTGTCCCACTGTAGTAGTCCCTATCTCAAGATGGCTCACTGGCATAGCTGATGAAAGGAGGACTTAAATTCTTATCTTAAAGTTATTTTCGTAGAACTGCCTGGCTGTTCTCATGATGTGTAAGCTAATCTGAGTGTATGATCTAAAAGAGAAGGCAAAAACACAACAGTCATGTCCTTTGTTACCTAGTGTCTTACTCCCTTTTGTGCTGCTTAGCAGACCTGAGCCTGCGTTTATAATGAACAGAAATTTATTTCTCACCATTGTGGAGGCTGGAAAGTTCAAGAACACAGTGTCAGCAGTGTATGTCTACTGAGGGTCCCATCTCTGCTTTCAGGATGGAGACTTGAGCACTGCATGTCCTTCAGAAGAGGAGAATACTATGTTCTCAAATGGTGGAAAGCGGAAAGGCAAATAAAGGTATCTGATCCCATGCATGTTAAAAAGGCCATACTTCTCAATCTTATTGCACTGGGATTCAGTTTCTACACAAATCTGGAGGATACAAAAAACATTCAAACCATATCATATAGTCTAATATAGTTACTCATTCTGTTTATTAGAATCAGTCATTCTGCACAGCCCATAAATAAAGGCAATTAAATTTATTTCATAAAAGAGAAGCATCGAAGAATTTGTGGACATATTTTCAAACCATGAAATGCTTCATTATCTGATTCATCACAATTTCTCATTTCTTCTTTAGATATTTTATACCAGTGCACATTTGGATCAAATATTACATTTAATTAGAATTAGGCTCCCCTGAGAGATATGACCTGGGAACTGACACTGAAGACATTAAGAGATTTCACTGATGTGACCCACAGGGCCAAAGTAGTTTGTTTATATGTTACTAGTCTCTGAGTCTTTTGATGCATCTTTCTCCTTACATCCAGTCAAGAGCAAAGCACGAGCATTATGCATGTGCAGCGCTTATTTTAAAAAACTATCTTTTCATCATTGCAAGCAAATCTGCTCTGGTGCAGACTTGTACATTTTACTATGTCAGTAACATGTTGCACTTTCTCTTTCACACTTTTACCAGGTTAATTGTCATGATTTCTTCTTAAGCACAATTTACTAACATAACTTTTTACAAGTCATTTGTTTTCTCTGATATTCATTTTCACAGGCATGATGGTGCATGCCTGTAATTTTGGCACTTAGGAGGCTGAGGTAGGTGGATCTCCAATAGCTCAAGGCCATCCTGGGCCAAATAGTGAGTTCAAGGCCAGCCTGAACTATATAGTGAGACCCTGTCTCAAAACCCAAAACCAACTTCATTTTCTTTCTAAGTAAAGCACAAAAAGTATCTTTTCACTATGGTTTGAATATGGTCTGTTCCCATCAACACTCAGTTTGAGGCTTAGTCCAAAGCATAATGGCACTGAAGTGGTGAGGGCTTGAAGATAGGTCATTAGCTCTCTGTAATGGATTAATGTCACCCTGCAGGAATTCTAGCTCTCATGGGACTAGATTAGTTTTTTTGAGATCTGGTTGTTATAAGAGAGCATGGCATCTCCCCTAAGTCTCTCTTCAGCACACACTATGTGTGCTCCTGCCATGTGATGACACCCATCGTGATATGACAAGCATGGAGGCCTCACAAGATGTGATCATCTGATCTTGCCTCCAAAACTACTAGCCAAAATAGACCTCTTTTTCTTTACAAAGTATTCAGCCTCGGGTTTTATTATTATTATCATTAGAACATAAAACAGATGAAGACACTTTCCTATAAACTTCCTCATGAGTGCGTAGTTCCCAAATAAGGCAACATATGTGAAAGCACTTTGAAAACTATAAAATGCTACAAATTCAAGGAATCAGGAAAAATCCCACTTCTTTTGCCCACAATAAAATCTGCACTTTTTGTATCTTCCCTCATGCTGCTATTCTAGCCTTTTTTATAAAGCTCTTCTTCATTCCATTCTTACTGGAATTTCTCCACATTTTAAGGTCAAGTTGCCTGCAGATCCAGAACTTTCCATATCCAGATACAGTCAGAAGTCATTTCTAATGCTACATACCTAATCTTTCAGAGGGCTTATGAAATCAACTCTATAAATTAGAGTTATTTATTTACATACTGGTCTTCTGCTGGTCTAGATTCTCATTCCTTGATGATTGGAGAATGCGTGTCCTGGGAATCTTTATGTTTCCCTTAACCCCCTGGATGTTCTATTGTATCTAATAGAGTTCAACAAATATTAACTTAAATTTGGAAACAATTGCACTTTTCTGTTCCCAAATACCTATGTGTATATATTAGTTTCATTCATTTGACTTGAAATTTAATGTTTTCAGAAACCTCTTGTAAAATAAAAGTTATCAGAAAATGAGTAATAAATTACCCTGTGGCATAATTTATGAGATCATCAAACCAGTTAATGATTTCCCAAGGAAATTGGACTACCTATTTTTGCATTTGTCATTTGTGTAAATTATTTTATATATATATCTGTTTTCACGGTAACCTTGTATGATATTCAAAGTAAATAACAGCATTAGTATTTTACAGATGAATAAACTGTGTTCGTTATCATTTTTTATAGTTAGATGTAGGATCCAACTCAGATACAGAAAGAGAACCCAGATTTTATGATTCCTCGACCAGTATTCTTTTCATTTATAACCCAGGTAAGTGTTGGTGAAATAAAAATGTCTAAAGCATTGGGAAAAATAGCTTTTTTCCGAAGCCCAAGTAGCCAACATACAGCGTACAGGCATATAATGCTAATGGAAACAGTGTTGAATCTGGGTAAGAATTTCCCAAGAGAAAATGGGTGAAGACTGAAAAAAAAATGTGAAAGGAAAGAGAGCTCATGTACAAAAATGGATATAGATCCTAAAAGAATTTAATGAAGGAATGAGTAGTCTAGAACATGCTCAGAAAAGAGATAGTAATTAAGTGGCTGTTTTAAGCAGTTGGGACCATCGGCAAGTAAAAGAGTTAAATGAAGGGAATTCTTAGCTGATGAATACCAAAAATTAGGTGCTACTTTTGAGAAACTATGATTAATTCAGTCATATCATGCAGGGAAATAATGGTAGATAACAATGAAAGATTAGAAAATATAGGATAAGAAAAACTAGAATTCATTGTCTTGGGATAAGAGGTAGCCAGTGAAGATTTTGATCAGATATAGAGATTACAAATTCATAAATTCATAGAATTTATTTAATGAATTTGAAATCTAGATTCAGTAAATTTATGTCAGCAAGCCAGTAACCTTGCAATCTGAAATCCAGCCAGGTTCAATAAATATTTCCTAAATTTACTAAACTGAAATACAGAACTTCAGGGTATGGAGAAGGACCCAAGCTACAGTGTTGAACCTAATTTGCCTGTTTTTCATTAAAGGTAATTACTCATAAAATGTGGGTAGGGTTTCCTGAACGATGAGTTCATAATGCTTTGAGGAGTCCTTAGTCCAAAATTTCTTTGTTTTCTTTAATAATTATCTCAGATACTTAGTGCTTCCATGTCCCAGGCAGTATTCAAAATGCTTTGCAATTATCAATTCTTTTCATGCCCACAGTAATCTTCTGAGGCTAGAACTATTACTGTGACCCTCATTTCACCAATGAAGGTGTGGCACTGACAGGCTAAACAACTTGCTAAAGGTTACAGACTTGGGATTCAACCAGACAAGCTGTAGTTTTAGCCAAATATTTTCAGCAACATCAGTTATGTTATCCTGGCTCTCAACCAAATATTTTGAACAACAACTTGAGGAATTGTGATTTAAAGGAAAAGGAAACTTTCAGTCAGCCTTATATGGGAATTAAAGACAGTCTAAAATTCTGCCTTCAGCACAGTATGTTTTGACATATTTTGGATTGTGAAACTTTGTTGATACCCTTCTCCTTAAAAGGTCTATGGGCAGATTTTTAACTGAAATGATAAAAATATATCATGGGAAGAATTTCTTTAATTTCTGTGCTTTACGTATGTTACCTGAATATGTTTAACGAATATCCATTCTCTCTCAAAGCCCTCTTACTTTGAGAGTCACACAAAGGAAACCATCCTCAGTGAGCATTATATGCAGGTGTTTTCAGTGGTACTTACTGAAGAGTCTCTAGTTTCTAAACATTAAGAGAAACTTTTAACATTAGACTACCAGAAGAATAATAAAATTCACAGTAACAGAAACTGTTTTTGATTCTTTTATTGTTTGAAACATATCCCATGTTGGAGCTTTGCAAATCAGTTGGTTTTTTTACATTGTGAATCCTGGAAGTGCTCTGGCAACAGTTTCCTACCAACGAAGTCAAAATCAAAATTGCAAAATGAATGGTGCCCTCTTGATGCAAGAAACTGTACTGTCTCTAGCATTTTCATAGTGTTACAAAATCTATGATTGTGATGTTTGCTTTGATTCTAGCTTTTTTTTTTTTTTTTACAAATTCTTTTTGTGTGTGTGTGTGTGGTACTGGGGATTGAACTCAGGACCTTGTGCTTGCAAGGCAGGCAGAAGAACCACTGAACTAAATCCCTGGCCCCTACAAATTCTTGTAAGAAGAATTTTATTCTAATTTAAATTTAAACATTAAGTAAATTAAAGTATCTTCTAAGCATGAAGCTCTATTTTTGGACAAATAATAACTAAATAATTATTAAACAATAACAATAACAGCACAAATAATTTCTTTCTGAGGGTCTCTCTACATGAGAAATGATGGAAGAATTAATTTCTTTTCTATTTTCAAATAGAAAAACATTTGCCTTCTGTTAATATCTTGAAACCACATTCCTCATTAGCCTTAGCCACTGGAGTGTGTATTCAAGTTGATGTATGACAGTCATTCAAAAATGAATATGGATAGCTATTATGTTTCAGGAAGAGTACTAGACTCATAGATGTAAATAGATAATAGTCAGAGAAACTAAATAGTTCATAGACCAGTGCAAAGAAAAGACATAAAAACACTAACTCTCAAATGGTCATAGCTCTTAAAGTGCTGTAAGCATATACATGAAGGTGAACTAGATTCTAAGACATCTAAGCTAGATTTTGAGGAGGAGTAAATAAGAGTCCATCAGATGAAGAATACAAGGAACTTTTATGTGGATTGAGGAAAAACTATTTGCAAAGCCAGGAAGTAATTGAAAACATAGTAGCCTCAAAAACAAGTATTTCTGAAGGAAAAGCAGATACAGAGAGGGCAGACAGGGAAATAAGCAATTCAGAGAAATAACCAAAAGATATAAGCAAAGTCAAATAATGAAAAATTTTATATGCTAAGATTTAAATATCATTTTGAAAATAAAGAATTCTATGCAGTAGTGACATGATTAGATTTGCTTTTTAAAAAGATCACTGGAATAGGATGAAGATTCTCAGCTTGCAGCAGTTTCACCCTTCCTGTGACATTTGGTCAGAATTCAGGGAAAGGGATATGTTGCTTGCATCCAATGGTTAGAGGGCAGGATGTTGCTAAGTATCCTAGTAGGCACAAGACAAGCTGTTACCATAGCAAAGAATTACCTAGCCAAAAATGTCAGATAAACCAAGGCTGAGAAACCCTGGTGTGGTAAAATAAATAACATCTCCTTCTCCTCCTCACTCAAAGTATTTATGTTCTAATTCCTGAATCCTCTAAACATATTAACTTGGATGTAAAAAAGGACTCTATAGGTGCAATTGAATTAAAAAATTTGAGGTGAGGAGATTATCTTATATATGGATGGGTCCAGAAGACAAACATCATTTCAAAAAGGAGTCAAGGAAACCAATGACAGAAAAGGTAATGCAATGATAGGAGCAGAGACAGTGAGACTGAGATACTGCCTTTGAAGATGGTGGAAGGAAATATGATCAAAGAAATTTTTGTGTCCTCCAGAAGGCAGGACAAGAAAACATTAGAACCTCCAGAAGGAATCAGCCCTGTTGACACCTTGACTTAACTCCAGTGAGTCTGATTTTAGGCTTTTGATCTCTAAAATAGAGACTAAATTAAACCTCTGAATCTGTGCTGATTTTTTAGAGCAGCAGTAATAAATGGATCCATATTATTTTAGAGGACTGATGAACAGGAAATAAATCATGATGTGGGATAAACACTACAGAAGGTTTACCAATGAGGAGTAAAGTACTGCTGGATCATATTTGAGCACTGGAGATAAAAGATAGTGACCAAGGCAGAAAAAAAATTACTGCTGTCTTAAACTTTATAATCTAATGATTTGTGTGCATTCTTGTGAGTTCTTGCTATACTCTACAAAAATAATCACCTGTATAATGCTTACTTCCTTTCTCAACCCATCATATATTTGCTAACATTTTATATCCTGAATAGAAGTTTTTCTTTTGGTTTATTCAGATTTGTCAGTATTTTATGTGATGATTTGTACTTTCCTCATCCAAAGTCATTCCAATGTCATAAAAATATCTCTGACTTTCTTCTATGAAAGCCATAGTTTTATTATGTAGATTAGTGTTCCCAATTACACTTGCTTCCTCACTATGACATTATTAACCCCATCTTTACCATACCTTTCTACAGGGATAGAATTACCATTGTCATGAAAGGCCATTTGATTATCTCTAGTGAAATGCATGTGAAATCTTTTTTCTTACTGTAAATGTATGAGAAATACTGTGTTTATTGTTAGACTTTGGGATGGTTTGTCAGACAGCATAACTTCTGGAGACTTAACTAAAACTCATGCTCATGTTGACATTTAAGCCTTTTATCTATGATACTATTGTTATATGTAAAGTGATATTTACATGAGAGTCTGTTTGGTCTCTTTCTGTTTCACTGGTCTCTCTGGTCCTGTTCTATGCTATTTTTATGACTGTTGCATTATAGTATGCCATAATATCTTATAAGACGTACACCTGCACCCATTTTTAGTCTTCATCCTTGAAATTATATTAGTTTTATGAGTGTTTAAACTTTTAAGTCATATTTAGAATCAGTATTTCAAGTTCCTCCTGAAATTTTGCTGAGATTTTCATTATAAGTATGTTCAGTTTATAGATAAATTTGGGAAAAAATTAATATCTTTACAATGTTAATGTGTCTGCCTTCATTAATATGCCACTGAATTAACTTTAGAAAATTTGTAAGTTTTTCTGTGAAGATAGTGTGCCTGCATTACTGGCTTAATTCTTATTTATTTGATAATGTGGACTGGTACTCTAAATGAAATATTATTTTCTATTGTATTTTTAGTCAGTTTTTACTGTATAAGCCACTGAACTACAATATAAAATACGTACACACAGCTGAGCAAGAAGAGAAAATATTAGCACTTTTGTAAATTCTTATTTTAAATTTTATTTTAATTTTAGGCAAATGGTTCCTAATACAGTATAATGATGTATTTAATACATTAATTATACACTCATTATAAATACACATTCAATTATAATTCTAAAATTATCCTAGCAGGGATCTAGAATGTGCCCCAAAGTCACATGTGTTACAGACTTAGTCCCCTTACTGAGAGGTGGTAGAGACTCAAGAGAAGAGATATCATGAGAGGTCTTACATCATTGGAAATGTCCCTTTGAAGGAGCTACTGGAGTTCCCCCTTCCTCTCTGCTTTTGCTTCCAGTATTGCCGTGAGCAGCCTACCCTACCACTAGCTCCCTCCCGTAATATGCTGCCCTGCCACAAGCCCAAGAGCAAGGTCCCCCTCTCCATGGACTGAAATCTCTAAACTTGTAAGCCAAAACAAACCTTTCCTCTCTAAGTTTATCATTTCAGGTATTGTCCTGCAGAAGTGCACAGGTAACACATATAATGATAGCTAATATTTATGAGGCACTGATTTTCTGTGTTTAAACGTGAGTTTGATTCATCCTCACAACATCCTAAGTGGTATTGGTGTTATCAGTTTACACACAAGAAAACCAAGGTGGAGAGTGGTTACATAGCTTTGTCTTAATTTGCAGAGACAGTGACATAACAAAGGCAAGCCTGCTTTTAGCCGCTATACTAAGTTGCATGTGAGTATACAATTGCAGTTTATAAATAAATAAATGGATTATATCTTTATAAAATGATTTAGCTTGCTTTTTAAAGATAAGGATTATATATTTAAAATTTTTCATTTATTACCTTTTAGAGAAACTAATATTTGATATTAGTATTGTAGAAAAAGTTTACTTTGTATCTTATATCTATATCTAACAATTTAATTTTGTTTTTATTAAATACATTATTTTGAATTTTCGATGTGGATTTTATTTTTGTCTACAAATCATAAATATTTTCCTTTCCAGTTCTTATCATTGGTATTTATTTTCTTTGTTTTATTGTGTTGGACAGGATCTTCAATAATGAGCAGTAGTGGTGACAAAAGATAAATCTTTGTCTTGTGGAGTTCAGATTTACTTCACTATGCACTGTCTAGCTGAATCTTTTTAAATAAATACTTACTGTGTACTGCAATAATTCAAAATTACATTTCACCTTTGTCCCTGATTCCTGGATCCTCTGGAACCCTTAGAATTTCCTGATTGATAAAATGTCTCCTGTTATTCATAATGAAGCCCTTTAAATCATACCTGGGTGTTTGCTAATGAGGCAACTTGCAATGAGACCCCTAGATAGCTTCAAGGTGGCCTGGTCACCAAAAAGATCAAGTAATTAGAGGATTAGCACAATTAACCCTACCCATGGACCTCCAGGAAGGGAAAAGCAGACTGGAGATTGAGTCAATAAAAAAAATCTTGAAAACAGAGATTCTATGAACTTCTAGATGGGTGAATAAATCTAGGAGTCAGGAGGGTTGTACTTGGAGGGGACATGAGCCTCTGCCTTCTCTCTCTGGACCTTGCCTTATGTAGCTATTAGTTTTTCTGGAGTTGTATTTTTTTGCAAATACTGATTATTGGAGGGGGTCATGGGAACTCCTTATTTAGATTTGTGGAAAGTAAAGGAGGCCTGAGATGACTTGCAACTGCCAGTTGGGGTAGGAGGCAGTCTTGTAGGACCAAGGCCTTAAGCTGTGGGTTCTGCACTACATCTGGGTTAGTGTCAGAATTGAATTGAAATTTGAACAACACATTGGTGTCTAGAGAATCAGAAAATTGGTTGTTGTGAGAAAAAAAAAGCTACACATTTTGAGTCAGAAGTGTTTTGTTGATAGAAACAGATCATAAGACAAGTTAAAGACATCACATTTACTCCACATTATTTTAGTTTTTCTTTTGTCATTAAGTAGAAAATTTTATTAAATCCTTTATCTATCTCTGTTGAAATAATTTATTTTTCTCCTTTAGCCAGCTATTATAAAGAATTACATTGATTGTGTTTTGATCAGTAAACCATTTCAGCATTCCTAGGTTAATCCCTGCTCAGTCACATGTTATTATTCATACCTTTTGAATTTATTTGACTAAGATTTTATTGAATTTTTTTATCTGTATTCAGAAATGAACTAAAATTATTTCTTTTTTTTTCTTTCATATTGTCCTGATACAATGTCAACGTAAAGACATGAGGCTCATAAAACTTGACTTGTGTGGTTACTTTTTTTGAAAGAGACTTATAAAATAAAGATGATTTGCTTTTTAAAATTTCATCTATCAACATTTAAAGGACCCTTTTGCAACTTTAGTGTCAGATGTTTTACTAGCAAGGACAAAAAAGAGGGACATCAAAGCTGTGTTAAGGCATTTTCTAGAGGAAGCTGATTTAATCAGTTAAATTTTTTGTAAATCATCATAGACAAATGAGCTTTAAAGTATTAAAACAAAACATTAGAATTCATAGTATTTGACAATTTTGGAAAATATTAATAGTATCAAACTTTTATATATTTGCCTCCTTTGGCATTGCTGTTTTCGTTGCCAAGCATTTTAAAAGACAGTCTTCTCCACAGTTCTTGTCAGCTTACTAATGTAATATAAAGAATTAGGATAATTATGTTATGGGATAACTATGTCAACATAAGTTATATTTTGGGATACACATGGAAAGGCAAAAAAATCAGCACCCAGAAGGCGATTACTATAAAAGTTATATTTCTGGTGGGCACCACATTTGTTGCAGTTAGGAAATAGATGAAGGTAAGGGCTGTGGATGTAGCTCAGCTCGCCTAGCATGCAATAGGCCAGGATTCCCAGCACACCACACACACACACACACACACACACACACAAATGCATGACAGTAATCATTCTTTAAAAAGTAGAATTGCCATTTAAGGCAAAAGGATAACTATTCTCTGCTTTAATTGAGTCTGAATGTGGAGTTTAGTGAAGGTTTAGTGAAGAGCTTTCCTTAAAAAACAGAAGTTAAGAACAGAAATACTACCAACTTTCAACTAGCATTTCAGGCAGAGACTCAGTCACTTTATAGCCAGGATCAAGACTATGAGAGGTTTGAAATCTTTATATGTAGAATCATTGTCAATTTTGGGACATCAAGTTTGATATGATGAATATCTGGAACATTCTAAAGAAGTAAACAACCTATATGCTTGCTTATAGAAACAGGGAGACATTTGGACAAGTGAAATGAAGGGACAGATTAGGAGACGGCAGGTGACAGGAAGCACAGAAACTAAACTAAATCTTTCTGGGTGTTTCAAAGAAGGACCACAGAAAAAGTCTTGCATCTAAGAATGGACCTAGAGTTTTAAAAACAGAAATGCTTAAATTATGTCATTATACTACATTATCTGCTCTATGCGCAAGCTGAGCCTGATTGTATTGAGTCATGATTTGAAGGAAAATAACATGGAAATTGATAGCTGTGGAATGACAGCAACAGATGGACCTCACTAGCATGAAGCAATCAAAGGTGTGCAAAGTGTATGCCAAATAGTCCATCCTGCGCTTGACAGACCATTCAGGAGCAGGTTATATCATTACATAAAGGTCAGATACAATGGGTTTTTTAAGACTAGTTGGGCATTTTCTAGCCTTGTCAATCACATTTGTACACCTGGGAGACTACTTGTCAGCTATACATATATCTATCTCTATGTAATAGCGCAAGTAGAAATCTAAAGAGGTGATCAAGTCTAATCCATTGTATTTAATGTGTTAATAGGAGCACAATGGTTATGATATAGTAAAATGGATTTGTATTCCTCACAGAACAGAGGGGTCAGTTTCAGCAGCACAATAGAAGACCACTTCTTGATCAAAATTTAAAGATATAATTTTAATCAGCTACCAATGTCAACAGAAAAACTCAATTGTATGTTAATTTGTAGATGTCTTGACACCTATTAAAAAAGAACAGTATTTCAAAATGTTTCATCTCATGCAGACAGGGTTTAGAGTTCATATACTAAGCTTCAATAGTGATTCCTTGGAATTTCTGATCTAACTACTATTACCTTGGACCCAATTTGAACTAGTGATTAAACCACAATAGAATGTGCTTTTCATTTTTAATTTCTTTGGTTTGAAAGGTTTATCAGACCTATACCTATCCAGCATTTCAAAATTTTGGACATTTTGCTTACTTTCTAACTACTAACACCTGGGTTTTTTTTTTCTGTTCCACTGACTTCATTTGTGAAAAAATTGTAAAATGCTAGGGTGCTAGGGGGTGTGAGTGTGTGTGTGTGTGTGTATACATATGTGTAGCTGTGCATATAGGTACACAAATAGTTTAGAGTCTTTCACAGATCAGCATCCATGTTTGCAAAATATTCTAGGTTAGATTAGCAAAGTTGAGAAAAATGTACTGCCTCCTATTCATATATTGACTCTCAATTAGGGCACTCAGAACCATATACTAAATGCCAACTCGAGTTGCTATCATTGATGGTGAAGCTTTCTTCAGTAGACATTTGTGTGTCAGCTTGATTATAAATGGTTTTGATTAATTGCTCAGCACATGCATGTTAGAACTGGCTTCTGAGGTTGAGTACTAACATGAAAGGGATTAACACTGCACATTGGGAATTCAAAACTATCTTAAAGAAAAGGGTTAAGCATAACATCAATTCAGATAGAAAAGGCTAGTGCAGTTACCAAAACACATTTCCAGAGATTCCAGATGTGAAAATAATTTTGTACAAATTCACCTTGGTAATGTCTTTCAAACTCTGTAGAGAGTTGAATTGTTTTACAGAAGGGCAGTTAACAATCTTCCTTAGTCTAGCCTGGACTTTATGTTTCATTTTAGAAAGAGTAGTAGTATTTTAAAGAAAAACACTATTTGGGAGAATTTCTGATTACCGAAATGATGCATAATGGGAAAAAGTATTGAGTTCTTTGCATGATAACACAGAAACTTTTAAAGTTTATTTTTTATTGAAACTATTCTAGAAGAGTAGAAAATGGAA
The DNA here is from genome assembly GCF_053883595.1 of Heterocephalus glaber. Lineage (NCBI taxonomy): Eukaryota > Metazoa > Chordata > Mammalia > Rodentia > Bathyergidae > Heterocephalus > Heterocephalus glaber. The sequence continues at coordinate 11,234,892 of NW_028258308.1, read as the reverse complement.
AATACTATTTTCTGGCAGAATAAAGTTGAAATTTGACTTCAAAGAAACTCCTGAATTTCCTAAGACTTTCTCTTTTGGTATTAGTTAGGGGTTCTGTTCAAGTTAATATATTATAAGCAGGGCTATTGTATCTTAAACAATAGGGGTTTCTTTTCTCCTAAGCTAAAACTGTACATAGATAGACAAGGCTGATATAGTGGCTTCCATGATATCAACATCCTGAACTCATTATTGCTTTTTACTCCTTCATCCTCATGGTCTCTTCATGGTTGCCAGATGGTATTCTCTACCACTATCCTCCTTTCTCTGTTCCAGTAAGTAAGTCTAAGAATACTATGAGGTGGGAGGGCTGATGCCTATGTCAGAAAGCAAAATTACATAGTTCTTCCTGGTAGGGTCTTGCTGATATCATTTACCAAGCTATGGCATATGAGAAACCTTTGCTGTAACAGAGCATGAAAAGTAGGTGCTGGTTCTTGTGATTGTTTTGATTGCACTACCAAAATATAATATTTTTTAAGTAAAAACAAAGGAAGGAGGGCTGGGGATTTAGCTGACTGGTTCCACCGCCTGCCTCCCAAGCACAAGGTCCCGAGTTCGATCCCTGGTAACAAACAAACAAACAAACAAACAAAAACAAAGGAAGGAATGATATTGAACAGGTAATCAACATATTTTACCACATATTACTTCAAAATATTTACTAGTGTTCATTCTGAACTTTGACAGGTGTGACCTGTGGGTTATGCTACTTGTAAATAACACCTTGTCTGTATTCTGCTAGATTAAGAATAGATTTTGTGCAAAATAGCTTTAATGCACAGAGATGATGTTTTCAGGGAATAATGACATTCTGAGAGCTTGTTGTTCATTATTCTAAAGTACTCCAAAGCAATAACAAACTCTAATTATTCACACATGGAGAAAGGCTAGGACATTTTATTATACTGAGGACACTGGATAAGAAATCAAAAGCAAGACATTATTCTTCATGTAATTGTCCTAAATATTCAAACTTAACAGATATAATGTAGTGATTCCCAAAAATACCCACAACAAAGACTGGTAAAAGCAACCAGAGAGAAACAGATACATCCAAAGGAGATTTTAACATTTTCATCAAATGTGTATGGTACACTTGACAGATCATATGCTGCGAAAGGTTCAATACATTTAAAAGCCTTGATATTATCAAATGTTAGCTGGTAGTAACAGAAATAAATTAGAAATCAGTAATAGAACCATAAAAGCCTAGATAGGGCTGGGGATTTAGCTCAGTGATACCACTGCCTGCCTTGCAAGTGCAAGGTCCCGAGTTTGATCCCTGGTACCCCCCTAAAAAAAAGCCTAGATATATTATTAATATGTTAATTGAAAATTAAAGAGCTCCTTTCTAAGTATCAAAAGAGTCAAAGAATAAAACACCTAGAAAATGAAGACTTAATTTGAGTGAATTTATAATGAAAATGGAACATATGAACATTTGTGGGATACATCTAAAGCAGTAATTAAAGAATAAATTAAGATGTATTTATATGCATGTACCAACTCCCCATCATGAACGTAATCATTATGCACAGCCAACAAATATTAATAAAAGAAAAAAAGTTGAAAAGAAAAAGTTTTAAGATTATTTTATATTTCTACTTAAGAAGGTATAAAAAAGTAAACATTTAAATACGTATATATAGAGTAACGGGGAATACACTGAATCAGCCTGCTGCAGACAGGAAGGTCTGTGCATGCCCTACCGAGATCCCAAGTTGCATGGAACACACTGAATCAGCCCGTGCCCCGGCAACAATCCACTGGACCGCTCCCCCCCCACCCTGCTCCTCTGTACAGCCACCTGGTTCCACACTACAAAGACGCAGAGGACACCAGACCACCAGACCATGGTACTGAGTCCTGCTGTTCCTGGCCCAGAGGTAGGGGCTTCTGAGCCACCATCCCAGTGCTCCTGGACCAGAGGAAGGGACTTCCAGGCCACCGTCCCTCCTGCTTCTCCCAGCCCACAGGAAAGGGCTTTTGGGCCACCATCCCTACTGCTGCTCGTGGCCACTGTCCCACCTCTCCCAGCTCAGAGGAGGTAATCCGTGCAGGTGCCAACAGACCAACCCCCAGTCAAAATGAGAAAACACACAAATAAGTCTCAAAACCAGACTTCCAGATCACCTACAGCAACCCCAAAGGGAAATGAGATGGAACACTCTGATACTCAACCACCTGGACCCACTGAACTGGCAACAAAAGGAGATCTGGAAAAAATGAAATGAGAAATAATTTCTCAGATAACAGGAGAAATTGTGCCCCTAGTGCAAGACATGATTAATAAATCTAGAGAGGAGCTCAGGAACATGATGGAATCCCAACATAGGAAACAAATGGAATCCATAAAACAGATGCAAATACATTTCCAGGACATGAAAAACTCCATTGAAAGTCTACACAGCAGAATGAGCCAATGTGAGGACAGAATTTCAGATATAGAAGATAAGATTGCAATTAGTGACCAGGAAAAGAAAAATTGCTTCAAAATTATAAGGGAACCTGAGAAATCAATCCAGCAGCTGCTAGATGATGCAAAGAAGAATAACATAAGACTGATTGGAGTCAATGAAGAAACAGGAGAGAGTGCAGATGACATAAAAAAATCTTTTCACAGAAATAATGGCAGAAAACTTCCCAAGCAGGGGAAAAGAGCTTGACATACAGATAAGTGAGGCCTATAGGACTCCAAATAGCCTTGATCAAAAAAAATCTACACATAGGCATATAATTGTTAAGATTCCAGAAACTCAACAGAAGAAAAAAGTTCTACAAGCAGGTAGAAAAAAGAAACAAATCACATACAAAGGAAAGCCCATCAGAATCACAGCAGACTTCTCAACACAAACCATCAAGGCAAGAAGAGCTTGGAGTGACATATTCCAAGCCCTAAAAGAAAACAGCCTCGAACCCAGATTGATGTACCCTGCAAAACTATCTTTCAAAATTGATGGAGAAATAAGATACTTTCATGCCAAAGAGCACCTTAGGAACTTCGTGAATACCAAACCAGCACTCCAAAGAATTTTACACAATAGCCTAGGAACAGACATTGAGGATCACAACCCCAGGAAGCAAAGCAGAATGAACTCATCTGGCATGACAAGAAATTAAATGTGAAGGGGGAAAACTCAACAAAAAGAAAAAGTCATGGCAATGACAAGTCAATATATTTCATTTATTACCATCAATGTTAATGGTCTCAATTCACCAATCAAAAGAAATAGACTGGCAGAATGGGTCAAGAAGCAAAATCCAACAATATGCTGCATACAACAAACACACTTAATTCAAAAGGAAACTCATAGACTGAAAGTTAAAGGGTGGAAGACAATACTCCATGTAACGGGAACCCAAAAAAAACCAGGAGTAGCAATCCTCTTTGCAGATCAAGTAGATTTCAAACCAACACTGATTAAGAGAGACAAAGAAGGGCACTACATCCTTGTAAAGGGAAGAATCCAAGAGGAAGAGATGACAATCATAAATATCTAGGCACCAAACACTAGTGCACCCAACTATATAAAACAAATACTAATGGACATGAAAAGTCATATATGCACTAATACAATTGTAGTGGGGGACCTCAACACCCCACTGTCACAAATAGATAGATCAACTAGACAAAAAAATTAGTAATGAAATACTAGAACTCAATTGAACTCTTGAACAAATGAACTTAACAGATGTTTACATAGTCTTCCACCCCACAAAATCAGAATACACATTCTTCTCAACTGCACATGAATCATTCTCCAAAATAGACCACATACTCACACATAGAACATGTTTAAGTAAGCGCAAAGTAATTGAAGTTATCCCCTGTATAATATCAGACCATAGTGGGATGAAATTGGAGATCCATTGCAAAAGAAACTCAAAAAATTTCATAAACACATGGAAATTGAACAACATACTTCTGAATAACCAATGGGTCACAGAGGAAATTAAAGAAGAAATCAGATAGTTCCTTCAATTAAATGACAATGACAATACAACATATCGGAATATATGGGACACAATGAAAGCAGTCTTACAAGGGAAATTCATAGCAGTGAATAGGCATATTAGGAAAACAGAACGAGCCCAATTAAACAACCTGATGCTGAACCCCAAGCTTCTAGAAAAAGAAGAACAGGACAACCCTAGAGCTCATACAAGGGAGGAAATCATAAAGATCAGAGGAGAAATCAATGCATTGGAGACTAAGAGAATGATACAAAAAAATCAATGAAGCCAAGAATTGGTTCTTCAAAAGAATCAACAAAATTGACAAACCTTTAGCCAACCTTGTCAGAAAAAGGAAAGAAAAGGCCCAGATCCATGCAATTAGGAATGAAAAGGGTGAAATTGCAACAGACCCAGCAGAAATCCAGAAGATCATCAATACCTACTTCCAGAACCTATACGCCAATAAGATGGACAACACAGAAGAAATGGACAGATTCCTAGATACATATGAATTACCAAAGTTGAACAAAGAAGACCTAAAAATTCTGAACAACCCAATATCAACCAATGAAACTGAAAATGTAATTAAAAACTTATCAACAAAGAAAAGCCCAGGCCCTGATGGCTTCACTGCTGAATTCTACAAGACATTTAGAGAGGAACTGCTTCCAGTACTGTTTAAGCTTTTCAATGAGACTGAAAGGGAAGCAATACTCCCAAATTCATTCCTGGAAGCAAGCATCACCTTGATCCCCAAAGCAGAGAAAGACCCAACCGAAAAGGAGAACTATAGGCCAGTCTCACTAATGAACACAGAAGCAAAAATCCTTAATGAGATACTGGCAAACAGAATGCAGAAGATCATCAAGAAGATCATACACCCTGATCAAGTGGGATTCATCCCAGGGATGCAGGGATGGTTCAATATATGCAAATCAATCAACGTAATAAGCTATATCAATAGAGCCAAGGAGAAAAACCATATGATTATCTCCATAGATGCAGAAAAGGCATTTGACAAAATCCAACATGCATTTATGATAAAAACCCTACAAAAAATTGGAACAGATGGTCTCTACCTCAAACTGAGAGAAGCCATCTATGAAAAACCAACAGCCAATATCATACTAAATGGTCAAAAACTGAAATCCTTCATACTGAAATCAGGAACAAGACAAGGATGTCCCCTATCACCACTCTTGTTCAATATAGTTCTGGAAACATTAGCCACGGCAACTAGACAAGAGAAAGAAATAAAAGGAATAAAGATAGGTAATGAAGAAGTCAAATTGTCATTATTTGCAGATGACATGATACTCTATATAGAAGGCCCCAAGAATGCCACCAAAAGTCTTCTAGACTTAATTACCAAATTCAATCAAGTAGCTGGGTACAAGGTCAACACACAAAAATCTATAGCTTTCCTCTACACAAATGACAGACTCACTGAGAGAGAAACAGGGCAAACAATTCCTTTCACAATAGCATGCAAAAAACTGAAATACCTAGGAATCAACCTAACAAAAGAAATCAAAGATCTGTTCTCTGAGAACTATGGCACTCTTAAAAGAGAGATTGAAGATGATATCAGAAAATGAACAGATATCCCTTGCTCCTGGGTAGGAAGGATTAATATAGTGAAAATTTCCATACTTCCAAAACTGCTATATAGATTCAGTGCAATTCCAATTGAGATCCCAGCAGCATACTTCGTGGATCTTGAGAAAATAATCCAAAAACTCGTTTGGAACAAGAAGAGACCCAGAATAGCAAAAGCAGTTCTAGGTAACAGAGACATGGCAGGGGGTATCATAATCCCCAACCTGCAACTATACTACAAAGCTACTGTGATTAAAAACAACATGGTACTGGCAAAGAAACAGACCTGAGGAGCAGTGGAACAGATTAGAAGATGCTAAAACAAAGCCAGACACACTCAGCCATCTCATCTTTGATAAAGGAGCCAAACACCCTCACTGGAGGAAAGATATCCTCTTTAATAAATGGTGCTGGAAAAATTGGACTTCTACTTGCCAAAGATTAAAACTAGACCTATATCTCTCACCATGCACTAAACTAAAATCAAAATGGATTAAAGATCTAAATATTAAAATAGAAACTCTGAACCAGTTGGACAGAGGTTAGGTAGAACCCTTGAAGACATTGGTGTAGAAAAAGATTTTATGAACCAAACCTCAGTTGCCCATGAACTAGCACAAACAATCAACAAGCGGGATCTCTTCTTATTAAAAGGCTTCTGCACAGCAAGAGAAACCACCAACAGTGTGAAGAGACAACCCACAATGTGGGAAAAAATCTTCACCTGCTCTTCCTCAGACAAAGGTCTACTATCTCGAATCTATAAAGAACTTAAAAAGATCAGACCTCCCAAATTTAAAGACCCAATCTGAAAATGGGCATCTGAAATGAACAGACATTTCTCAGACAAAGAAGTAGAAATAGCAAATAAATACATGAAAAAATGTTCAACATCCCTGGTCATTCGAGAGATGCAAATGAAAACAACATTGAGATTCCACTTCACTCCAGAAAGAATGGTGGCTATCATGAAATCAACCTATAACAAATGCTGTTGGGGCTGTTGGGAAAGAGGAACCCTGCTCCACTGCCAGTGGGAGTGTAGACTGGTGGAAGCACTGTGGAAATCATTATGGAGATACCTCAAAAAATAGGACTGGAAGTCCTATTTGACCCTGCTATTCCACTGCTGGGGATCTTCCCCCAAGAATTAAAAGAATCATACCACAGTGATATATGTGCACCCATGTTCATAGCACAGTTTGTAATAGCTAAAACTTGGAAACAGCCCAAATGCCCATTAACTGGAGACTGGATCAAGTAAATGTGTTTTTTTTTTTATATAAAATGGAGCACTACTCAACCTTAAAAAATGAGAAACTAGAGACATTTATAGCTAAGTGGATGCACACTGAGGTGATACTAAGTGAAATAAATGGGACACACATGTATAAATACCAAATAGTTTCTCTGGTGTGAGAAACTGAAAGTGTAAATAAGGACTAAATGTATAATAGGTAATGTGAAATAGGAAGAAAAGGGGCAAAGGGGAAGGAAGTGGGAGGCCTAGGGGAAAGGATAGAAGGGAGTGGGATTAATATGAGAAAATGGAAAAACAGGAAGAAAATCTTTGTAAATAGGGAGTAATGGAGGGGTTGATGGGAGGGCTGGGCAAGGGTAAAAAATAACAACCAAGAGAGACTATGTAAAGGTGCAAATTTCCAATGATGAATGTCATTATATTGTATACCTACAATGTACCAATGATTAGAATGAATAATCGATAATGTAAAATAGGAAGAAAAGGTCCAAAGGGTTGGGGTAGTGGGAGGGACAGGGGAAAGGAAAGAAGGGAAAGGAAAATTGCCGAGAAATGGAAAAAATGGAAATAAAGTCTTTGTAAATAGGGAAGGGTGGAGGGGGTGAAGGGAGGGCTAGGAATGGAGAAAAAATAAGTACCAAGATGCATTATGTAAAGGTACAATTCCCAATGAGAAATGTAATTGTGTTGTATACCTTCAGTGTACCAATAAAGGAATTTAAGAAAGTGCAAATAAAAAAAATATATATATGGAAAAATAATAAAGAATGGAAATTAAGAAATATAAAAGAAATGATAAAGAAAAATCAACAACGCCCAGATTTGGTTCTCTGAAAAGTTTAATAAAAGTGATAAAACTAAACCATAAATAATACTTGTATAATAATGTGACTTTTAAATTAGTTTTTGGTAGGGTCCTTCTTGAAAAAGGTGACATCTGTAAAATTTTTACTATTAGAACAGAGGAGTATTTATTATAGACACCAAACTTCTAGTCACTATGTGTGTTTCTTCTGAACACACACAGATCTTTAAGCATGGAATTTTCTTAATTCTCACAGTAAAAAGTGATATTTAACTAACAAGAATTAAATACCATCAAATATATACTTTGCTTTCAAATCTCAAACTTTAAAGTCTAAGAAAACAAATACCTATAGTCTAATTAACGATACTAATTACTAATTTTGAGCTTCTATAATGTAACCCAGCTATTTAGTACACACTGTAGATCTAAGTCATCTGAACTTCTACTTAAAATCAAAAGATCGGGGATTTAGCTCAGTGGTTCTGCCGCCTGTTTTAAAATCAAAAGATACCTTCTTTCAATTATTTTAAAAATCTAAACTCATTCTTTTGGTAGCAATCCCAAAATTGTATTTCACAGTTATTTGAAAGTAATACTCCAAGACAGATGAATTTTTAAGAAACACTGAGTAAAAGCGTAAAATTGATATGGATTTCCAAGGGTTTATTAAGCTGTTGTTCATGTAGACTTTCAATGGAAAAGTGTGGAACACTGTTTTTCCACCTTCTTTGATCACTGAGAACTGTTTCCAGAAGCACATTCTGCAAATGCTATTTTGGGTTCATCAGCATTAAGCCTTGTGATTATTTTATGAGGTTTGTAGAAATTCTGCCTAATTCTCAACAGCTCTTAACTTGCTCTTTTCCATATTTATCAAAGAAGACATCATGTTGGCTTGGCTCTCTTGGACTTTACTCTTATTCAGCTAAGCAAGACAGAAGTTAAGGTTATTGATCAAACAACAGTGAGCCTCCATAGGCCAGCATAAAGTGTTCCCAGAGAGTTGGGATTATAGGTGTTCATTTTCTAACTGTAATCTCAGAATATTTTTCTCCAGTTAGGCCCAGAAAGACCTTTTGTTTTGAAAGCCAATGTTTTTAAGGCAGTCTTCCAAAGTGGTTAATATTGTATCCTTTAGGTAGATTTTGGACTCAGTCACTTGTGGAATGAGTAAGAGTGGTTTCCTACGATCCTTAAACTTCTCATCTTTTTCCTCTTAGGCAGTCTCTTTTTACTAGAATCTTGACAAAGTAAAAGCTTCTGTTAGGGTTCACTCAATTCCATTTAGGTTTTCAAGGTTTTTCTATTTTAAACTCAAATAAAATTTTATCAGTAATACATATTCAACCTCACATCATATTTGGCTTTGAGTTAGAGAACGCCTGACCAATAGTGGCTTAAGCACAGAAAGATTATTTTTCACATGGACACAATATGTAGAATGGGTAGTCTAGGGCTGCTGTAGTGGAAGCTCTGCAGAGTCATCAAGGATTCAAAATGTAGCTTCCATTTCTCTGCTCTCCTTTGCTTTGTGTGTGGCCTTTGTATTTGCTAGAGTCTGCATATTTGTGTCCCCCCCCAATAAAATCACTTGTAGAAATTTAATTACCAATGTGATAGTATTAAGAGGTGAAGTCTCTGGAAAATGATTATGTCATAAGTGCTCTGCCTTTATAAGTAGTATTGGTGCCCTTATGAAAGAAGCTTGAGGAAAATCATTTGTCCCTTTTGCCATGTGAAGACACATGGAAATTGCCATCTATGAGGTATCTTTCACTAGAATCTTGACAAAATAAAAGCCCTCACCAGGATTCATCCAGTTCCAATTAAGTTTTTACGACTCTTATATATTAAACTTAAATGCAATTTAAGAGCCCTCCAGAGCCCTTAATATTGGATTATTCAGCCTCCAGAACTGTGAGTAATGAATTTGTTCTGTTTATAAAATACCCTTTCTAAAGTGTTTTGTTATGGTAGCCCAGACAGACTAAAACAGTGCCATGTTTGTAAGATAGCATTTGACTGTCTGAGATTCTCATTCTCATTGCAGGCAGAAGCAAAGGAAAAAGGTACAGATTTGTTTCCCACAAGATTTTTCTTGTATTGAGAAGGGATGGTGTCCGCAGGCACGCTTGTCTGTGTCTTAGTGGCCAGTACTGGGTGACACATTTTCAATTAGCTCCAAGAGAGTTTAGGGGGAGTGAATATATTTACATATTAGGCTAGGAATAATGATAATCACCTCCAGCACAATTGGAGTTCTGTTAGCAGGGAATAATTGGAGACTAGACAGTGGCCAAGTGACTAGTAGTTTCTGCCATAAGCTTAACTATCAAAAAGCTAGAAAATAAAGAGAAATGTTTTTTAATTTTTTTGTTCCATTTTTAAAATTTATTTATTTATTTGCCCTTTCTCCATCTTCCTCCTGGTCAATATCTTATATGAAAAATGGAACCCTTGTTGACATTGCTTCAGGCACAGGCTATGTTTTTATGTTCAAGCTTTCTAATACAAATAACTTGGAGAAAACATTTTTCCTGGGAGAATTTAGTATCCCTAAGATAAAACTTTTAAGAAAAAAAATGTAAATAAGGATTCAGGGCAGAAATTGAAAATGGCTTTTTGATAGACTGTCAGCATTTTATTTGGGTCACAAAATAGGCTCTTTCCTGTCTTTTCAAAGCCCCACACTTCTCAAATCACTGCCCTGTGACCCAGTGTATGGAAATGTACTCAGTCAACACCACACACTCCCTCCTCCCAAGTGCATGGCTTTTCATTAATGGCTCTAGACACTGATTGCAGGGCCTGGTCCTGTTCATCATTGTCATAATCACCATGGATTATATTTTTGAGTACCCACAGGGGGCATGGCACTGTACTTTGCATAATGTTTACTGTCCTATTTCTGCATCTGAATTATTAGATATTTTGTTCACACTGAGCTTATCTCTGATTGCAAGCAATATTGTTCACTATTGTCAGCCAGCTAAAGTTAAACCTTTTTATACTGTGGATATTCCCTGAAGGACTGATGAAAAAGTGATATTGCTTTTTAGCTAAGTTTTTTTGTCAGTAGTGCATGTACTTAATATATATTAGTATGTACTATTTTCTTCATTTTGTAGCTCCATGATGATATTACAGAGTTCAAGGTTTTCTAGAACCTTCAGGATTTGGAGGAATAAACAAAAGCTAATATTTATTAGTCCTAGAAATGTACTAGCTGCTTCATATTTAGTTCTTAAGTTATCTTTCTGAAGGAATAATTAGTACACACATTTTGTAGATGGTGCAAAAGATGCTAAGAGAATATAGATAAATATGCTTCAATTTACAAAGCTTGTTAAAAATAAAAACTTAACTTGAACTTGAGTCCTAACTTATCTTTAAACTATATTTATCCTTTAATAAATTGCATAATATTTCACCATGAGATTATAAAATGTAAACCTCATTAGTGAACTCAGTTAAACTTAAAATATTCAAAAAGAACTTATAACTTTTATTGTTTAAGAAGAAAAATAGGTGCTTTCACAAGGTAAAAGAAAGTACTTAAAAAGTCGAACAGAATTCAGGAATAAAGTATACTATTTTCTTCAAGGTATATTATGTACTATATTTTCTTACTATAATGGAACTAAAATCATGTTACATCCTTGTTCAATATACTTTATTTCCTCTAAACATATTTACATCTGTACTCTGCTTACTTACTTTATATGTTAGTCTTCTATCATAATAATAGTTTTTCTAATAGTTTATCCTTGATCTTAACTCTTGTTTTAGTAGCGATTTCTTGTGTGATGCTATATTTGACACATGCTTTCTTACTTTTGCTCAAGTGCTTTCGTAATTTTCATATTCATTCACATAAGCTTCATTTTCCTCTTGTATTATTTCTGAGCACAACTAACTGCACATTTATTTACTATGCTTTGGAGTCCTCTGTCTCTCCTCAGTATTTTACAGTTGCAGATGGATTGTCTGTTGCATGCCTGTTTTCTTAGTGTCTATACTTGGTAAACCTTGATGTTGCCATTTAAATGATTCACTAAGAACTTGAATATTTAAATGCACACTGTAATTGCTATTGAATATAATCATCCCTTCTGACAGGTCTCTTGCTTTGACCTCACCCAAGCAGACCAGCTACCCACATCCACAAGAGCACAGAGAAAACAAGAAGCCAGCAGTTGCCCTGCTGCTCTCACTTCCACCATGTTTATCAGCCAGCCCCAGACCCATCACCCATGGAACTCTAAAATTTTCCACCCTCTTGACCAGTGCCTCCTCCCTCACCTAAAATACCCTATATCAACCACCAGCATTCTCCTCTCAGTGCCAATGGCCTTCTTGCCTTTGGCCCATTTGCACCCAGATTGCAATAAACTCATCCCATATTGCTTAGACTTTGCCTGCCTTGGTGGTCTCAGTCGTCCCTTGGTCTGACCTTACACCTTCTATTTCATTGCTTCTGGAATTCTTATTTTTAATAATTCCATCTGCAATGTTTAAAAAATTTATTGTAACCAGGTTTGGGATTTAGCTCAGTGGTTCTGCTGCCTGCTGCGCAAGCACAAGGTCCTGAGTTCGACTGCCAATACAAAAAAGCTAAAATTTTATTGTAATCTTCAAAAAGGAATCTAGATTATGTTTGGTGTATGTTCCCCATCTTTATAGAATTTAGAGTAAAGGAGCTATTGTTTCCTTTAATTATTCTCCATAGTAGAAAGTACTTATATTAGAAACCAAAGCCTAAATATTGTATGTTTCATTAGTTTTTCTGGCTTCTTATCCCATACTCTTTGGCCTCTAACCCATATTTCCTACCTGGTGACATGAGATACACTCCATGTTTATAAGTTTTCAAAGTTTTTCTCATTAGCCTCATATTGTCATTCAGGCATTGACTTTAGTAAAAAATATTTAATAATACATTGGCAGTGTACTTTCATATGATTATATGGTAAGAAGAAAAAATGTATCTGCTATATAACATAATCTGATAGAGACTAAAATAAACTAGAAAAGCACATCTAAAAATACTTTTGAAGTAAATAGATTGAGAGAAAATGTCTTGCTTAGGAAAACAGAACAAAAAGTAAAGAAATAGTACATTTGCAACAGCTACTTGTGAAATACATGAGAATTAACATAAATTCCTTGAATTTTGTGTGTTTTGTGTGTTTAGATCTGGGGATTGAACCCAGGGCATCCCATATGCTAAGCATACACCAAGCCACTGAGCTACCTTCCTAGTCCATTTTAGGATTTTTTTAAATCACAGAATTATGATATGGTTTTCTCAATTTGAAGGAAAAGTAATGAGTAATAGAATTATCAGCAATAAGGGACTGAACACATAACACTGTAGCCTAAAACTTGAGCCTGCCCATACCATAATAAGCTAGCTAAAATAAGCCTAATGTGGGCCCAAAGTAAACAGTACTGTGGACCCAGCATGGGAAAGTGTCTTAGTCCATCATTTGTTGCTGTAACTGAATATCAGAATATCTCTGAATATCACAGAGATTTTTTTCCTTGCAGTACTGGAGTAAGGGGAGTCCAAGTACACGAAGCTAATATTGTGAGACCAAAGCGACTCCATTTTGCTAAAATCCACCATTCCCCTAGCCTCTCAAATTAATGGTTAAAATGTGTTTGCTCTAGAACAAAAGATACAATCTGTAACAAACCAAAGTTCCTAAGTTAATTACTCAGCCATCTGTTTACCCAGGAAATGAACATCCTGGGCCCATTATCTGTAGGGACCGTCTGTCAATGTGCTGACTGTCAGTGCTGGGTGGTCCTGACCATTAGTCACCCTGTCTGCTGACCATCAGTACGTGACAGTTGCCCACTAACCTTTGTCCTTCTTTTCTTTTGTAAAACCTATACATAATCCCCCCTTACCCCTGATGAGTTCAGCCAATCAAAAATGTACACTTCATGCTCGCTAAATGTTAACCAATCATGTAACTGCTAAGTGGAGAAGCTCCAAACCTTGCTGTAACCTCTATAAAAACCCCGCTAATTTGGAACTCGGGGCTCTCAATCTCGATCCGCTGTGTCGGTGACAATTGAGAGTCCCCGCTTAAGCCTGAATAAACGACCCTCGTGTGCTTACATCGGAAAAGGCCTCCTGGTGGTCTTTGGGACTTCGCAATCTGGGCACAACAGTATTTGGCTCAGGCTTCTTGGTACAGCATAACACAGCAAAGGCATTACAAGGTGAGAGAGAGCCACATCCAGAGCTTGTTTTTTTTTAGTAACAAAATCACTCCCCTGATAACACATTAACAAGTTAATTCTGGAACGGATTAGTCCCTTCAGGAGGGAAGAGGCTTCAGGACCCTCTCAAAGGTTCTGCCTCCAAGTAACATTAACATATGGATTTTAGGGTTAAATTTGCAGTAGGAGTGCATTTCAATAACAACAGTGAGTAAACTTGATGAGTCAAAGGGAACAAAAAGAAGGAGTTTAGGTTAGTTTAAAAATGTAAGTCCAAACATGAATAAGATTCTATATTGTTTAGCAATTTTTTTGAAAAATAATTGATAATATTTTAATTAGGACTTAAAATATTTCAACTCTTCACTTCTCTACTAGATGAACAATGTTCATTTACTTTTTGTTAAGAATACTTAAAAAGAAATACTTGGTATATGATTGATAAGTTTTGCTACACTGGTTCCTTGAAAATGTTTTGATACCTCATCAAAAGTCTAATTTGATGTGTGATAGAACTGCACTATCAGGCATGTTAAATTATGCCAGATTACACTGTCAATAAGGTCAGTGTCTTCACTGAGGCTCTACACTGATGTAGACACTAACCAAAACTGAAAAACAGTCATTAGCTTCACAGATAGTCAAGTTAATTTCTCTATCACCTCTTAGAATTTTGCTTTATGAGAGACCTCATAAAGAAAACTTTAAATTAATGTGTATATGCATTTTTTCTTTTAATCAGTTCAATGTTGAATAAAAATTTTTGTTATTTATTATTAAAAATGCTATTAATATTTTACAGTTTTTCTGTGGTACTTTCATGATGTTTAGAACTAACAGCTTTACCCTTCCTCAGCACAAAAGAAGCAAAAAAGGGCCAATTGAGAACCCTGCCACCATTTACTGGGCATCTGTAAAGGATTAGGGAACTCATAAACATTTTAGAGTAGAGCACTCTCCTAGGAATTTGGAGGGATATTATTCCCCAAAGTTGTTCAGAAGTTCCATGAAGTTAGGAACATTTTTTTTGTGTGTGTGCTGCTAGGCAAGTGTGTTATCTGTAGGCTGCAATTTCTGAAGTCCAGAGAAAGACAAAGTTGGTGATGGAAACTTTCTCTAGGGGCTTTGTCTATCGAAAGAAAGCTCACTTATCACAAACAAACCATTTCTAAGAGAGGAACAATTTTGTGACTGCATTTAAACACAGAAACACACAGTTCCCAAATGCAATTTCGGTTTTCCAAAGGACAATTTTATTCTTTTTCAGAAAGGCTTTCATGATTATTTTTTGTTGTTTTGCTTTGTTTTGTTTAGAAGGATTACTTAGTGTGCCTTTTTAGTCAACATGAAAAAGAAAAAAGAAAGAACAAGCAATTGAATGATCCTCTGATGGCCTTCCAGAGGTGGATTGAAGGTATCTCTTAAGTAGAAGCAGGTACTCTATGTGATACCGGTAAAGACTTAAAATCAAGCTCAAAGGCTCTTCAAACACTGACCCAATGAGATTGACTCATATTACATGTTTTCTTCCCCTCCCCACCCCAGAGAATATCTATTTTCCATATGATTTCAAGAAATTCCTTTAAAAATACTAAAACAGTAATAAAAAATTAACCTTTTACATTAAGAATTGGATTAAATTTACTTTAGCTGAGGTTGGATCCTATTTAAAATACAAACATTTTTTCTTTTGACAATTATTATTTTAAAAATTACTAACTATGATTTCTAAACTTGTGCCATTTAACTTTACGATACACACACATATTTGTTGAGGTATATATTTTAGATGAGTGTCTCAGTGTGTCACCCAGGCTGTCCTTGAACTCCTGGGCTCACATAATCAAATGATTCTCTGGCTTTGGCTGCTTCATAAGTGGCTGAGATTACAACCACAGCACCTAGCTTTTTGTTGAGGTTTGTTTTAGACACAGGACTTTAGTAGGAATTTAGTACCAGGATCTGTGATTATGTCAGTATTTTAAGACATTGTTATAGGCGGTTCCCTACTTTAATTGTACTTAAGATTTTTCTACTTTAAGGTGGTATGAAAGCAATGTGTTCTCCATAGAAATAGTACTTTGCATTTTGAATTTTGATGTTTTTCCTAGGCTAAGATGGTATAATATGATAATCTCTCATTATGCAAACAATGTGCTCCTGTTAGCCATGTGATTGTGAGGGTAAAATATTCCACAGTACATTGTATTTCTAAGTTATAATATTCAGTAGGTCAAGTGAATCAAGTGTAGTTTTGACTTACAATATTTTCAATTTGTGATGACTTTATTGGGGCATAGCCCCATAATAAGCCATAGGGCATTGATATATTGTTTCCGTGGCTATTTTGACTCTTTCATATATTCCTTCAAATAAGGAAATGTTTCAAATATGTATAATTTATAGGAAACTGATTTTCTTAGCATGACTGTAAGTATCTTTGTGTTATTTTGTTTAGATATATAAAATTTATATAATAAAATTACAGAAACATTTTTGAGTTATTCACTGTGTGAAAATGAAAGTTATTCATAAATTTAGCGTTTGCTTTGGGGACCCTCCCAATAGATTGAGATTTTTTCAAAGAATAAACTCTATGTTATTCATGTTTATATTAACTAAGTGGAAGACAATTAAACCAATTAAATCCTATGTCTGGTCCGGAGTAGCACACAAGGATCAATTGTGTCTCGTGGCCTCTTCTTCTGTGTTCTACAAGTGAAAAATATTTTTTCTTATAGTTTTGAAGGGTTGTGAAAATAACAAAGAAGAATATTTAACAGAGACTATCAGGCCTGTAAAGCCTAAAATATTTACTGTATGGTTAGTTATAGAAAATGTTTGAATGTCCACTTTTATTCTTAAATATATAACTGTTTTTATACATACTTTAAGCAGAGCTCAGACTCATTTGTGGAATGAGGCTATCCACAGAGGAAGATCCTGTTAATTACCCATTCAAAGTCATTTTCTTTTTCTCCTTTTAGCAGACATCCTATTGTATTTGGTTTATGATGTATTAACTTGAGAGATGAAACATGGTAGGTCAAAGCCAATTTTGTCAGTCCCTTTCCTGTTCACCGATGACTTTTCTGGAATAGGCATGTGATTCAGATATGGAAGATGAAGCAGAAAGGGAAACGATCAAGGAAATATCTGAGAAAGATTTTACTCCTCCCTTAAAAACACTTATATAGAAAGGAATGTATGTCTTTGCTCCAGCTCCATACTTTCTTGCTTGGGACTTGGTTATGTGAGGCTGTATTCTGCATCTTTGATGACTGTCTTTTGATACTGAAGAAAAATTTCCAAGTTCATCGTGATTCTAACTCAGCATTCTGTGATCATTGTGCCACTGGACTGACCTTAGAACTACCATCTCCAGCCCTCTTGTGATTTGATAAAACATTTTTATGGTTATTATGTTTTAGATCTAAAATGTGCCCCAAAAGTCTCACTTGTTCATTGGTTGGATTTTTTGCCAATAATTAGATTATAGGGGTACTACACTTTTTAGTGGAGTAATTCATTATGGAGTTCATATATCATTGTGCTGTTAAACCTTGAGGCCTGATAGGAAAAGGTGGCTCACTAGAGGTGTAACCTGGCAAGATGTGTTCTTGTCCCTGGTTTCTTTCTTCTCTTTCTGCTTCCTGGCTGCCATGGCTTGAGCAACTTTCTTCAGTCATGACCTTCGGCAATGCTGTTTCTGCTGTAGAGCCAGACAGCCATGGACTGAACCCTCTGAAGCTATGAGCCAAAATAACCCTCTCCTCTTTAAATTGTAGGTGTTAGATATTTTGTCCCAGTGACAAGAAAGTGACTAATACAATGGGTCAGATCATGGCTAATTCTGTGTTCTGATATCTACTGCCAAAATATCTGAATTGATTGATTCATGTTTCAAATCTACTCAGGCAAGGGGTTTGATTAAATTATTGAACATTTATTTGGAATATGGAACTCTTTCAAATGATTTGGAATCACAAATGAAATTATGATATTATATAGATGAGGATGTATGTAAACTGGTATTGTATAACATTGGAAGTAGCCATTTAAACTTTAATCTTGAAACTAGTCTTTTAGGTTTTAGTTTGTGTAAATCAGGTAATTACTCAAGACAGCAGAGTGGATTCGATAATGAAAAATCAATACAATTTCTTATTGAGAAATATGTGTCTTGAAATATTTGTGTGTACATCCTTTATGAAGGTAGAATGAATATACTTCCCTTAATTAGATATTATTCAAAATATATTGCAGTAGAAATTAAAGGTGATGATGCATTTGACTTGTCAATTATAATATTATAAATCCGTGGCCTGAAGTTTATTCCTTTAAATTTCATTAAAAACTCCCATTTTACTTCTTCAATGGTTTTTTTAGAATGGGTAGAAATGCAATGTTATTGTGATATAATTTTACTGTATTCTTTATTTTGACATCCCAGCTTGGTAAAGTACATTTTCACAGTCATATAGGAAGGTTTTCAGGGTTCTTAAGTACAGAATAACATTCTTTAGACTTCAAGTGAATATAGTTAGTTCTATGTTAACTATTGAAATTCTTCTGCAAACTAATATTCATTTAGTTGATTAGATATTTTCTGAAACCTTTCAAATAACTTTACTATTGACATATTTTTCTTAGTTGTGTGTATGTCTTACCTATCTATGTGTGGCACGAACAGCACTTTGGGTAGACTTTTTATATACTCATCAATCTGATTTGTACTACCTCCTATTATTGGTTAGCGTATCTATGGAATTGCATGAATTATTCTATTTTTTTTCATGATTGCAAACTTATAACTACCTGGCAGAGGTTTATATGTTCCTGAATTTGAGAACTGGAAACTCCTTGCTCCCTAACATGCTGCTTTCATCTAACAAATTAATAGAAAAGCTTATTTTTCTAAAGGTATAAAGGGCTGCATTTCATACAATGAAATTCTAGTATGTACATGGTGCTTTGCAGTATAAAGTGCATTTATATGTCTTATTTTCTTCTCATACAGTCAATAAAGTATTGATTTTTGTATCCATGGCATAGTTAAAAAAGAAAAAAAGAAGAACTTAGGAAGTTTAGAAGACTTGTATAGGTCCCTTTACTTTGAAGAGGCTGATTCTGGCTCTAAACTCCAGCTTCCTGACTCTTAATTTCTCCTCAGAAGTAAGGTATTTGACCTTCTTTTCTCTTTTTGTATTGTCACATTCTTTTTGAATGACTTTTGAGGCTAAGTCATTTTTGGAGTAGAATTTTTATCAGATCTTGCCAATTAGACTATATGACATTGAACACCTTTACTGAAATCAGTGTGCCTGTTCCAAAATTTTACATCATTTCTTTTTTTTAAAGTATAGAAAAGTAAATAGAAAAGTATTCTCAACATATTAGAAATATCTGAAAAATATGGGGAAAATATCTTAATGTTGTGAACAAAATCATTGTAGTATACACCTACAAAGTCTACGGGTATAATCAATGTATGGTATCAGATGTCAATGTTAATGTAATAAAAAGTCTAATCGTATGAAGTTCCCTAGTTAAACACCTATGCTATCTTTCTTGGACTGTGTTGTCAGGAGATGGCAAAATTCTGTGTACTTGACTCTCATGATTTATTAGTGGTCCACATATGTGTATCACTCATTTCATTTTAATTAACTTCAAGGCTCCAGTTTGCAAGGCAGATCAGAGCTCTCTAATTATTTTCGTAAAACTAGTGATTTTTATAAGCTGTAAGAGGCCATGGCTAAATCTCACACAAATACACTTCAGCATTAGAAAATTTAACAAAATTCTATTTTTTTCAACAAAAAGTCTCTTATATTCTTTTTCTTTTATTAAATGTTGTTTTCATTAACTCTAAACTTGCAGGATATATGAAAATATGCCTTAAGGTTATACTTTGTCATCCTAATCATGTATGTGAAAAATTATTCTTGTTTTATCCTCTAAGGATAGGTAAGACTGGGAACTGAATTTGCTACTGAATTTGTTACTCACTTGCAGGCCTTGTCAGAGAAGGACCAGGATTATCCTCAGAATCAAGGCTTCATTACTGAAACAAAATGAAAGAGACTTCACCACTCTTTGTGTGGTTAAATGCTATGGTTATTATGAAAAGGTTTTGGTACAGATGTTAGGTGGGGTTTTTTTTGTTTTGTTTTTTTTGGTACCAGGGATCGAACTCTCGACCTTGTGCTTGCGAGGCAGGCAATGGCACCACTGAGCTTAATCCCTGACCCAAGCACAGATGTTAGGTTGAAAAACCTTTTTGTATTATCAGTAATTTATATCTTTTTTTTTGGTACTGGGGATTGAACTCGGTCAGTAATTTATATCTTTGACATGATTCACAGCTTCTCATGTATAACATGGTTTGAAAATGAAATAGAATTTGAAACCTTCCATAGGTAAATAACACTCATTTATTGGTTTGATATCAGTACTTTAGCTTGTTTTTTAATTCATTGAACCATTCAAATGGCTGAAGTTCCATGTCTTGATAATTTACCCACTCAGTGACTCATTGATAAAGAGACAGGTAGCCAATCAAGTCATAGAACAGTCAATGGAATTTAGTCTCAACCTTTTAGCCAATGGAAGTAATAGCATCTAAAGAGGCTGTTAGTTAAAACACTCATAATGAATGTGTTGGAGTAGAGATTATGCTGTGCTTTGAGTATTTCCATGGTTAAGGACAGGGGATGATATGTTACCTAATGTACTTGATGCTATTTGACAAAAAAGTCTCCAATTATATTTATTGGTATTACAAATGTAATTTTAATCTAAATTTGAGATTTGTCTAAATAATTCTGTACTCAGGCAAATAATACAGAGGTACAATAACTTGGGGTCCTTAAAATCCTATGTATGAATTCAGAGTCAGTAAGCCCTAAAAGGCCTGAGAATTTCCTTTTCCACCCACAGGAAGAGACTTTATGACCTTTTTGGGTAGACTAGAAAGATTAACCAATATTACAAGGTTCTTCCTTAAGGGAATCTGTTTTACTCTTTATTTGAAGGCATCTTCGCCTTAAGAAACAGTCTGTCTTATTTATTAGGTGAAGGAGTCTTCTACTTCCTTATGATGTCAAAATTGGCTTCTGCTTACAACACTAGGATCTTAGTTTATTGAGAGCAAATAGGGCCCTAGCAGCCTGACTTTTTTACTCCAAGGAGGAACATGGATAATTAGCAATATTTGACAATAAGTTGTATAACCTTTTGTTCCTCTACCACTAAAAAATCATTTCCTAAGAAATAAATATATCTTCAATATTAACCATGTAGTTAATAGTAGTCTTAGTTACTTAGTTACTTAGTTAATGTAGTCTTAGTTACTTTTCTCATTGCTGAGATGAAATACCTGACACCCAAAGTTAAGGGAGGAAAACTTTATTTTAGCGCACAGTTTGTGGAGGTTTCAGTCCATAATTGGCTGGCTCAAAGGCAGGTCAGCATGGCAGAGGTCCATCTCAAAGGAGAAACAGTTAATAGCAGGCAGAAGATAGCAAAAGCAGCATATAGCAAGTGATCATAGCATCCCCCTTCCTGTCCCTTATATTCTATCCAGGTTAAACATCTTTAGGGCAGGTAGCACTCCCAACCAAAGTGGGCCTTTCCATTAT
Source organism: Heterocephalus glaber (assembly GCF_053883595.1). Taxonomy (NCBI): domain Eukaryota; kingdom Metazoa; phylum Chordata; class Mammalia; order Rodentia; family Bathyergidae; genus Heterocephalus; species Heterocephalus glaber. The sequence goes on along the minus strand of NW_028258308.1, from coordinate 11,213,348 downwards.
CCATACCCAGAACTATGCCAAATAATCAGTGGGTTAGTTTAGCCATCACATACTCTTAATCCCAGCATCATACACTCTAGATTCAGCCACTTCTGAAAAGCACTACCTAGGGCCACATGAAGAGTTGGGGGGACATCTAGACACAAGTCATAACACTATATGATTGCAAAAATGATGACTTTTTACTGACTACAACAAGCCTTCTGTCAATACTTAGCATTCTAAGGGGCTGAGGATTTAGCTCAGTGGCATCATGCATGCCTTTTAAGGGCAAGGTCCTGAGTTCGATTCCCAGTACCGCAAAAAAAAAAAAACCCCACAAAAAAACCCTTAGCATTCTTCTAAAGCAGGAGCTCCCACCTTCTTATTTATTGATTTTATAAACTTTATATAATTAAGTATATACATGTATTACATATAAACATACGGAGAAATATGCTATATACTTTGGTTTGAACTTATAATCTCTCATTTTCCCTCAGTAGTTTATAACATACTTCTACATTTATTTTGTTCATCAGTTTATTTATAAATTGCTTAAATATGGGAGGATCCTCTGAGTCTCTTCAGGAAAAATTCCTATGTATTGAGCAAAAGGGACATATTAAATTAAATTAATCCATTCCATTCTTTTTCTTTTCTTTTTGGTTCCAGGGTTCGAACTTATGACCTTGTGCTTGCCAGGCAGGTGCAGTGCCACTAAGCTAAATTCCTGGCCACTCCATTTCATTCTTATCTTTCTAAATTTTAAATTGTCTTCTTCCAATTATGCCAAATAGAATTAAGTAGCAGAACGTCATTTAGTTCAGGCTAACTCTGAGCCCAGATTCCAGTCAATTAACCAAGCCAACATTTAATGTCATGAAGAGAAGCTTGAGCCAACACACTGAGTGAATAGCTCTGGGAGATATTCCCATGTGGATACATGTGGCCTGATCGATACTTAAATTTATTTTTTGATTGTCTACTGTATTAGAACCATTTTCACACAAAATTTTCAGCTGTCTGCTTATGTATATTTTAGCTAAATCATGGATTTATGTAATATGGAACATAACTTTTTATGTTAGAGTCTATATGTCTTTCTCTTGAACAAGCTGGACTTCAACTCTGTCATCAGTCTAGTTAGGTGCGGTAGAGTTGGGAGAGGTTCGTAGTCTTTCTGGAAGGTGAAGGCATTAAAGGATCGCGAATCAAACCACAGCTTGTTTCAGCAGAGGGGGAGAAATATTTCCACTGATCTTAAGCTATGTAGTGATCAGGCTCATCTGAATCTATCTAAATGTTCTGGTGAGGATTTCATTTTCTCTTGCTAAATGCTCCAGCATTGACATGGGGGGCACGGCAGGGCTTACATTCAATTTATTTTGTGATTTAGCAAATTCTAGAAATGGACTCTGTGTCTGATTTCTGACTATGTCAGTTTTGTGTTTGTCAGAGATCATAATATATGTTCAGAGATCATGATATATATTCTCTAATCTTCTAACCACGTCTTCAACTAAGAATTTAAAATCCAGAGCTTGTTCTCCCTTTTTTCTTTGAATTCTTGAATAATGAGAAAGAGCCAGTATTTGGTATTCTTCATTTCCTCCACAATGGTCTATCACAGTAGTCATGTGTTGCGTCAAATCTTCCCTGCAAAAGACGGTTTATTTCCAGTGACTGAAGCTGATGAATAACTGTGTTGTGGGCTATGTGCTTTCCATTTACTAGTGGTACCGGGATCATCCTTGTTTCATAAAATGGGTTTCACAATCACTCTTAAAATGTCATCTTTGAATATTTTTGCCTGCAACTCTCTCTAGTTCAATTACATCAGTCAGCACTCAATGCAAACTATCTAGTATTATATATAGTCTTAAAAGAAAGGATTAAATAAAGAATTTTATCTTATGTCAAGGAATAGTGGAAAGACAGATTCCAGTTTAGCAATCAGGAATGTGTTGCACTGAGATAATCACTGGACTTGGGTCAGTGATTCAGTTTCAAGAGAATTATGCCATTACTGCCTCTGATATAACTCTCCATAAAAACAAAAGAGGGCCAGGGATTTAGCACAGTGGTTCTGCCGCCTGCCCCACAAGCGCAAGGACCTGAGTTTGATCCCTGGTACCAAAAAAAAAAAAAAAAAAAAGAAGAAGAAGAGAAAAGGACACATGGTGAATGAAGTAGAAAATCTTCTAATTTCCAAGATGTTGTCAGTCAGGAAAACACCAAAAGAGACAAGAAAATGGTTTGCCCACACTTTTAATTTCCAAATCTCATTGAAGTGGATTTTATTTGAAGAGCCTAATTTGCATTCAGAATCCCAGTTACAATGGGCAAATATTGCTAACTTTTTCCAAATCTCGATTAGGAGTACATTAGAAGCTGGGCTGAAAAAGCCAGTTGGCAGTATTTAGCATGTTTCCACAGTGAGAACTGCCAAACACAGATTCAGGCACAATCCAATCCACTATTCACTAATTTGTGTGTGTGTGTGTGTGTGTGTGTGTGTGTTTCTTTTTGGACTGCTAAAGATTGAACCCACGACCTTATCCACATTAGGCAAGCTGCACCTCAGTCTCACTAATCTGTTTTTAATGAATGTTGGAAACAGTAAATATTTCACTCAATTTTTATTGTATGTATTATAAGTTATACCTTATAAAACTCATAAAGCAGATTCCCAGAATGATTTATGATCTATGACCCTTATTTTTCCCTCGATTGTTTAATATTCTTAAATCATGCATATCAGTGGCATCTAGCTCATGGCTAAAGCTTAGTTTTATATTTAATGGCAAAAATGTTTCTTTTCTAATAAAGCCTTATTAAAATGGATTAATGAATAAATGTATATTACTCAATTATATATATATATATATATATATTTTTTTGGTACCGGGGATCGAACTCGGTTCCTTGAGCTTGCACAGCAGGCTGCGAAACCACTGAGCTAAATCCCCAGCCCCCTCAATAATATATTTTTATATCAGACACAGCAAGACCAACTTTGATTTTTAGCAATATAGATGGAAGATCCAGTACACCCTAGACTGAAAAAGAATCTTAATCTCATTCAGGTATCTCGGCGGAACTGAGTATGCTGGCTTCTTGACATCCTCCTCATTGATGCTAACTGATAGTATTGTAGATAGGTAAGTGAATTAGATATCTTGTAGGCAATTGGACAGGGCCACCTTCAAGGCACCAGTCCTCAAGGAGCCAACCCTCAAGGAGCCAACACAGCAAGGAGCCAAAACAGCAAGAATCCAAAATGGAGAATAATTGAGGCACATTCACTGGTTAGCATTATAAAAAAAAGAGGTACTACTTCCCCTAGAGATAGATAGCAGTGACTGATTCTAAATGGGAAATTGTTTGTATGTGACTTGTTTTCCCATTTGATCCCCATTTAATCAATATTACCTGGGTGACTGTACTTGTAATCTTATTGGTTGGTCATGGTTTTGTCCCACCTCATGCCCACCTTGAAATTTTCCTTGGATCTTATAGTTTTATCCCACTTTGTACCCACCTCAACTTATGGCTTTGCTGTATAAAACCCCTCTGAGAAGTGGTGTGGGCGGGCAGCACATTTTCCAGTCCCTCTTTTGTTTCTCTTAGACAGAAGCTATTTTTCTCTTAATAAATTTTCCTACTCTTAATCTCCATTGTTCTTAGAATTCATTCTTGGATTTTAGAGAACATGAAGTCATGTTTCAGATATCTAGCAGATTCCGGAGTTACATCTATTCCCCCTATATCAATAGGGTGACTAATTTGACACATTTTAAAATATAGGTTCTGATATAAGCATGTCTTCATGGAAAGGAAAAAGTATAAGTATAACTGTAAAGTATTTGCTTCTTAATGTTGAGGGTATTCATTTTTATTGTGGAAAATTCAACTGAAAGATAATTGCACATTCACAGTATGAAAATTATAGTCCCCATGGAAGCTGCAGAGAAAGCTTGGTTGGTTTGCAGTGCATTTAATTCAGGGGTGCATATGTAGGTGTTTATTTGTACTTGCTTATGTCTTCTAAATGTGGACTTACTCATTTGGAAAAGAATTCAATGAAAGAAAAAAAGCTAAGGAAAATTGTTTTTTAAAATGTGTCTTTCTGATATTATATACATGAACTTCTTTTATTCTTGCCAAGCATTGATGAAAGAAGAATATCCTTCTTCAGAATGAGACTTTGGGGGTTAGGAGTTTAAAATAAATTTCTTGGGAAGGAGGCAAGAGAGTAATTGATTGCTTTAAAAGACATTTAGATGCAGAATGTTCATTGTAAGTTTATCAATTATATATAAAAGCCAGCATATGGGTTAGTGGCATTCAGTAGAATTCTAATGGCATCCATCAGAAGATTTTTTTTTGCATTTTTCATTTTTAAAAATCACGTGTTTTAGGGAAAATGGAAAAGATCTTCTTGGTAGTAAAAGAGCTTATAAACTTAAATATAGCCTTTGCTACCACTTGCCACAAACATGCATAATATCATTGAGGTTATTTATGTTAGAATAGGATTTTTCCCTACCACTGCTGTAGTCTTCAACTCTCCCCCTGCAGTATGGATGCTCTTTCTCTCCTATTTGCTTTTCTTACAGAGGCTGAAATAATTAAGTATGTTAAATGAAGTTTTCTTTGAGTTTCAAAGTTGAATCTCATTGGCTTTTTCAGCATATTTAATGTTCTGATTTCCCAGTTGTATTCTATAGAAATCAATTTTTGGAATAAAGGCTTTCTTGGTTTAATTAGGACATATAAAACAAAAGTAATAATGACACAACGAATACTTATTAAGTACTCACCATACTTACGTACTCCTTTTGTAAGGAGGTGTGAATATGCACTTGTGTGAAAACATGTCACAGAGGCACTATTAAGTGCTTTACAGTATCACTGATAAAGTTACTAAAAGTAACTTCTCTAAAGCTATACACTATGTATATACAGTACATACAGGAAATACACATACATGTGTCTATCTTTATACATATATACGTGATGTATATGTTTATACTCATTGAACCTTCACCACATATTTTTGCATATGTAAAAAACTAAGGCCATGAAGCAGGCAGTTGGCCATTCTGGGATTATGAGCATAATTACCCATTCTTTAGAAGCCAAGTTTTAACCAGTAAGCTATGGTCTCAGTCCAACTTTAGTAGAAATGAAAGACATCTAATCACACAAATGTCTATTTAAAAATTGAAATGTTGCAAGTGTATGAAAGAAGAGCAAAAGTGATACAAAAGAGTGTGAAGGAAAGAGTGCCTAGGGAGGGTAGGACACTGAGACAGTGTCATGGAAGCTCATACCCTAAAGCTCACAAGTAGTTTCCCAGAAGGGAAGGCATTCTGTGAAAGGAAACTTGGAAAAGGCCAAGGCAGGCCAGGCACAATCCCAACCTGTATAAAAAGCTGAAAGAAGTGCATTGAGATGTGAGTTTAGGAGTTGGGAGCAGGCAAGCCAAAAGGCATGTAGGACACAATGGGAAGAAGAAGCTAGAGAGGGGATGATCAGATCATGTTGACCATGTGATCGGATCAAGAGGCCACATCAAGTGATTGTGCATATCATTTTTATTTCAATGGGAAGTTATTGTAAGATTTTAGCAGGAATGTGACATGATTCTATTTATGTTTTTATAAATATTACTCAGCTCACTTTCTGTATTTTTTTTTGGTACCGGGGATTGAACTCAGGACCTTGCAGCAGCACCACTAAGCTAAATCCCCAGCCCACTTTCTGTATTTTTATAGCAAAAAGTAGTTATAATGATAAGCAGCACATTTCTGAAAGAATAGTGTTTTTAACAGATTTTTTTCACTACTTTAGCCAGTTCATTTTTATGACAGATATCACATGGAAAATAATTTTGAGTGCAGAATATATACAACTTAAAATACATTTCAAAATAAGTAAATATGGTATGCATAAAAAACAAGTTTAGGAAACCTTTACATTTTTACTCTGAAAGAAAATAAAGAAAGTGATACACAACAAAGGTTTTGGGGGATCCAGCTCAGTGAGAGCAGTTGCCTAGCATGTGTGAGGCTGAGTTCGATCCTAAGCAGAGGTGGGGCGGGGGGGGGGCAGGACAGACACAATTAACTGTTTAACAGTATTATTGATAAAAAGCCACTAAAAGTTACACTTTGTAGTTTTCTCAAAGCAATAAAATGCTTGTTGTAGGTTATGTAAACGTTAAATAACATTACTATATTTAAATATTTGCTATAAGAAGTATCAAAGCAATAAAATACAAAATGTGCACACAATTATAAATACATAATTCTACAACAGGATTAATAAACTGATTCAAACTTGCAGTTTCATGTATTAAATATTATGAAGTGAGGCAAAATACCACCATTTTAGTGAAATTCAGTAAAAAGAATTCTAACTCACCCCTATATAATGAAGCAGTAAAACTAACAGATTTATACTGATAGTGCATGTTTTTTTGCAGAATTACCACGTAGGAAAAAAACTTAGCTTTCTTCAGGGTGCTCCATGTTTGTATCTCGTTGATATAAAAATGAAAAGTAGTCTTTTAGAAGTAAAATCCATGGCCTATATAGCACTGGTTAAAAGCAGACACTGCCCTTCTAACAAAGAATTTTTCTCTTTTGGGGCTGGCTGGAGATTGGCAAGAACTCAGCTCTAAACATCAGGCTCACAGTCCTGCAGCGCTCCCAGGAGGGCGATGGCAAAATAGCAGCCTGTGAAGCAGCAGGAAGAAGGCAAAGGACCAGCTACCTTGATGCACATTTCTGAAGGAGCCAGCAAAAGGCAGTGCGAGGCAGGGAAAGCAAGGAGGTGACAGGTTTGACAGCAAGAGAAATAGCATATTCAGAGTCATTTAATGACTTCAGCAGCTTTCAACTGCTGAGCTTCTTACAGTTGGTAAGGGAAGGTGGCACATATGAATTATCTCTTGATAACCGTCAGGGAAATCATTCAAAGATTTGAGTGCTCTTCCATAACAGGACAGACCGAATTCCTATCATCACCAGATTCTGTGATGATAAGGCATTAATGCCAACTGTTTAAAGGCCGTATATTGAATCTGCCACTTGTCACATTTGACAATGAAAATGAAAAGAAACTGATGAATACAGCCTGGAATATGTGCTAGTGATTTGTTATTCTGGTCAAAGGCAGATTTTCCATTAATAAATTTAGGATGCAACCAAATTATCACTGGGCTCTCACTAAATTGTACAGATTGTTCATGTACATGTTGAGGCAATCTAACTACTTAAAAAACAAACCCGAAATGGGAAATATTATCAGCCAGACAACTCATTTTTAAATTATGCGTAGGTAATTATTCTTTTAAGTGGAGCTGGGTGAAAGATTCCACTGAACTATTGGAAATTCTGAAAATGTAAATTTGGAGTGAGGCTGGTTTAGCAATTTTGGTTTGGCAATAAGAGGAATTATGTAGATATTTTAGGTCAAGGCAAGTTGATGTAGAGAGCTGTTATGTTGGTATTTGGTGTTCAAGCCACTCTAGATTGATCAGTTCATCTTGTAGCAACAGAGCATGGCTCATTTGTTAAAACTGTGAGTTAATACTAGTTATATTATTTGTACAAAATCTTTTAAAATAATATCAGAATAGTTTTTCTCTTTAACTTATAAGTTATACCAGAAATTGAAGTCATAGGCTCAAAGATGTATTAGTCTTACATAAGTGGCTGTATAACTGCACATATTTAAGTATTTAATAGCTCTAAAGACTTAGATTTTATGAATCACATACCTCTGTGCTAGGCATGAGGCATCGTGTTGATAAAACAGTCGTGCTATTTCCTCTTCATAGAACCTAGAGGATAATTTATTAATATCACAGTAGTTATATATTTGGTTAATTTGTTGTTTGTGTTAGAATAAAAAGAATAATATTTAGACTATTTAATGCTTGGATAGAAAGTTAGATATCCTCAGTTTAAGGCAGGCAACTACTGAATGAGGGAACCTGATAACTAAAATGGAGCTGTAGTAGGCAAGGATGGAGAAGCTGTGGATAATTATTAAGTGCCAAGCAGTATGCATTAACACATAGATTATCCAATTTAATCCTCACATACTGAAGAAGCAATATACTTATTCCTCAAATTCAGTACTCAGGAAATTTGAGGTTAGAGTGCAATTAAACAAATTGCCCAAAGTTACACAACTAATAGGAACATGCTTTGATATAGCTTTCCCAATATAAAATAAACAATGGAAGAGTTTTTAGAAAGAAATAATTAAAACTATTTGGGTTTTAATACACAGAAGCAGATAATATCAGAATCTCAGAGATGCCAGTAATAGGCATTATAATGGGATTCTGATTGTAACCCTCTTTGACCCCCGTATTCTTTATTTTATTGCTATTGCAAACCACAAACTTTTTCCTGCTAATGCTCTTTCCAGAAAGAAGTCTGCAGAATATTATAACAATAAGACATGAACCTGAAAGGTTAAACTGTCTGTCAGGAACAATCTCATGGTTTAAAAAAAGCTCTTTTAAACTGTTTGTACACAGATAATTCAGCCAAGAGCAAAAGCAAGATATCAGAAATTCTTAGCAGGAGGCAAATGGGAGGTCAGAGCAGATTATAGCAACCAGTGGGCACTCAGCTAAAGAAAGCTTATAAAATGGCACAAAAACTAAAAAAGGAAAGAAAGGCTTTGCTTCCTTTTGTTCATAATAAAATGCTGACACAACTTTAATTATAGTGTTGTAAACAGTGCTGTTGGACTACTGCTTCACCATATGGGACTGAGAACTATAAATATGGTGGATAATGGTTTTTAGGAAAGGGAAATGTAGCATATACTCTTTGTACGAATCATATTTTTATGAGGCTGCTGAAGAGTAGCTGAGTGTTGAATCAAATCACGAATTCTCAAGGCCATCATAATCAGAGTAAGCAAAGTATATATTTGCTCAGGGAAACATCTGTTAAGGAATTTCTCCTGAGCCTCATCAGTAGTTGGCAAGCTTTACTGCTTCAGCTATGTTTTCATTATTGGCTTGTCTGCAGAATAGTTTACACTAGTTGTCCTTCTATCATTAATTCACTAGTAAAGAAATAACCTTTTTAATGGCCTGTCTTGGTGGATAATATCCGCTACAAAATTTAAATTTAAAAAATCACTCACCATTTTGTATTTTATTCAATTGTATTCTTGAATTTTATACATATGTGCAGAGCTCTGAAAAAGATAAAAACAGGAACTTATAAAGTGAGTGTGAACCAACTATAGTGTTTACATTTAAAGTTCAGCAACTTGCAGACTATAACAGGTGCTGTGTCTTTACCTTATAATGCGTGGATCACAGTGGCCAGGCCATCATTTCTAATACTTCACTGAAATATTTTAATCACCCATGTTATATGCATAGAAAAACCTTTTTAAGAATCCAAATAGAGGCAACTTTCAGCAAAATATACTTTTATAAAACTATCAAATTGATACAAGGAATTAAGTATTTTCTGGAAAAAATCAAAGAAAGCCAAAATAAATAATTTTCTTTGTTGCAATTATCTCATAGTTGAAATAAATAAGATATATCATGAACATTTGGGATATATTTGACCTTAAAACAAACTGACCAGCATCATGGTATTTTTTCTAGATTTCTATTTCATGCATGGCATACGTCACATAGACAATAAAATGCTATCTTGAAATCCCATCAGCATATTGTGGTGTATTATCAAATGTTAGCTGATATTGTGACTGCAAGTGGATTAATTTCAACAATGTACTTGCAAATGCAGCAATCTGTATGTCCCATAGAATCATTAATATGGAATAATATATTATAGCTTCCTGTTACATTTTCTCTGATCAAAATATAACTTGGATAACAATAAATATGGATAAGAAAATATTAATATTTCTATTGTATGCTATATTAACCTGCAGTTGTTGATGCTATTAAGTTTCTGTAATTCTTATGTCATCAATCTCTAGCAAGAACCTTTCAGAGTGCTTGATGATTTCCCAAGTATCAAGCTGTGCCGTATTAAAAAATGATGAATCTCTGTCCAGGTAAAGCTTTGCCCTTTGGCTATCATAATGTATCACCATTTTGTTTACAAATGGGTATTCAGCATGCTAAATGGCAACAAGGTGCATGAGATCTTATAAACAAGAAATGTTGGCACAAGCTAAAATGAGAACTGAAAGTGTAATTAGAAGTCTAGGGAAAAAAATCATAGTTGCTCATAAAATAAATGACTAGTAAATTGAAAACATGGTGATCCAGGTACTTAAGTGATTAAGATTAGTTTTTTAAAAATAACATGCTCAACATAGAATAACTTATTTTTTTTTCTCTTGGTGCTTGGGAATTGAACCTGGGGGTTCGAGTGTGTTAAACATGTACTATACCACTGAGCTACATTGCTAGCCAAAATAATTTAATTTTAACCTGAAATTTTCATCGAAATGCTTATGTTTTCTGTCTGAACATAAAACCTTATAGCACTACACTAGATTTATAAGTTTCAAAAGAATCTCTTTCAAATCTTTTATATTAGATTCATGAAGACTTCAGCTCCATTTTGCCCGTTATAGTTGTGAATAAGAGGGTTTTATGCTTACTAAGAAATACAAGAACACAATGGAAATGAGTTTGTTCTTTTATTGATTGTTTTATTAATACAAAGGTTGCATTTACTTGTGTAGAAGAAAGACTACAGTGCTTGCTGTAACTTCTCTTTTTGCATTACCTTTTTTATTCATACATCTGTGTTTTCTATATTTACATTAGTTCTGTCTCAGTGGTAAGATCTCTATTACACAAAAATTGTAAGTGCATATGAAAGTATAGAAATGATACAATCATTACACAAGAAAGTACTTTATCAAATCTTTAACAATTTAATATATCCATGCTTTTTAAAGGAATACAGTATTGCAGAAAAAATTGTAGTACCTTGACTAACCTTTCTTGATTGTTTCCTTTCTCTTCATTCATTCCTGTTCATTAGTACTTATTAATTTTGTGCATACTTTTATGTTATTACTGTATAGTTTGTTCATAAGTGTTGTATAATGCTTTATATAAGTATATGTATATGATTATTTAACTTGCATTTCTTCGTTCTTTTTTTGGGGTACTGGGTACTGGGGATTGAAACCAAGACTTTCACACTGAATTACATTTCAAATCCTCCCTGCCTCCCTCCCTCCCTCCCTCCCTCCCTCCCTCCCTCCCTTCCTTCCTTCCTTCCTTCCCTCCTTCTCCTTCTCCTTCTCCTTCTCCCTCCCTCTTTCTTTCTTTCTTTCTTTCTTTCTTTCTTTCTTTCTTTCTTTCTTTCTTTCTTTCTTTCTTTCTTTCTTTCTTTCCTTCTTTCTTTCTTTGTTTCTTTCGGTACTGGGAATTGAATTTAGGTCCTTGCGCTTGCTAGTCCTTGCGCTTGCTAGGCAGGTGGTGGCACCACTGAGCTAAATCTCTGACTTTAATTTACTTTTTAAATTTGAGATAACTTCACTTTAAGTTGCTAAATTCCCCAAGCTGGGCTTGAACTTTCAGTCCTCCTGCCCTAGCCTCCATCTCCCAGAATGTTGGGATTACCGACATTTGGCTTATATTTTATTTTTGAACTTTCATCATGCTAATACACATTATCTGGCTTTTGGAGGGGTGGTGGGGATCAGACCTAGCGTTTTGGGCATGCCAAACATATCCTCTACCACTGAGCGATATACTCAGTTCCTGTTATTTTAAGTGCTGTGTATTACACTGTCGATAAGAGTACACCACAGTTTATTGTCCTTTTTTTGGTGAGCAGTTAGACTTGTGTTTAAAATTATGAAAAGAATGTGTTAAGCTACCGCGATATGTCTGCTTGTGTATATGTGGTAGGGGTTAGCTAGAAAAGTGTGTACCTGACACCCAAATACAGCATATATGTCCAACTTTATCAGGATATTGTCATAGTGCTAGAGTATTTATGTAACTTTATACATTAACAATGTATACAAGTTTGCTATTTTTCCACAATCTTATCAAAAGTATTATAGAATATTTTAAAATTTTTGTCAGTATGATGAATGTGAGGTACTTCACTGTTTTCTTTTTCATGCCCTTTTCTTAGAAATGAGGTTAGGCATCATTTCATGAACTTATTGAACATTTAGTTTCATTTCTGGATTGTCTATTTCTATATTTTTCTCATTTTTTGTTGTTGTTTGCCTTTTTTTTATTAATTAGTAAGGGTTATCTGTACTATTGTAATTCCTTTGTTAATTGAATGAATTGAACATAACTTGTCCAATAAGTGGCTGGTTTATTTATTTATGGTACCCGGGATCAAACTCAGGACCTTGCGCTTGAAAGGCAGGCATGATGCCACTGAGCTAAATCCCCCGCCCAGGCTGGTTTACTTTTAATTGTGTTTGGTTTCTAATTAGAGTTAAAATTTTCACATATTAAAAATCTTCAATATTGTCTTTTATGTTTGGAGTTTTCTGAGTCATGTGTAAGATATCTCTCCTTAACTGGTGATCATAAAGATTTATTATCTTTCCTTTTAAAAGGTTTACAAGGGCCGGAGATTTAGCTCAGCTGTTCTGCCACCTGCCCTGCAAGCGCAAGGACCTGAGTTTGATCCCCAGTACCAAAAAAAAAAAAAAAAGTTTACAGATTTTGGTCTTTAATGTACTTAGAGTAAGGAGGTTATAAGGTAGATTTCTAATTTTATTTTATAAGATAAGTAAAACAAATATGTTCTTATGGTAACATTTATTGGAAAACTTACTCTTTACTTATTTTTCATGCCCTTTCTGTCATGTGTTTTCTAACAATCACAGATCTGTTTCATTGGGCTAATTTAGACCTGATAACAAGTCTTGATATATATTAGGACAAGCTCAACAGGGACATGAACAACTCAAGTGGCACCATTGTTCACATTAAAAAAAAAAATTCCTTTAATCAAGTGATTTTCTTTGTTCTTTTTTAGTTTTTGTTTAAATTTTCTTTTTTGATACTGGGGATTGAACTCAGGTCCTGGCGCGTGCGAGGTAGGCGGCAGAACCACTGAGCTAAATCCCCAGCCCTGTTCTTTCTTAATTTTTAATATTGTTTTTGTTTCACTGCTTTCCCATACAATCTTATTTTAGGATAAGATTGTAAGATTGTCAAATTTTATGAAAGATTTCTTTGGAATTTTACTTGAAATTAAAGTGAAATTTTGAATTAATTTGGAAGGAATTATAATATTGACTTATCATCCATGTACATGACCTATTTCCATCTATTCAGATCTTTACTCAAATTTTTCAGCATGTTATGACTAGATTTGTCCCTATTTATTAGAGCTGCATGAAGATTTTCTTTGACTTTGGTATTTGACCAAATCAGCTATTTAGTGCACCTTCAAACATGATCTTACCTTGTTTCTATTACTATACTATAGGAATTTTAAGTATTTTGCCCAGGGCTGGGGATTTAGCTCAGTGGTTCTAGCCCTTGCCACAAAAGCACAAGGTCCCCAGTTCGATCCCTGGTACCAAAAAACTAAACAACAACAACAATTTTTTTGCCCATAAGTGTGATGTTTGTTGTGGATTTTTGAATCAATGGCTTTTATCATCTTAGGTAGGGCACTCTTTTGGGGTGTGTGTGTGTGCTGGGGATGGAGCTCAGGACCTCGTGCTTGCAAGGCAGGCTCAGCCTCACTAAGATACATCCCCGGCCCAGGTAGAGTACTCTTTATTCCTAGTTTGCTGAGTTTTTGTTTGCTTTTATCATGAATATGTGTTGATTCTGGTGAAAACTTTTTTGGTGTCTATTGAAGTAAATAAGTTTTTCCTTTGACCTATTAATGTGGTTTATTCAATTAATTTAATTTTTTTATGTTGAAACATCCTTGTAATTTTTGGATATAGCCTATTAGTTATTTTTATTATTTATTGTATTGTATTTTACTGTTTATTGTATTAGCTTTTTTTTTTTTTTTTTTTTTGGTACTGGGGATTGAACTCAGGACCTTGTGCTTGCAAGACAGGAGCAATGCCATGCAGCTAAATCCCTGGCCCTCATGTACTGTATTTTTTGTTTTTACAAGTATACTGTATGGAATTCAATTTACTAATATTTTGTTCATAATTTATCCATCTGTGTTTGTAAAGGAATCTAAAATATTTCTTGTTTTTTATATGGTCCTTGAGTATCCTTAATTATTTTGATTATTGATTCAGTATTAGACTAATAGTATTTGTGTGGGTTCTTTTAACCTTTTTGTCATCCTGAAGCATGGTATAACTTTAAAAACCTTTTGTCATTTGAAGGCTAGAGGAGAGTTTTCTGTAAAACTTTCTAGATTTACTTTTTTAGGTAGAGGTTTGGGGTCAAATTTTTGATTATCTTCAGTGTTCATTCATCGTTTAAATGGCACAGAGAAAAAATTGTCACTTATACATTTTCTGCACAAAATATATAAGCCAAATACATATATTTTTGGCTTTGGAGGGGATGCTAGGGATCAAACTTAAGGTTTTGGGAATGCTAAACAGTTATAATAAAATTATAACTTGTGTTTAGACCTTTAATTTTATTCCCATAAAGTTCCTACTAGCATTCATTTGCATTATAAAAGTCATTTCTGTACGTATAATTACATTCCTTTGATTTGTAATAATAAATTGATCTATTTTTTCTTTAATAAGTACTGCTAGAAAAAATTTTTATTTTTTGTACTTTGATACAATAAACTGGCATAACATACTACAGCTTTCAATTTAAGAGAAAAAAATCTAGGCACAATATGTTTCAGCTGTAAATACTTAGTTTATGTTATTCATTAGTAGACAAACTAAAATGATGAATAATATGGCATAATCATTATGAAGACTTAAAAGGTTATATAACTAAAAAACAGTATTTCTTGAACTAGGATGTATAAAAGTTTATGTCTAAGCATCTTGAAATGCTGACAAAGATTTTTTTTGGCATGGAAAAGTGCTGCATAGCAATTTTAT
Source organism: Heterocephalus glaber (assembly GCF_053883595.1). Taxonomy (NCBI): domain Eukaryota; kingdom Metazoa; phylum Chordata; class Mammalia; order Rodentia; family Bathyergidae; genus Heterocephalus; species Heterocephalus glaber. The sequence continues at coordinate 11,198,348 of NW_028258308.1, read as the reverse complement.
GCTTTTAAAGAATGAGTAAGAAGTGAGGGCTTTAAAAATTTAAATCTTATCAGACAAGAATGGAAAGTGCTCAAAGGGATCTTAGAAATAATCAAATCACATCAGTTCACAGTAATGAAACTGAATTCTAAGAAGTTAACTAATTTCTCTTAGAAAACATAGCAAATTACTCAGAAACAGAACTATAACTGTGGTCTGCTATTCCCTGTCAAGTATGCTTTCAATCAAATAAACCAGGTTGTGGCACCATTTTTGCTGAGAATGTGTTTTAAAGTGTATGAGATTACTACAAGATTCGTTCTACAGGAAAGTTCATAGATACTTTGCTTAATTTGTGGGATACAATGGAGTACATGACATTTCTACTTCATCATTCCAAATGGCTGAATGTACTCCACGGCCACATTTTGAAAATAGGAGGAGGAAGAACTATCATTAACTATACAACTTGCTCTCAGAATATCCTCCACTTTCTACTTTAATGATAGTAACTCCTTTCTCTTACTCTATTATTTAACTATCATTATCAACCTATATAAAATTTTTCTTCACAAAAGTGCATATCCATTCAGTAAGATTTTATTAAGCATCTACTAGTGACCAGAAACTGTGGTAGGCATAAGAGTGCCAAGTAAAATAAGGTGGGGAGATCCATGACATTCTTATAATGTAGATCTTGTAATCACAGTGATCTTTATATATTCTTTAGGACATGTGCCACAAACATAATTTTGCATATTTTTCATATATTGTAAATACAAAGGGTAACTAGTAAGGTAAAAAAGCACAAAGATCTTAACAAAGTAAGAACAAAAGAGTATTTGTACTTGGACAAAAATAAAGCCATTGATATCTTTAGTGATTTGAAGAATGTGGTGAAAATCTGAAATAACTTTTTAGGAAATTATAGTGACAGCTTTAAGTATGCAGCTGAAGCTGAAAGACAGTTGATAGATTTGGAAGAAGTAAAGGGACCAAGGGATTAGAAGTCACATTGAATATGGAAATCAGCTGAGGCAGCAGTAAGAAAGTGAGTGAAGTAAGAAAGTGAGTGAAATCAGCTGAGACAGCAGTAAGAAAGGGATGACTGATTTGGTCAGAGTATACCATTTGGGAGATTACATTGCAGAGATGATCAAGTACAAGAGACATGAATTAGAGTTCTCTAGAGAAACAGAAAATAGGGTATCTACTTATTTATCTATTGAGAAAAAGTAGCTATTGACTGAATACAGCTGCAACTAATTTATATGTTGAAGACTTGACTCCCCATGTGATGCTATTTTGTACATTGGGTTTGGGGGTGTTAATTAAGTTTAGGCTCAATTATAAACATGGGGTGGTCCCCTTAAAAGAAGAAACATGAGAGAGCTCACACTCTCTCTCACCTCCATGTGAAGACACAGTGAGAAAGTATCATCTGCAAGCCAGGAATAGAGCCCTCACCAAGAACTGAGCTCTGCTAGAATAGTGATCTTGGACTTTCCACCCTCTAGAATTATGAAAAAATAATTTTTTGTTATTTAAGCCACTTGGTATATATGATGGCAGCTCGATGAGACTAAGAATTACATGTGTGTGCCTCCACAGAAAGAGATTGTGGGGATCCTGTGGGTCTAAAATCTGTGGGGTAGACCAGCAGTCTGGAAATTATACGCGAGTTCAGTAATGTTGCTATAATTTTTTATTTGGAAAGGCAGTATTTAATATTTCATATAACTTTGTCATTGTGGGCTGACATTGGATTCTTTTCTTAAAAACATATTTATTACAGCCATCACTACCATTATTTCAAATTTGTTGAGCAGTTAGAGAATAATATCATTGTGTCACATGTAGTTAACCTCATGTTCCAATTATCTAATTCTGATTTTAAGGGGGATTTGGCTTTATTATGTATATTATTAAATCTAAACGACAAAAGCAGTGCACAGATGGTTATGCAGAGGGAGCCCTTGCTTTGTATTTGCAAATCCATGGACACAGCATATGCATTTATTTGCAGCTTGAACATAATTAAGCTGAGTGGAAGCCATTCATATAAACTATAGCGATACTGTTCTATATTTAAATACAGAAAAAGTACTGGATATGATCCCAGGTTTATAATGTCCTTAGTTAAGAAAAATACAATAGTCGATCCAAGAGAAATAGTAACACAGAAATGAGTGTGTCAGACTTAAATATAGGATGGTTTCTCTTATAGGAGATATACAAAATATAAATGATGAGCAAGATAAAAGATAATAAGAAGTAGGGAGATAGATCTTTCTGAAAGGGGAAGGGGAATGGAGAAAGGCGGGAGGAAAGATGAAGGGGATGAAAAAAGGAAAGAAGATATGTTACGTAAGTGTACCAACTCCACCCAAGGAATGCAAACATTACTGATAAAAAAATGAGTGTGTAAATTTTATCAATAACAAAAATATAAAGTTTATTTTTAGAGTGATTAAAAATGTGATGTTACTACTTAAACGGTGATTATTTCATTTTATTTTTTGGTGACTATTTTATACTCATATTTTAGTAAAAAATAATTCAACTACTAAACCATTCCTTCTAATCAACTTTATATTTTGAACAATTGAACTAGCTCTTCTGTAACACATGCATTTCTTTCTTACGTATTACTTAATAAATACTAGCTTAAGAGTTCATGAAATCAGAGGTTTAAAAAGTCTACTGAATATGAGATAGTAAATTAATATTTTTTTACTTCGAGCAAAAGAAAAAATTATGTATCTTTTGAAACTCCCATATTATAAAGAAAAAACACCTAAGGAAATCAGCAAGGAGTTCCACGCCATCACAACTCTCCACACTTAGCCTTTAAACCCCATCTCTTATGGCCTCAAATGCACGAAGTGAAAAAAATTAAGATGTAGGTGAAATGGAAGTACATTTTGGGCATTTCTAACCATTTCACCCTTTACTGTGACTCTTTGGATTATATTAAGTACGTGACTTGCACCTAAAATTAGAACTTTAAACATTTATACTCATCTTTACTGTTTGATACATTTTTATAGTGTAATAAATGAATTAATCTTCTGATTGTTGAAGTGTATTGAAAAATCTTCTGGCACATTGAAAAAGTATATGTGAATCCCTTTATAATCATCCTTTGAAGTTCTCTCACATCCACCAAGTAAACGACTAAATTCGCAGATAAATATATTACAGAAATTACTGACTGTAAAACTGTAGATACCAGAACCAAATGTTAATGAATAAGTAATCCACGCCCTGAGACTTATTGTCTGATAATGTGACTATCAAAATTCAAATTAATCTCAATTTCTTTCTGATAGCATATTTTGTTTGCTACTTATAAAATATATTTTAGGTACATAAATGTAGATCAGGATGTATAAAAACACAAGAAATGACTTGATTTTCTTTGGATGTACAACTTAGCATTTTGAAAGCATTTGCCTTACTTACCTCTGTGTCCTATGTCAACATTTGGAGACAGCCACTGTGTGCTGTCATTTCTTCTACATAATAAGTGTACTTGTGAGTATTTCAACATTTTCTTATCAATCAAATGTAAATGTTAAAACTAGCTCTACCACTTTAGATTACTGCTAGGTGGCTATGAGTTTCACTATTTATCTGGGTGAAAATATCAGAGTGTGTAGATGTTGTTGATAATTCACCAGTGTTTTCTTTAAGAAAATATTAAAAGTTAGAGATACAAGCTCTAACATTTAATTTACTTGTGTTTCGCAATTATTTGTTGAGCAATAGTCATCACATATTTACTCCTCATTTTTTAATGTCCTTCTTCTTTATAAAAAGTGCCACTGCCTGCTCAGAGTTTAAAAAAAATCCTTTTGCATCTCTCATTACTGAAATTATGGTGTTTTAAAATATTTTAAATGAAAATTATTAATAGAAATGTATTAATTAACTTTGAATTCACCAAATCAGCTGTTGCCTTCTAAAACTGATTTCATGTCATGACAAAAATTATCCTTCATTTCTTCTTCATTGTACTCATATATTTGTACACATGGCATCAAAGATGGTTTATTGTGCAGTAGTAAAAAAATGCTGCCCTATTTTATATACAATTTGTACCTCAGGATTTATACCTCAGGATAGAATGAAGTGACTTTGAAAGGGAGCCATAATTTAGTTTAGGTTGTAAGAAAATTGCAGAATTCTTCTAAAGCATGTACTGTTTTACATGTAATGTAAAAGTGGTTCTCTTAATCATTTAATATATTTTTAGAGGCATTAATGAAAATTAGTTTATGTATCAGTCAGAACTATTAAAATTATAAATAGTGAAATTCAACTCAAATCAGCTTAATTAAAAATGGTTAAAGGGAATATACCACACACCTGGAAGTTCTGATTTCAGGGATGGCTGGATACAAACTTAGCAAGGTCTACACGCTATTCTATTCTCCTTCTAGACCTTGCTATTTCCATGATGAGTTCATTCTCAGGCTCAGTATCATGGTCCTGAGAGCATTATGCTTGCAACTGCTAGCATTATATTAGAAAAAAAGCACATTTCATTCCCAATAGTGCTTGTTAAGGGTTAGATCTAAAATGTTCTCCCACAGTCTTGTGTTCAGAGGTGGGGCTTTTCAAGATGGGATTTAATTATGGTGGGAGTGTGTTGTACTCTTTGGTGAATTAATCCATTCATGGATTTACAGCTGAATATACTGTCCTAGGTAAAGGAGGTGGGTCATGACCTTTGCAGATTGTGAGGTTAAGGTGACACAGTAGCATAACTGGTTTGGGAGCCGTCCAGGGGATTAGACTAGCATACTTCTGGGTTTTTCTGAGTGGGTCATGGAGGCATGAACTTAGAGTCCGTATTTAGACCCTTATCCCTTTCTCTCTGGGGCTGTTCTGCTTTGCTCCCCAGATTTGTTACACCTTTCCATCATGAATTGGAATCAGCCAACAATGGACTGAGTTCCTAAAACAATGAATTAAAAAAAAAAAACTTAAAAAAAAAACAAACAAAAACAAACTTGTGCCGGGGATTTAGCTCAGTGGTGCCACTGCCTGCCCCGCAAGCGCAAGGACCCGAGTTTGATCCCCAGTACCAAAAAATAACAACAACCCCCCCACACCTTTAAAGTTATATATGTTAGGTATTTGGTCCCAGCAACCAAAAGTAGACTAATACAGAAAATTGGTACAGAGTGGAGTTGTTGCTTTGACTACCTGAACAGAAGCCTTTGGCACTGGTTTATGGAAGGAATTTGGAAAGATTTGGAGACATAGGCTAGAGAAATCCTAGAATGTTGTAAGCAGAGCCTGATGGGAAATTCTACTTGGAGCTCAGAAACCCAGAATGCTGATAGGAATGCAGACAATCAAAGCCAGGCACATGAGGTTTCAGATGGGAAAGAGTATTCCATTGGGAATCGGAGTAAAGGTCCTGTGTGTTACATCCTGGCAAAAGGTGTCTATATTTTTGCCTATATTCTGAGATTTTGCAGAAGATGAAATTAAGGGCAGTAAAGTAATTGATCTAGGAGAGGAAATTTCAAGGCAGCTTAATATTCAGGCTGTGACATGAATTCTCTTTGTTCCTTTCAGAAGGATTTATATTGAGAAATGGGACCAAGCAGCAGAGCAGAAACGTGACAAACTTATATTTTTGCCCCAAAAGAACCATATATAAAGTTGGTGCCAGAAGCTCACCTGGGAGGGCCTCAAATCCGCGGCAGGGACAGTGAGGGTACCAGTGACCATGAGATCCCTGTGGCTGCTCAGAACCCCCTTTCTGTACCACCTGCTGTGGGCATTTTGTGCTTCCAGTGCCAGAGCCCATGATGCTGGGGCCAATGCTGTCCCTCCCGGCGGTGTGGGCCTGGATAAGCACATGGTGCACAACCCAGAGCATATCATGGAGCATCTTGAAGGTGTCATTAACAAACCAGAGGTGACGATGTCCCCACAAGAACTGCAGCTCCATTATTTCAAAATGCACGACTATGATGGCAATAACTTGCTTGACGGCTTAGAGCTCTCCACAGCCATCACTCACGTGCATAAGGAGGATGGAAGTGAGCAGGCACCACTAATGAGTGAAGATGAGCTGATTAGCATAATAGATGGAGTTTTGAGAGATGATGACAAGAACAATGATGGACACATGGACTATGTTGAATTTGCAAAATCACTACAGTAGAGCTTACTTGGCTATCTAGTTATATGCAAACATGACCTGTGATAATGTGATGGAATGTTTTTGGTAACACGAAATAACTCATTTGCAACTACTGCTGCACCATTTTGGTAAAAATTGGTAGCAATTTGTTACACTGGGGTGAGAAAGAAAAAAATCAAGAGAAATAGAAGAGAAACAGGGCATCCTGTAGTCCTTAAGTGCTGTTGTGTCTCTCATGGGACAAGGGCTTAATGAAACAGCCCTTTTAAGGATGTTGATGAATTGGAGCCAAGCACTCAGGAACCTAACTTTAGAACTCTGCTCATTTCTTGACTTTGATTCATGCTACCTGGAAAGTAAGACAGAAAGCTTTGCCAAGGGGTCACGCTTTTCAGTAACAGGGAAGGAAGGGCTGGAGTGAGTGCCAGACATATCTCCTGTCTGTCCTGCCTCTTCCAGTGAGCGTGGCCTGTGTTTGCAAAATTCCCATGGCTTAGGTGAGTGCCTGCTGGGGCGAGTGGCTATTTATTAGGCTGTGTCAAAGCCACAGCACAAGAATGTCAAGTACTGGGTTTAGCTGACTACAAGGTCTAAGATTCTGTATTCTCTGGCATTTTGGAAATGATACACCACTGGCCTAAGTCATTAACCTCATTCATACTTTCAGTATTTTTTATAACTACTGCCACACCCTCATACTCTACTTCTTTTCTGTGATCTTTTTTTTTTTTTTGGTACCGGGGATTGAACTTGGGTCCGTGAGCTTGCAAGGCAGGCAGCGGAGCCACTGAGCTAATTCCCCGGCCCTTTTCTGTGATCTTCAACCTGGGAGAGATTTTGAAATTAAAAGTGTTCTCTCATCAGTAGCACATGTTTTTAGTTTTCTTAATATTTTTATTTCATTCTTATTTCCAGGGTCTTCTTTTTGTGGTTTGGGAATGTGAAGACTTGGTAAGGGAGGTCCAAATTGTTAGCTTGCTCTAGTGTAGGTGGGAAGGGGAAAGATCTTCCACCAAACGTGGTGATTAAACTAATCCAAGTTCTTTGCTTTCCCTTTGTGGTGCTGGGGATGCAACCAGGGGTCATGCACACGCTAGGCAAGTGCTACACCACTGTGCAGCACCCCAGCCCTGATCCAAATTCTCCCTTGAAGGAATATTGTTTAAATTACCTCTTCTAGCCTGAATATGTGAATTCTTTCAGGAGAGAGTAGAAAGAGAAGCCTCCAATCTCTTTAACAGTGTGAATCTCAGTAGTATTTGAAAGTGAGAAGAAGCTGCAGGTAGGAATTTGGTTTATTGGATATGATAGACACGCTGTAATGGAAAAGCCAAAATGATAGTTGAATGGGAAAAAGAAACTGCATAAAATTTGCTGCAAGATGTATAGAGACTTATTTTCTTTATTAAAGTATTCTTATAAGAAAACATATGTTATTTGTAAAAAAATAAATAAAATAAAGTTGGGGCCAAACTATATATGGTTACTGAAGATATTATTGCTTTTAAAAAAGAAACTAAGTATTTTGAATAGGGTCAAGAAGAAAGATGTCTTGAGGATATTTTAAGAACCAACAAGACCCTCACCCTTTGTATGCTGACAGGTATTAGAGTGTAAACATTTCATTTATTTATTTATTTTGGTACCAGGGATCTAACTCGGGTCCTTGCGCTTGCGCAGCAGGCGGTGAAACCACTGAGATAAATGCTAAATCCCGGGCCCTAAAAGCCGTGGGCCCCTGAGGGTTTTATGCCAATTCTTTTTTTTTTTTTTTTTTTTTTTGGTACCAGGGATTGAACTTGGGCCCTTGTGCTTGCGCAGCAGGTGGGGAAACCACTGAGCTAAATCCCCGGACCTAAAATCTTATCTTTGTATTTTTTTGGTACCGGGGATCAAATTTGAGACCTTGTGATTTCAAGGCAGGCAGCGGAACCACTGAGCTAAATCCCCAGCAAACATTTCATTTAAGAAGAGAGCTCTTGGGGCCAGGGATTTAGCTGGCCATGATGCACTGAAACCTCTGAAACCATGACCTAAAATAAAACCTTCCTCCTTTAAGTTGTACGTGTTAGGTATTTGGTCCCTGCAATGAAAAGTTGACTAATACAGAGGGTGTACATTATCCTCTGGCGTTTTTACTTGTTCTTCACTTCTGGGTGCCTTGAGGTGAATGGTTTTCTTTGTCATGGCCTCTACCATGAGGTTTCTGTCTTGAAGCCATCTGATCATGGACTTGACTCTCTGAGACTGAAAGCCCAAATCAACCTCTTCTCCTGTAAGTTGTATATATCAATCATTTTATACTAGGTACAGGAAAAAATTACTATTTAAAAAATCCTTAATTTGACTCTTCTTGGACTTAATCAGTTTACAAACTTATTCTTGATTTAATTTCTGTACATGGTGGCTGTGATGAGTTTAAACCAGGGTCACATGCCCTTGTCTGATGCTTGAGGTTGGACAAGGCTTCTCTAACCACATCCACTAAGTGTAGATGAAACCAAGTTAAATCAACCATTTAGGCTGAACATCAGTTCTTTGATTCAGTTCTCTAGAGTAAATCTTTTAAGGTGATTCCTTCATTAATGTTATTTGAGAGTATAAATGTAATACTTATAAAACAGAAAAATTAATAAGTAACTATTTCTCTTTTTATCATAAAATCCTGATAGGGGAAAATAATTAGCCTCAGACTTTCCAACCTAAAATATCAATACATTTTAAAATACTAATGTTCAAATACTCATAAGTTTCTCTTTTTTTCAGCTGTGAAAATTCTCTACTTCAAATATTTGTCTTCTGTGGCATTTATTACATATCTCTTGAATGAGCATACTTAAAAATAACATGATGCAAGTTATGAAAAAGGGTTCATATAACTTTCCTGCACATTTATTCTATGCAATGAGAATTAATTATGACTATAAAAACAACAATGACCTACAACATGTAATAAAATAGTGCAGATTGGTTGCAATTTTGAGTACATTAAAATTATTCTTTGAATATGCCTGCTAATGACTGTGTAAATATTTTGAGTTAAATTGTCTTTGGTGTCTTTCTTATATACTATACAATTTTGAAGTTTTGTGAGTCTTTTCCTAGGATAATGTGACTGGTTATCACCAAGAGGTATTATTTTATTGCTGATAATAAAAGCAATCATGATATTTTAGATATGACAGAAACACTTACCAATGTAATTATTGCTGTTTTCAATGTTTCCTTAAAATAAATAAAGAAGACAAAGGAAATTATTTTTAAACCCTATAAAAGAAAGTCAAAATTATTATTATTATTATTTTTATTTTTTAGCTCATTTCCTTGATTTTATTATCATTATACTCTAGCAAATGTTGGATGGACTGTCACTCAACACAGGGAAAAAGCTTTTAGAGGTTGTTTCTAGGTTCAACACTGAGGTCTTCTTTCTCACTTGTTTGAAGTTCACAGTCTCCAGTGTTCTGTTACAATTTCTACAACACAAATAACTTTTTAGGACACATAGTAAAGTTCTTGAAGCTTAGATAATATAAAAATAAAACATAAAATATAATTAACACCAGGTGGTCAAAATTAAACAGACTTGTATTTATAAAGACACTGAGTTTCTTCACTTCCCAGATTACACTGAATCTTTCTCACAAGGCTTCAACTTACTGGGAATTAGAAGGTACACTGAAAATCAGTTTTATCCATGACACATGGCTCAACTCCATAAATTTAAAAATCTAAAAATCTCATTATGTAATCTGCTCTTGTTCAGGTAACTTGAGTTCCTTCCCCTCTTTTTTTTTTTATTAAATTCTTTTATTGGTACATTGTAGGTATACAACACAATTACATTTCTCATTGGGAATTGTACCTTCACATAATGCATCTTGGTTCTTATCTTTTCCCCATTCCTAGCCCTCCCTTCATGCCCTCCACCCTTCCCTATTTACAAAGACTTTATTTCCATTTTTTCCATTTCTCAGCATTTTTCCTTTCCCTTCCTTTCCCCTGTGCCTCCCACTACCCCTACCCCTTTGGACCTTTTCTTCCTATTTTACATTATCGATTATTCATTCTAATCATTGGTACATTTTAGGCATACATTATAATGACATTCATCATTGGAAATTTGCACCTTTACATAGTCGCTCTTGGTTCTATTTTTCACCCTTGCCCAGCCCTCCCTTCAACCCCTCTATTCCTCCCTATTTACAAAGATTTTGTTCCTATTTTTCCATTTTCTCATATTAATCCCACTCCCTTCTATCCTTTCCCCTAGGCCTCCCATTTCCTTCCCCTTTGCCCCTTTTCTTCCTATTTCACATGACCTATTATACATTTAGTCCTTATTTACACTTTCAGTTTCTCACACCAGAGAAACTATTTGGTATTTATACATGTGTGTCCTATTTATTTCACTTAAGAGTATCACCTTAACGTGCATCCATTTAGCTATAAATGTCTCTAATTTGTCATTTTTTATGGCTGAGCAGTACTCCATTTTACAAAAAAACCCCACATTTTCTTTGTCCAGTCTCCAGTTGATGGGCATTTGGGCTGTTTCCAAGTTTTAGCTATTACAAACTGTGCTGCTATGAACATGGGTGCACATATATCACTGTGGTATGATTCTTTTAATTCTTTGGGGAAGATCCCCAGCAGTGGAATAGCAAGGTCAAATGGGACTTCCAGTCCTAGTTCTTTGAGATATCTCCATACTGATATCCACAGTGGTTGCACCAGTCTACACTCCCACCAGCAGTGGAGCAGGGTTCCTCTTTCCCCACAGCCCTGCCAGCATTTGTTATTGGTTGATTTCATGATACAGCCATTCTTTCTGGAGTGAAGTGGTATCTCAGTGTTGTTTCCATTTGCATCTCTCGAATGACCAGTGATGTTGAACATTTTTTCATGTATTTATTTGCTATTTCTACTTCTTTGTCTGAGAAATGTCTGTTCATTTCAGATGCCCATTTTTGGATTGGGTCTTTAAATTTGGGAGGTCTGATCTTTTTAAGTTCTTTATAGATTCGAGATAGTAGACCTTTGTCTGAGGAAGAGCAGGTGAAGATTTTTTCCCACATTGTGGGTTGTCTCTTCACACTGTTGGTGGTTTCTCTTGCTGTGCAGAAGCCTTTTAATAAGAAGGGATCCAACTTGTTGATTGTTTGTGCTAGTTCATGGGCAACTGAGGTTTTGTTCATAAAATCTTTTCCTACACCGATGTCTTCAAGGGTTCTGCCTAAGCTCTGTTCCAACTGGTTCAGAGTTTCTATTTTAATATTTAGATCTTTAATCCATTTTGATTTCAGTTTAGTGCATGGTGAGAGATATAGGTCTAGTTTTAATCTTTGGCAAGTTGAAGCCCAATTATTCCAGCACCATTTATTAAAGAGGCTATCTTTCCTCCAGTGAGGGTGTTTGGCTCCTTTATCGAAGATGAGATGGCTGAGTGTGTCTGGCGTTGTTTCTGCATCTTCGAATCTGTTCCACTGCTCCTCAGGTCTGTTTCTTTGCAGTACCATGCTGTTTTTATCACAGTAGCTTTGTAGTAGAGTTGCAGGTTGGGGATTGTGATACCCCCTGCCATGTCTCTGTTACCTAGAACTGCTTTTGCTATTCTGTCTTCTTGCTCCAAATGAATTTTTGGATTGTTTTCTCAAGGATCAGGAAGTATGCTGCTGGGATCTCAATTGGAATTTCATTAAATCTATATAGCAGTTTTGGAAGTATGGCCATTTTCACTATATTAATCCTTCCTACCCAGGAGCAGGGGATGTCTGTCCATTTTCTGATATCATCTTCAATCTCTCTTTTCAGAATGCCATAGCTTTCAGAGAAAAAGTCTTTGATTTCTTTCATTAGATTGATTCCTAGGTATTTCAGGTTTTTGGATGCTATTGTGAAAGGAATTATTTGCCCTATTTCTCTCTCAGTGAGTCTGTCATTGGTGTAGAGGGAAGCTATTGATTTTTGTGTTGACGTTGTAACCAGCTACTTGACTGAAATTGTTTATTAAGTCTAGAAGACTTTTGGTGGAGTTCTTGGGGTCTTCTATATAGGGTATCATGTCATCTGCAAATAATGACAATTTGACTTCTTCACTTCCTATCTTTATTCCTTTTATTTCTTTCTCTTGTCTAATTGCCATGGCTAATGTTTCCAGAACTATATTGAACAAGAGTGGTGATAGTGGACATCCTTGTCTTGTTTCTGATTTCAGTGTGAAGGATTTCAGTTTTTGACCATTTAGTATGATATTGGCTGTTGGTTTTTCATAGATGGCTTCTATTAGTTAGAGGTAGAGACCATCTGTTCCATTTTTTTGTAGGGTTTTTATCATAAATGCATGTTGGATTTTGTCAAATGCTTTTTCTGCATCTATGGAGATAATCATATGGTTTTTGTCCTTGGCTCTATTGATATAGTGTATTATATTCATTGATTTGTGTTTATTGAATCATCCCTGCATCCCTGGCATGAATCCCACTTGATCAGGGTGTATGATCTTCTTGATGATCTTCTGCATTCTGTTTGCCAGTATCTTATTAAGGATTTTTGCTTCTGTGTTCATTAGTGAGATTGGCCTATAGTTCTCCTTTTTGGTTGGGTCTTTCTCTGCTTTGGGGATCAAGGTGATGCTTGCTTCCAGAAATAAATTTTGGAATATTGCTTCCCTTTCAGTCTCATTGAAAAGTTTAAACAGTACTGGAAGCAGTTCCTCTCTAAATGTCTTGTAGAATTCAGCAGTGAAGCCATCAGGGCCCGGGCTTTTCTTCATTGATAAGTTTTTAATTACATTTTCAATTTCATTGGTTAATATTGGGTTCTTCAGAATTTTTAGGTCTTCTTCCTTCAACTTTGGTAATTCACATATATCTAGGAATCTGTCCATTTCTTCTGTCCTGTCCATCTTATTGGCGTATAGGTTCTGGAAGTAGGTATTGATGATCTTCTGGATTTCTGCTGAGTCTGTTGTCATTTCACCCTTTTCATTCCTAATTGCATGGATTTGGGCCTTTTCTTTCCTTTTTCTGACAAGGTTGGCTAAGGGTTTGTCAATTTTGTTGATTCTTTCGAAGAACCAACTCTTGGTTTCATTGATTTTTTGTATCGTTCTCTTAGTCTCCATTGCATTGATTTCTCCTCTGATCTTTATAATTTCCTCCCTTGTATGAGCTCTGAGCTTGTCTTGCTCTTCTTTTTCTAGAAGCTTGAGGTTCAGCATCAGGTTGTTTAATTGGGTTCATTCTGTTTTCCTAATACGCGGATTCACTGCTACGAATTTCCCTCATAAGACTGCTTTCATTGTGTCCCATAGATTCCGATATGTTGTATTGTCATTGTCATTTAATTGAAGGAACTGTCTGATTTCTTCTTTAATTTCCTCTGTGACCCATTGGTTATTCAGAAGTGTGTTGTACAATTTCCACTTGTTTATGAAATTTTTTGAGTTTCTTTTGCTATGGATCTCCAATTTTATCGCACTATGGTCTGATAATATACAGGGAATAACTTCAATTCCTTTGCACTTACTTAAACATGTTCTATGTGTGAGTATGTGGTCTATTTTGGAGAATGACCCATGTGCAGCTGAGAAGAATGTGTATTCTGATTTTGTGGGGTGGAAGACTCTGTAAACATCTGTTAAGTTCATTTGTTCAAGAGTTCGATTGAGTTCTAGTATTTCATTACTTATTTTTTTGTCTAGTTGATCTATCTATTTGTGACAGTGGGGTGTTGAGGTCCCCCACTACAATTGTATTAGTGCATATATGACTTTTCATGTCCATTAGTATTTGTTTTATATAGTTGGGTGCACTAGTGTTTGGTGCATAGATATTTATGGTTGTCATCTCTTCCTCTTGGATTGTTCCCTTTACAAGGATGTAGTGTTCTTTTTTGTCTCTCTTAGCCAGTGTTGGTTTTGAAATCCACTTGATCTGAGAAGAGGCTAGCTACTCCTGCTTTTTTTCAGGTTCCTGTCACATGGAGTATTGTTTTCCACTCTTTAACTTTCAGTCTATGAGTTTCCTTTTGAATTAAGTGTGTTTCTTGTATGCAGCATATTGTTGGATTTTGTTTCTTGACCCATTCTGCCAGTCTATTTCTTTTGATTGGTGAGTTGAGACCATTAATGTTGATGGTTATAACTGAAACGTATTGACTTGTCATTGCCATGACTTTTTCTTTTTGTTGGGTTCTCCCCCTTTAAATTTAATTTCTTGTCATGCCAGATGGGTTCATTCTGCTTTGCTTCCTGGGGTTGTGATCATCAATGTCTGTTCTTAGGCTATTGTGTAAAATTCTTTGGAGTGCTGGTTTGGTATTCAGGAAGTTCCTAAGGTGCTCTTTGTCATGAAAGTATCTTATTTCTCCATCAATTTGGAAAGATAGTTTTTCAGGGTACATCAATCTGGGATGGAGGCTGTTTTCTTCTAGGGCTTGGAATATGTCACTCGAAGCTCTTCTTTCTTTGTTGGTTTGTGTTGAGAAGTCTGCTGTGATTCTGATGGGCTTTCCTTTGTATGTGATTTGTTTCTTTTCTCTAACTGCTTGTAGAACTTTTTTCTTCTGTTGAGTTTCTGGAATCTTAACAATTATATGCCTATGTGTAGAATGTTTTTGATCAAGGCTATTTGGAGTCCTATAGGCCTCACTTATCTGTATGTCAAGCTCTTTTCCCCTGCTTGGGAAGTTTTCTGCCATTATTTCTGTGAAGAGATTTTTTATGTCATCTGCGCTATCTTCTGTTTCTTCATTGACTCTGATCAGTCTTATGTTTTTCTTCTTTGCATCATCTAGCAGCTGCTGGATTGATTTCTCAGGTTCCCTTATAATTTTGAAGCAATGTTTCTTTTCCTGGTCACTAATTGCAATCCTATCTTCTATATCTGAAATTCTGTCCTCACATTGGCTCATTCTGCTGTGTAGACTTTCAATGGAGTTTTTCATGTCCTGGAAATCTATTTGCATCTGTTTTATGGATTCCATTTGTTTCCTATGTTGGGATTCCATCATGGTCCTCAGTTCCTCTCTAGATTTATGAATCAAGTCTTGCACTAGGGGCACAATTTCTCCTGTTATCTGAGAAATTATTTCTCATTTCATTTTTTTCAGATCTCCTTTTGTTACCAGTTCAGTGGGTCCAGGTGTTTGAGTATCAGAGTGTTCCATCTCATTTCCCTTTGGGGTTGCTGTAGGTGATCTGGAAGTCTGGTTTTGAGACTTATTTGTTTGTTTTCTCATTTCACCTGGGGGGAGTTTTTAGTACCTGCAGGGATTACCTCCTCTGAGCTGGGAGAGATGGGACAGGGGCTGGGAGCATTGGTAGGGATGGTGGCCCAAAAGCCCTTTCCTGTGTGCTGGGAGCAGCGGGAGGGATGGTGGCTGGGAAGCCCCTTCCTCTGGACCAGGAACAGCAGGACAGAAGGTGACCCAAAAGCCCTTTCCTCTGGGCTGGGAGCAGCAGGAGGGATGGTGACCATGAAGCCCCTCTTCCTCTGGACCAGGAGCAGTGGGACAGTGGCTCAGAAGCCCTTACCTCTGGGCTGGGAGCAGCAGGACTCAGTACCATGGTCTGGTGGTCTGGTGTCCTGTGTGTCTTTTTAGTGTGGAACCAGGTGGCTGTACAAAGGAGCGGGGGGTGGGTCCAGTGGATTGTTGCTGGGGTGCGGGCTGATTCGGCATGTTCTGTGTGACTTGGGACTTCTGTAGGGTATGCCAAAAATATTTTGATTATTTAAAAATAAATTATCTTAGATGGAAAGGAGATTAATTATATTCATTAGCATAACATTCTAACAAAGAGAGAACAATATATGGGCACTTAGGAGACATTTTATATTAGAAATGGAAATATTACAAATTATAAAATCTCATAAGATTATAAAATGTTCTTGAATTTCTCTTTTAAAATGTTTATTAATATTTAAACAATATATTAAACTTCTCTAGTTCTATTGTCACAAGAGACATGAAAGAAGTAAAGTTACAAAGAAGTACCATATAATATCAAAAATTCCTGTCCTCTTAATCCTCTTCTAGATAATTAGATTTTGAATGTAGGTGAATGATATGAAATCAAATCTTTTGAAATACTGAAGTGACCAACTCTGTATGTATAACTGTGGACCCCTGGGAAATGTGTGTGTGTGTAAACATAGTCCCTAATCCTCTGATCTGGGGTAGCATGGGTGTTAAACATTCTCATAAGTGACTGTATTTTTTATTTTTTTAGCACCTACCACAGTTACAAATATATGATGATTTGTCTACTGTTTGGTGTTAACTGTGCCTTCCTCCATGTTCAAAGCCAGCAGTGTAGCTTCTTCAAATCCCTTTCTGACTCTGATACTCTTGCCTTATGCTCATAAGGATTTCTCCTCTCCTGACACACTTTTTTTTTTGGCTGAAACTAATACAAATTTATCATCCTCCAGAATCTCAGCATGGTCTAAATGGGTCCACTGCTTTAGAGTCTTCCAGGAGGCTGCCACCCAGGTGTTGGCCAGGGCTGGAATTTCATCTGAACTGGAGAGTGATCTCTGCTTGGAGAGTCACCTCCTTCCAAGTTCACTGTGAGTGTTAATAGGATACTATTCCTTGTGATAAAGACCTTTTTGATTACAATGGGCCCACCCAGGTAATCCAAGATAACCTGGAACCTTTTCAATTCCAAGATCTTTATCATAATCACATCTGTAAAGTCCATTTTGCCATATAAAGTAACACTCACAGGGAAATAGGACATGGACATTTTTGGGAACTATTGCATCTAGAGTGATGCATGAACACATATCCATCTCAGTGTTAATATTTAGAATTAAAATAAATATAATTTATTTGTGTTTTATAAGTCTTAACTTTTGGTCATTACTTTTGTAATGGTCTCAAAAACAACTATCATCAAATCAGGATGCTGTTTGTGACTCTAAAATGTCAAAGTCTAGGGTTTGAGTGTGAGCAGAGTGTCTATGAAGGCCCTAGTCCATGAGTCTTTGCCACTGAGATTTCTCTCATTCCTATTAGTGTTACTTGGAAGCTAGAGGTCAAATAATCCTTATTTTCTATCCATTTATTCACTCAGTAAATTTTTGTTTAGTATGTATACAATACAAAACATGAAAAGATATCACTTCTTGTCTCAAGGAAACTGCTGTCTAATAAGAGACATAGATACATAACTGTAGTATAATCTAGAGGGTGTAGTGACAGAAACATGCAGAAGGTATTATGTGAGTGTTGAAGATAGGAATCTGATGCAGCTTGAGAGTGGTGCAAAATTATAAAAAGGATGCACATTGAGGCCATACTCTTAAGTGAAATAAATAGGACACACATGTGTAAATACCAAATAGTTTCTCTGGTGTGAGAAAATGTAAATAAAGACCAAAATGCATAATAGATAATGTGAAATAGGAAAAAAAAGGTCTAAAGGAGAAGGGGAAGTGGTGGTGGGGGGGGAACGGTGTAAAACATTGATAAGCAAAGGCTCCTAGAGTTGCTGACAGGACAATTGAAACAAACAATAATAGAGGTAACTAGGAGTATATATGGACCGCTAGTGCCAAATTCCAAAGTTCCTGCTGGACTAGAGATATACGAGGATATTCAGTTCAAATCAACAAAATAATAATGGAACTGTGATGTTTGCTAAAGAGAAGCCCAGTGACATAAGAAAACACTTAATACTTATTCTTCCCTTTGTTACAGGGATTAGGGAAAGCTTCTCTGAAGAAGTTACAGACACTAAACAAGCAATTACACATGTAATGAGTGCTATAGAGCGATGCTATGGTAAGGCAGGGGGAAATAATTTAAACTAGTCAAGAGGGTCAGGGACTGCCATGCTAATAAATTCATGATTAAATTGAGACCTGAGGGATAAGTAGGACTGAAAAAAAGGAAAGAAAGGAGGGAAGAGTTGAGCAGTAAAATATCCAGTGTGGCAGGAATATAGAGAGGGAAAAGAGAAAAAGGAAAGCTGGATTCAAGCTTGGGGAGAGAAGTGTTTGTCAGGGCTATGACTTGGTTAGGATTATTAAATTTGTCATAATTTTACTGATGACATTTCTGAATTTAAAGTTTGGAAATAATGTACTCAAATCTACAGTTTTAGAGATTTTTTTCTGTCCAGATGCGATAGATTAGATTAGAGTTAAATGTTAGAAGAATCACTGAGAAACTGTTGCAGTATCCACAGAGGACTATGGCTTGGGCTGGAGAGTATTAGTGAGGATGGCATGGTGGCAGTCCATTCACTGAAATCTCTGTAAGGTAAAATATTTATTATGGTGAAAACAGTACATTATGCCATAATAGAATTCATGGCACACTGCTTGTCACATAGGTGTTCAAATACTTTTAAGTTGACTAATTAATGTTTGATATATAGGGTAGCAAGAGACAAAGACATAGGTCAGATGATGGAAGTTTTTACTCCAACATTGTCATTTTTTAAATTTGTTTGTCATTTTGTGGCATTTTTGAAGAAGAATCTGAGGAAGATAAGCTTCTAGATAGGGATAGCAGAGACTCTTGAAGTAGTTCAGATAAATATCATAGGCAGTGATATGAAAAACAAGAAACATGTGAGTAACAGTGGAAAAGTAAAATTAGAAGTGATGACTGAATGAAGTAAAGAGGAAAAGAAGTCAACTATACCTCCGCAGTTCCTAATATCAAGGTCTGGAAAGGGTAAGTATGAGTCTAGGGGCAAATAGCATTTTAGTGGCAGGCACAGAATGACCACTGTAGGACTATTCGTTGCTGACCGGTACATAATTATAACCTAAAATATTTTGTCAATTTAACTCAATTATAATTGTACCTTAATTTTTACTTGTTTTAGCCCCATATGATGAACTCAAGTTTTTATTTTATTGTTTTAAATTTTCATTATTTGTAATTGTCATTAACTCAATAATAATTAATTCATTGTTTTCATTGTTTTTTTCTGATGCTTTAATATATGTCCCGGCCCGCGGGTAAGTCAACGGAGACCCTAGAGGGGGAGCGAGGATGAGAGGGGACAGGGGACACGAGAGATGGAGACAAGACAGGTTTCTGATCAAGTCTCGTTTATTGCAGAAGCTGTTACAACATATATACCGTAGGGCTAGAGGGGAGGAGCAAGAGGAGGGTACTGGGGCTACTTCCTTGTTGCCGGGTAGATTTGCAGCAGGCCCGGATATGTCCGTAAAAGGCACTCAAGAGTTCTAGCGGGGGGGCAAGGCCCCCCACAGGTCCTCCCTTTAAAATTATAATTTTAGAAAGGCGTCAGGAGAGCCAAGCCTGCGGGGGCTGAGCCTGTCTTGGGTCAGAGCAACACACGTGTCTGCACCGTGCACCTTACCCGTCATCGGTTAACCAGAGAATCAAGGCTCTGGCACCTGTCTTAGGCGGCACACGAGGGCTCTCTCATTGCATGGCACGCTTGCTCAGTTGCCCGTCATTGGCTTGCCAGCCCACTCACCAGGTGGGGCGAGAACACTTCGCCACGGCAAGGACCTAATCGATGGTCCGACATTCGTCCTGGTCAGCCATTGCCAATCTATTATAGTAGACCTGTATGGGCGCTGTTTTTATTGCCTCTATCTGGGCTCTAAGAAAGGCCATGATTTTGTTATAAAGTACGGGCCCTAAAGAAATGAGCAAGAGTAGACCCAATAAGGGTCCCAGCAAAGGGAGGAGATAAGGGAGGAAACCATTGAGGCCAGTCCAGAGGGGATTTTGAGTGAATTTTTGTCGTCATCTGTTTAAATCTTCCTGAAGTTCGCGAATTTTTCCCCTGACGATCCCAGATTTGTTGGCATAAAAACAGCAATGTTCATTTAAGGCTAGACTGTGAATAAGAGAGTTAAGCTACCCTGATTAAGCTTTTGAAGATAACCAATGTGGACATGCTACAATAACATATTCAGAACTTAACCAATATGAACGTTTTGTAACAACATATTTAGTGCTTAAATATCAAGGACAACCAATACAATCAATTTATAACATATTTAGATAATATTCATTGTGATATGTCTCCCATAAGACTATATAATATAAAATTTACTAGGGGGTCCCTTTAATGAATTAAGACCAGAATAATCATTTTCTGGGTGGCCACTTCTATATTCATCAAAGGGAGTTCCCATCTATAATCGTTTTGACAAACAATTAAGAATATATATCTTTTTATTTTATAACTGTTAATTGTAATTTGATTGTTGCGTGTGGGTAACAATGCACGTCACTTTCATAAAATAAATTTCAGTGGTACTTTGATCAATTAACAACCTGGGAAGAAAAGCATGTCTTTAGTTTAATAATATTATCTATAAGTCAATTTAACAATAGGCGAATATCCTTTGAAGAGGAAGGAACATATTGAGCTCAACTGTACAAACACAAACAACAGACAATAGACAAACATATAAGACAGTGTATAAAATTAGGGTGCACCCAAATATAACTAGCCAAATTGAATTATACTATACTCTTGATGATTATTAGATTGTAATTGTAGGCGCCATTGTTAACTGGTTAAGATTGGACAACGTCAGGTCATCGGCATCATCAGCACACCTATCAACTTGTTTTACTAGGCGTTCTGGGAGCCACCTGGCTGACTTCATTTCCTTGGAGTAAATACACACCGATCCTCGGCCCCAGATAAGTACAGGATCCGGCCTGTGCCATGAGTGGTCCAGGGGGTCTTTCCACATCACCGAGGCAAATTGTCATTGCGTCTCTGGTTGCCAGAAACGATTGGCTGCAGATAAACCTTTGGCATCCAAATTTAAGAAGTTAAGAATAAATAGTGCATGTGATATCAGATTTCTAGGAGACCCCTTAGTAGGATACCATTCCCCCTTTTTTATTTTGTCTAAAGTAATTTTAAGTGTGAGATTAGCCCTTTCTATAATGCCTTGTCCCTGTGGATTATATGGGATTCCCGTTATATGTGTTATTGTAAATTGTTTGTAAAATTTGGAGAAGCCAGAGCTGATATAGCCAGGACCATTATCTGTTTTAATTTGTTGTGGGCAGCCAAGCACTGAGAAGGCAGTGAGGAGATGAGCAATGACGTGTTTAGTAGCTTCCCCAGACTGCAGGGTGGCAAATATGAATCCACTATATGTATTAATGTTGACATGTATATATTTAAGATTTCCAAATTTAGGGTAATGTGTGATGTCCATTTGCCATAGGGCATTTGGAATCAAGCCACGAGGATTAACTCCCAGATGAGGTGTAGGAAGGTGCAGAGTGCACGTAGGGCAGGCCTTAACAATTTGTCTAGCTTGTTCTCTAGTAAGCTTATACATAAGGCGAAGCGTGTGAGCATTAAGATGATGGAATTGGTGTGCCTTCTGTGCTTGGTCAATCGGACTGGGGGCATCAGTATTTATTGAATAGGCAAAAGCCTGAGGTCTTGTGGCTAGGTCTGCTAAGTGGTTGCCCTCTGCAAGTGGGCCGGGTAGGTTAGAGTGGGCGCGAAGGTGCCCAATGAAAAAGGATTTGGATCGTTTTCTGATTAGATCTTGTAATTGGAGGAAAAGACCACCAGTCTGAGAGGCAAGTCTGATCAGTCCACATGTTTCTAATAAGGGAACAGATTGGGCAATGCAAGCACTGTCAGTAAAGAGATTAAAAGCTCGGGCAGGAAATGCGGTAAAGACCGCTATGACTGCCTGGAGCTCGGTTAACTGGGCCGAAGAGTGGGCGGTTTGGAACTGGACAATGTTATCATCCCACACATAGGCAGCCATTCCAGTGGAAGAACCGTCTGTAAAAACGGGTAGAGCCTCTGGCAGAGGAAAGCAAGAAGTGATCTTCGGGAAAATGAAGTCATGTCTGTTGGCAAAGTCAATAAGTTTGCTGGGAGGATAGTGGTTGTCCAATAACCCTGAATAAGAAGCAAGAGCAATTGGCCAGGAATCGGTGGTTTGTATAAGCCAATCGACCTGGTCCTTAGGGTAGGGTTGGATAATGACATCAGGTTCTTTTCCAAAGTACATCTTTCCATGGTCTCTGCCCAAGATAACTAGGTCTGCAACTGCAACATAATAGGGGTAAAAGACCCGCTTAGGGGAAACTGGGAGATGAACCCACAAAAGGGGAGCGGTTTGCCAAAAGACAGCAGTGGGAGAGAGGGAGGTTTTGCAGATGATATACTGTAAAGGAGAGTTATAATCCATAAAAGTAATTGTTTGATTTTGAATGGCTTGTTCCACTGTACTGATGGCTTTGCGCCCCTCGGCAGTGAGCTGTCGAGGTGAAGTAGGGTGGTTATCGCCTTGTAGGGTATCATAGAGAGGCTTCAGGTCATGTTTAGTGAGCTTTAAATAGGGCATAAGCCAATTAATGTCTCCTAGCAATTTTTGGAAGTCATTTAAAGTCTTAAGACCGTCCAGTCGCAAGGTAAGCTTTTGGGAGGAAATGTGACATCCCTTCATCTGAAATCCGAGGTAGTTATAAGGGTCTTTTAGTTGAACCTTATCAGGGGCAATCTGGAGGCCATGAGATTCAAGTGCCCGTCGAAGGTCAGCATAACAAGCTAAAACCTCACTTCCTAATTGCCCCGCTACAAGGATATCATCCATGTAATGGATAATATACATTTGAGGCCAATTGTCTCGGGTGGATTGGAGTGCCGCGGCTACAAATGACTGGCACAGGGTGGGACTATTGGCCATGCCTTGGGGCAGAACCAGCCACTGAAAGCGCTGCATTGGGGTACAGAAATTGGTCGCTGGAAGGCTAAATGTGAAGCGTTTTTGATCAGCAGGATGTAAGGGAATGGTGAAAAAGCAATCCTTTAAATCAATAATAATCTTGTAATACCCAAGGGGAATGGCTACCGGCGAAGGGAGACCAGGTTGTAAAGCTCCCATGAGTACCATGGTTTTATTAACTGCTCTAAGATCTTGTAAGAGTCTCCATTTTTCCGACCGTTTTTTAATGACAAAAATGGGAGTATTCCAAGGGGAGTGGCTAGGAATAATATGGCCAGCATGAAGCTGTTCCTGCACCAACTGTTGAGCTGCTGACAATTTCTCCTTAGAGAGGGGCCACTGATCGACCCACACTGGATCATCCGAGAGCCAGGTAATCTTTTCAGCATGGGCCGCAGGAGTGTCAATGGCCCCTATGGAAAATGGCCTAGCCCTGCCCGAGGGGGCCGAGGGACAGGCTCAATGGGGTGAGTAAGGTTTGTAGGGTGTTTCCCCAGTCCCGTTCCTGGAATGTACCCATTTTTAAACATCTGCATAGTGACAATTTCATTGGGGCTGGAAATAATTATCCCCATTTGTGATAGTAAGTCTCTTCCCCATAGATTAATAGGTAACCCTGAAATGATATAAGGTTGAATGGTGCCCTGATTACCATCTTGGTCTCTCCAGGTCAGATCTTTGGCACTTTGTTTAGGATTTTCACTCTGACCTATACCCCCAAGATGGGTGAGGGTGTCTTTTAATGGCCATGCCTGAGGCCAATCCTCTCCCTTTATGATAGTTACGTCGGCACCAGTGTCAACCAGCCCAGAAAATTGTCTCCCATCTAACCACAAGGTCACGAGAGGCTTTTGTGCTGAAAGTATCTCTGACCAGTAAACATCAGATGAGCCGAATCCCTGGCTGCCTCGGGCGTTGTTTAGAGCCTTATTAGAGGTAGAGAGAAGGGGAAGGAGTAGCAATTGAGCAAATCTTTGGCCTGATTGAATGGTATTAATAACTTTGGGAGAAGAAACCATAACTTTAATTTCCCCAGAGTAGTCATTATCTATCACTCCTGGGTAAACCAACAGCCCATTTATGGTACTACTGCTTCGGCCTATTACGAGGCCAAAAGTCTCTCTAGGTAAGGGTCCAAAGACTCCTGTGGCGAGGGCCTGGACTCCCATTTCTGGGGTCAATACTGTGTGGGTGGTGGCACTGAGGTCCAATCCGGCACTTCCTTTTGTGGCTCTGATGAGGTCTGAAATGGATTGCTGTTTATTGGAGCAAAATTGAGCGCCCCGTAAATTTGTTTGGAGTTGGGGGCCTGGGGCTGGCCCCCTTTCCCGTTTCCCGAATTCGAATCCTTAAGAGGGGGAAGGGGTCGGCCCTGGGCATCAGTTTTGGATCGGCACTCACTCGCCCAATGCCTCCCCCGATTACATCGGGGGCAGGGCCCGGGGGGCGGAGCATTGGGGCCCTGCATTTTAGTGGTCGGGCATTCTCTAGCAAAATGGCCGGTGGCCCCACACCGGAAACACTTATTGCCGACGTGGCGTTGCAAAAATTGTTTGACTGTGAAGCCTTGCATGGCGGCCGCCATGGCAAGGCCCTGTTGGTAGGCGGCCCCAATCTCAGAACAAAGGCGAATGTAGCCGGAAAGGTCAGTTTTCTTTTTATAGGGGCGGATAGCGGCCTGACAGGCGGCATTGGCGTTCTCAAAAGCAAGCTGTTTAACAAAATCTGTCCCTGTCTCCGCGCTCCCAAAAATCCGGCCTGCCGCCGTGAGAAGGCGGTGGACAAAGTCCGCAAATGGCTCGTCTGGGCCCTGCCGAATGTTAGTGAGGGAGGCACTCACATCTCCTTTGGAGGGGAGCTTTTTCCAGGCCCTAGTGGCGGCGGTCTGAATCTGGGCATATAACCCCGCATCAAATTGTATTTGTTGGTCGTTGGCGGCGTAGGCCCCCTCCCCAAGGAGCATGTCAAGCACCCATCCATTCCCCGCCTGAGCATTGCGCCTAGCAGTTTCTCAGCAATTTTTAACATATTTAGATTTCCATAATAAATAATCACCTCCTGTAAGGGTGGCGCGGGCCAGAGTCTGCCAATCAATTGGGGTGAGCCAATTTTCTGCCACCGATTCTAAAATAGCCATGGTGTAAGGTGCAGTGGCCCCATATTGAGCTGCAGCCGTTTTAAATTTTTTAATGACCTTAAAATCAAAACCACTGTGGTGTCTTCACGCCTGTCTCTGTGCGTCAGTAGTTTTAGTTACGGGAAAGGCTTCCGCATTTTTAAGTTTCAGGGATACTCCCGACCCGGATGGCACCCTAGGGGCCGCCCCTCTAACGGGGGGTCGTGGCTTAAGTTTGTCTTCTCTACGGACATTTTTATGGGCTTTGCCTGTTCTTAAGCCTTCAAGCTGGGTAATAAGTTCTTGGTGTTCCTTTTCTAACCTTATCTGTTCTTTTAGAAATTCTATTTTGTCCCGGAGTTCCTTTTGGGGATCAACAACAGGACATGCCAGAGTGGGAGTGTCGGGGCCTGAAGAGATATAAGGAGGGGGATATCCGGAGTCGCCCCACAATGCTCCCCCCGCGGGCTCCTCCGACCCGGAGCCCTCTTGGGGCGGATCTGGGGGCGGAGGCGGGCCACGATAGGCTTGAAGGGAGGGATATAGGGGCGGAACCTTCCGCAAGGGTGGGGCTGTCCTAGAGGCGGTGGCGGAAAGCAAGGAAGCAGGGGTTCGGCGAGGCCCTGCCCTACAGGGCTTGGCAGGGTTCGTGGCCGTTTGGGGTTGGCCCGAAGGGACGTCATGTCCGTCGGGGGCGGGATCGTCGTCACTGTCAAAGGACATCAAGTCCTCTTCTTTGTCTGACAAAGAAGTCGTGGTCTCAACGGGCCTGGGCCCCGGCGCCATATTGGCCCGGGAGACTGCGTCAGAATCACTGGCGGGTGTCAGCCCCTTACCATCTCGGAGAGCTACCTCCCCAGCCTGTATAGCCTGCGCCACCAGTGGATCCCTCGCTTTATGAGAAATAATATCATTAATCAAATTCCAATATGAGAACGCCGCAATAGGGACCTTCCCGGGTCCGCAAGTGGCATAATAATCCTGGAGAGCTTCCCCCGCCTTTTTCCATCTCTGTTCGTCAATGGTTCCCTCAGCAGGGAACCAGGGACAGAGATCTTTAATATAATCAAAAAATCTTAACAACTGTTTGACTGTAACCTTTACCCCTCGTGCCTGTAATGTCTTCTTGAGACCTTGCACAAACAATTCGTGCTGACTAATGCCCTGTCCCATAATCGCTGCTCAACTTACCGAGGTGCAAAAAGACGGCAGGTCCACGTCAATTGCAAGCCTCTCCCGTGTCGAGTGTGCTCTTTGTTCCTCAATCTTAATCTTAGGGCCCCTGAGCAGCGTCCTTCACTGGATCCCCCGTTCTCTGGCCCCACGTTGGGCGCCACTTGTCCCGGCCCGCGGGTAAGTCAACGGAGACCCTAGAGGGGGAGCGAGGATGAGAGGGGACAGGGGACACGAGAGATGGAGACAAGACAGGTTTCTGATCAAGTCTCGTTTATTGCAGAAGCTGTTACAACATATATACCGTAGGGCTAGAGGGGAGGAGCAAGAGGAGGGTACTGGGGCTACTTCCTTGTTGCCGGGTAGATTTGCAGCAGGCCCGGATATGTCCGTAAAAGGCACTCAAGAGTTCTAGCGGGGGGGCAAGGCCCCCCACAAATGCAGATCACAGACAATTTGTTGGTAAAGAATTTGTTACTAGTCTATGGACCTTTTACAGTCAATACATTTTTTTTCCTTTGCATAAATTGTTTACTTCTCTGAACACTGGAAAAATGGCTACTAAGTAGTTATTTTTTTATGAATAGCTTTCTGACAAACCATTGATATTGATCAAATTACAATGAAAACTGAAACAAGAACTCTTCCCGCAGTTTTATTATTCTTACATGGTCACCACCCAAGCAAAATCACACTCTGGATAAAAAGGAAGAAATACATGTAACATACACTTCAGAAACCACCAACAAATATGTAGTTGCAAAATAATTTCCAAACCCCAGACTCAGTGCCATAAATTACAGCTCGTGTCCTTTGGGGTTTCTGGTGCTTTACTGTCATTGCTTAATGCTTTTTGTCGCATATCTTCTGACACATCAAACTTTATTATTATTATTATTTTTTGGTACCAGGGATCGAACTCCAGACCTTGTGCTTGTGAGGCAGGCTAAATCCTCAGCCCGTGACACATCAAACTTTAAAGTGGCAATTTTTGAAAAGAGATGTTTAATTTCATAATAATATAGTAGGGATTTTCAGTACTCACATCAAGAAAGAAATTCAAATGGAAGATACAATGAAAAAGAAATTCCCTTCAGAGTTGTTTGGATTTTTTGTACTCCATTCTTTGCAAAAATCAGTATGTATTTCATCCATATATAGTACCTTTTGTAAGTCTTAACTCATTGTTCCTCACATACTTTCTTGGCTTTGATTCTATATTTGACTAATTTATAGAATAAATTAGTATTTTGGAAAAAGTTAGAATTAAAAATATATAAATGTTTACACTAAATAGGAGAGACTTATGAGCAAAATATTTTTTATATTTACTTTTCTTTAAAGTAAAAAGAAAGACAAATAAACAATTTTTATATATTTACTTTTCTTTAAAGTAAAAAGGAAGACAAACACTTTTGACCCATCAACTGTGCAAGCCAAGCTAATTGCTCTGTATGACCTATAGTCACTACAATCCAATTACACTATCCTGTGCAATTGGTTAAATGATAGTACAAAGCTCCACACAGTTTGGGGAAAGTTAGAATTAAGCTGAATTGCTCTCTTTAACATGGGATTTAAAAGTGATATTTAAGAAATCTTTATGCTAAACAGAAGCCATTTGCTCAATCAAACTACTGGGAATATTTTGCATCCTGGCAGAGCTTTCAGAGACAATGAAAACATTTATCAAGGTAGATATGAAAAAGCAATATAGCTTATTATCCAGTATGATTTTTTTATAAGGTTAAAGTTCCCGTCAGTAATAAAAACTTTCTGGCCACCTATTGTTAGAGTTTGTCAGGTAGGGCTAGATAGACGTAACTCCTTGGATTTGGTAGAATATTTTTTCCATACGGCTTTAAAAATTAGGGTATTTGCAATGTACCAGGTGTTTCAGGAGACAGTTTTACAGGAGGGTCTTAGCATTTTCCTTGTAAATATAATGTCTTATTTTAGAATTTCAAACGTGTCAGTTCCTAAAATACAGAGTTGAGGTTCTTCCTCACTGATAGTCTGCTCTTTATGAACAAGAAACCCATCAACTTCCTATCTCAGGATCATTCTGTCTCCAAGCAATCCATTCTGATTACTTTTATTTTATGAGAGAAGAGAAAAGAAAGAAAAGATGAAAAGTAAACAAGAAAAGAATAGAAATGCCTACACTCCCAGAGAGGAGCTATTTGTAGTCCAGCTTCTCCTCTATTGCCAGCACTCACTAGTCTGATGTCGCTCCAGGGGTGAATGAGACTTATGTAGCCGTGAATTTAATATTTTGGCCATCTGGTGGAGCACTCTTGCACTGGAAACTTGTCCATGGGAACTACAAGGGGACTGAGAATGCAACTTTTTCAGTATTTTTAAATTAATTATATTAGTACATTCTAGGTATACAATATGATGACATTCATCATTGGAAATTTATACCTTTACATAATCTATCTTGATTCTTATTTTTCCCCATTACCCTGCCCTCCCTTCAACCACTCCATCCCTCCCTATTTACAAAGACATTGTTTTCATTTTTTCCTTTTCTCATATTAATTCCATTACCTTCTTTCATTTTCCCAACCCCTCCCACTTCCACTTCCCCTTTGGACCTTTTCTTCCTATTTCATATTATCTATTATACATTTTGGTC
Organism: Heterocephalus glaber; assembly: GCF_053883595.1. Taxonomy (NCBI): domain Eukaryota; kingdom Metazoa; phylum Chordata; class Mammalia; order Rodentia; family Bathyergidae; genus Heterocephalus; species Heterocephalus glaber. The sequence goes on along the minus strand of NW_028258308.1, from coordinate 11,169,549 downwards.
TTCATTTACACTTTCAGTTTTTCACATCAGAGAAACTATTTGGTATTTACACATATGTGTCCTATTTGTTTCACTTAAGAGTATCACCTCAATATGCATAGATTTAGCTATAAATGTCTAATTTCTCATTCTTTATGGTTGAGTAGTACTCCATTTTACTTTCAAAAATCCCACATTTTCTTTATCCAGTCTCCAGTTGATGGGCAATTCAGCTGTTTCCAAGCTTTAGCTATTACAGACTGTGCTGCTATGAACATGGGTGCACATATATCTCTGTGGTATGATTCTTTTGAGTCTTTTGGGAAGATACCCAGTAGTGGAATAGCAGGGTCAAATGGGACTTCCAGTCCTAGTTCTGTAGGTATCTCCATACTGATTTCTCCAGCAGTTGCATCAGTCTACACACCCACCAACAGTGGACCAGTGTTCCTCTTTCCCCACAGCCCCTCCAGCATTTATTGTTTGAGTTCATGATAGCAGCCATTCTTTCTGGGGTGAGGTAGAATCTCAGCATTGTTTTAATTTGTGTCTCTAGAATGATCAGTGATGTTGAACATTTTTTTCATATGCTTATTTGCTATTTCTGTATCTTTGTCTGAGAAATGTCTGTTCATTTCAGATGCCCATTTTTGGACTGGGTTTTAAAATTTGGAAGGTCTAATTTTTTAATGTTCTTTATATATTCTAGATAGTAGACCTTTGTCTGAGGAACAGCTGGTACAAATTTTTTCCCACATTGTGGGTTGTCTCTTCATGCTGTTGGTGGTTTCTCTTGCTGTTCAGAAACTTTGAAGTAAGAAGAGATCCCATTTGTTAATTCTCTGTGCTAGTTCACGTGCAACTGAGATTTTGTTCATAAAATCTTTTCCTATGCCAGTGTCTTCAAGAGTTGTACCTAACCTCTGTTCCAGCTGGTTTAGTGTTTCTGTATTAATATTTAGATATTTAATCCATTTTGATTTTAGTTTAGCACATGGTGAGAGATATAGGTCTAGTTGTAGTCTTTGGAAAGTTGAAACCCAATTTTTCCAGCACCATTTATTAAAGATGCTCTTTCCTTCAGTAAGGGTGCTTGGCTCCTTTGTCAAAGATGAGGTGGCCGAGTATGTCTGGAGTTGTTTCTGCATCTTCTAATCTGTTCAGCTGATCCTCAGGTCTGGTTTTTTTTTTTTTTTTTTTTTTTTTTTTTTTGCCAGTACCATGCTGTTTTTATCACTGAAGCTTTGTAGTACAGGTTCAAGTTGGGGATTTTGATACCCCCTACTTTGTCTTTGTTTCCTAGAAATGCTTTTGCTATTCTGGGTCTCTTCTTGTTCCAAATGAATTTTTGGATTGCTTTCTCAAAGTCCGTGAAGTATGCTGCTGGAATTTCAACTGGGATTACATTGAATCTATATAGCAGTTTTGGAAGTATGGCCATTTTCACTATATTGGTTCTTTCTACCCAGGAGCAAGGGATGTCTTTCCATTTTCTGATATTCTCTTCAATCTTTTTTTCAGAGTGCTATAGTTTTCATAGTAGAAGTCTTTGATTTCTTTCATTAGGTTGATTCCTAGGTATTTCATTTTGTTGGAGGCTATTGTGAAGAGAGTTATTTCTCCAGTTCCTGTCTCATTGAGTCTGTTATTTGTGTACAGGAAAATTGCTGATTTTTGTGTGTTGCCCTTTTATCTAGGTACTCTACTGAATTTGGTTATTAAGTCTAGAAAACTTTTGGTGGAGTTCTTGGGGTCTTCTATATACAGTATCATCATATTGTCTGCAAATAATGACAATTTAACGTCTTTGTTTCTTATCTTGATTCCTTTTGTTTCTTTCTGTTGTCTAATTGCTGTGGCTAATGTATCCAAAGCTATATTGAACAGGAGTGGTGATAGTGGACATCCTTGTCTTGTTCCTGAGTTTAGCATGAAGGATTTCAGTTTTTAACCCTTTAGTATATTTGCTGTTGTTTTTTCGTAAACAGCTTTTATCAGGTTGAGATAGAGACCATCTATTCCAATTTTCTGTAGGGTTTTTATCATGAATCAGTGTTGGACTTTGTCGAGCACTTTGTCTGCATCTATTGAGATGATCATATGGTTTTTGTCCTTGGCTTTATTAATATAGTGTTTTACATTTATTGATCTGCATATGTAGAACCATCCCTGCATCCATGGGATGAATCCCACTTGGTCAGGGTGTATGATCTTCTTGATGATCTGCATTCTTTTTGCCAGCATCTTATTGAGGATTTTTGCATCTATGTTCATTACTGACACTGGCCTGTAGTTCTCTTTTTCAGCTGGATCTTTCTCTGCTTTGGGGATCAAGGTGATGCTTGCTTTCAGGAATGAATTTGGGAGTATTGCTTCCTTTTCAATTTCGTTGAAGAGTTTAAACAGTAGTGGAAGTAGTTCCTCTCTAAATGTCTTGTAGAATTCAGCAGTGAAGCCATCAGGACCCAGGCATTTCTTCATTGATAAGTTTTTAATTGCATATTCAATTTCATTGATTGATATTGGGTTGTTTAGAATTTTTAGGTCTTCTTCATTCAACTTTGGTAATTCTTGTGTGTCTAGAAATCTGTCCATTTCTTCTATGTTTTCTATCTTATTGGTGTATAGGTTCTCAAAGTAGGTATTCACAAAGCTCTGGAATTTCTCCTGGGTTCATTGCAATTTCACCCTTTTCATTCCTAATTGCACGGATTTGGGTCTGTTTTCCTTTTTTTTAATAAAATTGGCTGAGGGTTTGTCCATTTTGTTTATTCTTTCAAAGAACCAACTCTTGGCTTCATATTTTTTTGTGTCATTCTCTTAGTCTCTATTGCATTGATTTCTCCTCTGATCTTTATAATTTCCTCACTTGTATGAGCTTTGGGTTTGTCCTGCTCTTCTTTTTCTAGAAGTTTGAGTTTCAGCATCAGGTTTTTTATTTGAGCTCACTCTGTTTTCCTAATATGAGTATTCACTACTATGAATTTCCATCATAAGACCACTTTCATTGTGTCCCATCGATTCCCACATGTTGTATTAGCATGTAATAGCATTGTCATTTAATTGAAGGAACTGTCTGATTTCTTCTTTAATATCCTCTGTGACCCATTGGTTATTCAGAAGTGTGTTGTTCAATTTCCATGTGTTTATGAAATTCTTGTGGTTTCTTTTGCTATCTATCTCCAGTTTCATCACATTATGGTCTGATAATATACAGGGGATAGCTTCGATTCCTTTGAACTTACTTAAACATGTTCTATGAGCTAGTATGTGGTCCATTTTGGAGAATGAACCATGTGTAGCTGAAAACAATGTTTATTCTGATTTTGTGAGGTGGAACACTTTGTAAACATCTGTTAAGTCCATTTGTTCAAGAGTTTGATTGAGTTCTAGTACTTCATTGTTTATTGTCTAGTTGATCTATCTATTTGTGACAGTGGGGTATTGAGATCCCCCACTACTATTGTATTAGCGCTTATTTGATTTTTAATGTCTGTGTTTGTTTTATATAATTGGGTGCAGTAGTATTTGATGGATATATATTTATGATTGTCATCTCTTCTTGTATTCTTCCTTTTTTAAGGATGTAATGGCCTTCTTTTTCTCTGTTAATTAGGGTTCATTTGAAATGCACTTTATCTTCAAAGAGGATAGCTACTCCTGATCTTTTTCAGGTTCCTGTCACATGGAGTATTATTCTCTACCCTTTAACTATGAGTTTCTTCTTGAATTAAGTGTGTTTCTTATATGCAGCATATTTTTGGATCTTCCTTCTTGACCCATTCTGCCACTCTATTTCTTTTGATTGATGAATTGAGACTGTTAACATTGATGGTTATAACTGACACATATTGACTTATCATTGTCATTACTTTTTCTTTTTGTTGGATTCTTCCCCTTTGCATTTACTTTGTTGTCATGCCCAGTGGATTCATTCTGCTGGGCTTCCTGGGGTTGTGATCCTTGTTGTCTTTTCCTAGGATATTGTCTAAAATTTTTTGGAGTGCTGGCTTTGTATTCATGAAGTTCCTCAGGTGTTCTTTGTCATGAATGTATCTTATTTCTCCATCAATTTTGAAAGATAATTTTACAGGGTATATCAATCTGGGTTGGAGGTTGTTTTCTTTTAGGGCTTGAAATACTTCATTCCAGGCTTTTCTTGTCTTGAGTTTTTAAGTTGAGAAGTCTGCTGTGATTCTGATAGGCTTTCCTTTGTCTGTGACTTGTTTATTTTCTCTAACTGATTGTAGAATTTTATTCTCCTGTTGGGTTTCTGGAATCTTGGCTATTATATGCCTAGATGTAGATTTTTTTTTTTTTTTGATTATGGCTAGTTGGAGTCCTATATGCTTCACTTACTTGTATGTGAAGGTTTTTTCCCCCTACTTAGGAAGTTTTCTGCCATTACTTCTGTGAACAATTTTTTATGTCATTTGCATTGTCTCCTGTTTCTTCATTGACTTCAATAAGTCTTATGTTATTTTTCTTTGAATAGTCTAGCAGTTGCTGCATTGATTTCTCATGATCCCTTACTATATTTAAGAAAATTTTCATGTTCTGCTGACTAATTGCAATCCTGTCTTCTACATCTGATATTCTGTCCTCACATTGGCTCATTCTGTTGCATAAACTATTAATGGAGTTTTCAATCTCCTGGAAATCTGTTCGCATCTGTTTTATGGATTCCATTTGTTTCCTATGTTGGGATTCCATCATGTTCCTCAGCTCCTCTATTTTTTTTATCTGTGTCTGCTCTAGAGTTATTAATCATGTTTTTCACTATGGACACAATCTCTGTTGTTATCTGAGAAATTACTTCTGATTTCATTTTTTCCAGATCCTCTTTTTCAGGGAGTCCAGTTGGTTGAGTATCAGATTGTTCCATCTCATTGCTTTTTGGGGTTGTCCTAGGTGATCTGGAAGTTTGGTTTTGAGACTTGTTTACGTATCTTCTCATTTAAACAGATGCAGCCTGCTACACCTTAGTTGAGGCAACTTTTTACTTATCCAGTGGTCTTTAATTCTTGGAAAGCCACCAAGAGGCCTTTTCTCTATTGCTCACCACTGCACCAGTTCCTGGGTTAAGAATGATGGCCTTCTGGATTCTTGCACTGCCCTGTTGTCTGGGTGGGGTTCTGGCTTGGGCCTGTGCACACTTAAGATGGTATCTGGAAGTGCCTCTGGCTGGGCCCTGTCCCCCTGAGTAGCTGTTGTCTGGGAGGGTCTTTGGCTGAGGGCTATGCATTTCAGTCGCTGGTGTCTGAGTGGCCTACTGGCTAGGGTCTACACTTACCAATGGTATCTGGGCAGGCCTCTGGCTATTGATTGCCTGCCTGCACAGCTCTTTTCCATGTGGGGCTTTGGCTGGGTCCTGTGTGCCCAAGCTGTTGGTGTCTGGGTGGGGTCCTGGCTGGGATCTGCATGTAACTACACAGCTCTGGCCCACATGGTCTTCTTGTGGGATCTGCATGCACTTACTGATAGAATCTGGGTGGGCCTCTAGCTGTTGCTTGTGTGCCTATGCAGCTCTTTTTCAAACAGGCCTTTGGCTCCTCTTTTTCAGTATTCTTTTGCAGGCATTGCTCTTCCATGCCTAATAGACTGCAGTCTCCAGTATTCACTTTTTATTAAACTATCATTTAAATTGATCAGGTATGCAACATCTTTTCTCATTGAAATCTGTAGTCCAGAGATCTGATTTTGGACCAGGTTAGAGGTAACATAGACTCAGAAAGACAAGTAACTAACTCATCCAGGTGCAGGGGGATCACTCTTTATCTAAACTTTTTGATGATCACAGAGATTTTCATCTTGGGAATCTGCTGTCTTTCACATTCCTTGTTGCTTCTTTGCCCACTAAGTCTTGGTTAGTACCTTCTCTGTCCATCCCAATTTGCATACAAATTCTGACACATGTTGGGTTTTTTCCTTCCCTTCCAAAAGGCCTTGGGATCCTTTCCCAGTAACTGTTAAGCTTCATTAATATTTTCTTAGAGAAAAAAAGATCCCTCTTATCCCACATACTGCTGTAACTTTGAAGGTACAAAACTGTTGGATAGTCCTCCACCAGGATCTATATCTGTACCTTATCTGTGTCCCTAATCTATCCCTGTCTCTATTTGTATCATTATCTTTGATCTCTTTCAATCTCCATCTTTTCTTCTCTGTCTTTATATATCTCCAAATAATCAATTCCTTACCTTTTCCTGTCTTAGCTCTGATTATTACATTTTATTGGTAATATTTTCTCAATGGATAAATAAATATGTGTGTCAGGATCTCAGTGGCAATTGGGTTTTGAATTTGCATAGTGGCTGGAAAAGAAATATGGAAGAGACAGAAACTTGATGGGGAAAGCTAATAGTGCTTGGGAAGCAGAGGTCTGAGATGCTGAGAAAAGGCAGACACCATAGATGACTCCCTGCACAGCTATCTGATTAATTTAGAGAGTGCTAGTGTTTCAAGGAGGGTGAAAAGACACTAGTAATTTTATAGGGAAAAGCATACGTTTAATTTTACAGTTTTTGAATTTGAGAGTACATTTAGATACTAGGAGAGGACAGCATCACACTGGTAGAATGTTAGAACCAAAAATGACCCCAGTGAACCTTTATGTGATTGCCATAATTCCCACTTAAGAGTGAAAGAATTATAATCAGTGAAAGTAAAGTCTTGCCCTCTATAATATGTGAATGTCAAATCATATTAAGGAGATTTAAAAATATTTTATATGAAAAAGGATGAGTGCTTACTGAGTCTTAGTGGTCTTCTGCAGTTCCACTGTTCAAGAGACTCTGAGTCAAAAGCTTGTTCCTGGCAAAGAGAACCCCAGACATATAAATCAGGTCATGGGAATGCCTTATCAAATTAACATATCTGAACTATCTCTGAAATATGCTGGAAATGGCATTTACCAAATTATTTCAGAATCCTGGCCCAAGCCCTAACCCTAAAAATTAGGAGGAAAAGGCAAACTTTCTGAGGCTGTTACAAACAAGAAACTTAACATGCTGTCCATCAGTCTCCTTTGAATGACTTTTTTTTAATTTTAAGATTTATCTCCTGTCACATGCTTGTATTTTCATAGCCAATTAAAATAGAGAATTATAGAATTACTTGGAGATAGATAGGGAGGCACAGTGAAGTAGTTTATATATGGACCGATTTGATAAACCTCAAGAATCAAACAGAATTTTAGGTGGCAAACTAAAAAACTGTACATCACCCTTTGTGATTCAGTTGTAAATAAAATACCACCTCTACTCTTTTTGTCTCGAGAACCAACCTGAGGATAGAGCTTCATTAATCATGTATTAATACCTAAGAGACTTTTAGGAACAGATCTTTTTATTCACATAGCATAGAACAAATCTGGGCAGTGAAAGACAAGTCAAGCAGTCAATATGACCTACAACCTCCAAATTTTAGCTTGATATTTTTCTTTCAGTAATTATTGATGTAGGTGAAATGATTGAGGTCATTTTCCAGATTATTTGTAAAATTCTTTTTAACCATTTAAGATGAACCCCCCCCAAAACTTTAGTTCAAAACTGATAAAACTCGATAAGAGAATGTAATTCTATTAGCCTTAAAACATCAGTATCTATTTTCTCTTAGAAGAATGTAAAGGTAGAATTTTTTTTTCTGTAACTGAATTTTGCATTACCATTTATTCACAAACTCTCATTTTTCAGACAACAAATGAGAGTCCAAAGATGGAAAATGAGTTTCCCACCAGCATCTAGCTCATTAAAACTGAAAAAGAGATTCTTGAGTGCCTAGGGTGGTGATCTTCAGAACTGATCAAATAAAAGCTGAAGAAAATATGTTATTGTCAAATTAATGCAGCCCCTCAGTGCTTCATATGTCATACTTCTTATAAATGAGAAGCGAGTAAATGATGGGTATAATGTATTTCTATGAGTTTTTAAAAATTCTCTTATTTAAAAATTACCTTCAGTTAGATTACCAAACTGAAGTTTACTTGTATTGTTTTTTGAGGTTCATGCAAGTTCATTATGTAAACCAGAAATCATGTGACTGCTATTTCAAGCTTTGGCAGAAATTAGTAGAAAAAAGTCCCTCAATGGTCAAAAGTGACCCTTCTCTGCTCTTTCAATCAGAACATTACATTGTGAGGCTATCAGGGAATTAACTGTTGGCTTTAGTATTCACATGACTTCTCCAGGCTGTCCTTCACTACTGGGTATGTGCTGCAATATTACAAATCAGTTCTTTTAAGATTTTCTAGTCTAGTGGATTAGGAATGTTCAGTTGTTTTTTTTTTTTTTTTTTGGCTAAGCATCCATGTTCAGTTCTTTTTTCCCCCACATATTGTGAACTGGAAATCCCCTCTGATATTTTATTTTATGAATTGAGGGGGGAAAAGTCAGATTTTTAGATTAAAAATATATTATTCAGCACATTAATGGCATATTTTGCAAGTTTGCCTGTAAAATGCTTACTGTTGATAATAGGCAGTAGAATAAGATTTAGTTATTTCCATATTAAACTTTGCCTCTTTTTTTCTATTTTTTTGTGCTGTTTCCTATAGAAATGTGAATCAGGTATTTCCTTCAAATTCCTCATTAGTGATTAATGTATTGCTGTATTAAAGCACAATGTTAAAATGGCAATTATATGCTGCATTTATGAAAATCTTCACCAACTGCTTTATAATATCCAGGGAATGAAAAATTAGGGCTATTTCAGATTTATATATACATACAGAACAAAACTCCAAGAAACAAAATCAAGTAAATGGCCACTAAAGTGACAGGGACTTATTTCTCTGCTTGTATCAATTAGTTCAGCATGATCATTCTCTCCTTTTCAAAGAGAAAAATTGTTTTACATCCATAATTTGGATTCCTTTGTTCCAGCGTGTGTTGATGTCACTCTTCATTAGTAATGATAAAAAATGATAAAATGAAAACAGCATCTACCACAGAATAATCGTAAAGCTCAAAGATCAAAGGTATGTCTTATAGTTTACTGGTCAAGTGCACTGGCTTAGAGCTTCTTTATCCTGAGTTAAAAATCATAGCTCAGCTTCTTATTATCTGGGTAACCTTGTGAAGGCTATTTAACTGTATGAAAATGTCAAATAGGATATTTAGCTCATCAGCTTTTTGGGAGATTTAATGTACCTGGCAAAAAAGAATTAATGTTATCTTTACTAATTATTTCATTTTTGTACATGACTGGATGATTGCATGTCTACTATTCTAGTAAAATGGTTAACATTTATTCTTCTATTGTGATCATTCTTAAAGCATTTCAGCAGTCTACTCATACATATAATTTGTATTATTCATTACATCATAAAATCAGTTTTTGAAGTACTCTTCATTTATTTTTTCTCACCTCTACTTAATAGAATTGATTTTCATCAGTGTAAATTGTCTTCATATAGACTGGCCATAAATGCTAAAGCAGTGATAAGCACCCTTCAAAATACTTTTCATCTTGTAATAATTTTAGATTTACAGAAAGTTTACAGGGAGTTTTCATATACCCAATACTCAGCTTCCTCTAATTTTTTATTTTTTTTGGTACTGAGGATCGAACTTGGGTCCTTGTGCTTGTGAGGGAGGTGGCAGAACCACTGAACTAAATCCTTGGCCCTCCTCCAATATTAAAAAATTTTATAACCATGGTACAATTATTAAAACCTAAGACATTTACAGTGGTGCAATATTTTAAAGCTATACATTTTATTAGAATTTCACTAGTATTTTCCTTAATATACTTTTTCTATTCCAGAATCTAACCTACAACTCTACACATTTCAATTAATTGTGACAAAAGATTCTTTGAGACTATAATAAGACTGAATATTGTTTCTCTTCGTCTTTGCCCACTGATTTTTAGCATCTCACTGGATTTTGCCTCCAACAAACTTGTATTAGTTCAGTTTTTCTCACAGTTGGAAGCTCCCGTTCTTGTTCAGTTTATCTCTTTGGTTTTGGGCCTGTGACAAGGCAGCATATCATGGTGGAGTATGAGTGCTGGAACAAAACTGCTGGCCTCATGACACAGAAGTGAAAGTGAAACTCTGGATTTCACAATCCACTTCTAGGTCACAACTGTTAATGAACCAGACCTCCCTCATGCCTTGTCTCATAAAATTTCCCCCATCTCCCAAAAGCTCTACCATAGGTACTGAACCTCTAGTGGGTCATACACGAAAGAGCTAACCATAAGAGCTGCTATATTTGCCTAATGGGATTTTGCACTTCTGTTATTTCTCCTACATTTACTAATTGAATATTTTAATGAGTAAGAGTTGTTCATTTATTCATTCAGTATTGACTCATGTTATTTCATATATTCTACATGTAAGAATCCATCCAGTAATGTCATCTATTTATTACCAACATTGTTCCTGCTTTGGCCATTTGGAGCTCTTTGTCTTGGTTCCTCTTTCTTCTTACTGGCCTCCATACTTTTTTGAGCATTTTCTTACTTATAACACCAGAAGATGGCATAGGATCATCTTATATTTTTCTTTGTTCAGCCACAGAATCTGCCATTGATCCAAGGGGTTCTGATTCATTTCACTTGAGAATGTTTCTCAGAAACTAAGAACTAGGTGCTAGGTGTTTAGAAAAAAAATTTATTTCTCAAAATAAAAAGAACTTTATGTAATCCCATAGAGGAATACCTATTCTTAAAGTGTATATAGAAAATTTGTATGGTTGACTAGAATAGTGTTAGTGACAAAATTCACATTGGTTTTAATTTAAAAATAAGTTAATTTTTTCACTTTTATGAAGGAATAGAAAGCTAATTTTTTTATCCAGACATTAAGTTTTTGTATTTCATCCAGAAGATAGATGGACTATAATTTGCTCATTATTATTGTAGACTCTTGTTTTGGGGGTAGATTAGAATATTTAAAGGAATTGATGAAATATTGTCAATAATTCAATTTCACAGTCACCAGATATAACTTGAATAGTAGGTAGTATCTTCCTTCTCTTTCTACTCTGTCTCCTTGCTTGTTTTGAAGGAAGTAAATTTAGCTCTTCTGTTGGAAAATTAGTCAGGAAGATAAAACTCAAGGTTTCTCCAGTTCTATCTGCCTTTATTGATAGCTAATTTTAAACTTCCAAATGAAACAGGATACTAGGGCTTTGCAAAGTTGGCTGGGGAAGTAACCATGACCTGTTAATTACAACATCCCAGGATATATGCATAGAACTGTTCCGAAAGACCTGCTCATGGACTTACGAGAACTTGAGCAAGTTTTCAATAAGATAGCCTAAATCTGAGCAAGTGATACAAAAAAGACTGTCTATATTGAGCTCAGCCTCTGTGTTCTCTCTTTCATGGTGGTCCACTCTCACCCTGTGACTTTTATTTGTTTTCATTTCCTTGGCTCAAAGTTGCTCTACAGAGCATGTTTCTTTTTCTACCTTAAGTAAATGTAAAACCTCATTACCTTTTTGTGCTTGCCTTGACGAATTATTTTCTCAGGAAAGAAAGAACCTGAAACCATGTCTATTAGGACACTCCACTACCCTCAAACCCAGTAACAAATATCTAAGGAGAAAAGCTAGTAGCTTCCTCTACCTGTTCTGGTTATTCCTTTGTCTGCTTCATTTGTACAAGGTTAAATATTTGTTTTAAAAAAGGCATTGATTACAATTTTCTACACTAAAAACCATTTCAAGAATAGGAGGAAAAACAGAGAGTAAAGTGTATCAGAAAACCAGGTGATATTCTGTATCTAGCTCTCCATTTCCAGACTCTATTCTGAGGCTTTTTAAAAAAATTTAATTTTATTGGTACATTTTAGATATACAATATAACGACCTTCATCATTGGAAATTTATACCTTTACATAATCTCTCTTGGTTCTTATTTTTCCCTTATTCCCCTGCCCTCCCTTCGACACCTCCATCCCTCCCTATTTACAAAGACTTTGTTTACATTTTCTCAAACTAATTCCTTTCCCTTCTTTCCTTTCCCCTACAGCTCCCAATTCCCCTTCCCCTTTGTCCCTTTTCTTCCTATTTCACATTATCTATTATACCTTTTAGTCCTTATCTACACTTTCAGTTTCTCACACTAGAGAAAGTATTCGGTATTTACACATATGTGTCCTATTAATTTCACTTAAGAGTATCACCTCAATGTGCATCCATTCAGCTATAAATGTCTCTAATTTCTCATTCTTTATGGATGAGTAGTACTGAATTTTATTTTTAAAAACCCCACATTTTCTTTATCCAGTCTCCAGTTGATGGACAGTTGGGCTACTGCCAAGTTTTAGCTATTACAAATTGTGCTGCTATGAACATGGATGCACATGTATCATTGTGGTATGATTCTTTTAATTCTTTTGGGAAGATACCCAGCAGGGGAATAGCTGAGTCAAATGGGACTTGCAGTCCTAGTTCTATGAGGTATCTCCATACTGATTTCCACAGTGGTTGAACCAGTTTACACTCCCACCAGCAGTGGAGCAGTGTTACTCTTTCCCCACACCCCCACCAGCATTTGTTATTGGTTTTCATGATAGTACCCATACTTTCTGGGGTGAGGTGGAATCTCAGCATTGTTTTCATTTGCATCTCTCTAATGACCAGTGTTGTTGAACATTTTTTCATATGCTAATTTGCTATTTCTGTGCTTTTGTCTCAGAAATGTCTGTTCATTTCAGATGCCCATTTTTGGATTGAGTCTTAAAATTTGGAAAGTCTGATTTTACTATATTCTTTATATATTGTAGATAGTAGACCTTTGTCTGAGGAACAGTGGGTGAAAATTTTTTCTCACATGTCGGTTGTCTATTCACACTGTTGGTGGTTTCTCTTGCTGTTCAGAAACTTTTTAATAAGAAGAGATTTCACTTGTTGATTGCTTGTGCTACTTGACGGGCAACTGAGCTTTTGTTCATAAAATCTTTTCCTGTACCAATGTCTTCAAGAGTTCTACCTAACCTCTGTTCTAGCTGGTTAAGTGTTTCTGTTTTAATATTTAGATCTTTAATTCATTTTGACTTTAGTTTAGTGCATGGTGAGAGATATAGGTCTAGTTTTAATCTTTGGCAAGTTGAAATTCAATTTTTCCAGCACCATTTATTAAAGAGGCTATCTTTCCTCGAGTGAGGGTATTTTGTTGAAGATGAGGTGGCTGAGTGTCTCTGGAATTGTGTCTGCATCTTCTAATGTGTTCCACTTGTCCTCAGGTCTATTTTTTTTTTTTTTTTTTTTTTTTTTTGCCAGTCCCATGCTGTTTTTGTAACAATAGCTTTGTAGTATAGTTTCAAGTTGGTGGTTGTGATACCCCCTGCCATGTCTCTGTTGCCTAGAATTGTTTTTGCTATTCTCAGTCTCTTCTTGCTCCAAATCAATTTTTGGATTGCTTTCTCAAGGTCCATGAAGTATGCTGCTGGAATTTCAATTGGGATTGCATTGAATCTGTATAGCAGTTTTGGAAGTATGGGCATTTTTCACCGTTGATTCTTCCTACCCAGGAGCAAGGGATGTCTTTCCATTTTCTGATATCATCTGCAATCTCTCTTTTCAGGGTGCTATAGTTTTCAGAGAAGAAGTCTTTGATTTCTTTTGTTAGTTTGAATCCTAGGTATTTCAGTTTTTTTGATGCTACTGTGAAAGGAATTGTTTGCCCATTTCTTTCTCAGTGACTCTGTTGTTTGTGTAGAAGAAAGCTATGGATTTTTCTGTGTTGTTTTGGTTTTTGTATCTGGCTACTTTACTGAATTTGGTTGTTAAGTCTAGAAGACTTTTGGTGAAGTTCTTGGAGTCTTCTATACAGAGTATCATGTCATCTGCAAATAATGACAATTTGACTTCTTCATTTCCTATCTTTATTCCTTTTATTTCTTTCTCTTGTCTAATTGCTCTGGCCAATGCTTCCAAAACTATTTTGAATAGGAGTGGTGATAGTGGACATCCTTGTCTTGTTCCTGATTTCAGTGTGAAGGATTTCAGTTTTTGACCATTTAGTATGATATTGGCTATTAGTTTTTCATAGATAGCTTTTATCAGATTGAGGTAGAGACTGTCTATTCCAATTTTTTGTAGGGTTTTTATCATAAATGCATGTTGGAGTTTGTCAAATGCTTTTTCTGCATCTATGGAGATGATCGTATGATTTTTGTCCTTGGCTTTATTGATATAGCATATTACATTTATTGATTTGTGTATGTTGAACCATCCCTGCATCCCTGGGATGAATCTCACTTGGTCAGGTTGTATGATCTTCTTGATGATCTTCTGCATTCTATTTGCCAGTATCTTATTAAGGATTTTGGAATCTATGTTCATTAGTGAGATTGGCCTATAGTTCTCTTTTTTGATTGGGTCTTTCTCTGCTTTGGGGATCAAGGTGATGCTTGCTTCCAGAAATAAATTTTGGAATATTGCTTCCCTTTCAGTCTCATTGAAAAGTTTAAACAGTACTGGAAGCAGTTCCTCTCTAAATGTCTTGTAGAATTCAGCAGTGAAGCCATCAGGGCCCGGGCTTTTCTTCATTGATAAGTTTTTAATTACATTTTCAATTTCATTGGTTGATATTCTGTTGTTTAGAATTTTTAGGTCTTCTTTGTTCAACTTTGGTAATTCATACGTATCTAGAAATATGTTTATTTTCTCTGTGTCTTCCATCTTATTGGCATATAAGTTCTCAAAGTAGGTATTGATGATCCTGTGGATTTCTGTCTGGTCCATTATAATTTCACCCATTTCATTCCCAATTGCATGGATTTGGGTCTTTTCTTTCCTTTTCTTGATAAGCTTGGCTAGGGGTTTGTCAATTTTGCTTATTTTTTCAAAGAACAAACTCTTTGCTTCATTGATTTTTTTATCATTCTCTTAGTCTCCATTGCATTGAATTTTGCTCTGATCTTTGTGTATGAGCTTTGTGTTTGTCCTGCTCTTCTTTTAGAAGCTTAAGGTTCAGCATCAGGTTGTTTAATTGGGCTTGCTCTCTTTTCCTAATATGAGTATTCACTGCTATGAATTTACCTCATAAGACTGCTTTCATTGTGTCCCATAGATTCTGATATGTTGTATTGTCATTGTCATTTAATTGTAGGAACTGTCTGATTTCTTCAATTTCCTCTGTGACCCATTGGTTATTCAGAAGTGTGTTGTTGAATTTCCATGTGTTTGTGAAACTCTTGTGGTTTTTTTTTTTTTTACTATTGATCTCCAATTTCATCACACTATGGTCTGATAATATACAGGGGATAATTTCAATTCCTTTGCATTTAAACATATTCTATGGTGAGTATGTGATCTATTTTGAAGAAGAACCTGTGTGCAGCTGAAAAGAATTTTACTCTGATTTTGTGGGGTGGAACACTCTGTAAACATCTGTAAAGATCATTTGTTCAAGAGTTTGATTGAGTTCTAGTATTTTGTTGTTTATTTTTTGTCTAGTTGATCTATCTATTTGTGACAGTATGATATGGAGTTCCCCCACTACTATTGTCTTAGTGCTTATTTGATTTTTCATGTTCATTAGTATTTGTTTTATATAGTTGGGTGCACTAGTGTTCGGTGCATATATATTTATGATTGTCATCTCTTCTTCTTCCCTTTACAAGAATGCAGTATTCTTCTTTGTCTCTTTTAATAAGTGTTAGTTTGAAATCCACTTGATCTGCAAAAAGGATAGTTACTCCTGTTTTTTTGGAGGGGGGTTCCTGTTGCATAGAGTTTTGTCTTCCACCCTTTAACCTTCAGTCTCTGTTTCTTTTTGAATTAAGTGTGTTTTTTGTATGCAGCATATTGTTGGATCTTGCTTTTTGACCCATTCTGCCAGTCTATTTCTTTTGATTGGTGAATTGAGACCATTAACCTTCATGGTTATAAGTGATACATTTTGACTTATCATTGTCATTACTTTTTCTTTTTGTTGGATTCTCCCCCTTTGCATTTAATTTCTTGTCATGCCCAATGGATTCATTCTTCTGGGCTTCCTGGGGCTGTGATCCTCATTGTCTTTTCCAAGGATATTGTCTAAAATTTTGGAGCACTGGCTTTGTATTCATGAATTTCCTCAGTTACTCTTTGTCATGAATGTATCTTATTTCACCATCAATTTTGCAAGATAGTTTTGTAGGGTACATCAATCTGGGTTGGAGGTTGTTTTCCTTTAGGGCTTGAAATGCATTATTCCAAGCTCTTCTTGCCTTGAGGGTTTGTGTTGAGAAGTCTGCTGTGATTCTGATAGGCTATCCTTTGTATGTGACTTGTTTCTTTCCTCTAACTGCTTGTAGAATTTTGTTCTTCTGTTGGGTCTGGAATCTTAACTATTAATTGTCTATGTGTAGATTTTTTTTAAATTATGGCTAGTTGGAGTCCTATATTCCTCACTTATCTGTAGTTCAAGTTCTTTTCCCCTGTGTGGGAAGATTTCTGCCATCACTTCTGTGAACAGTTTTCTTTATGTCATCTGCATGCTCTTCTGTTTCTTCATTGACTCAGATCAGTCTTATGTTATTGTTTGGATTGTCTAGCAGCTACTGTATCGATTTGTCATGGCCCATTACTATTTTATAGAAATGTTACTTTTCATGGTCACCAGTTGCAATCTTATCTTCTATATCTGAAATTCTGTGTCTGTATTTTATATCTAGTTCGTTTTTACTGAATTAACTTTCATGGAAATCTGTTTGCATCTGTTTTATGAATTCCATTTGTTTCCTATGTTGGGATTCCATCATGTTCCTCACTCTTCTATTTATTAATCTGTGTCCTCTCTAGATTTAGTAATCATATCTTGCACTATGGGCACAATCTCTCCTGTTGTCTGAGAATTTATTTCTGATTTCATTTTTTCCAGATCCTCTTTTGTTGCCAGTTCAGGGAGTCCAGGTGGTTGAGTATCAGATTGTTCCATCTCATTTACCTTTAGGGTTTCTTTAGGTGATCTGGAAGTCTGGTTTTGAGACTTGTTTATGTGTCTTTTCATTTCAACGGGATGGGGGTTCACCTCCTCGGGGGGGGGGTATGGTGGCCCAGAAGGCTCACCTCCTCCTCGGCACTGGGGTTGGTTCTGCTCCTCAGTGCTGGGGGTGGTGGTACTTTTGAAAGACTTTTAAGGACAAAGCTGGGGTGGTGTTAGAGATAGATGCTCTCTTTCTTCCTTTGATAAGTGGAAACAGCTTTATTTCCAGGATCCTTATTTCTCCAGTGCTCTTAGGAAAGAATTCTTATTTCAGTTTCCCCTCAGAATCTTCTGAAGTTCATAGATTTTCACAGATAGATTTTCTCCCTTCAAGTTTCATTTTTCTTCTTCTGGGAGGCAAAAACAATTGATCTCAGTCTCATTAATTCTCTTGTCAAGGAGGAGATCTAATTCCATAGATGGAGAGGTTAAATTATAAAAAATGATAAGAAACCCATTCTAGGAAGTTGCTGGTTGTTACATCTGTTTCCTCTAAGTTATGTCACAAAGAATCACACATTGACTGCTAAAAAACTGATAATTATGAGCATTCCACAAAAACTAATTTTTGCTATTTTGGGAAGATAAATGTACAATTTATTTTAAGTTCTTCAAGTGTTATAAATTCAATATATATATGCTAGAGGAATGAGTTGTTCAATTAATTAATAATATGGCTTCATGAGTAGGTTCCAGAGCAGTACACTAGTGAATCTCTAGTATATGTGTGTGTATATATATAATATATATATATATATATATAAAATATATATATGTGGATAAAGATACACAATTAACTTTGAGGTCATGATTGTGTTGTCATATCCATATTGCTATTGATTTTTACTTTAATTTTACTTATATGGCTGGAATAGTTAATTTTCAAGAAGTATTATTTCTTATCATATTATGTTTGTTTAATTGGTGTAAAAATATACACAGATTTTCAAATGCATGTATGATGCATATAAAGTAACTGAAACAATGAGAAAGACTAACATTTCTTTTAGGGTAGAATCTATTAATGCTAAATTATACAAGTTGAATATCCTTTATTTGAAATGCTTAGGAAGAGAAATACTTCAGATTTTGGATTTTGTTTTTATTTTGGAATGTTTGCATGTACATAATGTGATATTTTGCATATGGAACCCAAGTTTAATACAAAATTCATATATGTTTAATTTTTAAATTTACACAATATTTTTACTGTGCCTGCATTTTGTGACCAGTGACTATCAGGTAAAGTATGGAATTTTCTATTTGTGACATCATGTTCATGCTCAAAAGATTTTTGGACTTTGAAAGGTTTTGAATTTTTAGATTAGGGATATTCTACTTTGATAGCTTTTTACTTTCTAGGACTCATGCAGTAGAATTAGTTTCATTTGATGATTTTTGAGATAAAACATGTTATTCAAACTCAGTTCAATGCTTTATCTAAAGTTAACTCAGTATCAATTAGCTATTGAGATTTTAGAAAAATTTGTTTAGTTGTTCACGAAGTCTCTTATTGATTCCATGTTTGAATAGGAAATTTACAGTAACTCCTTTAGAATAAAAATAAAAGAACTCTTTTTTTTTTTTTTTTTTTTTTTTGGTACCAGGGATTGAACTTGGGTCCTTGTGCTTGCAAGGCAGGCTTCAGAATCACTGAACTAAATCCCAGTCCCTAAAAGAACTCTTAATGTGTTTCATACAAAATGCCTCTTCCTCTTTTGCTTATTTATATTCTGTAGTTAAGATAAATAGATTCAAATGAAGAAACAATTGAAGATACTAATAGTGGGGAAAACAAAGTTGACAAACTTAAAAAGGCAAGTGCAAGGACCTGAGTTTGATCCCCAGTACCAAAAAAAAAGGATATAGATTATTGCAGACAGAGCACATAGATTACTATATATGTTGCAATCATAAACAAGGAATGTAAAGTAGAACTTTCAAATGGGAACTTTGGTCAATAAACCATGTTAAAAGCTTCCCAAGCTTTACCTCATAGAAGCTTTTAAGATGCTGCAAATCCAAAAATGTGTTTTACAATGACTTGAGATGATTGGCACCAATTTAGGAGAATGATTATTAAAGATAGATGATGTGTTAAAATTGTGTGACATTACTATATAAGCACATTCTCATATGTTTTAATAGTAGTGATATAAAATACAGGACTGTTCTGGTGGACTATTTAAAGTAGCAAAGCACAAAAGACAACCAGTACTGAATTTAAGATACTGTCTGATTCTAAAATGAGTAAAAACTAATTTCTTAGTAGAAATTCCTCAAAAAGTGAAGTGCTTTGTATCTCCATTTAAATAAAAGAGAAGTCATAAAAATAATTTTAAATTTCCATTTACAGTTGGACAGCTGAAGGTCTGAGATAGTATTTGAGGACCTGGGAATTACACTAATGGGTATGATTGTTTATTTTTGGAAATTGAGCAGACTGAGATTATTTAAAACATCCAAAATTTCAAGACCCTTGGAATAGAAATAGTCAAAATATCTTATATTTTCAGTAAATTTGAACAAAAGTTTTTCGGAGATTTTATATTTGTTTCCAAGAGTAGTTCAGGTCATTAGGACTTTACATAATATGAATCTGTTTCAGGTGTCACATATCAAGATTGAGATTGACAGAAGTTACAAACTCGCCTTCATTCTTATTTTCTGAAAACCTGACTGTCTCATAGTTTTCTTCAGAGCTCCAAGTTTGGCTCCCTCATGACCAGGGTTTTCTGATGCACAGTTTCTATCTCAGCTATCAGTTGACTCTCAGATTCCTTAATTGGATCTTGTTCACCTACATAGCTTTTTTCAAGGAACTGGTTAAAGCTTGACTATGACATTTGCCTTAGATTATCTCCCTTATGCCCCTATGTGAGGTGGAGTTTCTTTCTTTATTTGTGGTTCTTTAAAAATCAGACTGAATTCTGCCTCCGATATCTTCCCTCAGATCATCACTGCCTTGTACTTCATCTGAAGAATTCTCTCTATTCTAACCAAGGACACAGTCTTACACAGGGGTTTATGTTTGTTCTAGTTCCCTCCACAATTTTTTGGCATTCACCATCCTATCTGCTCTATTTTAAGTGAAGTTTGATCTTGGACTTTTTGATACTGTTAACAACTTAGTAAATTTCTGACAGGTGATTTAAAAATTATAAATTTTGAAACTTTCCATTTATTTATTTATTTATTTGGTACCGGGGATCGAACTCGGGTCCTTCCACTTCCGAGGCAGGCATAGGACCCACTGAGCTAAATCCCTGGCCCCTCCATTGTCATTTTTAACAGTGACATTACCAGATACATTTTCTGATTTTTTTTTTTGGTGGTGGTTGTGGTACTGGGGATCATATCTAGGGCTTTAAGTATGGTAACTAAGCACTCTACCAATGAGCTACAATCTCAGTCCATCAGACATTTTTTTATACTTTGTAATCACATATTATGGAAAAGTTTGAAGAAAGACAAGGCTGAACTACTAGTTGTTAGGAGACAACCTTTTTCTCCAAAGAAGTTATATTGGTTGACATTATTTGGTGAATTCACTAATATCCTTCATTCTTATCTACAGGCAAATGAGTTGTTAGCAAGTTGGGGTAAATTTAGTTTTCAAAGGCAAATACATATTCACCAAACTCCTGACATTGATGTCAACAAGTGAGAAGGCACATGTATGAACTTGAGAAGTAGAATTATTTTGGTGGATGAGAATTCTCATGTCAGCATCATTCATTTAATTTTTCAATTGACTGGAACCAAATCATGACTAAAAATTGCTTGGTGAGAAGAAGAAAGAGAGGGAATTAATTATATTACTTTTTTTTCTAAGGTAGATGAGGCTGGGACAACGCCCTTTGACTATTCCTGCAGAGATTTCTTGAACTATGTTGGCTGCGATGTTTATGTCAGTCAGTGTTTTGATATAAGCAAGATATTAACTTATTGCAAAGCTGTTGGTTGACTTATGAGATCATGGGAAGTTTGGGGAATCAGAAGAAGAAAATGAGCAGGAATAAAGTAAGTCTGTGTTGAAAGCATGCCAGGGACCCTGGTGAGCTGGACACTGCTACATTAGCTACAGTAGGTATGGCTCACTGGAGTCACTAGCGCCCTGTTCACATTGTAGTACTTTAAAACTCATGTGCAAGAACATCTCTGTAGCTGCTGATTCCTGGTACCCTGAGCTCTAGATTCTAGGCCTGGTGGGTGCATCAGATTGTTTTGTACCAGACACATTCTATGTGGGTATCCCAATCATAGAAACAAAGGTCGATAGAACTCCTGTGTTAACAATAGCTGACATTTGCTTCTGTGATTCTAATAGTACAAGACACTGGAATCAGAAAAGCCTACAGTCAGGTCCCCAAACTGCTACTGTCTCACAGTATTAGAAAAATAATGAGAAATGTTTAGTACACTGCTTGGCATACAGTGAATGGCCAAGAAGTCATTATTATAGTTTCTAGGTCTGCCCAACCCTCATTTCTGATTCACATGTCATGTCTTTCATGAGGTTAAGTTGTCCAGGTTGAGCATATGATTGTGAGTACTTCTGTTGTTGGTCTTTATATGCTGGTTTCATTTTTACTTGTCAAAGGCAATATGGTTTTCCAAGTCCTAGAAAAAGCTCGACTTCATGTTCACTGACAACATTTGTAAGAGTTGTTATATAAAGAATACATAGAGTATGCATGAGAAAATGCTTGGTATTTTATGGAGTATGTATTAGAAATTCAATAGGTAATCACATTTATTTCCTTTTCCCTGGAATGGCTATTTATTGTAAACTAGTATTCTTTATATATGTAATATTACAAGAAACCAGGCTAACTTTGTTTAATGGTCTTTTCTTAATATTCAGAAAACTAAGTGAAGTAGATACTATAACTTTACAGATCTGAAAAAACAGATTCATCCTGAGGGTGGTGTAGCAAATGGAAGCTAAATGTTCATGTCAGCTTAGTGTTCAAGTCAGAGCCTGCATTTCATCTTTATATTTCTTTAACATCTTAAGTAGTATCTTTAGCAAGAAGATGTATAATAAACGCTTCTTAGATTAACAAATACATTCTAAATCTATAAGTTTATTTCTGTTGGAATTTTGGGGAGAATAAGGTGGGAGAGTTATGAATAAACAATGAAAATAACAATATTCATTTTACAGTTCCTAGACTTTCTGATATATGAGTGCATTTAGATGTTTCTCCTAAATGATTATAATAGACAATATATTTTTTCCTGTAGGAGACAGAGACATGTTATATTAGAAATAATGTGTTGTATTAAAGGCAGGTCTATGAAGGCTTAGATCACAAAATCATTACTGACTGCTTTTATAATTTAGGAAAATTATCTATTCATTTTTCTGTCAGTATTGACATCAGTAAAACAAAGAAAATAATATGAAAATATGAGATTAGACTTTGTATAAAATTACATGATACATGTATATGCATACGAACCTGCATTCTTTTCCTAATTTAATACAGAAGATCTTCTAAAAGGAGAAAATTGAAGAGGGGCAAAATCAATAGCATGACTTCCTACTCCATCTTCATTGAGCAATTAGAGAACTAACAGCCTTTGGACAAGGTTAGTCTTCCATACCACTGAGATAACTATGGCAAGGTCAAATAATCTTTTCATATTCAAAATGGACCCAAAATATGTGATGACTTGCCACTGATTGTGAACTTAGAAGTCTCAATACAAATAGTTCTATTGTAATGAAGACAAATGTGAGACAATTCAAACTTAGACAGGCCAATCAAATACTTAAAAGTCAGCAATGAATATTTTTTAGTAGAATGTATAGAAACTGCTATCCTCAGAAACATACTAATGAGCTTTCACACATGGGAGAAATAAAATATGTTGACTTAGCTAAAACTTAATGAGAGAAAGAAATATTAGGATCATTTACAAAAGAGATAATAAAGTAAACAGAAAAGTCAAAAGACTGCAGACCAATAAATTTCTGTGGTAGCTGTAGTAGGTTTTGTTTATTTCTTATTTCTAATCAATATTGCAGAAAGCCATAAAGGTGCAAAATGTAACAAAGAGAGAAATAAATAAAATTAGGAATGTGGGAGGGAAAAGAAAACAAACTGAGGGTAAATATTTATCATGAAATTTAGGACTCTCAAGGAAGATCCAGAGGAAAAGAAGTTTAAATTGTTGAAAGAGAAAAGGAAAAAAAAATTAGTAGAAAGTTCTTAGCAGATATGAGAGATCTGGAAAATAATATTCACAGTATAAAATTTCTATGAGTCAAAATATTTTTCTTCATTCAAGACACCTTATATAAGACTTCTACATTAACACCTTATATAAACATAAACTTTGATCACTAAAGACTATATACAAGAAAAAGAAGGTTTATTTACTTATTTATTTATTTGGTACCAGGGATCGAACTTGGGACCTTCCACTTGCAAGGCAGGCAGTGGAACCACTGAGCTAAATCCCAGGCCCAGAAAAGGAGGTTTAAGCTTTCCTTGGCAGTAACTACACTTGAGTTTCAATTAGCATTCAAAATATTTATTTTAAGATAACTCTGAAAAATAAATATAATTAATTGGTTTTCTAAAGAGAGTATGTAAAAAGGACATCAACTCTTAAACCCTGATAAGTAAATCTTGGGTTTCTTAGGTAAAAATATGTAGTAATCTGTGAAATCCTCTGAAAACCAAAATAATTTATTTGAAGTTATTAATCTTTACTCTTGGGAGAATACCATATTCTTTAAGGGCTGACTTATAAAAAATTAAACTTGTATACACAATGAAGAGTTTTGTGGATAAGTAACCTTATTAAATATAAGGCATAAAGACAGTGAGTAACTCCTTGGATTGATGCTACTACCTGCTATGCAGGTACAGTGAGGCTTGGCAAGATTTCTGACACTGTGTATTCAAAATTTTGAATGTATTTATCATTCGTCCATTATCCACAGAAATGTTTAAAATACAGAGAAGTTACCTTGAATAATAATATTTTATCTTCTAAGCTATTAAAATTTTTTCTTACCATGTTTGAAGGTTTAAGCAATACTACCAGTTCTATAATGACTAGCATGCCTGGTTGTTAAATTTTCAGGGACTATGTCAATTCATTTTAAAAAATTACACATCTAGATGAACCAAATTGACAAAGTATGCTAAATCTTATTGTCACTTTTTCTTATGTTAGCAATATCTAATAGTAAATCTCTATCAGAAAGAATAGAGAAAGAAAGGCTAAAAAAAACAATTGGGATATAATATTAAATGAAATAGGATCACTACATTTTGGGGATATATAGTTTTCATATATATAAATAGCACAATATATTTTAAAATAAAATTACTGTATATTCTTTTTGACATATTTTCCCAACTATAAATTTATGTAATGAAAAATAATGAACTTAGATTACAAATATTGTTATACTTCAATATTAGGACAACAAATAAATTAGTCTAAAAATGTTATGGCTTCAAATTCAAGGTAAAATATTAACAGGAATTTTAGGCAAAATTGAATGAGAAGTTTAGAAAAGACTTTAGCCATTTGAAACAAGCCAGAAATCTGTGAGCCAAACCCCATATACCACCTTGTTTTTGTACGTACAATTTTTTTGGAACTCAGTCACACTCATTTGTTTGTGTACTGTCTGGGGCTGCATTCAGGCTACAGTGGCAGAGTTAAGTAGTTGTGGCAGAGACTGTATGATCTTCAAAGCCTAAGATACTTATTATATATCATTAATATTCACTGATTCTGATCTAAATGATCTTTGAAAACAATCTTTATGTTACAACAATTCTTTTTTGGGGGAGGGTACCAGGGATCGAACTCGGGACCTTGCGCTGTCGAGGCAGGTGGGGGAACCACTGAGCTAAATCCCCAGCCCAGTTACAACAGTTCTTAAGCTATGTAATCTTCAAACTTGAAGATTAGACCCATATTTGTCATATCCATTTATCTGAAATATTATTATTCACTTTCTACATTATATGCAAAATTTAGATTATTTTTCTTCAAGATAGCTCTTGATTAATTTTAAAGTTTTAAATTTGGTGAAAAACTGAAGTTGAGAAAAACCTAGTAGATTTCTTGAGGGCTTTTTATCTGGTTCAGCTTCAAAGAGCCTATATAACTTGTTTAAATATGTAAAAGTTTACCCATTTGTGTGTATAAGCATAACTCATCTTTGAAGATCCACAGTTTTCAGAGAATATAAAAATAGAAGTTCAAGTGATTTTCTTAGAAGTTCATGACTCAAAATATTTGAGAATAATCTAGACAAATCTTAATCTTTAAAGATATGGATTATGAGGCCAAGAAGGTTAAATTATATTTTTCTAAATCTCCATAACCAGAAAAACCAAAAATTTTTGCTCCTAATTGAGAGGAATTTATTCATGTTGCTTACCAATTTAACAAAATAAAATTGTGACATCAAAATTCAGAAAAATTAAATACTCTAGGAAGTTTAACTTTATACACACTCATATATGTGTTACTTTCATGACTTTGAAAGTGGAGAATGGGATGTGAGTCTGAAATACTAGGCCTTGATTCTCCTGTGGTTCTTCATGCTACATGTGTCATTACTGAAGAATGACATGCAGTTTGTTGTGAAGCAAGTGGAGTTTATTGGCCTCAAGCCATTACCAAATAAAAATTTCAAAGGGACAGTCAGAAGACTCAATTGGCCCTGACATTACAGCCATCTGAAAACTAAAGATGTTATGGTCTGAATTTTGCTTTTTTGTCCCTCTCTTAGTCTGTGTTAGCTCCTGTTGTGTTTTTGAATGGGAGAAAATAGCTTCTAATTTAACTGGCTGAAGCAAGCTGAATTTTATTGATTGGTTGTCATTGGTTTGCATACCTTGAACATAGACATCATGCTGAGCATCATCCTAATTAAAGATTCACTTTTGTCCAGCTGCCCTAGGTGTTGGTGTCTTCATACAAGATCTGTTGATCACTTGTATCTGACCTGCTGATGACATCTATTAGCATCCTTCTGCTTAGATTGCCTCTTTTACTCCTGAGATGACTAATTTTATGGCTAGACTGAGATAATAATTGAATATCCAGATATTTGGACAAATATTACAGAGTCCTTCTGCAAGAGTATGTTTGGGTGAGGTTAGCATTTGAATTGGTAGACCCAATAAAGCAAATTGCCAGGCTTCATAGCAATGGGAAAATCGGTTGAAAGCCTGAATAGAACAAAAGGATTACTCTAACAAGAGCAAAACAAAATTCCTCTTGGTTGACTGCCTTTGAACTATAGCTTTTTCTTGTCTTCAGAGTTGAATCTTGAACTATAATATTGACTCTTCCTGGGTCTTAAGCAGGTTGGTCTCCAGGCTGGAACTACATATACCTATCAGCTCCCCTGAGCTGAGAGCTTTCTGACTCACCTTGTGGATCTTGGGACCATAAGCTTCCACAATCAAGTGAGTGAATTCCTTATAAGTCTTTCTCTATCTCATCTTCATGTATGCTATTGATTCTATTTTTTTGGAGAATCCTTATTAATATACTCTCTATCCTATGGAAGTCCTGTCAGAACCATACCTCCCAATCTCATTTACTTCCATGACCACCTCCTTCTATCTGTGCATATGCATCCTTCTCACACACCTCTCAGAAAGTGGGACAAATGATCTATACTTAGTCATCTCATATATGTGCTAGGGATATCCCTAGAATAGGATAGAGGGTGAGACAATCATGGTAAAAGTGGCATTTGGGCACTTTCTGACCCTTCTCCAGAAGCTCAGAAGAAAGATGGTTAGATCCACCTTCTCAGAGTTCTATAAAACCTTGAATATTTAGTATCTTTTGTTATGATCTTTGCCACAACTTTGGAACATACTTGCACATATGAAGCACAATATTAGTGTTCCTATTTTGTTGTTTCACTAGTCATAAAAGGAATGTTGGGCCAATATTTCTCTATTGCAAATAATACTATAATGAGCATAGAGGTCTGTACCTTGTTGAGGACCATAATTATTTTTCCCTATGATGAATAATGAGAAGAAATAAAATTTTAGGATATATTAAAAATTATCTGAAAAATGACTCTTTTATTGTCTCAAATTTCCAAAATACATAATATTCTCAAACACGTTTGACAATAATATATGAAATCAAAGGAACAATGAGGTATCTTTTAATATTTACTATACAGACAAAAATGAACTTTTTAATGCCACCAATGGAAAGGAAAGGAAAAAGGACTTAGGCAATATTCAAATCTGGCATTTTCTTCTAACTATCCACTATAAAAAGAGAAAAATTGAAATATTATTATTGTAACAAATACCTGTATACATGCTCCAAATCTCTCTCTCTCTGTCTGTCTCTCTCTCTCTCTCACACACACACGCCTGAACCTTTGATTCTTTTAAATTCTGAACTACAATGTCAAATACTAGAGCCACTAGTTCACTAACCATGGATATTTTATTTATTTAAAAATACAAAGTAAAAAGGAAAAATACTAACATTTAGGAAGTTCCTTCTGAAATAAAGAAGTGAGGAGCAGAGTGGGTTCTATCCTCACCCAGCAGGTATTTAACTTAAGAAAAGCATAAAATACAATCACTGTATTTTCTGGAAATTATCCCAAGAGCATTTAACAAATGGAGAACAGATTCATGAAGTTCTACTGAATTTCAGTAAATATAGTGAGAGTCTGTGGAGCTAAAATCAGAACTCATTCATTCCTCTGCTCAAGATCTATCTTAAGGAAACTAGTCTAGAACCTCTAAACCAGGTTAGTGTAAAAAAAAAATCAGAGGCTCCTGTTACCCTTAAATCCCTGTCTAGGGCTATAGATTCAGCTGAGTGGTGAAATCTGCTGCTTCCTAATCTTCCTTCCCCCACCACCATTCCCTAGTGCTTCCAAAGTTCTACTTTAGTTAGATGAAGCTGAGACAGTCCATGGTTTTAAAAAGGGAACTGACATTTTTTGGATAGTGCTTGGAGAATTCCATATTTAAGGGAGTTGCTAAAAACAATAGACATTTTGGAGGAGAGCAATCAAAAGAGCAAGTATAGCACCAATACATTCAATAGCTGAAAAGTCAGAAATTTAGGAGAGAGAAACAGGAAAAGATTGTGAAAAGGGCCTATTTGGACCACAATCACTTTTGGGTTAAAGATTATGCATCAATGGTAGGCTGTACCAACTGAGGAGCAATCCACAAGATATAGGATAGATTTGAGAAGAAGACAACAAAGGACTGATGGTCTACTGGCACTAAGGACTTAAGCATGATGTTTGAGCAACCATTGACTGAAATATAAAGTATTCTGGTCCAGGTGAAACTATTAGGAAACTAGATTTAGAAACAAAGTCACGTGCACTCCTGGCACTCTGGAACACTGTGTTCATACCCAATGCTGTAATATCTAAAAATTACTGGAACAGAACAAAACCAAGCTATTGGTCCCTTGTTGGTGAACTTGATAGGATATTCTCACTATGCAGATATTCAGTAGTAAAGGGTAATCAAATAGTTGTCCAGGAAGTTTAGAACAA
Organism: Heterocephalus glaber; assembly: GCF_053883595.1. Taxonomy (NCBI): domain Eukaryota; kingdom Metazoa; phylum Chordata; class Mammalia; order Rodentia; family Bathyergidae; genus Heterocephalus; species Heterocephalus glaber. The sequence goes on along the minus strand of NW_028258308.1, from coordinate 11,141,087 downwards.
TATTTGATAAGTCATTAGTTTATACTGATTGAAAGGTGACTCCTGTAGCCAAGAAAAAATATTACAAATAAGAAACAGTATCTCAGCAGGGCGTCACAAACTGACTATTGTGGAAGAAGTGGAAATAATAACTGATTAGATAAATTCTCAAGCCAACATTAGCAATAATATCTCTTCAGATTGGAAGGATCAATATCCACATGTACTACATTATGTAAAAATGTCCCACTTTTAACAAAACTGTTATCAGATATGCAAAGACATAGAAAGTATAACATCCCATTTCATCTCCCCCAATAGAATTTATTCCAGGCAATAGGAAATACTTTAAAGGTCTCAAGATACTGGACTTAACAGATAAACTCTTCAAAGCAGCAGTCTTAAATATAACTAAAGAATAAAAGATAACTAAAGAATAAAAGGAACGGTGACAATATATCATCAAACAGAATATAGTCAAGTCATAGATCATAAAAAAGAACCAAATACATGTTAGAGTTCAAATGTATAATAACCAAATAGAACTGACAAGAGAAAAAACTGATTGAAAATGAATGGATAGATTTTGCAGTCTTACAATACTGAGAAATAATTTAATAAAAATAAACCGAAATTGTGTATGGTGGCACACACCTAAAGATTACAAATTTAAGGCTAGCCTGAGCAACTTAATGGAAAACAATGTCAAACTAAACTAAACTAATAACTAAAAACAAAACAATAATAAAAAACAAAGCAGAACAAAACAAAAAAGTTGAGCATGAGAAAAACATGGGGCACCATTAAGCGTACCAGTATATTTGTACTGAAAATATAGGAAGCAGAAAGAAAAAAAGGGCAGAGAGGAAAAGATATTTTAAAAAAAGTCATGGAGTCACAAATTTAGCAAGGCATTAATATATAAAAGAAGCTACGTGAACTTGGAATACAAACAAAGAAAGTAACACAAAGACATTCCATAGTTAACATGTTGATGTTAATACAAAGAGAAGCATCTTGAAAGCTACATATAAAAAAAAAAATAAATCACTTCCAGGGTAATCCCAATAAGACTGACAGCTGACTTTTCATCAGAAACAATGGAGGGTACAAGTTAGTTGGATAATGTATTCACAGGGCTTAAAATAAATACCTGCCTGCCAACCAAGGATGAATATATACAGCAATGCTATCTTTAACAAATGAAGATAAAGATATTCTCAGAAAAACAAAAAAAACACAAAGAATTTGTTTTATGGTGTTCCCCCCCTTACAAATATGGTAAAACCTTGGATTGCTAGTAACTTGTCCTGTAAGTGTTTCACAAGATGAGTAAACATTCTAATATTTTTTAACCTGATAAATAAGAGATGTCTTGCAATATAAGTAGTATGTAATGCCAAACATCACACCTGAGCCAGTGGTTTCTCCCTGTTTCTGTCTCTGCCTTTTCTTTCAGTCTTTCTCTCTCTTTACCCCCCTCTTTCTGTCATTGCAATGTTGTGGATGATCATCTCCAAATATCTCCCCAAAGCAAGAGGTTATGGAGGAAATCTTGTCTGTAGAGGAGGAGGAGGAGAAAAAGGCAGAGGAATCCCTCACTTCATATGAGATTAGGGAGACATGTAAAATGTAGGAAACAATGCAAAATTTTGTAGAAAAACACAACCCATATATAGCCATAACAGTGCAAATGATAAATCTATTTAATGACAATACAATGTCACATTTACATGACCTTCTCAAAAGGAGACAAAAACAAGTATCATTGGATAGATTTCTTGTTAAAGTTACATGAGTGGATTTGGGAAGTAGGCTCAACTAAATAGAAGAGTAGGAAAAAAAATTCTTGAACTTTCTAAGAACACAGAGTATTTTGTATTGTTTTTCAAGTACTGGCCACAAGTGGCATGCTCTTTCCTAGTGTTCTTGGGTGGAACTTAGTCCTCCTACAAGAATTAGCCTAGGAAAACTGAACACTAAGCATGGAGTAGGTGCATTCTGAAAAGAATTCTTGCAGCCATACCTGGCATGCAAATAGCAGTAATATTGATTTTGAATTTTGACCTTGTTAGGCTATGTAATTCTTGGTTCAGTTATCATAGGCTGTTCCTGAAATGTTCCAGACTGTGTCAGATTCTAGGGGCTCTCAAGATTTTTGTAGTTGGATATGGCTACTGAAGCTATTCCTTTACTCCCTACCCCATCTATAACCAAGATTAGTTTTTGCTGGTTAGCAGGTAGAGTTAAAATAAATTTAATCTGGTTAATATAAATAAAGAAATGATAAAACCCTGAATGTTAGAGAGGAATGCTCAATTTTTAAATTCAGGTAATCATCTCTTTGATCATCTATCTAATTCCAAAAGTTACTTAAGAGGATATCCAGGGATATTTAAAGTACAAAAACATATAGCTTAAAATAGTAATAGTTGAAAGTAATACAAATCTATCCCACTTACCTTGTAAATGAGGGATGAAATGTTAAAGAAGATATTTCTCTATATGTCCTTCTTTGGTCTTTCAATTTTTACTCATAGGACTTTAAAAGGTATGTACCCAGTTTCACCTAACTTAAAATATTCTGATAAACACATTATTTTTGTTTTATTTTCAAGCAAAAAAAAATCTGTACAAGCATTTACTTTCCTTTCATATTGTGCGCATTTTCAATGTTTCAGATTATGATTCATTATCAATGGAATGGGGCCACAGGAGAGTAGGCTAGAATGACATGATATCTTATAAAGCTAACAAGAGGATGGATTAATTTAATTTTCTGTTTAAGAAGTGATGTATAAATCAGGCAAACTCAAGGGTTAGCATCAGAAGATAAATCTTCCCCATTGGTCTCTGGGTGTGACAAGAACAGAACCAATGATGTTTTGAAGGTTCTCTATTTAATTTATTTTTTATGTATATTCATAGCTTATGAAATCCTTAATTCTAATAACAATTTAATATTATTTTAGTTATTTATTGTCTGCCAAGTATCATCCAATATAGTACCTCCATTTAAATCTTCATAATAATGTAATACAGATATATTATTATGCTAAATTTATAAATAATATGAAACTGAACTTAATAGTTCTTACAGCGAGCCCATAGTGATGATGTACTAGATATCAAGTGTAGTTCTCTCCTTTAAGCTATCAATTTGCAAACTCTCAAGTCACTTAGGGTAAACTGGAATGCTGGAGGGTGATCAGACCCTCATATATCTATGAGGGGAGAGTAATGGGGAATAAAGAGAAACAGGGACAATATTCAAGATGCAAGAGATACTGGGAAGAGCCTGCCTCCAGTAGTCAGATGCAACAGGCTCTGTGGTTGACCCACTTTTATTAGCAAGCAAGAAGCACAGGGGAAGGGAGTCATGGATTACTGTGGAACAATAACAGTTAAAAAGATATTTTGAAAAATAGGGAATAGATTATACTTTAACAAGGGGAGTGTGTGAAAGGGAACAGGTTCTTCCCTATAACCAAATGCCTGTCCAAGTTAATAAGAATCTAGCATTCATTACATTGTCCTCAGCAGATATTGTCTTGCCACAGGAGTACTGTGATTATGAGCATTTTCCACACAGCCAGAAAGCATGCATCCTTCCATATACTTTTCTGTTTCTCAAGGCAGGTCACATCAGCCTTGTGACTGTGAGGGCATAAGTCATACAATCTGGCCCCCAATAGTTCCTCACATAGCCTGGACCCCAGCACTAGAGAGTTTGTTTGAATGCAGATTTTTGGCTGCACTCCAGTTGTTCATAATCAGAATTTTTGTGGGCTTTCCAATGATCTGTGTGTTTCACAAGAATCTCAGGTGGGCATAATACAGATACTTAGAAGACACACACTAACCATAGGAATGAAGGTTGAGTTTTTAACACCAGTATTTAGTTAAGTTGTCATGTAGCTAAATATAATTTTGGGGGAAGAATTATTACTTAAATCCTCAGGTCAGAGTTTTTTTTCTCTCCACTGCTTGACTGATGAATTGCAAACAGTAAACACTTTCTGTATTTTTTTATTACCTTGATCATCAAAATTAAGGGTACATAAAATAACAAGTGAGATTTTGAAAAACTGGGGTAATTCAGGTCCCAGAGAGAAATCAATTATCTTGTTTAGGCTGATAAATTTACATTTTATTACATACTTCCTAAAAATTATGATGGAAAAAGAACTTAGGCAAATGGATCTTCTATATCATGGGAGAAGGAAGAAGCAAAAGGGGTGAAGCTCTGTGAACAGGAGGATATGAGGCAAGGAACCACCTGTTTTAGAATAGTATTATTCATTACATGTGTCAGAGATGAGCTGGAAGCTGTGGCAGCGTAACACTGTGGTCGTTTTCATTGCCATCATGGTGATCCCTTGTTGGCACTAGTCAGTTTATGAATGTCTCATTTTAAACTGATGCTCCTGCATATCCAGCAAGATTTTTACAAAAAGGTCCTTTTCACACATTTCACAGCAAATTACATTTGAAAAAAATACTGGAAATCTCTTTTCTTCTGATGAAAGAGCCTTAGGATGAGGTGGTGGAGTGGAAAGAAAAGGCCCATTCCTGATGGAGGGATGACCATGTGTAAGAAATTTAACATTATCTCTTGACCTGAGTTTCTTAACGTATTCCTCAGTCTCATCTAACCTAAATTTAAATTAGTGCTAACTTCTCTCATCTCATTTTTTACCCCTCTACTAAGTCTACAACCCATGAAATACTTCTCTATAACCCTAAACCTAAACCTAAGGGGGCCTTCCTTCTAACTTTATAAAATTCAGTGTCTTAGTCATGCCACACTCTGGAATGATGCACAAGAGTTTGTGACTCTCATGAATTCACCCCTTAAAAATCCAGATTATTTCATTTTCATCTCCACATATTTATTCAAATCTGCTCTTCCTTTTTTCCATACAAAGTCAATGGACATTTTCTTTAGAAAATTGCCTTAGAGCCGAGTCCTGTGGAAGACACTGAATCACCCTGCTGCAGACAGGCAGGTCTGCCCAAGTCCTACCAAGGTCCCCAGTCCTGAGGAAAATGCCAAATCAGCCCATTGCAGACAGGCAGGTCTGTGCATGCCCTACCGAGGTCCTGAGTTGCCCAGAAGACACTGAATCACCCCGCTGCAGACAGGCAGCCACCTGGTACCACACTACAAAGATGCAGAGGACACCAGACCACCAGACCAAGGTACTGAGTCCCGCTGCTCCCAGCCAAGAGGTAGGGGCTTCTGAGCTGCCAATCCACTGTTCCTGGTCCAGAGGAAGGGGCTTCCTGGTCACCATCCCTCCCGCTCCTCCCAGCCAAGAGGAAAGGGCTTTTGGGCCACCTTCTGTCCCACTGCTCCTGGCCCAGAGGACGGGGCTTCTGGGCCACCATCCCTCCCACCACTCCCGGCCCAGAGGGAGGGGCTTCTGAGCTGCCATCCCACTGCTCCTGGTTCAGAGGAAGGGGCTTCCCAGCCACCATCCATCCCGCTGCTCCCAGCACACAGGAAAGGGCTTTTGGGCCACCATCCCTACCAATGCTCTCGGCCCCTGTCCCAACTCTCCCAGCACAGAGGAGGTAATCTGTGCAGGGGCTAACAGCCTCCCACCCCAGTAGAAATGAGAAAACACGTAAATAAGTCTCAAAACCAGACATCCAGATCACCTACAGCAACCTCAAAGGGAAATGAGATGGAACACTCTGATACTCAAACACCTGGACCTGCTGAACTGGCAACAAAAGGGGATCTGGAAAAAATGAAATGAGAAATAATTTCTCAGATAACAGGAGAAATTGTGCCCCTAGTGCAAGACATGATTAATAAATCTAGAGAGGAGCTCAGGAACATGAAGGAATCCCCACATAGGAAATAAATTGAATCCATAAAACAGATGCAAATAGATTTCCAAGACATGAAAAACTCCACTGAAAGTCTACACAGCAGAATGAGCCAATGTGAGGACAGAATTTCAGATATAGAAGATAGGATTGCAATTAGTGACCAGGAAAAGAAAAATTGTTTCAAAATTATAAGGGAACCTGAGAAATCAATCCAGCAGCTGCTAGATGATGCAAAGAAGAATAACATAAGACTGACTGGAGGCAATGAAGAAACAGGAGAGAGTGGAGATGACATAAAAAATCTCTTCACAGAAATAATGGCAGAAAACTTCCCAAGCAGGGGAAAAGAGCTTGACATACAGACAAGTGAGGCATATAGGTCTCCAAATAGCCTTGATCAAAAAAAAATCTACACATAGGCATATAATTGTTAAGAGTCCAGAAACTCAACAGAGGAACAAAGTTCTACAAGCAGTTAGAGAAAAGAAACAAATCACATACAAAGGAAAGCCCATCAGAATCACAGCAGACTTCGCAACACAAACCATCAAGGGAAGGAGAGCTTGGAATGACATATTCCAAGCCCTAGAAGAAAACAGCCTCCAACCCAGATTGATGTACCCTGCAAAACTATCTTTCAAAATGGATGGAGAAATAAGATGCTTTCATGACAAAGAGCACCTTAGGAACTTCGTGAATACCAAACCAGCACTCCAAAGAATTTTACACAATAGCCTAGGAACGGACATTGAGGATCACAACCCCAGGAAACAAAGCAGAATGAACTCATCTGGCATGACAAGAAATTAAAGTAAAGGGGGAGAACCCAACAAAAAGAAAAAGTCATGGCAATGACAAGTCAATACATTTCAGTTATAACCATCAATGTTAATGGTCTCAATTCACCAATCAAAAGAAATAGACTGGGCCAGGGAATTAGCCAGTGGCTCTGTCACCTGGTTCGCAAGCACAAGGACCTGAGTTCAATACCCAGTACCAAAAAAAATAAAATAAAATAAACTGGCAGAATGGGTCAAGAAGCAAAAACCAACAATATGCTCCATACAAGAAACACACTTAATTCCAAAGGAAACTCATAGACTGAAAGTTAAAGGGTGGAAAACAATACTCCGTGTGACAGGAACCCCCCAAAAAAGCAGGAGTAGCTATTCTCTTGGCAGATCAAGTAGATTTCAAACCAACACTAATTAAGAGAGATGAAGAAGGACACTACATCCTTGTAAAGGAAACAATCTAAGAGGAAGATATGACAACCATGAATATCTATGCATCAAACACTAGTGCACCCTACTATATAAAACAAATACTATCAGACATGAAAAGCCATATATGCACTAATACAATTGTAGCGGGGGACGTCAACACCCGACTGTCACAAATAGATAGATCAACTAGACTAAAAATAAGGAATGAAATACTAGAACTCAATTGAACTCTTGCACAAATGAACTTAACAGATGATTACAGAGTCCTCCACCCCACAAAATCAGAATACACATTCTTCTGAACTGCACATGGGTCATTCTCCAAAATAGACTACATACTCACACATAGAACATGTTTAAGTAAGTGCAAAGGAATTGAAGTTATCCCCTGTATATTATCAGACCATAGTGCAATGAAATTGGAGATCCATAGCAAAAGAAATTCAAAAAATTTCATAAACTAGTGGAAATTGAACAACACATTTCTGAATAACCAATGGGTCACAGAGGAAATTAAAGAAGAAATCAGATAGTTTCTTCAAGTAAATGACAATTACAATACAACATAACGGAATCTATCGGACACAATGAAAGCAGTCTTACGAGCGAAATTCATAGCAGTGAATCCGCGTATTAGGAAAACAGAATGAGCCCAATTAAACAACCTGATGCTGAACCCCAAGCTTCTAGAAAAAGAAAAGCAGGACAACCCCAAAGCTCATACAAGGGAGGAAATTATAAAGATCAGAGGAGAAATCAATGCAATGGAGACTAAGAGAATGATACAAAAAATCAATGAAGCCAAGAGTTGGTTCTTTGAAAGAATTGACAAACCCTTAGCCAACCTTATCAGAAAAAGGAAAGAAAAGGCCCAAATCCATGCAATTAAGAATGAAAAGGGTGAAATTACAACAGACCCAGCAGAAATCCAGAATATCATCAATACCTACTTCCAGAACCTATATGCCAATAAGATGGACAACACAGAAGAAACGGACAGATTCCTAGATACATATGAATTACCAAAGTTGAACGAAGAAGACCTAAAAATTCTGAACAACCCAATATAAACCAATGAAATTGAAAATATAATTAAAAATTTATCAAATAAGAAAAGCCTGGGCCCTGATGACTTCACTGCTGAATTCTACAAGACATTTAGAGAGGAACTGCTGCCACTATTGTTTAATCTCTTCAATGAAATTGAAAGGGAAACAATACTCCCAAATTCATTCCTGGAAGCAAACATCACCTTGATCCCCAAAGCAGAGGAAGACCCAACCGAAAAAGAGAACTATAGGCCAATCTCACTAATGAACATAAATGCAAAAATCCTTAATAAGATACTGGCAAACAGAATGCAAAAGATCATCAAGAAGATCATACACCTTGATCAAGTGGGATTCATCCCAGGGATGCAGGGATAGTTCAATATACCCAAATCAATGAATGTAATACACTATATCAATAGAGCCAAGGACAAAAAACATATGATTATCTCCATAGATGCAGAAAAAGCATTTGACAAAATCCAACATGCATTTATGATAAAGACCCTACAAAAAACTGAAATAGATGGTCTCTACCTCAAACTGATAGACACCATCTATGAAAAACCAACAGCCAATATCATACTAAATGGTCAAAAACTGAAATCCTTCACACTAAAATGAGGAACAAGACAAGGATGTCCACTATCACCACTCTTGTTCAATATAGTTCTGGAAACATTAGCCACGGCAATTAAACAAGAGAAAGAAATAAAAGGAATAAAGATAGGAAATGAAGAAGTCAAATTGTCATTATTTGCAGATGACATGATACTCTATATAGAAGACCCCAAGAACTCCACCAAATGTCTTCTAGACTTAATAACCAAATTCAGTCAAGTAGCTGGTTACAAGGTCAACACACAAAAATCAATAGCTTTCCTCTACACAAACAATGGACTCACTGAGAGAGAAATAGGGCAAATAATTCCTTTCACAATAGCATGCAAAAAACGGAAATACCTAGGAATCATCCTAAGAAGAGAAATCAAAGACCTCTTCTCTGAGAACTATGGCACTCTTAAAAGAGAGATTGAAGATATCAGAAAATGGACAGACATCCCCTGCTCCTGGGTAGGAAGGATTAATATAGTGAAAATGGCCATATTTCCAAAACTGCTATATAGATTTAATGAAATTCCCATTGAAATCCCAGCAGCATACTTCATGGATCTTGAGAAAACAATCTAAAAACTCATTTGGAACAAGAAGAGACCCAGAATAGCAAAAGCAGTTCTAGGTAACAGAGACATGGCAGTGGATATCACAATCCCCAACCTGCAACTCTACTACAAAGCTACTGTGATAAAAACAGCATGGTACTAGCAAAGAAACAGACCTGAAGACCAGTGGAACAGATTCGAAGATGCAGAAACAACGCCAGACACACTCAGCCATCTCATCTTCAATAAAGGAGCCAAACACCCTCCCTGGAGGAAAGATAGCCCCTTTATTAGATGGTGCTGGAAAAATTGGGCTTCAACTTGCCAAAGATTAAAACTAGACCTGTATCTCTTGCCATGCACTAAACTAAAATCAAAATGGATTAAAGATCTAAATATTAAAATAGAAACTCTGAACCAGTTGGAACAGAGGTTAGGTAGAACTCTTGAAGACATCGGTGTAGGAAAAGATTTTATGAACCAAACCTCAGTTGCCCATGAACTAGCACAAACAATCAACAAGTGGGATCTCTTCTTATTAAAAGGCTTCTGCACAGCAAGGGGAACCACCAGCATTGTGAAGAGACAACCCACAATGTGGGAAAAAAATCTTCACCTGCTCTTCCTCAGACAAAGGTCTACTATCTCAAATCTATAAAAATCTTAAAAAGATCAGACGTCCCAAATTTAAAGACCCAATCCAAAAATGGGCATCTGAAATGAACAGACATTTCTCACACAAAGAAGTAGAAATAGCAAATAAATACATGAAAAAATGTTCAACATCACTGGTCATTCGAGAGATGCAAATGGAAACAACACTGAGATTCCACCTCACTCCAGAAAGAATGGCTGCTGTCATGAAATCCACCAATAACAAATGCTGGCGGGGCTGTGAGGAAAGAGGAACCCTGCTCCACTGCTGGTGGGAGTGTAGACTGGTGCAAGCACTGTGGAAATCAGTATGAAAATACCTCAAAGAACTAGGACTGGAAGTCCCATTTGACCCTGCTGTTCCACTGCTGGGGATCTTCCCCAAAGAATTAAAAGAATCATACCACAGTGATATATGTGCGCCCATGTTCATAGCAGCAGTTTGTAATAGCTAAAACTTGGAAATTGCCAAAAAGCCCATCAACTGGAGACTGGATAAAGAAAATGTGGTTTCTTTTTTTTTATAAAATAGAGTACTACTCAGCCTTAAAAAATGAGAAATTAGAGACATTTATAGCTAAGTGGATGCACTTTGAGGTGATACTCTTAAGTGAAATAAATAGGACACAAATGAATAAATACCAAATAGTTTCTCTGGTGTGAGAAACTGAAAGTGTAAATAAGGACTAAATGTATAATAAGTAATGTGAAATAGGAAGAAAAGGGGCAAAGGGGAAGGAAGTGGGAGGGCTAGGGGAAAGGATAGAAGGGGATGGGATTAATATGAGAAAATGGAAAAGTAGGAAGAAAATCTTTGTAAATAGGGAGGAATGGAGGGGTTGAAGGGAGGGCTCGGCAACGGTGAAAAATAAGAACCAAGAGAGACTATGTAAAGGTGCTAATTTCCAATGATGAATGTCATTATATTGTATACCTACAATGTACCAATGATTAGAATGAATAATCGATAATGTAAAATAGGAAGAAAAGGTGCAAAGGAGTAGGGGTAGTGGGAGGGGCAGGGGAAAGGAAAGAAGGGAAAGGAAAAATGCTGAGAAATGGAAAAAATGGAAATAAAGTCTTTGTAAATAGGGAAGGGTGTAGGGGGTGAGGGGAGGGCTTGGAATGGGGAAAAAATAAGAACCAAGATGTATCATGCAAAGTTACAAGTTCCCAATGAGAAAAGTAATTGCGTTGTATACCTACAATGTACCAGCAAAATAATTTAATAAAAAAGAAAAAAGGAAAAAAAAGAAAATTGCCTTAGAATGTTCCTTGTTGCCAGAACAATATACCTGACCCTCACAACTTAAACGAGGAGATATTTATTTTGGCTCACAGTTTGTATAGGTTTCAGTCCATAGTCAGGTACAGGGAGCTCCAATGCAGGATGGCAAGGCAGAAGAGAACAGCTCATAGCATGGTGGCAGGAGGTGTGTGTGGGGGAGACAGACAGAGACAGTGAGAGAGACAGACAGAGACACAAAGAGAGAGAGAGAGACAGAGAGACAAAGAAATACAGAGAGAGAGAGAGAGAGAGAGAGAGAGAGAGAGAGACCCTTCTAGGCTAAGTTCCCAGGGACTCACCTCCCAGGCTTCACCTCTCAATATCACATTTAGCTGTAAACTCAGCAGTGGACTAATTCACAGATGATTATGAAGCCTCCATAAGTCAATCACCACAAAGCCCCATTTATTACTTCATGAGGCTTTAGGAGGCATCTAGATTAAAAAAAATAACAAAATTCAAGTTCCCTCCATAAACAACAGTATTAGTTTAATAGGATATGGATTCATTATTAACTTTGGCATCTCTACTTTGTGACTTAGAAATTAAAAATATGAAATCATAAATAAAATTAGATAAAGAAGATAACTGAAGACATGTATATTTTGTTGTAAATTATAGTGCAATTACATTTACCATGATAACAATTCAACCTATCTATCTCTAGATATTTAAACATAGAAAGCAATAATTCTACAATGTCATAACTTAAGTAAAATATTACCTCAATCTAAATAAAAATTTAAGATCCTAATGAATTAAAATATTCTATGCAATATACTCCCATAGAAGCAATATAGATTCATTTTTAAATGTAATTTTACTTTTTAAGAAATATTGTACATCTTAAAACCTGGAAGAAATAAAATACAATTGGTGAAATTTACTTCTTCTCATTATGATAAAATAATTTCTCCAGAAATCAACTTTAATGCACTTTGTGTATTCTGAAGGCAGAAAAAGAAAAGCCTTATGTAGAGTATGTGCTCAATAAATACTAGTTCATTTCAGTTGATTGGAGATGTGAATTTTTAAAATGAATTATTTGTCAGGAAGATAAAGTCTGCAGCTAAGTTATAACCAATGGGCCCTTTCAAAGCAATTATTATAATTCATCAGATGAGTTTGTCTAGAAAATGTTTTCATTATAAATCTTTAATTACAAACAAGATATCCTTATTTTTAATTAAATCTTTTAGTTCTAATGCATATTCTTAAATCCAAGTTGAGTCCAGGTAACCTATTTGAAAAAGTTCCTAAGAATCATGTTCTTGCTAGAAATTGCAATATGCCCAGTGTTGGTTACAATAATATTTGATTAATTAACTTATTTTTAATGATTCATATATCATAGAATACAAGTCAATCAGAAAATTACTTTTTGTAAAATGTTGCTACTAGATAATAAAATGAAGTCATTAGGAATCAACATGACTGATACTGAAGAACAGTTAAGAACCCAATTTTCTTTGCTGAGTTAGAGTTGAATAAAATCTTCACTTAATTTTTGGAAAAGTACCACTTTGCCATTAATTAAATCCAGAATTTTTGTTGTTTAAATAACTACACTAGTATAGGTTTTATTTTTGCAAGGCTATGAGAAATGTTATTGCTGCTTCAACACATATAGTACATAGCACATAAAAATGTATCTCATGCTTTGTGAACAGAAACAAAAATTCTCCAACATTAACAATTATATCAGTGGGAGCTTTGCATTACATTAATCTTGGGAGAAGGAAGAAATGTAGGCTGTAAACAAGAAAAATATTTCTCTTAAGACAGTTAAATGTTAAAGAGGTGCATTAATCAAATTGTGATGTAATGCTCTGCAAAGTCAGGCATAAAAATTGTTTTCCAGTACTTTTCTTTCACATTATTTTTTTGCAGTAAAAACTAACTGCCATATATAGCAAAAGGAAAGCATTTAACTTGACGTGTAATTTCCTTTTGAACCAAAGAACCTATAAAATTTGTGTGGGAAGGAAATTAATTGCAACTTTTACCTTTTATGGAAGAAAACCTTGGCATTTGGATATATGCCTGCTCTTTTTGAGAGCAAAAATGTTTCTTATTTCCTTTTGATTAATTTTTAGTGACAAGTGCAGTGCCTGGAATATTTTCAAAGCTCATTTGTAGAGGAAGAATGGAGAGAAGGTAGGAGGGAAGAAAAGTGGAGGGAAAAAGGACAGAGAGGGAAGAGGAAGAAGGAATGAATATGTCAACTGAATTCTAGGAAAGACTGCTTTCAAGGCAAGGTGTTTTAAAATTTATAATATTTACAAATCAGGAAAAGCGCACTGTCTGATGAATATCACCTTACCTTTTTATAAATTTAGCAAAAGTATTTCAATTCATAGATTTCATTTCCAGTTTTTACCTTGAGCAAATTGCAACCTTTGCTAATGTTGTAGTCACTTTCTCCTTGCTGAGATACAATACCCAACATCCCCAACTTAAAAGACTGGAGGTTTATTTTGGTTCACAGTTACAGACCCTGGTCAATTGGCTCCAAGGAAGAAATGGGAGGGTGGAAAGGCCTAGGTGGAAGAAAATGGCTCCTGTCATGGTGTCCAGGATGCAGAGAGATGAGCTGGTGGGGCATATTATACCCTTCCAGGTCATACCCCACACACCCCACACACAGGATCCACCTTTCTAGACCAGGCCCCGGCACCTAAGGGCAAGTCAGCAGCAGCACCCCATGATACAGTTATCTTCCAAAAGCCCTGTTTCTCAGCACATGGGAGTTTGAGGGATCAGTCTTGTGCTAAACAATAACAAGTAGTTAAAGTGTTTGAGTTTGAAAGATGAAGTAAATCTTGAAATTTTAATCCCCTTCAAATACTTTAATATACCGTAGGAAGGAAGAGCATGTTTAAGAGTTAAATGCAAATTACTTTCTGGATCATTTTATTTTTCATTTTTTCATGTTTCATTGAGGTGTGCACATAAATGCACTTCTGGGAACTTTCAGCAACAAAGAGTCGAATGTTATCATCCTCTTGATTTCTCCCCAGCCAGTGATAATGATAGTGACAACAGGAAGAAAAGCATTTCAGCCACAGACAGATTGAATTTGCCACATCTAGAGAAGGCTCTTTAGGGGAGCTTCCTCTTGTAGAAGGCTATATTGTTGCTTTTTGTAGAGCTTTGTGAACATTTTATTCCTTGGTTCATGTAATTTTTTAAAAAAGTATTTTTTTTAAAAAAATTTTATTTTATTGGTACAATTTAGGTATACAATATAATGACATTCATCATTGGAAATTTGCACGTTTACATAATCTCTCTTGATTCTTATTTTTCTCCTTCCCCTGCCCTCCCTTCAACCCCTCCATCCCTCCCTATTTACAAAGACTTTGTTTCCATTTTTTCATTTTCTCATACTAATTCTTTTCCCTTCTTTCCTTTCTCCTACCCCTCCCACTTCCCCTTCCCTTTTACCCCTTTTCTTCCCATTTCACATTATCTATTATACCTTTTAGTCCTTATTTACACTTTCAGCTTCTTACACTAGAGAAACTATTCGGTATTTACACGTGTGTGCCCTGTTTATTTCACTTAAGAGTATCACCCAATGGACCTAGCAGTTTGGGAAATTATGTATAAACATATTGATACTCATTTGTTTTCCTTGGTTAGAATATATTTCCAGGCAGGAGACAGTAAAATTCATTTTCAAAGCAGATTAGTTTTAGATTGCAATATATAACAATTTAAATCATAAAGAAAAAAATATTTCAGGATTTCATGAAGACTTTGACTTGGGAATAATTTTGCCTTCTTTTTCTCCTTCTCCTCCTGCTCCTTCTCCTCCTTTTCCTCCTCCACTTTTTCTTTTTTATTTCTTTACTGCAGATTGAACCCAGAAGCTCACTCATGTTAAACATGTTCTACCATTGAGTTATATACTTAGCCCACTTGAGAGGGACTTAGAAAATTAAAACTAGCCTGCAGAAAATCATAAAATAATCATATTCAATTTCATAATTGTTATAACAAAATATATAGTTTGGGGTTGCAGTTGAATTGGCTAGGAAAAAAATTCCTAAAGTAATTGTATGGAGAAACTTATTTGGTTAATTTGAAACATAGGATTAATTTGCTGACCAGCTGTCCCCTCATTTTAGAATGTTGTCTACAATCAAGTGAACATTTTTCTCACCAAAATGATTATAGGGGGCAGATATGGAAGGGTACAGGAGTAAGATTTTGGAGTACAGTTTCTTGAAGATAGGTCATATATATATATATATATATATATATATATATATATATATATATATATATTTGAACTTCCCATATACTCAGTAGCTCAGGTTGACCTCTGAAATGGTAAGAACTTTTTTGTTTTGTTTTTATTTTTTAGGAGTTTTGACCTATTTTATGAAGTTGCTGTTGTTGATGCAAAATGTCCTAAATGTTTTTCAAGCCAAAATTAATTCTTCAACTGGCCTTTATCAGTGCTTGAATATCTTAAAAGTATCTTTTTACAGAAAATATTTTAAATTATTTTGAGACAGCCTGTGGACAAACTCATATGGAAGTGAGATAGCTCCTGAGACCAATAATTTGTCAAATGCCAAAACCTCCACAATGAATCTAATTCTTTCTTCTGACAGCTTGATATTTAAAGCATATGGGCTTCATGTCAGAATATTGAAACAAGTTGAATATGAACTGAAACTTCCTGAAATTCTATCTGAGACACATGATATTGGAAGGAAAACAACTAAAATTGTCAACTATTTATTTTCCTAAGTTTTGTGATCTTTATCATCAGAAAGCAATGTACCTGGAAGATTTTCCATAATTTTCCAGATGCATATAAACTATCTTAAGGCATCCATACTGCAAATGTCACTTAAGGATATTATAAACATTTATCTTAAGGATTATCCATAATTTCCCAAGTCCTCTGTTTTACTTTTTGTAGACCTAAGTAAAAGAAGTAAGTGTGCTATGCACTGTCCTTTAGAATCATTCACATAATTATAACAAGCTGGCTTATTAACTTGGAAGACTAGTAAATTCCAGACCATGCACAGTTTTGGACACACAGACAATACAGCTGAAAACCAAGGAGGTGATGGGAACCCTTGAGCTCTTTCCTTATCACTATTCATTTGTTGGAGCAAGGATGGTCACAGTTTTGAGAAATATTGGCAAAGGAAGATGCAGACAGTGCAGAAGATATTCAAGAAAACTACACATACAAGTAAACTTTTTAAGTGGCTGTACCATTTGTAAATAATGTATAACAAGAGCACAGGAAGTTAGTGTCTCTGTTTTTAGTTTTTGGCAAAAGTCAGATTCATCTTGATCATTTTTCTATTTGCTCCTATTTTTATATTTCCTTCCTTTGTATATTTATATATGTATACTTTTCATCAGAAACTTAATGACAGTATCAGTAGAGCACTAATTTTTCCTCTTGTTTGATAGGATGATGTAGAAACTTTAATAACCTAGAATGAAATTACATTTTCTAGGCAAATTTCTCTCTCTAGTGGCAATAAGATTAGTGTTATCCAGCAATCTTGGCCTTAAATAAGTATCAATATTTTACTAATTCTATTATGCCTCAAGTGCAAAGACATCTTTAATTTATCTACAGGCAACACATAGTCAATTTAAATAACTTCAGAATTTTTTCAAATCCCTATTGTGTGTAATTAGCTTCTTTTGTGAAACTTCCTTTCACATTTTAAGTTTAACTGAAAATGATTTCAAGTGTTTTTGGCTTTTTCTCAAGCCACTAAGACTGACAAATGTTGGAATGGTCAGTATTTTTTGTCTTATAATAATAACTCATAAACACTTGAAAAAATAGATAAGATTTCCAGGAAAAGTCACTTTGAGGTTAAACGCAAACATGGACTGCAAATTTTGATAAACTTTTAGTGAAAAAGTATTCAAGTTAATTTTGTTGATAAATCACTGTAATTCATAATGTTATCAATATAAGTTGGGATTTTTCAGTGGACAAAGCCTTATTTCTAAAAGGAATTAAGCCTTGTACCTTGAACTGAACTTCTTTGAGTTGTGTAATTATTACTCTTATCTACATAATATACATCAATTATTGTCATCTGTAAATTGTTATTTGCTATTATCTTTTATGATTATCCTCTTAAATAACTTTAGAAAGATAGTCTCAGGGAACTTAATTTCACTCCATTTACCCTTAATTGAATACTATAGATGAGACATTTAAATCAAAGTGGCTTTATATAAAGATGTTTCTCAATGAGTCAATCTAGACTCATGGATATTATTCAGAATGGATGAATATCAGAACCAAATATTCTATAATTAATGGGTATATATTAAAGATTATATTCTAGATTCTAAGTTAGTCAATACTTATTAAAATTTTAGTAACCTTATAATAGTTCCAAAGGATTGTCTGAAATATATGTATCAAACTGGATTCCCACTGAAACTGCACTAAAACATGTATTATTCTTTGCTATTGGAAGAGTTTTTAAAAATTCACTTCTTGTATTTGTATCCATCCATCCTCCATTCAATCTTCATCCAGTCATTCATTCAGGTTTTTATTAATCCAGAAATATGCTTGTCAATAGCAAAAACACCAAAAACAAAACAACCTCACAAACAACACACTCAAGCAACCAAATGTCTTGGAGCTAACAGTGGAGAGACAAACATTAATCAAGTTAACACGCCAATGAGTATAGAGTTATGAGCTGAATTAACTGACTTGAAAAAAAGCACCTGATTCTCTGAGTACTTACATAAAAGAAATATGATTTCGATTAAAGTGTCAATTCAGATGCACCTTGGAGAAGCATTCAGGGCCAGAACACATAAGGCCTCTTATGTAATCTTAAGGATTTCGATCTTTATTCTAAAGCAATGGAAAAATCATATAAGAGATTTAATAACCAGGCAACATAATCAGATTTTAGTTTCAGAAAGATGGTATTGCTTACAGAATGGAGAAGAGATTAGAATGGGCCCAGGTGGAGAGAAACCAGTGATTAGGAATGTGAATGTGATCCCTGTGGGCATATTGTTAAGAAAATTGTTCGCTATATTATGCAGTACCTTGTTTTTGAGGATTGAAGGGCAAATTGTCCCTCTGACTTAGTATTGGGAAGATGTAGCCTCACACAAGCTGCTATTTATTTTTATTTTGTAAACACTAGATATAGTGAAATGGATTATATTCCCATATTCTCACTGGAGCCAAAAAAAGCTAAAGCCAAGTTTGTGGCTTTCCTCATACCTTTAAAGAATTGGGTTCTAGGGTATCGAATTTTGTGCTTCCCTCATTTCTAGTTTTATTTTAATGTTCTACTCATTTGCTTTGTTTTAATTGCTCAATCTTATTGTTATTCTATACCTTTGGAATAAAATATATATAAGACCGTATTTATTAAGACCATAAATACAATTACATTAAAATATCAATACAATAATATTACTATATAATAAAATACATTTGCACTTAGGACAAATGTTGGAGAGAGGGAAGTATGAGTGATATGTATGGGCTAGACACTAAGAATTGAATGAGGGGATGTGTGAAAACAATGTTCCTTCGTGCATTACATCGCCACTTGAGTGTAACAGCCAATTTCTCTTCTCTTTTTTTTTTTTTGGTACTGGGGATCGAACTCAGGACCTTGCACTTTCGAAGCAGGCAGTGGAACCACTGAGCTAAATCCCCGGCCCAACAGCTAATTTCTATGTTCTTAAGAATCACATTGGTTCAAGATGTGTAAAACTGGCGGGGCCCTAAATTCCAGACATCATTACCACTTGGCTTTGGAACATATTCACGATTATCTGGCATTGTGCTACATTCTTTGGAATCCATGGATGAATGTGACTACTTTTAACTTGAGATATATTAAAAGAAAGAGCTTATTTTATTTAGCACAGTGATAATGCAATATTTTAATATGTCCCAGAATATTTGAGACCTAATATTTTTTCACTTGTACTATCATTTCTTAGATACTGTGTTTTGAGAGCATGCACAATTGACAAGTAAGGAATATTTAGAGTCTGAATTAGAAACTTACAGTTTTGGCTTTCTTAATAGGAGAGTATCAGTTTCTAACTAATGACTTTTAAGGTTTAGAATACAGTAATCACTATTTTTGATAATTTTTATGGTTAAATGTAAGAAAGGAGAAAATTAATTATTACCAATTCAAATGGTAGTGTCTTAGAACTGCCAGCCTAATCTCTCCAGTGTGTTCTCAAGCTTAATAATAGGACATAGGCAGCAGATACAAGTGAAGAGTCATCCAAAGAATAATTCTCTGCTACAACCAACAGCCCCTGTATTTCACTGCCTCTGAGCTTTGTTGGTTTCATCTGGTCCACATTTATCAATTCTCAGTCAGTTACCCAGGAAGGAAGGAAGTTATCTAAACTCCACAGACCTCTTTGGAATGCTAGTGCTTTAAGCTGTATGCACCTCGCAATCTGTTTTTCCAAAACTGGTGTAAACTCAGAGGAAGAAGCCTTAAAATTATATATCTGAAATTGTGAACATCACTTCTACCTATAGCTTTTCTCTTGTGTACATGTGTACCTTCTGTAGCTGTATATCTTCATTGTGTTTCTAATTGGGTCCACTGCCTAATTTGGACATCTTAGAATAGTCTTGTACATACCTGGGCTTGACATAGTAATAATTCATTTACTATACACTTATTTCTCTTTGTTTTGCTCTCTCAGGACTCAGGATATCTGCATTTCCTCCCAAGCTTTTCTCAAGGCCAAATCCTGGTTCCTCTCCTACTCCCAGCTGGTCTGGCAAGGAAAGTCACTATTTACTGTTAATATAAAGAGGAGAGAAGTAGCTTGAGAGTTTTCCAAATGTGACCCTAAATGTGAGAATTGATGAAGACTGATTGTAACATATCCACTGGACTAAGAACAAAAAATGAAGAAGTTACTATTATCCATTTGATAGATTTTCTATATCCAGCCTATAGTTCTTTATGTGCAAAATTGTGAGACTCAGAATTCTTGCAGAACCATCTTTGCCAATTTGGAACAAAAATCTGTAAAATATAAGATGATCACAAAAGTGAACTTGTATTTCAACAATGGTCCCATCCCCTCATCATTTTCTTACTAATCCAATTCCTCATAGAAGGCAGTAAGTGATTTTTTTTATTAATATATATTTCTTATACTAATATTTGCATTAATCTTTGTCATTCATTAGCTTATGATAGAAACAGGAAAGTCATATCTGTTTCTACATTCAATTCATCAGCAGTTTGACCCATCTAATTTTTTTTTTTTTTGATACCGGTTACCAAATTTGGGTCCTTGCGCTTGTGCAGCAGGCGGAGAAACCACTGAGCTAAATCCCTGGCTCTTGACCCATCTAATTTTAAAAATACTTTGTATCTATTTCCTTCTCTACAATCACGACCCAGATCACACTTGTATGTTATACTTCCTGGCACTAATGTCGTTGGATTCTGACCGGCTTTCCTGCTTCCACTTTTGTTTTCTTCTAAATTAATCCAGGTACAATAGGCAGAATGACTTTGCAAATCACAAAATTCCATCAGACTGTATTGTTACTATTTTCTCATCTTCAGAGTCTTCTCTTTCTACCCAGGATAAACACAAAATCCTCTCATAGCCAAAAAAGCCTGGTATGATCTTTTGCCATACCTAGTGATATTCTTCTTTCCATTATTTATGTACCAACAAATCTATCTTTGAATCTTTTTCCATTTAGGAAATATGAATATGCATTTATTATATGCTTAATCTTTCAATTCTGTTTGACTTTCAATTTTCATCTGATCTACTAACTCTTTGATGTGATATTTCCTGAACTTCCAGTTTGTTAGTTTTCTTAACATATTCTTTGATAACATGCCATGATTTTCCCTCACAGCACTTTTCTTCACTTTCATTTTGACATTTGTCTATATGAATATTTCTGTAATGCCTTTCTTCCCAATATACTGTGAGTGGCATAATTATGTATCTTTTGCTTTCTACTGTATGGCTTGTATAGGTACTTGAGCGGAGTAGGAATCCAATATATTTATTTAATGAATAAGTAAAAATTCCTTATGCCACACTTACGTGCTCAATTTTTTTCAAGAAGATATGTCTTGCTCATTGGATATACCAGAGAAAAAGCGAAACAAAAATTACTCTAGTTTTGGAAGAATAATACAAAAAAATGTAATTAATTAGTAACTTACATAGTTTCTTAGAAGATGTACAGTAAATCAAAAGTGGAGCAGAATAAAGGAAGTGAAGTGTGCCAGAGGAATGTGTTTGGAGTTTTAATAAATTACCATTTTAGGCTTCATCGAATGTGTTGCATTTGGGAAGAGATTGAAACAAGTGATACCCCATTAGTTATTTGGATATCTAGAGAAATAATTATGCAGGCAAAACATACAACTAGTGCAAAAGTTGAAAGTAGGAACTTATCTTGAGTGTCTGAAAAACAGGAAAGGATGAAGCTGTTCCATCAAGAGGAATGAGAGAAGTTATGGTCAGAGAGATAAAGAAGAACAAGCAGATAATGGAAGCTTTAAAGATCACTTTTCTTACTTTGGCTTTTAAGTGATTGACCTGAGGGAGCCATTGAGTGCTTTCAGAAAATAATTGCAAAATAAGATAATTATGCTGCTTTAAGCAGATCAAGATGGCTACTCTGAATAGATTGTTGTAGTAGGACAGGGGCAGAAACAGGAAGACCAGAGAGAAGGCTACTAAAGTTTTCAAGCAGTAGAAAATGGTGCCTTGAATCAGAATACAGTAGTGGATATAGTAAAAAGCATTTAAGTTCTGGGTATATTTTGAAGGTTGAGCCAAAGCTTATGTTGATACATTGGATGGGGCTTGCCAAAAATTAGCAGAGTTAAAGTTGACTCAAATTAACTGAAGATTAGATTTGGAATGAGACATAAAAGGAAGCGTTCAGATGAATATGTTGGGTGGAGTTGATGATTTAGTGTTTAGTTGGGGATTCTAGTGGAGAAGTCAAATGAACAGTTGGATATGGAGGGCTGCAAAAAGAGAATGACAACTGTGGGAATTGTCACTCCTTGGCTCATACTTAAAACCATGAGAATAGGTGAGTGAGTATAGACAGACAAGAGTGAAAGGTGAAAGCCTAACCCATTGAGCACTTCTGGATGCAAATATACTGAATCTGTTGTAAAAAGTGGTAGATTTTCACTCGGATCATAGCTAAAAATATTCTGAAGGGACAATCAAGATCCCCTTAGAAATCCTCATAGAAATCTAACATGTCTGAACAATCCTCATGTTTTACTATGTTTATAAATGAGCATTTGTCTGATAACAGAAGCCTATATTCCTTTCCTCCAAAATTAATACTTAGATTTATGACAGACAATAGATGTTCTGCAGAGACTATGACTTTATTCTTAAATAGGCACTAAAATTATTTCCTCAGTTCATAATCAATCTTAGAAAATTATGGTATTTTTCTGTTTAGAATAAGGCAATGGAATTGGAAGAAGAAAATTTATGTATTTCTTAGGCTTCTGTATGGGTAACATACTCTTCTAGAAGTTAGAAAACAAAATAGAAAGATGGTATTAAATTTTATATTCAGGTTTATTCCAAACAATTTTGAAGATCAAAATTTGTTCTAGATAATTTACTGATCTGAAAGAATTTAAGGAAGTTAGGTTGATTTCAGGATTAAGAAAGGAATTTAGTTCTTTGGGTTTAGTTCAGTTCATGACCCCATAGAGTCACCACTGAACAACTGGAATGCCTTAGAATTGAGCTACTGAGGCAGTCCGATTTTCACTTCACTTTCATTGTAATTCAGATCAATCCCTTGAAACCAAATAAACTGTCTCATGGAAACCATTCATGTACATTTATTTTGCTCCTCTGCAGGCAACACTGATGGGCTATTTGATAAATCACTTTCCTTTGGAAATCTTGGGTCTGGAGTTTGTACTACAACACTTCTCTGTGTTGTGTATTTCTCATCTGTTTGTGTCAGCTGAGACACAGAGCAAATGTTTAGCAAAGGATTCCAAACTCTTAGCAATACTTAAGCAATACTAAAAGAATGTGGAATGTAATCTTAGTTTCTCAATTGCACACTGTTATTTCTAAATATAAAATCCTTCTAAGATTTTATTCTGGATGATTCTATTCTTGTTTCTTAAGAAATGTAATGAAGATTGTTGTGCAATATATAGAGTAGTTTAGAGTGACACATAATTGAAAACAAGGGGTGGCTTTGTCACTTAGCTAAGTGCAATAAAATGCATGTTATCTGGGAACTTAAAATGTCTAGATATTATTTTCTGCACTTATAATATGGAATTAAAAATAATGCCATTTGGGTCAATTTCAAAACATAAGTAATACCTTCAAGTTAGCAGAGCACCATAAGTTTGATAAATAATGAGTACATTGAGGTCATTTTTGTTTATTATGTCAATCATTTCTAGTTTCCAGGCCTTGTCTTCACCGAGAAATGTTTAATAATTTATTAGTTTTAAATTCTGACATTATTATAAATCTTATGTTTTAAAATCAAATTTATTGAGACATAGTTTACATACCATAAAATGCAATTATTTTAAGTGTAAATTTTGGCAAGTGTCTTAGTTCAGGTTGCTACAACAAAATATCATAGACTGGATGACTTTAAACAACAGAAATTTATTTCTCACAGTTCCAGAGGCTGAACATCTGAGATCTGCTGAATGTTGACTTTTTGCTGCAGGCCATGGAGTTCATGTAACTTCACATGTTGGTAAAAGCATGAAGAACTCTTTCAGCTCTCTCTTAGGAATTAATTTCACCTTGTTGACTTTCTTCCTAAATACCCCATCATCTAATACTTATACTCTGAGGGCTAGGATTTCAGCAGATCAATTTGGTAGTAAGTACACAAACATTCAGCCCCTAACAGTGAATTTCAACTAACTTCTACACCTGGATAGCAACCACCTTAATCAAGATGTAAAGTTTTACCCGCACTCAAATGACATTCTCTGAGACTTTTTCAAATAATTTTCTCATTTTAGTCCTTCTCACTTTCATTTTGATAGGTATGTGTTTTAACTTTTCAGATTACTTGCTTAGTGACTTAATATGCCTTCCAGTTATGGTTTATGTGTAGATGTTCCTCAAGAATCTCAAGCACTGATAGGTGGGGCTTTTGGATGGTGATTGGATTTTGCAACTTGTAGCTGCTTGGAGGCCAGGTCTGGTCAGAAGAGGCAGGTCAATGGGGATGTGGCCTGGATGGGTTATCTCCCTCCCTAGCTCCTCCCCTTACACTTTCTGCTTCTGTCTGCCATGTCATGAATAGCTCTCCTCTGCCATGCTATCCAGCCTGAGAGCCAACAGGCTATAGACTGAAACCTCTACAAACTTTGAGCCAAAATAAAACTCTCCTTCAAGCTGTGGATGTTGGGTATTGTGTCCCCTCAATGACAGAAGCGAGCAGGACATTTCCCTTTTTGTTTCGAATTTTCCAGGCTCCCCATTTGTTCAAGGTCCAATTTTATAATTGATCTTTCTTCTTTTCTCATGGAAGTTTTGTTTCAGTAGTTGAACTCTAATGGCTACTAAGTTTTAAAAATCTAATATTTTATATAGAAATATACCATGTATTTAAACAAACTTATTTGTTTGATTCTTGATGGAAAAAGTCAAGAATTCTATAAAATATACAATGCACAAATTTTGGTATGCCTGTCATTATGTACCTTCCCCACTATATTTTTTCCCACTATATTTTGAATCCAAATTCTTTGCTTATATATTGATGGAAAGAGTAATTATCATAAACATCTTTTAAAAACTTAACAATTGATCAAAATGAATTTTTTGCACATTTCTCATATGAGTGGCATAGATATTTATGAATGATGCAATCTTATCTATGAAATAAACACTTTCAAAGCAATGCAAACATTCTCTTTTTCTAGAGATGCTTAATTTTAGTAACTCATGTAATTCCTAATATTGACCTTTTCAAAGGGGAAATACTACACAGATTTTACAAAATCATTTCTTCAGGGAGTTTTGTGCATCAACTTGCTTCTATTTGTTAATGTTGACAAATTTGGAAAATCAAGCGATAAAATATTCACTTTAAATGACCAAAAATTGAGACCACTGATAATGCTGCATTTCTACACAGGCCCAAATGGTGCTGCACATTACACATTTCTTGGCTGCATCGCAACTTTCACTCAGTGAAGATATGCTGGGTTGTAGAAACTTCACATAAGAGAATGTAGCCCGTCACCCAAAGACAACTAGAAAAGGAAGAAATCTGTCATATCAAATTGTCACTTTAAATAATTAACCCATCTTTTGTGCAAAATAACCAACCCACCAATGTAGCTTTCTTCCATCATGACATTAGTGAAGCTTAATTTTCTTAGATACAGGCATTTAAAAAAATCCCTCCAGGCCTATCCTCAATGTGTTTGACCTCACAGATGGCATTTCTCATTACTTGAAGATATGCATGTATTTCAGGTCATTGTGCACAGCTAGTGCTGAGGCTTGATCAAGGAAGAGGAAGGCTGGCCACAAATAGACTGATACCTATCAGAATCACTCCGCTGGAGTTTATACCTAAGATTGGCTAGAATGTCATGACACTGGTTGTTGATGTCCTGTTAGCATCCATGGAGGTGAGGCTGTTAAAAAAAGACAATAAAAGAGTAGAAAAGTGTAAAAAAAAGAAAAAAAAAGAGGCAGACAATATTGTATTAGCTGGATTAGTAATAACTGGACTTTTATTTGACCTATTTTTCTTCTCCTTCTCTAACATTTTATTAATGCCTGATTTCACGAACACTTACTTCAGTAAGTGTTTTAGGACTGAGTATTCAAAGAGGAAAAAGACATGAACGTGGCACTTTAGGAACTCAGAATCTAAGGATACATATTTAAATAGAAATAGTCCAGAGAGAGGCAGTTAAGCAGAATATAAATGAATAGCAAATTAAAATTAGTTATTTAAATATATAGAGTTTACAGAGTTGTTATAGAAGAAATAGAAATTTATTTCTTTCTCAAAGACTGAATAGCATAAAATAAAAGGTATTGCTTGATCTGAAGGGGTTTATGTGTGGAGTGTTGGTGAGTTTGAATAATGGTGAGAAGTTTGGGGGAGTATGTGAAACTGCCCTGAGCAAAAAAGGGTGTGGCATTGCATGAGATATGGAGATATTTTGCTGACATAGAATTTCCTCTCTTTATTGACAAAAAGGATTTGCAACAACTTCAAAGGTACACATATATAATGACCATTTCACAAATAGCTGTTGGGCTCCTAATATGTTAGGCATTGTTATGGACACCTGTGCACATCAGGCAAGAAAACAAAGATTTTATCCCTCTTAGAACTTATTTTCTACCTGAAGATAAAGAACAACTAATACACCCAATGTATAAATAAGTTCTATATCATTGTGAAAAGTGATAGTGCTATAAGAAATAGGAAAATCAGAGTACAGTAGTAGACTAGGTCTCCAGGAAACCAGGATTGGAGAGGATAGAAATACAGCAAGCGAGAAGACACCGAATCACCCCACTGCAGACAGGCAGCCACCTGATTCCACATTACCAAGGCGCAGAGGACACTAGACCACCAGACCAAGGTACTGAGTCCCACTGTTCCCGGCCCAGAGGTAGGGGCTTCTGAGCCGTCGTCCCACTGCTCCTGGTCCAGAGGACGGGGCTTCCGGGCCACCATCCCTCCCACCTCTCCCGGCCCAGAGGGAGGGGCTTCTGAGCCACCATCCCACTGCTCCTGGTCCAGAGGAAGGGGTTTCCAGGCCACCATCCCTCCTGCTGCTCCCAGCACACAGGAAAGGGCATTTGGGTCACCATCCCTACTGCTGCTCCTGGCCCCTGTCCCACCTCACACAGCTCAGAGGAGGTAAACCGTGCAGGCGCTAACAGCCCCCCGCCCCAGTCAAAATGAGAAAACACATAAATAAGTCAAAAAACCAGACTTCCAGATCACCTACAGCAACCCCAAAGGGAAATGAGATGGAACACTCTGATACTCAACCACCTGGACCCACTGAACTGGCAACAAAAGGGGATCTGGAAAAAATGAAATCAGAAATAATTTCTCAGATAACAGGAGAAATTGTGCCCCTAGTGCAAGACATGATTAATAAATCTAGAGAGGAGCTCAGGAACATGATGGAATCCCAACATAGGAAACAAATGGAATCCATAAAACAGATGCAAATACATTTCCAGGACATGAAAAACTCCATTGAAAGTCTACACAGCAGAATGAACCAATGTGAGGACAGAATTTCAGATATAGAAGAGAAGATTGCAATTAGTGACCAGGAAAAGAAAAATTGCTTCAAAATTATAAGGGAACCTGAGAAATCAATCCAGCAGCTGCAAGATGATGCAAAAAAGAATAACATAAGACTGATTGGAGTCAATGAAGAAAGAGGAGAGAGTGCAGATGACATAAAAAATCTCTTCACAGAAATAATGGCAGAAAACTTCCCAAGCAGGGGAAAGGATCTTGACATACAGATAAGTTAGGCATATAGGACTCCAAATAGCCTTGATCAAAAAAAATCTACACATAGGCATTTAATTGTTAAGATTCCAGAAACACAACACAAGAACAAAGTTCTCCAAGCAGTCAGAGAAAAGAAACAAATCACATACAAAGGAAAGCCCATCAGAATGACAGCAGACTTCTCAACACAAACCATCAAGGCAAGAAGAGCTTGGAGTGACATATTCCAAGCTCTAAAAGAAAACAGCCTTCAACCTAGATTGATGTACCCTGCAAAACTATCTTTCAAAATGGATGGAGAAATAAGATACTTTCATGACAAAGAGCACCTTAGGAACTTCATGAATACCAAATCAGCATTCCAAAGAATTTTACACAATAGCCTAGGAACAGACATTGAGGATCACAACCCCAGGAAGCAAAGCAGAATGAACCCATCTGGCATGACAAGAAATTAAAGTAAAGGGGGAGAACCCAACAAAAAGACAAAGTCATGGCAATGACAAGTCAATACTTTTCAGTTATAACCATGAACGTTAATGGTCTCAGTTCACCAATCAAAAGAAATAGACTGGCAGAATGGGTCAAGAAGCAAAATCCAACAATATGCTGCATACAAGAAACACACTTAATTCAAAAAGAAACTCATAGACTGAAAGTTAAAGGGTGGAAAACAATACTGCATGTGACAGGAACCCGACAAAAAGCAGGAGTAGCTATCCTCTTGGCAGATCAAGTAGATTTTGAACCAACACTAATTAAGAGAGATGAAGAAGGACACTACATCCTTGTAAAGGGAAGAATCCAAGAGGAAGAGATGAGAATCATAAATATCTATGCACCAAACACTAGTGCACCCAAATATATAAAACAAATAATAATAGACATGAAAAGACATATATGCACTAATACAATTGTAGTGGGGGACGTCAACACCCCACTGTCACAAAGAGATAGATCAACTAGACTAAAAATAAGTACTGAAATACTACAACTCAATCAAACTCTTGAACAAATGAACTTAACAGATGTTTACAGAGTCTTCCACCCCACAAAATCAGAAGACACATTCTTCTCAGCTGCACATGGGTCATTCTCAAAAATAGACCACATACTCACACATAGAACATGTTTAAGTAAGAGCAAAGGAATTGAAGTTATCCCCTGTCTATTATCAGACCATAGTATGATAAAATTAGAGATCCATAGCAAAAGAAACTGGAAAAATTTCATAAGCACGTGGAAATTGAACAACACACTTCTGAATAACCAATGGGTCACAGAGGAAATTAAAGAAGAAATCAAGACAGTTCCTTCAATTAAATGACAACGACAATACAACATATCAGAATCTATGAGACACAATGAAAGCAGTCTTACAAGGGAAATTCATAGCAGTGAATATTCATATTAGAAAACAGAACGAGCCCAATTAAATGACCTGATGCTGAACCTCAAGCTTCTAGAAAATGAAGAGCAAGACAACCCAAAGCTCATACAAGGGAAGAAATTATAAAGATCAGAGGAGAAATCAATGCAATGGAGACTAAGAGAATGATACAAAAAATCAATGAAGCCAAGAGTTGGTTCTTTCAAAGAATCAACAAAATTGATAAACCTTTAGTCAACCTTGTCAGAAAAAGGAAAAAAAAAGGCCCAAATCCATGCTATTAGGAATGAAAAGGGTGACATTACAACTGACCCAGCAGAAATCCAGAGGATCATCAATACCTACTTCCAGAACCTATACACCAATAAGATGGACAGGACAGAAGAAATGGACAGATTCCTAGATATATGTGAATTACCAAAGTTGAACGAAGAAGACCTAAAAATTCTGAACAACCCAATATCAACCAATGAAATTGAAAATGTAATTAAAAACTTATCACCTAAGAAAAGCCCGGGCCCTGATGCCTTCACTGCTGAATTCTACAAGATATTTAGAGAGGAACTGCTGCCACTACTGTTTAAACTCTTCAATGAAATTGAAAGGGAGGCAATATTCTAAAATTTATTCCTGGAAGCAAGCATCACCTTGATCCCCAAAGCAGAGAAAGACCCAACTGAAAAAGAGAACTATAGGCCAATCTCACTAATGAACATAGATGCAAAAATCCTTAATAAGATACTGGCAAACAGAATGCAGAAGATCATCAAGAAGATCATACACCCTGATCAAGTGGGATTCATCCTAGGGATGCAGGGATGGTTCAATATACGAAAATCAATGAATGTAATACACTATATCAATAGAGCCAAGGACAAAAACCATATGATTATCTCCATAGATGCAGAAAAAGCATTTGACAAAATCCAACATGCATTTATGATAAAAACCCTACAAAAAATTGGAATAGATGGTCTCTACCTCAAAATGATAAAAGCCATCTATGAAAAACCAACAGCCAATATCATACTAAATGGTCAAAAACTGAAATCCTTCACACTAAAATGAGGAACAAGACAAGGATGTCCACTATCACCACTCTTGTTCAATATAGTTCTGGAAACATTAGCCATGGCAATTAGACAAGAGAATGAAATAAAAGGAATAAAGATAGGAAATGAAGAAGTCAAATTGTCATTATTTGCAGATGACATGATACTGTATATAGAAGACCCCAAGAACTCCACCAAAAGTCTTCTAGACTTAATATCCGAATTCTGTCAAGTAGTTGGTTACAAGGTCAACACACAAAAATCAATAGCTTTCCTCTACACCAATGACAGACTCACTGATAGAGAAATAGCACAAATAATTCCTTTCACAATAGCATGCAAAAAACTGAAATACCTAGGAATCATCCTAACAAAAGAAATCAAAGACCTCTTCTCTGAAAACTATGGCACTCTGAAAAGAGAGATTGAAGATGATATCAGAAAATGGACAGACATCTCCTGCTCCTGGGTAGGAAGGGTTAATATAGTGAAAATGGCCATACTTCCAAAACTGCTATATAGATTTAAGGCAATTCCAATTGAGATCCCAGCAGCATACTTCATGGACCTAGAGAAAACAATCCAAAAATTCATTTGGAACAAGAAGAGACCCAGAATAGCAAAAGCAATTCTAGGTAACAGAGACAT
Organism: Heterocephalus glaber; assembly: GCF_053883595.1. Taxonomy (NCBI): domain Eukaryota; kingdom Metazoa; phylum Chordata; class Mammalia; order Rodentia; family Bathyergidae; genus Heterocephalus; species Heterocephalus glaber. The sequence goes on along the minus strand of NW_028258308.1, from coordinate 11,110,245 downwards.
GGCAGGGGGTATCACAATCCCCAACCTGCAACTCTACTACAAAGCTCCTGTGATAAAAACAGTATGGTACTGGCAAAGAAACAGACCTGAAGACCAGTGGAACAGATTAGAAGATGCAGAAACAATCCCAGACACACTCAGCCATCTCATCTTCAACAAAGGAGCCAAACACCCTCACTGGAGGAAAGATAACCTCTTTAAGAAATGGTGCTGGAAAAATTGGGCTTCATCTTGCCAAAGATTAAAACTAGACCTATATCTCTAACCATGCACTAAAGTAAAATCAAAATGGATTAAAGATCTAAATGTTAAAATAGAAACTCTGAACCAGTTGGAACAGAGGTTAGGTAGAACCCTTGAAGACATCGGTGTAGGAAAAGATTTTATGAACAAAACCTCAGTTGCCCGTGAACTAGCACAAACAATGAACAAGTGGGATCTCTTCTTATTAAAAGGCTTCTGCACCACAAGAGAAACCACCAGCAGTGTGAAGAGACAATCCACAATGTGGGAAAAAATCTTCACCTGCTCTTCCTCAGACAAAGGTCTACTATTTTGAATCTATAAAGAACTTAAAAAGATCAGATCTCCCAAATTTAAAGGCCCAATCCAAAAATGGGCATCTGAAATGAACAGACATTTCTCACACAAAGAAGTAGAAATAGCAAATAAATACATGAAAAAATATTCAACGTCCCTGGTTATTCGAGAGATGCAAATGAAAACAACGCTGAGATTCCACTTCACACCACAAAGAATGGCTGCTATCATGAAATCAACCAATAACAAATGCTGGCATGGCTGTGGGGAAAGAGGAACCCTGCTCCACTGCTGGTGGGAGTGTAGACTGGTGCAAGCACTGTGGATATCAGTATGGAGATACCTCAAAGAACTAGGACTGGAAGTCCCATTTGACCTTGCTATTCCACTGCTGAGGATCTTCCCCAAAGAATTAAAAGAATCATACCACAGTGATATATCTGCACCCATGTTCATAGCAGCACAGTTTGTAATAGCTAAAACTTGGAAATTGCCAAATTGCCCATCAACTGGAGACTGGATAAAGAAAATGTGGTTTTTTTATAAAATGGAATAGTACTCAGCCATAAAATATGAGAAATTAGAGACAATTATAGCTAAGTGGATGCACATTGAGGCAATACTCTTAAATGAAATAAGTAGGACACAGATGTGTAAATACCAAATAGTTTCTCTGGTGTGAGAAATTGAAAGTGTAAATAAGGACTAAATGTATAATAGGTCATGTGAAATAGGAAGAAAAGGGGCAAAGGGGAAGGAAGTGGGAGGGCTAAGGGAAAGCATAGAAGGGAATGGGATTAATATGAGAAAATGGAAAAATAGGAACAAAATCTTTGTAAATAGGGCGGGCTGGAGGGGTTGAAGGGAGGGCTGGGCAAGGGTAAAAAATAAGAACCAAGAGAGACTATGTAAAGGTGCAAATTTCCAATGATGAATGTCATTATATTGTATACCTACAATGTACCAATGATTACAATGTATAATCAATAATGTAAAATAGGAAGAAAAGGTGCAAAGGGGTAGGGGTAGTGGGAGGCACAGGGGAAAGGAAAGAAGGGAAAGGAAAAATGCTGAGAAATGGAAAAAATGGAAATAAAGTCTTTGTAAATAGGGAAGGGTGGAGGGCATGAAGGGAGGGCTAGGAATGGGGAAAAAATAAGAACCAAGATGCCTTATATAAAGGTACAATTCCCAATGAGAAATGTAATTGTGTTGTATACCTACAATGCACCAATAAAAGAATTTAATACAAAAAAAAAGAAATACAGCAAGCAGTCTTATATTTGATGCCTCATGTATAAAACATGATTTGGTTAAAGACTTGAAGGATATGAGAGTATAAAGGGATGGAATATTCCAGGCAGAGGGAAGAATGAGTAGCATAAGTGGTGGGTGCCGAATGAGCAATGAGCATAGTGTGAGAGCAAGCAAGGCAAAGGTGATCTGAGAGCTCAGCAGTCGGTGCACACAGATCACATATGTCCTTGGAGAGCTCTATGAGCCATGTAGTGGACTTCAGATTTTAAGCAAAGTTAGGTGTGACTGAAATCACACTCCAGGCAGGTTTTGAAAGGATTATTCAGAGGCTGTGTTGTGACTAGTCTGCAGAGAGGCAAAGTTGAAAAGAATGAGAGCTGTGAAGAAGTTACTGAATTAATTCATGCAGAGATGAAATGTCCCTGGAATCTGAGTCCTGGCAATGGAGATATTGAGAAGTGGTCAACTTCTGGATTTAATTTGCTAAGAGGCTTATTGTGAATTCCTAAGGGGTACATGGAGGGATGAGAGGAAGATAGGAGTCAGATGTGATTCTAAGGCTTTTTGATGTGAGAAAATGAAAGGATGGAGTTTCTACCACTTGAAATGGGAAAATCTATAATGGATATATTAATGGAGGCATATCAGAATGTCAGTTGTGAATATGTTAGGTATGACAAGTGCATTAGTTGTCCAAGTGAAAATGTAGAGTACACAGTAAATATATCACCGATGCTGAAAAGAGAAGAATGGCCTGGAGATACTCAGTCATGCGCTGCATAATGATGTTTTAGTAGTCAACAAGGGTTGCATATACAGTGGAGGTCCTGCATAATCAAAACAGAGCTGAAAAATCCCTGTTGCACACAACTGTGCCCTTCCTTCCTTCCTTTCTTCCTTCCTTCCTCTCTCTCTTTCTTATTTTAAGATTTTTATTAGTATGTATTTGCAGTACTTAATGATTACACTCATTGTAGGGAGTTGGTACATGTTATAACACACCTTAATTTCTTTTCCCCTTCCTCTGTCCTCTTTCTTCCCTCCATTTCTTGATTCTCACTCCTTTCGCAAAATATCTATCTCCTTGTTTCCTAACATCTATTTTTTTTTTATTTTGGTCTTTATTTACACTTTAGGTTTCTCATATAAGAGAAACCATGTGATATTTCAGGTTGTGTGTCTGATTTATTTCACTTAATATTATTGTCTCAAGGTACATCCATTTCTCTGCAAATGACTCACATTTATCCTTCTGTATGTCAGACTCATAATCCACTGCCTATAAATACCACATTTTCTTTCTTCATTCAGATTTTGATGGATGTACAGGCTGCTTTCAAGGTTTAGCTATTATGAGTTGTCCTATTATGAGTTGCCATGCTGTAAACATGGGCATTCATGTATCATCATAATATGATGTCTTTAACTATTTTGGGAAGATACTTAGAAAGGGAATACATAGTTGAGTCAAATGGAATATCTTTTAGAGTTTTGAGGAATCTTCATACCGATATCCATAGTGATTATACTAATTTACTTTCCCATCAACAACATAGAATTGCTTTTCCCCACACCCTCTCCAGCATTTGTTATTATTTGATTTCTTATGATAGCCATTCTTTATGGAGTAAGATTGTTCTAATTTCTACTTCTTTGATGGCCAGCAATGTTGAATGTTTTTTCATGTATTTATTGGGTTACTGTGCCTATTCGTGTTTAGATATGTTTAGGTAGACAAAGACTGACCCCTATTTTATAGTTGCCTACAGTGCTCAATATGGTAATGTACTGCACAGGCCTGTAATCAAGAAGCAATAGGCTATACTATATAGCCTTGATGTGTAGTAGGCTGTTCCTTTGAACTTTTTGTGAATACACTCTATCATGGTCATGCAATGACAAAATTGCCTAAAAGTGCACTTCTCAGAATATATCCTTGATATTAAGAAACACATGATTGCATGGTTAGAAGTCATCTGGCTATAAATGGTATTCCTAAAGCCCAAGACTCATTGAAACATCCAAGAGTATGAGTATAAATGAAGAAATTATTTAAGCACAGAATACTGGGATGCACCAACATTGCATACAGATATTTTTTATGTATACGTGTGTATATTCATATTGTTGACACATACATATAATGTATATATCATAAGATATGTAGACACACATAAAATAGAAATTTACAAATATATTTAAGATTATGATTTATGGTTAAGGACAAATGAAAGGAAATAGTATAATAAGATATGAAAATGAAAATTGGTGCTCTGAAATTCATGCTGTGCTATGCCATATAATGATTACAGTTGGATGGCTCTGAACTTTCCAGTGATTCCACGGTGTTGTAATACAAAGTGGATAAGTAGAAACAGGTGAACACAGGTCAAGGAGGAGACAGAGATAATGATTGTAGAGACCACTGGAATCAGGGCTTCTATCAAGCTGGTGCGTATCCTTACCCTACACTGGCTATTTAGACCCAGAAGCTTTCTGAATGGACTTGGTATTTGATGCCAATTCTGTGGCCCATCTGATACAATTGGTAAATTGAATGTCTCTGTTTATGTGAAATGCTAAACCTTGTGAACTTTGCCTTTTAGATTCAAGAGACTTAAAGGACCAATGCTGACATGAATAGATCTGCTCCCTCAAACTTTTGTTTGCTTATATATACTGTTAAATTTTCAAGATTTGATACATCAAGCATAGATTAGAGTTCATTTAAAATGAATTGAAAGATATAGTTGATTGCCATGATGTAGGCTTGATTTAGACTAATACAGTGGAAATAGAGACTATAGGAGCCAGACTAAAGAGGTATTTAGAAGACAAATGTTTATATGTAGGATTGAAACTAACACGTGGCAATGTGTATAGCAGTATTATTAAAAAAAGAATAGAATATACTGACAGAAGAAGAGTTTGAGAGTTGTGTACTGTACAAGTTTTTCATATGTTGAACTTTGGATACCTAACAGGTAAACAATCATTTTCACTTAGTTTTTTGTACCTTTGGTAACAGTAAATGGATTAGGAGTATATAGGAGAACAGTCAGAGTATATGTAGGTAACAGTGAAAACTGTGGAGAATATAGAAAATTCATCTACAGCTACATTCAAAGTACTCTACCATGGTCTCAGAGTGCTTTATTTTTCCCATTTTCCTACAAATGATTCAGTTTATCTTTCTTTATGGCAGATTTTACTCCACTGGGTGTAAATGCCACATTTTTTTTAATCAATGCATCTGTTGATAGACATATAGGCCACTTTGAAATGAATCAAACACACAAGTTTAAATATTGAATGGTTTTTCTTATGAGAAAGGCTGAGTATAAATGAGCAAAATAGGAGATATATAATAGGTAGTACAGAGAAAGATCTTTCTCAAAGGGGAAGGGGATTGAAAGATGGGGGAGGAGAGGAGAGAGGAGGGAAATGAGATGAAAAAAGAAATTAAGATGTGTTATGTACACATTCTAATTCTCCACAAGAAAATAAAGGTCATCCATTACAAACATGTACAAATATAAAAAAGAAAGAAAAAAGGAAAAAAAAATCCTCCTAAAATAGTATTCTACTGATTAAAATTTCCCAAAATAATGCTTTGCTTAATGACTCCTTTCCTGATCTTTGCTGACTCCTTATTGCTTGGAAGATAAAAATTACCTTCATAAAAGTCTCTTCATGAACTCATCAAACTCTGGAGTTTTAGAAAGCTATGTTTCCCATTATACATCTCTCTCATTCTGTTCTATAGAATTTTGTGACTTACTTTCCCATAATTCCTGTGAGTTTTCAGTATTCTGTTTGATTTGTGTAGATGCTACTGTCTCTTCTATAACATAACTGTTATAGATTGAATGTGTTTCCCCAAATTCATGTGTGGAAGTTGTAAGCCCCTATGGATGGTATCTGGAGTTGAGGCCTTCAGGAGGTAATTAGGTTTAAAAGAGATCATGAAGGTGAGGGCCCCATTATGAGGTTAATGTTCTCATAAGCAGAAGAGACCAATTTTCTTTCATCCCTATCCTGCCATGCAAGAAGGCAGTCACGTACAAACCAGGAGGAGAGCTTGCTCTGATTGGTGAACAAATTGGCTGGCACCTCTCTTTTGGACTTCCTCAGCCTCCTCCTGTGAAATATGATTTCCCATTGTTTAAGCCATTGACTATGGTATTTTTTTGTACCAGTCCTTTTAAGACAGTTACCTATTCCCTTTGGTTAAATTCATACATCATTTAATATTAACCTATTTTGTTTATGGTAAATTGTATTTTGAAAGTGATTCACTTCTAAAAAAGATATGAAATATAATTAAAATTATTTAAAATATAAAATAGGCCACTTTGTCTTTTCAAAGAGAGATTTAAAAGTTGTCTTAATAAAATATGGTTAAAAACACAAGTCATGGTATATTATAGTATTTAGCGTACACTTTCATTTAAATCTAAGACAAAGATTGCTAGGCTAATTAACTCTCTTTTATTTGCAGCTATCCTTTATAAAATTAGTGTCTCTTTAGGCAGCAAACATATGTCATGTGATTAACATGTCTGGGAAAATTTAATTGATGGCTTATTAATTGTGGTTTGGAGAATACTAAGCAAAGGAAAGTCAATATATTAGATATTGGGCAAGCCGGACATAGTCATCTGTCTTCAATTAATTTATAATTTGATCAGTCAAGCAAATTGTGGGGGAAGTGAGGCATTTCTTATATCAGACAGTAATAAAACAAACTGATTGAGATTCTTTTTTTCAAGGAATACTTTCAATTTAGAACCAACCTCTGTGACTCTTCAGATGGCCTGTTGATTTTTGATGGCTCACCTCCAAAGCTATTATTTCCACAACCTAGAAAGATTAAGGAATTGCTCAGTTCAGCAGCTGAGTAGTGGTGAAGATGGAACTTTTCAGTACTTTCTTCGCCTTGTTCAAAGTTCTTTAAAAATGTCAAACTCTTTCGAATTATATTTGGTCTTCAATGTATGTAAACACTTATGAATGTAATGTATATGTTTGACTAGGTTTACACTAGAGTTAGGAGAGATCAATATTGATCAATACAAGATAACTATGAAAATGCTATACTTTTTGCATATTAATGAGATCCAACAAAGAACAGTTGAAGTATTTGGAAAATACTAACCAGAACTAGATAATTTATTACTTTATAAACTATTTTAAAATTATGCTTCTTCTAAATCACCTCTAAGAGTTGTAGTTCAGAAACAGATGGTAACCTAAATTAAATATTGAAGATAAGTAAAATATTAAGGACAGTTTTGAACTGCCTATCTCATTTCTTTTTTCCGGGTACCAGGAATGAAACTCAGGACGTTGCATTTGCAAGGCAGGCATGGTGCCACTGAGCTAAATCCCCAGCCCCCTGCCTATCTCATTTAGAGGGGCTAATTGTTTTTGTGGAACTATGATAGTGTAAATATTGTTTCCTCAAAGTTTCATTTATTTTCTTGATTATTTTTAAAGTTTTGGTGCAGCAAAATATGGATTGTGACATGGATTTAGATTGGAGATCTAAAATGAATTATTAGATGAATCCACTTGCATGTCCTTCACTCAGCAAAAGATTTAGAAAATGATTTGCACTGGAGAATCTACTTTTATGCCTCTTCCTATTATTACTCATCTGCTGCCAAATAATTCCTGTCTGATTTCTATCTCCCTGGACTACTTATGCCAGACTGGGGATTCATCTAAGTGGCTACCATGAAGGAAAGTGCTATTAGCATATGTACCTGTATTTTGAGTATATCACTAAGAATAAAACTGCTGTGTGTGTTACTTTAGAGCTAATCAGTAACCAAAACCAGCTTCTCAAGACATTTCACCAGTTTAGTTCTCAGAAGCAATGTAGAAGACATTTAATTAGTCCCAATCCTCACTAATGTTTTCAATAGTTTTGTATGTGCATATATCATATTAGTGTTCTCATGAGTATATAGATAATTTTAATGATTTTATGATTAGTATATGTCCAGTTTAAAAAATCTTCATGGTGCCAAAGTCATGAAGGTACTATTTTCTTCTTTTATAACTTTAGTGTTTTAGCTTGCACATTTAAAATTAAAATTCACATGTAATCAGGCCAGAGATTTAGCTCAGTGGTTCTGCTGTCTGCCTCACAAGCACAAGGTCCTGAGTTTGATCCTTGGTACAAAAAAAAAATTCACATGGAATTGTGTTTTTGTGTGATGCAAAATAGGGGTCAGTTTTTCTATATGAATATCCAACTTTATCCCTTTTTTTTTTCCCCAAAAGCCCTTCTTCTCTCACTGCCTTGTGGTACCACATAAGCTATAAAGTGGCAAAAGATATGTGGATTTGCGAACATGTTGTGGTGATCTAGTGATATATATTGCTCAAATCCTGTTTTAGGACCATACTGTCTTATTACTGTAGATTTAAATCTTAATATTAGGATGGGGAATCTTCCCTCCAACTTTTTCTCCAAGAGTGACTGAGTCATTCTTAGTGCTTAAACTTTTCATATAAATTTAAAAATTGACTTAATATAGAATACATATCAAGATTTTGATTGGAAATACATAGAATTTAAAGAAAATTTTTTAAAAACTGATTTTTACATTCTTTAGGTGGAGTTGGTACATGTACATAAAACATCTTGATTCTTTTTTTAACTCCCCCCACAGTACGTCTTGTAAACATGTACAAAAAAAGGAGGCTCAAGAGATGAACAGAGGGGAAGGGAGTGAAGGGAAAGGGCATTGAAAAAGGAAATGTGTACTACAAACATGCAGTCATAAAGAATTTAAAAAACTGATTTAAAATATTGACTCTTTTAAATTATTGACTTCACTTGGTCCTCTGTTTATTTAGATCTTTCAAAAATTCACTCATGTGTAGGCCTCTGTAGAGGCTTGTCCATGAACTTTGTTGGACTGACTTTGAGGTATTTGGGAGCATAGTGCTATTATTAGTGGCGTTAGTTATATATATTTATTTTCCCTATTATATGATGTGAGTATATAGACATAATTGATATTTACATCTACCTTGTAATAAGCAAACTTGCTAAAGTGACTTAAGACTAAAAATTCACTTGTAGAGTTTTTATATTTATTGTACACACAACAAAGTTATTTATGAAGTGACAATTTTCTAGTTCAATTACAGGTTTTGTGCTTTTTATTTTTTTATTTTGCTTTATTACTTGTGATAGGTCCTTCAAGGCAATGTTAAATAAAAGGAACAGGGCACATCTTTATCTTACATTTGATCTCAGAATGAACGATTTAAATTTTGTCCCATTAGGGATTATATTAACGATGATTTTAATAGGTATTCTTTATCAGATTACAGAAAAGTTCCCTATTTCTTTATTTCTAGGAACTTATGAAGAAGTACAGATTTTTAAAAATTACATTTTCTCCAATTACTCTAAAATAGTTTTATTTTCTTACTTATTTGATGTTATATTGATTTATTTTTAAATGTAAAACCAAACTTGATTTCCTTGAATTAATTGTATTTTTCCATAATGAATTTTCCTAAATATAGTAGTATTTAGAGTTTTTTGTGTATATGTTCATATGTGAGAGTGACCTATAATTTTTAACTACAATTGTCAGGTTTGCATAAAGGTTATGTTAGTCTCAAAATTAACCAGAGGAGTCTGCCCACTTCTTCTATTTTATGAAAGAGTTTCTGTAGATCAATGTTGTTTTTTCCTTTTGTAAACATTAGTGTTATTTTTTCATTTTGTGGAAGCCATTGGTTCAGCTTGTTCTTTTTTTTTTGGTACCAGGGATCAAACTCGGGACCTTGCACTTGCGTGGCAGGTGCTGGAACCACTGAGCTAAATCCTTGGCCCTCATCTTGTTCTTTAATGATAGTTTCAAGTACTTTAATACATTTTAAACTACTAAAATGTATTTTTTTTGTTGCCAGTTGTGGTAATAGCTTTTCAAGTAATTTGACTGTTCATCTAAATTTTCATAAGTTCTTCTCCCTGCACTATTTATATAGACTTTATTTTTTATTTTTTCCCGCATTAACTTTATTGGTACATTTTAGGTATAAAATACAGTTGCATTCATCATTGGAATCTTGTACCATTACATGAGTCTCTTGGTTCTTATTTTTTTCCCCCTTCCCTGGCCCTCCCTTCACCCCCTCCACCCTTCCCTATTTGCAAAGAACTTGTTTCTGCTTTTTTCCTCTTCTCATATTTTTTCCTTTCCCCTTTTTCCCCTTCCCCTACCCCTCCCAATTCCCCTGCTCTTTTAGACCTTTTCTTCCTGTTACACAATATCAGTTATACATTTTTAAATTACAATATTAAGATCTAGGAGACATTACCACAGATTTTACAGAATTTAAAAGGATATAGAAAGCATATTACAAAAATCTCTTTTGAAATAAATTTAACAACTTCCAAGAAGTAACTTAGAAGATAAATTAATGAAACTAACTCTGGAGGAAATATAAAATTTGAATAGCACTTATTAAAGAAAGTATATTCCTAGCTTGAAAACCTACCTATATGACAGCAGGCTCATAAACATTTTAACTGATAAATTATATCAAACATTTAAAGCAGAAAGAAGAAGGATCACTTCTCCCCTCATTTTAGGAACTCAACATTGTGCTAATCCTAAAACTGGATAAAGATAATAGAAGAAAAAAGTATGAACATAGAATTTGTTTAACAAAACAAACTACTAGAAGTCAGATCTGGCAGTATGTAGAAAGTGGTTTTATTATAGAGATGGTAGTGTTGGTTCAGCATTGGAAGACCCACCCCCAAAAGTCATCATTTTAACAGAGGAAAAGAAAAAGCCATATGATCCTGTCACTAGTTGGAGAAAGAGTATTGGACTAAATTCTATGGCTGCTCATGGTAAAAGCTACCAGGAGACTAGAAGTAGAACAGAACCTTCTCAACAGATCAAAGACATGTACTAATACTTCCAACAAAACTCCTTCTATGAATGGAGATGATACAATTCTTTCTCCCTGAAGTGGGGAAGAAGGACATATATGCCTACTTTTCATCTGTCCATTAGACTTTGAAACATAGGTCTAAACCAAAATTGTCTGGCAATAAAATGACACAATTAGGATAGGATTGGCATAGCAGAAGGAAAATCTTTATATGTGGATGAAATGATCATCTACAGAGAAAATACTAAGAAATCTCTAGGAGCCCCTAGAACTTGTACTTGAATTTAGCAGGATTAGAAAACACAAGGTATATATAAAAATTTAGGTCTGTGTATACTTGCTATAAATGAAGAATTGGATATTGAAATTTAAAAGTTATGTAGGAGTACAAAGGACCCAGAAAAGCCAAAAACAAAAACAAAAACAGTGTTGGAAGACGTTTAGCACCCAATTTTAAGACTTCTTCTAAAGCTACAGTAATCAAGCCAGTGTTGGTGTAAGGAAAGACATATAGATCATTTGAATAAGACAGAGAATCTAGAAATAGAATCACACATATATGGTCCACTGAGTTTTGAAAGATTATGTAACATTAGCATTTTATAGAATATAAACTCGATTCAAGAGCCGAGGAAGAGATAGTGTCTTCAGCAAACGGCACTAGAACACCTGGTATCCGTATATAAAAAATTAACCTCAGGGCTGGGGATTTAGCTCAGTGGTTCCAGCGCCTGCCTCGCAAGCTCAAGGACCTGAGTTCGATCCCCAGTACCAAAAAAAAAAAAAAAAAAAAAAATTAACCTCAACCCTTTTTTTCCATACATGAAAATAACTTGAAGGGACCTGTGAACCTAAATAAGAAAGCTTAAAAGTATAAAACTTTAAGAAGAAATTATAAGGGAAAATATTTATGAATTCAGGGTAGGCAAGAACTACCTAGGATACAAAAGACATGATGTATAAAAGAAAAAAATTGGGGAGATTCCATCAAAATTTAGAACTTTAAATAACATCATTAAAATGAAAAGTAGACCTTAGACCATATTTACAACACATAACCTATGAGCAGAATATATAAAGAATTCTTAGAGCTCAGTAATAGACAACCCAAATAAAAAGTAGATATAAGAAAATAATAAATAGTATAGCACAAGGAATGGTGTGCAACTCTAGAATCAGAAAAATACTAATCAGTACAATAATAAGATTGAATTATGCACTCATTAGGGAGATGAAGTCAAAAGTTTTAAAAGCCTTGTCATGACTTTTTCTTTTTATTGGATTCTCCCTCTTTGCATTTAATTTGTCACGCCCAATGGATTCATTCTGCTGGGTTTTCTGGGGTTGTGATCCTCATCGTCTTTTCCTAGGGTATTGTCTAAAATTTTTTGGAGTGCTGGTTTGGTATTCATGAAGTTCCTGAGGAGCTCTTTATCATGAAAGTGTCTTATTTCTCCATCAATTTTGAAAGATAGTTTTGCAGGGTACATCAATCTGGGTTGGAGGCTGTTTTCTTTTAGGGCTTGGAATATGTCACTCCAAGCTCTTCTTGCCTTGATGGTTTGTGTTGAGAAGTCTGCTGTGATTCTGATGGGATTTCCTCTGTATGTGATTTGTTTCTTTCTCTAACTGCTTGTAGAACTTTTTTCTTCTGTTGGGTTTCGGAAATCTTAATAATTATATGCCTATGTGTAGATTTTTTTTGATCAAGGCTATTTGGAGTCCTGTGTGCCTCCCTTATCTGTATGTCAAGTTCTTTTCCCCTGCTTGGGAAGTTTTCTGCCATCACTTCTGTTTTATGTCATCCCCACTCTCTCCTCTTTCTTCATTGACTCCAATCAGTCTTATGTTATTCTTCTTTGCATCATCTAGCAGCTGCTGGATTGATTTCACATGTTTTCTTACAATTTTAAAGCAATTTTTCTTTTCCTCCTCACTAACTGCAATCTTATCTTCTATATGTGAAATTCTATCCTCACATTGGTTCATTCTGCTGCACAGACTTTTGATGGAGTTTTTAATCTCTTGGAAATCTGTTTGTATGTGTTTTATGGATTCCATTTGTTTCCTATGTTGGGATTCCATCATATTCCTTAGATCCTTTTTTTTTTTTTATCTGTGTCCTCTCTAGATTTATTAATCATGTCTTGCACCATGAGCAAAATCTTTGGTGTTATCTGAGTAATTATTTCTGATTTCATTTTCCCCAGATCCTCTTTTGTTGCCAGTTCAGAGAGTCCAGGTGGTTGAGTATCAGAGTGTTCCATCTCATTTCCCTTTGGGGTTGCTGTAGGTAATCTGGAAGTCTGTTTTTGAGGCTTGTTTATGTGTCTTCTCATTTCCACGGGCGGGGGGTGTGTGCTTCTGGCACCCACGCGGCTCACCTTCTTGGCCCTAAGAGCCTGGGATGGCAGCTGGGATGCTCCCTTCCGGGTGCTGGGACCGGCTGAGCTTCACTGCCCTAGGAGCCTGGGATGGAGACAGGGAGCTTCCTTCTGGGTGCTGGGACTGGCTCACCTTCTTGGCCCTAGGAGCCTCATGTAGACTTTATTTTTCAAAGGTGTTTTAAGTTCACAGCAAAATTGAGCAGAAAATACTCAGTTCCATGTATTTTTTCCCCACTTAAACACATTTCTCTCACAATATATGGTCCACACCACAGTGGTTCACTTATTACAATCAATGAACCTACATTAGTACATCATTATTTTGCAAATTCCAACATTTACATTAGGTGGCCTTGATGCTATACACTATATAGGTTTCAACAAATGTATAATGACTTGTATGCACCATAGAATATCATACAGAATACTTTCACTGTGTAAAAATTCTCTGTGCTCTGCCTATTCATTCTTTTCTATTCCAACCTCCCGAAACCACTGATCTTTTCCCTGTCTCCATTGCCTTGGCCCTTTGAGAAAGTCCCATAGTTGGACTCATACGGTGTGTAACCTTTTAGATTTAGCTTCTTTGACTTAACAACTTTCATCCAAGTTTTCTCAAAGGTTTTTGATGGTTAGATAACATTTCTTTTTAGTGCTTCTGTTTAGTGATGCAAAGTAGTTTATCTATCCATTCACTTTCTGAGGACCATCTTGTTTGCTTCCAACTTTTGGAAACTATGAATAAAGCTGCTATAAATATCCCTGTAAGTTTCTGTGCAGACCTTCTTATATTTTTAACATCTCTTAAGATATATCTTAATGCTCTTTCTTCCATCCCTGATATTAATAAGTAATAATTTTCATTTTCTTTTTCTTTGTTCCTGTTCTTTTGCTAGGAATTTGCAATTTTTATTAGTCTTCAGAAAGGACCAAGTGCTAACTTTGTCTCTAATGTACATCTGCTTTCAATTTCACTTCTTTATTATTTTTTATATCTCTAATAATTACTTTCTTAGATATTCTTGGAGATTAACTTGCAGTTTTTTTCTAGTTCTCTTAGAAAGGAGTTTGGATCATTGGTTTTCAATCTTACTTTTTAATTGTGGCACAATGTGTGTAACATTAAAATTTCTTAACCATTTTAAGCATACATGTCAGTAGTATTAGTATTCATGTTATTGTGCAACAGATAGCTAGCTAGAACTCTTTTGTCTTACAACTGAAATGCTAAACCCACTAAACACAAATTCCCCGTCCCCTTTCTTCTCAACCCTTCATAAGTCATCCTTCTAGTTAATGTTTTGTTTTTTGGGGAGTTTTTTTGGTACCGGGGATCAAACTTGGGTCCTTGCGCTTGCGGGGCAGGTGTCTGAATCACTGAGCTAAATTCCCAGCCCTCTAGTTACTGTTTTATGATTTTAATTACATTATATATTTCATTTGTGACTGGTTTATTTCACTTAGAATAATTCAGCCATGTAGTAAAATGTGACAGGATTTCCTCCTTTAGGTTTGATGATTCCTATTACATATTTATAAATATTTTTTTCTCATTCATCTGTTATTAAATATTTGAGATACTTCCACTTCTTGGTTATTGTGAATAATGCTGCTGGGAACATTGAAGAGCTTATGTATCTAATTTCCTAAAGATGTTGTTTGAATTCTTTTGGCTATAATGCCCAGAAGTAGGATTGATGATAATTCTACTTTTAATATTTTGAAGAATATCTATATTATTTTCCATAATACATCTCCACCAATAATGCACAAGGGTTTATTTTTTCTGTATCTTTGCCCACAACTATCTTTTCGGTTTTTTTACAGTGGCTATCCTAATGGGTGTAAATTGACAACCTCATTGAATTTTATATTTGCATTTCTCTTATGATTAATGATGTCAAGCATCTTTTTATATGATTATTGGCTATATGTGTATCTTCTTTGGGGAATTGCCTATCAAATCCTTTGCCCAGATTTTAAGTATGTTGTTTTAGCTTTTGCTTCCCCCCTCCCCCTGAGTTGTAGAAGTTTTTATATATTCCATATATTAAATTTGTGTCAAATAACTGATTTGTAAATATGTCCTCTGTTCTGTTGCTTTTCCACTATGCTGATTGTTTCTTTTAATCTGCGGAAGTTTTAAACTTTTTATATAGTTCCCTTTATCTATCGCTATTTTTGTTGCTTTTCCATTTAATGTTCTATTCCAGGAATCATGGCCAAATCCTATGTCCCTTCCATTGTCTTCTAGAAGTTTTAAAGTTTAATCCATTCTGAGTTAACTTTTGTATAAGGTAAGGGTCAAAATGAACTCTTCTATTTGTGAATATCCAGTTTCTTCAGCACCATTTGTTGAAAAGATTGTCCTTTCTCCAATCTGTGGTCTTGGCACCCTTATCAAACTTATCTAGTCAAAAAATTTGGTTTTATTTCTTGGTTATATAGTTTATTTGCCTAAATATTTGCTTTTATGCCAGTCCCACACTGTCTTGATTATAGTTGCTGTTTAATATGCTTGCAAGACAAGAAATATGTCCTCCAACTTTGATTTTTCTTTTCAAGATTATTTGATTATTCAGAGCCCTTCAGGATTCATGTAGGATTTCTCTTTGTATTTTTTTGCAAAAAGTGACATAGGTATAGTACTGATTCTATAGATTGCTCTAGGTAGAATGGATATTTTAACAATATTGTCTTCCAATCTATGAGCATGAGCTGTCTCTTCCTTTATCTGTACGTTCATTTCATTTTTCATTTTTATTTTTTATCAGTACATGTAAGCCGTACATAATGTTTAGGTTCCTTGTGAGGAGCTGCTCCATGTAAATAACACACTAATTCCTTTTTATCCCCGTCCTCCCCTCTCTCCTCTCCTTCCGTCTCTCAGCCCCTCCCCATTTGAGAAGGCTCTACTTCCCTACTTCCTATTATCTATCTTTTATATCGCTCTTTACTTGTATTTTGGTTTTTCACATAGGAAGATTTGATATTTAAGCTTGTGTGTCTGATTTATTTAACTTAACATTTTGGTCTCAAGTTGCATCCATTTTCCTACAAATAACTCAAGTTTGTACTTCATTATTGCAGAGTAGCACTCCATTTTATTTCTTTTGGCAATGTTCTATAGTTTTCAGCAGACAAATCTTTCACCTAATTGTTAAGTTTATTCCTAAATATTTAATTCTTTTTTGATGTATAGAAAATGAGATCATTTTCTTAATTTCATTCCATATAAATTGTTATCAGTGTATAGAAACGCAGCTAATGTGTTACCCTTGTAGTCTGCAAATTTACTACATTTATTTATTAATTTTAGACCATTTTGGTGGAATCTTTAGTGTTTTCCACATTTAAGATTTTTATCTGCAAACACTGATAATTTTACAACTTTTCCACTATAGATGAATTTGTTCCTTACTCTGATTTAATTGTTCTGCCTAGATCATCCAGTACTAAGTTGAAAAGCAGTGATTAGAGTGGTCATCCTTATATTGTTCCTGATCTTAGAGAAAAACTCAGGATTTCACTGATGACTATTATGTTAGCTGTTCATATGTGGATTTTATGTTGAGATATTTTCCTTTTCTTCCTAGTTTGTTGACGGTAATATTTTTAATTGTGAAAAGTATTGAAGTTTGTCAAAGTTTTTCTTCATAAATTGCGAGGATCATGAGATTTTGTTGTTCCTTTGATTAGTATGGTACATCACATCAATCAGTTTTTATATGTTCAGCCATCTTTGCATTCTAGGTATAACTAGTTGGTCATAGTGTATAACCCTTTTAATATCATGTAGAATTTAGTTTACTAGAGTTTTGTTCAGAATTTTTGCATTAATATTAATCAGTTTTCTTCTTATAGCTTTGCTTTTTTTGTTATCAGAGCAATGTTAGCCCCACAAAATAAGTTTGGAAGTTTTTCTGCTCTTCAATTCCTTGAAACTATTTGAGAAGAATTAATGTTCCTTGTTTAAATGGATAGTACAACTCTCAGGTGAAACATTTGATCCTGGAGTTTTCTTTGTTGGAGCTTTTTTTCATTCTTTCATGATTTAGTGTTATATGTTTTTCAGAATTTATCCATTTTTTCTAGGTTGTCCAATTTGATAGTGTGAAATTACCCATAATATTCTTTTATAATCCCTTATGTTTCTGTAACATAAGTTTAATATATCTTTTTTTAGTTCTGATCTCATTAAATTATCAATCTAGCTAAGAGTTTATAATTTTCTTTATCCACTAAAAGTAACAGTTTCATTGATTAGTTTTGCTTTTCTATTCTCTATTTTATTTGTATCTATCCTATATGATACTCTTCTTTCAGCCAGCTTTGTATTTGGCTTATTCTTCCTTTTCTGGTTCCTTAATTTAAGTTACAAGTTTAGGTTGTTGATTTGAGAGCTTTCTTGTTTTTAAATGTGATTACTGTCATAAATGTTCCTCTTAATACTGCTTCCACTCATTAGTTTTGGTATGTGTTTTCATTTTCATTTGCCTTCAGATAGCTTCTAAATTCTCTTATGATTTCTTATTTGACCCATTGTTCATATAAGAGCACATTGTTAAATTCTTACATATTTGTGGGTTTTCCTGTTTCCTTTTATCTATTGATTTTTAGTTTCATTCCACTGTGGTCAGAGATACTCGGTGACTTAAATCTTCTTAAATTTGTTAAGACTTGTTTTGTGAATAATATACAATGCACTGCTCTAATTTTTGGTGCATATATACTTATAATTGTTACATCTTCTTGAAGAGCTGACCCTTTTGTTATAATGTAACATCTTTCTTTTTCTATTGTGACAGTTTTTAATAAAGTTTCACTTTAATTGGCAATTAATTGTACATATTTACAGGGTTTTGACACATGTACATATTTTCTTATGATCAAATCAGGATAATTAGTATGTCTACCACCTCAATTACTGGTCACTTATTTGTCGTGAGAGCATTCAAAACCTTCATTTTTAGCTATTTTGAAGTATGCAGTACATTATTGTTAACTATAGTCACCCTACTGGGCAATAGACACCAGAATTTAGTCTTCCTGTCTAACAGTAACTTTGTACTTATTGACCAACGTCATCCCATTCTTGACCCTCCCTACCTTTCTGAACCTCTGGTAACCACTGTTCTACTCTTTGTGAGATTAATATTTTTAGACTTCCCATGTAAGTGAGATCATGTGATATTTGTATTTCTGTTTCTGGTTTATTTTACTTAACATAGTTTCTTTCAAGTCCATCCATGTTGTTGCAAATTAAAGAACTCCATTCTTTTTATGGCTAAATAGTAGTGCTCCATTGTGTATATGTACTATATTTTCTTTATTCATCTGTTGATGGACACCTAGGTTGATTCCATATCTTTGCTATTGTAAATAGTGCTGTAATAAACATGAGAGTGAAGATATGTATTTAACATATTGATTTTATTTCATATGCCCAGCAGTGAGATTGATGGATCATGTAATAATTTTATTTTTAATTTTTTGGGTACTACATACTGTTTTCCATAATGGCTGTGTGAATTTACATTCCCAACAGCAATGTGTAAGGGTTCCCTTTTCTTCACATTCACAAGGACACTTGTTATTTCTTATCTTTCTAATAATACCATTGTAAGTACAGTGAGATGATACCTCACTGTGGATTTGACTCGCATTTCCCTGATTAGTATTGTTGTTGATCATATACTTGTTGGCCATTCACACATCTTCTTTTGAGAAATATTTATTCAGACCTTTTTCCCATTTTAAATGAGGTTACTTTTTTTCTTATTGAGTTGTTTGAATTCCTCCTGTATTTGGCATATTAAACCTTCATCAGATGTGTTGTTTCTAAAAATTTTCTCCCATTCTGTCGGTTCGGTTTTCACTCTGCTGTTTCTGTTCTGTTCACAGTCTTTTAATTTGATGAGTTTTATTTTTGTTTCTTGTGCATTTCAGGTCTTAGCCCCCAAATCCTCACCCATACCAATGTCAGAAAGTGTTTCTCATAGTTTCCTTTAGTAGTTCCATAGTTTTCGGTTTAACACTTATGCCACTCATTATTTGTTACTGATTTTTTTGTGCACTGTGAGACACAGAGGTCTAGTTTTATTATTCTGAATGTGGATATCTAGTTTTCCGAGTATGATTTATTGAAGACGCTATCCTTTTCTCAATGCATGTTCTAGGCATTTTCTACTCAGGAGTTCCCCCTGGTGTTTGTCTGGGATGCATGCAGCCTTTCAACTGCAAGATACTGGTGACCCAGCTAGTGTTTACATACATCTGCAGACTCTGGTGCATGTTAACTGCCTTTTTTTCCTCAGTTACCCCAACCTGCCAAACATGTTACTGACAATATAGGTGATCCCTGACTTATAATGGTTTAATTTACTATTTTTGAAATTGATGATGGTGTGAAAGCAATATGTGTTCAGTAGAAACCATAGTTCAAATTTTGAAGTTTGATATTTTCCCAGGAAAGTGATATGTTGTAGAATACTCTCTTGGGATGTTGTGCAACAGCAGTGGGTCCAGATCTAAGTTTTTCATGTAGTCCTGAAGGTAAATAACTTATATTCTAAAATGTATCTGTTGCTAAGCTATAATGTTAGGTTAGGTGCATTCAATGCACTTTTGACGTGTATTTTCAACTTCTTATGGATTTATTGGGACACATTTCCTTTGCATGTTGAGAAGCACCTGTAGTTGGATTGAGCCAATACAGAAACTGATCCTTTGAAGACCATTCCTCTCTGAATCAGAATGCTAGATATATATTCTAATCATTTCCCTCGCCAAGGAGAAATGACTTCTTCCCAGCCATGCCACAGGCTTTGGTGAGAGAGTGCTAATACTTTTCCTTCCTAGTTTTAATTCAGCTTGCTTTGCTTTCTTTCACTTATGGTGCAAGAGCTCTAACTAGATTTCTGAGTATCCCACAAAGGCATTTGGTAGCTGCATTGTTGAAATTTCTCTGTGATAGAAGGAGGGTCTGGGGTTTCCTATTCTGAAATCTTGCAAAGGGCACCTTCCTGCCTATTCTTTATTAACATATGCATTTATGGTATACATTTTCTTCAAGGTACAGTTTAAACTTCATCCCACATTCTTTCATATTATATTTTCATTGTAATTAAGTTCAAAGTATTTTTTCACTTATATTGTGTGTTTTTCTGTGACTATTGGGGTTTTTTTCCCCTCAATTTCAAAATATTCAGAAGTAGCTGGCTGTGGTGGCACAGGCCTGTAACCACAGTACTCAGGAGTTTTAGGTTGGAGGGTCACCACAAGTTCAAGACCAGCCTGGCCTACATAGTTAGTTCAAGGCAAGCTTGAACTATATAGTGAGACCCTGTCTCAAAAAATTGTTTAGAAGTTTTCCAGTTAGTTTCGTTATTGGTTTCTAGTATATTAAGATTTTGGTCAGAGAACATGCTCTCTGAATTTTACTTTTTAAAAAATTTATTCAGACTTGATATAGAAGCCAGAATATTGTCTGTTTTGGCAACTGCTTCCTGTACACTTGAATCTAATTTGAAATCTGCACTCGTCATGTAGTATTCTGCATGTGCTGATTAGATCAATTTTTAAATTATTCATGAAGTCCAGTTCTGTATACTTTAGTAAATTTTAGAAGGAGAAATTCTTCTTTCATATTAGATCTTAGAAGGAAAGCTTTCAATTTCCCCCATTCATTTTGATATTATTTTGGGCTTTTCACATATTATCTTTATATATTTTGTTGACTATTTTTATAATGAATGGATATTGAGTTTTTTGTAAAGTACATTCTCTGCATCTATTGAAATGATCATGTAGTTTTTATATTTTATTCTTTTAATATGATTTTTTACATTGATTGCTTTATTTATATTGAACCATACTGATTCATTTGTTTGATAATTTCAAGTTCTGGATCATCTTGAGTTTGACATCAATTAATTGTCTTTCCCTTGAGAAGTGGTTACATTTTTCTCAGTTTTGCATGTGTAGAAATTTTAGTTTGTAAACTAGATTTTTAGAATGTTACATTCTACACATTTTTAGAATGTTAGAATGAATTGAATTGACTCTTACCATGGAGAATATTGATAATTTTTAAAAGTTAAAAATTTTTATTATTTTGATCCAGCAATCATATCTCTTGTTCAGAGTGCAAATTCCATCTCACATTTGTGTACACTTCCCAAGCCTTTGCTGTGCTTAGTTTGTATTACAAAGGCACAACTCATTTGTGAGCCTGAGACTTTAATGGTCCCTGTGAAGTATTATGGAACCCCCTTCTCTAGCTCTGTCTGTTTAAAGACTGTTCCCTTATTGTCTACCCACATATGCTCCTTTTCCTGGTGCTAGACAAATAAAATTTCATTTGGGATTTTAGATGTCATCCGTTATTTCCTGCTGTTGCATGATTGTATCTAGACTTTGGAATGAAGTTGACAACAGTGGACCAATTCATTCCATGCATTTTCTTCTCCAAACCGTGAGACTGTTTTCTGTAATGCACTTATTTTGTTTAATTTTCTCAGCCCTCACATGTTTATTCTTTCTATTTGTGCATAGTTTCACTTGTATGCAACAGAAGGGATGGGTTCAGTGTACTGAGCAGACACTGTCATCTTATAACCAGAAATTATGTATAAATTATAATTTGAAATGACAATTTGGATGTCATTGTCATTTCAGTGTTAACCTCTATTTCACGATTTTAAAAAGAAACTATTCAATACTGTTCTTTATTTTTATACTTAGTCAAAAAATACTGCTACTATCCCATTAATTAATACCACACTATTTTAAAAAGTGAACTTTTCCTTTCTCCTGATCTAAAGAATTTTGATATAATGTCCTTTAAATAACTCTATTGCTATTCATTAGCTTTTAAATCTAGAAATGATGTAGTTAATTGAAGTATTTAAGAAGGTACAGTATACATTGTTCTTTAAATTGCTCACTAGCTAAGTCTTGCTGAGAATATTTTCTTAGAAATAAAGAGAAAGAGTGCTGTGTAAGGACAGTTTTAACAAAATTTCTCCTACATATACATATTGGTCAGCTTTCCTATCCTTGAGGCAAAATATACAATACTTGAAACTTAGAAGGGGAAATGGTTTATTTGGCTCATGATTTCAGAGGTTTCAGTCCATGGTCAATCAGCTCCAAAGCAGAAACATCCTGGTGGAAGGGGCATGGTGGAACAAAGCTGCTTACTTTATGGCCAATAGGGTGAAGAACATAGAAGGGTTCCAGGAAGAGATATATAGCACATTCAGCTATGAACATCAGTGGATTAATCCATCAGTGGGTTTAGTGTCTCCAAGATCCAATTACCTCTCTAGGAGTCTCTTAATGTAGTCAAGTTGACAAGGCTAACTTCAAAATATACTGATTTAAAGATTGTGAGGTAGGATTTTATATTTCTCTGGTTCTTTTTATCACCATGGGATAAAGAACACAGAATAAAGTAGGTCTCCAGTATTATTCTTAGGCGCTGCCTTCATACTTTGGTTGGTTGATGAGGCTTGTGTTCTCCAATATGAATATGCATTTTGTGTCAATATTTTCTTTCTGCACATTCTCATTTAAAAATTTTCAATCACTTTCTAAAATACTAATACTATCTTATTATTTGGATAAAATTAGGAAAAATATTTACTGGTCCTGCTTGACAGTATCATTTATGAGAGCATGTTCCAAAAGAACCATGTTTAATAGTGAAGGTTTTACAGTGAATCTGTTGATTGATCTCAGAAGATCTATGAGGAAAATGAAAGCTATCTTGGGCAGGGGAAGGGCACCTTGATAAGAAGAGAGAATATCAAATTCCTCGACTCTATCAAAAATAAAGGTTAACTGATGAAGGGAGCCAGGCCATGTCAGGACAGCAGAAACCTGATGCAGGCCTGAAGCTGTGCACCTGTGGAAGCTGGCACACCTCATAAGGTCTCTGGGGGAAAGAAAGGCTTTTCTGAGTCTGATCTTGTGAAAGCCAAATCATAACCTCATCACTGATCAAGCCATTCCACAATTTTCTTCTCTTCACTCTAAAAATATTGATTGTTGTGGGTTGCCTCCTTCACTGATAAAAATGATGATGACAGCGATGATGGTGACGATGATGATGGCATAACAAAAATAACTAAACTTCATTAACATTAGCAATCCACCAAGTAGCTCTCGCTATTTCTTTTTAGTCAAAGTCTGGGACCTTATATTCTTACTCTGCACTGCCACTCACCTTGTCCCAAACTGTCCTGTGGGGCCATGTTTGCCTTTCTCTGACAGAAAGGACTGAAAGATACCATGGTTTCTCCAGTGCCTATAGGTAATTGGCCTTATCAGACACAATTTATGTGTTGGCCCCAAATTCCATCTGGTAAACACCAGACAACCCTCAATTAAATTAGCTTTAATTGTTCAGTAAAAGTGCTGAGTCAGCATAAACTACCCAGTAGAATCATTTCTATTACTGTGACAATGTTTTGCCTTTCACCAAAATACACTGTTAAGTTTACTTTGACCCCATATCATCACCCGGGGATAGAATCAATTTCTCCATCAACTGCCTTTTCAAATACATAGTTCATGACTTTAAAATACATCTCAATTTGTCATGGTTAGATATTTTAAGAACAAGAAAAAATAAATGCAGTGAAATCAATTAGGAAGTATTGAGGAAATAGGAAGAAAAAGATAAACTAATAGGAATGGAAATTATGATACTATTTTAAGATATAAAACAGAAGTAAAATTTTTCAAATCTTGTAGCCAGTTGTGTACTCTGAGATGGAGAAGGAGTAAAACCTGTTTGGTGTCCTAATCACTGTAGAACCAAACGAAAAGTAGGGGGCATTGTTTTCCTAGGACAAAGGATATAAAAAAAAATCTGGTGTTCATTTGTGAAATTAGCTAAGAAAGACACTGAATGAAGTTATTCTTTATATCAGTATATCTCATTCAGATCCTTCAGGCTTTACAGAGCAGAAGTAAATTTAGGTCAGCTTAGATGGTAGGACTTTATTTTCATGATGTAATAATAATTAAGGAAAACTGAAATGTGACATTATTCTGTTTATAAAGCCATATTGGTGAATCTTTGTTCTTCCATCTAATGCTGTCACACTTCTGTTATGATTCAGTTATTCTTTCCATTGTTTTTACTACACTTGCCACTACTGAATACCTTTCTAATTTTTTTTGTTTATTGCTTCTGTGCAATTTCAAGGCATGTGAATATTCCCAATTTTGCTCTTGATTCTACAATCTAAAAGCACTACTTATGGCCTCTGCTCTGTGGGCCTTTAGACTTGGCTGTGGTCCCAATGTAATTCATTCTTTCATTTGTTCAGTACAACTTTCTAGCTTGCTTTTATTCCACATTTACTAAGCCCTGTCATTAGAATTTTATATATAAACACATCTTATTCATGAATAAATATTTATTTTTTAGAAGTACCTTTATTATATGGGTGAATATGATTGTGACATTTCTAATTCTAGACTTAATTTTTTATAGTAGGATAAAATGGTCTTACTGGAGAAAAATGCTCCTTTAACAAATACCTGTTGAGATCCTGCTATATCCAGCAAATATAATATTGAGACACAGGAAGAAAGTGTGAATTTAGTTAGTCAGGCAAGTCAGAAATGTAAGTAATTATGCTACAGTGATGAAATGACTAAAATCAATGTACAGACTAACATCTCAGAATACAAAAGCAGTAATTATGTGCATAGAAGGATAAGCGAGCAATTACAAAAGTGGTGGTATTTGAACTTCTGTTAGTGAATAGAGGGAAGGAGGGAAATTATAGGGAAAGGCAACATCTGTTCCTGTAGACTCTTAGAAATTCCCTTTGTTATTGCTTTTGCTGAAATAAACTGTTACTTCTTTATGGGACCAATTATCTTTGCATACAGTATTAAAAAGAAAAGTATTATACCTAGAATGTACCGATAAACTTAATGAAAAAAAGAAATTTATTTTAAAGACAAATAATATGAAAAATGACAGATAAATGTCATAAACTTATAGGTCATTAATGAAAATATTTTTTTATTCTGAAGGGACTGTAGTTATTTTAGGTGGCAAAAATATACAGTGTCTCTAGATGGAAATATCAATTAAGTGTATCATTTTAACAGCCTCACAAACAGCTGATGCTTTTAAAGCTTCTTGAGCATTTCCTAGTTTTACACCACCAAATACGAAGAGAAAAAATTCAGTGTTTCACAGATGTTTCTACTCTAGGATGTGAATTTATGAATTTTAGAAGACTATTTATGTGTTTAAAACTCTTCTGATGCTCTGAATGAAACAAGTTATAAATATATTGTTTTTGGAACCTACTATTTCCAAAATGTCTTTTCCTTTCCTTTTATTTTACTTTTTTTTCTCCCCAATGGAATTTTTCAGTAATACAAATTTTAATACAGAATGAACACATTCATAGCAACTAGTTGATACACATACATATCACATTCTAATTCTTTTTACTTCACCTTTCCCTCTGCTCTCTCCTTTCTCCCCATCCCTAGATCCCCTTTCCATCTGCAAAACCTCTGTGCCCCTGCTTCCTATCATCTTTGTTTTATTTTCTCTGTAATTATGTATATTTTGTGTTTCTCATATAAGAGAAACCATGCAATGGTACTGGCACCAAACAGACATGTGGGTAAATGGGACAGAACAGAGGATGCAGAAACAACCCCAGGCACACTCAGCCATCTGATCTTTGACAAAGGGGCCAAAAACATTCACGGGAAAAAAGACAGCTTCTTTAACAAATGGTGCAAAGACAACTGGCTATTCACATGCAGAAGGACGAATCTCTACCAGTATTTCTCACCCTGTGCTAAAATAAAATAAAAATGTATCAAAGACTTGGACACTGAAGCAGAAACTCAATTTTTCTAGATAAAATGGGCAAAACTCTTGAAAGCATTGGCATAAGAAAGGTCTTTATGAACAGAATCCTAATTGCACAAAATTTCCTCTTGTGAAATTGAAGACTTTTCAGTTGTCACTTTAAAATTTATATAAATTGGTATTTTTTTGGTACCAGGAATCAAACTCAGGACCTTGCACTTGCTAGGCAGGCGTGGCACCACTGAGCTACATCCCTGGCCTCAAAATTTATTAAAATGGGAAAAATCAGTACTTAGAACTTCTTTAAGAGTACACTTATATTGTGAATAGAATCTTATAGAATTTGGAGTTTAGGTAAGCAATTGTCTACTAAAAAACAAATCCGAAATTTCAAGAAGAAATTTTACAAGGAACATAGTTTTTTAAAAGTCCCATGACAGTGAGATGAAGACTTTCACACTTCCTGAGTGAGTTTCCTGTCTAATTTTTTCTAAGACTTTGTTTTTCAAACAAACCAGCTGTTTTGCCTTCTATCACACAAATATCAGTTGATTTTTAGAGATCAGAGGAGTTCTATTAGAAGCATTTATGGAAGCCTTCACCATAAATGATATTGCATTGCAAGGAAAAATATCTTTTATAACTTTTGGAACCCAGAATTTCATCTGAATCATTCAAGTTTAACCATGCTAGAATTTTAGTATTTGAAAAACTTTACTTTAACATACATTCTCAGTAATTTAAAATGAACAAAATGAACCAAAAGAGTATAAGAAATCAAAGTAGATTAGTAACAAAAAATGAAATTGAAATAGTAATAAAAATTCTCTCCACAAAGAAAAGATCAGGACAGGGTGGAACTTACTGCTGAATTTTACCAGATCTTTAGAGAAGAAATAAGACAAATGCTTCTCAAACATATTCCATGAAATAGAAAACAAAGGAATACTTCCAAGTTCACTTGAAATGGAAAAAGAGAATACTTCAAATTCATTATTCATAGCCAATATTACCCTAATACTAGAACTAGTTGAAAACTCAACAAAGAAAAATGAAAGATGAAGGAAATTATATTACCCATATCCTTGATGAATATACATGCAAAAATTCTCAGTAAGATTTTTGCAAACAAAATTCAACAGCATATTAAAAAGGTCATGCATCATGATCATTTTTACTTCATCCCAAGGATACAAGAATGATTCAACATATGCAAATCAATAATTGCAATTTACCACATAAAGACTATCAAGGATGAAAATATTGCAATGATCTCAATAAATTAACCCATGCAACTACAGGCATGATCTGTCCCTGTGTCATCTTATCTGATATACACAAAGGAGGAGTGAATTATTTTGATATCGTGTGTTCAGAACTTTCAGTCCATGCTCAGCTGACTCCAAGCCAGAAATATCATGACAAAGATGAGTGACAGAGGAAAGCCATTCACCTTAGGGTGGCTGCAAGTGTACGTGGGGGGTGACCAGGGAGGAAAAGGAGGGGTCCAGGAGGAAGGTTGATATACCCCCATTGAGCCACCAGCTCTAATCCAGCTCTACTTTCTAACACCACAATGAGGTGTGAACTCATCAGTGGATTAATCTACTGATGAGTTTGAGACCCCATGATCCAGTGACCTTCCAAACATCCCACCTCTGAACACATGAGCCTTTTGAAGGACAGGCATCCTTTCCTTAAACCATAACATAACAACCACCTGACTCTTGACAAAGGGGCCAAAAACATACATTGGAGAAAAAACAGACTCTTTAACATATGGTGCTGGGAAACTGGATGTAGAAAATGAGACTAGATCCCTATTCTTCACCCTGTAGAAAACCCAATTCAAAATGGTTATAGGCTTAAGCCCTGTAACTTTGAAACTACCAAGAGAAAAACATAGTGAAACAGGTAAAGTCATAGGGTCAGGCCAAGACTCCCTCAGTAGAATTCCAGTAGCATAGGAAATAATAGCAAAAATCAACAAATGACATAAAATTAAAAGGCTTCTGCACAACCAAGAAAAATATTAATATAGAGAAGAAACAAACTGACTTGGTGGCACACCTATAATCCCAGCACTCTGGGAGGCTGAAGTAGGAGGATTACAAGTTTGAGCCCCACTTGGGCAAAATCCTGTTGCAAAATTAAAAGCAAAAAACTGGCTGGAGATACAGCTCAGTGTGAAGGCCCTGGTTTCAGAGTGCTGAAAGTCAAATGCTTTCTTTTCCAGGTGGGCTCTAGAAAAAAAATTATATTTTAAGTAGACTCATACATTTTATTCAACATATACTTAAAGGAGATGCTTTTAGGGGAATAATGTTCCAAGGAGAAAGAATAGCATATGGAAAGACACTAAGGTGTGATCATGGCTGGTATGTTTGAGAAAAGAGAGGCCGTGTCATTGGAAAACAGTGAGCAAAAAATGGAGCTATTAAGAGAAGAGTGAGGTCAGAGAGTCAGGGATGGAGAGTTTACAAGCACAAGTATTTTGAAAGAGGTTGAGAAACTCTCTTTAACATCAGACCTTTCAAAATGAAATCAGTGTATCAGAGATAACTGCACTCCCATGTGTATTACAGCACTATTCTCAAAAGAGCCAAGATACAGACTCAACAGAGCTGTCCATCAACAGATACAAATGGACAAAGAACATGTGGTATACACACACCACACAATGGAGTACAGTTCAGCCATAAAAATGGATGAAATCCTGTCCTTCACAGCAATATGGATGGACCTGGAGGCCATAATGTTAAGTGAAATAAGCCAAGCATAGAAAGAAAATACCACATTATTTCATTCATATGTAATCTAAAAAGGCTGAGCTCATAGAAGTAAACAGCAAAATAGTGGATGCCAGAAGCAGACAAGAAGAGGAGAGAGCAGGTTACAGGCAAAAACTGCTTGGGGCTACAGAGTCACAGACAGAAAGAAAGAATAAGGTCTGGAATTTTCTTATTCTGAAAGGTAATTATAGTTAACAATATCGTATGTTATTCAATGTGTGGGATAATTCAAAGTATCTAGAAGAGAAGATTTTAAATGTTCGTATCACAAAGACAATGATAAATGTTTGAGATGATGGATAACCCAATTATCCTGAGTTGATCTATACACAATGTGTAAGTGTAATGAAACATCACACTGTACCCAGTTATGATGGGTAATTATTATTTGTCAATTTAAAAAAGTTCAAGGGGGGCATCCATGCCTTTCATAGTAATTAAAAATGATTACAAAAGGGATAATTTGAATAAAATTTCATAGCATTTTTAAACTATGCCATTTCTATGTTCAGCATATATTATAAATAAAATATATTAGTGTATTATTCAGTTTCTTCTTTTGATAAATCTATTACATTTACAGGGGAAATGACTAGTGTTTACACTATTGTTCTACTGAGAATTATTGATCAGGGCTAATAAGATGCTAAGATTTGGAAAAATGGTCTAAGTTTTCCTGTCCTAACATGTACTTCAATGGACCGTCTGTATCCATACCTCAGGGAGACTGCTGTTTTCCTGACCTTCTGCTTGTGGTAGACACCCTCTGCCTGGAGCTTTGTCAGAATCTAAGTGTAGACGTTCCTTACAAAAGTGAACACAGGAAGTTTATCTCTTTTTTTTCTTGCTCATAATTTCAAAGGACATATCTTTAGAGATTCAACTTCTTGACACAAATCTGTTTCTATGCTGTCCCTCTCACCATTAATCTCCCTTTGAGGGGGAGATGGAGGGAAGGATGGAGGGAGAGAGAGGGAGAGAGAGATTTTCTTGTATACAGATGCTCTCAGCATCCTTACAAAACACTAAACAAACTAATAAAAACCTGAATAAATACGGTAGAGCTTCAACTAGAAAGTTTCCAAGTTAGACACTTTTTTTAAATGACAAATTTGGCTTAGCATATGAGACTAACATAGGATTCATGTTTTGAGCTTTAGAATATTTTCCATATAAGTAAATGAAAATTTAACAGTTACCTGCAAGATGCATGGAAAACAGTGAGTTTGAAATGTGGTTACACAGCTCAACATACAGAGAAAAAAATATTAATTAGTAGGTGTAGGTGGATTAAAAGTCAGGAAAATGTTACTGGATTTTTAGTAATCTGTGTTTTTTCTTTATTTATAGGGCAACTAGGAATTTGACAACTTAAATGTAGTAATAAATTCCTACTCATCTTTTTATCTCTGATATTTGCCTTGAATATGGCATACTCTATATGAATGCAAACTTCCAGCTAAAATTGTGCTAGAGTCTAGCCTACTATATTTTTTCTTGGTTTGTAAAAGAAAGTTTGTAATAGATAGAATTGATTTGTTGTCATACTATAAAGTAGAACTTTTAATATGTTGTATGGATAATTTTCCTGTGTTTAATTCACTCCTCCTCTTTGACAGAGGGATATCCATTTTAATAGTGATGATTAGCCAAATGCATTTCCATGAAGCACTGTGCACTAATCTGTCTTCATTTGTTTTTATTACCATGAATTTTTGTTTCTCATTCTTCTGCATTTTTCCTTCAAGACTTTATCTATTTTAATAATTTCATTAAGTCTATTCTCAATGTTGAAAGATTTCTACCCACTCAGGTAAGATAAATTTTCAAGGTTTTTTTTCTCTTAAGTGCAATATTTCAGATTAGTCAAATTACCTCCACATGTATCAATATTAGGGGCAAAAAGATTTCCAAAACAACCCCAGAGACAATATATCACTCTAGAAATTTAAAATTACTGCCATTTATCTTTGCTGACAGAACAGTTGTGGGAAAAACCCCAAAGAGTAAGTAATATTTTGAAATCACTGTATGAGAAATCCCCTATCATTCCTGAAGCTGTGGACATGGGTAACGTATGGATTCCTTTTCAGCGCAGTTGGGATTGTCCTGCAGGAAAGTAGCATTTTCAATGCAATTCTGACAATTTAAAAAATTACGCCATATGAGAAAGGTTAAAGGGACTTTAGTCTTAATTTCTAAGGACTATGGTTTTGTCTTTGGCAGGAAGTTAAATATAGAACTAATTGTAGAGTTGGTCTCTTTGAAATAAAACTTTGACATTAGAGTCATATTTAATAATTCATCTTATTTTCTTTCCTGAGCCACTGAACTGACCATGTATTAGATTCTCAGATGGTCTCCAAGTGTACTTTTCAAATAAAGTAAAGGTTTGATTAACATAATTATTCTTTTAACACTTTGGCTTTAAATTTCCTCAGTGTTAATGTATTTTCATAATCTACTTTTACCATAATTTAATTTGCATTAATTTGTTTATGTGTGTATATATGTGCATATATATTATATACATATATGTGTACACACATTATTACTAACTTATGTAGATAATATATAATTAAAAATTTAATGATAAAATATTTTTTCTATATGAGTCAAACATTTTGAAGAGATATAGGATCTTTTAAATAGTTTTATGTAAGGGCAATTTTGAAAGTGAAGAGTGGCTTAGTATTGTTAGGAAAGTTGATTCTAGAAGCCATTCTGTAGGAACTCATGTATTGAGGAGTGTCAGGGAAGGTGTTCTATGCTGGAAATTATACATGAGCAGAATGTTCATCTTTTAAAAGAGTTAATCTTTAGAGGAAAAAATCTTTTTTACAGATATAGATGTTATGCAACAAAAAGGAAAGTAAATTGCCAAAAAACATTCTAGGAAGAGTTGGAATCACCATGAAAGGTGGAGAAGCATGTAAGAAAGAAGTCAGCTGAGCAAATTCAGTGAACATTGATGAATTGCTACTTCAAGAGAAAGTTTAGCAGGGAATTTCTACAATGGACTATATTTCTGAATTCTTTTATTACCTTTTATTTGATAGAGTTATGCACCAGAAGTTATAAGGATGATACAGAAAGACCCCTGTTTACTCTTCAACCAGTTTTTCCCAATGATTGTATCTAGAGTAACTACCGTATACATAACATAAAACCCAGGAGATTAGTATTGCCACAATATGCACACATACTTTTATTCTACCCTATCATATTTACATTTGTGTATCTCCCACTTCAGTAAAGACATACAACTATTCCATCACAAAATCTCCCTTGTGAAATATAATAATTTATAATTTATTAATAATTTATAATCACACATGTCTCCTCCTCTTCTACCATCACCCTCATCCCATGGAAACTACTAATTTATTCTCCATCTCTATAATTTTATCATTGAGAATGTTATATAAGTTGAAATATACACTATATGATAATCAAGATTAGCTTTTATCTCTAGTCTGCACAATGCCCTTGCTATCCATTCAAATCTTTGTACTTAAGAATATTTTTCTTAATTGATGTATATTTTTTATAGTATGCATGTACCATATTCATCTAAGATATTGATTCTAATTTATTACAGATGAAGCTTCTCTGATCATTTTTGTACGAGTTTTTGTGTAGACTTAAATTTTCATTTTCTCTGGGATAAATTCTTCCCTTTATATCCTTTATCTTCCTCCATTTTGTACAAATGTCTTAAATATTCCTTCACACCATTGAGACCCACATCAGGCAGTATTAGCTTGTATTTGTCTGAGAATGTCTTGATTTCCCCTTTATCCCTGATAAATATTTTTATGGATGTAAAATTCCAGATTGACAATCCTTTTCTTAAAAACATCAAGCCTCATCAGTCTGGCCTCCATAGTTTCTGAAAAGAAAATTCATATCATTCTATTTTTTCTCAATTATTTACATGCAAGTGTTTTAAGTGGGAGGCAGGAAAAAGGAGAAAGTGTCTCAGGAAAAAAATGATTTAGGGGCTGGGAGGAGTAAAATATAGAGGGTGAGAAAGTCAATTTCAGGATGCATTTTTAGTTGCTCTTTCCTGTGGATATGTGGAATTCAGTCTTGGCTTTCTGAAGAGCTGTGTAGAATGTCAAATTGAGATATGAGGATGAATTCTTTATCCATTGGCATCTGTCTTCGATTTGTCAAGAGTTATCCCATCAGTTCTTAAGTGTCTCATACTTTCAGATTTATACATGCATGAGTATTAAGATGTTGTGTGCCCTTGGAAGATAGAAGAGACACCCACTGCACCCACAGTAAAATACATGAAGCTATTTGCTACAACAATAATCAAAATGAAGTACAGACTCAGAAGATGTGTTTTGGGGCACAAAATATCCTCTGCTTGAATCTTCTCTTCACATAAGGGAAGTTATGGCTTTTAATTATTTCATGCTAACTTGAACATATGGAATTTTTTCAAGGATTGTAATGTACTCCTCTTCCAGTATTCATAAAGGATTGATTTTAAGACCCTCTCCATCACAGATGCCAAAATCCAAGTATCCACAATCCCTTTAAAAAAATGACACAATATTTGCATGTAATTTAACCATATCCCCTTGCATACTTTCAATTATGTCTAAATTATGTATAATACTTAATACAATGCATATGCTATATAAATAATTGTTATACTGTATTGTTTAGGGACTAAAAGAAAAATTTAAAATATCTATACATGTTCATTACTGAAGCAATCAATGAAGGCCGTACTCTGTTTTCAGTCTGCAGTTGGTTGAACTGGCAAATGCAGAATGACAGATTCATATAGCTGACTGCACTGTGGCAATCATTCCTCAGATAATAACCATTATTCTTGTCCCATCTTTTCAAGGAGTTTCTGTATTCTGACCATGGCCTGCAAGAAGGCAACTGAATTCAAGCATCCTTGGATCCTGACACCTTTCCTGTCTTCCAGTCTCTGAGGATTCATCTCCTTTCTGTGTTAGCCTGCTTCTGATTAATCACAAAGCAAAGAACTCATTCCATTTCATCATGGACAACTTTAGTTTCCTCCTTGTATAAGTTATTTTTGGCAAAAGATTGAAAAATCACTTTTATATTCATGTAAATGTTCTATAAAAGTGAGACCAAATTTCATTTTAATAACAGCATATTTGAAGGATTGTTCAGGAATAATTTTTCTGAGAATTGAGTTTTAATAAGTTGTAATTTTATAACAATAATATTTCCTTTTTAATATATGGATTCATGCTGTAGGAATTATAATTGTGATTATTCATTTATCAAGGATTTGGGTTTACTACATCAAGAAAGATCTAAATAATCTATTGGCAAATGATTTTCTTCTGAGGCTAGTTTCAGGATTGGACAACTGGCCAAAATTTATGGTAGATGAAATTATTAGATCATAGCTAGAGTGAACATTGGAATATACTATTTTTAGAAATTACATCATAACAATGCAACTATGATTGAATGGTTCATCATTTTTTTCTTTTTCTGTGGATTTATTTAGCCAAGTGAAAATCTTTTAATTTTCCTTTCAGTGTCATTAGGGTGGCTACACCACCTGATTTGTCAGTGATTGTCCTGATTTATGCCACTTGTAGTACAATAATTAATAGCTCTTCCTTTCACACTGGAAGTGTTCTGAATAAGTCAATAAATTACATGGTCATGAAAATTGTTATCTTTGACTATTGAATCCAAATCTCTCTCCTGTTGGAATTGTGTTTTGTATGCATATGAAAAATCTAAGTTGATTATAAGACAATGTTTGGATGTAACATATCTTTGAGAATTTTTCCGAGTTTTACTTGCCAGGATTTTTCTGGCTTTGAAAGTTTTTATCAAACCAGGAGTCCAGATGGTCAGTTTGATGTTTGCCCAGAGAAAAAGGAGTCAAAGCTTGTTTCTGTATGACTACAATCTGTTGAAATCTAACTAGGACAGGAAGCTTCCCCAAAAGATTGCACAAACAGAATCTTACCAATTTTTCAACTCTTGAAAGGTTGCACATGAACTATGAGAAAATCCTGTTCTACTTAAATCTCATTTTCCCTATATCATCATTCTAGTTATGTATAACAGTCTTGGTAGTATGGTAAAAAAGATTGGAAAAGAAATGATCATTTCAGCCTAGTTTAAAATATTTTCTCAAGGAAAAATGTGCTGGCTGATTTGTATCTAACCAGGAAATATGGCTTCTTGCTCAGAGGTAGAATTTTCTTTAGATATCAATTAAGTTTTTTTTCACCTAAGTATATTTTTGTGATAAAACTTGTATATGCTGTATAAAAAGAGATTAAATAGGAATTCTGGTAAATGTAGGCAGAAAAGGTTTGGAGTAGGACAAAATGGATTAAAGTTATTTGCTTTGAAATATCTTAAGCACATTTCCTTTATTAAGAAGGGTATTTTTAAGTAAATACCCTCACTTAAGATTTGGAATCCAAGAAACATTAAAATTCTGAAGGTAGGTAAGACAAGAACATTGTGTGGTCAGTGTTTTACTGTTTTATATTTTAGTTAGGATTTAATGGCAAAGAGTATTTTGAAATGTGAGGATTTAACACAAATATAAAACTCTGTTCTGGAAAATGATCCAAATCCAAACTACTTTAAGTTTTCTTAATGAAAGTGATACATTTGAGTTCACCACCATGTTACATTTGAAAGTCTTTCTCAATAGAAAGTGTATCATTTTAATTAAATTTGATATAGAAGCAAGCCAAGGTTTTAAAAATCTCGTTATTGTATAGGAAATTATAATATCAAATTCTTTCTGGTTATAGTACAAATTTCTTTTTTTAGGGATTTAACTCATATTAGAACATAAGTAATATTGGATACCTTGGATTTTAACTCAGGGATGTATTAGAGCAGAAATTTAGTAAACCTGGATAAAATAGCATTTTTGCTCTATATGACTCCTGCAGTATTTTGAGGACTTGAGGACCTGCCAATTTGGGAGAAATTCTAGCTTTTAGTTTCTGGAGTAGTGATTGAATTTTGGACCACCAATTGCCACAGGGAGTATGACTGGAAAGGGTGCACTTGTTTTGGAATAGCCAGGATGTAAAGGATGAGTTGAGACAGAGAGAGGGAACAGCTAGCTTCTGAAGCTGTCATTACTTTGCTCTGCAATGCATTCCCACTTGCTAGGCATCACTGTCATTTCAAATCCCCTTCAAACATTAGAATCTCTGTTACCATTTTGCCAACTGTAGCAGTTCATTGTCATTTTCTAGAGAAAGTCTTACACCAATTTTCATAGTGGTGTGAAATAAAATTGAGTTGATTCTGTTGGGAGTCATAGAGAATTACTGTGTTCGCTTGTCTCTAACACAAAATACCATTTGTGTTATTGTTTAGGATTTTAGAAAAATACTCTTAATTTAATAATTTTTATGCCTCCCCTTTTCTTCTCCTTCATCCCTTTCTCTTTTTACCTCTGCCTCTCCACCTGTCAGATACATATTTGAATCCATTCAGAAGGCTGGTTTTCATGCTGGTTGGGATACAGCTGTGATGCGGAAGCACTGACTCTAAATATTCACTTTTGTCCTAAGCTAAATGTGTGAATCCTCAAACTTCATTTCTTTAGAATGACAACTAACATCTATTGAGTACTTACTATGTATTAAGAAATGTTTGAATGATGTCATGTTAATTAGCTCATTTTACTGTCATCATTGCTGTCAGTTACGAACTGATCTTATTCTGGTTTTACAAGTAATGGAAGGGAGATAAAGAAAGATTAAGTACTGTCTCAGGTCACACAGGAGAGGGTGCAATACAACTTTTCTTTTTCTTTTTCTTTTTTTTTTTTTGAATACCAGGGACAAACTTGGGACCTTGCGCTTGCAAGGTGGGTGGTAGAACCACTGAGCTAAATCCCTGGCCCCATAATACAACTTTTAAAGAACCACTCAACTCTGCTTTAAATATACTTTAGGCTACCCATGTAGCATATAAACATGTCAGGACATCTTTTAAAGTCTCTGACCTCTAACTAGGATTAAAAAAAAAGATATGGTTATAAAATAAGTCACAATTGCAATATTTCAAGGTACCCACTAGTAATTTCCCAGTTATCATGATAGTTGTTAACATTATAGACATAGCTTTAGCAACCTAAAAACTGTCTTATGGAATCACAGAATAATTACTTTTATTTTGAGATTTGCAACTTTAACCCTGTGTCACAGTCTGACATTTAGAATATAGTTGATTATCTTTATGCAGAATGTTTGTTCAAGTTTGTTGATGTCACCAAACTATTTTCAACAAAGAAGTTACAAGTAATTCCAAGAATTTCACATAATTATTAAAGAATCCCAACTATGAGTTTATGCAGTCATTTGATGCTCACATGGTTTTGAAAATATCTGATTCCCTGATATAGAAAAGAAGGAAAATCTCATTTTATGCCACTGTAATTTCCTTTCTCCTCCCTGAAAATGTATTGGATAATTATTATTACTCTCACAATTGATGAAATATATTTAAATGCTTATGTGATAGTTACATTTTATAACTCCTGTGTATTTTACAGTCCCTGTATTTTGCTTTCACGTTTGTCAGACATTTGGGCAGGGTGCGGGACACTCAGTTAACACCCAGTGTCCCTTGGAACTCTGAAGGCAGCTGCTCAGTGATGCTGAAGATAACTTCAAGGGCAGGTGGCATTTTGAATCTGTCGATGAGTGGTCTCTCTGTGTACAAGCTGTTTGTCTATTCTCTTTATTATGTTCTAAAATTTCATTCAGTTTAGAATTCACAGGATCTTCCAATACACATCCCCCTTTTAAACCCTGATAATATTTTTGTTTTATTTTTCACAGTATTTTGTTTTTAATTTTTGTTCTTATTGAAAGATTAGCATGCCTCAATATTTTGTTTTTATATTACTTCTCTAAAACATCCCGCCTTTTGTGCTTTATATTGCAGGCAATTTTCTCAACTCTATATATTAACTCTACTCCTGAACCGATTTTATGTTTAGTTCCTCTGGTCATGACTTTAGTTTACAAAGGGATGTTAATTTCTTCTCTAAATTGAGATTTGGCTTACATTTAGTATTATCACCACAAAACTGACCACACACAGGACAGTTCACGTTTTACATATGTTCACATGTGTTAAATCCAGGGAGCTGGATGTGGTCATTAGACATCTGAGCACTGGCTGTGCCTCAAAATTTTTGACATAGGCTTCATGGTTGGGCCCCATGGTTGAAGATGACTACATGACTTTCAGACATGGCCACTGTGTTCAAACTAGAATGAACAGTGAAGGAGAAGAAACCTTACTTCATTTCTCATTTAGCAAACTCTTGGGAGATTCTATATTCACTATAACATTCTCAGTTATGTCACCTATCACTGGCCAGAATTTACTACAATAACATCCTATTAATTTTAGGGAATCTGGGAAGTGTAGTATTTTAGTTGAGAAGTAGTATAACCAGCTAAAAATCAGATTTGTGGTATGAAACAAGTGAAAAATAAATATTAAACTCAAATAATTATGTATTGCATTCTCTGTTTACCACACTTCTCCTGCTCTGCTTTCACAGCATGCTCCAGATTAATGTGCTATTAACTTTTTGAAAATATTGCTAAGCATATTTTAAAATTTTCCTATCTTTCATGAGTCTTAATTTTTGTCCTTCTGGCCAGATGAGACTATTTACT
Organism: Heterocephalus glaber; assembly: GCF_053883595.1. Classification (NCBI taxonomy): domain Eukaryota; kingdom Metazoa; phylum Chordata; class Mammalia; order Rodentia; family Bathyergidae; genus Heterocephalus; species Heterocephalus glaber. The sequence continues at coordinate 11,071,772 of NW_028258308.1, read as the reverse complement.
TTTATTAATCTTTGTTTTATAGTTGGATTTCTTCTAATGACTATTGAGAACATTTTATTTTATTTTTTTCCTCTAATATGTAAGAATGATGAACTTACTTGATTATTCTAGGGATCTGGTTTGTTTTTCCTCAGTTGATTGGTAAGAGGATTTGTTTCCCAATAGAGCCTGGCAGAGAGCAGGAATTCTAAAAAGAGCTTGTGTATCAGGTGGGTCTATCCATGTGTCAGATTTCATTTTGAGGTAAATGAGTAGAAAGCTTCCATCAAGCATGAAGCACCCTAATGCCAGAATGCAGAGGGATTCAACCTGTACACAGAGCTATGAGTTCTGGGTTTCTTCTCGTATTTTATAGAAAGAATAATTATTTTTTCTAATTCATTTTTAGTGGTCAGGCCAATTAATTATAAGAGATATTACAAAAAAATCAACTCCTGCAGTTTTTTACTTGCTCAGGTCTTCTCTACTCTCTGCTATTCTCTCAAATATGTACTATTGATTTTTAAAAATCGTCTTAGCTCAACACAGAGGACAGCTTCAGAGTCATTAACTGGAATTCCCTGATACAACAGCTCTTCATCCAACTAATAAGGGATTTTAGGTAAAGATTCTATGAGCTTATTCCAAATATACATTTGAATACTGAGACAATGTCCAGTAGCAGGGATAATTGAGTCTGGGGATACATTGTTCCCAGGGTGTAGATGAAGGTTTCATTCATTTTCTCCATATTAAAACTTTGGGACCCTGGCTAACCATGTTGACTCAGATCCTGTGCCCGGCAATCCTCCAAAAACCTAAGTATTCCTCTTTTTCCAGTCTACTACTGCTGAAGAAAATGCTGAAAGAATTTCACTTTGGGTATTAGAATAAAGGTTTTACTGTTGAATAAACTCACCTTGGCATTTCAGGGTCCTTCAAGATAGTAACCAAAGTATTCCCTCACTTGTAAGGTTTCAACTATGGATGAGATCTCGTTTGGGAAACAGAAAAGACATTACTGTCGCTAGGACGCCTTTCCACACCTTCCTGATCATCCATTCTCATTCAATGCTTTAAATTGAACAATATTTTTTGCTTTCCATGTCTGGACTGTGGAAACACTGTGTTCTGTTAGCTATCTCTGTATCTCTTTGAGCATTTCCTGCTACTCAAGTTTTTCTGCTTTTATGATAATTGCATCCATCTTGCCACTGATGGTAAGGGTTGACCTGTTATTATTCCAGCATTATGCCATCTCCATTGTAATTTAGGACCTAATTCTGTGATGGCATCTCCTTCTATCATCATTAGGCTACAGAAAACAGACATCTTGAAGCTGAACAATGTTGATAGTGCTTTCACCAGAGCAGTCCATATTTTCTGGCAAATTGAGAGTCTTTCATGTCCTGTCAGGAAACTTAGATGGGTGGTGAGTTCTTCAGCCTTCTGCAGTACTCATGCATCAGTGCGTCTTCTTGAGCTTTTTGACCCCTTTCAACTCTGTCTTCCATGCGAGTCTTGGCATTTTTATTTGACTTACTGTGGACAATGACTTTTTTCAAGCTTCCAAGACTCATCCTAAAAGTTTGCTAGCTCTTTCTTCTGAAATATGTCAGAGAGCCAAATCTTGTATCAAGGAAAGATCTCCCATATTGACAAACTTTCATTGACCCAACCTTATGTTCTGCATCTTCCTTCTTAACCCATCACCTCCAGGATCTTGTTCATTGTGTACTAGCCCAGCTCTGCAAGTCCTGCTCTCAACTTAAACTGTGCCATTTTTGACCCTTTTTATGAATTTGGTTATCAAGAAGGTAGATGGGGTAAACTCTGAAAAAAGACATTTTTTCTCATAAGGCATCTACTTCATCTACACCCACTGAATTGTCTTTAAGCAAAATGTGGCCCCTATTTGCTAATGAGAATTCGACCACTTCTGCCAGTTTAGCTGAATTGAGGGCATTTGGTGTTCAAGAATTTCAACTATATCTACTGAGATTTTTTACAGTCCAAGTCTCAGGCCCATTCCTTCCTTCATAAGGATCTGACTCTTGTATAGAAGACTCATTGCACTCAAGTAGCTTTGTATAATGCAGTCATTTCACAGATAAATTGTGACTTTCCCTGCTTATCTCTGGTGACACCTGGAAGTATAGTATTGACTCAGCCAAACGATTGTAGTGGGTCAACTAATTATTTATAACATACTTTTTAAAGTTTAGAACTCTGCTGGTAAGATGCAGGCTAGTTTGTTTATTAATGGTTTATACCTAGAATGCCTGCTTATGCAGCCTGATGTGACTAAGATGATAGGGAAATAGAGGACCCTGCTGGAAACTTTTAAGACATGGTCCCCAAACCAAGTTTAATTGTTCAAAACTTGGAAGTGCTATCCAGAGACAAAGAATACCTTTGTATGAATATAAAGGAACTTAACTAACCATGCCTGAAAGTTTCTCAAACCTTGATGCTTGTTTACATTCCCTTTCTCCTACTGTAATTAATTATTTTTTTTGGTACCAGGGATCGAACTTGGGTCCTTGAGCTTGCGCAGCAGGAGGCGAAACCACTGAGCTAAATCCCCAGCCCTTGACATTTTTAATATTAATTTTTTAAACAATTACTTTCTTTTTGGAGAAACTAAGGGAGGAATCAATACTAAAAAGATGATTAAGGGGTTACTAAATCAATATTTTAAGGGTAAAAGTATGTTAAGGGTTGTAAATAACATCTGGTCCACCTTAGTGGGGAGCCTACCCAGGGTCACCTATAGATGGAGTGAGGGACTTGTTTGTGAGAACTTTTGTTCTACTGAGCTCTACGATGTGGAACCTACTCCAAAGATTTATTCTAAATGAAAGGGCAGTGGCCCAACAAATACAACTCAGTGAATGTATTCTATGAACATAATTAGAATTGCATACAAAAAGTGTGATTCATGGTCATAGATAAAATACAGAAAATAACAAAATGCCCATTGTAATGGATAAATTATGATTTATAACAATAGAATAACATACAGGTATGAAATATACTGTAGAAGAGAAACATTTTTAACATATGACTATTTTTAAAAGCTAGCTCCAGAAATATTTATTCACACATTTTCCAACTACATTCTTTGAATGCTCATATTTAGCTTTCACATTTACTTTTTTAGTTTTCTTATCTCTTCTTAACCACCATGTCATTATAAATGTGTTATTGTTGCCATTACATTCATTGACATTTTACTTAGCTTTTACCAAAAAGATTGTTTTTTAGTCTTAGATAACATCATGAATAATTCTAGTATACAAAAATGCCTGATAAAAGGCCCAGTTATTTGAAGTCATTGTTAAACAAAGCAAGTCATATTAATGCAACTAATTCAAAATGTGAAAATAAGCAGGCTTTGCCAATGTCAAGGAGCTGGGAGAAGAAGGGAATATATTTTATTTTTAAGCTTCTATGGGTATTCTATAGGTCATCTGGAATGAAGGAAACAATGAAAATCCTCATTTAGAACAATTCATTCAAACCCATTCAAAATTCTATTCCTTTCAAAAGCCAAGTAACTGCTTGTTTTCATGTATCTTCCTAATGAGTAACTGTTGTAGGGAAATGATCTATTTTTTCTCAAATGAAAAAATAACAGGGAATTCATGCTTTTGAGAAAATAAATTGGTGTTAACTGTTAACATTTTGAATAATTCTCTGAGACTAAATATCTTCTATTTTATATCATTACATATAAAACTATATGTAATCCTATATCTGTGTATAGATAATACTTCTTTTTATTAGATCCTTCATGCAATGTAATAAATTCATAAAAATGAGGTAGAAAACTTTGACTGTCATTGTCCCTTTCAGTTCTTTCTCAAATTACATAGAGATTCACTTTTCCCATTATTTCCATTCTTTTGTCAAAACTTCAATTATAGCTAAAGAAAATTATATGAGCATTATTCTGGGGTTACCTTCATTATATGGATTCTGGCTTGTGTAAGGAAAATGGCAAATGAGCCTTAATGTTATTTTCAGTCCCTGCTTTTATAATAATTAAGTGTTCCACTGGTCACCAGCCAAACACTGAATGTTCCAGCAGGATTAAATCAAGATACTCATTCCCTTGAGTCTCTCTGACATGTAATTTTCTGTTTTAAATATACAAATCAGTAGTCTCTAGTTGCTGAATTTTTTTCATCATGTAGGAACTTGTTTACATTTCATCTTATTATGTGTTGATCTGATTTTAAAAATCACATGAACTCTAGCTTTAAAATTAAGTTATTAGATGAAACAAGTACACAACATTCCAATTGTGTCATTTATCAAAATTTGGCACAGTAACTGTATAATATTAGGCATTCAATAAATATTTGTTAAATGAATAAACAAACAGAAAATATCTTGAGACAATAATCTTAAAAATGTTTTTCAGGAATTCTTGCCTTTTATTTTCTGCAAAGATGTAGAGGATTCTTTTTAAATTAATTATATTTTGACTCAGTCAGAATTTATATAATTTGTTTTCATGTATAAGAATTCTAGGAAAATATTATTTTATAATTTTGTGATTTACTATAGACAATAGGCACTGTTATTCCTTTTGAGCTTTAAGAAATTTTTCATGCTTTCTACCATGTAACCATTCTTTTGAGATACATATTCTGTTTGTGTATTGGGCTAAACATTGTGTCAACAACTATAAATAAGGCTATTACAGAACTTGACGTCAGAGAGCTGTCCATTATTCAATGAAGAATATGGGAACAAATCAAGAAAATAAAATATTATAAATAAAATATGACATTAAAGGAATGCAGGTGTTTTAGCAGTGTGTCTTAATGTAATTTAAGAGTTAAGGAAGGGTCTTCTATGTGACAGATTGGGACTGAAGAATAAGTACAGTTGATAAAATGAAGAGGACAAGGAGAAAAAAATACATTTTAGGTGGACATAACAGTACAGGCAACTAGTTAAATTATTATTTTATGTCAGAGAGGTAAAACACTTACTCATAAATTCATATATTAAAGAGAGAGAAATGGGAGAAAGGTCTATTCAAGGATAAATACTTTTGCTAGTTATTTTTTTAACTAGAAGGGAAGGAGATGGCACATACACTTGAAGGCATACACAGTTTTGAGAGTGTAGAAGATTTTGGAACTCATTTTATGGGATTTAGGCTTTGATACAGGGGCAATAGAGAGCTACTAAAGAATTCTGAAATTCGTTGGTGAAATCTGAGAGTATACAGCAGAATGTTTTTGTGGAGAAGAAGACTGGAGACAGACCAATTTGAAGGCTGGAGCAGAAATCAATGTGAAAAATGATTGATTGTAAGAAGTTAAAAAATAGAACAACTGTTGGAATACAGAAGCAACAAGATTTGGTGAATTGATTTGGGTATCAAGAAGAGAGATAGAAAGGATAAATGCTACAGCTGTGTCTTGAAAAACTGAGTGAACAGTGTTAACTTTTTACTGACATAAGAAACATTGACGGTAAAATGGATTTACAGATGGTGGGTTTATTTTGTGAAATACTGAAACTATTTTGAGAATTTTGTCTGTGACTCTAGGGAAGTCAAAATGGCAGTTATGGAAGGTGATGTCAAAATAACTGCATTTTTAAATTTTTTATTTGTTTGAATGTGATGGGGGAAAACCAGTGCAGTATAGTGAAGTTAAGTGGTACAAGGAAAGGAAGATGATTCATACCAGAGGTAGAAGAGTTAGCTTCTTTTATTCTAATAGAGAGATTCAAGAAATTCCCTCTTGAGTTTTAATTATTTTTATGAATTGCAGGCAAGGTTATTTTATGTGAGAAATATATTATTGTATCCTTATTGGTTTTCTGGTTATATAGCTATCTGTTGTTAAAAGTAGAGTATCAAAATCTCTTACTTTTATTGTATTCCTGTCCATTTCTCCCTTCAAATATGTTAATATGTCCTTTATATATTTATGTTCCGATGATGGTGTATATATATATATACACACATATTTATAACTATTATATTCTTAATAAATTGCTCTTTTATTACTATGCAATGATTTTCTCTGTCTCATGATAGTTTTTGATTGAAAGTCTATTTTGTCTGATGTAAATATTGTCACTGCTGACTTTTTCAGGTTCCATTTCATGGCATAGCTTTTTCTATCCTTTCAGTTTCCCTCCATGTGTGGCCTTAAAGATGAAGTGAATCTCTTGTAGATGACATACAGTTGGGTCTTATGTTTTTATCCATTTTACCACTCTAGATTTTTGATTGGAAAATTCAATCTGCTTATATTTTACATAATTATTGATAGATAAGGATTTTTTGATAATTTTGATTTTTTTGATTTCTGCTTATTTTTTAGGTTGTTTCTTCCCCTTGTGGTCTTCTTTCATGATTTGAGATTTTTCTGTAATATTATTCTCTGATTCTTTTCTCTGTCTCTGTTGTGTATGTCCTAGAGATTTTGGCTTGTGGTTAAACTTGAGGCTTACCCAAAATATCTTAACAGTCTATCTCAAGCTGATAAATTTTAACTTCAATTGCATACAAAAACTCTACCCCTTTTCTTTTGATCTTAATGTGGTGAAACTGAAGCAGGTCCTTTGGGCATTGCCCTCATAATCTGAGGAAGCCGGTTGCTTATCTTGTTCTCCTTTTTCCTGCAAGGGGAACTGTCAGGCTTTTTGGTGCTGAGCTATGCTGGTCTTAGGAATTGGATAATGTAGATAAAATGAAAGTTTTTCCCAACTTTTCTGTGTGGTTTTCTCTGGCTTTTCATTCCACTGTGTCACTGCAGTTTCCTGACCAGACCCCTCATGTATGCTCCGGCTGTGTTCATTTGTGGATAGCTATCTAATTTGGGGGCACAGGGGCTGGGTATCCCTCTCTGAGATTTCATATTCTTACCTGCTGCTAATGTCACTTCCTGATTTACTTAAATTCTTATAACTTTCCAAACAACTTACCAATTTATGCAAAAAAGCCACAAAATATTTAGTTTTTCTTATTCTAGGTGATAAAAGTGAGAAAATGTTTGACATTGCTCAGATATCACAGTATGGAATTAATTAGGAAAGTTTGCCAATAACATTAGGGTAAAAATTCTGTTCTTCCCTTTAACATCATATTAACAGTATTGGTTACATATAGGAAGGGGAAGTTATAAAGAAACATGTTAACCCAAATGCATACAAATCATCACAAGCGATAGGTTAAATACAAACTATGAGATATTAAAACTCCTTAAAAAGAGCAGCTAGATTTCATGGCACATTGAAAAGCTTTAGTATTCAGAAAGTAAAAAAAATTGAGTAGTTATATAAATATACAAATATACATATAAAATATTTTTGCTTAGCTTGAGGAAATCCAAGTATGAAAGCTAGTTTTCTGCAGCTAGTTTACGTCATGTTTCATTCCTGGGTTCACTGGTCACAGTAATTACAGGTACTTTTTTTAAGCTGAAAACTTCCAACAAACCTCTATGTTCTTGATATTAATTAGAGTAGTATCTTTAAGGATGAGGAAGAGATGGGGGGGTAGATAAGTCTGTCATAGCCAGACATAAACAAACCATCTGTTTTAATCATGGAAATAAGAACAACCAAAACAACTTCTACGTTAAGATATGTATGTCCTAAAATGCCATATATTACAGCCAAAAGAGACAGTAAGATCCCAGGCTCCTAGGGCAGTGAAGCTCAGCTGGTCCCAGCACCTGGAAGGAAGCTCCCCCACTGCCATCCCAAGCTCCTAGGGCAGAGAAGGTGGGCCGTGTGGGTTCCAGAAGCACCCTTCCCCTGTGGAAATGAGAAGACACATAAACAAACCTCCAAAACAGACTTCTGGATCACCTACAGCAACCACAAAGGGAAACGAGATGGAACATTCTGATACTTAACCACCTGGACTCTCTGAACTGGCAACAAAAGAGGATCTGGAAAGATGAAATCAGAAATAATTACTCAGATAACAGCAAAGATTTTGCTCATGGTGCAAGACATGATTAATAAATCTAGAGAGGACACAGATAAAAAAATAGAGGATCTGAGGAACATGATGGAATCCCAACATAGGAAACAAATGGAATCCATAAAAACATACAAACAGATTTCCAAGAGATTAAAAACTCCGTTGAAAGTCTGCACAGCAAAATGAACAAATGTGAGGATAGAATTTAACATATAGAAGATGAGATTGCAATTAGTGAGGAGGAAAAGAAAAATTGCTTTAAAATTGTAAGGGAACACACGAAATCAATCCAGCCCCTGCTAGATGATGCAAAGAAGAATAACATAAGACTGATTGGAGTCAATGAAGAAAGAGGAGAGAGTGCAGATGACATAAAAAGCTCTTCACAGAAGTGATGGCAGAAAACTTTCCAAGGAGGGGAAAAGAACTTGACATACAGATAAGTGAGGCATATAGGACTCCAGCTAGCTTTAATCAAAAAAAATCTACACATAGGCATATTATAGTTAGGATTCCAGAAATCCAACAGAAGAACAAAATTCTACAAGCAGTGAGAAAAAAGAAACAAATCACATGCAAATGAAAGCCCATCAGAATCACAGCACACTTCTCAATGGAAACCCTCAAGGCAAGAAGAGCTTGGAGTGATGTATTTCAAGCCCTAAAGGAAAACAGCCTCCAACCCAGATTGACGTACCCTGCAAAACTATCTTTCAAAATGGATGGAGAAATTAGATACTTTCATGATAAAGACCACCTCAGGAACTTCATGAATACCAAACCAGCACTCCAAAAAATTTTAGACAATACCCTAGGAAAAAACGATGAGGATCACAACCCCAGGAAACCCAGCAGAATGAATCCATTGGGCATGACAAATTAAATGGAGAATCCAACAAAAAGAAAAAGTCATGACAAGGCTTTTAAAACTTTTGACTTCGTCTCCCTAATGAGTGTATAATTCAATCTTGTTATTGTACTGATTAGTATTTTTCTGATTCTAAAGTTGCACACCATTTCTTGTGCTATACTGGCTATTTATCATCTTCTTATGTCTACATTTTAATTGGGTTGTCTATTAATGAGCTGTAAGAATTCTTTATATATTCTAGTCATATGTTATATGCATTGGAAATACGGTCTGTTTAAGAACTACTTTTCAATTTAATGATGTCATTTAAAGCTCTAAATATTGGTGGAATCTCATTTATCAATTTTTTTCTTTTATACATCATGTCTTTTGTATCCTAGGTAGTTCTTGCCTACCCTAAATTCATAAATATTTTCCCTTATAATTTCTTCTTAAAGTTTTATACTTTTAGGCTTTCTTATTTAGGTTCATAGATCCCTTCAAGTTATTTTCATGTATGGAAAAAAAGGGTTCAGGTTAATTTTTTATGTACGGATACCAGGTGTTCTAGTGCCGTTTGCTGAAAACACTATCTCTTCCTCGGCTCTTGAATGAAGTTTATATTCTATAAAATGCTAATGTTAAATAATCTTTCAAAACTCAGTGGACCATATATGTGTGGTTCTATTTCTAGATTCTCTGTTTTTTTCAAATGTTCTATATGCCTTTCCTTACACCAACACTGCCTTGATAACTGTAGCTTTAGAAGAAGTCTTAAAATTGGGTGCTAAACATCTTCCAACACTGTTTTTGTTTTTGTTTTTAGCTTTTCTAGGTCCTTTGTACTCCTACATAACTTTTAAATTTCAATATCCAATTCTTCATTTATAGCAAGTATACACAGACTTGAATTTTTATATATACTTTGTGTTTTCTAATCCTGCTAAATTCAAGTATAAGTTCTAGGGGCTCCTAGAGATTTCTTAGTATTTTCTCTGTAGATGATCATTTCATCTATATATAAAGTTTTTGCTTCTGCCATGCTAATCCTATCCTAATTGTGTCATTTTATTGCCAGACTAATTTGTTGGGGCCTAGGTTTCAAAGTTTAATGGACAGATAAAGGGTAAGCATATCTGCCCTTGTTCCCCACCTTAAGGAGAAAGCATTGTGTTTTCTCCATTCATATAAGGTGTTCTCGCTGGAAGTATGGAGTACATGTCTTTAATCTGTTGAGAAGTTTCTGTTCCACTTCTAGTCTCCTGATAGCTTTTACCATGAACAGCTGTAGAATTTAGTCCAATACTTTTTCTCCAACCACTGACAGGATCATATGGCTTTTTCCTTTCCTCTGTTAAAATGATGACTTTTGGGGGTGGGTCTTCCAATGCTGAACCAACACTGCCATCCCTATAGCAAAACCACTTCCTACATACTGCCAGATCTGACTTCTAATAGTTTGTTTGGTTAAACAAATTTCTATCTATGTTCATACTTTTTTCTTCTATTATCTTTATCCAATTTTAGGATTAGCACAATGTTGAGTTCCTAAAATGAGGGGAGAAGTGTTCCTTCTTTTTTCTGCTTTAATTGTTTGATATAATTTATCAGTTAAAATGTTTATGAGCCTGCTGTTTTCATATAGGTAGGTTTTCAAGCTAGGAATATACTTTCTTTAATACGTGATATTCAAATTTTATATTTCCTCCAGAGTTAGTTTATTAATTTGTCTTCCAAAGTACTTCTTAGAAGTTGTCAAATTTATTTCAAAAGAGATTTTTGTAATATGTTTTCTATATCCTTTTAAATTCTGTAAAATCTGTGGTAATGTCTCCTAGATCTTAATATTGTAATTTAAAAAATGTATAACTGATATTGTGAAACAGGAAGAAAGGGTCTAAAAGAGCATGGGAATTGGGAGGGGTAGGGAAGGGGAAAAAAAGGGAAAGGAAAAAATATGAGAAGAGGAAAAAAATGGAAACAAGGTCTTTGCAAATAGGGAAGGGTGGAGGGGTTGAAGGGAGGGCAAGGGAAGGGGAAAAAAAATAAGAACCAAGAGACTCATGTAATGGTGCAAGATCCCAATGATGAATGTAACTATTTTATACCTAAAATATATCAATAAAGTTAATGGGGACAAAAAAGAGACAGTAAATATGTACATTTCCAAAGTAAAGGATACTTTTCAGTGTTCCTTAACTATTTGTGGAATTATTTTGGCTATCATTCTCATGAATATAAATTTCACATCTTGATGGGGAAGGCTGAGTTCCAGTGAGAAAATCATTTTCCCTCATCTTCCCATTTGGCATGTTTCCTTAGAAGTCCTAAAGAAGATAAACTAAAGAAATAATTTAGAAGGTTTGATTTTTTCAGCTGAATTCAATGTACTTTTTTTACTACCTTGTTTCAGATTAAGTGCTTGAAGAAAAATATTTGTGATGAAAAAAAAGAGATTCTTGTTTCATTTGCCTTCATGTAGAACATAAAATAGGTCACAATGCCAGCTATACAATACAGACTCATTCCTTTGTCCCCTGCTGTAATTTATATGTATCTATTTTAAAAAGTGAGCAAGAATGAATGTGATCATAATGTATACCTAAAATATACTGATAAAATTAATTAGAAAACAAATAAAAGAAAGTATCAAATGAAATGTGTATGTGTGTGTGTATGTGTGTGTGTGTGTGAATCTTTCTGGCATATGATAGCTCAGGAACCTGCCTCAGTTCTATTTCAGGTGATTTTCAGATTCATTAAATTAATAGAATCACTTGTACCACATACAGTGATATTGACCTTTTGCGGAGCACACAATTAGTCTTTTTCCCTAGGTTGGTTTGTACTTTACATCATTCATTTTAAAATTTTATTTTATTCAATAATATGTATAGTTATTTGATATTCAGATGTCACTTTTGTTTTCTCAAGTGATTGCTCCAATAATGAGCAGAAGACTGTACACTGAGTGCTCTGTGGTCCCAAAATTGAAAAAGAAAAACTCAGCTGCTGTCAGTTCACCATTTATGATGAGATAATTTAATTTCTATGGCATCTGAATCTAAATACTTAGGTCTCAGTTCTATATCTCAGGAAAATTGATTTTTCTTTGTATTCCATGAGAAAGAGACATCAATGTTGAAAACCTTCTTGCAGTTTATTTTTGAAGATACAAACTAATTAAATCTATTTCATTGACTTAAAATAGATGAAAAGAGCTAGAAAAGGCCATGGCTGACCATGTTGATATATTTTTAAACTCCAGCAAGGGCTTGCTTGCTCTGTGTTCCAAATTGATACTCTGAAGGAAAAATGAACTCATCCCATTCATTTGCAAAATTCTTGGGCTTGTCTTTCTCAGAAAAATTAATAGATAATGGATGTTGTTCTTCCCTGGAGAAAAATATTAAATATTCCATAATGGCTACAGAAAACAAAGTGTTCAAGATTATTAGAGAAGTCTCCCTACAGATTAAAAACATATTTTTGATTTCATGATCATGGAGTATATACCAGATGAAAGGTATTTATTGCTTTGAAATTTAGAAGAAAATTCCATATAGATAAACACATATTGAATGTGGGTGAGATACATCATTATTTTTGTCAGGCATGTAGGATTATTCAATAGTGTCAGGATTAAGTGATGGGGGAAAAATGAAGCTAAAATCACAGCAGCTGATCTCAACATATTTAGAGTGGATTTTGTTGATTTCATGTAACAGAATGCAAAAGTTATACTTCACAGTGTCACATGAGTGGTGAAGTAGAAAGCAACATATTTAGAAACTACCTGGGACAGTCATACAAATGTTCAGGTAGTAGGAACAGAATGGAAGGTATTTCAGACAGAAGAAATAAAGAATGGGGTGGTTTAGGGGAGAGCTAATGGACAGGGTTATAAAGGCAGGAAATGGAAAAAATGTGTTTAGGAGAATCCTGCCCAGAAATGTTTGAATGTAGCAATTGGAGGAAGTTTGCTTCAGAAGATTTGAAAAGTAGATTGCCTTTACATTGTGGAAGGTTAAGAATGTTGTTATGAAAATTTTTTATTGTATTCTTTTGATACTGAAGAGACATTTAAGACCTTTAAACAGATGCAATATGTGAAACATGCAGAGAGGATTCAGGAGTTTGCATGTAGATTATAAAGTTATTACTCACAATGTACTCAAATCATGTAATTCCTCCACCAAAACTCCTCTGATATCCACTGTAGTTAGAACTGAATCTGAACTCCTCACTAGCTTAAAAGGCTCTTCAAGGCTGGTCCTTCCTTCTCTTAAAACTGATGTCTCTTTTTCTCAATATGTTATTAACTTTTAATTGACACAGTAGTTGTACTTATTTATGAGTTTCAGTGTGTTATGGTTTGTATCCAGATGTCCCCCTCAAAGCCTTGTGTGCTCATGGGTGGGGCTTTTCAGAAGTGGCTAGGTCTAAGGGTGTGATACTGGGATTAAGAGTGTGTGGTAATGAAATAGTCCACTAATTGTTTACCATAATTCTGGGTGTAGGTAATAGGAAGCCCCACCCTGGGCTTGCAGGCTTGTAGTCTGCATGGGATAAAAGGAAAAGAGAGGCTTGCTGCTGCTTCTTGCTGCTTCCCTGCTTCTGGCCTGCTCTGCCATTAACTATTTCTTCTCTGCAATGTCACCCTGCCTTAGAGCCAGCTGGCTATGGAGTAAAATAAGCCTTTTTTCCTTTAACTTTTGGGTATTGGATTTTTTGTCTAAGCAACAAGAGAAGTAAATAAGACAGATTTTGATCAGAGTAGTGGGGTCCTTCCTGTGACTGTACCTCACCATGTGGTTCGGGAATATTTGGAATTGGCTTGCGGGAAGAATTTGAAAAGTTTTGGAGACGGCAGCCTGAAGACCAGCCCTGGAAAGCTGTAAGCTGAACTTGATGAGAAAGCCTGGTGAGAGCTCAGAAGACCAGAATCCTGATAGAAATGGAGCCTGTAAAGACCAGGCTCAGGAGGTTTCAATTATGAATAAGCAGGGCATTGGCTATTGGACTTCAGGCCATGTGTGTTATGTCTTGGCAGAAAGTTTGTCTGCATTTTGCTCATGTCCAGAGACCTTGCCTGAGACTGAGAATAAGACTAATTAATCTGGTGGAAGAAATTTCAAGGCAGTCTAATGTTGAGGAGTGGCATGGCTACTGTTGGGGGCTTTTAGCTAGATCTATATTGAGAATCAAGAGGAAAGGACCCAGAATAATGGTTTGAAAAGTTTTGTGTTTGGCTAGAAAGGAAGCTCCAGTAATATTATAACCTGTAAAGGTGGAGCAGAGGAGAACTTGGTTGCTGAAAAGGAACCAGACAATAGAAAAGATGGCCTGAGAACATCACAAAAACCAGCAGCGCTCCACAGTTTACAGCCTCAAAATAGCAAAGATGAAAGACTTTGCTTTGAGAAGAAAGCCCCAGAGCACCATGTTCCAGAATGGTGGTGCCCTAGGAAATATGTGCATTGGGACTGAATTCATAGTGCTCAGTAATCCAGGCCCTTGTTCCTAAAGCCAAGAGAGAAGGAAGCCTGGCTACTGATCTAGCTGGTGGAAGACCTTGGCATCATCCACATGGTGCTGGTTTTAGGTACTGCAGAATGCAAGAGTTGTGGTGTCAGGAAAGCTTCTACACAGATTTTAGAAGAAGACTTGGGAGCCCAGGCAGTGTGCTTCTGAGTAGGCAATGTGTGAAACTGAGAGTGTGAAGCTGAAAGTGCAGTGGAGACCTAAGAAGGTTGGAGAAGCCAAGAATGTGGATTATCTGAGGAAAGCTGCAAAGAATGAGCAGAGCCAGCCCAAGACAGAAGCCATGGGAGCTATAACCACTGGCAGCACCATAGAGGCAGAGTCACCCAAGCCCTTTGGAGTTTCTGTCTTGACACAGACTGTACCAGATGCTAGACAGGGAGCTAGAGGATTTAATGTTTGCCTAGCTGGAGTTTGATCTTGTTTTGGTTTCCTTTCTTTCTATCCTCCTATTTTTATCAGGTAGAATGGGAATGTTTATCTTGTGTCATTTTATATTGGAAGTATTTAACTTTCTTTCATCTGTACAGGGAACTTACAGCTAACACTTTGCCTTAAATCTCAGAGGGGACTTTAGACTTGGACTTTTCAGCAATATTGAAACTATTAGGACTTTGGAAACACTTAGAGATGGAATAAATACCTTTTGCATAATGGGATGCACATGAGTCTTTTGGGGCCTAGGAGGGGAAATGTTATAGCTTGTATCTAGATGTCTCTCCAAACTCTCATGCACTCATAGATGGGGATTTTCTAAGATGATTGGATCTAAGGGTGTGATATTGGGATTAAGAGTGTGTAGTACTGAATTAGGCCATGAATTGGTTTACCATTGTTCTGGCTGTGGCTGATGGAAAACCCCACCCTGGGTGTGGGTAGCACCACCCAAAAGGCTTGTAGCCTGGATTGGGTAAAAAGGAAAGTCAGGCTTGCTTCTGCTGCTTGCTGCTTTCCTCTCTCTGGCTTGTTCTTCCATAGACTGTTTCTCCGCTACTATGCTGCCCTACCCTGGAGCCAGACAACTATGTACTGAAACCTCTACAATGAACTGAAATAAACCTTTTTTCCTTTGTCTTGTGGGTGTTGGGTATTTTGTCTAAGCAATAAGAGAAGTAACTAATAGAGTGTGACATTACATGTACCTATATGTAATGATCACATCAAGGTAATTTGCATATTCATCAGTTCAGACATTTATCAATGTTTTGTGTTTGAAGTATTCAAAATTCAAAATAACTAATGCTATTTTGAAAATATATACAATTAATTGTCAACTATAGTCATTCCGCTACACTGCAAAACACCAGATATTCTTCCTCCTATCCAACTACACCCCTGTGTTCATTAACCATCCTTTCCCATCCATACCTTCACCTTCCCCTAAAAAGGCTTTCATAATCACTATTTTCTTCTCACTTCTACACTGTCACCTTCCATATATAAATGAGACTATGTGATATTTTTCTTTCTGTGCCCAATTTATTTTACTTACCATAATATCCTCCAGTTCAACTCATGTTGCTACAAAAGACAAACTTTGTTTTTTTTAATATATATATTTATTGGTACATTTTAGGTATAAAATACATTTACATTTATCATTGGGTGTTTGTACCAGGACATGATGTATCTTAGTTTTTATTTTTTCTCCCATTACCTGTGCACCCTTCACCCCCTCCACCCTTCCTTATTTACACAGAGTTTGATTCCATTTTTTTTTCTCATAATTTTTTCTTTCCCTTCTTCCCTTTCCCCTTTCCCTTTCACCATCCCCAAACCCTTGGACCTTTTCTTATTTCAAATTATCAATTATTCATTTTAATCATTTTCATCCTTATTTACACTTTCAATTTCTCACACTAGAGAAACTATTTGGTATTTACACATGTATGTCATATTTATCTTACTTAAGAGTATGGCCTCAATATGCATCCATTTAGCTATAAATGTCTCTAGTTTCTCATTCTTTATGGCTGAGTAGTATTCCATTTTATTAAAAAAACCACATCTTCTTTATCCAGTTTCCAGTTGATGGGCACTTGGGCTGTTTCCAAGCTTTAGCTATTACAAACTGTGCCGCTAAAAACATAGGTGCACATATATCTCTGTAGTATGATTCTTTTAATTCTTTGGGGAAGATTCCCAGTAGGGGATGAGCTGGGTTAAATGGGACCTGTAGTCCTAGTTCTTTGAGGTATCTCCATACTGATTTCCACAGTGGTTGCAGCAGTCTGTACTCCCACCAGCAATGGAGAAGGGTTCCTTTCTCTCCACACCCACACCAGCATTTGTTATTGGTTGACTTCTTGATAGCAGTCATTCTTTGTGGGGTGAGGTGGAATCTCAGTGTTTTCGTCTGCATCTCTCAAATGACCAGTGATGTTGAACATTTTTTCATATATTTATTTGCTGTTTTTACTTCTTTGTCTGAGAAATGTCTGTTCATTTCAGATGCCCATTTTTGAATTGGGTCTTTGAATTGGGGGGGGTCTGATTTTTTTCAGTTCTTTATATATTCTTGATAGTAGACCTTTGTCTGAGCTACAGCTGCTAAATATTTCTTCCCACATTGTAGGTTGTCTCTTAGCTCTGTTGGTAGTTTCTCTTGCAGTGCAGAAGCTTTTTAATATGATGAGATCCCAGTTGTTGATTCTTTATGCTAGCTCCCGTGCTACTGAAGATTTGTTCATAAAGTCTTTTCCTATGCCGATATCATCAAGAGTTCTACCTAACTTATCTTTCAGCAAGTTCAGTGTTTCTGACTTAATATTTAGATCTTTAATCCACTTCAATCTTAGTTTAGTGCACAGTGATAGGTATGGGTCTAGTTTTAATCTCTGACATGTTGAAATCCAGTTTTTCCAACACCTTTTATTAAATAGGATATCTTTCCTCCAATGATGGTGGGTGACTCCTTTGTCAAAAATGAGGTGACTGAGTATGTCTGGAGTTGTTTCTGCATCTTCTAATCTATTCCACTGATCTTCAGGTCTGTTTCTTTGCCAGTACCATGCTATTTTTATCACAGTAGCTTTGTAGTATAGTTTCAAGTTGGGGATTGTGATGCCCCCAGCCATGTCTCTGTTGCCTAGAATTGCTTTTTCTATTCTAGGTATCTTCTGTTTCCAAATAAAGTTTTGGATTGTTTTCTCTGGTTTTGTGAAGTATATTGTTGGAATTTCAATTGACATTGTATTGAATCTATGTAGTGGTTTTGGAAGTATGGCCATTTTCACTATATTGGTTCTTCCTACCCAGGAACAAGGGATATCTTTCCATTTTCTTATATCCTCTTCAATCTCCTTCAGAGTGCTGTAGTTTTCAGTGTAGAGGTCTTTTGCTTCCTTTGTTAGGTTGATTCCTAAATATTTCATTTTTTTAGATGCTATTGTAAAAGGAATTATTTCCCAAATTTCTCTCTCAATGGGTCTGCTATTTGCATATAAGAAGGCTATTATTTTTTGAGTGTTGACCTTGTATCCAGCTACTCTACTGAATCTGTCAATTAGGTCTAGAAGACTTTTGACTGAGTTTTTTGGGTCTTCTATGTAAAGTATCATATCATCAGCAAATAATGACAGTTTAACTTCTTCCTTTCCAATCTTTATTCCTTTTATTTCTTTCTCTTGCCTAATTGCTATGGCTAATGTTTCCAGAACAATATTGAACAGGAGTGGTGATAGTGGACATCCTTGTCTTGTTCCTGATTTTAGTGTGAAGAATTTCAGCTTTTGACCATTTAGTATGATGTTGGCTGTTGGTTTTTCATAGATAGCCTTAATCAGGTTGAGATAAAGGCCTCCTATTCCAATTTTCTGTATAGTTTTTATCATGAATGGGTGTTGGATTTTGTCAAATGCTTTTTCTGCATCTATTGAGATGATCATGTGGTTTTTGTCCTTGACTCTGTTAATATAGTGTATTACATTTATTGATTTACGAATGTTGAACCATCCTTTTATCCCTGTGATAAATCCGACTTGGTCAGGGTGTATGATCTTCTTGATGACACTCTGAATTCTGTTCACCAGTATTTTGTTGAGGATTTTTGCATCTATGTTCATTAGGGAGATTGGTCTGGAGTTCTCTTTTTGGGTTGAGTCTTTCCCTGGTTTTGGAATCAAAGTAACACTTACTTCCAGGAATGAATTTGGAAGAGTTGCTTCCCTTTCAATTTCCTTGATGAGTTTGAAGAGTAATGGTGATAGTTCTTCTTTAAATGTCTTGTAGAATTCAGCAATGAAGCCATCAGGACCTGGGTTTTTCTTTGTTGATAAGTTTTTTATTACATTTTCAATTTCACTCATTGTTATTGGGTTGTTTAGAATTTCTATATCTTCTTCATTTAATTTTGGCAATTCATTTGTATCTAGGAATCTGTCCATTTTTTCTGTGTTTTCCATTTCATTAGAGTACAGCTTCTCAAAGTAGGTATTGATGATTCTCTGGATTTCTGCTGGATTTGTTGTGGCTTCACCTTTTTCATTCTTAATTGCATGGATTGGAGCCTTTTCTTTCCTTTTTTTGATAAGATTGGCTAAAGGTTTATCAATTTTATTTATTCTTTCAAAAAACTAACTCTTTGATTTATTAATTTTTTTTGTATGGTTCTCTTAGTCTCCATTGCATTGATTTCTGCTCAGATCTTTATAATTTCCTTTCTTGTAAGAGCTTTGGGTTTGTTATGCTCTTCTTTTTCTAGGAGCTTGAGGTTCTGCATTAAGTTATTTAACTGAGTTCTCTCTGTTGTCCTAATATGGGCATTCACTGCTATGAATTTCCCATGTAGAATTTCTTTCATTGTGTCCCACAGATTCCTGTATGTTGTACTGGCATTATCATTTACTTGTAGAAACTGTCTAATTTCTTCTTTAATTTCCTCTGTCACCCATTGGTTGTTCAGGAGGATATTGTTCAATTTCCATGTGTTTGTGGGTGTTTTGTGGTTTCTTATGTTATTGATCTCCAATTGTATTGCATTATGGTCTGATAAGATACAGGGGATAACTTTGATTGTTTTACATTTACTTAGATATGTCCTATGAGCTAGTATGTGATCTATTTTGGAGAATGACCCATGTGCAGCTGAAAAGAATTTGTATTCTGGTTTTTGGGGGTGGAGCACTTGGTAAACATCTATTAAGTCCATTTGCTCAATAGCTTCGTTTAGTTCTACAATTTCATTGTTAATTTTTTTTCTAGTTGATCTATTTGTGGTAGAGGGGGGTTGAGGTCCCCTACTACAATTGTATTAGTGCTTATTTGGTTTTTAATGTCCATTAATATTTGTTTTGTATAGTTGGGGGCATTTGTATTTGGTGCATATATATTTAGGATTGTCATCTCTTCCTCTTGGATTGTTCCTTTCACAAGGATGTAGTGACCATCTTTGTCTCTCTTAATTAGTTTTGGTTTGAAATCTACTTTGTCTGCAAATAAGATTGCTACACCTGCTTTTTTCTGGGTTCCTGTCATGTGGAGAAATGTTTTCCATCCTTTTACTTTCAGTCTATGGATTTTCTTTTGAGTTAGGTGTGTTTCTTGTATACACTATATTGCTGGGTTTTGCTTCTTAATCCATTCTGCCATTCTATTTCTTTTGATTGGTGAATTGAGGCCAATAACATTGATAGTTAAAATTGACAGATATTGACTCATCCTTGTCATGATGTTTTACTGTTGTTGGCTCTTTTATTTCTTATTTTCCCCCCTTTCGCTTTAGTATCTTACCTTGCATGGTGCCTTTTCTATGCTGGGCCTCATGGAGTTCTGACGTTCATTATCTTTTTCTAGGATATTGCTTAAAATTGTTTGGAGTGCTGGTTTGGTGTTCATGAAATTTCTCAGGTGTTCTTTGTCGTGGAAGTATCTAATTTCTCCATCGAGTTTGAAAGATAATTTTGCCAGATACAACAGTCTAAGTTGGAAGTTATTTTCTTTTAGGGCTTGAAATACTTGACTCCAGGCTCTCCTTGATTTGAGGGTTTGTGTTGAGAAATCTGCTGTGATTCTGATGGGCTTTCCTTTGTAGGTGATTTGTTTCTTTTCTCTAACTGCCTGTAGAGTTTTGTTCTTCTGTTGGGTTTCTGGGATCTTGACTATTTATTACATGTCTAGGTGTAGAATTTTTTGGTCATGGCTGGTTGGAGTTCTATATGCCTCACTTATCTGTACATCCAATTCTCTACCTCTGTCTAGGAAGTTATCTACTATTACTTCTGTGAACAGGTTTTTTATGTCCGTTGTTCTTTCTCCTGTTTTTTCGTGGACTCCTATGAGTCTTATGTTATTCTTGTTTGCATCATCTAGCAGCCATTGGATTGATTTCTCATGGCCCCTTACTATCTTTAAGAAATCTCTGTTTTCATGGTCCTTAACTGCAATCCTGTCTTCTATATCTGATATTCTGTCTTCAGATTCTCTTAGTCTGCTCTGCATGCTTTCAATGGAGTTTTTAATCTGAATATCTGTTTGAATCTGTTTCATGTTTTCCATTTCTTTCTTATGCTGGGCATTTATGGCTTCCAGCATGTTTCTGATCTCATCTATTTTCTTATCTGTTTCTGCTCTAGAGCTTCTAATCATATCTTTCACTCTGCTCACCATGTCTGTATTTATCTGGGAGATTATTTCTGTTTTGAAATTTTCTAGAGCCTCATGCATCTGCTTTGTTACTTCTTGTGCTATCAGTTCAGGGTGTCCAAGTGGTTGCTTATCAGACTTTTCCACCTCATTTCCCCCAGAATTTCCTTTTTGTGGTGTGGAAGCCTGTGTTTGTGCCTTGCTTAAGTGTCTTCTCATTTTTGTTTTTGGTACTGTCCTTGATTTAATTCCTGGGTTGATATTTCAAGATTTCTTAATGTAGGTATCTTTGTTGCTTGAGTTTAAAACCCTTGTGGAATGATTGCTTTTCAGAAGTGTCTTCCAGATATAGCTTGTGTTTGGGTTTTGAGACTCTAATGACTCTGAAGCTATTATATTTTTCTTATGCCAGGATAGAAAACTAATTAGATCAATCACAACATGTTAGCCCAAATGACATAGTCAGTAATACCATAGCATCAAGCACAGCTTAGAAAATGACAATTTTGTGGTAGTTATTAATCTATCACTTTTAACTATGTGAGTTAAATTAATACCAAGGACCAACCCAACATAAGTTTATGATGAATAAACTCTTCAATATAGCATCTTTCTCCTTCGGGGTGGGGAGTTAAAAGGAGTTGGGGAGGGAAGGACAGGTTGAAAGAACAGTTAAGATTAGCAGTGAGGCCCAAAGACACAGAAAAATCACACAAACTCTAAGAAGTTGTTAAAGGCAAGAGAAAATGGAAGAATGAAAGAACAAAGATGTGAATAGAATCACCTAACAGCAACAGGGAGCCTAGATACCAAATTTACTTTCTTATAAACCTAATGATAATCAAGAGAAGGAAAAAGAGAAGAAAAGAACAGTAAGGGAGAAATCTGAATTCAGTGCAGAAAGGAACAAACAGGGAGATGAGGAGCAATGTGGGACAGTGAGAGAATGAGTGAGCGAGAGAGAAAGTAACGATAAAAGAAAGAGAAGTAAAACTTTGAAGAGTAGAAAAAAAGTAAAAATTAAGAATTAAAAATAAGAAAATTTTTTTTTTCTTTTTTGCATATAGCAGTAGAAATTATGGGCCTCCTTCAGAGCATGTCTCTGCTGTCACAGTAGGCAACGTAGGAATCCCTGTGCATATATAAGTCAATGAGTCTCAGCCAGCCAGCAGCAGACCAAGTACAGTGGTCTGATGTGCCTTTATTGTAGAGTTCTCTTTACTTTTCTGCTGAGCTTCAGTTTTCTTTGAGGAGCCTGAGAAGCCCTCTTTCTGTTACTAATTTCTGCTCTATCTTGTGGCGCTCAGGACAAGGGTCTTTATAATCTTCTGTGCCTCTGTAGTGTGGGACCAGGTAGCAGAAAAGCCAGAAGGTAGGCGGTGCACGGGGGTGGAGGTGGTGGACCTGAGCGTTGGAGGTGCCTGTTAGGCCAAGGGGAACTCACCGTGCTGTGGGCGTGGCCCGGGACAGCTGCAGGTGCTTCAAGCTGCTTGTCTTGTCTCACCAGCAGGTCGCCGCAGCAGCTTGGAGAGCATCGGGTGGGGGACGACAAACTTTATTTTTAATAGCATAATAATATGTAGTATTTATATACATAATGTTTTCTTTATCTATTGGTGTATACCTTGGTTGATTTTATATCACTGATCAACAGTGATAAATATTTTTTTCTTATACTCATTGACAATTTATATATCTTCTTTTGAGAAGTATCTATTTGGGTCTTTTGCCCATTTTCTAATCTTATTACTTGTTCAAACTGATGTTGCTCTCTTACTCAATGGAATGCAATTCCATTGATCTCTTTTCATGCCTAGTGAGGCCAAGCTCATTCTTAACTTCCTGCCATAGCTTTTTCATTTCCACTGGCAGGAAAGCTATTTTCCTATGTCTCTGGGAAGCTTTATTTCATTCTACCATTCAGTGTGCATGCTGGATTGCTTACTGTTTAGAGAGATTTTCCTGACTACATTGTTTAATTTTATTTGTCCCAACATTAGTAACTTTGCCACATCATGAGGTTTGCATTAGTCAGCTTTCTCATTGCTGATAACAGTGCTTGACATCTGCAGTTTACAAGGAGAGCTTTAATTTGACTCAAGGTTTTGGAGGATTCAGGTCATCATCAGCTGCTCCAAGGTAGACACTTTATGGTAAAAGGCTGTGGCAGAGCAAAGATACTAAGTTCATGACATCCAGGAAACAGAACAGTGGAACAATGCCAAAGGGGAAGGTGCAAGGGACTGTGTGACTGTATAGTCACACTTCCAAGACCCAGCAAGATGCAGCCAGAAGTGTGCTTCATCAATCCCATATGTGGCTGCCAAGCCAACCAAATTAACACAATCAAGCTTAATCATCACAGATTATATATATGTATATGGTTTATAAGCTTCAGAAGAAATAGGATTTCCATCTGTCTTTGTTCAGGGTTTCATACATAGTTCCTAGAGCAGTTCTTGGTATACGTGTTTGATATATATTGCTTAAGTGGATGAGTGAGCTGGGTAAAGTTGAATTTAAAAGCTTAAGGTTTTCTAAGTTGTAGAAGAGGTAGGGTCCAAGTATATAATTAAAGTACTACAAGTTCACACGGTTTATACTAAAAGTGATCGCAGTGCTATAAATAAGCTGTTTGATGACCCACATATCCATGACTTGGCATCATAGTCATGAAAACAAATGCAAATAGTGGATTTATAATGTAGAGGCTCCCTTGAGAGCAAATGGATGCAGCAGATCAACAGTACTTTTTTTGTCATAGAAGTCACTGACATTGAATTATACCTTTCTTTGAACAATTATATTTGCCCCAAGCTATAAAACTAATACTATGGTTATGACTTGTAGATGGAGAACTTAGCATGAATATGTAATTTCCTTAATTTACAAAATGAGTTATAATTTTTGTTATTTTCTAATAAACCGCATTTTTATGTTTTAAACATTAGTGATACTTAATTGGGTCTATTTCACTAAAATTTTTACTAAGAATTTATAATGGCACAGTAGTCTTTCCAAAATAATAACATTTGTGCATAATATGTATCAGAACATGAAATGAAGCAAAAATAAATTTCCCAGGACTGACTGAAATTACAAAATTCAAACTCCACACATTCTTTCAAATTCTCTTTATTTTACCTTTATCAGCCCAAGAAGATCAAGTAAAAACTGCAAACTAATGGAGATTTATCTTTTCACATTTATAATGGATTAGTCATAACTTATTTTTAAGTATCTGAATTTAAATAAACTGTATTAGCAGACATTACTTGCTCTTCATAACCTGGGTAACTAAATGTTTACAAAAACAAGTACTTTGGAATATACCAGAAGAAAGTACATTTTAGAAAAATACCTGTAGAATCATAACATTAATTTAGATTACTTTTATTTGTTTTTTTATGACACTGACACATTTTATCACATAAGTATGTGGCTAACTTTATGCTCTAAGTGCAATGCAGTTTAGTGGACTAAGTGGCTGAGACACAGATTTCCAGCGACAACTGATTTTATCAAACTTTCCAAATAAGAATGGTACAAGCTATACTAGTAGTTCAAAGTATAGAATAAAATCCCTTAAAAATCCTCCAGGTAGTTCAGAAAATTATTCATACTGTAAGTAAAATAATTTATGAGAATATTGTGAGATTCTCTCACATGAGAAGAGAAGAAAAAGAGGAGAGTTGTTTGTTTTGAGTCACTAAGCTCTGGAAACTTGCTAAGAATAACTTCTGGGACCTGAATGAACATAGAATGTTCTTGCTTCCACAAATACCAACTCAAATAAGATATGACACAGTTGGATCCCACCATCTTTTGCCTTTCAACTACAGAAAGGAAAACCACCCACAAGGACAAGCCAGACAGAAATAGGGAAAGGCAAGAAAAACCCCAGAAAATATTACTAAAAAAAGACCCTGTTTAATACTTTGGTACTTAGTGTCTTATTCAGGCTGTAGGACTAAACGTGAAGAGCAAAGGGTCAAAATAGCTCTGGAGGAGTTGTTCTATGAAAACATAGGGAATACTTGTGGTTATGGTTTTAGTCTTTGATTTTATTCAAAGAGAAAAATATGAAAAGCATTGATTTGATTTGTATTAGTAAAACATAATATGCAAAAGTCAAAATACATGTGATATAAAATGAGGGTTGTATCACTGGGTGAAGTTATTTGGTGAGTGAAAGTATGCCAGGTATTAATCACTTGCCCTGAGTTGCTATTGCAGGAAACCTCATTGTCTTTTCTCTGACCCATCAGAGAATTTTCTGTATTCACTCACAGCCAAAATGTTGGGGAGGAGATGAAAGCAAAGAAACTGCAGCGGCCCATATTATTTTAGTCCATGCTTAGGCTCTCATGCTGGCACCAGGGAAGTCTTTATGGCTGATTGAATTTTATGATTACTTCTATTACTGTTAGAGCTGGAGGGGAAAGGCTTGGGCTTTTCAGGAGTATGTTTCAACATTTGGTTCTTAAAATAATTTTTCAAGCTTGAGATTGCTTTGCAGAATTAGGAATTAATATTAAGCATTTGTTTTCTCTAATTCCAGTGTCTTCTCCTATTCCAGCTCATAGAGGACACAGTCTTCCTCATGATGCTTAGTTAATTCTGTTACTCTTGCCTCTTCACATATCTGGTGTAGTATACTGGACTTTAAGATTGGTCTGAAATTAAAAACAAAAAGTAAGGTGGGCCGGAGATTTAGCTCAGTGGTTCTGCTGCCTGCCTCACAAGCGCAAGGTTTCGAGTTCCATCCCTGGTAACAAACAAACAAACAAACAGAAAAGTAAGGTAATACCTTAAGGTAAGTCAGGAAGAGACTTTACATATGTTAGTGGATATCTAGGCATTCTTCAGTCCACTATGAAACAAAATATATATAATCCAGAATTTCATTAAAATGTATGTCTTGATTGATAGTATTTCTAATAGTGCAGTAACTCAAAGAAAGAAGAAAAATATTAATATTCTCTTATATTCAGTATTTTCACTATATGTGACTATTAACCCAATTTTGTCATAAAATCCCATAAATACAAATAAGATACACTAAAAATATCAGGTCAGGGTGATTGATACCAAAATTTGTACTGGCTTCTCAGTCTCACCCAAACTTGCCTTAAGTCATGAAATAATAACTATCCAGTACATTATTAGTTCAATATCAATTACACAGAGATTGAAAATTATACTATGGAAAGGGGGTGTACATGCTCATGAACATGAAAAAAGTTCTGTTGCACTGATCTATGGACTGATACAGATTTCCCAGAAAAAAGGCAATGGATTGAGGTGGGGAGTAGATGCTAAACCAACATTGCTTCTCTGATCAAGCCCTGGCCTCTTATCCACTGGATAAGGTAGTCTCTTCCGATGTATCCAGTATATTGTGTCCAGTGATGGTGCTCAATTTACATCATGCTATTAGAAACATTTTTAAGCCCCAGAATTCTTGAAGATTTACTTAAAAAAATTGAGCCATTAAATTGGCCATTAAGGATGATTTGAATTTGCAAATAACAATAATAATAATGAAGATTTTTTTTTTTAGGTTGTGGAAACAACTTCTTTCAAAGTATATAGTAATTTTATCATTCTTCCTGTAAAAAATAATAGCACCAGTTATTTTTTATTCTATTAGCTCTTACAATAGGAGACTGTAATGTATTAATAAATTTACCATGAATTGTCAGTTTCTCTTTAACTAATTTTAAAATATAAAAAGATAATGTAATTTTATAATATATGAAACTCTTCAAGATTTAAGGCATCTGAAAAATGAATACTTCCAGTTTATTATTGTTGAAAGACTTTCATAGTTTGTGTAAGATATAAGGTGTGATTGAAAACTACAGAGCATATAAATTTTTAAAATAGTACAGTAAAGACAGGCAGGTCTGCAGATGCCCTACCGAGGTGGTGAGTTGCGCGGAATGTGCCAAGTTGGCCCGCTGCAGACAGGCAGGTCTGTGAACACCCCACCGAGGGTGTGAGTGGCAGGGAAAGTGCTGAATCAGCCCATGCCCTGGCAGCAATCCACTGGACACCTCCGCCCCCGCTCCTCTGTACAGACACCTGGTTCTACACTACAAAGACACAGAGGACACCAGACCACCAGACCACAGTACTGGGTCCTGCTGCTCCCAGGCCAGATGTAAGGGCTTTTGAGCTGCCCTTCTACTGCTCCCGGTCCAGAGGAAGGGGCTTGCAGGCCACGATCTCCCCCACTGCTCCCAGCTCAGAGAAAGGGGCTTCTGGGCCACCATCCCTACCACCCCTCCCAGCCCGGCCCTTGTCCCACCTCTCCCGGCTCAGAGGAGGTGATCCTCATGAGCGCCAACAGCAACAGCACCCTCCTGCCCCCTCATTTGAAATGAGAAAACACATAAATAAGTCTCAAAACCAGAATTCCAGATCACCTACAGCAACTCCAAAGGGAAATGAGATGGAACACTCTCATACTCAACCACCTGGACCCACTGAACAGGCAACAAAAGGGGATCTGGAAAAAATGAAATCAGAAATAATTTCTCAGACAATAGGAGAGATTGTGCTTCTAGTGCAAGACATGATTAATACATCTAGAGAGGAGCTGAGGAACATGATGGAATCCCAATGTAAGAAACAAATGGAATCCATAAAACAGATGCAAATAGATTTCCAAGAGATGAAGAACTCCACTGAAAGTCTACACAGCAGAATGAGCCAATGTGAGGACAGAATTTCAGATATAGAAGATAAGATTGCAATTAATGACCAGGAAGAGAAAAATTGCTTCAAAATTATAAGGGAACATGAGAAATCAATCCAGCAGCTGCTAGATGATGCAAAGAAGAATAACATAAGACTGACTGGAGTCAATGAAGAAACAGGAGAGAGTGCAGATGACATAAAAAAAAAAAAAACTCTTCATAGAAGTAATGGCAGAAAACTACCCAAGCAGGGGAAAAGAACTTGACATACAGATAAGGGAGGCACATAGGACTCCAATAGCCTTGATAAAAAAAAATCTACACATAGGCATATAATTATTAAGATTTCCAAAACCCAACAGAAGAAAAAAGTTCTACAAGCAGTTAGAGAAAGAAACAAATCACATACAGAGGAAAGCCCATCAGAATCACAGCAGACTTCTCAACACAAACCCTCAAGGCAAGAAGAGCTTGGAGTGACATATTCCAAGCCCTAAAAGAAAACAGCCTCCAATCCAGATTGATGTACCCTGCAAAACTATCTTTCAAAATGGATGGAGAAATAAGATACTTTCATGACAAAGAGCACCTTAGGAACTTCATGAATACCAAACCAGCACTCCAAAGAATTTTACACAATAGCCTAGGAACAGACATTGAGGATCACAACCCCAGGAAGCAAAGCAGAATGAACCCATCTGGCATAACAAGAAATTAAATGTAGAGGGGGAGAACCCAACAAAAAGAAAAAGTCATGGCAATGACAAGTCAATGCATTTCAGTTATAACTATCAACGTTAATGGTGTCAATTCACCAATCAAAGGAATAGACTGGCAGAATGGGTCAAGAAGCAAAATCCAACATTATGCTGCATATAAGAAACACACTTCATTCAAAATGAAAATCATAGACTGAAAGTTAAAGGGTGGAAAACATATGCAACAGGAACCCCCAAAAAGCAGGAGTAGCTATCCTCTTTGCAGATCAAGTAGATTTCAAACCAAAACTAATTAAGAGAGACAAAGAAGGACACTACATCCTTGTAAAGGGAACAATCCAAGAGGAAGAGATGACAATCATAAATATCTATGCACCAAACACTAGTGTGCCCAACTATATAAAACAAATAATAACAGACATGAAAAGTCGTATATGCACTAATATAATTGTAGTGGGGGACCTCAACACCCCACTGTCACAAATAGATAGATCAACTAGACTAAAAATAAGTAATGAAATACTAGAACTCAATCAAACTCTTGAACAAATGAACTTAACAGATGTTTACAGAGTCTTCCACCCAACAAAATCAGAATAAACATTCTTCTCAGCTGCACATGGGTCATTCTCTAAAATAGACCACATACTCACACATAGAACATGTTTAAGTAAGTGCAAAGGAATTGAAGTTATCCCCTCTATATTATCAGACCATGGTGAGATGAAATTGGATATCGATAGCAAAAGAAACTCAAAAAATTTCATAAAGACATGAAAATTGAACAACACACTTCTTAATAACCAATGGGTCACAGAGGAAATTAAAGAAGAAATCAGACAGTTCCTTCAATTAAATGACAATGACAATACAACATATCGGAATCTATGGGACACAATGAGGGCAGTCCTATGAGAGAAATTCATAGCAGTGAATATTCATATTAGGAAAACAGAACGAGCCCAATTAAACAACCTGATGCTGAACATCAAGCTTCAAGAAAAAGAAGAGCAAGACAACCCCAGAGCTCATACAAAGGAGGAAATTATAAAGATCAGAGGAGAAATCAATGCAATGGAGACTAAGAGAATGATACAAAAAATCAATGAAGCCAAGAGTTGGTTCTTCAAAAGAATCAACAAAATTGACAAACTCTTAGCCAACTTTATCAGAAAAAGCAAAGAAAAGGCCCAAATCCATGCAATTAAGAATGAAAAGGGTGAAATTACAACAGACTCAGCAGAAATCCAGAGGATCATCAATACCTACTCCCAGAACCTATACGCTAATAAGATGGACAACACAGAAGAAATGGACAGATTCCTAGATACATATGAATTACCAAAGTTGAACAAAGAAGACCTAAAAATTCTAAACACCCCGATATCAACCAATGAAATTGAAAACGTAATTAAAAACTTATCAACGAAGAAAAGCCCAGGCCCTGATTGTTTCACTGCTGAATTCTACAAGATATTTAGAGAGGAACTGCTGCCACTACTGTTTAAACTCTTCAATGAAATTGAAAGGGAAGCAATACTCCCAAATTCATTCCTGGAAGCAAGCATCACCTTGATCCCCAAAGCAGAGAAAGACCCAACCGAAAAGGAGAAACATAGGCCAATCTCACTAATGAACATAGATGCAAAAATCCTTAATAAGATACTGGCAAATAGAATGCAGAAGATCATCAAGAAGATCACTCACCCTGATCAACTGGGATTCATTCCAGGGATGCAGGGATGGTTCAACATATGCAAATCAATCAATGTAATACACTATATCAATAGAGCCAAGGGCAAAAACCAGATGATTGTTTCCATAGATGCAGAAAAAGCATTTGACAAAATCCAACATGCATTTATGATAAAAACCTCACAAAAAATTGGAATAGATGGTCTCTACCTCAAACTGATAAAAGCCATCTATGAAAAACCAACAGCCAATATCATACTAAATGGTCAAAAACTGAAATCCTTCACACTAAAATGAGGAACAAGACAAGGATGTCCACTATCACCACTCTTGTTCAACATAGTTCTGGAAACATTAGCCACAGCAATTAGACAAGGGAAAGAAATAAAAGGAATAAAGATAGGAAATGAAGGCCGTGGATTTGGCTCAGTGTTATTGCCGCCTGCTGCGCAAGTGCAAGGACCTGAGTTCAATCCGCGGTACCAAAAAAAAAAAAAAAAAAGATAGGAAATGAAGAAATCAAATTGTTATTATTTGCAGATGACATGATACTGTATATGGAAGACCCCAAGAACTCCACCAAAAGTCTAGACTTTATAACCAAATTCTGTCAAGTAGCTGGTTACAAGCTCAACACACAAAAATCAATAGCTTTCCTCTACACCAATGACAGACTCACTGAGAGAGAAATAGGGCAAATATTTCCTTTCACAACAGCTTTCAAAAAACTGAAATACCTAGGAATCAACCTAACAAAAGAAATCAAAGACCTCTTCTCTGAAAACTATAGCACTCTGAAAAGAGTGATTGAAGATGATATCAGAAAATGGAAAGACATCCCTTGCTCCTGGGTAGGAAGGATTAATAGAGTGAAAATGGCCATACTTCCAAAACTGCTATATAGATTTAATGCAATTCCAATTGAGATCCCAGCAGCATACTTCATGGACCTTGAGAAAACAATCCAAAAATTCATTTGGAACAAGAAGAGACCCAGAATAGCAAAAGCAATTCTAAGTAAAAGAGACTTGGCAGGGGGTATCACAATCCCCAACTTGAAATTCTACTACAAAGCTACTGTGATAAAAACAGCATGCTAGTGGCAAAGAAGCAGACCTGAGGACCAGTGGAACAGATTAGAAGATGCTGAAACCACACCAGACACACTCAACCATCTCATCTTCTATAAAGGAGCCAAACACCCTCACTGGAGGAAAGATAGCCTCTTTAATCAATGGTGCTGGAAAATTTGGCTTTCAACTTGCCAAAGATTAAAACCAGACTTATATCTCTCGCCATGCACTAAACTAAAATTGAAATGGATTAAAGACCTAAACATTAAAATAGAAACTCTGAACCAGTTGGAACAGAGGTTAGGTAGAACTCTTGAAGACATCGGTGTAGGAAAAGATTTTATGAACAAAGCCTCAGTTGCCTGTGAACTAGCACAAACAATCAACAAGTGGGATCTCTTCTTATTAAAAAGCTTCTGCACAGCAAGAGAAACCAACAGCAGTGTGAAGAGACAACCCACAATGTGGGAAAAAAATCCTCACCTGCTCTTCCTCAGACAATGGTCTACTATCTCGAATCTATAAAGAACTTAAAAAGATCAGACCTCCCAAATTTAAAGACCCAATCCAAAAGTAGCTGTCTGAAATGAACAGGCATTTCTCAGACAAAGAAGTAGAAACAGCAAATAAATACATGAAAAAATGTTCAACATCATTTGTCATTTGAGAGATGCAAATGAAAACAACACTGAGATTCCACCTCACACCCGAAAGAATGGCTGCCATCATGAAATCAACCAATAACAAATGCTGGCATGGCTGTGGGGAAAGAGGAACCCTGTTCCACTGCTGCTGGGAGTGTAGACTGGTGCAAGCACTGTGGAAATCTGTATGGAGATACCTCAAAGATCTAGGACTTGAAGCCCCATTTGACCCCGCTATTCCACTGCTGGGGATCTTCCCCAAAGAAGTAAAAGAATCATACCACAGTGATATATGTGTGCCCATGTTCATAGCAGCACAGTTTGTGATAGCTAAAATTTGGAAACAGCCCAAATGCCCATCAATGGAGAATGGATAAAGAAAATGTGGTTTTTTAATAAAATGGAGTAGTACTCAGCCATAAAAAATGAGAAATTAGAGACATTTATAGCTAAGTGGATGCACATTGAGGCGATACTCTTAAGTAAAATAAAAAGGCACACATGTATAAATACCAAATAGTTTCTCTGGTGTGAGAAAGTGAAAGTGTAAATAAGGACTAAAATGTATTATAGTAATGTGAAATAGGAAGAAAAGGGGTAAAGGGGAAGGAAGTTGGAGGGATACGGTTAAAGGATAGAAGGGAGTGGGATTAATATGAGAAAATGGAAAAATAGGAACAAAATCTTTGTAAATAGGGACGAATGGAGAGGTTGAAGGGAGGGGTGGGCAAGGGTGAAAAATAAGAACCAAGAGAGATTATGAAAAATTGCAAATTTCCAATGATGAATGTCATTATATTGTATACCTAAAATGTACCAATGATTAGAATGAATAATCGATAATGCAAAATAGGAAGAAAAGGTCCAAAGTGGTAGGGGTAGTGGGAGGGGTAGGGGAAAGGAAAGAAGGGAAAGGAAAAATGATGAGAAATGGAAAAAATGGAAATAAAGTCTTTCTAAATAGGGAAGGGTGGAGCGGGTGAAGGGAGGGCTAGGAATGGGGAAAAAATAAGAACCAAGATAATTCCCAATGAGAAATGTAATTGTGTTGTATACCTAAAATGTACCAATAAAAGAATTTAACAAAAAAAAAATAGTACAGTAAATGATGCATTGCCATTAATCCCTCTTCCAAATATTCAGTCTAGTTTCAAACAAGCTTTTCCAATTTTTCTTGCCACTTTTTGAACCAGTTTGGCAAGTTCTCATTTATGAATATCTTCAGTTGCACTGTTGTGGC
This sequence comes from Heterocephalus glaber, assembly GCF_053883595.1. Lineage (NCBI taxonomy): Eukaryota > Metazoa > Chordata > Mammalia > Rodentia > Bathyergidae > Heterocephalus > Heterocephalus glaber. Next base: position 11,038,776 of record NW_028258308.1, on the reverse strand, counting down.
TGCCTTGATGTCTTGAATGATTCAAAATATTTTCTTTTCATTTTGACTTTAGGGAAGAGCCAAGAGTTAGACAGTACCAGGTCTGGAGAGTAAAGGGATGAAGACAAACTAATATTTTTATGAGCCTGCTTTCTTATTGACTCTACTTGGCAGCAGCATTTACCTTATATTTGATCATATCTCATAAAGACACTTATCAAAGAGAATTTCCAGAACTTCTTCAGAAAGTGGCAAGAATGAGAAGATAAGTATGTTCAAGGTAAGGGGAGTATTTTGAATAGGATCAATGGCAATGTGTCTTTTACTGTAATGAATATTTAAAAATTTCAACACTCAGCATTATTTATCATAACTCATATTTTTCATATGTCTGAGTCTGAACAGACTGAGCCTTGAGGATTTCCCAGTTCCAAAGGCTTTACCTCTCTAACATAGAACTCAGCAGTCTGTTTGCTTCCCCACTCTCTGGTGCATTCTGAAATGCATTTCTGCTTGGAAGGTTTCCATACCCATGAACTCATGGACCAGGTTGTCTCTGGAGTGAGTGAGGCATGTAATCAGCCCACTCACTGCAAAGCTAGTTGGGATTCACAGTGGTCCCAGGTGAAGGAAAGGAGACAGGTAGTCAAACAAACAAAACAATAAAAGAAACCTCTGCTGTGAATACAGACCTAAGGCAGATGATGCAGTAGTGACTTTGTCCAGCTCAGTGGGAAATAGGGGCAGGGCTTAGTATTCAAGCGGCTCTGGTCGTTTAGGTGGGATCAGAAAGGAAATACATCAGGCCTCCAGTGTGACTCACTATCCATCATGCATACTTGGTAAATTCCAGTATATGATGCTGGCTATAAGTTGGCCATATATGGCCTTTTGATTTTCTGTCTAGTTTATTAAGAGATTTTTATCATGAAGGGATGTTCAAGTTTGTCAGAGGCTTTTTCTGTGCATATGGGGATGTTCATGTAGCTTTTATCTTTGATTTTATGTGATGTGCGACTTTTATCCTTGATTTTGTATGATGTGCTCCATTTATTCTTTTGCATATGTTGAACTATTTGCATGCTGGAATAAGACCAAAGAGATTATAAGAAAATGGAAAGGTAACCCCTGTTGCTGAACAGACAGCAACAATATTATCAAAATATTATATATTATATATATATAATTGCAATGAAATACCAATAACATTCCTCATAGAACTAGAGAAAGCAATCCTAAAATTTACCCAGAAGAGCAAAAGTAATCATGGGCAACAAGAGCAACAAAGGAAAAATCACAGTCCTAGACTTCAAGTAATACTTCAGACTATAGTGATTAAAAAATGAAACCAACATGGTATTGCCACAAAAACAGACAAGTGAATCAATGGAACTGAATAGAGGATACAGGAACAACCCCAGACAAGCTCAGACAACTGAACTTTCATAAAGGGGCCACAAAGGACTTGAGGAAAGATAACTTCTTTAGTTAATGATGCTGGGAAAACTATCCACATGCAGAAGATTGACTCTAGACCCATATCTCTCACCATGTACTTTAACTAAAATAAAAATGGATCAAAGCTCTGAATATTAAAACAGAAACACTGAACCTGATGGAACATAAAATAGGTTAAAAGTCTTGAAGTCATAGGTATAGGCGAGGACTTTCTGAACAGAACTCCAATGGCACACACACAATAACAGCAAGAATCAACAAATGAGACTATATCAAATTAAAAAATTTCTTCACAGCAAAGGAAACAACAAACAAATTAAAGAGACAAGCTACAGAATGAGAAAAAAAAATTTTGCCAGCAATTTTTTGGACAGAAGGTTATTAACTAGAGCACATAAAGAAGTAAAAAAAATAGCCCCCCAAAATATAAGACAATCAAAAAATGGGCAACTGAAATGAATAGAGACTTCTGTAAAGAAGAAAAACAAATGGCCAATAAATACATGAAGAAAGCTGGGGGTTTAGCTCAGTGGCACCATGGCTGCCTCTCAAGCACAAGGTCCTGAGTTCGATCCTCAGTACTAGGAAAAGAAAAAAAAAGAAATACATGAAAACGATGTTAAAAATCATTGGTCATCAGAAAAATGAAATTAAAACAACACTGACAGAATGGCTCTCATCAAGAAACCAAATAATAAATGCTGAGGAGGCTGTGATGTAAAGGGAACCTTCCTACATTGCTAGTGGGAATGTAAATAGTACAACCATATGGAAATCTATATGGGGATTCCTCTGAAAATTAAAAATAGAAATCCTATTTGACCCCGCTATTCCCCTTCCAAGTAATCTTTCCTAAAGAGTTAAGGACATCATATTACAGTGATAAATACCTACCAATGTCTATAGAAGCACAATGTATAATGCCTAAATTTTGGATGCAGCCTATATGTCTATTGACAGATGCTTGGATAAAGATAATGTAGTAGCTATACATAATGGAATACTATTCTATGATAAAGAAGGATTAATTTGAGTCACTTGTATGAAAATGGATGCAACTTGAAGACATGATGTTAAGTGAAATAAATCAGACACATGTGCTTAAATAAAGTATGGTTTCCCTCATATGAGAAATCAAAAGTATAAATAAAGAATAAAATAAAAGGCAGATAAAAGGAAAATAGATTTTTGGCCAAAAAACTTAGCTCCAAAAGAACAATTAATTCAATATAAAGTGGGCAAATAAACTGAACAGACATATCTCAAAAGAATAAAAATAGCCAATAGTTATATGAAAACATGTTCAACTTTAAAATTTTTAAAATTATATTAGTACATGATCACAGTTCATGTAGTTTACAATCATCTTGAAGAGTGGTTACATGTACATACCACAGCTTGTTTCTCTTTTTTAATTCCCTTTCCCTTTTTTCCCCTTCCCCCCATTCTTCTCCAGTTTCCCTATTCCATTTTTCTTTCTTGTTGATATTATTAATCTTAACTTATGTTGTGGCATGAAATGTTTACATTAATAGAGATTATTAGCTTCCTCTACATGGCACATCCTCATTCTACTTATATCTCCTTCAATTCCTCCTCACCCCTTATGCTTTTTTCCTTAGATAACTTCCCTATTGCAAGAGATCCATTTCCTTCTGCTCTTCTACCCATCCTCTATTATTCTCTGTTTGTACTTTGCCTTACTCAAATGAGAGATACCATATGGTATTTAAGCTTTTGTGTCTGGTTTATTTCACTCAACATTAGATTTTCCAGGTGCATCTATTTACCTACAACTATCTCAAATCTGTATTTTTTAGAAGATTAGTATTTCATTATATATAGATATCACATTTGTTTTTCCAATCCTCTGTTGATTGGCATACAGTCTGTTTCTAGGATTTAACTGTTAGGCATTGTGCTGCTATAAGCACTGTTATGCAGGTATCACTGTAGTATGATGTCATAAGCTCTTTGGGAGAAGATACCTAACAGGGAGGTCAATGAGTGATATGGAATTTCTAATTTCAAATCTTTGAGAAATCTCCGTACTTATTTCCATAATGGTTGTATTAGTTTACATTCCCACCAACAATGAAGGAAGATTTCTTTTTCATCACAGCCTCACAACCATTTGTTATTGTTTAATTTCTTAATGATTGTCATTCTTTCTGGAATAAGATGGAATCTTAGCTTTGTTTTAATTTGTGTTTATCTAATGGCCAGGGATATTAAGCATTTTTCATATATTTGTTTATCTTTTGCAGTTCTTCCTCTGTGAAGTGTCTTTTCATTTTTCTTCCCTATTTCTTGACTGGGTCTTTAATATTAGAAGGTTTAATTTTTTTGAGTTCTTTGAATATTATAGATATTATTCTTCTGAGAAGTAGCTGGCAAAGATTATCACTTCACTTTACTGATTAATTCTTTTGCTGTACAGAAGCTTTTTAGTCTGATACAATCCCATTTGTTCATTCTTACTATTATTGTGCAATTGAGGTTCTGTTTAGAAAATCATTTCCTACACCTATCTCTTCAAGTATTTTGCCCAATAGGTGAAATGTTTCTGTTTTAATGTTTAGATCTTTGATTCATTTTTAATTTAATTCAGTATTTGGTGAGAGATAAAGGTCCTGTTTCAATCTCCTTCACACAGATAACCAGTTTTTCAAGCACTACTTCTTGAACAGGCTATCTTTCCTCCAATATATGCTTTTGGCCCCTTTGTTAAGGATCAAATAGCTGAATGTATCTGGGAAAGTTTCTGTAGTCTCAATTCTGTTTCATTAATCCATGTACCTGTTTTTGTTCCAGTACTGTGCTGCTTTTATCACTATTGGTTTGTTGTATAGCTTGAAGTCAGATATTGCTATACATTCTGCTTTGTCCTTGTTGCTCATAATTGCTTTAGTTGTTCTGAATTTCTTCTGGCTTCATATAATTTTAGAATTATTTTTTCTAGATGTGTGAAGTATGCTGTTGGTATTTTGATTGAGACTGCATTCAATCTGTGTAACAGTTTTGGGAATATGGCCATTTTGACAATATTTGTTCTTCCCATCTAGGAGCAGAGGACATCTTTACATTTTCTAATGTCCTATTTTTTGAGTCTTCTATGTATAGTATCACATTATCTGCAAATAATGACAAATAGAGTTTTTTGTTTCCTATATGTAGCCCTTTTATTGCTTTCCTTTCCTTAATTGCTCTGGCTAATGTTTCAAATACTATGTTGAACAGAAGAGGTGATAGTAGACATCCTTGTCTTCTTTCTGATTTTAGAGGGAATGCTTTTAATTTTTCCACACTTAATATGATGCTGGCTATTGTTTTGTCATATATAGCTTTTATCATATTCAAATATGTTCTTCTATACCTGTGTTTTTTAGAGTGTTTATCATGGAGGGTGTTGGATTTTATCAAAAGCCTTTTCTGCATCTATTGATATGAACATATGCTTTTTTAAAATCTTTCTTTTGTTTGTGTGATGAATTATATTTATTGATTTATGTATGTTGAACCATCCTTGCATCTCTAGGGTAAAATTGACTTGATCATGATGATTTTTTCAATGACGTGCTTCATTCTATTTGTTAATATCTTGTTGAGGATTTTTGTATCTATGTTAATAAAGGAGATAATTTTCTTTTTAAGGTGGGTTTTGGGATCAGGATGATGATAGTGGCTTCCATAAATGAATTTGGGGGCACTCTTTCAACCTCTTTGAAGAGCTTGGGGAGCATCGGAGACATAAGATGCTTAAAAGTTTGGTAGAATTCAGCAGTGAATCCATCAGGTTTCTGGCTCTTGTTAGTTGGTAGATTCTTTATTACTGTGTCAAATTATTGCTTGTTATTGAGTCATTAAGCATATTTATGTTTGGCTTAGTTTTGGTAGTTTGTATGTGTCTAGAAATCTGTCCATTTTTTCAAAATTTGCTCATTTGTTGGAATATAATTTTTTTGAAGTAGTTATCAATCTGGATTTCTATGGTGTCTTTTGTGATTTTACCTTTTTCATTTCTAATTGCAATGATGTATTATCTCCGTTCTATTAGTGAGTTTGACTAGGGACTTATCTATTTTTCTATTTTATTTATTCTTTCAAAGAGCCACTCTTTTAAATTTCCCTCTGTGTTGAAGGGGTGGAATGCTGTATATGTCCATTGTCTATACGTTCAGGGGTGTTGTTTATCTCTGAAATTTCTTTTTTGTGGGGGGTTAATTGATTTATATCTTTGCAAAAGTAGATTGTTACAATGCTCTACTATGATTATGTTAGTGCTTATTTGATCTTTTAATTTCAGCAATTTTGTTTTATGAAGACAGATGCTCCAATATTTGGTGCATATATGTTTATCAATGTTATCTCTTTTTGTTGGATTGTTCCCCTAAGTAATATGTACTGACCTTTGTCTCTTCTAATCAGTTTTAGTTTGAAATTCACTGTGTCTGATATTATAATTGCTACCTCTGCTTGTTTTCTAGGTCCTGGTAGATGAAATATTGTTTTCTGGCCTTTAATTTTTAATCCATGAATATCTTTTTGGATTAGATGTTTACTGAATACAACAGAATGTTGAATTCCTTTTTTTGATCCAGTCTTCCAGTCTGTGTCTTTTAATTGGAGAGTTGCAGCTGATAACACTTTGAGATATTACTGAGATATGTTGGTTATTTACTATCATTACCTTCTTTATCATGGGTATATACTTTGTTTTTCTTTTCCTGATTTTTTTTTTTTTGTTGCTGTGTACCTATTGACCTCATTAATTCTTCTTGTGTCTTTGGCTGTGTCTGATTCATTATTTCTGTTGAGAATATTCTTAAGTATTTTTTCTAGACTTGTTTTCGCACTCAGATATCTTCTGAGCTGGTCATTTTAATGGAAATACCTTAGCTCTCCATTTATTTTGAATGATAGCTTTGCTGGATAAGTTAATTTGGGTTGGAAGTTATTTGCTCTTAGGGCTTAAAATACTTTACTCCAAGCTCTTCTGGCATTTAGAGTTTGTGTTAGGAAGTCTACTGTGATTCTAATTGGTTTACCTTTATATGTAATTTTTTTCTTTTCTCTGGCTGCTTTTAAAATTCTGGGGTTGTTTTGCTTAATATGTGATAATTTAATAAGCATGCCTTGGTGAGCTTCTTTGTCATGTATGTTTGGTGTTCTATAAGTATCACTTTTATTTTAAATTGTTTTCTTATGTTTGGGAAATGTTCTCCTGTGATTTCTATAAACATGTTGGTAAATCAATCTGTACTTTCTTCTAGTTTTTCTCTAACTCCAATTAACCTTAGATTGGTCTTCTTGTTTTCTTTTAGTAGCTGCTGGGTAGTCTTCTCCTGCTCTCTCTCTCTCTCTCTCTCTCTCTCTCTCTCTCTCTCTCTCTCTGGCTTCTCTGCTCTTGTTATTTTAAATCACTATTTTGTCCTCAATATCAGATACTTGGTCTTCATATTGGTCATTTCTGCAACGTATGAATTCTATACAGTTTTTTAAAATTTTTTTATTTCTATCTAACAACTTTTTGAGGATGCTATATCCTTGTTGAATCTGTCAGTTGGATTTTGAACTGTTTTGATTGGTACTTCAGGTTTTTTTTTTCCTATTTCCACAAAATTCACTGTGGGCTTATTGAGTAAAATTGCCATAAATTTTGATTCATTTCCTTTGTGAACTCATCTATTCACTTCATCCCTTCTATGAACTTTTTATTCTGCTACCTGGTATTTGTTTTCTTCTCCCTTTGTGACCCCTTGCTGTGCCTTGGGAGAGTTGGAAAGGGGATTCAGCCATCTTCTATTTCCTTGCTTCCCCAATCTCCTTCCTACATGTATATGTGTTTTTTTAAATATATATGCCTTCCTCTTTTTTCCCTTCATTTTTGGGGACAGTTACTGAAGATTGGGGACTAGAGAAGTTTACTAGAAGTTAACTAGAAGAGAGTTTATGAAACATATGAAGATTTTTAGTGTATGTTGCCTCCAAGTGAATAATTTTCATCTTTGTATGTCCAGTGCTAGAATTTATTCTTTCTGTTTTTTACTGTCAGTGATTTCAACTCTGCCCCTACTTTTTTTTTTCCAAAAGAATTACTTCTGGTTATAACAGCATCCACAGATTCAATCTTACAACCCTTCTATATGATAGTCCTTGCATTTACATTTCCCCACTTTGTCTATTCTCTATGTAGACTATGACAGTTTATTGTTTGTGATTGTTCTGCAATGAGTTGGTGAGGTGGGGTGGAGAGAATGAGAAGTAGTTGGAGTGTTCAACACTAAAGAGAAAGTTTGAAGGGGAGAATAATGGAAGATGATAAGAAAAGTTTGATGTAAGGTCTGATTTTATTGGCATACTTTTAGTTAAGTTGAAGGGTAGCATTGAGAGTTTTCAGAGGGCATTTTGTAGGGGAGGGTGAAATAGGGGAGGGAAGGGGTTTACTTTGTGACTGAGGAAAGCTGTACGGTTGTCAGAACCTGCTGATAGAGAGAACAGTAAGCAAGGTAAGATATGAAAGAGCCAAAGGTTTAGGATGAGGGATTGAGGATTAACACTAGAGAAGATAAGAGTGACTGAGAAGAAGCTAAGTATGGGGAAATAAAATATCTGGGAAGAGGAGTTTATGAAAAAAGAATAGAGAAATATGTTAGTAGTATTGTTTTGGGAGTTTGATGTGGAAAAAACTAGGTAGGGAGATGAGATGAGGGAGAGAACCTAGATATCTATTAAATCAGAGCCAATGAAAGAACAAATACACAGACATAACAACCTAGTAAATATAGGAAACCATAAAAGAACATAGCATAATCCCACATTACTAAATAAATCAAGAAACATAAGAAACTTAAACTTATAAGATGTCCGATGGGAACAGAGATTAAATATTCCAATGAGATACTGCATATGTGATTCCCAAGTAGCTTCTTTGCCAGAGAACCTAAGTGCTCACACCCAGTAACTTCTCTGATCCCTTCACCACAATACTGAAGCTAACTCAGATATTCTTTCTACCAGATCAGTCATTTTTGCAGAGTATGATCCAGTCCAAGTTCTTGGCTTAGGAAAAATCACTCCTGGGAGTGATGGTGGATTCAGCAGATTGATTCACTAGCACAAAATTGTCCCCTGGGTCAGTATTATTCCCATGTAATCAAATTAGCTACAGTAGTAACAGTATTACAGTGGTATCTATCAAGGATAGTTAAGAAATAACATACCATGAGACCCTGCTATGGTCTCCCTTTTGCCTGGAGAAGAAATCCAGGATTATAATATAGTCTTCATAACAACCCAAGTCTTGACACATAGTTAGTGTGCACTAAATGTGATGGCTATGTTTCCTCCAATGGTGAAAAAACAGCATTGAACAGTAATTTTGTACAGTCATTTATGTAAAGGCAGGGGGTTTGGGACCAGGTAATACCAGAGAGGGTAAGAGAAGAGAAAAAAGAAAATCAACTTTTTAAAAAAGTCTTCTGTGTGATATGGAAGGAGGAATTATATATGAATATTATGAATCTAATCAAATTTATGAAAGTTATAACTATTCCATTTCTGTGATGTTTCAATATTTTTTACATTTGCTTCCTATTTTTATTTCAGAAATATTGAATGTATTTGTGCACTTGTAACAAATACTTTTGTTGTTGCAATCATAGAGGATAAAAATAAAGATGTGACAGTATTTTTATACTATCTTGGCCAAATCTTTAAATTTTTTTTGAGTTTGGAGTTGAAAAGAAAAGGCTATAAACCTTTTATTCACATATATAAATGTATATGTAAATTGTAGCATCTTTATATCTAATTTTAATTGAAATTAATTTTGGAATAGGATAGTTCTGTATTTCTGAAGTTCCCCTTAAATAAATATTTTACTTAGGTGTGTAGAATGTAGGAGAAAATTCTAAAAATCATTAATAAATTTAAAAATTAAGTGAAAGATATTTTTGTATTAAAAAAGCATGTCGTAAAATTTAACAACCAGATAGACCTTGGCAGGGCTGACTGTAAAATGGCACTTCGGAGAAATTGAACTGACACCACAAATATGTTTGCTGGGTAATGTTTTGTTCCAGTGTTATGTAAATTCTGCAAATCTAAAACAGAAAATTTTTGTAACAGATGCCAAGTCAGACTCTGTATGTGCTTCATTCCTTGTTACTTGGGAAATGATGTACTTTCTGCTTAATGATGCTGAAAATCAGTCCAAGGACACAAAGCCAGATATGTAACAGACTCTTTGCATGGTGTAATTTACAAACCATCAGTTGTATCTGTCATATGGCATCCACTGTGTTCAAAGGGCTAGTAGGACAAAGTGTGACATACAGTGTGCTCTTGAAAAAATTTTAAACAGAAAATTGTAACTCTGAACAATCAGAGAATAAGCAGCTCTTCTAAAACTCCATTTTGCATTGTTGATGAAATGAGTACTATTACATAATAAGTCATATATCAAGCCTTTGACATAACAGAGATAATACAGTGACTTAAAACAATAAGCAAGCCAGTCATATTTTTAACCTAGTGAAGGAAAATTTATTTTTCAGTCCAAAACATACTCAAAGAACTAATTTGCCAAACAATAAACACAGTACTAACTTGATACTCTTTCATGTTTAATATATAATCTCCACTTCATGAGCTTTGATGTAAACCTTTAAATGACATTTAGGAGCATCATTTTTAGCTTAGAGTATCAAAGATAGTTTAGATATTTTAGCCATGTTAATAAACAATATGTACAGACTCTAATTCAGAGCTCATCCAGATCATCACACTGTAGATTCAGGCACATTTTTAAAGAGAATGGTTTGTCCATTCTCTGTCTAGAAAGATGCAAAACTAAAAATTGCCCATAAGTCCTTTTGGTAGTCTCATCAACATAATGATTTGTCCATCACTCTACAGGCACTTTTCTTGCAGTTTATCCAAGTAAATTTGTTGATTATTCTGCAGGTTGGCTTGATAATAGAGTATTTATCTATCATTAACTGTATTTTAAGAAGACAGGAATAACTTATTTTATGAATCATAAGAATATTGGTTTAATGTTGAAGTTTACAATGACAACAGGAAAACCTACTAACTGTTTGTATAAATGCAACATGTCTATCTTTGGGGATAATGAGAGATGAAAACATAAATTTTGATATTACATCAAAATTAATTTTAGATGTATTACATCAAAATTAATTTTAGATGTTTTGAATTTTAAATTTTAGATGTTTTAGGCAAATTAATTATTTTCTATAGAAAAATAAGAAATTGGTGGAGAATATATATAAATTTTTAAAATTTTTTTATTTTTTGGTACCAGGGATCAAACTCAGGATTTTGTGCTTGCAAGGCAGGCACAATGCCACTGAGCTAAATCCCTGGCCCAATATATATAAATTTTTAGAACTTCCATATTTACTAGTTACTTCCACAATGTATTACATTTATGCTTCATTTCTATTTTTTTAGATTTTTGTATATTAATGCCTAGTAATTTCCATATTTATCCATTACAATGTTGAGATAACTCCAAAACATTTTCTGAGGGCAGTATTGAACTTGTGTGCAGGTACTCATTTTAATAAATTCTGTAGAAAATTAGAAGATAATTTGTTCAAATACAAGTCAGTATATATTCTTAATTAAAAAATGAACTCATGTCCTTTTAAATCTTACAACCCTTCACATTCAAGCTCATGGACAACAGATCTGTCCTTAACTAAAACCAGAAAAAAACATAAACTTCTGCAAACACTTGCTACAGAATGTAGCCCCAAATTTGCTGCTGCCTAACTCTTTAAAATGTTTGATAATACTTATGGAATACTGATTGCAAGATATAAAAAAAACCTACAGAATATTTCACAAATACTAAATTTTATTACTGATTTTAACTTGTTTATCAGAGAACTAGGTAGCCAAATTCTTTTTTTTTTCCCCATTAACTTTATTGGTATATTTTAGGTATAAAATACAGTTACATTCATCATTGGGATCTTGCACCATTACATGAGTCTCTTGGTTCTTATTTTTTTTCCCCTTCTTTGCCCTCCCTTCATCCCCTCCACCCTTCCCTATTTGCAGAGAACTTATTTCCATTTTTATCCTCTTCTCATATTTTTTCCTTTCCCTTTTTTTCCCCTTCCCTACCCCTCCCAATTCCCATGCTCTTTTAGACCCTTTCTTCCTGTTTCACAATATCAGTTATACATTTTTTAAATTACAATATTAAGATCTAGGAGACATTACCACAGATTTTACAGAATTTAAAAGGATATAGAAAACATATTATAAAAATCTCTTTTGAAATAAATTTGACAACTTCTAAGAAGTACTTTGGAAGACAAATTAATAAACTAACTCTGGAGGAAATATAAAATTTGAATATCACGTATTAAAGAAAGTATATTCCTAGCTTGAAAACCTACCTATATGAAAACAGCAGGCTCATAAACATTTTAACTGATAAATTATATCAAACAATTAAAGCAGAAAAAAGAAGGAACACTTCTCCCCTCATTTTAGGAACTCAACATTGTGCTAATCCTAAAATTGGATAAAGATAATAGAAGAAAAAAGTATGAACATAGATAGAAATTTGTTTAACCAAACAAACTATTAGAAGTCAGATCTGGCAGTATGTAGAAAGTGGTTTTGCTATAGGGATGGCAGTGTTGGTTCAGCATTGGAAGACCCACCCCCAAAAGTCATCATTTTAACAGAGGAAAGGAAAAAGCCATATGATCCTGTCAGTGGTTGGAGAAAAAGTATTGGACTAAATTCTACAGCTGTTCATGGTAAAAGCTATCAGGAGACTAGAAGTGGAACAGAAACTTCTCAACAGATTAAAGACATGTACTCCATACTTCCAGCGAGAACACCTTATATGAATGGAGAAAATACAATGCTTTCTCCTTAAGGTGGGGAACAAGGGCAGATATGCTTACTCTTTATCTGTCCATTAAACTTTGAAACCTAGGCCCCAACAAATTAGTCTGGCAATAAAAAGACACAATTAGGATAGGATTAGCATGGCAGAAGCAAAATCTTTATATGTAGATGAAATGATCATCTACAGAGAAAATACTAAGAAATCTCTAGGAGCCCCTAGAACTTATACTTGAATTTAGCAGGATTAGAAAACACAAAGTATATATAAAAATTCAAGTCTGTGTATACTTGCTATAAATGAAGAATTGGATATTGAAATTTAAAAGTTATGTAGGAGTACAAAGGACCTAGAAAAGCTAAAAACAAAAACAAAAACAAAAACAGTGTTGGAAGATGTTTAGCACCCAATTTTAAGACTTCTTCTAAAGCTACAGTAATCAAGGCAGTGTTGGTATAAGGAAAGACATATAGAACATTTGAATAAAACAGAGAATCTAGAAATAGAACCACACATATATGGTCCACTGAGTTTTGAAAGATTATTTAACATTAGCATTTTATAGAATATAAACTCAATTCAAGAGCCGAGGAGGAGATAGTGTTTTCAGCAAACGGCACTAGAACACCTGGTATCCGTACATAAAAAATTAACCTGAACCCTTTTTTTCCATACATGAAAATAACTTGAAGGGATCTATGAACCTAAATAAGAAAGCCTAAAAGTATGAAACTTTAAGAAGAAATTATAAGGGAAAATATTTATGAATTTAGGGTAGGCAAGAACTACCTAGGATACAAAAGACATGATGTATAAAAGAAAAAAATTGATAAATGAGATTCCACCAATATTTAGAGCTTTAAATGACATCATTAAATTGAAAAGTAGTTCTTAAACAGACCGTATTTCCAATGCATATAACATATGACTAGAATATATAAAGAATTCTTACAGCTCATTAATAGACAACCCAATTAAAATGTAGACATAAGAAGATGATAAATAGCCAGTATAGCACAAGGAATGGTGTGCAACTCTAGAATCAGAAAAATACTAATCAGTAAAATAACAAGATTGAATTATACACTCATTAGGGAGATGAAGTCAAAAGTTTTAAAAGCCTTGTCATGACTTTTTCTTTTTGTTGGATTCTCCATTTAATTTGTCATGCCCAATGGATTCATTCTGCTGGGTTTCCTGGGGTTGTGATCCTCATCGTTTTTTCCTAGGGTATTGTCTAAAATTTTTTGGAGTGCTGGTTTGGTATTCATGAAGTTCCTGAGGTGCTCTTTATCATGAAAGTATCTAATTTCTCCACCAATTTTGAAAGATAGTTTTGCAGGGTACGTCAATCTGGGTTGGAGGCTGCTTTCCCTTAGGGCTTGAAATACATCACTCCAAGCTCTTCTTGCCTTGAGGGTTTCCATTGAGAAGTGTGCTGTGATTGTGATGGGCTTTCATTTGCATGTGATTTGTTTCTTTTTTCTCACTGCTTGTAGAATTTTGTTCTTCTGTTGGATTTCTGGAATCCTAACTATAATATGCCTATGTGTAGATTTTTTTTGATTAAAGCTAGCTGGAGTCCTATATGCCTCACTTATCTGTATGTCAAGTTCTTTTCCCCTCCTTGGAAAGTTTTCTGCCATCACTTCTGTGAAGAGCTTTTTATGTCATCTGCACTCTCTCCTCTTTCTTCATTGACTCCAATCAGTCTTATGTTATTCTTCTTTGCATCATCTAGCAGCTGCTGGATTGATTTCGTGTGTTCCCTTACAATTTTAAAGCAATTTTTCTTTTCCTCCTCACTAATTGAAATCTCATCTTCTATATGTGAAATTCTATCCTCACATTTGTTCATTTTGCTGTGCAGACTTTCAATGCAGTTTTTAATCTCTTGGAAATCTGTTTGTATATTTTTATGGATTCCATTTGTTTCCTATGTTGGGATTCCATCATGTTCCTCAGATCCTCTATTTTTTTATCTGTGTCCTCTCTAGATTTATTAATCATGTCTTGCACCATGAGCAAAATCTTTGGTGTTATCTGAGTAATTATTTCTGATTTCATCTTTCCAGATCCTCTTTTGTTGCCAGTTCAGAGAGTCCAGGTGGTTAAGTATCAGAATGTTCCATCTCGTTTCCCTTTGTGGTTGCTGTAGGTGATCTGGAACTCTGTTTTTGAGGCTTGTTTATGTGTTTTCCCATTTCCAAGGTGGGGGGAGGGGGGTGCTTCTGGGGCCCATGCAGCTCACCTTCTCTGCCCTAGGAGCTTGGGATGGCAGCAGGGGAGCTTCTTTCTGTGTTCTGGGCCTGGCTCAGCTTCTCTGCCCTAGGAGCTTGAGATGGTGGTGGGGTCACTTCCTTCTCGGTGCTGGGACTGGCTCACCTTCTCTGCCCAAATTCTTAAATTACATTGGCTCTAGAGGGAATAATCTTTTCTTAGAGAATTTCACATTGGTTTTATGCCATACCAACCATCTTTGAAATACTTTGAGGACACTGATTATTATATTACATAACATAAACTTGGCTTTGTGAGGATTCATGGGGAAAATTTTTCCTTGGACGTAGTCTACAAAGAACTTACATTTTTCTTCTTTTAAAAAAAATATATAGTGGCTTATTTGGATGGTTGTAAATGAGTTCATTGTGGAGTTCAGGATAACTTGGAGAAACACCCAATGTCTTCTTAAGTGGAACAATCTTATTGTTAGGCAATGGCTTTGGTTTCAGGTAGGGAAGCCTCCCAGTATTTTATCAGCTGTTGCTATGTTTGTACTAATGATTCTAAGTACTTGATGATAACAGTTTTTAAAATCCTTCACTAGCTCTTAAATCTTCCCACTTGTTTTAGAATTATTTTAGAAATCTGTTCAAAATCTCTTTCTCCTTGTTGTACTTTCATCTCCCACTCTCTTATTTCATTTTTAGCTTGCTGTATTTTATCTGGTTAGCGACCATCATTTTTGCCTCAGTTTCATGTTTTATTGAGCAAAGTAATTTGAGCATCTTCCCATTTTTTGCCAGCAATTCGTTCAATGGTCAAACACATCTTTCACTGCAGAAATAAAACCAGTGTAGTCATTAAGTAGTTCTGAAAACATATAAAAGTCAGCAAAAGTTTGTTCTTGATGTAACTGGTCTATTTTTTCTTCAAACTCTGCAAGCTGAGACAAAGCTCTAGATAAAGCAGTATGAGCCTCAGAATTACCTAATATGGCAGCAATTTTAGCAAAGGCAGCTGTATTAGCTGAAAGTTCTTTTCTATGACAGACCAAAGCTTTGACACTGGCATGGAGTTTCCTAAGCTGCTGGTCAAGATTCTCAAATTGTTACTGCTTTTTTTCAAACCATGCATCTGATTCATTCATCTCATCATTTTGTTGACTGTATCCCCAGCCTTGTTCGCCATCCTCAATATCCTAGCTCCACTCAGAGCCTGTGTACTAACTGCTCTAGGCAGTTCTGAACTTTCCAAGAATTGCCTTAAATCAGGTTCCTGTAGTAAAGTTGGATGTTTTACTGTTCTTTGAAGATACCTTTCAAGTGCTGCCCTTTGTTTTTCTACAAACTCAGTGGATGATGAATCTTCTTTACCTACTTTGACCTTGGTCATACCTACTATACTCTTCTCTGGAGCTGGTGGCACAATATAACCAACATGTAAACACTTGCTTGCTAATTTGTTGTGCAAACCAAGAAAGTCACTGAATCTTCTTTTAACTGAAAATTCACTCTTACTGAACATGGAAAGAGAAGTCTTTGCTGTTACTCTGTATGCCATGTAAGCATTCATGCCATCACCAACTTCCTCTGGATCTGACACACCAATTTCTGTATTAAAAATATCTCCATTTGCTTCTTCAATCTCTTCCCTGGATCTGTCAAAGATCACAGGAGCTGACATACTCTTTGACTCAATTCTAAGAGCAATGAGTATAGTATAGGTGACAGGTGTGACTGCAGGAAAAGGCTCAGAGGACAGGATAGAGTCTCTTTCTGGGCTGTTCAAAGAAACTTCTTCTGCAAAAAGATCTTCTCTGTCATCATCCAGTACAACTTTTGATGGTTTTTGGCCATTGGGGTTTGCACTAATATCCTCTGTAAGGAGACTAGCTAGTTCTGGAGATGATGGACTTGACTCCAACGTGGAGACAGGGCTGCTGAACAGGTCCTCCCTGTCCTCCAGCTCCTCAAAATCAGTGGGCTTCACATCGTCCAGTGGAGGAGGTTCCCTCTAGGCCGCCATCTTCACTCACCAGAAAGACTGAGCCCCCACCTCAACTGGACCATCACGTGAGCATGCCCTACCCAGGCGGCCGCCCCCCTTCCCCTGTGACCACATACACCCCTCTATGTTCTACAAAGAACTTACATTTTTCTAAGAAAAATATCTTTCAATAAAGGGATCAGTTATGTGAATTATAATTTCTTTTGTTTTTTTGAAAGTTTGAAGACTAATTTATTAATGTTATTGCATATGTATAAGTTAATTTTTCTGTTATCTTTGTTTTCTATTTTAATTTTATCATGATTACTTCTGTTTATTTCCTTCTACAATATTTATTTTGTAAACCACTTTGAATTAAACATTTACTGTTTTGTGGGTTACTGGACACTCCTAAGTACATTAAAGATTATACATTAGTGGCAGATTTTATCAATTTACAATTTCAGAAAAATTTTTTGTAACAAGAGAAATAGATTGAGGATCACTATATTGATTGAAAATTGCACCAAAGGTTAGTGAATTGAAAAAGGAATTCAGAGAGTAAGTGCTAATAGAAACAGAAGATAGAAGTTAGAAAAGTTTATATAGAGACACAATTATAAGACTAAGAGTTGAATTAAGACATTGGATAAGATTATCCTGGGAGAAGTAATATCAGAATTAGTGGCAGATTATGCCTTAGGGAAATTAATATTTAAGATGTTGACACACACAAACCCTTTATAATGTAAAATTTAAAAATTAATAAATACCAAAGAAAGAAAGAAAATCTGGCAAAAATCTTTTTCACCACAGCCCTGCCAGCATTTTTTATTGGTTTATTTCTTAATAGCAGCCATTCTTTCTTCAGCGAGATGGAATTTCAGCATTATTTTAATTTGCATTCCATGAATGACCAGTGATCTAGATCATTTTTTCATGTATTTATTGGCTGTTTCTACTTCATCTGAGAAATGTCTTTTCATTTCAGATGCCCATTTTTGGATTTGGATCTCTATATTTAGGAGGTCTTTTTGTTTTAGTTTTTTTATACATTCTAAATAATAGTCCTTTGTCTGATGAATATCTAGTATAAATGTTTTCTCATGCTGTGGGTTGTCTCTTCACTCTGTTGGTGGTTTTGCTTGGTGTGCAAAAGCTTTTTAATAAGATGAGGTTTGGGTTTTGTTCATGAAGTCTTTAACTACTTCTGTGTCCCCAAGTGTTCTACCTATTCTTTCTTCCAGCAGATTTAGTGTTTTTATTTTAATATTTAGAGTTTTGATCTATTTCAACTCTAGATTATTGCACGGTGAAAGACATCAGTCTAGTTTTCATCTTCAGCATGTGAAAAGCCAGTTTTTCCAGCACATATATTAAAGAGGCTATCTTTCTTCCAGTGAAGATATTTGGCTCCTTTGTCAAAGATTAGGTGGCTGAGTATGTCTGGACTTGTTTCTGCATCTTCTAGTCTGTTACATTGATCCTCAGGTCTATTCTTTTGACAGTTACATGTTGTTTTCATTACAGTAGCTTCATAGGATAATTTCAGGTCAAGGCCTGCGCTACTCCCTCTCTTGCCCTGTTATCCAGAACTGCCTTTGCTAGTCTAGGTCTCTTCTGGTTACAAATGAATGTTAAGATTTTTTCTAATTTTGTGAGATATGCTGTTGAAATTTTGATAAATTTGCATTAAATCTGTATAACAGTTTTGGAATAATGTCTAGTTTCACTATATTGAATTGCATATGTTGAACTATCCCTGTATCCCTGGGGTGAATCTAACTTGATCATGGTGTATAACCTTGTTGATGATTTGCTGCATTCTGTTTGACAGTATCTTATTGAGGATTTTTGCATCTATATTCATTAGGGAGATTGGCCCTTAATTCTTTTTTGTTGTTGTTGCTAGACCCTTCTCTGGTTTTGGAATTAGGGTAATGTTTATTTTCGATCATCAATACCTACTTTAAGAAACTATTCTAATAAGATGGAAAATACAGAAGAAATTGACAAATTCCCACATACATATGAATTACAAAAGCTGAATCACAATGATATAAACATTCTAAATAAACCATATCGGCCAACAAAAACCTACCTACGAGGAAAGCCCAGCCCCTGATGGATTCACTGCTGAATTCTACAAGACATTTAAAGAAGACCTAATACCTCTACTTCTCAAACTCTTTAATGAAATTGAAAGGGAAACAATTCTCTCAAATTCATTCATGGAAGCAAATATTAGCCATTATTTTATTTTACCTTTGATTTCTTGTTTTTCTGTTACCTTTATCTAATTCTACAAATACCCTTTTAGTCCATAATAGGATTGCTTGCCTAATTTTTCTCTCCTTCTCATCTCCCATTATTTATCAAAAATTGTTTATTTTTTCCTTTTCCATTACAAAGTCCCTTGATTATTAATAGTATAAGCATTAAACTTTATCTGTAGATAGTTAGCTCTATGTTACTACTTTGATATCTCAGTTCACAAATTTAATTATTTCCACAATTCTGGGTGCAAAACAAATTAGATGAGAACCAAATCAAAATTCCCTATCAGGTTGAACCTAACCATTGAATTTTATTTGGTTCTCATCCAATTCAATCTGTGACCAGGATCTTGGAAAGAATTAAATTCATGAACTGAGGTGCCACTATTGAATGCTTTCATATCATTAGTGGAGGTATAGTTATCCCATTTAATTGATATTTGTTGTATGTAAATATTTGATTTGCCTTGTGGATTATACTACAATTGTAGATTAATGGTGATATAATTTTGGTTTTCTTATGGTATGTTAATATCCAGTTTGTCTTGGATGATATTACTATTGTGGATTTATTTCATATTTCCAGGTCTTATATTTGTTGCTATTAATGTTTTCTCCTCACTTGTTACCTAGATTGCCTTAGTTACGTTAATACTGCAGTCCATTCCCAGAGATCTGGGTTCTGGGGCAATTACACCGAATCCCCCTCTCATATTAACATAGATGATCAGAACTTGGGACAGAGGTAAAGGACTGTAGTTAGCCATAGCCTGAGTACATCACTGAAAAGCAAACCAACTACAGAGCTCTCCATACTAGCAACAAAGTCTTTCCAGTATTATGACCATATATGAAAGCACAAGACAAAACAAACAAAAACAATAGATACATGAGAAGACAAAGTAACAAAATGCCTCCCAAAACTCCCAAGTCCTCCAAACTGAACCATCAGCATTGAAGGGGAGAAAAGCAAAAACTACACAGCCAAATTATTTGAAAGGATAACAGAGAAAATTTACAAAACAGATCAATGAAATGCTTGCTGAGCTCACAGAAAATATAAACAGAACGTGTAGGTAATAAAACAGGGAACTTACAGAAGATACTAGCATAACTAAAAAAAATGATACACAACATGAATGATCAGTTTATAAACAGACACATAGGAGACTAAAAATTATATTGAAAGTAAAGGTAGCAGAAGTGACCAATGTGAGGACCAAATACCAGTATTAGAACATAGAAACACACCCAGGCAACAGCTGCACTGACACAGGTCCTAGCCAGAGGCCTGCCCATATACCATCAGTAAGTGGACACAGGCCCCAGCCAGAAGCCTGCAAAGACACCAGTGGCTCGGCAGTGCAGACTCAGCCAGGAGCCTGCCCAGATAAAACCCCAGGACAGGGATCCAGAAAGCTATCATTCTGAACCCAAGAATTGGCACAGTGAAGAGCAATAGAGAGAAGGCCTCTTTGGGGGTTATTGAAAATTGAAGCTCACTGAGAGAGCAAAGAGTCATCTCAATAAAGGCACACCAGACTGCATCAGTTGAAATGAGAAGACACCAAAACAAGACTCAAAATCAGACTTCCAGATCATCAAAGGCAACACCATGGGGCAACAAGATGGAACAATCTGAAACTCAACCACCTAGACTCCCTGAACTGGCAACAAAAGAGGATCTGGCAAAAGTAAATTCAGAAATAATTTTGCAGTTAACAACAGAGATTGTGTCCATAGTGAAAACACGATTGATAATTGTAGAGCAGACACATATAAAAATATAGAGGAGCTGAGGAACATGATGGAATTCCAGCATAGGAAACAAATGGAATCCATAAAAGAAATGCAAACAGATATTCAGAGATTAAAAACTCCATTGAAAGTTTACACAGCAGAATGAGCCAACGTGAGGACAGAATATCAGATATAGAAGACAAGATTGTGATTAGTGGCCAGGAAAAGAAAGATCTCTTAAAAATACTAAGGATTCATGAAAAAGCAATCCAGCAGCTGCCCGATGATGCAAAGAATAGCATAAGACTGATCAGAGTCAATGAAGAAACAGGAGAGAGTGCAGATGATATAAAAAAGCTGTTCACAGAAGTAATGCCAGAAAGCTTCCCAAGTAGGGGAATGGATTTGTCATACGGATAAGTGAGGCATATAGGACTCAAATTACCTGTGATAAAAAAAGTCTACACCTGGTATATAGTAGTCAAGATTCCAGAAACCCACCAGAAGAAAAAATTCTACAAGCAGTTAGAGAAAACAAACAAGTCACATAAAAAGAAAAGCCCATCAGAATCACAGCAGACTTCTCAACACAAACCCTCAAAGCAAAAAGATCCAGGAGTGAAGTATTTCAAGCCCTAAAAGAAAACAACCTCCAACCCAAATTGATGTGTCCTGCAAAACTCTCTTTCAAAGTTGATGGAGAAATAAGATACTTTCATGACAAAGAACACCTGAGGAACTTCATGAATACAAAACCAGCACTCCAAAAAATTTTAAAGAATATCCTAGGAAAAGACAGGATGAAAACCTCAGGAAACCCAACAGAATGAATCCATCAGGCACAAAAAGAAATTAAATGCAAAGGATGAGAATCCAACAAAGGAAAGTCATGACAAGGATAAGTTAATACATATCAGTTATAACCATCAATGTTTAGGGTCTCAATTCACCAATCAAAAGAAATAGACTGGGAGAATGGGTCAAGAAGCAAGATCCAACAATATGCCGCATACAAAAAACACACTTAATTCAAAATGAAACTCATAGACTGAAAGTTAAAGGGTGGAAAATAATAATCCATGGGACAGGAACCCCCCAAAAAGCAGAAGTAGCTATCCTCTTTGTAGACCAAATGGATTTCAAACCAACACTAATTGAGAGAGACAAAGAAAGATACTACATCCTTGTAAAGGGAACAATCCAACAGGAAGAGATGACAATCATAAATATATATGCACCGAACACTAGTGCACCCAACTATATAAAGAAATACTAACAGACATGGAAAATCAAATAAACACTAAAACAATAGAAGTGGGGGACCTCAATACCCCACTGTCACAAATAGATCAACTAGACAAAAAATAAATACTAGAACTCAAACTCTTGAACAAATGGACATAACAGATGTTTACAGTGTTCCAACCCACAAAATCAGAATACACATTATTTTCAGCTGCACTTTTGTCATTCTCCCAAATAGACCACATACTCACTTATAGAACATGTTTAAGTAAGTGTAAAGGATTTGAAGTTATCCCCTGTATATTATCAGACCATGCTGTGATGAAATCAGAGATCAATAGCAAAAGAAACCTCAAGAATTTCATAAACACATGGAAATTGAACAGCACACTTCTTAATAACCAATGGGTCACAGAGGAAATTAAAGAAGTCAGACAGTTTCTACAATTAAATGACAATGCCAATACAATATATCAGAATCAATGGGACACGATGAAAGAGGTCTTATGAGGGAAATTCATAGTAGTGGGTACTCATATTAGGAAAACAGAGTGAGCTCAAATAAACAACCTGATGCTGAACCTCAAGCTTCTAGAAAAAGAAGAGCAGGACAAACCCAAAGCTCATACAAAGGAGGAAATTCTAAAGTTCAGAGCAGAAATCAATGCAATGGAGACTAAGAGAATGATATAAAAATTCAATGAAGCAAAGAGTTAGTTCTTTGAAAAAATAAACAAAATTGACAAACCCCTAGCCAACCTTATCAAGAAAAGGAAAGAGAAGACCCAAATCCATGAAATTAGGAATGAAAAGAGTGAAATTATAATGGACCAGGCAGAAATCCACAGGATCATCAATACCTACTTTGAGAACCTATATGCCAATAAGATGGAAAACACAGAGGAAATAAACAGATTTCTGATACATATGAATTACTAAAGTTGAACAAAGAAGACAAAAATTCTAAGCAACCCAATATCAATCAATGAAATTGAAAATGTAATTAAATACTTACCAATGAAGAAAAGCCCAGGTCCTGATGGCTTCACTACTGAATTCTACAAGATATTTAGAGAGGAAATATTGCCCCTATGGGTAAAACTCTTCAATGAAATCGAAATGGAAGCAATACTCCCAAATTCATTCCTGGAAGCAAGTATCACCTTGATCCCCAAAGCTGAGAAAGACCCAACTGAAAAAGAGAACTATAAGCCAATCTCACTAGTGAACATAGATGTCAAAATCCTCAGTATGATACAGGCAAACAGAATGCAGAAGATCATCAAAATGATCATACACCCTGACCAAGTGGGATCCATCCCAGCAATGCAGGAAATGTTCAACATATGAAAATCAATAAATATAATACACTATATTAACAGAGCCAAAGACAAAAACCATATCATCATCCCAATAGATGCATAAACAGCATTTGACAAAATCCAAAATTTATTCATGATAAAAAGCCTCCAGAGAATTGGAATAGACAAAGTTGGAATATCTCAACCAAGCCAATATCATACTGAAAGGTGAAAAACTGAAATCCTTCATGCTAAACAAGGATGTCCACTATCGCCACTTATGTTCAATATAGTTCTGGAAACATTAGCCACAGAAATTTGACAAGGAATAAAGATATGAAGCAAAAGATGTTAAACCGTCATTATTTCCAGATGACATGATACTTTAAATAGAAGACCTCAAGAACTCCACCAAAAGTCTTCTAGACTCAATAACCAAATTCAGTAGAGTAGCTGGATATAAGGTCAACACACAAAAATCAATACCCTTCTTGTACATGAACAACAGACTGAGAGAGAAACTGGAGAAACCATTCATTTCACAATAGCATCCAAAAAATGAAATACCTAGGAATTAACCTAAGAAAAGAAATAAAAGACCTCTACTCTGAAAACTATAGCACTCTGAAAAAAGAGATTGAAGAGGATATCAGAAAATGGAAAGACATCCCTTGCTCCTGGGTAGGAAAAACCAATATAGTGAAAATGGCCATACTTCCAAAGCTGCTATGTAGATTAAATGCAATTCCAATTGAAATCCCAGCAGCATACTTCACAGACCTTGAGAAAACAATCAAAAAAATCATTTGGAACAAGTAAAAACCTAGAATGCAAAAGCAATTCTAGGCAACAAAGACAAAGTAGGGGATATCATAGTCCCCAACTTGAAACTCTGCTACAAATTTCCTGTGATAAAAACAGCATTGTACTGGGAAAGAAACAGACCCAGGGATCAGGGGAACTGATTAAAGATGAAGAAACAACTCCAGGCTCACTCAGCCACCTCATCCTTGACAAAGGAGCCAAGCATCCTCACTGGAGGAATGATAGCCTCTTTAATAAATGGGGCTGGAAAAATTGTGTTTCAACTTGCCAGAGATTAAAACTAGACCTCTATCTCTCACCATGCACTAAAATAAAATAAAAATAGATTAAAGATCTAAACATTAAAATAGAAACACTAAACCAGCTGGAAGATAGGTTAGGTAAACTCTTGAAAACATCGGCATAGGAAAAGATTTCATGAACAAAGCCTCAGTCACATGTGAACTAGCACAAAGAATCAACAAGTGGGATCTCTTCTTATTAAAAAGCTTCAGCACAGCAAGAGAAACCAGTGACAGTGTGAAAAGACAACTCACAATGTGGAAAAAATTTTTTACCAACTGTTCCTCAGACAAAGGTCTACACCTAGAATATATAAAGAATATTAAAAAAAATCAGACCTCCCCAATTTTAAGACCCAATCTCAAAATGGACATCTGAAATAAATGGACATTTATCAGACAAAGAAATAGAAGTAGCAAATAAACATATGAAAAAATGTTCAACATCATTTGTCATTCTAGAGAAGTAAATGAAAACAGCACTGAGATTCCACCTCACCTCAGAGTGAATGGCTGCTATCATGAAATAAACCAACAACAAATGCTGTTGGGGTTGTGTGGCAAAAGGAACTCTGGTCCACTGTTGATGAGAGTGTAGACTGTGGAAATAAGTATGGCGATAACTCAAAGAATTAGGATTAGAGGTTCCATTTGACCCATCTATTCCCCTGCTGGATATCTTCGCAAAAGAATTAAAGGATTCTTAGCACAGCAATATATGTGCACCCAGGTTTATAACAGCATAGTTTTTAATAACTAAAACTTGGACAGCTCAATTGACCATCAACTGGAGACTGGATAAAGAAGATGTGGCCTTTTAAAAAAAATATAAAGTGGAGTACTACTCAGTCATAAAGAATGAGAAACTAGAGACATTTATAGCTAAAAGGATGCACACTGAGACCATATAAGTGAAATACATAGGACACCCATGTGTAAATACCAAATAGTTTTTCTTGTGTGAGAAATTGAAATTGTAAATAAGAATCAAAATTTATAATAGATTATGTGAAATAGGATGAAAAAGTCCAAAGGTGAATTAGGAGGTGTAGGGGATAGGAAAGATGGGAAAGGAATAAATATGAGAAAAGGAAAAAAACTGAAACAAATTTTTTGTAAATAGGAAGAATTGGAGGGGTTGAAGGGAGGAGTTGAATGGGGGAAAAAATAAAAACCAAGATTTATCATGTAAATGTACAAATTCCCAATGATGAATGTCATATAGTATATGCAAAATGTACCAATAAATGTAATTTAAAAAAAGAAGATAGAGATGCTTTCAAAAGCCAATTACTCATATATATTTTAAAATCAAAATGAGAACATGAAAAAGGGATTCAATAATTACTAGATGATATACAGAAGACTAATCTAAGATTAATTTGTATAAGTGAAAAATCAGTAAACAGCATGAAAGGCAAAAAGATTCATTTACAGAAATAATAGCAGAAAACTTTCCAAATATTGGGAAATATTTAAACATATAAGTAAGTGAGGCATAAATAATTCAAAATACTGGTGGTCAAAAGAGAATCTCCAACTAAAAGTCCAACACAGGGACAGAATCTTAAAAGTTGTAGAAAAAAGTAACAGATCAGTTATAAAGGTAAATCCATTAGAATTACAGCAGACTTCTCAACACAAACCTTAAAGGTCTAGAGAGCTTGGAGGAAGTGTTTTAAGCCCTAAAAAATAACACCTGCCAACGCAACTTATACCTCCTGCAAAACTTTATTTCTAAACTGTTGGAGAAATAAGGCATTTTCATGACAAAGAGCACCTCAAGAAATTCATGATATCTTATCCAGCACTACAAAAAAATTCTCAGAGATATCCTAGACAGAGATAATGAAACCAACAATGCCAAAATATCTAATAGAATGACTATACGTGGGCAGGGTGAGCAATTAACCAGAGAGAGGAAGGGAGCAAAAAAAGGAAAATAATGCAATGACAAGAATAAGCCAGTACTTTTGAGTAATAACTCTTAATGTGAATGGTCTCAATTTCCCAATCAAAAGACATAGATTGGCAGAATGAATCAAGAAACAATGATATCCAGTATACTAGAAAAACATTAACCACTGAACTGTTTATCCCAAGCTTCACTTGGGCAGCGTGTTTGTTGACTATCCTGTGTTACTCAGGCAAGTGTCATTTCAACTAGTTGATTCTTGTATTGAATAAATTTGATGACATGGAATTTTTGTATTTCCTGTTATATTATTTTATAAAATTAACAAAAATTCAATTTTTGGTCATTTTGTATTTAAATAATTGGACTGGGAAATTATTAAATTTAAATGGAAATTTATAGATTTAAAGTCAAAGTATGGAAAACAATATTCCATGCAACAAGAGCATGGAAAAATCAAAAGTAGTTATCTTACTTTTAGACAAAGTGGTTTTCAAGCCAAAACTAATCAGAAGAGGCAAAGAAGATCTCTACATATCACTTAAGGGCACAATTCAACAGAAAGAGATAACAATTATAAACATACATGCACCAAACAGTGACACAAAACAAATACTGATGAACATAAAACCAGATAAATACCATCACAGTTATAATGTGGGACCTCAATATACTACTATCACAAATAGATCAACTAGACAAAAATCAACAAATAAATAAAAGTTTTGAGCCAATGTTTTGAACAAATGGACTTAATAAATACTGAGTGTTCCATTCATCAACAGAAAATACATCCTTCTCAGCAGAAATTGTGACTTTCTACAAAATACTGCATGCTAGTCTAAAGCATTGTGAAGTAAATGCAAATGAATTGAAATTATCCCATGAATATTGTCAGGTCATAGTGCAATGAAACTAGAAACCAATGGCAAAAAGCTATAGAAATTATGCACACACATGGAAATTAAATAATATATTACTGAATAATCAATGGGTCACAGAAAAATAATCAAACAAATAGGACAGTTCTTAGAATAAAAAATAATGTCAGTAAATATATAAGAATCCATGGGGCACAATGAAACCTATACTAGGAGGGAAATTTATGAGTGCTCACATAAGAAAAATAGAAAGAGATAAGTCCAAATAAATAACCTAATGATGCATTTTATGGCCCCAGGGAAACAAGAACAATCCAAATCCAGAGCCAGTACAAGGAAGGAAATTATAAAGATCAGAGTAGAAATTATTCCAGTCGACACTGAAATAATGATACAGAGAATTGATGAATTGAAGAGCTGGTTCTTTATTTTTAAAAATTTTATGAAACATTGAAACAAAATTTCACAACAAAGTAATAAGAAAATAACAACAAGAAATACATTGTATGTTGATATAATAAACACTTAGATAATTGTACCAAAAAAATAAAAGATCCACATAAGTGCAATTAGAAATAAAAAAGATAAACCAGAGCAGACTCTGTTGTGTATTCTGAAATACAGAAGATTATTAGTAACTACTTTGAGAGTCTGTATTCTAATAAAATAGAGAATTCATAGTAAATGGATAGATTCTTAGATACATATAAACTACCAAAGCTGAATCAACAAGACACATATCCTGAATAATCCAGTATCAGGCAATGAGACTGAAAAAGTAATAAAAAATTTCAACCAAGAAAATCTGCAGTCCTGATGGATTCATTATAAATTCTACAAAAACTTTTGGAATGATCTATCATCAATACTCCGCACACTCTTTAATGAAATTGAAAGGAAAGTAGTACTCCTAAAGTCATTCCTGAAAGATAGTATTACACTGATTTCAAAAGTAGAAACAGACAACCAAAAAAAGGCAACTGCTGGTCAATCTCTTTAATGAACATTGATACAAAACTACTCAAGAAGATAATGGAGAATGGGGTACAACAAATTGTGAAAAAGATTATATATTTTGACAAAGTAGGATTCATCCTAGAGATACAGGGATGGTTCAGCATATGCAAATCAATACATGTAATGAATCACATAAACAGAAGCAAGGACAAAAACAACATGGTCATCTCTATCGATGCAGAAAACATCTTTGACAAAATCCAACATCCATTCATTTAAAAACCCTTGAAGAAAATAGTTAGAGAAGGACCTTGTCTCAATCTGTAAGAAGTCACTTATGACAAATGGCCAACATCATATTAAATGAGAAGAAGCTGAAAGCTTTCTCTTTAAAATCTGTAACAAGACAAAGATGTCCACTATCACCACTGCTGTTAAATATATTCCTTGAAACATTAGCCAAGCAGTCAGGCAAGTGAAAGAAACAAAAGGTATATATATAGGAAAGAAAAAAGTTGCATTATTATTGGTAGATGACATGATCCTCTACATAGAAGATCCAAAAATTCCACCAAAAGACTCCTTGAATTAATAACCAAATTCAGTAGTATTCAAGATACAAATTCAGCACACCAAAATCAAGATAATTCCTGTACACCAATAACAAATTCACTGAGAAAGAACTTAGGAAAGATTACCCTTTATAATAGCATCAAGAAAAATTAAATACTTAGAAATTAACCTAACCAAGGAGTGAAAAACTTCTAAAATCAAAACTACAGCACTCTGAAAAAGGAGATTGAGGAAGACATCAGAACATGGAAAGATATCCCCCCTCTTCCTAGGTAGGCAGGACCAATATTGTCAAAATGGCCGTACTTCTAAAACTGATATACAGATTTACCCAATCCCAATCAAAATACAAATAACATTTTTCACAAAACTAGAGAAAACAATCTGGAGTTCATGTGGAATCAGAAGAGACCTAGAATGGCAAAAGCAACCCTGGGCAAGAGCAAGGGAGGAGGAATCATAGAAAGGGGAAAAATTTTTGCTGGCTATTCCTTGGACAGAAAACTAATATCTAGGATATATAAAGAAATAAAAAAAATTGACTACCAAAATTAAAGACCTAATAAAAAATGAGCAACTGTAATGAACAGATATTTCTCAAAATAAGAAATACAGATGGCCAATAAATACATTTCTCTGGTTATTAGAGAAATGCAAATTAAAATACAATGGAATTCCATTTTACTACAGAATGAACAATTATCATTAAGAAATCAGATAATAATAAATGCTGTCAAGAAAGGGAAAGTTGTGAGGGGGAAAGTAACCCTTCTTCATAATTGGTGGGAATTACAGAAATCAGTATAGAGATTCTTTAAAAAACTAAAACCAAGAAATTCCATTCAATGCAGTGATTCCCTTCTTATGTATCTTCCCAAAAGAGTTAAAGGCATTGTATTGCATGTTACATGCAGACCCATACTGGTAGCAGCACATTTCACCACAGGTAAATCCCGTGATATTTATACACAGTGGATTACTACACTACCACAAAGAAAGAGAAACTTGAGTCATTTGTAGAAAAATGGATGCCACTTGAAAACATAATGTTAAGTGAAGTAAATCAGACAATAAACTTTGAATATAACATGGTTTCTCTCATATGAGAAATCCAACTATAAATAAAGAGCAAAATAAAGTATAGACAATAGAAAATAATGAGATAGATTTTTAACACATGGGTTGGGAACCAAGAAGTAGATGGAGAAGAGAGGCTGGGGTTGGGGGAATGGGATTTTTAAAAAAGGAATTATGATCTGTAGTGTATATGTACCAAGTCCCTATGAGGAACATGATCACTATGTACTATGAATCTTCATAAAATATGAGATGATGTCCAAGAGCTAGAGCAAGAAGGAGGGAGGGAAGGGATAGGGGACAAGAAAAGAATTAAGATATGTGATGTACATGTATAAACTTCCCACAAGGCATGTAATCATTATGTGGTATAAACATATACTAATTAAAAATAAATTGACAAATCTTAGATATAGGATAGTTTCTTAACACCAAAGGTTTGCAACACCTGATCAGAATTGTTAAATATTATATTTAATAGCAAACATTAAAATGATTCTCTTAATGTAGAAATGTTTTGGAGAAATCAATAAATATGGTATGATTTTCAAAAAAGTTTTAGGAAAAGAGATGCATTATTATCATTTAAAGATATTGAGTAAAAACAAGAGCTCTAAGAATTGAGGCATTCAGTAAGGAGGCTAGATGCAAAATGTATAAGCACAATTTTCACAACAAATGATGAAATCAGACCTCTATTAATAGCAAACTGTTGTCTTTAAAATACTTACAGTGATTCAGATAAAGTGAAACATATGTGTGTCACAGCAAGGGGAAGCCATCCTGGAAATACAGACTTCAACCTTTTGTCGATTTCATTGCTGTGAAATCTAATTGCATTGGTTAAAACTTTATCACAGTCAATTTAAAAAGTATATACAAGTCAAAATGTTGACACGATACTCTTTCCTTTTTGTGTGGTATATAATTTTGCTGACTTCAATATTTGATAATGTAAGAAAGAAATGGGACTTTTCAGCTCCCATGTCTAGGGGTAGTTCAACAAATGCTTATACTTTAAAGATTTTGTTCTCACTCAGATTTACCATTTTTCTCTTTGCAAGTTATGGTGAAGATCCATGGGATGAAGGCTTTTGCCAGCATGCCATTATACAGTGTCAGGCATTTCTGTTTCCCACCTGGTGAGAGTCTAGGTACTGAACAACCAGCAGGCTGTTTGCTATTCGGTTATGGATATGTAGACTCTTGTGTAAAACTGCACTCATCACAGAATGTGTGACTTGGCCAAGTTCCTTAAACAATCTGTGTCTCAATTTCCTAATCAATAAGACAGGATGATAGTATATACTCTCAGATTTATTAAGAAGATTAATATGTTATATGTACATCTTTAAATAATATCATCTTATAAGCACTAATATATTACTTTAATTGTGGTTGGTTCAGTCTGAGTTCAGATATTTTATAATGGTGGAAATGAAAGACTGAGTAAAATGGTGTTCCATATAGATAATTTAATGAATCAGTGATTTGGTATACAATCATGTTCTTGATATTCTTTCGAGTTTTGAAAATGATGCATCATGATTTAGAGAAAAAAGGCTAAATCTTGAGAAAAACTGATTGTACTCATGTGATCCAAGCAGTTATTTATTTCTGCAGAAACATTAAGTACTTCAGTTTGCCATTTTGTTTCTATATTTAAGACATTAGATTTTTCACTAGAGTATATAAGTACATCTGAAACATATGTCTGAACTCTAATTCTGAGGCACACTTGGTAAAAAGTATAGGATAGTTCAACCTATAGTTATTCCCCAGTAGAATTTTTCAACTACAATTAAGATAAATATCACATATAATTGAGTATAAGACTATCCAGAGAATAACAGAATATCTCTGTTGTCTTTATGAAATTCATGAGGGAAATCAGCTGATTTGATAAAATTAATATATAAAGAAATATATCAAATCATTAAATGTCTTCCTATATGTAGTGGGTTAAATATACTTAAAGACATATATTATAAAATGCTACTGTATAAATAAATGTACAAAAATGTAAATAATTTACAAATCATTTTTGTCATCACCCTGTTTATTATTATTAAACATACTTTTTGGGTTATGTGCTAAATTTCCAGAATGCAATACCTTCTTTATTTTATATAGAGTCCTTTCAGAGTCTGATTCTTAAATTACTAAATTGTCTATTTGTAAACTATTAGGGCATCTATATATAAATGAAATGTATTTTCTTTTTTTTTGTTAAATTCTTTTATTGGTACATTATAGGTATACAACACAATTACATTTCTCATTGGAATTGTACCTCTACATGATGCATCTTGGTTCTTATTTTTTCCCCATTCCTAACCCTCCCTTCACCCACTCCACCCTTCCCTATTTAGAAAGACTTTATTTCCATTTTTTCCATCTCTCAGCATTTTTCCTTTCCCTTCTTTCCTTTCCCCTACCCCTCCCACTACCCCTACCACTTTGGACCTTTTCTTCCTATTTTCCATTATCAATTATTCATTCTAATCATTGGTAAATTGTAGGTATACAATATAATGACATTCATCATTGGTAATTTGCACCTTTACATAATCTCTCTTGGTTCCTTTTTTTCACCCTTGCCCATCCCTCCCTTCAACCTCTCCATTTCTCCCTATTTACAAAGATTTTGTTCCTATTTTTCCATTTTCTCATATTAATCCCATTCCCATCTATCCTTTCCCCTAGCCCTCCCACTTCCTTCCCCTTTGCCCCTTTTCTTCCTATTTCACATTACCTATTATACATTTTAGTCCTTATTTACACTTTCAGTTTCTCACACCAGAGAAACTATTTGGTATTTATACATGTGTGTCCTATTTATTTCACTTAAGAGTATCACCTCAATGTGCACCCACTTAGCTATAAATGTCTCTAATTTGTCACTTTTATGGCTGAGTAGTACTCCATTTTATTAAAAAACCCACATTTTCTTTATCCAGTCTCCAGTTAATGGGCATTTGGGCTGTTTCCAAGTTTTAGCTATCACAAACTGTGCTGCTATGAACATGGGCACACATATATCATTGTGGTATGATTCTTTTAATTCTTTGGGGAAGATACCCAGCAGGGGAAGAGCTGGGTCAAATGGGACTTCCAGTCCTAGTTCTTTGAGGTATCTCCATACTGATTTCCACATTGCTTGCACCAGTCTACACTCCTACCAGCAGTGGAGAAGGGTTCCTCTTTCCCCACAGCCCTGCTAGTATTTGTTATTGGTTGATTTCATGATAGCAGCCATCCTTTCTGGAGTGAAGTGGAATCTCAGTGTTGTTTTCATTTGCATCTCTCAAATGACCAGTGATGTTGAACATTTTTTCATGTATTTATTTGCTATTTCTACTTCTTTGTCTGAGAAATGCCTGTTCATTTCAGATGCCCATTTTTGGACTGGGTCTTTAAATTTGGGAGGTCTGATCTTTTTAGGCTCTTTATAAATTCGAGATAGTAGACCTTTGCCTGAGGAAAAGCAGGTGAAGATTTTTTCCCACATTGTGGGTTGTCTCTTCACACTGCTGGCAGTTTCTCTTGCTGTGCAGAAGCCTTTTAATAAGAAGAGAACCCATTTGTTGATTGTTTGTGCTAGTTCACAGGCAACTGAGGTTTTGTTCATAAAATCTTTTTCTACACCGATGTCTTCAAGGGTTCTACCTAACCTCTGTTCCAACTGGTTCAGAGTTTCTATTTTAATATTTAGATCTTTAATCCATTTTAATTTTAGTTTAGTGCATGGCGAGAGATATAGGTCTAGTTTTAATCTTTGGCAAGTTGAAAGCCAATTTTTCCAGCACCATTGATTAAAGAGGCTATCTTTCCTCCAGTGAGGGTGTTTGGCTTCCTTATTGAAGATGAGATGGCTGAGTGTGTCTGGCGTTGTTTCTGCATCTTCTAATCTGTTCCACTGGTCCTCAGGTCTGTTTCTTTGCCAGTACCATGCTGTTTTTATCACTGTAGCTTTGTGGTAGAGTTTCAAATTGGGGATTGTGATACCCCCTGCCATGTCTCTGTTACCTAGAATTGCTTTTGCTATACTGGGTCTCTTCTTGTTCCAAATGAATTTTTGGATTGTTTTCTCTAGGTCCATGAAGTATGCTGCTGGGATCTCAATTGGAATTGCCTTAAATCTATATAGCAGTTTTGGAAGTATGGCCATTTTCACTATATTAACCCTTCCTACCCAGGAGCAGGAGATGTCTGTCCATTTTCTGATATCATCTTCAATCTCTCTTTTCAGAGTTCCATAGCTTTCAAAGAAGAGATCTTTGATTTCTTTTGTTAGGTTGATTCCTAGGTATTTCAGTTTTTTGGATGCTATTGTGAAAGGAATTATTTGCCCTATTTCTCTCTCAGTGAGTCTGTCATTGGTGTGGAGGAAAGCTATTGATTTTTGTGTGTTGAGCTTGTAACCAGCTACTTGACTGAATTTGTTTATTAAGTCTAGAAGACTTTTGGTGGAGTTCTTGGGGTCTTCTATATAGGGTATCATGTCATCTGCAAATAATGACAATTTGACTTCTTCATTTCCTATCTTTTTTTTTTTTTTTTTTTTTTGGTACCAGGGATCGAACGCAGGTCCTTGCACTTCTGCAGCAGGTGGTGAAACCACTGAGGCAAATCCCTGGCCTTCATTTCCTATCTTTATTCCTTTTATTTCTTTCTCTTGTCTAATTGCCGTGGCTGTTTCCAGAACTACATTGAACAAAAGTGGTGATAGTGGACATCCTTGTCTTGTTCCTCATTTTAGTGTGAAGGATTTCAGTTTTTGACCATTTAGTATATTGGCTGTTGGTTTTTCATAGATGGCTTTTATCAGTTTGAGGTAGAGACCATCTATTCCAATTTTTTGTGGGGTTTTTATCATAAATGCATGTTGGATTTTGTCAAATGCTTTTTCTCTGTCTATGGAGATAATCATATAGTTTTTGTCCTTGGCTCTATTGATATAGAGTAGTACATTGATTGATTTGCATATGTTGAACCATCCCTGCATCCCTGGGATGAATCCCACTTGATCAGGGTGTATGATCTTCTTGATGATCTTCTGCATTCTATTTGCCAGTATCTTATTGAGGATTTTTGCATCTATGTTCATTAGTGAGATTGGCCTATGGTTCTCCTTTTCAGTTGGGTCTTTCTCTGATTTGGGGATCAAGGTGATGCTTGCTTCCAGGAATAAATTTTGGAGTATTGCTTCCCTTTCAATTTCATTGAAGAGTTTAAACAGTCGTGGCAGCAGTTCCTCTCTAAATATCTTGTAGAATTCAGCAGTGAAACAATCAGGGCCCGGGCTTTTCTTAGTTGATAAGTTTTTAATTACGTTTTTAATTTCATTGGTTGATATTGAGTTGTTTAGAATTTTTAGGTCTTCTTGGTTCAACTTTGGTAATTCGTATGTATCTAGGAATCTGTCCATTTCTTGTGTGTTTTCCACCTTATTGGTGTATAGGTTCTGGAAGTGGGTATTGATGATCCTCTGGATTTCTGCTGAGTCTGTTGTAATTTCACCCTTTTCATTCTTAATTGCATGGATTTGGGCTTTTTCTTTCCTCTTTCTGATAAGGTTGGCTAAGAGTTTGTCAATTTTGTTGATTCTTTCGAAGAACCAACTCTTGGCTTCATTGATTTTTTTGTTTCATTCTCTTAGTCTCCATTGCATTGATTTCTCCTCTGATCTTTATAATTTCCTCCCTTGTATGACCTCTGGGTTTGTCTTGGTCTTCTTTTTTAGAACCTTGAGGCTCAGCATCAGGTTTTTTAATTGGGATCGTTCTGTTTTCCTAATATGAATATCCACTGCTATGAATTTCTCTCATAAGACTGCTTTCATTGTGTCCCATAGATTCTGATATGTTTTATTGTCATTGTCATTTAATTGAAGGAACTATCTGATTTCTTCTTTAATTTCCTCTGTGACCCATTGGTTATTCAGAAGTGTGTTGTTCAATTTCCAGGTGCTTATGAAATTTTTCCAGTTTCTTTTGCTATGGATCTCCAATTTCATCCCACTATTTTCTGATAATATACAGGGGATACCTTCAATTCCTTTACACTTACTTAAACATGTTTAATGCACAAATATGTGGTCTATTTTGGAGAATGACCCATGTGCAGCTGAGAAGAATGTGTATTCTGATTTTGTGGGGTGAAAGACTCTGTAAACATCTGTTAAGTTCATTTGTTCAAGAGTCCAGTTGAGTTCTAGTATTTCATTACTTATTTTTTGCCTAGTTGATCTATCTATTTGTGACAGTGGGGTGTTGAGGTCCCACACTATGATTGTATTAGTGCATATATGACTTTTCATGTCCATTAGTATTTGTTTTATATAGTTGGATGCACTAGTGTTTGGTGCATAGGTATTTATGATTGTCATCTCTTCCTCTTGGATTGTTCCCTTTACAAGGATGTAGTGTCCTTTTTAGTCTCTCTTAATCAGTGTTGGTTTGAAATCTACTTGATCTGCCAAGAGGATAGCTACTCCTGCTTTTTTTCGGGTTCCTGTCACATGCAGTATTGTTTTCCACCCTTTAACTTTCAGTCTATGAGTTTCCTTTTGAATTAAGTGTGTTTCTTGTATGCAGCATATTGTTGGATTTTGCTTCTTGACCCATTGTGCCAGTCTATTTCTTTTGATTGGTGAATTGAGACCACTAACGTTGAAGGTTACAACTGAAACATATTGTCTTGTCATTACCATGACTTTTTCTTTTTGTTGGGTTCTCCCCCTTTACATTTAATTTCTTGTCATGCCAGATGGGTTCATTCTGCTTTGCTTCTGGGGTTGTGATCCTCAATGTCTGTTCCTAGAATATTGTGTAAAATTTTTTGGAGTCCTGGTTTGGTATTCATGAAGTTCTTAAGGTGCTCTTTGTCATGAAAGTATCTTATTTCTCCATCCATTTTGAAAGATAGTTTTGCAGGGTACATCAATCTGGGTTGGAGGCTGTTTTCTTTTAGGGCTTGGAATATGTCACTCCAAGCTCTTCTTGCCTTGATGGTTTGTGTTGAGAAGTCTGCTGTGATTCTGATGGGCTTTCCTTTGTATGTGATTTGTTTCTTTTCTGTATCTGCTTGTAGAACTTTGTTCTTCTGTTGAGTTTCTGGAGTCTTAACATGTGTAGATTTTTTTTTTTTGATCAAGGCTAGTTGGAGTCCTATATGCCTCACTTATCTGTATGTCAGGTTCTTTTCCCCTCCTCGGGAAGTTTTCTGCCATTACTTCTGCGAAGAGTTTTTTTTATGTCATCTGCACTCTCTCCTGTTTCTTCATTGCCTCCAGTCAGTCTTATGTTATTCTTCTTTGCATTGTCTAGCAGCTGCTGGATTGATTTCTCATGTTCCCTTATAATTTTGAAGCAATTTTTCTTTTCCTGGTCATTAATTGCAATCTTATCTTCTATATCTGAAAGTCTGTCCTCACATTGGGTCATTCTGCTATGTAGACTTTCAGTGGAGTTTTTCATGTCTTGGAAATCTATTTGCATCTCTTTTATGGATTCCATTTGTTTCCTATGTTGGGATTCCATCATGTTCCTGAGCTCCTCTGTAGATTTATTAATCATGTCTTTCACTAGGAGCACAATTTTCCTGTTATCTGAGAAATTATTTCTGATTTCATCTTTTCCAGATCCCCTTTTGTTGCCAGTTCAGTGGGTCCAGGTTGTTGAGTATCAGAGTGTTCCATCTCATTTCCCTTTGGGGTTGCTGTAGGTGATCTGGAAGTCTGGTTTTGAGACTCATTTACATGTTTTCTTATTTCAATTGGGGGGACGTGGAGGTGCTGTTACCACCCGTGATTTACACCTCCTCTGAGCTGGGGGAGTTGGGACAGTGGCCAGAAGTGGTGGTAGGGATAGTGCCCCAGAGGCCCCTTCCTCTTGCCTGGGAGCAGCGTGAGGGATGGTGGCCTGGAAGCCCCTTCCTCTGGACCAGGAGTAGTAGGACGACAGCTCAGAAGCCCCTACCTCTGAGTTGGGAGCAGCAGAACCCAGTACTGTGGTCTGGTGATCTGGTGTCCTCTGTGTCTTTGTAGTGTGGAACCAGGTGGCTGTACAGAGGAGTGGGGGGGCTTTCAGTGCATTGCTGCTGGGGCGTGGGCTTATTTGGCATGTTATGTGCAATTCGCGACTTCGGTAGGACATCTGCAGACCTGTCTGTGTGCAGTGGGCTGACCTGGTGCATCATGAAATGTATTTTCAATGTCTGTGATATAATTCCTTGTGTTGCTTTTTTAAAAACACTGATTAAAAATATGGTTTTAAAAATGTTCTTCCTCTAAATTTCCACACATTTTTGCTGAATTGATTTTTTCCTCACTCCCCATCTTGAAGCATTTGAAAATTACAAATGTGATGGAATTTGTTGTTTTCAGATCTCCGCAAGTAACTTCATAATAAAGAACCATAATATGTCACCACATCTATTTAACATTATTCAAAAATTTAATTTATTAAGTAGTCCATTTTCAAATTTCCCCCGTGATCCCTCAAGTTTCACTCCATCTTTTTCTTCCCAATCCAGAGTCCTGTCATGGCTTTTGAATATTTGCTAATCTATTTTGTGAGAAATTATATTTGTACCCTTTTATTTTGTATTTGTTATTATGAATAAATTACATTTATTTTCATGTGTTGAGAAGCTACTTTTTCCATTCATGTGTTTTAGAGATTTTTCTATTGAGATGACTTTTTCTTAGTTTTGGGATTTCAATCTTGTCTTTGGTTGCTTGCAAGGTGTAAATGATATTTAGAAAGTCTTCTCTACACAGCAAGGTATTAACATAATACAACCCTAAAAAAATAAAATAAAATAAAATAATACAATCCTAGTTTATTCTCGAAGATGTAATTTCATTTTTAACATTTATATTTGATGTGGTTAGATATATGGATTCAGTTTTTTTATACCGCTACCCACTTGTCTCATACCATTTGTACTAAAGTCCAAGGATGCTACCTTTATCACATACATATTTGTTTTTACCTATACTTGAATTTACCTAGAACATCTGTTCTCTTCTGTTGCCTGTCTGTTTATGTGGCAGCACCATGATGGTTTAATTACACAGGCTTTGTGTTGCTTTAATTTCTGGCAGGGGTCCTTCCCTCTCAGGGTTCTCTTCTTCCACAATTATTTGTGGTTATGCACTTCTTTGTATGCTCTTGAGAATTAACTGTACTAAATTGAGAAAGAAATACTTGTTTTTTTTGGGGGGGGTGGTACCAGGGATCGAACTTGGGTCCTTGCGCTTGTGGGGCAGGCGGCAGACCCACTGGGCTAAATTTCCGGCCCCAAAAATACTTGTTTTAATAGCAGTTACATTAATTTTAAATATTAACTTGAGCAGAATTGTCAGTTTAATGACAAGCCATTTTAATGACTTGATATCTGGTTTCTACCTTTGAGGAAATAGTTCTGCGTCTTTTCCCTGAAATAAGATTCCGACTTTTGGATTCAAAGAAATATCTACATACCATGTTCAATTTTATCAGTTGTCATGTTGTTGAAATATGTGTTCAGTAAAGTGTGTTGAAATTTGTCAAAGTACTTAAGTGTTCATGTAAATGATATATGATTCTTCTCCTTAGTTTATCCATATGGTAAATGTTTACATTAATACAATTCCTGGTACTGCAGCATGCTTACATTTCTGTAAAAAAATTCAGGTGGATTGCAATGTAATATTTCTAATTATTTATATTTTATTTGTCTACATTGTATATAGGATTATTATTACATCAATTTTCATAAACAAAATATCTGTAAAAATATGTTCTTTATGTGATTTTAACATAATGCTATACTAGCATTATAAAAAGTACATGTTTCTTCTTTGTACTATATTTTCTAACCAAAATCTATAGCAATGGGATAATCTTGTCTTTGAAAAGTTAATAAAATTCTCTAGTAAATCCTTTTGTCTTTTATTTAAACAGGTGATTATCTCAAACAGAGTAACAAAACAGACTGTAGATTACACAATTTACAAATTAGTAAGAAAGAAATCAGAAATAGATCAACAAGATAGATGGATTAGCCAGGGATGTAGCTCAGTGTCACTGTGCCTGCCTCCAAAGTGCAAGGTCCTGAGTTCGATCCCCAGGACCAAAAAAAAAAAAGATGGATTAAATAAAACATTAATTAGTAAGAAAAACATGATTGAAGTAATGGAAATGAACAAAGTTAATCTAAGAAATGTAAAATCAGTTCATGTATGAAAAACCGTTTATCCTTCCAGATAGATTAAAAAAAAAGGGAAATTAAATTTAAGTATTGAACACCAACCCAAAACAAAAAGTTGACTAAAGGGCTGGGGATTTATCTCAGTGGTTCTGCCTCCTGCCTCGCAAGCACAAGGTCCCAAGTTCAATCCTGGTACCAAAAACACACAAAAAATCAAGTTGACTGAAATTCAAAGCCTAGTGCCAACTCAATGCTAATGTAATGCTATGAATGAGATGAAGCAGGTTCTGAGAGATGGGAAATGAATAAAACACTGTAGTTAAAAACCTCTCTAGAAAGCAGCTTGACAGTAAACATTAATAGCCTTAAAAATACTCAAATACTTTGATCCAATAATTCTGCCTCAGCAATTTAGTCTATGGAAACCGTCAGAAATATAGAGATATCTCCACAAGAATGTTTGTCCAGACACACTGCATTGCTTAGGGCTGCCCCTGGCTGTGTGTAACAGAAGCTGGATTGAGGCTTAAACAAGCAGTGTTCCTCCTTCTTAGGTACCCGGAAGTTCAGAGGCCAGCAGTCAATCAAGTTCCAAGCTCTCCAGTCTTCTGCTCTAACACCCAAAGGAAATAGCTGTCTTCTTTATGCCAAAAAATAGCTCTGGTATGCTTGGGTTTCATGTCTGCCTTCCAAGCAGGGTGAAGAGAGAAGGGCAAAGACTCAAGGTCGCTCAGTCTGTCTGTCCGTTTCAAACACCAACCAGGTAAGCACTCCTGCATGCATCTCTTAATGTTTAGAGTGAGTCACATGACCTCTCTTAACAGAAGCTGGGGAGGGATTTTCAACAAGGTACATTATTGTCTCCCCCACCGGAAGTGGTGTTCGTCTAACAAGGAAAATATAATATGAAGTCTGTTTTATTATGAAATTCTCTGTAGCTATTAATGTCGGGTTTTTAAAATATACAGATCTGGAAAATGCTCACAATGTAATACCAAATGAGAAGCAAGACAGAGAACATACATAATACAATCTTGGTTTAATTTAAAAAATAAAATTTACATATATACACCCACACATGGGAAAAAAATGTTAATTTTTTGTTAATTGCAGCCAGGTGTGGTGATGTCGGCCTGTAATCCCAGGACTCTGGGAGGCTGAGGCAGGGGAATTATAAATTTCAGCCCAGCCTGGGCAATTTAGTGATATAATGAGACCCTGTCTCAAAATTTAAAAAATTAAAGAGCTGGGGATGTAGCCCAGTCCAAAGGACCTGGGTTCAATCCCCCAGTACCACAAAACAAAAACTAAAATTAATTGTAGATAACTTCTACATAAGTTGCCATTTCTGGTCAGAGTGGTAATGATGGATAGACAGCTTTCATTTTATTTTTTACTACATTTTCTAAATGTTCTATAATGTTACATAACTGGAAAAAATGTTATTTTTAAAACCACAGGAAAAGGGCCAGGGATTTAGCTTAGTGATGCTGTGCCTGCCTGGCAAGCGCAAGGTTCTGAGTTCGAGTCCTGGTACCAGGAAAAAAAATTGGACAAATATTGTTTTAAAAAATACTTCATACACTTTCAAAGGTGACTAAGCTGTTTATGCTCACTTGTTTTCATCATCATTGCCAAAAGAAAGGAGGCTGCTGTTTTTGTGTGCTTTTGTGAGTTCTTTTTAAGTGAATCCTGATTATTTCATCTTCATTTGTCTTCTTTTTTGAGCTTTCTGTTAAACCTGAGTAATTTTCATCTGAGGGCCGCTTGACTGGTTTTCGATACAGGATTCTTCCATCAGCTGGGGCTGGTTCTTCATCTGTTTTGGCAGCCTTTATTTCTGCTTTAATTTTCATGACTTCTTCAGCTGTCAGGTGTCCCTTTTTTAAGCCACCACTTGGGGCCATTCGTCTTCTTTGTCACTGTGATCACCCTCTTCACCTGGGAGCTGAGGCTGGATTCTCTTGGCCTCCACAGCGGGCCCTTCTAGGGAGCCAACCCTCTCCTTGAAGCAGGACAGGAGCGTGGGCTGGGCGGGCCGTTTGTATGACACTGGGTTCCACTGGTCATGGTAGCTCCGCAATCCTTTCATCTTTACGGTCTTTCTGGAATAGTTCCTTTCTCAATTTCCCCAGTTCTTCTGTGGAAATTATTCTATACTAGAATTAAATTTACCAAATAGTGCTTTTCTTGAAAATCATTAATTACATCTACATTAAATCAACCTTTTTTGTTATGCAGTGGTACAAATTAGGCTTTTATGGCTTTAAAAAGTTGTGTTTCTAAAATTAATTTAGCAATTGGTATTTTTAGCCATTGTTATTTTTATTTATTTTCTCAAAGAATACACATTTTAATATATTTGATTTTATGATTCCCTATACATATATTTTTATCAATTTTTCATTTATAAGTTTACTTTTTCTAGCTTTTAGAAAATTTGATTCACGCATTCTAATTCTTTGGTTTGGTTGATATATTTAAAATTTTTATTTAAATCCTGATTTCTACCTAGTTATGTCCAATATGCACTAAAAAGTGGAATTTTCATTACATTTTTTAAAACTCTCAGTTTTGCTGTAATGGTTTTTTAAAATTAAAACAGATATTTCATTATTTATAGTTAAATGAACATTTGTTAACAATTCACATTCTTATTTAATCATGAACAGAAAATGTAGTTTTTATTTCTACTTATGGAAATAATGAGTTATTCTTTGGGACCTAATACTTGTTAAAATTTAATGAATGCTGTGTGTGTTGAGGATGTCATATTCTTTATAATTAACATTTAATTTCAATCTGCATCACATTGCTACAGCTAACCCACCTCCAACAGACCTATTCCTGAGGGGAAACCACTATAAACACATTATGTATGTTTCCTTCTGCATCTTTATTCATTATCCATTGATGTTAAGTTTGCTGGAAAAAAGTCACATAGCTAACTAGTAGTCAAACTGGAATGAAAAAATTAAGTTGTTTCACTAGTAGTTTCATGTTTTTCATAGTGCTTTATTATATAGTACTTTATGTCTGTCAGTCTAAACTCTGTAGTGACACAAAAGTTTCCTTTTCCTTTTATATTTTGGTAAAATTAAATGACAGAAGTTGGAGTTTTTCTTTCTCTTTTCTTTTACCTTCTTTTCTTTTTTCTTATTTTGGGGGGTACTGGGAATCAAACTCAGGACCTTGTGCTTGTGAGGCAGGCGGCAGCACCACTGAACTGAATTCCCAGCCCCACTTCTTTCCTCTTTTTCTTTCTTTTTTTTTTTTTTTTGAAACTAGGTCTCTCACTGTGTAGCCCAGGCTGATCTTTGGGATGTGCTTTGTTAGAATTATCTGCATTGACAGAAAATCATATTACTTATTTTTTCCTGAGTTTCATTTGTATATTAGAAAGAGAAAAATTAAAAAGTGACATTTTAGGAAGAAAATATAGTCAGATACTTTTACTAACATATTAATCATTTAACTTAATGTATCACTTACTTCACTCATCATATTAATAGTGCTAATTTCCAGAAATTCTTAAATGTGTTTAACTTAATGGCAACATATTTACTCATCTGAAACACAATTTGGAATTACCTTTTCTTGATTTTTAACACATTTTACAAATGGAAACATTTATTCTATCTTTCATTAATTTAGCAGATTTTTATTGTGTGCTATGTCTGGCACTGTTCTATGCCTGGGGTCTAGTTGTAAACAAGGCAGACATGGTCCATACTCTGTGAAGTTTTATATTTTAATAGCAAGAAGAAATTTGTAGATAATTAAAGAGTGAAAGAAAAATTAACAAGACAATTTCAAGTAGTATTAAGAGCTACAATGATTGGAAGCAGGCTATATGTCTATCAGCAGATGAATAGATTTAAAAATGTGGTATTTAAACACAATGGAGTATTGCTCTGTCATAAAAAGGAAAAACTTGAGTCATTTGTAGGAAAATTGATGCACTTTGAGACCATAATGTTAAGTGAAATAAATCAGGCACAAAGCACAAATATCGCATGGTTTATCTTATATGAGAAACCCAAAATATAAATAAAGGACAAAAT
Organism: Heterocephalus glaber; assembly: GCF_053883595.1. NCBI lineage: Eukaryota > Metazoa > Chordata > Mammalia > Rodentia > Bathyergidae > Heterocephalus > Heterocephalus glaber. Next base: position 10,994,898 of record NW_028258308.1, on the reverse strand, counting down.
GAAAAATAATAGCAGTTAGGAAGATATATCTTTCTCAAATGTGAAGGGGATCAAGAGAGGAAGGGAGGGGAAAGGGGAGGGGAGAGATAGGGGAATAAATAGAAAATGGTGGTTTGGACGGGGATGTTAATGTGTTTGGAAAGTAGAATGCACAATACTTTCTAATGAATTTAATTTGGAGAGTCAAATAAAAACAGGAATAAGGTTATCATCTAGGTTTTCCTTTAAACAACCATGTGGATGAGAATATCCAGGGAAGAAACATGTTTTTTTATAGCTATGAAAGGTTAAATTCTAATTAGATGTCAATGAGAAAAAAATAAATACACCCCTTCTTAGAAAATATTATTTTTCTTAAGGGTATAAAAATATTGATTATTGGAAAGGCATTTTTCAAATAAAAATTCATATAGAGACCAAACCAAATGTTTCTTCTATTTCCAATTGTTTTGATATACTAACATCTATAGTAAGAAAGATATTTGTAATAATTGTGGGATAGATTATATGACTTCTTTCATAATGCATCCTGAGATGTACATTTCATCATGTACTTGGAGAACAGGAGCATAAAAATCCCAATTTAGTTGGAATTCTTGTTTTATTGATGAATATAATGAAAGTTCCTGTAGGGAAAAGAGATTTAAAAGTTTAATCTTCAATGAACAGTTATATAGAATTAGGATCCACCTGAAAGTGAAGGATTAATGCATTTTTTAAACAGGGGAAAAACAAAAATTAAAGTCTTCCAAGTTTGCAATGAAAACTTTTCAAAGCCTATTTAGACAGAAGCATAAAAATTTTCATACCAAACAAAGTTTTATTTTTTGCCAAGCTCATTCCATAGTTAGACTCTACAGTGCTGTAAAAAAACAATATCAAATATGCATGACAAGAAGTTGCTGAACTTGAGTTCTTCACTGTAGTGTATCAAGTGCATATTTTTAAACCCAACAACATTCTATTCACAGGACTGTAAGCAATGAATAAAAATTACTTTAATAATCTATTTTCACTCTATACCAGTTCAGTTTATACCCAAGTGTTATGAATGGTTTTCAGCTTTTACCAATTACATAAAGCATCATTTATTTTCTGTTTCATAGGGTAGAAATGCAATATAAGTAAACAATGGAAGGTTCAGTAAGGCATAAATATGTTACAGAAAGCTAGTCTTTTCAAGATTAAAATGAATGTTCTAATTTTCTTTTGTCTGTTTACAAAAAGTTAAACTCTCAATTTTAGAAAACAGTGATAAAAATTAATTATTTCAATCTCAACTAATTAGATAGAAATCAAATCTTTTGGTTTTTATATGTGTTTACACAGTTAAAATTTACTAAAATCTCCTTACAGTTTTTGATTATTTGCTTGAAATTAAAATTAAGAGTGTGAAAAGTTATTATAAATTTATTATAAAATAACAACAATAAATAATTTATATGAATAATTACATTTTCAAAACCAGCAATGTGAAGAGTGGCATTGTTTTACATTTTGCAAGCTTTTCGGGCTAAGTAGAAAAGAGCTAGATTTTTCTATCTTGTTCTACCTTCAACTTGTGGAGGTTTTACTCCTCCAGTAGCCTGTGAAACTCATTGTACACTCATACACGGAGGAAAGTGAAAGAGGCTATGTCTGTACATTGTTAAGAATGTATTTTTGACTTCTCAGACTCACAAGATGTTCTCAGGAATAGCCAAAGGCTCCCGTACCAAACTGTGAACTACTGAATTGATCTTGATAGAACACCTACAGTGTGTTAGGAGGATATACATTTTCTGAATTATTTCATTTAAACACTAAGATGGAAGGAGACAGGTGTTTGTGAGAACTAAGTTCCATGGATATGGCTCTGTATTATACTCACTCACTGGAAGATCTCTTTTTTCCTATTCAGATATACACTTTTTGAAAATAGTTTTTCTACTTGCTATTTTTCCTTTCTCACATCCTACTGCCCTTGAAACACATTGTGGTATGAATTCTAACTTAAAAGTGATTTACATACTTATGTATTAATTCATTTAAATCTCATGACATGACTTAGCTACAATTATTACATTCATTTTACCCATTAGAGAGATCTTTGTTAACAGTTAGCAAAATTCATCTCAAGGAAACATGCTTGAGAGGTGACACTGTTCCAAATATTTACAAAGTAGTTGGAAACGTTATTAGATATCTTTACCTGGCATGTGGCAATCACTGAGTCAAGGAGGGTCATTCACATGTGTGATCTCACAGAAGTGACGGATACAGCTCCTGTGTTAATGCAACTGATAATGAAATTGATGTTAAGTGGATACAAAATGAAACTTGTTTCCATTCTTTGAACGTCAGAGGCAGTCTGATTTTGCTTTGTTGACTTCTGTTGTGTTATAGCTTAGCTTTCTAGAGATTTGCTGTCTAATTAGTTGGAACTAAAATTATTATTTTCTGTCATTAAATGTTTTCCAAAATTGGGAATTTGGGTTTTGTTTTTTCCTTTCCTTTTGGGGGAGCAATTTTTCATTAGTGTTTTCACTCGTGGAAAATTTTTTGCTAAGTGTAACACTTGAATTTACATGGGTAAAGTTACACTGATAATTTTTCTGGCTTATTCATTAAAAGAATATTAACCTATATTACTTAAATATTGTAAAATTCTGCCATATTATGTAAGTGGGTCCTCAAATTCTATAGTATATAATACGCGATAATGATATGGTGGGGTAATATTAAATACTTCTAATCAATTTGAATTGTGACTAAAATTAAAAATGATAGTAAATACTGAAGTTTATACAACTCATATAAGTAACATGAAAGTTGAAAATGGGGAAATGCCCAAAGACTTCAATGACTATTCTCCATTATGTTTTAGCACACCATGATATAATATCCTATGTAATACTTGAGTGTTTTCTTATACTTCAGGACTTTACCTGATTACAATCCTAACTAAAAAGTCTATAATGAGTTTATAGTCTATAATGAGTTTTTTAAAAAACAAATAATTTCCAAGGTAACCTAATGTAAATATTTGGGAATGAAATCTGAAACCTTGGACAAAGAGTATGTTATCATCTTCTGTTTATGAGATTGTGTATAAGTAAAAATAGTTTCTTGAAGATAATAAAACTTTCCCACAAAAATGTTGAACCAGATTTCAAATCTTTGACTTCTACCACCAATCAATTATCTATCCAATAATATTTATTTTCTGCAATGTTTTCTTTCCTATTATTCTCATTGTTGATATTACTATACATGTAAGTCACACACACACGTACACACACACACACAAAATCCATTACTATAGGAAAATTACTCTGAAAGAAATCTTACTTATTAGAAAATGATGTTTTCTTAGATTAACAGAGCACAGATCAAATCAGAAGAGAGGTTATTTTCCTAACATATAAAGATAGTTCTAGTGTTCCACACATTCAGAGTGCCATTTGAATTAAAAACAAGTTTGGCACATTTCCAAAGACTGAGAATGTCACTTATTTGGTAAGTTGCCATACATTTATTTTCCTACTCAATAAATAAGAACATAAGATAAAATTGTCATTTTAATGCATCAGCAACACCATAAAATATAGGAATCATGAAGGAAATCTTTTTGCAGTATGATTGTAGAAGATCTAATAGGAAGGATATTTTGAATTTTCTTGCCAAATGATTTGATTTTTGGTAAATGAGAAAACCAAGACAAATAGAATGCATAAATTTAAAAAGCCATAGTTATTTGGATGAATACAAATGTGACATATCAAGACTTGATACATGGCTATATAATAATAACTTTAGATTCCCTGAAAATATTCAGTGAAATAATTCAATTCAACACCAGAATTTATTGCACACTTGAAACATACCAGGCACAATAAGCTCCAATGATAAGATAAAAATTTCTGCTAAAAATTCACATTCTAACTCTATAGTCAATTATTTAATATGATATATTATTATTTATAATTTTGAAAGTTTTTGAATTGCCTGTTACATCAACACTTTGTATATCTCAATTCTAAGAACTCATGACATCAAATTTCTTGTGTATACTTGCCATTAAGACAGTACTTACTAAGTGGATATTACAAGTCTGGCATGATAGGTAATTGTTCAGTGGGTAAAAATCAATTAGGTAATATTGGCAGTTTTTAGACAAAATTTATAGGTGTTTTAAAGACAGAAGTGATATCTTTAATAAATATTTTGAGTGTTCTCCCCCTAGATTAGTCATACCAGGAACACAGTTCTACTTGGGTGATTGAAGCTGTTGACCCAGAGTTTAGCCCAAATTGTGTCCTGCTTCACTAGTATTGATTGATAAAGCATACATCATACTATAACTTTCTCCCCATTAATAACTTGTTAAAATAGAATCCAAATAATTCCAAATAATTATCCCCAAATTTCGAATTCAAAGCAGCCGTTATTGGTTTATGAATTAATTTGGAAGATTTACATCCTTTGTATGCTTGTTTTCTGCAATTGTTTAGCCACAGAGTTTGGATCTCAAAGTAAATTTAATATAAAAACACGAAATAGTATGCATGCTAAAATGTTCACTCAATATTTTATATTAATGCTATTTCTCTATTTTTTTGTACAAAGTTGTGCTTGTTATCCATGACACAAAGATCAAAAGCATATTGGCCTATTGTATATAAAATAATTATTAGTACATAATCCACTGATTTAAATATTTAATGTTACCATTATAACTGTTGTAATAAGCACTATAACTGTTGTATAGAGAGTTATAAATGTATAAAACAAATGATGTATTTAGTGAAGATAGGGATTTGACTCATTTTTCTTGCCAAAGAATTGAGAATAAGCAAGTGAGTTCTAATTTGAATTACTTTTCATTTTATCATTCAGTAATTATTCTAAGATAGTGATTTTAACAATGTGGTATATATATCCATGATTCAAAAAAAGATTAAAAATGCATATCTGAATATTCTGGTGTATGTTTACATTATTTCTAGTATAAAGACTACATTTCAATGTATTATATAACACAAATTAACTCATGACTTCTGGGTTTTGTTTCTGATGCTGATTTTTTTTTCCACTTAAATTCTTTTTTTTTGGTACCAGGGATCAAACTCGAGTTCTTGCGCTTGCGAGGCAGGCGGTGGAACCACTGAGCTAAATCCCCAGCCCCCACTTAAATTCTTTTATTGGTACATTTTAGGTAAACAGTACATTTACATTTATCATTGGGTGCTTGTACCTGTACATGATGTATCTTGGTTCTTATTTTTTCCCCATTCCCTGTGCTTGCTTTACTCCCTCCACCCTTCCCTATTTACAAAGTGTTTCCATTTTTAACTTTTCTCATAATTTTTCCTTTCCCTTCTTCCCTTTCCCCTTCCCCTCCCACTTCCCCTACACCTTTGCTCCTTTTCTTCCTATTTCAAATTATCAATTGTTCATTTTTATCATTTTAATTCTTATTTACATTTTCCATTTTTCACACTAGAGAAACTATTTGGTATTTACACATGTGTGTCCTCTTTATTTCACTTAAGAGTATGGTCTCAATATGCATACATTTAGCTATAAATGTCTCTAGTTTGTTGTTCTTTATGGCTGAGTAGTACTCCATTAAAAAAAAAAAACCCACATCTTCTTTATCTAGTTTCCACTTGATGGGCACTTAGGCTGTTTCCAAGATTTCACTGTTACAAACTGTGCTGCTATAAACATGGGTGCACATATATCGCTGTGGTATGATTCTTTTAATTCTTTTGGGAAGATACCCAGCAGGGGAATAGCTGGGTTAAATGGAACCTCTATTCCTAGTTCTGTGAGGTATCTCCATATTGATTTCCACAGTGGTTGCAGCAATCTGTACTCCCACCAACAATGGAGAAGGGTTCCTTTCTCCTCACACCCCCACCAGCATTTGTTATTGGTTGATTTCTTGATAGCAGCTATTCTTTCTGGGGTGAGGTGGAATCTCAGTGTTGTTTTCATCTGCATCTCTCAAATGACCAGTGATGTTGAACAGTTTTTCATATATTTATTTGTTGGTTTTACTCCTTTGTCTGGGAAATGTCTATTTCAGATACCCATTTTTGGATTGGGTCTTTGAATTTGAGGGGGGGGTCCTGATTTTTTTCAGTTCTTTATATATTCTAGATAGTGGTCCTAAAAAAATTAGTAGTCTTGCTATAAGTTTTTTCCCCACATTTTAGGTTGTCTCTTAGCTCTGTTAGTGGTTTCATTTGCAGTACAGAAGCTTTTTTTTTTTGCCATTTTTTTTCTTAAATTCTTTTATTGGTACTTTTTAGGTATACAATTTGTTTACATTTATCACTGGGTGTTTGTACCTGTACAGGATGTAACTTGGTTCTTATTTTTTCCCATTACCTGTGCATCCTTCCCTATTTACATAGAGATCATTTCCACTTTTTTTTTCTCTTCTCATAGGTTTTCCTTTCTCTCCTTTCCTTTCCCCTTCCCCTCCCTTCACCCTTTCGTCTTTGGACGTTTTTTCCTATTAGAAGCTTTTTTAATAAGATGAGGTCCCAGTTGTTGATTCTTTGTGCTAGTTCCCGTGCTACTGGGGTTTTGTTCATAAAGTCTTTTGTTATGCCAATGCCTTCAAGAGTTCTACCTCATATCTATGTTATTATAATAGCATGTAATTTTTATACCTGAATGAATCAATCAAATGTAAACATTCAAAATAATCAATGTTGCAAACAGAAACATGACTATCATTGTTTTTTAAATGGGTTGCATAAACATCACAGTGGAATAATATGAGTACTCGGCAAGCAAAAATATAATTTTCTGTTCTTAAGAGCAAATATCTAGGCTGATGGTCCAGAATTAGCACTTCATGGACTAATTTTAAGGTGTCAGTCTTCTTTTTTAATGCCTCATACATTTAATACACATGTTGGAATGCATGACTTTATGACTTCACCTTCATTTTCGTATTTAGTGATGACCTGTGATTGCTTTTTCTACATGAATATAGTTATCAACTGGGTAACTATTAGTATTGCCAATATATCTTGCTAATAGCTACTAAAGAGTTGGAAATGTACTAGAAACTTCTTTTTTGTTGTTGTTTTGTTTTGTTTTTTTCTGTACCGGGGGTTGAACTCAGGTCCTTGTGCTTGCACAGCAGGCCGCGAAACCACTGAACTAAATCCCCGGCCCTATATTAGAAACTTCTAATGTTCATCCATATCTAAGTCTCCTCTATTCCCTGATATTTTGAATAAGTTATTTTCTGTTATTTTTTTAAGGTGGATAGAATTACTACTACTGAGCGGTGGTTCATGGGTTTAAGTGAGAAGTATTATACCAAGGCTGTAATGTGTAATGGTGTCCTGTTTTACACTTTCCCTGTCACCATAATAACAGAAACATGTATCATGACAGGACCTTTGTATATCACTGCAAGGCCAAGATAAAGTAAGCTCTTCGAATGAACCATGTTAGATGTATATCATAAGAACTGGAATAAAACTGTTATTTTAATCTAATAAGATTGGGTGTTTTCTTCCTAAAGTAGCAAACTTTGAGCCTGTGCTGACAGATCCAGCAAACTAAATTATGTGTAGTCTTATTAATTTTAAATTTTCAATGTGAAAGAAGCTAAAATATCTTAGAATATTCTGATATAATTTTAATCACCTGAGATAGGTAAATTTTAATATTTGTGGATGGCTAAAAGCAAAATCGAAACAAAGATATTGATGTGTTACTACTAAATCAGTAACAATATTAAATATTTCCTTATTTACTGTTTCCTTATTTACTTATTTACTGTTGGTAAGACTATGATATTATTTCTGTCTCTTCTTACTCTTTTGTAGCAGTCACATTTATAAATGGAGAGTCACATTTTAAATGCATTTAATTCTGAAGAACTAAAGTCATTTATGCTCACTGGCCTCTAGAAGGCAGAATGTTGAATATTGACTTAAAAGTAACATTACTCTTTATGGAAAAAAATGACAAAAAAGATAAGGCACATATTCCAATAACTTTTTATTACCACAACACATAAAAATAGAAAACACCGTTGCATTAATCATTTTCAAATTTTATTGCATTTATCTATTTTATTTTATTGACATTTTATTTTTTTAAATATTCAATTTGTTAATTTGTTTGCTTTTTAAAAAGCAAAGTAATGCAAAGTACTATGGTAACTTGAGAACCAGTTGTCACGTATTTCAAAAGTTTTAGACTTAAGCAAGAATTTATTAAACAATAAATATTCTTTTCTATTTGGGTTGAAATGTGAAATAATTATAATCATTATCTGTAAAACCAATGAAGTCTGAGAATCGACTCAGCATGAAGTTTCTCTTATTTAATGCTATGTTTTTAAGCTCTTGTTAATGGTTATTTTCTAACAGCCCATTAACACCCTAGAGAAGATTTGCAAATGGATTTTATAATTTAGTCCTGTGCTTCAGAAATGGACTATTTAATGGAGAAATTAAGTATTTAAGATTACTACATGAACTATATATGTACTTTTGTCCTCCATATTCCTGAAAGTTAAAAAGTTTGAGTTTAGAACCAGATTCTGTTATTAACAGTGCTTTCTTACTCTTTGGAATACAAAATTATGAGGCCTCATTCATATGAAAAGATTTAAGTCAAAAGATATGATAGAATTTTTTATTCCTCATTTTTTACTATCTCATAGATTAACATTTATTCACTGTTATAAGCACACATTTTTTTCAACCATTCATTAAGCAAATATCATCTGTGCAATAAATGACAGATGATATACCACATAAAAGCAATAGAGAAAAAAAAATACAATTACTGTCCTAAAGATACTCACTCTTTGGGGAGAGTCTGGATATCAAATAGCTGATGTCCATGTAAATGAGAATGTAGACTTTGGAGTCTATGCAGGTGTCTTGTTTCAATTTCTTTTGATTTTTCAACTACTACCGATATTTATGTGAATTTGGGGCAAAATGTTCCTTATAAACAAAATGTAAATTACAGAATAGCCCACTGTTTGGATTAAATTGGTTAATCACATTTATGAAAATTATCACACATGTGAATTTGATATGTAGTGAGTATTATAGCTATATTGTTTTATAGTAAAATGTGATGATGTTTTTAGTGAAAATTGTTGTAAAAGAAGGGTGGGTAATTAGTAATTTATTTGTTTGGAGCTAGGGAATGCATAAAGAAAGGGCAGACATAAACCAAAAGTTGGGTGAAAGACTGAAATGCATGGAGAATCGAGATACCTAAGCTATAAAGTGGAGGCAGGAGAAATGGCACTGTGCAAAGGTAAAGAAGAGAAAAGAAGAGAAAGCCTTTGTGGGTGTTTAATGACCTGAAAGTGGTTCATATGATTACTTTAGAGAATGTTCTTTAAAAACTAGTGGACAATTAGGCTGGAGAAATTACCAGTAAGCAGTTTGCATATCATTTGAAGTGATTTATAACTTATCCTGAAACTGAAAGCCAGTTAGCTAATATCAATAAATGATCAGATCTGTAATTTTTGCTGCATATTTCTAGCAGAACCAAATTCATAGTTGACCAGAAGAGCTGAAGTAAATTAGAATAAAATAGTACCTCACTAAAGATGAATGTGTTCACACATGTAGAGCCTTTATGTCAACATACACACAATTAAGGATACATTTTCCTCTTTAGGAAATAATAAAGTTTGTAATATACATTAAAATATATAATATTTATTCAGTAAATATATACTAAAGATTTGCTAAATGACAAGTGCTAGTCTGTTTCTTTAAAGAAGCTTAGAATGAAGAAATCTATAAGTATTTCACGTTGTGCCTGCTATATGAAAAAAATTCATAGCACAGGTGAAAGAATGGCTGAAATCTCCCAGGAAAGAGCAATGCCAGGAGGATCAGCAAAGAGACTATTGTGATTCAGGTTGGATTTTGAGGGCTTGAACCATACCACTGGCACTGTCCATGTGAATACAAGACAGATATATGGTATATTTACAAGTCAACCTGGTGACTCACTACATGTGAGGACAGAAGGAGGACTTCAAGATTAATTATAGGACCTCAGTGTGGGCAACTGGAAATTAATATTCAAAAACAGAGAACCAAATACTTTAAATGGCTTAGATTTAGAACTTACTTGGCTTTGTATCCACAACTGAGTCCTCCTTTTTATCATTCCAGTTTAGTCTAGCTGGGCTTCCTATTGTGATCCTCTTGGGGTCCTCTTGTGTATGTAAGCAGTTTGCACCACAACGCCTGCATTATCCTTGATTTGAGGTACTTACAGAATATCTATGGTCTTCAAACTACAGATATAATAATGCCATGTTAGGTGATTTGGTCACACATTTTTCTTTATGATCCATAAAATATTTCTTTATTAGCAGAGTCAATGAAGTATCAGATCTATGTACATGGTATTACACACATGCAAACTACTACAAAGGAATAAAGGTGCTTTGGGAATTGAAAGGTTGAGATCTGAAATTGGCTTCTCTCATAAATTTGGGAGGTGCCTTAAGTGGACATTATCCACTGAATAGATTTCATTGGCTCTGCGGGCCATCAGAGTTACTTTGGGTGCTGCTGAATGGTAACTTTATATGGGGATTTCTTTTTTCATATGGAAAGTTTATCCCACTCCAAGATGAATGGTTAATGACATCTCTTCCCAACTGGAAGTATATAAGCTCAGTGTGAACAGCTGTTGGGACAATTGTGGGTGAAAATTTTGCTCTATGGAAAATAACCTTGATGAACATACATGGTCATGTTGCTTTCAGGACGAATGTCCATCTGTTGGACTGGCTGAGTGCCTGGTCACTTATTGGTTAGACTTCAGCACATGCAATGCCTCAGTCAACCATTTCCAATTTCTTTCCTGTGACAGCACTGCCCGCTGGATGTTGGTTGTTCTTTTACCAAGATAAGCTGGAAATGACTGCATGAGATTTAAATCCCTCATCTCACAAGCTCATCCCTGCCCCAAAATCAAAATTTTATGGAAGTTGTATATTGAAGGCTAGAGTATATTAAATCTGATATTGATTTTTTCCTATTTATTTTTTTCTCTATACAGATGAGAGAGGGCTAGTATAGCATACCATAATCACATATATGAAGCCCTGCATTTTGATGTTTACTTGCTTTTCATGAAAAATACTTTCATTTCAGTTTCCTCTTTTGCACAAGGAAAATCAAATAAAATATGGTATAGATGTATGAAAACATTTTTCCTGATTTTAATTTCAAAAATTTTTTATTTTTGACTCCTTGTTTTATAGTTTCTCTTTTTTTTTCTTTTTCAGCCTGTTTGGCTGTCTGACTTTTTTATAAGATTACTCCAGTTTAATGTTTCCCATTCACAGTACTGGGTTAGCTATTCTTTGTAGGTCCTTGACCTTTGTCAGCTTGCCTTCTTGTTCAAAATCTCTTTAAACAATGTATAACTCTAATTATTTCCTTCTTTTTAAATTTAGCCTTCCAGTTTACCCTGTCACTGATGCCTTTTCATATTTCAGAAGTTTGAATGCTTCATATTCTTGGTCCTTTTGACAATAATGTCATTCTAGTTGCTCACTTTCTATTAACTCTTATAGGAATCATAGTGTATTATCCTTTCATTCTTTTTTGTAGTCTTCTAATACAGAGATATCCATCTTAGACAGTAAAGAGACTAGAGGTCATAGGAAATATAACTTTAAGAAGGTAAAAATTTTTGCAGAACATAGGAACTTATATAGTTAATAACCTATATAGTTGATAAACCTATATAGCTGAGAGGCTGATGTATGTAATTCACTGTCATTGAAAACTATACAATGTTAGGAACCTCAGCTCAGAGAAGCTCAGGTTTATGAACTTTGTACCATACACAATGAAATGTGAATATGGGGTGAACTCCATTATGGTCCAGCCCTTCTCTTTGGCTGTGGGTGTTTTTCTCTTGTTACCTATAACCAGAATAACAAAATTAAGAGAAGAGTCCTGTGGGGCAAAAAATATGGAACAAAATATATTACCTCACCACCCTGCCTAAGCAGCAGCATCCTAACTCCTTGGAAATTTATGTAGAATGTGTGATTGTATTTTTGTGTTTTTTCTAATCAAATAAGTAATAAGTACTTAATATATCAAATTCATTGTTTTAATAAATATTAAGTGTATACTTGTAACAGATAATGCTTTAGCTGCTAGAAAAGGTTAAAGAAAATATTAGAGTCTATATGTCAGAAAAATATGATTAAAGTTATATTCCTGTTTAATCATTATATAGGATTTAATAAATCCTGTAATCCCTAAATATTGTAACCACTTTTTAGTCAATAATGATAAAACTATTAAGAATAAAAATATTTAATATTTTTAAGGACTGAGTATTGGTGAGGCTCTGTATTAAATGATTTACAAAATAACCTCAACATAACAGAATGAGGTAGGCTGCTATTTTAAAGCTATTTTGAAGGAAACTAGAGCACCAGATATGGCTTAGCTATACCTAGCAAGTTAGAGTTTGATTTGAGAAATCAGTCGACATTGCAACCACATAAATTCTATACTTTTGCTTCAGTAATATAAGGAGGTTGTTTATCTAGTTTTGGTCATTCTAGGTATAGAAAAATATTGGTCATTACAATTGTGAAATTAAAGTTCAATTTAAATCATTCTCATTTTGGAGCTGAGGGTGTGGCTCAGGGGTAGAGTATTTGCCTCCTGTGTTCAAGGCTCTGGGTTCAATGCCCAGTACAGACAAAATTATCATTTTAATGTTGAATGTCATTTGATTACACTTTGAAAAATATTGATGACTTTGGAATTACTGCAGAAGTTATTCTTCCCATTGCAAATACTCTTCCAAAAAAAAATAAAGAAAAGGTACGTTGTCTCTCAAATGAGCATTCCCTGATTATGTGTGTTGTGCAAAGTCAAAGCCAGAAGCATTTTATTTTAACTTAGTTATTTTTAATTTTTAATGTTTGGCTGTACTGGGGTTGGACTCCAGGGTCCTGTGCATGCAAGGCAATTACTCTATCACTGAGTCCACCCCCAGTTCATCAAGAGCATTTTAAACATATTTTAGGAGAAAATTTTCTCCAAGGAGTCCTCAATGGAGAGCCGAGTCCCTTCTACGTCACCAAGAGCTAGAATTTTATCCAAAACCTCTGAAGGGGAAGCCAAATCCTGTGATAAATCTTGTAAATTACATTAAGTAGTGTTTTCTGAGATATTGTATCTTTCTTCTGGAATTTATTTCCTGTCTAAACATCTTTCTATTTACACCCCTCCATTTTCAGTCTAATGAACTAACAGCTTTGCCTTGCTTCAAAACAGTCCATAGCTCTTTTTTCTTTTTTTTAAATAAAGCTAAAGCTTATTTAAAATCCTTCAAATTTCTACATTATGAGGGGATTCATGACATGCAAGACACTCACATTTAGTGTTAAATATTAACATTTTTCCCAGTTTTTAGTTTATTTTATTGACCATAAAGAGTATACCATATAGATCAAGGTAAAAAAAAAAAAGTATAATTACATGCTTTGCCCTTTGTAAAAACAGGAGAATTTTGTAGTATTTAGTCTCTTTGTGAGTATCACTTATCCTACCTTGAAATTTATTTTAATTTTGTACAAGTGATTTTTATTTATTTTCATCAAATCTTTATGTCTGGAATGCTTGGCAATACACTTGGTGATATACTCCATTCACTTGGTCATCATTGCACGCACAAAATGCAATTAAATACAATGAAAAAAGAATTATAATGTGCAGTAAGTGACGTTTGAAATCACAGAATTTGATGAGAGGACCATTCACTGTGCAGGTATAAGATAGCACACTTTCATCTACAAGGCCTCCCCTGCCTATAACCTATCGTGATTCTTTGTTCATAATGCAATCATATCACTGAAATCAACTGTCTTGTAGAACATGGTGAAGTATAAATATATAGTTAATAAATTATGTAGATTTACATAAACTTCAATATATTGTGAACCTAGTGTCAGAGAACTTAAGGGTAATTTTTTTTTTTTTTTTTTGGTACAGGGCATCGAACTCAGCTTGTGCTTGTGCAGCAGTCGGTGAAAACACTGAGCTAAATCCCTGGCCCAAGGGTAAATATTTTTATATATTAAGACACATTACTAAAATATACAAAACAACCCTTTATATAAATTATATTGTTTTATACAAAAATCCTTCCACTTGTGTTATAAAAATATCAAAAAATCTGTTACGTATAACAATTTCTTTTCTGTTAAATGAAGCATAACAATTTCCTTTCATATAATTTTATAAATCACTGTTAATATATGCACATATATGGAATATATGTATTGCAACACACATCTGCATATATAAGATCTGCAATAAATATGAAATATTATCATCATACTATGTCTTAATGTTCATGTGAATTCATTGGTCTTTGGTAAATTCCTGAAATTTATATTTGTGAAATTCAGTTTCATGTATTTGTACTTGTAAAACTTTATAAAACTTGAAATATGATTATTTACTATTTCCAGAGATCTAATGATTTAAATTATGTGACTTTAAACATTCAATGAAGTAAAACTTGTGAAACAAAACCTTTTCACTTTATGACCCTTATCCCTTCAGACTTAAAATGTCTATATAGTGTTCTCTGTGCATCAGATAAATCACAGTTAATTGATGTGCATTGGAATATACCAAGCAAAATGTGGCTAACCCCATATTTTCAGGAATATTTTCCATTAACATATAAAAAGAACAAAATTAGCTTGAAAGAGAGAGTCACTTTAAGAATGGAGGGTCTTCAAAAACTCCACTTGAACAGGATGGGTGATGTATTATATTGTTGTTATGAAGTGAACAAGTGTTAGAGGTTGACAATGTGAAGAGGAGAAGAAAGATCAAGGCAGAAGGTAATATTGCTTATTCGTTCTGTAAGTGACTGATAGGTGAATAGGAAAATCTTATTTCCAGGAATATAAAAGTTAAAACAAGGGTCTCTTATGAGAGGAGATGCCAATGGTTCTTACAGATAACAAAACTTTCTGTTAAGTTTCACCCGGTTTAGTTCAGGCTAATTATAGAATTTAGAGATGGAAAACATGCTCTCTTCCAGATTTACTTCTGAAAACACAAATTTATGACAGTGGGCTTTAAAAAAACTATTAAGTATAACCTCATATAAGAAACCAATTGTCTTCTCTTAAACTATATCTTAAAGACTTTTACAATAAAGAAGACAAGGCTTTTTTTCTATTCTTCCTGTTTTTCCTTTTCTCACATTTATTCCTTTCCCTTCTTTTCTTTCCCCTATGCTTCCCACTTCCCCTTTCCCTTTGGACCTTTTCTTCCTATTTCACATTAACTATTATACATTTTTATCTTTATTTACACTTTCAGTTCCTCACACCAAAGAAATATTTGGTATTTACATATGTGTGTCCTGTCCTATTTATTTCATTTAAGAGTATGGCCTCAATACGCATCCATTTAGCTATAAATGTCTCTAGTTTCTCATTCTTTATGGCTGAGTAGTACTCCATTTTATATTAAAAAAAAATCCACATCTTCTTTATCAGGTATCCAGTTAATGAGCATTTGGGTTGTTCCAAGCTTTAGCTATTACAAACTGTGCCACTATAAACGTGGGTGCACATATATCACTGTGGTATGATTCTTTTAATTCTTTTGGGAAGATACCCAGTAGGGGAATAGCTGTGTCAAATGGGACCTCTAATCTTAGTTTGTTTTGGGTTTTTTTGGTACTGGGGATCGAACTTCGGTCCTTGGGCTTGTGCAGCAGGCAGCGAAACCACTGAGCCAGCCCTCTAATCTTAGTTTTCTGAGTCATCTCCATACTGATTTCCATAGTGGTTGCACCAGTCTACACTCTCACCAACAGTGGAGAAAGGTTCCTTTTTCCCCACACCCCCTCCAGCATTTGTTATTGGTTGATTTCTTGATAGCAGCCATTCTTTCTGGAGTGAGGTGAAATCTCAATGTTGTTTTCATTTGGATATCTTGAATGACCAATGATTTTGAACATTTTTTCATTTTTATTTGCTGCTTTTACTTCTTTTTCTGGAAAATGTCTATTTCAGATACCAATTTTTGTATTGGGTCTTTAAATTTGGGAGGTCTGATTTTTAAAAGTTCTTTATATATTCAGATAGTAGACCTTTAGACACTGCTGTTATTAAAAAACTTTCAGTACACATTAAAATTTCATCTTTCTTACATTTGTTTTTAAATGACTAAAGCTTGGTTCTTGATATCTATTGCACATTTCTTTATATCTGAGTTTTCTAGTATATGTTTTAATTCTATAAAATAATTTTTAAGGGTAACTAGACTATTAAAATATAGGATGTTTTAAAAACTTTTAAGTAAAATTCTACTTGGCCTGTTAATATTTTTACTTCTAAGAAGCTCAAAGAAGAGAGAAAAAGGGAGAAATGAAGGAAGGAAGGAAGGATGGATGGAAGAAAACTTAGAATCATCTAAAGAAGTAATTAGCCAAAATCTGTAAAGAAGTGTTTTATTTAATTTATGAATAAACTCATTAAATTACAAAGTTTATAAAATGTATCCACACCTGTGTTAATACTGTGTAGATTTTGTCAGCCACTAAACAGTTTGTATGATAGTCTCCCATGTTTTGATCCTATTTTATCTATGAAAAATTTAGCTTTCAGCACATTAGTGAATAGCTTATGTATGTGCTATACCAATTGTTATAGTAATAACATATTTATTTTAATTACATTTTATATTAGGTCTTGTTTATTTGTTTTATTGTCAAATACAGGAATAAATTAGAAGAGATTAGTATCCCTTACAAACCTGAATAATAGAGGCAAATTGCTTAAGGAACATGATTGAAAGACAAATGTGGCCTATTTAATCAAGTATTCAGTAAAGAAGTGCTAACTAGCTGGAAAACAGGCTGTAAACGAGTCAAGTTTAATTATCCAGAGCATCTCTTCCATACAGCTATAGCAATTAAAGTAGCAGAGTTGCCCTGAGGGAAGAGCATGGGCTTTGGATTTAGAAAACTTTGAGCTTCAGAGGCAAATTAGCCTCTGTAAGTGTCAATGTTTTCAACTGTAAAATGGGGACGTGAATATTTTCTTTATGGCTTGTTTTAAATGGGTTAAATGAGATAATATGTCAGCACACCAAATGTATCTAAAATTAGTCAGGGACATTTCTACTCTTTTAATCTGGATCATTCAAGTTAAGCAGAACTGCTTTTGGGTTGAGTATATTTTCCTGTCTTTGTAATCCTAGAGGCTAAGCACCTGCATGAAATATTAACTGTCCCCTAAACCTGAGTCATAAAATTTGGATTTATTGTATGCAGGAATCTTTTATGTAGTCAAGCATGAAAATGAATAGTGCTTCAATGGCCTTTTCCCTTCTAATTCCTTAGATGTGGAAAACCAAAAAGATTCACAACTGCATTATGTTAATGATCATAGTTTCAAAATGCCCTAGACCCACAATAAATATGCTGTGATGTCCACAATCATTTTATCAGTCATTGCTCTTAGCCAAAGGACTTCTTGACAGTTATATACTGAGTTAAGCCACCCATATCTATGTGCCCCCCGAGACAAAAGGCATTGGCAGGTATGTTTTAAACCTATCAGAACAAGGCCATTTAAGCTTATGACCCAAAACATGTCAGAACTCAGTTCCCCTCACAGGCTGTTATTCAATTATGGAGAAACTAACCTCTTATTGCACATTAGTAAGTGTAAAATTATGAACTAAGTCTCTCTATATATCTGCATCTTGACACTGCAAAGTAATATTAGTTGGAAATTATTTTTATATGCCATAAATATCACTTGACTATCATTTATTCTGATAGACATTATCATGTAATTACACTGAGCAGTTGAGAAACTATGTTCACTGTATGCTTTAACTTGATTGAGATTGCATTGTGAGCGTCCATGAGGGGACCTACCTTAGGCTTTCAAAGAGACTGGAGCATCTGAGACCTTCATCAAGACCATTGTTTAAGGACAGAAGAGAGGCAGCTGTGCATGAGAAGGTTTAGATGGATGTGGAATTGCATTCTGCAATAAATGAGAAGTTTTTAGAATGCTCATCTTTTATTTCTTAATGCCACATGATCCTTTTGATTTATTATTAAAATACTTATTAATAAAATAACCTGGGAAAGCTGACACCTACATTCCTTGCCAGATCACAAATGGACATGGCGCTGCAGTAGCAGGCAGATCCGAAATGTGGACTGGCAGAAAAATAAGAGTGAGGTGAAGACATTCCCACTTAACTTCTCAAGCTTGTTTCAGTTCAATTTTGTCCCTACCCATGTTAGATAATAGAAAGGAAAAATTTCAGTTCATAAATGATGACTGTATGTCTCCTCCACCCACTCCAAGGCACTTCCTAAGTTGATAGAAAATAAGGACATTATTGTGATATTATCAGAACTATGATTAATTTTAAACTTATCTTGAATCACTAGAAAACATTGCAGAATTTCTAACATATGGAGCTGTTTGTATGTCAACCAAACTAAATTTGACTAGAATTCTGTTCTACTAGAGTATTTGGGATAAATCCTAACCATTTGATCATAACAACCTGTCAGAAGTCTCTCTAGAGGAGTGTCAAATATTTTAAATCAATGGATTTTTACTCAAAATATTTTACCCCTCTATCTGATAAGTACAAGCTAAAATTAAAGGTTAATTATCAGGGTATAAAAACATGGGTATTAATATTATAGAAACATTTTATGTAAAATCATAAAACACATTTCCAGTTTAAGTAAAAAACAGTGATGATAGAACACTGCTGGCTCATATCAGAAGACGGGAAATGAGGCTGGGGAAAGAAGTAAGAGGTTATAAGAAACTGAAGAGATTTTCTTAGGGCAATCATTCCCTTGGCCTTCAATACAGAGAGACTTGTCATGGCTATTAATCATTCAGACAAAATATATAAAATAAAATCCATGCCTTCAGCCAATATTAAAAAATGGCTAATGAAGTTTAGAGTTATTTTGTCATATTCATGCATATATTGATACCTTGAAAATTTGCCTGCCTTGTATCTGTGAGGTGTACAGGGACAGGAGGAAGCTGGGGTGTTATGAATAAGCTATCTAAAATCCATCTCCAAATTTTAAACTATTAAACTATGGGTCTACTAAAACCCTCATTCCCAAATGATAAAATAACCCTAACTATCTGCCAGCAATCATCTGGAGACCTTGCAAGTAAAAAATGCTGCTTTGGGCCTGGGAATATAGTTCAGTTTGTCTAGCATCCATTATGCCTGGGTTCAATCCCCAGCACTGAAAGAAAACATAATAGCAATAAAAAACCTTCTGTTGCAGGTTAGTGAAAGACCCACTAATTTGTTCTCCAGAGCTTTTGATACACCCAGGACTTGGGACTACTAAATGGGTCTTTTCAGAGATGACTGGTGAGTCTCAGCTTTAGGGGAAGCTGGATCTCTGCCATGCTCTGGCTGAATGACAAAGCACTGGGAGGTGAATCTTGTTATCCTTTAAAACTGTTGAAATGCAGAAATGACTAGAATCACCAAAAACCACTCAAACTTTGCTCCAGTAATTCATCCTTTAAAACACTAGAACACACTTTCTTGATGCAATATCATTCATTTCCTTGGGTCTGAAGATGTAGGAAAACCAAGTCCATGGTTTCTTGCCTTTTCTAGTTTATTTGTATAGTTGAAGGCTCTGTGCTCCAATATTAACTAGTCATAAAAAGATTTTTAAGAAGGAAAGAAAGTGGCTTATATTCAAAGATGCTCTAGAGTTTAGTTAGGGAAAAATGATGATTAAGAATAAAAGAAAAGCCTGGAACTCTTTGTTCTTAGCAGTAAAATATGATACAGTAATGATGGCCTTTCTTTCCTGTGCATTTGAAGTATGACTGAAAAAGTTCATGTGTAAGACATTTATTCTACAAAGTTGTCTTAATGTTGATAACTTTTAAATAGCTGACTTAAGCTGGCATGTAACATGAACTATGTGTATTCCCTGACAGAAGTGTTCAATTCAGATCTTATTCATACTTTTTTAAAGGTTTGAATTTTATTATAGAAAAAATTGTTAAAAACATTTTATATATAGGGCCGGGGATTTAGCTCAGTGGTTCTGGCGCCTGCCTCCCAAGCGCAAGGTCCCGAGTTTGATCCCCGGTACCAAAAAAAAAAACAAAAAAAACACACACACAAACATTTTATATGAGTGATGTCAATGTTACAAGGCTAAAAAAAGGTTAAGTAGAAGTTATTAGCTTGAGAGTAATAACAAAATAATTAAAGGAGCTAATTGAAATAAGACGTTTCAGGATTTTCAAAGGAAAAAATAAACCAGGTAAGAAGTTAAAGAGTGAGAAATTATGTAGTGAATAGAAATGTCATTTTCTCTCAAGCCTGGTAATCATTCCTTTTGGATAAATAAATCAGACAATGGCCTTGGTTATGTTATGATAATGAATAACATCAAATCATAGTGGCTTAAATCGATAAAAATTTATTTGTATCTCATACTACATGTTCAGTCTGAGTGCACAAAGACACCCCTTCACACTCCCCTGGTTAATTTGGTCAGTTATACCCATTTATTTTGTGGAACTTTGCTGGTGATCATGGCAGAGAAAAAGGAACAGTGTGTCAAGTTGTGCATTGATCTGTGAAAGTTTTTATGCAGAAATGATAGGCAGAATTCAGTTGATATTTCAATGGCCAAAGCAAATTCAAGTTATCCAAGGTGTATAATCTAATCTATGTAACTAAAGGAAGAAAAACTAAATATTTAATAAGCAGCACTAATGATTAATAGTTTTTGTTCTGATCACTAAATGTGTGAGTTCTTCTCTCTCCTACAACAACCCAACAACAATAAAAACCATGTGCTATCTTCAATATCCATGCTATCCAAGTGATCCTAAGTGTCTAATCTCCAGGTATGTTCCTTCTTGGTCTGGAAATTTGTGTACTAGATAATTCATCATCCATTCCCAACCCCAGTATGCACTGGCTCAGTAGGGACAGATAATTATCACCACCAGCAAAGTGGATAAATGGAAACACCAAGAAATTATTCATCTTCAGAAATTCAAAAATCATACTAGATAATTTTCATACAGGGCTTTTCTGCTGAGAAAGTGGGAACTGTTGTTTAGACTGTAATTCTGGTTCCTAGAAGCCCTTGACTACTGATTATTTAGCCTTTCTTTCATCTTTCTTTTTCCTCTCTCTCTCTCTTCCTCCCTCTCTCACTTGCTCTTCCCTCTCTCTTTCTCATTCCATTTCTTTTATTCTTTCATTTTTTTAAAAACTCATCCTCAAAAAAACCAAAAAAACCTCATCCTCCATGGTGGTCATATCTGTACTGTAACTAAGATTGTGATGTTATTTCCATTGGAAACTAAGGAGCATTTTCAGCCAGCTTCCAGCTTCCTAGAAAGTTAGGGACCAAAGATCACTTTGATTCTTGAATAGATTTAATGTTTTATTTTGTTTTGTTGGTTCATGCCCATGACTTCCATAGGTCTCTTAAAACCTTAGCAGCATTTAAAATGTTTGACTTAGTTACATGAGTCAATAGCTGTATCTAGGATTGATTCTAGACAGATTTCTTAATTTTATAATATTTGTTTGCTTCCTTTCTATATCATGATTTCTCTCTCAATTTAATGTCATTAGGGCCATTCAGCCTGAGGTGGGAGATCCACAACTTTAGTCTCTTTCCTGAGCTGTTTTATTTGATTCAATAGATATGTTGTGTTCTACATTAATCCATTCAAAAATTTAAAGGATAGGAACAAACAGGCATGACCTTGATTTCATGCTTGCCTCCAGATTAAGTTTTGTTTTATTTTGGTACATGTTTTCAGTGCATAATGATAATATTCATCATGCAGAATTGTTACATGAAAATGACATATCTTATTTCTATTTTTATCCTCTTCCCCCTTTCCTCTTTCTCTTCGTTCCCTTCCCTTATGAAAAGATCTGTCACCCTGTTTTCTACTGTCAATCTTTTATTTTGCTCTATAACTTATTTATATTTTAGGGTTCTCATATAAGAGAAATCATGTGATATTTAAGCTTGTATATGTGACTTATTTCACTTTTTATTATGGTCTCAAGGTGCATTCATTTTCCAACAAATGACTCAGTTTTATCCTTTACTGCAGAGTAATACTCCATTGTGTGTACGTGCTACATTTTCTTTATCCACTCATCTGTTGACGGACATATAGGCCACTTCCAAGGCTTAGCTATTATGAGCTCATAATAGCTAAGCATAACTTGCCGCTATCACATGGATATGTACGTATCAGTGTAACATGATCTCTTATCAATCCATACTCCAGGTTACGTGTTAAGCAGCCTTTGTTGTTTGAAATATTCTTCCAACCCCACAAGTTCTTCTTACAAGAATGTCTCTATTCTGTTTGTCACAGCTTCCCATTGACTTTTCTAATGGTCATGGAAATATTAAAAATTATACCAAAGAATACCTTGAGTTCTAGATAGAAAGCTCTTTAGCCACTTTGTACATTAGTAACCAAAGTTTTCTTATTAACAGGGGTCATTTTATGCCTATTTGTTCAGTAGCAAGACAAGTTGAAAACGACCTGAAAGAAGTCTCAGCTTCTATGTTAATTGGAACTTTGGCTTTATTCTCTTATGGAAAGTTTACTTCCTTAGGACTAGTATCTCTAAATCTCCCAATGGCAGAGGAAACAAATATTTCATAAATTCCAGGGCCAGGATAATCTTGTGTGGAATACCACAATGGGGAATGAAGCATTCCCTAAAGGGATCACAGTTCTAGTAGAAGCTATATAGGCAACGAAATAAAATATTTTTGTGGTTTATATCTGGTTTCATGAGGACAAATTACTGAACCTCCATAATGAAGGAAAGCCAAAGTAAGCAGGGTACACCAGATAGCTGGATAGTTACCAGTCTCTCTCCTGATCACTCCAAGGAATTGTACCACACTGGATGTTCTTTGTCCATACTGCTATTGGCAGACAGGGCACTCAGTATCAGCAGTAGCTACATCGGAAAGAGGGGAATTTTTGATGTGGAGCCTATTTGTTATCATGTGGCTAGAGAGAAGTGATCTGATATCTAGAAGATATGTTTTCCTCATTCACTTGATTACCAAGAGCATCTTAAATGTCTACAAGCTATGGTTCTAAGAGATGTAACCCAATATTCTTTCTGAAAACCACTTTATTTTTTTCAACTTCACCAATCTTGCTCTTTCCAAGTGCATCACTGTGCATCATATGAGTCTGTAGAATGTGGCTGTTTTCTCTGTTTCTGAATGCAGAGTTGTATTATTTAACACAGAGCTCAATTCTCACATTTTTTCTTTATCTCGGGTAGTGTTACCCTAGAAGCAAGAGACAATAGAATCCTTTATAATTCTAAGGCTAAAAGGAAAAGGGAGGAATTAATTTTCTTGGAACCCAGGGAAAACTGGAACCAAGTAGTAGAGGACAGAGATATTGTGAAACAAAGCTGGAAATAAGCAGAAAAGAAATACACAGACATTCCTCCATACTCATTGTCCAGTCCCTTGTATTGGTTCCCCTCCATTGCCTGTGCCAGCCACAACCAACAAGCAACAGAGTCCAATTTCATGCAGTCTGGAAGATCCACCTTCTGGGCACAGGAGAGGTAAAGAATGATGGAAACGGATGGGATCAGGGCAAAAGAAAAATAGCCAGAGCTACAAATATTTGATCCCTGCCATTGAAGAAAAAAGGCTATGAAGGTATTTTTCGAAAGAAATGCTTTATTGGAGAATCAAAGACTCCCTATATATGTGTTGTTAATGTTTGTGTTTTTAAAAAATTCTTTATTTTTAAATTCTTTTATTGGTACTTTTTAGGTACACAATACATTTACATTTATCATTAGGTGCTTGTACCTGTACATGATGTATCTTGGTTCTTATTTTTTCCCTATTACCTGTGCGCCCTTCCCTATTTACATAAATTTCATTTCTATTTTTTTTTGTGTGTTGTTAATGTTGATGTTTCTTTTCTAAAACAAATTCAGCCTGAACCAGGTAGAACTAAACCAAACTTGTACTGTTAGAGGTTATGAAGTTTGAGGTTAAAATATATAAATAGATTTTAAAATTGATTTATCCATTCAATGTTTCTGTGGATTGTGTATGTAGTTCTGTGGGTTTTATTTATTTTTCCTAAGAGAGACAACTATTCTGAATTTTGCACTGTGATTTGAGGACTAAGTTTTTAAGCTCTCTATTCAGTATTTTTATTGAAGAGTTTTAAAACATTTTAAAAATTAATGACAGCTTATAGAAACTTGCCTATAATTTTTTTAAAACACAGAACCTAGCACATGGTAAATATGTGCTCTACCTTTCAGCCGAACTCCCAGCTCCATGGTCAGAAATCTGACTTTAAAATTCTGGTGATTTAGTATGAGTTAAACTTAATAACTTTAATTGAAGTTTTAATAATCTATTTTGTTATATGAAAGAAGTAACAACAAGGGAATTATCCCAGAAAAGACTTGCTTTTTTTTCAAACCCTCAAACTGTTGACCTAATTTGCTTTTTAAAATAATTGTAACAACATCTCTCTCCTCTTAAATCCCTCCTTTATTTTTAATTTCAGTTGTGCAAGATAAGCTTGAGACCATGAGATTCTGTAAAATAAACCCACCGTTCTTTAATATTTATACCCCTAACAATTTCTTGCTGTAGTTTTCAGAGATGTAGAAGCCAACAGATAAAGTATAAAACAGAATTATGAAAAATGTTTAAATATTTTAAAAACTACTTCAAAATAATTTACTTTAGCATTAAATCATATCAGGGTGATCTTTACATTTTTGTGATTTATAAGGCAGGGAAAAGAGGATCATGGTGATGTTTTAGTCAAACGTAATCTCAGGGATTCTATATAAAACTAAAAATAAATGTTTCTAGGCAGGAAAACTCTTCAATTTATTCTGTCATGGGATTCCTCATTCAAGTATGTCTTGGGCAGAAATTGATTGGAATTAGAGTAACAGTTTTCCTTTGGTCAAAGTGTGAGTCCCAAGGTGCTCAAACAATAAACCTGACAATATCTATAGAGTACTTTGAAGAAGTCAGATTCTTCACTGTGAAGAATAGAGAAAACATTCCAGAGTTTTCCCTTGAGTTTTACCAAAGCTTTCTGGGGCACTAAGAGAGCTCAGCATGCCTTTATTTCTTAGTTAAAAACATATGGGGTAAGAATTTTGAGAAAAGCTTCTGGTGACAGGGTATATAGCCAACTGAAAATGGGATTTGAAGCAAGAAGATTCAATTTTAAGTGAGGTTTTGCCCTTACCAGCTGTTACTAAGTCTCTAAGATTTATTTTTCTATGTGTGTCCTGTGCAAGTAGGACTCATATGATGTTCTGCTTATTCTTGGCTATGATTAGAAACACGGCACTTGAAAAATGCATTGGAAGCTTAGTATTAAATACATGCATTATGAATTTTTGTTCATAAACTTAGAGAAGTACCAGAGGCTCAGATTTTGTGTGAGCAAGACATGGTGTTTACAGATAAAGAGGAGGCTTGAGTTATTCAGTAGCACCTTTTAGGGTTGCTGAGACAGAAAAATTTACAAAGAAAATTTTCTTCAAATTGGCATTTTATAAAAACCTTGGGGGATAGGAGAAAGCATTGTAAATCAGTGATTTTCAAAACATTGTCCACGGAACACCTGACTCAGAATATGTGGATATTTATTTAAGCAAATTAATGGGCTTCACCCAAACAAACAAAGTCAGAGTCATTAAGAAAGGGCCTGTGGTGTTTTGTTTTTTTTGTTTTTGTTTTTGTTTTTTTTTTACAAATGTCCAAGTAACTCATGTGCATTCTTAAAATGAGTTACTCTTTTGTAGAGAATGCTGAAGTGAATGAATCAGATAGTCTAGATCTGATGATTGCATATTTGTATGTCCTTGGATGTTGCCTTGACTTCTTGGTTTCCATATTTTTAAAAGAAGGTGAAAATTTGCTGCCATTTACCAATTTTCAATATGACACGGGAAAAATGTGGAGATAAGGCATGCATACATAATGTAACTACAAAAAAAATAGCTTCTCTGATAAATACTTTGAATTGCGAGCGATGCACTTACACACATGCTTCTGCAGAGGGCAGTGTGCATCCCTCTCGCCACTACTTCTGGGATAAAAGTGTCCTGCTTTAGAGCAATAGAGATAAGCAGGTGTCCTTCAGAGCACTTACCATTGTATTAAGAAAATACAGTGTGTTTAAAAAATCTAATTGTATTTATTTTCCAGAAAAAAAATGCAGCTTTCCTGGGCCTCCTACAAATGATATTTAACACTTGTAGAAACTGCCTGTGACCAGGTTTGTTTCTTCTGTGGGCTTTGTTACAGCCTTGTGTTATTAAGTTTCCAACATATATATCCCTGACCATTATGCTTCTGTTCACATCCAAAGCCTTGCTCAGTTTCTGTCTTTTCCCATGTAAGTGCTTGGTAGAAATTAAGGAAAGGAAAAATGAAAAGTGGAAGTAAAACACAAATAGTAATATGTTGACACTATCTTGGCTTTGCTACCAATCAGGGAATAATTTCTAATGAGGACTTTCTAGGCGTGTGGCTGTGGGAAGCCACTTAATATTCCTGAATTTAAGTTTTCTTATTAGTTAAATTGGAGATAAAATCAAATACTTCACTGGGTTAGAGTAAGATTGAAATTTGTATAAATATATTGAGCACAAAACATTTATAAATGGAAGTTTCCTTTCTTCATCATTATTAAAGACATCTATCCTTTTTTAATCCTGCACTGCATCCCTCCTACCATTTGATTAACTTAAATGTGACAAACGTGTATACACAAGTATATATTCACCAATATCCAATGTCTCTCACCTCTCTGACAGTCACTAAAGAATTTCACCTGGATTTCACATAGGAACTTCACTGTCAGGTCAGTAAATGCAAAAGCCATCATTCAATGAGATACTAATTGGATATCTTGCATGTATTATTAGCAAAATGATTTTGTAAGAAATCATGGTCTTCATTTTATACCATTATCCCACAGCTTGGGGACATAAATCAGAGAACTAAAGCCACAAACAGACTGCACAGCAAAGCTGCGGTTTGAACTCAACTCCTTTTTCCAAATTCTGTTTCCACTAGACCACGTCAATGCTTAGTCTAAAGGCAGGTTAAAAAGATTTCTCCCTCAAACCTACTTCTTTTGATCCATTTCCTATTTCAGAGAATGGAATAGGAATTTACCTACTCACTCAAGAGGGAAACTGGAGAATTGTCCTCAGAACTCCCTTATTCTTATTTCTCTTCTTTAATCTCTAAAATTTGATTAATTCATAGTCTTCATAGTTTTGAAACTTGTTCAAACATACAACTTCTACCTTAGGAAATTAAGGTTCTCATTATCATATACTTGGTTGGCAAAAATAAATCATTTCTCTGAGTCCAGTGAAGTATTTCGTGTCTTCATCTATGCTAATGCTTCCAGGACAATCCTTCTAAAACCTAGATTAATATTAGATTATATCACTGTTTCTAATGTGACCTTGTTTCTTTATGTATATAAAAAGAGTCTCAGCTTCTGATATTCTCCTTTGTAGTGTTTTGCTACCTTATTGTACCATAATGCATTTCCTACCACATGATCTTGATGATCCTACTCTCTGAGCCTGATTTAAACCTTCCCCTCTACCCCTGGCAAATACCAGCATAGATTCAAGATACTCAAGTGCTACATCCTCTATGGACAGTTTGTTAATCTTCAATGAGAAGTAACACCCTCCCCTGCTCTGTGGAGATCTACATCACAGCACCACGGTTGTGCCTGTTGCTTGTTAAATGTACCTCTTACTGGTGTGTTGCATTTCCCTTGAAGTTAGGGATAGGAATTTTGATTGCCTTTGATGTCTAAGAGCCAACAATTAGTACACATATGTAGTAAGTGTTTATGAAAGACTAAATAAATGAATGAATGAGTAGCTTATAATTTTTTGTCAAGGTGAGAGGCCAAGGCTTCATAAAAGGCTTCTAATCCAACAAGGATAAGACATGCTGTCTGATATACACAGTCTGTTTAGGCAATTGAACAATATCAAGTTTATTTGATGAGTTATGTCTTATCTTCCTATTTCTTTTACTACTATTATGTGAAAATGAGAGCATCTATCTCAAATAAATAAAACGGATTTGATTCCTCTTTGTGTATGTGAAAAATGTAAATCACCAGAAAGGGAGCCAGATATTTCTACAATTTTGGGGGATTTATATTATGCCACCTTCATAGAAGAACTTGAGGATATACCCTGAATGTTTACGTCAGCTTTGCCTGGAAACATGAGCATTGAAGATTGAGGTACATAAATTACTTGTTCCTTTAAAGAACACTCACTTTACTACTTCAATAAAAAAGAAAAATAAAAAGGAATACCGGAGGGCTCTGGTAAATGGCAAAGAAAACTGCTGCTTTAGTTATGACTGTTTTCAGCTGAATGTAAAAAAGAAAAACCAACTGCAGGGGCTTAATCAAACAAAGGTTTATTTTTCTCAGATAAAAGGATCCTTAAGAGGAGGCAGATTAGGACTAGTGCAGCAGTTCCTTCAAGTGAGCAGTGACTAAATTTCCTTTTTATTATTTTGTACCTCACTAACATTTGTGTTTTTGTTTGTTTCCACAGTCATAAGGTGGCTGCTCTTCCTCTGGGCAACATGTCTGCATCACAGACAAAAAAGAGAAGAAAAAGAAAATGAAAGAAAGCATGTGGCAGTTAAATCCGTCTCTTTTTATTGTGTTTAGCTTTACTAGTAGACTTTTCTACTCACTGGCCAGGTGACTGCAAGGAAACCTGCAAAAACAGCTTCATGAGCATGAGCCCCAAATCTATGTTCCAGATATGTCGGGGGAAAATAAGAAAGATGAAAGGATGACATTGCTCTATTCTGGGGTTTGACATGGTTCTAGGTAGGAAAACTGAAAGAAACATATGAGAATACCAAGTCTGCTCAGAGTTCTCACTTTTCAGTTGCAAATGGTGCTTACGTAGTTCCTGACATGTCTGTCCACTGTGCTACATCTATATTGGAGTCTTACTCAGTCCACTGTCGATTTTAGACTGGATTAATGTCTGTAATCTCTTAAGTAGTCTCTAGTTTCTGTCTTGAGTTTTTTCTCATTCCAATTTCTTCTCTAATGTATAATAATGATAAACTTTCTAAAATGCATTCTTATCATTTCATTGCCTTTCTTAAACATCTCCTGTGAAGGCAGTCTTTTTGGCATGGCTTCTAATGCTCCTGACTACCCTTTATTATTTGCTTCTAGAGTTCTTCAGTGGCCTCATTTCTTAGGTTTGCCTACCTCATGTGTTAGCTCTGGCCATACTGGATAATTTTTAGACACTGACTTTCTCAATCTAGCTCTGTTCTCTGAGCCTTTGGTCCATTTTTCATCTTCTACCTTCATCACCTAAATAGTCCTAGCAAATATGTTACTTTCTGCATGGAAGTTCCTCAACTCACTGGATTACATGTCTTGTGGTCTCCTCAGGTCTCTAGAACACTTTGTCTTTCACTGTATTTATAATACCATATTATAGTTCTCTGCTCCTATGTCTATATCTCCCTCTGAAATAGAGTGTATGTTTTGTGAAAGCAAGGATCAGTTTTTTTTTTCATAGCTGCATTTTCATTTGCCTAGTACTTCAGCTAGCACAGAATAATTACTCAGTACACATTTGCTACATTCATAGGTAAACTTAGGTTTTGTTTTTTTTCATTATCTTCTGTCATCTCAACTGGGAAAAAGTTGGAGAAGGTCCAGGGACATAGGCCCTGGGATAAGAAGTGACTCTTTCCCCATTGACTACCTACTTTTATTTTAGTGGCAAAAGTAAAGACTTACTAATGCTTTATCCACAGTACTTACATACTTGTGGCTTTCTTTCTGTGATGGTTTTTGTTGTTCATGGCACTGCTTTTGATATTTACTTAAATCAATTTGACCTGTAAACCAAGTTTGGTGTGAAGGTAGTGGAAATAGAGAAGTGATTTTCCCTTGAGTGCATATTTTCCTTACATGAAAGCATGCTTCCACTAATTACCTGCCTCTGGCTGAGCAGTCCATCACTGCCTATGATGTTCTCTGGAAAACACTGACATTTTTGTGGTTGTATATGGTAGTTTCATTTATAAGCTAAGAACTTAGCTAATTATGCATATTTGTCATTTTTGTATATGTAAAATACTTAGACAAACTCCATCAAAAGGGAATCAATGATTATCACTGAACAGTAAACTGTGTCTTCTAGACACACAAGCAAATTCTTAGATAACTTGAAAAAGTGACTCACTTATTATTTATTCTTTTTAAAAGAGTAAACAGTAAACAAAATTATTTATATTGTAAATTTTCTAGAGCTTATGAGAGGAGAAAAACAAAGAGATTTGTCTTGAGTTGACAGAAATTCTAGAAACATGACTTGCATGAGGGTTTTGGGATGTGGGAAGTACTAGGATCCAACTTTCTTTTGCTAGATATGAAGTCAGGATAGAACTTGAATTATCTTTATTCCCAAATATAAAAAATCTGTTTAAGTAAAACCACAGGAAAAAAAATCTATGAAAAATCTGAGCCCCGATAACCTATCTGAGTTTCCTGAAATCAACACTGTCCCTTTATTAGTCAGGTACTTGAGCTTAAATAATCAAGGCCTCAACTCACCTTTAAAACTTACCACAGTTTTTCTGAAAGAATCATGAATTGTTAGATCCATTAGAAAATCAAATCAATAATACATAAATATCAAGAGCCTTTCCTGGTTCCACCACTCCCAGCCCAGAGGAAGGGGCTTCTGGGCTGCAGTTCCACTGCTCCCAGCCCAGAGGAGGTGAGCCACATGGGCACCAGCAGCACCCACCCCACTATCGGAATGAGAAGACACATAAACAAATCTCAAAACCAGACTTCCAGATCACCTACAGCAACCCCAAAGGAAAATGAGATGGAACACTCTGAGAATCAACCACCTGAACTCCCTGAACTGGCAACAAAAGAGGATCTGGAAAAAAATGAAATCAGAAATAATTTCTCAGATAACAGCAGAAATTGTGCTCATAGTGCAAGACATGATTCATAAATCTAGACAGGAGCTGAGGAACATGATGGAATCCCAACATAGGAAACAAATGGAATCCATAAAACAGATGCAAACAGATTTCCAGGACATGAAAAACTCCATTGAAATTCTACACAGCAGCATAAGCCAATGTGAGGACAGAATGTCAGATGTAGAAGATAAGATTGCAATTAGTGACCAGGAAAAGAAAAATTTCTTTAAAATTGTAAGGGAACACAAGAAATCAATCCAGCATCTGCTAGACAATGCAAAGAAGAGTAACATAAGACTGATTGGAGTCAATGAAGAAAAAGGAGAGAGTGCAAATGACATAAAAAAACTGTTCACAGAAGTGATGGCAGAAAACATCACAAGCAGGGGAAAAGAACTTGAAATATGGATAAGGGAGGCATATAGGACTCCAGTTAGCCTTGATCAAAAAAATCTACACACAGGCATATAATTGTTAAAATTCCAGAAACCCAACAGAAGAACAAAGTTCTACAAGCAGTTAGAGAAAAGAAACAAATCACATACAAAGGAAAGCCCATCAGAATCACAGCAGACTTCTCAATGCAAACCCACAAGGCAAGAAGAGCATGGAGTGATGCATTCCAAGCCCTAAAGGAAAACAACCTCCAACCCACACTGATGTACACTGTAAAACTCTTTTTCAAAATTGATGGAGAAATAAGATACTTTCATAACAAAGAGCACCTTAGGAACTTCATGAATAACAACAGCACTACAAAAAATTTTAGACCATATCCCCACCCCATCCAGGCTGCACCAGGCACATCTGTGGGACACCAGAGAGAGGACCCAGGTCACAGGGAACCCACCCGATGAAGCCTTCACCCACAGCAGTGATCTACTTAGCTGCAGGACTCCCCCCTCCCCCGCTTCCCCACCCCATTCCTCTGGCCTCTTTTCTGTACCGCCACCTGGTTCCACATTACAAATACACAGGGGACACCAGACCATGAGACCACTGTACTGGGTAAGTTGGATAGATCATCACTTCCCATTGGAACCTGGACTATCTTCAGGGAAAGGGCAGCTGGAACCTGCAGTACAACCTTGCAGAGTTCAAACCTAGAAAAGGACAGGAAGCTCAATCTGGGACTTGCAGGCAGAAATCTGCCTGAATCTCATGGGTCTGAGACTGGCTGGCTGAGACTCATTGCTTTATCTGCACACTGCTGCCCATGTTGTCTATTGTGACAGCAGAGACATACCCTGAAGGAGGCCATTCATTTTCATTTTTATTTTTTATTTCCAAAATTAGTATTATTATTTGGTTTTTTTCCGCTCTTATTTTTAATTTTTTTCCTACTCTTTGCAAATTTTTGTTTTTCTCTTCTCTTTTTTCTTCTTTCTTTTCTTGTTCCTTTTTCTCTCTCTCATACTCCCTCTCTTACTGTCCCACATTGTTGTTCATCTACCTTTTTATTCCTGTTCTGGACCTAATTTGGATTTCTTCTACATTTTTCTTTTATTCTCTTTTTCCTTCTCTCACCTGTGTCCTCTGGCCTCACCGCTAAGCTTCCCCTATCCTTATACCTATCTATCTCTCCCTCCCCAACTCCTTCTAACTCCCCATCCTGAAGGGTTAAATTGCTATATTGAAGAGTTTATTCACTATAAACATATGTTGGGTTGTTCCTCAATTTTGATTTAATTCACACAGTTGAAGGTGATAGATTAATAACTACCACAAATTGTCATTTTCTAAGAGGTACTTGATGCTATGGTGTTGCTGATTGTATCACTTGGCCTAAGGTGTTGTTATTGATCTAGTCAGTGTTCCTTCCTCGTATAATGAAAATGAGACAGCCTCAGAGTCATTAGACACTCAAAACCTAAGGACCACCTATATCTGGAAGACATCTCTGAGAAGCAATCA
This sequence comes from Heterocephalus glaber, assembly GCF_053883595.1. Classification (NCBI taxonomy): domain Eukaryota; kingdom Metazoa; phylum Chordata; class Mammalia; order Rodentia; family Bathyergidae; genus Heterocephalus; species Heterocephalus glaber. Next base: position 10,961,805 of record NW_028258308.1, on the reverse strand, counting down.
TTCCGTAAGTGTTCTAATTCTAACAAAGATAGTTACAATAAGCAATTTTGAAGTATCAACCCAGGAATTAAACCAAGGACAGTACCAAAAACAAAAATGACAAGACTTTTAAGAAAGACACAGACTCAGACTTCCACCTCACCAAGGGTAAACTCTGGGGAAAACGAGGTGGAAAAGTCTGATAATCAAGGACCTGGACACCCTGAACTGATAGCACAGGAAGTAACAAAACAGATGAATAAGGCTTTAGAAAAATTCAAGGCAGAAATAATCTCCCGGATAACTACAGAGATGGTGAGCAGAGTGAAAGGCATGATTAGAGGCTCTAGAACAGGAAAAGATAAAAAAAATAGATGAGCTCAGAAATATGCTGGAAGCCATGAATGCCCAGCATAAGAAAGAAATGGATACCATGATTGCCCAACATAAGAAAGAAATGGAATCCATGAAACAGATTCAAACAGATATTCAGGAGATTAAAAACTCCATTGAAAGCATGCATAGCAGATTAAGGGAATCTGAAGATAGAATATCAGATATAGAAGAAATGACCATGAAAACAGAGATTTCTTAAATATAGTAAGCAAACATGAGAAATCAATCCAACAGCTGTTGGATGAAGCAAAGAAGAATAACATAAGACTGATAGGAGTCCATGAAAAAACAAGAGAAAGTACAATGGACATAAAAAACTGTTCACAGAAGTAATAGTGGAAAACTTCCCAGACAGAGGTAGAGAATTGGACATACAGATAAGTGAGGCATACAGAACACCAACTAGCCACAATCAAAAAAAAAATCTACACCTAGACATATAATAGTCAAAATCCCAGAAACCCAACAGAAGAACAAAATCCTACAAGCAGTTAGAGAAAATAAACAAATCACTTACAAAGGAGAGCCCATCAGAATCACAGCAGACTTCTCAACACAAACCCTCAAGTCAGCGAGAGCCTGGAGTAAAATATTTCAAGCCCTAAAAAAAAATAACTTATAACCCAGACTGATGTATCCTGCAAAATTATCTTTCAAAATCAATGGGGAAATTAGATATTTCCATGACAAAGAACACCTGAGAAATTTCATGAACACCAAACCAGCACTACAAGCAATTCTAAACAGTATCCTGGAAAAAAACAATGAAAGTCACAATTCCGTGAGGCCCAAGAGAGGGAAGTTACCAGGCAAGGTAAGAAACTAAAGGGAAAGGGGGAAAAATAAATAAAAGAACCAACAAAAGTAAAACATCATGACAAGGATGAATCAGTGTCTATCAATTATAATCATAAATGTTAATGGCCTAAATCCACCAATCAGAAAAAATGGACTGGCAGAATGGATTAAGAAGCAAAATCCAACAATATGCTCTATACAAGAAACTCACCTAACTCAGAGCTTCATAGGCTGAAAGTAAAAGGATGGAAAACATTTCTCCATGCAACAGGAACCCAGAAAAAAATCAGGGGTAGCAATCTTATTTGCAGACAAAGTAGATTTCAAACCAAAACTAATTAAGAGAGACAAGGATGCTCACCACATCCTTGTGAAGGGAACAATCCAAGAGGAAGACATGACCATCATAAATATATATGCACAAAATACAAATGCCCCCAACTACACAAAGCAAATATTAATGGACATGAAAAACCAAACAAGCACTAATACAATTGTAGTGAGGGACCTCAATACCCCACTATCACAAATAGACAGATCATCTAGACAAAAAATTAACAAAGAAATTCTAGAATTGAACCAAGCTATTGAACAAATGGACTTAATAGATGACTAAAGAGTGTTCCACCCCACAAAATCAGAATACACATTCTTTTCAGCTGCACTCCAGTCATTCTCCAGAATACAACCCATGCTAGCTCATAGGACATGTCTAAGTAAATCTGAAAGAACTGAAATTACCCCTTGTATATTATCAGAGCATAGTGCAATAAAATTGGAGATCAATAACATAAGAAACTGCAAAATTCCCACAAACACATGGAAACTGAATAACACCCTCCTGAACAACCAATGGGTCACAGAGGAAATTAAAGAAGAAATTAAAGTTTCTACAAGTAAATGATGATGCCAGTACAACATACAGGACTCTATGGCACAAAATGAAAGCAGTTTTACATGGGAAATTCATAGCAGTTAATGCCCATATTAGGAAAACAGAAAACTCAGATAAATAACCTAATGCAGAACCTCAAGCTTCTAGAAAAAGAAGAGCATAACAAATCCAAAGCTCATACAAGAGAGGAAATTATAAAGATCAGAGCAGAAATCAATGCAGTGGAGAATAAGAGAACAATACAAAAAAAAAAAAGAATCAATAAGTTGGTTTTTTGAAAGAATAAATAAAATTGATAAACCTTTAGCCAACCTTATCAAAAAAAGGAAAGAAAAGGCACAAATACATGCAATTAAGAATGGAATAGGTGAAGTAATAAGAGATCCAACAGAAATCCTGAGGATCATCAATACCTACTTTGAGAACCTGTACTCCAATAAAATGGAAAACACAGAAGAAATGAACAGATTCCAAGATACATACTAATTGCCAAAGTTAAATGAAGAAGATATAGAAATTCTAAACACCCCAATCACAATGAGTGAAATTGTAAATGTAATAAAAAATTTAGCAACAAAGAAAAACCCAGGTCCTGATGGCTTCACTGCTGAATTCTGCAAGACATTTAAGGAAGAACTATCACCATTACTCATTAAACTCATCAAAGAAATTGAAAGGGAAGCAAGGCTTGCAAACTCATTCCTGGAAGAAAGTGTTACTTTGATTCCAAAACCAGGGAAAGACCCAACTAAAAAAGAGAACTACAGGCCAATCTCCCTAATGAACATAGATGAAAAAATCCTCAACAAAATACTGGCGAACAGAATACAGAGTGTCATCAAGAAGATCATACTCCCTGACCAAGTCAGGTTTACCCCAGGGATGCAAGTATAGTTCAACATTCATAAATCAATAAATGTAATACACTATATTAAGAGAGTCAGGGACAAAAACCATATGATCATCTCAATAGAGGCAGAAAAGGCATTCAGCAAAATCCAACACCCATTCATGATAAAAACCCTACAGAAAATTGGAATAGAAGGTCTTTATCTCAACCTGATTAAGGCTATCTATGTAAAACCAACAACCAACATCATACTAAATGGTCAAAAACTGAAAACTTTCATGCTAAAATCAGGAACAAGACAAGGATGCCCACTATCACCATGCCTGTTCAATATACTTCTGGAAACATTAGCTACAGCAATTAGAAAAGAGAAAGAAATAAAAGGAATAAAGATAGGAAAGGGAGAAGTTAAACTGTCATTATGTGCTGATGATATGATACTTTACACAGAAGACCCCAAAACTCCACAAAAAGACTTCTAGGTTTAATTGACAGATTCGGTAGAGGAGCTGGATACAAGGTCAACACTCAAAAAAAAGATATCCTTCTTGGACACAAATAAGAGACTCACTGAGAGGGAAATTAGGGAAACAATTCCCTTTACAATAGCATCCAAAAAACATGAAATATGTAGGAATCAAACTAACAGAGGAAGCAAAAGACCTATACAATGAAAACTAGAGCACTCTGATAAAAAAGATCAAAGGGTATATAAGAAAGACATCCCTTGCTCCTGGCTAGGAAGAACCAATATAGTTAAAATGGCCATACTTCCAAAACTACTATATACATTTAATGCAATGCCAATTGAAATTCCAACAATAGACTTTACAGAACTAGAGAAAACAATCCAAAAATTCATTTGGAACTAGAACAGACCTAGAGTAACAAAAGCAATTCTAAGCAACAGAGACATGGCAGGGGGCATCACAATCCCCAACTTGAATCTATACTACAAAGCTACTGTGATAAAATCAGCATGGTACTGGCAAAACAACAGACCTGAGGATCAGTGGAATAGATTAGAAGATGCAGAAACAACCCCAGATATACTCAGCCACCTTATCTTTGACAAAGGAGCAAACCACAATCATTGGAGGAAAGATAGCCTATTTAATAAATGGTGTTGGAAAAACTGGCTTTCAATCTTTCAAAGATTAAAACTAGATCCTTATCTATCAAAATGGACTAAACTAAGATAGAAGTGGATTAAAGATCAAAATATTAAAACAGAAACACTAAACTTGCTGGAAGATAAGATAGTTAGAACTCTTGAAGACATTGGCATAGGAAAAGACCTCATGAACAAAACCTCAGTAGCATGGGAACTAGCACAAAGAATCAACTACTAGGATCTTGCCCTATTAAAAAGTTTCTGCACTACAAAAGAAACAACCAACAGAGCTAAGAGACAACCTACAATGTGGGAAAAAATTTTGGGCAGCTGTTCCTCAGACAAAGGACTACTATCTAGAATATATAAAGACCCCCCAAATTTAAAGATCCAATTCAAAAATTCTGAAATGACCAGACAGTTCTCAGACAAAGAAGTAAAAGCAACAAACAAATATATGAAAAAATGTTCAACATCACTGGTCATTCAAGAAATGCAGATGAAAACAACACTGAGATTCCACCTCACCCCAGAAAGAATGGCTGCTATCAAGAAATCAACCAATAAGAAATGCAGGCAGGGGTCTGGGGAGAAAGAAACCCTTCTCCATTGCTTCTGAGAGTTCAGGCAGATGCAATCAGTATGGAAGTGAGTATGGAGATACCTCAAAGAACTAGGAATAGAGGTTCCATTTAACCCAGCTATTCCCCTGTTGGGTATCTTCCTCAAAGAATTAAAAGAATCATACCACAGTGATATGTGTGTACCCATGTTCATAGCAGCACAGTTTGAAATAGCTAAAGCTTAGAAACACCCCAAGTGCCCATCAACTGGAAACTGGATAAAGAAGATGTGTATTTTTTTTTATAAATGGACTACTACTCAGCCATAAAGAAGGAGAAACTAGAGTCATTTATATCTAAATGGATGCATATCCAGGCCATACTTTTAAGTGAAATAAATAGGACACACATGTGTAAATACCAAATAGTTTCTCTGGTATGAGAAACTGAAAGTGTAAATAAGGGTTAAAATGATTAAAATGAATAATTCATAGTTTGAAATAGGAAGAAAGGTCCAAATGGGTAAGAGTGATGGGAAGGGAAAGGGAAAGGAAAGAAGGGAAAGGAAAAACTATGAGAAAAGATAAAAAATGGACATGAAGTCTGTGTAAATAGGGAAGGGTGGAGGGGGTGGAGGGGGTGAAGGGCACACAGGTAATGGGGAAAAAAATAAGAATCAAGATATATCATGTACATGTACAAGGACCCAATGATAAATGTAAATGTATTGTATACCTAAAATGTACCAATAAAAGAATTTAAGAAAAAAAAAAGAAAAGATAGACAAAGAAGGACACTATATCCCTGTAAAGGGAACAATCCAACAGGAAGAGATGTCAATCATAAATATCTATGCACCAAATGCTAGTGCATCCAACTATATAAAACAAATACTAACAGACATGAAAAGTCATGTATGCACTAATACAATAGTAGTGGGGGACACCAGTACCCCACAGTCACAAATAGATAGATCCACTAGACAAAAAATAAGTAAAGAAATACTAGAACTCTATCGAACTCTTGAACAAATGAACTTAACAGATGTTTACAGAGTGTTCCACCCCACAAAATCAGAATACACATACTTTTCTGCTGCACACGGGTCGTTCTCCCAAATATACCACATACTCGCTCATAAAACATGTCTAAGTAAGTGCAAAGTCATTGAAATTACCCCTAACAGACCATACGGTGATGAAATTGGAGGTCAATAACAAAATAAATAAACTGCAAGAATTTTATAAACACATGGAAATTGAACAGCACACTTCTGAATAACCAATGGGTCACAGAGAAAATTAAAAAAGTAATGAGATAGTTCCTTCAATTAAATGGCAATGACAATACAACATATCGGAATCTATGGGACACAATGTAAGCATTCTTACAAGGGAAATTCATAGCAGTGAATATTCATATTAGGAAAACAGAGCGAGCCCAATTAAACAACCTGATGCTGAATCTCAAGCTTCTAGAAAAAGAAGAGCAAGGCAAACCCAAAGCTCATACAAGGGAGGAAATTATAAAGATCAGAGGAGAAGTCAATACAATGGAGACTAAGAGAATGATAAAAAATTTAATGAAACCAAGAGTTGGTTCTTCGAAAGAATCAACAAAATTGACAAACTCTTAGCCAACCTTATGAGAAAAAGGAAAGAAAAGGCCCAATCCATGCAATTAGGAATGAAAAGGGGGAAATTACAACAGACCCAGCAGAAATCCAGAGGATCATCAATACCTACTTTGAGAACATATATGCCATCAACATGGAAAACACAGAAGAAATAGACAGATTCCTAGATATGTATGAATTACCAAAGTTGAATGAAGAAGACCTAAAAATTCTAAATGACCCAATATTAATCAGTGAAATTGAAAACATAATTAAAACTTACCAAATAATAAAGCCCAGCTCATGATGGGTTCACTGCTGAATTCCACAAGACATTTAGGGAGGAACTACTGCCACTACTGTTTAAACTCTTCAATGAAATTGAAAGGGAAGCAATACTCACAAATTCATTCCTGGAAGCAAGCATCACCTTGATCCCCAAAGCAGAGAAAGACCCAACTGAAAAAGAGAACTATAGGCCAATCTCACTAATGAGCATAGGTGCGAAAATCCTTAATAAGATACTGGCAAACAGAATGCAGAAGATCATCAAGAAGATCATACACCCTGACCAAGTGGGATTCATCCCAGGGATGCAGGGATGGTTCAACATATGCAAATCAATCAATGTAATACACTATATCAATAGAGCCAAGGACAAAAACCATATGATTATCTCCATAGATGCAGAAAAAGCATTTAACAAAATCCAACATGCATTTATGATTAAAACCCTACAAAAAGTGGAATAGACAGTCTCTACCTCAATCTGATAAAAGCCATCAATGAAAACCCAACAATCAGTATCATACTAAATGGTCAAAAACTGAAATTCTTCACACTAAAATAAGGAAGAAGTTGAGGATGTCCACTATCACCACTCCTGTTCAATATAGTTTTGGATACATTAGCCACAGCATTTTGACAAGAGAAAGACATAAAAGGAATAAAGATAGGAAATGAAGAAGTCAAATTGTCATTATTTGCAGATGACATGATACTCTATATAGAAGACCCCAAGAACTCCACCAAAAGTCTTCTAGAGTTAATAACCAAATTCAGTAGAGTAGCTGGATATAAGGTCAACACACGAAAATCAATAGCTTTCTTGTACAAGAACAATAGTCTCCCTGAGACATAAATAGGGCAAACAGTTCCTTTCACAATAGCATCCAATAAACTGAAATACCTAGGAATCAACCTAACAAAAGAAATTAAAGATCTCTTCTCTGAAAACTATGGCACTCTGAAAAGAGAGATTGAAGATGATATCAGAAAATGGAAGGACATCCCCTGCTTCTGGGTAGGAAGGATCAACATAGTGAAAATGGCCATACTTCCAAAACTGCTACATAGATTCAATGCAATCCCATTTGAAATCCCTGCACTATTCTTCATGGACCTTGAGAAAACAATCCAAAAATTCATTTGGAACAAGAAGAGACCCAGAATAGCAAAAGCAATTCTAGGTAACAGAGACATGGCAGGGGGTATCACAATCCCCAACTTGAAACTAAAGCTACTGTGATTAAAACAGCATGCTACTGGCAAAGAAACAGACCTCAGGATGAGTAGAACAGATTAGAAGATGCAGAGCCATCTCCAGACACACTCAGCCATCTCATCTTCGATAAAAGAGCCAAACACCCTCATTGGAGGAAAGATAACCTCAAATGGTGCTGGAAAAATTGGGTTTCAACTGGTCAAAGATTAAAATTAGACCTATATCTCTAACCATGCATCAAAATGGATTAATGATGTAAATATTAAAATAGAAACGCTGAATCATCTGTAACAGAGGTTAGATAGAACTCTTGAAGACATTGGTATAGGAAAAGATTTTATGAACAAAACTTCAGTTGCCTGTGAACTAGCACAAACAATCGACAAGTGGGATCTCTTCTTATTAAAAAGCTTCTGTACAGCAAGAGAAACCACCAACAGTGTGAAGAGACAACCCACAATGTGGGAAAAAAATCTTTACCTACTCTTTCTCTGACAAAGGTCTACTATCTCGAATCTATAAAGAACTTTAAAAAAATCAGACCTCCCAAATTTAAAGACCCAATCAAAAAATGGGCATCTGAAATGAACAGACATTTCTCAGACAAAGAAGTAGAAATAGCAAATAAACATACGAAAAAATGTTCAACATCACTGGTCATTTCAGAGATGCAAATGAAAATAATGCTGAGATTCCACTTCACCCCACAAGGAATGGCTGCTATCATGAAATCAACAAATAACTAATGCTGGCGGGGCTGTTGGGAAAGAGGAACCCTGCTCCAGTGCTGGTGCCAGTGCAGACTGGTGCAACCACTGTGGAAATCAGTATGGAGATACCTCAAAGAATTCGGGCTGGAAGTCCCATTTGACCCAGTTATTCCCCTGCTGGGTATCTTCCCCAAAGAATTAAAAGAATCATACCACAGTGATATGTGTGTATCCATGTTCATAGCAGCACAATTTGTAATAGCTAAAACTTGGAAGCAGCCCAAATGCCCATCAACTGGAGACTGGATAAGGAAAATGTGGCTTTTTAAATAAAATGGAGTATACTCAGCCATAAAAAATGAGAAATTAGAGACATTTATGGGTAAATGGGTGCACATTGAGGCAATTCTCTTAAGTGAAATAAACAGGACACACATGTGTAAATACTGAATAGTTTCTCTAGTGTGAGAAACTGAAATGGTAAATAAGGACTAAAAGGTACAATAGATAATGTGAAATAGGAAGAAAAGGGGCAAAGGGGAAGGGGAAGTGGGAGGGGTAGGGGAAAGGAAAGAAGGGAATGGAATTAATATGAGAAAATGAAAAAATGGAAATATAGTCTTCCTAAATAGGGAGGGATGGAGGGGTTGAAGGGAGGGCAGGGGAAGGGGGAAAAGTAAGAACCAAGAGAGATGACGTAAATGTGCAAATTTCCAATGATGAATGTCATTATATTGTATAACTGAAATGTACCCATAAAATAAAAATTTTAAAAAAGAGCCTTTCCTATATTTTGATAGTTACTTTTCACATTTAGAAATCCATCCTACTTTAGCTTTCCCATTGCTGAGACACAATACCTGTCATCCTGACTTAAAGGAGGAAAGCTTTAATTTGGGTCATTGTTTCAGAGTATTCATTCTACCATCAGCTGCTTCAAAGCAGAAACATCATGCTAGATGGGTGTGGCAGAGCAAAGACGCGTACTTCATGGTGGTAGGAAAGCAGAACAGGGGAACCATGCCAGAGAGGAAGGGGTGATGGACAGGCGTAGACTCCAAGGTTACACCTCCATGATCCTTGTAGATACACACAGAAGTTTGTTCCACAAATCTCTTGGGAAGCTCCCAAGCCAATCATGTTGACATAAAGAAACTCACTGTCACACATCCTAATGTAATCATCTTGCACGCTAAAAATGCTTATGACCAGAAAGACAGCAAATTCTTTGAAATCATTGCTTCCTGTTGTCATTTTATATCCAGCACTTAGCACAAGGTTTAGTATAAATTACTTATTCAATCAAACAACCAATTAAATAAAATAGATAAAAAATTGTAATATTTCTTATAAAGGCTTCAATTCATCATTAGGCAAATGATTAAGTAAAATTTCACATTTGCATAATTTGTAAATTTTTTATGGTCATTGAGATATAATACATTTATAATATCCTGGAAACTAAGCATGATATAACATTAAGCAAAAGAAGTTGAGAACTTTTATAAATAAAACGCAAGCTTATCTATTTTATTAAAAACATATTCCAGATGGATACTCCAATCAGATAGGAGATGGGGGTCAAATGTTCCACTTTTCAATGATTACCAAGATGTATTAGCACCTTAATATATGATTGCTTTAGTAGTGTGAAAAAAATAGTCATCTAAAATGCCAGGTTTCAACAATTTGCTCATGGTCTTTTAATTCTATCACTGTATGATTCCAGGAAACATTAAAATTCTGTAGTTTTTCTGAATCTCACTGACTTTCCAGGGAATGAAAATTTAGTGCAAAAATCAAGGACAGAGATGACAAAACTGAGTTATAGTCACAAGATACTTGCACTTTATTATTGGTGTTTTGTTTGTGATTGTTGTTTCTGGATCTTTCCTATATTGTGAAATCAAACAGAAACAGAAATTGCCACAGGGAACAGGAAGAGTGCCATGCGGTTTCTGTATGATTCTTTTATTTGGTTCAAAATACCACAAACAATGCCATCATGTTCGTGTTCTCTGGTCTGTTTCCACAGCAGTGACCAGGAATTCTTGTGTGTTTCCATAGTCAGTTTCATCTCCTCTTCTCTCTAAAAGCCACTTCTTTCCTGTACAGTATTTACTGTTCTGGTTTTTGATGTCATTTCTATTTTTTTTCTTTGTGATGCTGGGGGAGGAATTTGGGACCTACATATGGTAGGCAAGCACTCTACCACTGAGCTTCATCCCCTGCCCACTTATCTAACTTTTTTTGCACTTAACCAACCCCTATCATATTGTTCTCTTGAGCCCTAACCTGACACCCAAACACTTGTTCTATGATTGAAGAAATTCTACATTGAATTTTTTCCAGTCCCTCTAAGCCCCTGCCCTCTTGGTTTCAGAGTTTTTTTTTTTTTTCAGTGCACATGTTTATCTGGCTGACTTCCTCTTCATTATTCAATTCTCAAAGAGGAATTCTTTTCCTTAACCAAAAAACAAAACAAAAAATTCTTGATTCCTAAAATAAGTTCAGCTACCCTTTCCATAGTTTCTCTAGGTCCTGGGTCCCCTGTCCATGGCATTGATCACATGGTAACTGTCTATGTGCTCCTTATGCACTTTTCCCATGAGAGCTGAAGCCATCCAACTAGTCTATCTTGCTGTAGTCACAGCACACATTAATTATAGAATGGCTGGATAAGACTCACTTGTTTAATATCACATTTATTGGTAAAATGATCATCTATTTTTCTAGACACCTGGGTCAGTTTCATTTACCGTGACACTTTAACTTCCTGACTTTTTCACTCCAGTGGGCTTTCTGTTTTTAACATCCAAATAGGATGATACAGTATCGTGCCATTTCATTTTTACCAAGACTTCTAGAATAAGTTTTCATTTGTTTCTTTAAGTGAAAAACAAAGATAGGGGATAGCAAATGTACTCAAAAAGATTATAACTTTAGAAAATCATTACTTAGTGGTTGGTCATACCTTTGTGGTAGCAGAAGGCTATGGAGAAAAGCCTTTAAATAAAAATAACTAGAATAATAAACATATCTATCGATAGTTTTAAATCCCTGTATCAGAAGTTTGAGAGTGGAAATTATAAAAAAAATTTGTTTGTAAATAATTTTTATGATGATGTCAGTAAATTTTGCCATTCACAGACCTTTATGGAAAACTCAATAAGATTCAGAAACTGAAATAAACACAAAAGCCTTGAGAGATTTAAAAATGAAGGCTCGTTCAACCTCATTCCCTTGATGCACTTCAGATACCAGGGTGAAAAGAGCTCCTAGATTAAGAACTCAACTGTCTTAAAATTTAATAAGGGATTCACTAAAAACAGCAGAAAGCAGGTGATATTAAAAGCCTCTATAATGAGCCAGGTTGTATTAAAACATATGCTAACTCCCCATGAAATTGTGGACTAAAAATAGCAACACCAAAATAACCTCGGAAGAGTTTAAGAAAAACTAGCAATCTTCACACTATTTATTCTTTTTTAAGCACTTCAAAGTCAATCAAATGAGAACTTATTTGCATTAAATTCAGTTACCCATTTACATGCGTTAAGACTTTACATGAAATATTTTGGGTAGGTGTATGGTATAGTATTTGAAATTCAGGGGAAGGAAAAATGTATGATCTGTAAGATGTGATGAGACTATTTAGAGAACTTCTTTTTCAAACAAGTTTCACAAACTTATTTTACTTCAGAGATTTCTGATGAGCAGTTAGGAGGCGGAGTTGAGACAGGTTTACAATTGGTTCGTGACCCTGACACACTTTACTCTTGCTTCACTGGGGGAAGCAAAACAAATTTGAGATCAATATTTACACACACATAGAGCAAATTGTTGAAATATTTGGGGTTTGTTTTCATCATAATTTAACCACACAATACATTTTTCATGTTCCGCTGTCCTCAAAGGAAACATATTAAACCCTAGATAATTTTAAAGAAACAAATCAAATTAAAAACAATCCATCTTCAATGTTTGATTTTTATTGTACAAATATCATGGTGTACTCATTGTCAATAAATGAGAACATTAAGTTCGATTCATCATGGTGATTCAAGAAGAAAATAAGTGCTTAAGGAAGCTTTCTGAATTTCTCTTATAGAGAAATGAGTAACCTAAAAAACTGGCTGAGGAACCAGGTACATTGAAAAACACCAATTTTACTCATATTTGATGGTAAAGAAGGTTGTTTTCTTTTTTTTTTTTTTGGTACCGGGGATCGAACTCGGGACCTCGTGCTTGCGAGGCAGGCACCGGAACCACTGAGCTAAGTCCCCGGCCCCTAATGTTTTGTTTTTAAAAGAACTAGGAACATGTAAACCAGCTGCATTGGGAAGTTAGTCATGTCAGACACTGATAATCCAGTCAGCAAACATTCATGTACTATTATTATGTGCTAGGTACTATACTAGAAATAGAAACATAAGATTACAGCCTCTGGTCTCAAGAAATGTACATCTTAACTGGATGAAAAAGGAGAAACACGTGAAAAGCTAAACAAAAACGTGTTAATAATAAATTATAGCAATTTAAATTTAAAAGAACAAAAACAAAAAATTGAAATGGATTTGGATCCTTTCTTTACTATCTAGTAACTCTGTTGGAAACATAATTGGTACAAATTCTGATTGTTTTTTCCCAGAGAGTTCTCTGCCTTTTGTTGTTGTTGTCATTACTGGGGATCGAACTCAGCACCTTACGCTTAAGAGGCAGGCGCAGAACCACTGAGCTAAATCCCCGTGCCTCTGCCTTTCTTTTTTTTAACCACTATTGCTCATCCACCTGGGGCTGCTGTTTGATTCAACCCATGATCATTCTTTGGTAGTTTTTTTTTTTTTTCTTTTGGTACCAAGGATTGAACTCCGGACCTTGCACTTTCGAGGCAGGCGGTGGAACCACTGAGCTAAATCCCCAGCTCCATGATCACTCTTTGGAAAGACAATCCATTCAAACTACACATTTTGAGTAAAAGAAACACAGAAGACAGCTATATATACACACACACATATATATATATATATATATATATATATATATATACACACACACACATATATATATATACATATATCATGATGCTCAAGATATAAAAGATGTCTCTTTTAAAAGCAAAAGAGTACCTTTATTTTCTTCTCTATACTGTAACAGGATTTCCATCGACACAAGCTTCCTACACTGCTTTCATGCTTAGACTTTCCAGGTGCCCGTTAGACCCTCCAAAGAAATCCATCCAAAAATTCTTCCCAACATTACTCTCACAAGTGAATATAACATTCAGTGACACTAAAGTGAACCCGGTAGACTTTAGAGATAAGAGTTTCCCCTGGAGTCCTTGTAAATGCTTACCGCTATTCCCCTGCTCTGCTACAAATATCTGCACAAGGACATAAACTAAGAACCACCCGTTTACTCAGCATTTTCCTTTCTCCATTGCAACTTTTTGATCACTTTCCATCTTTTTTTTAGACTGAGAATAAGAACACTAAGAGTTTCCCACATTTACTCTTACAATCTGCTCTCCTGCAATCTTATCTGTCCATAACATCTTTTCCCTCATCTTACAATATCCACCCACTGACTTCCCAGAAATTCTGCTTAGTTGATGAAAACTTAAGGCCTTGAATAATAGCCACAGCCTGTTAGTGCCTTTATTTGGATTCCAGTTGTTTTTATATCAATTGTCTTTCAGCAGACCTTCCTATAGCAATCTCCAGAAACTTGCATCACCAAGAACAGTTGCACTCTTGGAATTTAAAATTCCAATTTATTGTTTTATCTTAATATCTTATTCTTAGTTCATTCTACATGCTCACTGAGATTACCATTCTCTTGGCCATTTTACTCTCTCCTTCCTCTCTTATCTTTGTTTTCTCTACTCTTCTACACTCCCATGAGCCATCACTTCCAATATTATCTTGTCAGAATCTCAACTTCTGGGACATAGGTGTTTTGTCACATCTTCCTCTCTAAACCTCTATTTCCCATAGCATTACTTGCTCTAGGCAGTAAAGTAGAAGCCAGTTTTCTACTTTCTTTCTTGACCTAAAACCTAATGATATAAAGACCTGTAGAACCCATTTCTTCATTCCCTCAGATAAATCTACTTTCATCTCCACTTTGGCTATAGCTCAGAAGAACACTTTGGGTCACACTTAGGACTTACATGAAAAGGAAGACAAAATTGTGAAGTACAAATTCTGAAAACTTAGGCATCTTAAGAGTACTGTGAGTTGATTGTCTTGGCTAGAGCTTTAGAGAAGGGAAGAGCAGGAAGATGATGATAAAATAAAATTGCCTTGGGGCCATAACAAAGTGAAACTCATAAATAAACTAAGGTAGTTGTACTTATGGAGAAACAACTTTAAGACAGGAGATTGATAAAATATGCAAATCATACCACTTTTAATGTGGAGGATGGATTAGAAAGGTCAAGAGAGATTAGTAGTCAAAGATACTACAATGAACCAAGCATGAAAGATGAGAATTAGAGATATCTTTTGTAGGAATATAAAAACTATCTTTTGTAGGAATAACAATCCCAAGTGTACCAATAATCTAGGCATGAAAGATTCAACAACAAGAACTGATTTTCTAAGACACGGGAATAGGTAATAATGAATTCCATGTTGGATCTGTTGATTTTAAAATGCTAGAAAGAATTATATAAGGGGGATTTGTGTGAAAATTATGATGCTAGAAGACATGAAAGAGAGGATACAGCATGAGACAGGTTCTTAAGCCATCAGGTACACGTGTACGGATGAAGTCATTGGAATAAATGAACAATTCACTGGAAGCATGAAATGTGAGAAAAGCCTAATAATAGAAGCCTGAGGGCTTCTCAAATTTCAGGGGCTATGGGAAGGAAGAGGAGGCAATATGTTTTTATGTAGCATGTAGAAAAAAAATCTCATACAAGGTTCAGAGTTCCCTACACTTTCTCATTGGAAGGAGACTTTACTTATTGCTCCAAGGCAGGTTTTGAGTAATAGCTATATAAAAATAAATTTAGATTATTTTTATTGTCACAAAACCTGAATGTTGAGCATAATGGGGAAAGTTCCCTGATTAACATGATTAGAAAGAGCTTATTAAACCCAAAAGGAATGATGTTAATTAGTTGACATGACAGGGAAAATTATTCTTGAAGCACATATCCAGATAAAAATCTATGCTCTGTGTACTTAAATATGTCAGCACAACCTATGAGCTGACTATACTCCTGCCCCATAAGACTTGCTATGTACCTGTGAGAATTTGGGAGAATCTTCACTCTAAGGTGTTTTTTGTTTGTTTGGTTGGTTTTTTCTTTGTAAAGAATATTCTGTTGCCAAATATTTCTTTTTCAGAGTAGGCTAACAACATGGGAGTATTCTAGAGATTGGTATCTGCTAAAGGTCTCCTGCCATCCATCTTTATCTTTATCTTACTTCCAAGCTTTCCTGGTGAAAATATCTTGGTACAGACTCCTTTAGATATCTCCCCTTTCCTTTACTGAGTACAGGAATAGTGGCAGACAGAATGCTGAATATGTATGCTGGTTTTCCCATTGCAGAGACAAAATACTTGACACTGGCAACTTAAAGAATGAGAAGCTATGCATCCAACTATCCATGCAGACATACCTAGAAGTATGTTTTACTAATCACATACAGAGCTTCCAAGCCAACCAAGTTGACACAATTAAGCTTAACCACTGCAGTCATAATGTTCTAACTGCATAACAATTCTCTAAATAAGTAAATGCTAAAAATTAAAACTCTCTCAAATATTAACATAATATATCTGAAACTATAATAAGAATTATTATTATCCAAAAAACTATTTTGTAAATTTATTGATGGGGGAAAATGAGGAGCATGCTAACTATCAACTGTTCTTGGATTCTCCTCAAAGAAAGATCAACTAAAAGAGTGATGACTGAGAACAAAAGAACAATTGCTACATAGTCAAAATAAAGGTAGACATAGCTAGAATAAATTTATGTGGGTTACATGAAATTCTCTTATTGAATAATTTTCAAACTTCTTTCCTAGAAATACTTATTAGGTAATATTTTATCTTAATACCAGCTCAAGTATTTGGTAATCCTTGGAGTCAGGTAAAAAATAAAGTACACATTTTTCCTATATAACTAAAATAAAAAGCAATTTCAGGCTATTAATGAGGAGAAGACACAGGTTAAGTTTAGTTAACGAGTAGTTGAAAGAATGACTTAAATATCTCGGCAAAATTTCTCATTACATTTCTACTGCTCAGTGTCATTGAAATTCTATTTCTTACCATGTTATGTTTAAATTTTGTCTTTCTTACTGTGTTACGTTTAAAAGTAAATAATAAAAAATTATTGTAGAAATAAATGCTTAATAAACAATAAAGTAACATTGTAATTTCGGTCACAAGAAAACATACCAAAAATATCTGAAAAAGTATATCATACAAAAACTCTTAATTTAAAGCATACAATTATGAGAATCATGTCATTAGGAACCAAAAAACACAAAACTGCCTTCATTGTCACTTTTACCTATTGATGAGGGGCCCTATGAAAGAAGGCATCGGGGCCAGGGATTTAGCTCAGTGGTTCTGCTGCCTGCCTCAAAGGAGCAAGGTCCCGAGTTCGATCCTGTGTACCAAAAAAAAAATAAAAGCCATTACACAGAACCTGAAATTTGTGTTATGGTACATAGTACATAGCAAAGCAGGGACGTTCATGATATATTCTCCCACAGAATCAGGGATATTTTGAACATTTGGTAAGTATTACAGTAATTAGATTGAAATATTTGCTTCTAATGTCGACATGGAAAATTTCTCATCCAGTGAAATGCTTGAGAGACTTTACAGAGTAGAATCCTCATAGAAAATTCCCATAGCATTAAGTAGATAAGAATGCATATATTTATGGTATAAGATGAGGGGAAAATAATATGTCTAGCTATGTCAGAGTAGCACTATTTTGAGAACTAAGATTAATATGGAAAGCTGGGAAGATGTATAATAAAAAAATACACACATTATTTCAGATTTGAACATGTAAGGGATATGATATATTGTTAAAAACCATAAAAATAAAATTCAAGATGCTTTGCTCTCTCTCTCTCTATATATATATATTTTCAATTCCTTTCTTTGTATTGGCTTCACTGATATTTTCTGATGCTAATTATATTCAAGCTGGCCTTAACTTCTCTATCTGTCTGAATATGTTTCTACCTGGAATGAATTCTTATGTATGGAAGAAAGTCAGTGTGTTTCATCAAGTCACAATATAATAAGTCAACAATTCACAATATAATAAGACACAGAAGTTATTGAATTTCTCTGATGCTTTCTATCTCTGATTTCCTTTATGCCTGCTGTGGCTGGATGTCTTTGGCTCTTGTCTGATTCTTCTGAAGTCCTGACCATATGGTTGTTTGTTAATGTGGCTGAAGTAATTTATATCCTGTTCAAAAATGACAAAATTCAAAGACTTGCTGCATGTTTACTTAAAACAATTTAAAAAAAAACTATTGAAAATTTACGATGCCATTTTCAGCCAACTAAAAGTTTTCTAGTCATTACAAAGCATAATAAAACAATTTTTTAGATTGTCTTTGATTTTTATATTCCTTCTGGAAAGCTATTTTCCCAAATATTCTTGGTTACTATGACACACTATTAAGGGGCAATTCACTTCAGAGAACAGGAACACTAACTCTGAGCTGAGGGCTAAGATTAAAAGGAACCATTTATCAAAGAGAACAGAATGTATGCTTCAGTGAGAGAAAGTAAGGAGAAATTTTTTTCTTTAATCAGGAAAAAAATTAAGAATGAGAAAGAATTGAAGAGAAGTTCTTGTAAACAAAAGAGCAGATATGAATAAATGAAGAAGTGAAAAATATTGCCAGAATGATGTCTATTATTAACTTTAGTAAAAGGAAGTGAGGAAAGGAAACAACTTTTTCCAAGAGCCTTCCCTGTTTTCAAACACTTT
Source organism: Heterocephalus glaber (assembly GCF_053883595.1). NCBI lineage: Eukaryota > Metazoa > Chordata > Mammalia > Rodentia > Bathyergidae > Heterocephalus > Heterocephalus glaber. The sequence goes on along the minus strand of NW_028258308.1, from coordinate 10,943,393 downwards.
GGGTAGTAAGCTAGATGGTCTAAGTAAATGACCCTATTTTTCCATAGATTCTCAAAAACCTTCCAAGAGAGGTTACATTGTATACATTCTTAAGTGTATCCACCTATTATTAATCTCTCTCTCTCTTTATTTCTCAGTATTTATTTTCTATCACTATACAATAAACCTTTTGAATATGTGTCCTATTCAACCAACATATATGTATTTTTAAAGGGAAAATAAAATATGAAGAAAAAGATCTTTTACAAATATGTCATTTCTACCAATCTTTTCTATTTTTTTTTTTTTTTTTTTTGGTACTGGGGATTGAACTCAGGTCCTTGTGCTTGCACAGCAGGAGGCGAAACCACTGAGCTAAATCCCCGGCTCTACCAATCTTTTCTATAAAATGAGCTCAGGTTAGAACTTAATCACTTCATAGAAATAAAATAAATATTTCATGCACAATGAAAATGAATTGAAGGAGGAAGTAATTTTCATTTATCAGAAATTTCTGAGATAGGTCCTTATGTTTTTAGTATTGCTTTTTCCCCTCTTCTGTAATTTATTGGAAAAGCATGTGTGTGCACTTGCCTGTGTGTGCATTTTTTTATACCTTAAAAAATTAAGTCATAGTAATAAATGAAATATATCCATGAACACTGTATACAGTAACCATTGGCAAAAGTTGCTCAAAGAAAATGAACTGAGAGAGGATTTGATTTAGTCTCATACTTGCTAATAGAAAGTACCATTCTTCACTTGAGACATAATGCAGGCAAAAATTAAAGTCACATATGAAATTTTAAATTTTTGAGTATCCGCATTAAATTAATAGAGAGCTAGGTAAAATTGATTTTAATAATATAACCTATTTTATCAAATATATGCAAAATATGCCCCCATCAACAAACTATTGATATAAAATGTTAATGAAATAATTTATTTATTTTTTTGTCTTCAAAATCTGGTGGGTAGTTTAGGTTTACAACACATTTTAATTTACACTTAGTACATTGTAAGGGCTTTTAGCTTCTTGTGCAGAGTACCTATCAACATAGGTCTGTCTAAAACTGTAGGCTTTGCAAAACCAGACAAGTAGGAAGCCAGTGTCTCTTGACACATCAGAAAATAGATCATCATCTCCTTAGCAGCTTCACTTTTTTTTATTATACCAACTGGAACCACACAGGTAAGAAATATGTAACTCCCTGTTGTCTAATAAATACCATCAGGAATTTAAATATTTTTCCATTTCTCATTCAAATGAGCATAAACTAGAGTATTAAAAAAAGAGAGACTAATGTGAGCAAGATTGCAGAATAAGAAGATCTAGGATTTGGGTACAAAATTGTAAAACTTCAGTAGAACCCAAAGATTAGAAGGGCTACTTTGAAAAGGCAGATCACCCAGGTGGCCAGCTTAACGTGTTTGGTCCAGGGTCTAGACTCAAAAATTAGCACCACACAACCACCACTATGACCTCAGCTGTAGCCCCATTTGGCCTTGATCTTACCACCAGAACCATCCACCAAAAGACTTCGGAAGATGTCCACAATGCCCCCAGATGACAAGCCTATCAACCTCAACTGTAGGTCAGGAATCTGAAATGAATCTCTAATTCTGCATCAGATCCTGTCAGCTGCAGTCTGTAGGTAGTTTTGTCTGCACCAGAATATACCAGGTGACACATTCATCTCTGCTCTCACACGCATGCCAGCCAAATGATAGTCCCAAAGGACATACTAAAATAGCCCTACAATTTAGGCATTCTCAGCTGCAGATTGAGAACAAGCCTACCTACAGAGGGATCCAGAGAGAAGTAATGACATCTGTACACTTTCAGGCAGTTCTGTTGAACGAACTTGTTCCTATTGTGGATCTTGGAGCAACCCTGTTACTCAGCTCCAGCTCCTTGGCTGTGGTCCAAGGCCACCCCAGCCTACTCAGGGACAAGGAAAGGACCACACCATCTATTCCTTAAGGGGGAGGCCTACACTCCCTGTCTTGTCTTTGCATCCTGAGCTGCTCAGTGACTTGGATCCAGTACCTTTAGCTGCAGTCTTTGCCAGTACTGCCAGCACAGAGATCCAGCCAGTGACTCAGTGGGAGCCTGAGCACTTGGTGACAAACTTATTTTCTGTGAAACTTGAAGTAGACCTTCATCCCAATGCCATCTCTACTGACCAAGGTTGTAGAGGCAAGTCAGTCCATTTGGGACCAAACAGGATCTACATTCAGTCTTTTCCCTGGTAACAGGCTACCAGTCATGGGTTGCCTTGTGGACTAAGCAGTACTCACATGACCCAGCTCCATCATTCTCACTTGTGATCCTGGAGTCAGTCTTATCAACTTGGAACGCAACAGGAAAAGGTCTTTGTCTGTTTAATCAAGTCTCTAAAGACTAAAAGAGGTATTTAATCCTTGAAATGCATAGACACCATTATGAAGTTACAAAAATAGCGAAGAATTAGACAAACATGATGCCACCAAAGTAAAATAATAAGCTTCCAGTAACTGACCCTAAAGATATGAATATTTATGAATCACCTGAAAAAGAATATAAAATAAACATCCTAATGCAAGTCAATGAGGTGCAAAAATAGGCAGATACACAATTAGTAAAATTAGGAAAACAATGCATGAACAAAATGTGAAGTTTAAGAAAAAAAAAACTATAAAAAGAACCAAACAAAAATCTTAGCACTAAAAACTACAGTGAGAGAATTTAAAAATTCAATTGACAGCTACTGTAGCAAACTTAGTCCTATTCAAAAAAGAATTTGCCAACTCAAAGAGAGATCATTTAAAATTGGCCATTTAGAATAACAAAAAAATATAATTAAAAACAACGAAGAAGGGGCATATGAAACACTACCAAATATATGAATATAGAAATTAGGGGAATCTTCAAAGGAAGAAGAGAATAAAAAAGCTGATTTAAAGTAATTCTGGCTGAAAACTTCCCAAATCTTGAGATATGTATATCTAGATTTATGAAACTCAAAGTATCCCAAGGAAGATCAACTTAAAGACACATTATAACCAAATTACAGAAAGCCAAAGAGAATCTTGAAATAGCAAGAAAAATAATAATTGTCATATATAAGAAAAATTCTATTAGGCTATGATCAGACTTCTCAGGAGAACACTACCAAGTCAAAAAGGGATTTGGATGATGTATCCAGAATTTTGAAAGAATAATAAAAATCAAGCAGAAAACCTATTTTACAGTCAAGAATAGCAACCTAGCAAAGCTGTCTTGCAGAAATGAAAGAGATGAAGAAAGATAACCCCAGGAACTAAAGCTGAATGAATGCATCCCACAAGAAATTCTAGACAAGTTTTGAGTTGAAAGGACACTGAAATCAACATGAAAACATGTGAAAGTATAAAACTCATTGGTAAAGGTACATAGAAAATTCAGAATTTTTAATGCTGCAGTGATTGTATATAAATAATTTAAACATTAGTATAAAAGTTAAAAGAGCAAGTGTTCTAAATAACTATACCTATATTAATTTTTAAATGAATGCACAATATAAAAAGTTGTAAAATATAACATGGCCTAAAGTGTGGAGAAAAAAATAAGTAAAAAATATAGTTTTCTATTTCTCATTTTTTGAGTTTTGTTTCTTAGGACTACAGATTGAACTGAAGGCCTTCACACTGAGCAGCATCAGCAGCCCTTTCATATTTTTTTATTTTAAGATGGAGTCTTATTAAGTTAAATTGTCTAGGTTGGGTTTGAATTTTAAATCCTCCTGCTTCAGGTTCCCAGAGTGCTGCAGGTGTCCTTCACCACATGATGCTAACCATGTTTTTTATGATTGAAGTTAAATTGTTATATGCTTTAAAAAAGAATATAACTTTAAGATGTTTTATGCAAGTCCTAAAGTAACCCCAAGAATTAAACCTCCTGTAAATACACAAAAGATAAAAAGAAAAGAATCAATTATATCACTTTTAGTGTTGTATAGAGATATGTGTTAACATTTGGAAGATCTACATGATTCACTGAAATAATAATTCCCTAATAAACAATGTATGGTATTTAATACATTTATGTGTCAAAATTTGTGAAAGGGAAAGATGGACCAAAAGAATTTGATGTGGGAAAGTAGACTAGATTATGAATATAACTTCACGGATTATAATTAATCTATATGAAGTTACCATTTAAATAGGTTTGATGTAGTGTTCAAGAAAGATATTTATAATTACTTGAAGTTTGTATTAAATTATTTTTTTCATGTTCCTACTGCCTGTCTATGCAAGGCTATATTTTCTTCTTAGATTTCAAACAAAACATCATTGCAGCATATTAAATACAGAGGCATGTTTGAGACTATATATATCTCCTCTATTAAGCCATACATGAAAATTCACAGAATTATAAAATAACATTCCTCTCATTTTTTATTGTTTTTGAAAACATAATCTTTCTATTTTATTTTATTTAAAAATTCAATGGATTTATTATTTTTATTTTACAATAATCGAACATACAAGATATTTTAAATGTTTTCATTTTAACTTAACATGATAAATATTGATAGGTATACCACATACAAACAAAAGTTCTTTAGGGTTTTCAATAACTTTAAAAAATTTAATGACTGCTTGTGACTTAAGACTGTTGGTCTACTGACACAAGATATAAGTTGTAGAATCCTAGAAACACAGAATTATATCAAGACTGGGTATTTACTAGATAAGTAATTGTGGTCAATTACTGACTAGTATCCTGTGTTATGTAGATAACACATTCCTGACATATAGAAGACCACTGATACATGTGGAAGCTGTTATAATTTTTATGATAGCTCAGTTCAGATTACCCCTCTACAAATATTAGACACTTTGAAAACTGTATCAAGTTACTTGTGAATAAATTTTAATTTCCCATCAGGATGATCATTTCTTTTTCTGGAGAGAAACCATTCTGATTCTGTTCTTCTGTTCTGCTGAACTACAAACTTCTGCTCATTTTGTTGTTTACCAAGTATAGAAATATGAGACCTCTCATATTTACATGAGTGAATTGAACAGATTGCCATTAAAAAAAGAGGAAAACTGTAACACATTTGAATTCTAAACTATTGATTAAGGATATATCTATTTTATACTGGTCTATTCAGGCTCATAACGTTGTGAAGCTGGCAAATTGTACCCTCAATCCTCTTTGAGGTTTCAGGAGACATGCCTTCAAATTTAGAATCTTAGAGATAGACAACTAGCAATGGATGAGAAAAGAGAGCTCTTTTGTTTTGTCATCCATTTTAAAGTCCTGAGCACTTACCAATGAGAACTGGGAATTATTTTTGCAATAGTTGGTAAGAACAGAGAAAGGTATGGGAAAAGGATGTTTTTACTATGAGTGGCATTTGGGAAGGAAAGAAATGACTTCTACATGTGCATGAGAGCTTAAATATAGTTAGTTGTAAATTACTGCCAGTGCTTGGAAATGGACTCCATTTGTCAATTCTTTACTGAAATGCTTTTCAATTTGGAAGAATAACATAATACTGGTGTGGTTAGGGGACTACTACACTTTTAAATTAGGATTTGAATGGAGTATTTTTTCATATTTCTTTCATATAATTATTTCCATAATAATATATGAATGGATTATAAATTCTATGAGGATAAAAATTTACCTAAAATCCCAAATCATTAATTAGAAATATATATTTTTATCTTGCACATTAAGCTATAACAATAAATTGCTTTATATAATAAATAAAAACATGAATTTAGACTTGTCCTTGTATTATGTCCTTGTCCATATTAAAACACAGTGAGAGTAAAAACACATTAATAATGACTAATAAAGGAGATTTAGTATATTACCTCATAATACTGCTATTGATAAAGTAAAATATATTTATGCCTTTGCCAGAATGAAATAGGCTCTAATGTTATACAAATATACACATATATATCACTCATAGATAACTATGAAGCTAAAATAAAGAAAGTAGGAATAGATTATGGAAATAATTTTAATTCATTGAATGATTTTCTACTCAATTACAAATGTTTCAAAAATGTGTGAATAATGTTTCAATATATTTTAAATTTTCTGGAACATAGTAATGGAAGAAAGAATTTGTTTTACTTTGGGAGTTGCTACTATTTCTGTAAGTTCCTGGTAAAATTTAATAAATTTTTGTAAATATTTAGTGAGGAAAATATAAATCACTTTCTAACATTCTTTTAGGGATGTGAAAAGAAGACAACAAGCTTACATTTTTCAACTTGCAGTCTAGGCAAGAGATAGGAATTTGGTCTTAATGATCATGCTGTTTGTAATTCTAAAAATAAATTTCTTTGGTTCCTTCCCCCTTAAGTAATGAGAGAAACAGAAGTATTTAGTAACTCTTATCAATTACATTTTTCAAGAATGAAGAGGCAGGGAAAATATTTATTTATTGAAAAATTTCATATTTGTAAGGTAAAATATTATTTTAAAGTTATGCAAAATAACAACATGTTTATCCAATTTTATAAGAAGCAAATATGATAATGATTCAATCTTGTATTTGATATAAAATTTTAACTTATGTCATAGTTTTGGGCCTACCATCCTTTGGAGGATCTTGCCCTTAGGAGTTGGATCCTCTTCACCACTATAAATAGTTGCCTGTTTAAATATTAGAATTTCTTCACACTCTCCTGCTGTAGTTTTCAGAAATCATGATGGCTAAACAAGTGTCAAAGGCCTGTAAGTGGAAAAACTTCTAAGGATTAATTACTTACATTTTGTGCTTATAACATTCTATTAACTATGAAAGGAAATTATAAGAAGTCATCTTCTAATGAGTATATTTGTGATTTATATAGGTTGTGGCCTCTTATCTACTTAGGACAGTGTTTATTTTACTAAGTTGTATCTTTATGCTTACTTAAAAAGTTATATAATAATTTTATATTAATAATGATCATATGAATTTCAATGATGCTTAATGTTATTGAGAAATTATTTTTTGTTTCTAGCTGTCTGTTATTTCCCATAACTATTTAAAACCATCCCACAGCTTTAACCCTTTCTAATACACCCCTCTGTCTCTTTGTCCTATTTTGCAATTAGAAAATATAACAAATGTTAAAAGGAATGAGTTTTTATACATAAAATCTTATTTATATCTATTTTATAGTCTTTGCAATCTGTTCATGAAGAAAAGATCTTTCTTATATCCTTACACTAATTTCTTCCCATCTAGTCATAGACTTTTCAAACAATTATTCATTAAATACATATTTTCCATAAACATTTGTGTGCTAGACTTTGAACAATGTGTGCTAGATATTGTGAATCCAAAGATGAAAATCATTTAACTGGACAATAGATGAGCTAACACTTACTTACAGTTATTTTAGTAACTTTCATACTGAGAAGAATCTATAATCTGCATCAATAGCACAGGCTACAGAAAGGTTCCTGGTAAGTTGGAAAGGGATTTATGATGGGATTAGTAAGTGAATGGAGTCTTGAAAAGTTAATAAGAATTACCTCTGTTATGGGTAAAAACAGGCTACATTTGTCTTTACATGAAGGTCTTGTCATACATTAAACAATCTTTTTAACTAAACATGTTTTTTTAACTTTATTTCAGCACACAGTCCCTTTACACAGTACTGATTAGTCAACAGAGAGAGGACACAAGGGAATGTGAAATAGCTTAGTTTCCCTCCTAAGATCCTTCTGGAAGGCACACCAATATGAGAATATAAATATGCAGTTTCTGCTTCCATAAAGAGTGTTTTGGGGGAGGGGGATTGCTGGGGAACTTATCCAGAGCCTTGCTTAGGCTAAGCAATTCTCCACCACTGAGCTACAGCCCCTACCTAGTTTGTACTCCTCAAATATGTCCTACTCTTAAAATATTGCCACTTTCCCAGCCCTGTTTCTTCATTTATGCTCCCTTTAGTACTCTGAGCTAGGTCAAGTCATAGCTCAGACCGTTGTTTTTTTCTTCCTAGTCATTGATCAATACATTGTTCATTGCCAAAACCAACCAATTTGTTACATTAATTTTTGTCTGTAGTATTTTATTTCCTTCCTTAATTTATTGAAATATTTGATTATTTTTTTCTCTTGCTACAGAAACCACTATATTTTTTTCATTGTGTGCAAATGATATTTTGCAAAGGAGTGGAGAAACAGGAAGAAAACCTTGAAAACGGTTGAAGGAAAGAGATCAGAATTTGTCCCACACATGAAGAGGTCTGATGTGAGTAGAATTCATCTGGAGACCTCTGGTAAATGGAAAATGTGAGCTGAGATATAATTGAAGAGGGCTTTGTGGTGCACTCCAAATAACTTACCCTAAGTACTAGGCCTTTGAGTCATTTCAGAGAGGGAGTAACAAATAGCCACTTGAATGCAAAATACTTAAATACCAGTAAGAAGATGACTCTAAGTTATTTTAAAATGTCTATCCAGGGAGTGTAATATTCATGAACATGTTGAATGAAGTTAGGTTCTAGATGTAGTCAATTATTCATTCAAAAAATAATAGGTCAATAATCAAATTAAAGTGTAGGACTGATAGTATTCTATTGGAAAGCTTATAGTCCAGCCAAGGCAATGGCAAATATTTTCACTAGTTTTTATCTTTAGCATGAAATGTATTAATAATTACGTTAATAAATATTTAAAATAAATTTTTCCTTATAATTAGTGTCCTATTCATCAGTCTGATTATAATTGAATTCTTTTTTGGTAAAACCAGCATTGAACATATGAAGATTGCCTAATATATTGAAAAAAAAAAAAAACCTAATCTGTATGGCCAGGGTATAAGTCTCTAATAGGTCTATAATGATGGGAAGGGAACTCAAGTCATGACTGTGAAATGATTTTACATGTAGTCACTGAATTGTATAATTCTGAATATGGGCATAATAGAATTCTACCTCTGGAATATTGGAGTCAGTCTCTACTATTTTGCGTAAAATGGGATTTGAACACTGTGATGGTTAGTTTTGCTTGTCAATCTGATAAGAGATGTCTAGATTAATAGATCACATTTCTGGGTGTGTCTAGGTGGGGCATGATAATGTGTTACCTTTTGTAGGTAGATATACCCCAAAAACCTCATTCACTCATAGGTGGGGCTCTTAGGAAGTGACTGGTTATTGGAGGCAAGTATAGCTAAATGTGGTGTTGAAAGGTGAAGTTTGCTAAGAGGATGTGGGTCACTAGGGTTGTGGCCTGGTAAAGTTTAACTCTCCCTCCTCCCCTGATTGCTTTCTACTTCCTGTCTGCAATGTCATGAGCAATTCTCCTCTGTCATATCACACCGCCTTGGAGCCAATCAACTATGGGCTGAAACCTCTAAAAGCTGTAAACCAAAATAAACCTTTCGTCTTTAGGGTTGTGGATGTCCAGTATTGTGTCTCAGGGATGAGAAAAGGTAAAGCAAATGTTAGTGGGGTCATTGCTGTGACTACCTGACCATGTGATTCAGAAGCTTTTGGAACTGATTTGAGGAAAGAGTTTGGAAAGATTTGGAGATGCTGGTTGGAGAAGCAGCCTTGGAATGTTGTAATCCAAGCTTGATAGAAGACTCAAGTCAAAGACCAGAATGTGGATAGAAATGCAGATGAAAAGACTGGGCTTACAATGTTTCAGTTTGGAATAGGTACTCCATTGGCAATGGAGTTGTCTGCTGGAGTTGAACTCCAGGCCATGTGTGTTATTTGCCAGCAGAAAATGTGTCTGCAGTTGTTACACATCCAGAGACATTACAGGAGACTGAGATTAAGGGCAGTGGACTAATTAACCTGGTACAAGAAATTTTGTGGCAGCCCAACATTCAGGTGGTGGCATGGACATAATTAGGCCTTTTAGCCAGATTTATCTTGAGAATAAAGAGAAAAAGGCATAGCTTAATGATTTAAAAACTTTTGAATTTGGCTGGAAAGGAAGCTCTAGTAAAGCTGGAACCTGAAAAGATGGGGTAGAGGAGAACTTGGTTGCTGAAATGATTAGGATTAAAAAGAACCCAAGTACTTTGTATCTAGATAATCCAAAAATGCCTTAAGGGCACTTGAGAAATCCAAAAGACCCCACCCTTCCTGGACTCAAGAGTGGACAAGTGAAAGACTGCTTTGAGAAGAGAGGCCCAGAGCAGCATGCTCCACAATGGTGGCATTCTAGTGAAAGGAATTGATTCCTCAGGATTCACTTCATTGTATGCCATTCTAACACTCAAGGCCTCTGTAACTATCTGTAAAACATAAAAGGGCTTAGCTACCACTCAGGCTGGTGGTAAGCCTTGGCATCATTCATGTGGTGCTGATTTTACATACATATAGAACACAAGAGTTGTGGGGTCAGGCAGGCTTACACTCAGATTTCAGAAGGAGACCTGTGAGGTCAGTCAGTGTGTCCGTGAAAGGACAGTGTGTGAAACTATGAGTGTGAACTGAAAAGGGCTGTAGAGATCCAAGGAAGTTGGAGAATCCAGCAACATGGAATGTTTGAGGAAATCTGCTAGCAATGAACAAAGTCCACCCAAGAGAAAAGCCACGGATGCTACAATTACCTGCAGTTCCATAGACGTGGCAAAACTTGCCATCAAACTTTACATCTCACCATAACTTGATACAAGTGCTAGACATGGAATTATAGGATGTAATGTTTTCCCTACGGGGTTTTGGTCTTGCATTGGTCCCATTCCTTTCCATCCTCCTATTTCTCCCTTTTAGAATGGGAATGTTTAACCTGTGCCTTTGTAAGTTGGCAGTGTTTAATTTCCTTTTTGATTTTTAAAGAAGTTTAGAGCTAAGAGTTCCCTTTCAGTCTCAGAGGAGACTTTGAACTTCTATTTTTCATCAATGCTGAAACTATCAAGACTTTGGCAATTCTTAGAGACAGACTAAATGCCTTCTATGTAAAGGGATGTACATGAGTCTTTTGGGGATAGAATGTTATAATTTATATCTTGATGTCCCCCCAAAGCCTCATGAGCTCATAGGTGGGGCCTTTGGGAGAGATCAGATCGTGAGGTAATGATACTTATTAATAGATTGAGTCTATTCATGAGTTTATAGCTAAATGCGATGTTGGGAGGAGGTGGATCACCGGGGCCATGGCCTAGAAGGGTTGAACTTTCTCCCCGCCTCCCTTGATTGCTCTGTGCTTCCTGTCTCCCATGCAGTGGGCAGTTCTCTGCCAGGCCCGTCTGCCATACCACCCTGCCTTGAAGCTTGTCAACTATGGACTGAAACCTCTACAAACTGTGAGCCAAAACAAAATTTTCCTTCTTAGAGTAGTGGATGTTGGGAATTGTGTCTCAGTGATGAGAAAGTAACTAAGACAGGAAGTGACCTTGCAGACTGTATCTGGTCACTCCTTTTCTGGGCTCCTCCTCTGTTCTTTGCTTTCTGAAAACCCTGACTTGAGCAGCTTTTCTCAACTATGCCATGATGTTTTGGCCTTGGAAGTCAGCAAACCATGGAGCAAAGCCTCTGAGATCATGAATCAAAATAGACCTTTCCTCCTTTAAATTGTAGATATCAGGTACTTTTTCCTAGCAATGGAAAAGCTGACCAGTACAATCACTTGCAGGAACAGAGAGCTGGGACTTTATCAATGATTATAGAATATGTTGATAAACTATCTTTTTTCTCTTATTGATGAAATTTAATACATGTGTATATGGCAGAATTCATGAGAGGCTTACCTACATCATGACCCTCTATCAAGTATGTGATACTATTGCTGATTTTCACACCAAATTTTTGGTTTTTACCTTTATCTCCACCATGAACAACTGGTTTTGATTGATTTGCAACAACTGTCATTTGGTTTTCTCTGAATAAACCTTGTCTGGCCTTTGTCAACTCTAGGAGACAATGACTTGATTGACTTCAAGAGGCAGTGGGCATTTGAATAATTTTTCAAGGCTCCAAAGCAACTCATTAAAGGCTCCAAAGTGACTCATTAAAATGAAGTTTCTTTGCTTATTGGTCTATTGGAATAGTCTCTAGGATCAGACGGTGTTTAGAATTATTGTTTCAAATACCTGTCATAAAGTTCAAATGGTACATTATATATTTAGAAGATTGCATTGTTATCAGTTTTATACATTTGGCAAGATAACTGACACACATCTAATCTGCTGAGGTTTATGTCAATAGGAGACAGGGAGTGGGTCACACAACAATTACAGACTCCCATAATTCTAGGGGCAAAAAGAATCACTTTCGCTCTTAGGAAGAAAAAATCCATGGGAAGAGGAGAAAGGAAATATGTAGTGATAAATATGTAAATATAAAACATAATAGGGAACATTATGCACTTTCAGAAAGCTGTAAATACCTGGTATGGTAGTCAGAAGTCTTAGATAGCTCCCCAAATTGACCACCCTTTGAGTGTATTTTCATTCAGTTATTTGCACAATAATCTAGGTATTTCTGTAAGGGATTTTATAGCTGCAATTATGGTTCAAATTCATTGACCTTAAAATAGATTGTATGGGAGGGCCTATTCAAAAATTATGCTGGAAGGCTATAAATTTGCTGTCTTTTAGATCGACACATTGGCATCAAAGGTCTTCTATGATAACTATCAAGAGATTCTGGAAATTATCCCAGCATTAAACACTAGATTAGCCATAATAACCTTTCTTTATATTCACTGATCCAATATATTTCTTTGATGTCTAGAGCCAAATAAAAGTTAATCATAAATTCAATGAATGTATTAGAAACATGCAATTCTTCTTGAACTACAGACACAATTATAGAATAAAGTTTCCTTGTTACCATTCACTGATGATTTGATTTAAAGAGGGTAAGATATCTCAGGAAAATCTGTTATATTTAATAAAACTGTGAGTTACCTAAATAATTACTTTCAAGATCAGCTCCTCATTGTTGGGGTAAATTTTCTCATGACTTTCTCCTATTGCTAAACATTTTACAAGAAAGAAAATAACTGGCCTTTCCTTTCTATCTTTTCAGAGATGTCAATACATCAAATAGCCTTGAAAAATACAGTGTCTCCATCTGGAACAATGGGCAGATTTACTTACAATTCTGTACAAAAAAAGATAACTTAGTCTTCCAGAATGAAGAACTGGTTTCTGTGCATTATAAATGGTTCAGGTTTGTGTGTTTCTTCAGTTGTGATACAAAACAACTGCATGTGCAGTACAATGCAGTTAACCTACATCACCCTTACATAACATGGAGAGCAAGGAAACCAATACAAATATGCACTGCCCATGCTCTTCTCTGTAATGTGAATAATAACAATTTTTTTCTAATCCACAATCTTCTGTCTTCTGTTAGATTCAAGGAAAATGTAGCAGAACAACTGATTAGCTACCATTAATTTAAAATCTTACGTCCTTCAAAGTTCTTCACAACATTTAAATTATAAGCACAGTGAATTCATGGTATATCCTAGATATTTTCTAGTTTATAAAACAGTCATTTTTGACAAGAAGTAATCAATATATTTATCCTATTGATTTTTGTAAACTATGTAATGAAATTAAATTCCTACATCAACTTCTAGATGTAGAATTTATTTCAAAATTTAAAACCAACACTTTCATAACCTTCAAAACCTCAACAAAATATTTTCTTCTAATGCTACTTGGGGAATTTGACTTCAACCACTTCTCACACCTTTATCAGCAAAAAGAATACTAATAAAGGAATGTTCTTTGCTCATTTATTTATACTTGCCAAAATTTGGGCTGGAAAAACAAATACCTTTTCAGAAATTACCTTTTCGGTTAATTATAGAAACAAAATGTTCTCATTAATTATCTCTAAATGTTTGTTCAAATTCTTTGCTAAGATATTATTAATTTTCTTCAGTACTTAATGAAGGAAAAGCACTTCAAAACATTAAAATGAGAGCAAATATTCCAAGAGTTGCTTTAAGTACTTTAGTCAGTGCTTCAGTTCCATCAGTTCAATCTTGAAGTCATCTTTGTAAATGTCAATAGTTTTCTTTTACCCATAGATGAAAAGTTTGAAAACTCCTAAACCAGAAATAGAATATAGCAAATTTGATGGCTTTGTAGATATATTCACATTGTACCTTTTACTGAATGCAATCTATAATAGGATGGTCAGCTGGTTGTATATGCCCATAGAGTTGATATAGGAGAAATATAACTCCCAACCTGCTAGATGTCAGATATGTTGAACTTGTGTCCACTGAAATTGAAGGATGAATTCCAAGGAACAATGGAGGTTAAGAGTAGAAAAGATTTATTGAGTGATAGCTCCTGAGAGACAGGAGGGGTACTGAAAGTGGGTTGCCTCTGAGGTCCTTTTTCAAGGGTAATTTATACACCAAAGGCACAATGTGGGTACAACGTGGGCCAAACTACAATCAACTGTTAGGATTACAAGTATAGCTGCTTAGCAAATAAATATATGAAAAAATCTTCAACATCACTGGTCATTCGAGAGATGCAGATGAAAACAACACTGAGATTACACGTCACCCCAGAAAGAATAGCTGCTATTGAGAAATCAACCAATAACAAATGCTGGCGGGAGTGTGGGGAGAAAGGAACCCTTCTCCATTGTTGGTGCGAGTGCAGACTGATGCAACCACTGTGGAAATCCATATGGAGATACCTCAAAGAACTAGGACTAGAGGTCCCATTTGACCCAGCTCTTCCCCTGCTGGGTATCTTCCCCAAAGAATTAAAAGAATCATACCACAGCAATATATGTGCACCCATGATTATATCAGCACAGTTTGTAATTGCTAAAGCTTGGAAACAGCCCAAGTGCCCATCAACTGGAAACTGGATAAAGAAGATGTGGTGGTTTTTTTTATAAAATGGAGTACTACTCAGCCATAAAGAACAACAAACTGGAGACATTTATAGCTAAATGGATGCACATTGAGGCCATACTCTTAAGTGAAATAAATAGGACACACGTGTAAATACCGAATAGTTTCTCTAGTGTGAGAAACTGACAGCATAAATAAGGATTAAAATGATTAAAATGAATAATTGATAATTTGAAATAGGAAAAGGTCCAAAGGTGTAGTGGCAGAGGGAGGGGAAGGGGAAAGGGAAGAAGGGAAAGGAAAAATTATGAGAAAATAAAAAAATGGAAACAAAATCTATGTAAATAGGGAAGGGTGGTGGGGGTGAAGGACACATAGGTAATGGGGGAAAAATAAGAACTAAGATACATCATGTTCAGGTATAAGCACCCAATGATAAATGTAAACGTATTGTATAACTAAAATGTACCAATAAAACAATTTAAAAAAAAAAGAAGGAAAAAGAAAAACAAGTATAGCTGCTTAGCTAATATTGATCCAGTATGGAAGCAAGTTACATAGCAAGGGTACATGGAAAAAACAAAGGCATTTTGGGGAAGGGAGAGGCCCAGATGCTCTGATCATCCACCTATGTGACTGATGTTTATCAGCGCTTTACTGGTACAAGTGATACCAATTACAGAACAATCTCAAGTTATTGTTTATTACACAGGGAAGCATGCAGCCTGGTCTTTGCATCTTTATCTTGAAGCCTGGCCTTCAATGGATGTGCCTCCAGCCACAGTTTTAGTGCCTTCTTGTCTTTTGCACTATCTCAAGTGTGGGTCCCCATCTGACTGCCTATTAATTTCTATCTAACTTACCTGCCTGTAATAGAGTCAGTCTTTCTGGGAACCAGAAATCTTTGCAATAAGGAAGAAGATGTTAAATGACTGACCTGAAATTTTGTTATGGTTTGGATTTTCCTGTCTTCTGAAATGCTTAGTACAAACTCTTTTGTCTTCTGTAAAATATAGTGATTTGAGGAAGTTTCTTTTTTTAGTTTTAATTTTTATTAGTACTTGTTTGCACTACATAATGATTACATTCATCACAGAGAGTTGTTATATATACACAACACATCCTAACTCACTTTACATCCTCCTCCTTTTCCTTCCCTCCCCCCTTCCTTCCACCTCTTGGTCCTCTTCCCATTTGCAAAAGATCTATCTTCCTAAATGGGTACATCTTGTGACCATAATGTTAAGTGAAAAAAATCAGACACACAAATTTAAATATCACATGATTTCTCTTATATGAGAAAACTGAAGTATAAATAAAGGGCAAAATTAAGGACAGATAAAGGGAGGGTTCTAAGGACAAGGGAATTTGAGCATTTTCAACACTTTGAGTAATGTAGAAAACATTTTAATAGTTCAATATAGATTATATATCTTCCACAGCCAGTGAAATTGCACAGGCTTTTGTTTGGTTGGTTTTGGAGAATTTTCACAGATGATATATTCTGAAAGATGATGATATATTCTGTTTTCACAGTAAAGACAGAGAGAGAGAGATATTTAGCTATTTAGAAAGAAAACTTTATCATCTTCTGTGTAACAATGTGTTTTTACCTTTTAGCAAGCACTTGGTCATTATTACAGATTCTTTTTTTACTTACACCAGAAGATTGACTTTGTCCTCAAAAGTATTGGGCCCTGTGACCTTGACTTTGGAGATGTAAATTACCTACACTATGGGTATTTCATTTGTCAGAAAGCAAATTGTTACTCCTCAGGAATCTTGTAATTAAATTGCACATTTTCTTCTACATTTTTAGGAATCCCTAAAAGACCTTGAATCATGGAAGCGTATTCAAATACTGAATGATATATTTATTATCTTTACATTCTCTAAATCGTATGAATATCTTCCACAGCCTTAAGTGGGTGGGGATTATAAACCATAAATCTACAAGGAAATTGCTGCTCTTTTTGGCATATAGTCTGGAGGAGGAGGTTGTTAGCTGTAAAGACTGAATTCTTCTCTTTTTTGTTTCTAGCTTGAGGAGGTGATGACTTAAATGAATCATCAGCACACATGGCTTATCTATCTTTCACAGATCTGAGCAGTTTGTCCTTTCCTCACTTGTATCACTCCAACTTCCTTTCACTCCTCCAACAAGAATAAGGAAAGTTTCAAAGCTGAACTGCCAAAATATTTCTTTTGTAGGGACTCAAAACTATGACTTTCAATTTGTTGTTTTGTGTAAATGAGGTTAGGTTTACAAATAAGAATCCACCTGGGCCAGTTAATTGGCAACAGATCACCTCACTATACGTTATGTAAGAATGCACCTATTATTTTAATAGTCCTGTTAATATTTAATAGTCCTATTCTTTTAATAGGACTTTTATAACACACATACATGCTGGAGTGTAAAAAATAAACCATACAAAAATTCATACATCTGCAATGACAGTTTTCAAGGCCAAATGATTAAAGAAGTGAAATAACTAATATCATTAAAATGTTTATGTTATTCAAAGTGATATACAGGTTCATTTCAATTCCTATCAAAACCTCAAAGGCATTTAAAAAATAAGGAAAACAATCATGAAATTTATATGGAACCACAAAATAAACCAAAGAACCCTTAAATAAGAAGTTCAGTGGGAGGCATCATATTGTCTGATTTCAAATTATATTATATGCTATAATAATCAAAACAGTGTGGTTGTGACATAAAAACAAACACCATAGAACAAAATACAAAGCCAAGAAATGATTCTACGTAATTATTTGTGAGCTGATTTTTAACAAGTGTTTTATGAACATGAGATAGAGAAAGAATATGCTGTTTGATAAGTGAAAATTGCATATCTACCTGAAGGATAAAATTTGACCTTTGCCTTACATTTTATTTTTTAAAAAAGATGTACATAAGAACATCTAAACTACTAGAGAACAGAAAAAAATGATGTTTTGGATACAACACCAAAAGCACAGGCAATAAAAGCAAAAGTAGACAAATAGGATTACATCAAACTAAAAATCTTCTGCATAATAAAGCAAGTAATCAAAGGAAAATAAACAAAGGCAACCTGCAGAATAGGAAAAAATATTTGCAAACTAGCAAAGGGCATTTAATCAACAGGAAGTTCTCTGCTGGTCATTTAGGCCACTGTATTAGCAGGACTACATTTACTCCTTTCAACCACCACGTGGAAGTGCAAGGAAAAATGTTTTAACTTTTATAATGTTAAATTTTTTGGAATTTCTGTTGGAGTCAGGCAGAAATTATGCCTAGTGCACTCTTCTCAAGACTATCTGTGCTTCCTAATCCTATCAATTTTCATATTTAGTATAAGTAAATCAAGAAAAATATTAAATAACAATTTGATAGGAATTCAAGGCCAATGAATTCCAATATATTGTTCATAAATAATACAACTGAAAGTTATAAATATGATTTCAAACAGACTTTTAAAAATATTTATCCCTCTAAACTGATAAAGGTATCTCTTCAGCAATAATGCTCCAAGAGCATGGCCAGATGGGGATAATCTATCATCTTTATTTTATTATAGATACTTTTATCTATTATTTTTAATGTATGAGAGATATCTGCTTATAATTGTAGAGATTGTTGAGTTTACAAATCCCTTAGCAACATACTTATTAGTCAATTATTTTTATAAAGCTCTGGAAAAAACCCATCAATATTGAGCTTACACTAATTAGGAAAATACCATATCCTCTCCTTCTAAGAACATTTTGGTCAGCTCAAGAATTAGCCCCAGAAAAGTTCCTGTTTAAATTTTAGTCATATTTTGGTTAAAAAAAAAAAAAAAAAAGGGTTACTCACATAGTTGCCAAATTGGGCCAGATGGGAAAGTTGATCTTGTGGCACTGCAGCTCCAACATCTTCATTTCCCAGTGTTGTGTTCTGCTGTTGTTCCTTGTGTCTCAACCAGCTCATTCCCTACACACAAAGTCACATCAGAATGTAAGCCCTCTGCACGAAGGACCCCCCATCTGCTAAAAATGTGATTTCCATATGTCAAGTGGAGTTTATTGTTGAACATCCACATATAATACCTTTGTGAAACAGGAAAAAATGACATAAAATAATTTCCACTTTTTAATGCTAAAAGCATATTTTGTTAAAATTTGTACCTTTTCATCTATTGTTGTCATTTGACAGATACAAGTCAAGTGTCTATGAATCTTGAATATTCATAATTTGGAAGCATTAAAACAAATTCCTTTGAATTTAAAATAAATTTTATAATCAATAAACATTCAAGTAAAAGAAAAACATTTCAGCTGAGTACAATCATTAAATCACATGAATACATGTGTAGAATATTGCCAACATTCCTTAGAAAATGGATTGAATATTACTTCTTACTGTTTTTAGTAAAACAAACTCTAAGAGAGATAATTTTCCAATAGCAAAAATTTCCTTCACTCTGAAACCTTGGAAAGTTTCAAGCAGTGATTATTCACAGGAACACTTTACAGACACATCTTTAAAAATCCATTTTTGCTAGATAATTTCCCATAAAGTATATTTACTTCAAAGAGTTCTGAAGGCTTGTTTTGAAAATGAGTGTTATTGGAGTAGGAATATATTTAAAAGTTAAGGGTGGATTAGAATCTTAAGCCACGTTAATTTTATAGAAAGAAATTTATAACATTTTCAGTTAAGAGGCTTGCCATCCCTTTTTTTTTTTCCATTTTGCTGTTAAGAACCATAGCAAACTGGTAACAGAGGTCTTTTCCTGGTTTTCATAGGAGATTTAAGATTTTTTCTAAAACTGGCACCATTTCAGATTCATTCCAGATAATTAATGTGCTTGTCAGCTTCCCATCATCATGAAAAAATACTTGATAAATCAATTTGTAGGAGGAAAGGTTGGTCGTTGCTCATGGTTTCAGAGGTTTCAGTCTATAGTCAGCTGCCTCCTTTGGTTTTAGGCCTTGTGGCGGGGCAGAACATGGAGCGAGAGAGTGGTAGAAGAAAGCTGCTCAGCTCATGGAACCCAGGATGCTCAGGGAGAAAAGAAGAGCTCATACTGGCAGGATTCCTCCTTACACCTTTAGTCCATGTGGACCCCAGCCTGTTCAGTAGTGTTCACACTCAGGAGAGTTATTCTCTACAGTTTGCTACCCCTAATAAGCCATGTTTCTGTGGGCAAACCTTCACAGATACACCAGAAGTGTGATTTACTCACTTTCTAGGTGTTTATTCTTGCAAGCAAATTGACAATCAAGATTAACTAGAATATTTGAATGAGCAACATAGTTAAGGCCAAATTTTTTAAAGAAAGTTTTATTTTCAGTCTTATGATATTTTACATATATACCCATAATATAATAATGATATCTGGTAATAATTCATTGAAAACTACAGCTGGGGATCAGTTAAATAATGTCTGGTTTTTGCTCTTCTAATCTCTAGTCTATC
Organism: Heterocephalus glaber; assembly: GCF_053883595.1. NCBI lineage: Eukaryota > Metazoa > Chordata > Mammalia > Rodentia > Bathyergidae > Heterocephalus > Heterocephalus glaber. Next base: position 10,923,180 of record NW_028258308.1, on the reverse strand, counting down.
TAAATTTCAGGTGGTAACATAGTAAATCTGGTACACAGGTATTATTTTAGTAACTTGCCTATATTCTTAGGCTATGATAAAGTTTACATTTAAAGATTTAATTCTTATTTTTTCTTCTTTTAATGTCTTTCATATTCCTACAAGGGACTGAAGAATATGAAAAAAATATAAAATTGCTAGACCTGCTGAATTTGGCATTGAGAGATTGTCAAAATATTCTCAAGAGTGGGACATAGGAAGTAGTGTGGGACTGAGTACTATAGCTTTAACATATCAGGGAAAATTTATGATTCACAGAATCTTAATGAGTGAGAAATTCTAAGATCAATTTGTAAAACAGTCAGTGGGATAAAAGAAAAAATATTGGGCCGGGGATTTAGCTCAGTGGTTCTGGAGCCTGCCTCACAAGCGCAAGGTCCTGAGTTCAATCCCTGGTACCAAAACACACACACACACACACACACACACACAAAGAAGAAATATCTTAAATATTTAAAATCATCAGAGCAGGAGCTAGGATACAGCTCAGTGGTCGAGTGTTGGCTTAGCATGCATAAGACCCTGGGTGCAGTCCCAGCACCACACATACACAAATAAACAGAAAAAAATCATCAGAGAATATCTCTGACCTGTCTACATGCATCCGAATATAGACTATCTTGTGCTTCTCCCTGACACTGTAATCACTGTGGACTGAAAGCACTGTAAATACGTTTATAAATTGTTCCAAAGGAAGTGATGATAATTCATTTCTTTCTGCATGGTGTAAAACTACCTATAATATTTCATATCTCACTTCACTTGTTCAAATCCAAGGCTGAGCTCAAGTTTTTCTTTTGCAAACTCTTTACTCCATTTTTCATTAATTTTTTGGTAACCAATGAACATATTTATTTCCGCAGAACACAAATGTACAGTCTTGTTTAGCTATCATTTTTTTTTGGTAGTGTGAATCGAACTTGGGACCTGTGCTTGCAAGGCAGGTGGTAGAACCACTGAGCTGAATTCCCTGCCCTAGCTATCATTATTTTAATTTCTGTAAGGCTAGCGTCTGCACTATCTACTTCTACACAACACTAGTAATTATTATAAGCACAGACTTGACTCTCACTGTATGAATAGATTTATAAATATGTCATGATTTCTGTTCCTTAAATTGATGGTTGAAAATTTGTCTTTGGAAAAGAGCAGCTCTATTGTTGAAGGAAATACCTCAATAATCACTTTTGGGCATAAAAAGATTAGTTGTCTCTCTCAACCTTCCTCAAGCCACCTTGGAGAGGAGACAAAGAATGTTGAAGAAAAATTAAAATCTATGCATGAATAATTACAAATCATACTCATTCAACTCCAGGAAGATCTAGGACACTGAGTAGAAAGGCCAATAGAGTCTTATAAAGCAAGCTGAACTTGGAGATAGTGTGTAGGTATTCCTGTGTGTGTACTTGGAACCGATAATCAGTTACTTCTTACTCTTTGACTTAGTCTATTCTGGCTGCTGTAGTTAACTACCCTAGACTGGGTAGTTTTTTAAATGACAGAAATTTATTTTGCACATTACTGGAAACTGGGAAGTGCAAGATCAAGGTTCCTAGATCTTGGTCCCTAGAGATCAAGTTCCCTAGAGATTTTATTTCTGCTGAAGTTCTGCCTTCTGGTTCATAAATGGTAACTTTTATACATGTCCTCACATGGTAGAATAGTCATAGTAATTCTGTGGGGTCACTTTTAGAAGGAAATCTATCCCAGTCACTTCCCATGATGACGATACTCAACTCTAAGTACCATCATCTTGGGCATTAACATTTCAACATGTGAGTTTTGGGGCAATATAACCATTAGACTATAACATTCTGTCCCTAACTCTCCAAATTCATGACTTATGCTTAAGTAGTTGACTAATCTTCCCAACTTCTTGATGAATATTATCCTGACTTTCATTGACATTTTCAATTCACACTAATCTCTTCAACAAAACATTGGTTGGTCACACTGCTTTTCTTCTCCAGTTGTCAGTCTTTCTCATTTTTCTAAAACAGTAGGCTGAGATTAAGCCCAGCTTGGGCAACTGAGTGACTTAGAAATACTCTAATTCAAAATAAAAAATTAAATTAAAAACATGATGAGAACTTACCTCAGTGTGAAGGTTCTATGTTCAAGACTTAATACTGAAAAAAAAGATAGGATAAGAATTCTCTGAATTTTTAGATTCTGCTTGTCTTTCCATGAAAAATTATGACTTTATATGACTTAATTCTTCGGCTACTTAAAAATAAGTGATAAGGGCCTGGGATTTAGCTCAGTGGTTTCGCCACCTGCTGCGCAAGCACAAGGACCCAAGTTCGATCCTCGGTACCAAAAAAAACCCCACAAAAAAAACCCAACAACAAAACAAACCAAAAAATAAAAGTGATAAGGAAGAAGAAGATTACTCTTTTAACACTTTGTTAGCAAATTTTCTTATATTTTACTTTCAACAAAACACTAGGACATAAACACAATTCAGCCTAGTTCTTTGCTACTTTATAAAAAGGGTAGCCTTTCCTCCAGTTTCCAATAACCCATCCCACATTTCTGTCTGAAACTTCAAAATGGTCTTTACTGTTGATATTTCTACTAATATTTTTTCATGAACCTTTAAGTATTTTCTAAGAAGAAAGAACTTCTCTCTACAGCTCTCCCCCTATCCTTCTGAGCCCTCTCATATCATCCTGTATCACACATTTATAGCATTATAGGTATTTTCTATAGGTTCAGCGTCATTTCTACCTTTTTGGTGTTTGTTGCATCATCACTTCCCTTTTCAGTATCCACTTCTGTGTTAGCCCATTTGAGTTGCTATAGTAAGATAAATACTTGTGGTTACTGAAATTAGTACATTTCTCATTAAATCTGTAAACATGGTGCTACAGCCATGTTTTCTTTATATGGATTGATGTTCAGGACAGTCAACATCAACTAGGGACCCACTAGTCTGAAGATAAGACACTGTAATGAGAGGAAATTAGACACATCTTTGTTTATTAAGAAAAGGAAAATCTTTTGGTTGTCAGAAAAGGTGGACTTCCTGGGCAAAAAAACAAACAAACAAAAAAATCAAGAGGCAAAGAAACATCCAATCACTGAGCCCATTTTCTCTAAACTTTAGCTAGAATTTTCACATTATACAGAAACATTTTCAGTAAATACATATTTGATAATTTTATCTATTCAACAAGTATTTAATGAGTGCATATTTTGTGCCATAAAATTCTTTTATGATTTATTCAGGTTTTCTCTATTTCCAAAAGATACTTGAGGTGACTCTCTAAAGTTGACTTTGGAACTCATTAGTATTTATTAGGCTTGCATAGAATTCACACAATCAATTCTATTTTTGGCTCCATTTCTTTCAAAAAGCTTTATTCTCCAGGGATATAGTCTATGATGTTTATTCTGGTTGATAAAGCTTAGAAAATAATCTTGCTCTCAAATTAATCAACATTTTTTTGAAGATTTTGCAAATAGTTTTACTAAATTTCCTGTTATACACTGAAAGCAAATGACAAAGGAGTAAAAGATTTTGTTCTACATTTACTGTACCTTCTTGCCAAGAGATTCACAAATAATCAAGAACAAATTCTTGTCCTTGGGGACATTACATTCTCAGGCAATAAAACAGCTGTGAAAAACAACATAAAAAGAGTGTGACAATGCTTCTCAGATTTTAATGTTCATAGAATCATCATGGAATCTTGTTAAAATGCAGATCCAGAGCCGGGGATTTAGCTCAGTGGTGCCGCCGCCTGCCCTGCAAGCACAAGGACCTGAGTTCGATCCCCAGTAGCAAAAAAAAAAAAGAGATGCTGATCCATTGTCAGTAGAGCTAGGGAGGGGAAATTAAGCATCCATCATTCTAAGAAGTTTGCAGGTGTGAGTGTTATCACCTGCTCCACACTTTGAATAACAAGGAGATCTTAAGATCTGCCACTAGAAATTTCAACTAGTCAATTCAATGCCTTGCATTTCATTTATTCTACATGGAAGAATTTCATAAAACAAATAAATCTTTAATGGTCATTGCAACCTAATACTCAGATCCTCTGCAAATACATATTTGTGTATTTTCCTCTCTTAACATTTTTTTCTCACTCAAAGTCTATGTAAACCAGTATTGATTGAATTTTATAATAGCAGAAAAGGCGGATGAGAGAGCCATCCTTCTTTTGAAATCAATAATGCTTCTGCTTACCTAATTTTGTCTGTGTATTAAATAATTATACATAAAACTTTTTCTCTAAGTAATTCATGTGAATTTTCTTCTGAGTTTTCTACTTTCATACTCTCATTTCTTTAATCAATTTTACACAATAACAATATAAAAGTTTTAAATTTTTTATCTACCACATAGATCTCTAATATTTTATTATTTTTAAAAGAGCATCTCATAAAGTGATAAAAAACAATATCATGCAGTTTTTAACACAAAGACAAATGTTTTTTCTTTTTTTTTTCTTAAGTTCTTTTATCGGTACATTTTAGGTATACAATTCGTTTACATTTATCATTGGGTGTTTGTACCTGTACATGATGTATCTTGGTTCTTATTTTTTCCCCCATTACCTGTGTGCCCTTCACCCCCTCCACCCTTCCATATTTACATAGATATCATTTCCATTTTTTTTTCTTTTCTCATAGTTTTTCCTTTCCCTCCTTTCCTTTCCGCTTCTCCTGCATTCACCCATTCATCTTTGGACCTTTTTTCCTATTTCAAATTATCAATTATTCATTTTAATCATTTTAGCCCTTGATTACACTACCAGTTTCTCACACAAGACAAATTATTCAGTATTTACACATGTGTGTCATATTTATTTCACTTAAAAGTATGGCCTCGATATGCATCCATTTAGCTATAAATGACTAGTTTTTCTTTCTTTATGGCTGAGTAGTACTGCATTTTATAAAAAAATCACATTTTCTTTATCCAGTTTCCAGTTGATGGGCACTTGGGCTGCTTCCAAGCTTTAGCTATTACAAACTGTGCCACTATGAACATGGGTGCACATATATCACTGTGGTATGATTCTTTTAATTCTTATGGAAAGATACCCAGCAGGGGAATAGGTGGGTCAAATGGGACCTCTAGTCCTAGTTCTCTGAGGTATCTCTTTGCTGACTTCCACAGAGGTTGCACCACTCTATACTCCCACCAGGAATGGAGAAGGTTTCCTTTCTCCCCACACCCCCACCAGCATTTGTTATTGGTTGATTTCTTGATAGCAGCCATTCTTTCTGGGGTGAGGTGGAATCTCAGTGTTGTTTTCATCTGCATCTCTCGAATGACCAGTGATGTTGAACGTTTTTTCATATATTTGTTTGCTGCTTTTACTTCTTTGTCTGAGAAATGTCTGTTCATTTCAGATGCCCATTTTTGAATTGGTTCTTTGAATTTGGAGGGTCTGATTTTTTTTCAATTCTTTATATATTCTAGATAATAGTCCTTTGAGGTATAGCTGCTAAAATTTTTTCCCCATAATGTAGGTTGTCTGTTAGCTCTGTTGGTGGTTTCTTTCGCAGTGCAGAAGCTTTTTAATAAGATGAGATCCCAGTTGATGATTCTTTCTGCTAGTTCCCGTGCTACTGAGGTTTTGTTCATGAAGTCTTTTCCTATGCCAATGTCTTCAAGAGTTCTACCTAACTTATCTTCCAGCAAGTTTAGTGTTTCTGTTTTAATGTTTAGATCTTTAATCCACTTCGATCTTAGTTTAGTGCATGGTGATAGGTATGGATCTAGTTTTATTCTTTGGAAGGTTAAAATTCAGTTTTTCCAAAATGATATATTTTTTAAGCTTTCTTTTTTATTTATATATTAATTAGTACATTTTAGGTATGCAATAATTTACATTTATCATTGGGTGTTTAAACCTGAGCATGATGTATCTTAGTTCTTATTTTTTCCCCCATTACCTATGTGTCCTTCACCCCCTCCACCCTTCCCTATTTACATAGACTTTGTTTCCATTTTTTTTCTTTCTCATAAGTTTTCCTTTCTCATCTTCCCTTTCCCCTTTCCCTCCCACCACCCCTACACCTTTGGACATTTTCCTATTTCAAATTATCAATTATTCATTCCAACACCATATATTAAATAAGCTATCTTTCCTCCAATGATGGTAGTTGGCTCCTTTGTCAAAGATGAGGTGGCTGAGTATGTCTAGAGTAGTTTCTGAATTTTCTAATCTATTCCACTGATCCTCAGGTCTGTTCTTTTGCCAGTACCATGCTGTTTTATCACAGTAGCTTTGTAGCATAGTTTCATGTTGGGGATTGTGATACCCCTAGCCATATCTCTGTTGCTTAGAATTGTTTTAGCTATTCTAGGTCTCTTATGGTTCCAAATGAATTTTGGGGTTGTTTTCTCTAGTTCTGTGAAGTATATTGTTCGAATTTCAATTGGCCTTGCACTGAATTTATATAGTGGTTTTGGAACTATTGCCATTTTCACTATATTGGTTCTTCCTACCCAGGAGCAAGGGACGTCTTTCCATTTTCTTGTATCCTCTTCGATCTCTTTTTTCAGAGTGCTGTAGTTTTCAGTGTAGAGGTCTTTTGCTTCCTTTGTTAGATTGATTCCTGGAGGTTTCATTTTTTTGGATGCTATTGTAAAAGGAATTGTTTCCCTAATTTCTCTCTCAGTGAGTCTGTTATTTGTGTACAAGAAGGCTATTGTTTTCTGAGTGTTGACCTTGTATCCAGCTACTCTACTGAATCTGTCGATTATGTCTAGAAGTCTTTTGGCAGAGTTTTTTGGGTCTTCTGTGTAAAGTATCATATCATCAGCAAATAATGTCAGTTTAACTTCTTCCTTTCCTATCTTTATTCCTTTTATTTCTTTCTCTTTTCTAATTGCTGTGGCTAATGTTTCCAGAACTCTATTGAACAGGCATGGTGATGGTGGGCATCCTTGTCTTGTTCCTGATTTTAGCATGAAAGTTTTCAATTTTTTACCATTTAGTATGATGTTGGCTGTTGGTTTTTCATAGAAAGCCTTAATCAGGTTGAGATAAAGACCTTCTATTCCAATTTTCTGTAGGGTTTTTATCATGAGTGGGTGCTGCAATTTGTTGAATGCCTTTTCTGCATCTATTGAGATGATCATATGGTTTTTGTCCTTGACTCTGTTAATACAATGCATTACATTTATTGATTTATGAATGTTGAACTATACTTGCATCCCTGGGATAAACCTGACTTGTTCAGGGTTTATGATGTTCTTCATGACCCTCTGTATCCTGTTTACTAGTATCTTGTTGAGGATTTTTGCATCTATGTTCATTAGGGAGATTGGCCTGTAGTTCTCTTTTTTGGTTGGGTCTTTCCCTAGTTTTAGAATCAAAGTAACACTTGCTTCCAGGAATGAGTTTGGAAGTATTGTTTCCCGTTCAATTTCCTTTATGAATTTAAAGAGTAATGGCAGTAGTTCTTCTTTGAATATGTTGTAGAATTCTGCAGTGAATGCATCAGGACCTGGGTTTTCTGTTGTTGATAAATTTTTTATTACATTTTCAATTTCACTCATTGTGATTGGGGTGTTTAGAATTTCTATATCTTCTTCATTTAACTTTGGCAATTCATATGTATCTAGGAATCTACCCATTTCTTCTGTGTTTTCCATTTTATTGGAGTACAGGTTGTCAAAGTAGGTATTGATGATCCTCTGGATTTCTGTTGGATCTCTTGTTACTTCACCTATTTCATTCTTAACTGCATGTATTTGTGCCTTTTCTTTCCTTTTTTTGATAAGGTTGGCTAAAGGTTTATCAATTTTATTTATTCTTTCAGAAAACCAACTCTGATTCATTGATTTTTTGTATTGTTCTCTTATTATTGTTCTCCATTGATTTCTTCTCTGATCTTTGTAACTTCCTCTCTTGTATGAGCTTTGGATTTGTTATGCTCTTCTTTTTCTAGAAGCTTCAAGTTCCACATTAGGTTATTTATCTGAGTTTTCTGTTTTCCTAATGTGGGCATTCACTCCTATGAATTTCCCACATAGAATTGCTTTCATTTTGTCCCATAGATTCCTGTATATTGTACTGGCATTTTCATTTACTTGCAGAAACTGTTTAATTTCTTCTTTAATTTCTTCTGTGACCCTTTGGTTTTTCAAGAGGGTGTCATTCTGTTTCCATGTGTTTGTGGGGATTTTGCCATTTCTTATGTTATTAATCTCCAATTTTATTGCACTATGGTCTGATAATATACAGGGGGTAACGTCAATTCTTTTACATTTACTTAGACATATCCTATGAACTAGCATGTGGTCTATTTTGGAGAATGACCTGTGTGCAGCTGAAAAGAATGTGTATTCCGATTTTGTGGGGTGGAACACTCTATAAACATCTATTAACTCCATTTGTTCAATAACTTCGTTCAGTTTTATAATTTCCTTGTTAACTTTTTGTCTAGATGATCTGTCTATTTGTGATAGTTGGGTATTGATGTCCCCCACTGCAATTGTGTTAGTGTTTATTTGGTTTTTCATGTTCATCAACATTTGTTTTGTATAGTTGGCAGCATTTGTATTTGGTGCATATATATTTAGGAATGTCATCTCTTTCTCTTGGATTGTTCCCTTCACAAGGATGTAGTGATCATTGTCACTGTAGTGACCATCTTCATCTCTCTTAATTAGTTTTGGTTTGAAATCTACTTTGTCGGCAAATAAGATTGCTGCCCCTGTTTTTTTCTGGGTTCCTGTGGTGTGGAGAAATGTTTTCCATGGGTATGGAAATATAGAGATACCTCAAGAACTAGGACTGGAAGTTCCATTTGACCCACCTATTCCCCTGCAGGGTATCTTCCCCAAAGAATTAATAGAATCATACCACAATGATATATGTGCACCCATGTTCATAGCAGCACAATTTGTAATAGCTAAAACTTGGAAACAGCCCAATGCCCATAAACTGGAGACTGGATAAAGAAAATGTGTTTTTTTTAATAAAATGGAGTACTACTCAGCCATAAAAATAAAGAATTAGAGACATTTATAGCTAAATGGATGCACATTGAGGCGATATTCTCAAGTGAAATAAATAGGGCACACATGTATAAATACCAAATAGTTTCTCTAGTGTGAGAAACTGAAAGTGTAAATAAGGACTAAAAGGTATAGTAGACAATATGAAATAGGAAGAAAAGGGGCAAAGGGGAAGGGGAAGTGGGAGAATAAGGGAAAGGAAAGAATGGAATGGAATTAATATGAGAAAATGGAAAAATGAAAACAGTTTTTGTAAATAGGGAGGGATAGAGGGGTTGAAGGGAGGGGATGGGAAGGGTGAAAAATAAGAACCAAGAGAAATTATATAAAGGTGCAAATTTCCAAAGATGAATGTCATTATATTTTATACCTAAAATGTACCAATGATTAGAAGGAAGATTGATAATTTGATATAGGAAGAAAAGTTCCAAAGGGGTAGGGGTAGTGGGAGGGGCAGAAGAAAGGAAAGAAGGGAAAGGAAAAATTATGAGAAATGAAAAACATAGAAACAAAGTCTTTGTAAATGGGGAAGGGTGGAGGAGGTGAAGGGAGTGCTGGGAATGGGATAAAACAAGAACCAAGATGCATCATTTAAAGGTACACATTCCCAATGAGAAATGTAAATGTATTGTATACCTAAAATGTACCAATAAAAGAATTTTTTAAAAAATCACACATCATAACCAAGACTTCATTCTAGGGATGCAAAGATGATTCAACATATACAAAGCAATCAATGAAATACATCACATAAACAGAAGCAATTACAAAAATCACATAATCATCTCATTAGATGCAGAAACTGCCTTTGACAAAATCCAACATCTATCCATGATTCCTAAAAGTCAGTGAAATAATCGGTATAGAACAACCTTCTCACAATCTCATAAAAGTCATTTATGACAAATCTACCACCAAAATCATATTAAATGGGGAAATAGTTAAAGTTTTTCCTCTAAAATCAGGAACAAGACAAGGATGTCCACTGTCTTGAATCCTGTTCCATGTAGTACTTGAAACATTAGCAAGAGCAATAAAATGGAAAAAGAAATGAAAGGGATATATAAAGGAAGGAATGAAGACAAATTAGCATTATTTGCAGACAGCATGATCCTCTACATAGAAGACCCCAAAATTCCACCTAAAGACTCTTAGAATTAACCAAATTCAGCTATGTAGCAAGATACAAAATCAACACACAAAAAGCAATAGTATTCCTATAAACCAATTATGAACTCACTGAGAAAAAAATAGAGAAAAGATGCCATTCACAAGGAATTAACCTAACCAAAGAATTAAAAGACATCTACAATAAATACTGTAGTACTCTGAAAAAGGAGATGGACTAGGACATCAGAAAATGGAAAAATATCTCCTGTTCCTTGTAAGGTAGAACATATACAATGAAAATAGTCATACTTTCAAAACTGATCTAAAGCTTTAATTCAATCCCAGTCAAAATACCTACAACATTCTTCACAGATCTGGAGAAAGAATCCTACAATTCATATGGAACAAGAAGAGACACAGAAGAGCAAAACCAGTCCTGTGTAACAAATGAAAAGAGGGGGGCAACACAATCCCAAATTTGAAGTTATATTTCACAGATGCAGTGATAAAAATAAGATAGTACTAGTACAAAAACAGACCTGTGGATCAATGGAACAGAATAGAAGATGCAGAAACTACCCCAAGCACATCCAATGATTTGATATTTTACAAAGAAGCCAAAACAAACATTGGAGGAAAGAGCTTCTTCTTCGTTTGTTTTTTTTTGTTTTTGTTTTTGTTTTTTTTGATACCGGGGATTGATCTCTGGTCCTTGCACTTGCACAGCAGGAAAGAGCTTCTTTAATAAATTATGCTGGGAAAACTAGGTATCCACATTTAGTAGATTGAATCTATACCCATATATCTCATCATCTACTAAACCAGAATCAAAATGAACAAATATCTAAATGTTAAAACAGGAATAGTTAATCTGCCAGAAGATAAAATAAGTAAAACTCTTGAAGTAATAGGTATAGGCAATTATTTTCTTAACAGAACATTGGTTGCACAGGAAATAGTACCAAGAACCAATAAATGAGTTAATATGTCTCTGAGGGCACAGTGTGCACACCTGCAGGGGAGGCCAAGGGTATCCAGCAGGTGTGATGGAGTTCCACCATGCAGAAGGTGGAGTGGTGGTCCTGTCAGCACTAGGTGTGGCACCGGAGCAGAGGTGAAGGCACCCTTCACATCTCTTTTCAAGACATGCTAGTCCTTGTAAGGTAAAAATTTCAATGGAAGCCTTCCTCCTTTATAAAGATGAAAATAGGCATCCTGAAGAGACACTCAAAACAGCTCTTATTTAAAGAACTCAACACTTGTATTGCCATATGAGACATTAGATGTTGGTGAACAGCATTTAATAAATAAAGCCTTCCAGCCAGCCAGTGATCTCTTTGGATCCATTACCTTGCATTCAGAGTCAGATTGGATCACCTATCACTCTGAGGTTCCTCAAGACATTGAAGATTTTTTCAGTGATCCCCACCAAAAGACAGCCTCTCCAGAGAAAAGCAATGCTTATCTACAGTCACTGAATCTTTAGAAAACACTAGAGTTGTCAGTAAAAAAAAACAGTAAATGGCTCAAGGGTTACTATGAAGCATTGTTATATGGTCTGATTGTAAAACTAGAACTCATTTAGTTTCTATTTCTGCAACCAAGTGTTCTTTAGAGTCAATGATCAGACACAAAATCTATACATTCACTCAGGGTGTATCTTGAATTTCTTAAAAAAGAAGACACCGAAAAATGTGTGGTATTTTCAGGATAACAATGATTGATCTTTACCCAAGTGACTCCTGGAATTTTGCCTTCATACAGGCCTCTCTAACAGATGTTGTGGGAATATTCAATCTCACCAGATGTGGCAAGGATTTCTATACCTCATGCTATGAAGGTAAAGTAAAGAAGCTCCACAAAAATATCTTCCAGTGACTATTCCACTTTTGGTAACTATTATATGCCTGAAATTACTAGTGTTTTACTGCTGTGATCCTGTAAGACTATAATCCATGAGATTAGCAATATATTTGGTTGGTGACACTGACAATGGCTTGCATGTCTAATGCAAGGCTCCAACCACTTGGAAGCAACTGACCAGTGCCCTCTAAACCTTTACCCTATCTATTTATACAAATTGCTGTGTGCTATTCTCTTAAGTATTGTAGAAAGATGCAAGGCACTGCTGATGTTGATAGAAGGATGATGAATCTGCTGACACTCTGAGAGCATGTCCTACATACAGTCTAGAGAAAAATGTGAATGTGCTGAAACCTATGGAAATCTTTAAGGAATGGAAAGTGGATAATAAGATGTCTTGCTGTTCTGAAAAAATAAGGACTTTTAAATAGTAGTAAGTACAATTAATGCTTTTGCATTAAAATATAGATCTATTTGCAAAGCAAAAGAAACAACAAATAGAATGAAAAGACAACCTATAGAATGGGAAAAATTTTGCCACTTATTCCTTGGACACAGTCGTAGTATCTAGAATATACCAAGAACTAAAAAACACTGGACCCCTTCACAATAAATGACCCAATAAAAGTATTCAAGTTAATGGTCATTCAAGAGATTCAGATGAAAACAACACTGGGATTCCACCTCACCCCAGAAAGAATGGCTGCTATCAAGAAATCAACCAATAATAAATGCTGTTAGGGGTGTGGGGAGAAAGGAACCCTTCTCCATTGTTGGTGGGAGTACAGACTCCTGCAATCACTATGGAAATCAGTATGGAGTTACCTCAAAGAACTAGGACTGGAAGTCGCATTTGACCCAGCTATTCCCCTGCTGGGTATCTTCCCCAAAGAATTAAAAGAATCATACCACAGCAATATATGTGCACCCATGTTTATAATGGCACAGTTTGTAATAGCTAAAGCTTGGAAACACCCCAAGTGCCCATCAACTGGAGACTGGATAAAGAAGATGTGAATTTTTCTTTAATAAAATGGAGTACTACTCAGCCATAAAGAATGAGAAACTAGAGACATTTATAGCTAAATGGATGCATATTGAAGCCATACTCTTCAGTGAAATAAATAGGACACATATGTGTAAATACTGAATAGTTTCTCTAGTGTGAGAAACTGAAAATTTAAATAAGGGTTAAAATGATTAAAATGAATAATTGATAATTTGAAACAGGAAGAAAAGGTCCAAGGGGGTAGGAATGGTAGGAGGAGAAGGGGAAAGGAAAGAAGGGAAAGGAAAAATTATGAGAAAAGAAAAAAAGATGGAAACAAAGTCTATGTAAGTAGGGAAGGGTGGAGGGGGTGAAGGGTGCACAGGTAATGGGGAAAAAATAAGAATCAAGATACATCATGTACAGGCCCAAGCACCCAGTGATAAATGTAAACGTATTGTATGCCTAAAATGTACCAATAAAAGAATTTAAGGAAAAAAAAAAGTAAGCAAGTGACATGTTAAATACCTTCTCAGAAGAAAAAGTACAAATGGCCTATAAATACACAAAGAAATGTTCAACATTGGCGGCCATTAAAAAATGCAAAGTAAAACAATACTGTGATTCCATCTTACCCCAAAAAGAGTGGTTGTCATCAAGAGATCAAATAATAGCAGATTCTGGTGAAGCTGTTGTGACAAATAAGCCCTTCTACACTGTTGGTGGGAACATAAACTAGCAGAACCATTATGGAAATCAGTATGGAGATTCCTCAAAAAACTAAAACTAAAAATTCCATTTAATCTAGTTATTCCCCTTCTAGGTATCTTCCTGAAGGAGTTAAAAACATCATATTACAGTGATGCATGCGTGCTCATGTTTATAGCAGTACAAGTTATAATACATAATCTCAGAAGCAACATGTATGTCCATCAACAGACAAATAGATAAAGAAAATGTGGTATTTACACAAAATAGAGCACTACTCTGCCATAAAGAATGATAAACTTGAGGCATTTGTAGCAAAATGGATGCACCTTGAAACCATAATGTAAAGTGAAACAAATTAGATACACAAGATTAAATATAGCATGGTTTTTATATAAGAACCCAAAATATAAATAAAGAGCAAAATAAAAGATGGATGATAAAATTAGGAAGATTTCATTCTCTCAAATGAGACAGAATCAAGGGGTGGAGGAGTGGGGAAAGAGAGGGAAGGGAGGAAGGGGAAGTGGATTAAAAAGAATGAATGAATTATGTCCATGCCCCAACTCCCCACAAGGAATGTAATCATTATGTGCTGCAAACATGTACTATTAAAAATAAAAACAAATAAAATATTAGAAGGTCTGTCATTTAACACTTTAGAAGTTCTCCTTCTGTTTCCCTCTCCTTTTTATTGGAAGTTGTACATAGAGCTTTTATTATTTCCAAGAGTTGTACTTTCTTTGGTACTAGAAAATGAATGGCCCTCCAGAAAAATCAATGTACTTGTCTTTCTCAAAATATATGTAGAAATTAGCACTCTTTTAAAAAAAATTAATGGTGAGGGGAGTCACTCAGATGCAGCCTTTGCATGGCTTTCAGCATGGATGTCACATTGTGCTGCTTGCATAGAATCCATCATCTTGATCCATGATGGTACATTCTGGGATAATTCCTACAGCATCTTTTTATTTTCTGTTGAAAAATAACTATACCCTCCCCTCTATGTTATTAATTGTATTGAGCCATTTACCTTTTAGTTGGACCATCCTTTGACAATGCCAGTGTCTAGGACATGTCTTTAGATCTACCTTTGTATCAATGGAGTTTCAATAGAGTATGTTTACCTTCCATAACTGGATTTTTAAAATTTAAAATGAAAGTAACAAGATCTAATTGAGCTTGTGGAGGGAGCTGTATCCCCATTTTTTGGTTTATGTAATTGTGTTTTTAGGGAAAGGTGAGTACACCCAAGAATGGCTTGTCCCCATGAGTTATCCAAAGAATCTATGTCACAAGGACTTATAAAGTATCTAACTGACTTAGCTGTCTATAATAATTTCCTTTATAAAGAGCATCTCTAACTGCAGTTAGGGGAGAAAGGGTATAGTTTCAGTCCAACTGCTTCAAGCTGGGAAGAGTTCATGTAGGGAAGACTACACTTAGGGGCTCTCTTCCAGGAACTAATTTAAGAGGCCTTAAATAAAACTCATGTTGAAATTTAGCAATTATAAACTCTCTTGTCATGATTTTTAATATGCATATTTATCAAAGTATAAAATTAGTTAATACCCTTTTTCAAGCACCATCATTATGTTTATCACCTCCTATATTTATTTATTTTATTTGTTTTGATTTTTTCCCCATTAAGTTTATTGGTACATTTTAAGTATAAAACACAGTTACATTCATCACTGGGGTCTTGTACCATTACATGAGTATCTTGGTTCTTATTTTTTCCCCTTTCCCTGCCCTCCCTTCATGCTCTTCACCCCTCCCTATTTGCAAAGACTTTGTTTCCATTTTTTTCCTTTTCTCATATTATTTCTTTTCCTTTCTTTCCTTTCCCCTACCCCTCCCACTTATCCTGCTCCTTTAGACCTTTTCTTCCTATTACACAATATCAATTGTACATTTCTAAAATTACAATATTAAGATCTAGGAGACATTATGACAGATTTTACAGAATTTAAAAGGATATAGAAAGCATATTACAAAAAATCTTTTTTGAAATAAATTTGACAACTTCTAAGAAGTACCTTAGAAGACAAATTAATGAAACTAACTTTGGAGGGAATACAAAATTTGAATAGCACCTATTAAAGAAAGTATATTCCTAGCTTGAAAACCTACCTATATGACAACAGACTCATATACATTTTAATTGATAAATTATATCAAACATTTAAAGAAGAGAAAAGAAGGAACACTTCTCCCCTAATTTTAGGAAATCAACATTGTGCTAATCCTAAAACTGGATAAAGATAATAGAAGAAAAAAGTATGAACATAGATAGAAATTTGTTTAACAAAAAAGACTATTAGAAGTCAGCTCTGGTAGTATGTAGAAAGTGGTTTTATTATAGAGATGGCAGTGTTGGTTCAGCATTAGAAGATCCACCCCCAAAAGTCATCATTTTAACAGAGGAAAGGAAAAAGCCATATGATCCTGTCAGTAGTTGGAGAGAAAGTATTGGACTAAATTCTACAGCTGTTCATGGTAAAAGCTATCAGGAGACTAGAAGTAGAACAGAACCTTCTCAACAGATCAAAGACATGTACTCCATACTTCCAGCAAAAATGCCTTATATGAATGGAGAAGATACAATGCTTTCTCCTACGGTTGGGAACAAGGGCAGATATGTATACTCTTCATCTATCCATTAAACTTTGAAATATAGACCCAAACCAAAATAGGCTGGCAATAAAATGACGCAATTAGAATAGGATTGGCAAGGTAGAAGTAAAATCTTTTTATGTAGATGAAGTGATCATCTACAGAGAAACTACTAAGAAATCTCTAGGAGCCCCTATAACTTGTATTTGAATTTAGCAGGATTAGAAAACACAAGGTATATACAAAAATTCAGGTCTATGTATACTTGCTATAAATTAAGAATTGGATATTGAACTTTAAACGTTATGCAGGATTACAAAGGACCTAGAAAAGTAAAAAGAAAAAGAAAAAAAAACAAAACAGTGTTGGAAGGCATTTAGTACCCAATTTTAAGACTTCCTCTACAGCTACAGTAATCAAGGCAGTGTTGTTGTAAGGAAAGACATATAAATCATTGGAGTAAAACAGAAAATCTAGAAATAAAACCACACATGTATGGTCCACTGAGTTTTGAAGGATTATTTAACATTAACATTTTGTAGAACATAAACTCAATTCAAGAGCCAGGGAAAAGATAGGGTTTTCAGCAAATGGCACTAGAACACCTGGTATCCATATACAAAAAATTAAGTTCAACCCTTTATTTCCATACATAAAAATAACCTGAAAGGATCTATGAATCTAAATATGAAAAACTAAAACTCTAAAAACTTTAAGAAAAAATTATAAGGGAAAATGTTTATGAATTTAAGGTAGGCAAGAATTTCCTAGGATATAAAAAACATGATGTATAAAATAAAAAATTGATAAATGAGATTCCATCAAAATTTAGAACTTTAAATGACATTATTAAGAAAATGAAAAGTAGTCATTAAACAGACAATATTTATAATGCATATAACCTATGACCAGAATAAAGAACTCATAGAGCTCATTAATAGATAATCCAATTAAAAAGTAGATACCAGAAGATGATAAATAGCCAGTACAGCACAAGGAAAGGTGTGCAACACTAGAATCAGAAATATACTAATCAGTACAATAATAAGATTGAATTATACACTCACTGGGGAGATGAAGTTAAAAGTTTTAAAAGAACAAATGTCAGCTTAGGTGTGAACCAGTTAGAACTTTCTAATACTGCTAATGTGAATGTAAAATGATACAACCATTTTGGAAGACAATATAGAAATTTCTTGTATTACTTTTAAGAACCAACAGTCCTGTTCTTCAGTTTTTACTTGAGAGGAATGAAAATACATGTTCATAATATATTTGTACATACAAGTTGAGTATCCCTTATCTGAAAATCTTGGGGCCAGAGTGTTTCAGATTTACATGTGAAATCCACTTGATCTGCAAAGAGGATAGGTACTCCTGCTTTTTTTTTCAGGTTCCTGTCACATGGAGTATTGTTTTCCACCCTTTAACTTTCAGACTATGAGTTTCTTTTTGAATTAAGTGTGTTTCTTGTATGCAGCATATTGTTGGATCTTGCTTCTTGATCCATTCTGCCAGTCTATTTCTCTTGATTGGTGAATTGAAACCATTAACATTGATGGCAATAACTCATACATATTGACTTATCATTGTCATGACTTTTTCTGTTTGTTGGATTCTCCCCCTTTGTGTTTAATTTCTTGTTGAGCCCAATGGATTCATCGTGCTGGGCATCCTCAGGTTGTGATACTCATTGTCCTTTCCTAGGATATTATCTAAAATTTTTTGGAGTGCTGGTTTGGTATTCATGAAGTTCCTAAGGTGCTCTTTGTCATGAAAGTATCTTATTTCTCCATTAACTTTGAAAGATAGTTTTGCAGGGTACATCAATCTGGGTTGGAGGCTGTTTTCTTTTAGGGCTTGAAATACAACACTCCAAGCTTTCTTGTCTTGAGGGTTTGCACTGAGAAGTCTACTGTGATTCTGATGGGCTTTCCTTTGTATATGATTTGTTTCTTTTCTCTAACTTCTTGTAGAACTTTGTTCTTCTGTTGTGTTTCTGGAATCTTAACAATTATATGCCTATGGGTAGATTTTTTTAATCAAGGCTAGTGGGAGTCCTACATGCCTCACTTATCTGTATGACAAGTTTTTTTCCCCTGCTTGGGGAGTTTTCTGCCATCACTTCTGTGAACAGTTTTTTTATGTTATCTGCTCTCTCTCCTGTTTCTTCATTGACTCCAATCAGTCTTATGTTATTCTTCTTTGCAACATCTAGCAGCTCCTGGATTGATTTCTCATTGTCCCTTACAATTTTAAAGCAATTTTTCTTTTCCTGGTCACTAATTGCAATCTTATCTTCTATATCTGACATCCTGTCCTCACATTGGCTCATGCTACTGTGTAGAATTTGAATGGAGTTTTTAATCTTCTGGAAATCTGTTTGCATTTGTTTTATGGATTCCATTTGTTTCCTATGTTGGGATTCCATCATGTTCTTCAGCTCCTCTCTAGATTTATGAATCATGTCTTGCACTATGAGCACAATCTCTGCTGTTATCGGAGAAATTATTTCTGATTTCATTTTTTCCAGATCCTCTTTTGTTGCCAGTTCAGGGAGTCCAGGTGGTTGAGTATCAGAGTGTTCCATCTCATTTCCCTTTGGGGTTTCTGTAGGTGACCTGGCAGTCTGGTTTTGAGACTTGTTTACGTGTCTTCTCATTTCAACAGGGGGAGGTGTGCTGCTGGTGCCTACATGGCTCATATCCTGTGTGCCGGCAGGGGTGGTACAGTGGCCCGGAAGCCTCCTCTTGTGTGCTGGGAGCAGCTCACCTTCTATGTGCTGGTGGGTGTGGTACAGCAACCCAGAAGCCTCATCTTGTGCTCTGGGAGGGGCTTACCTCCTGCGTGCTGGCAGAGGTCTCCCCTCCTACACCTAGTAGCATTTTTATACAGTTTAAGATGTTTCAACCTCATACATCATTGTCATTATTGTTTTATAATAGTAATAACAATTGCAACACACACCATAGTATTCCAGATACTTGTCCAAGTACTTTCATATCATTTTTCATATCAACCTCACAATGATCCCATAAGCATGATAGCATTAATATCACTACTTTTCAAAGTTGAAAACAAGCAAACTGTGGCGGATGAATTTGCTATGGCTATACTAATTAGATGGTAGCATTAGGTTTTCAATGCCAACTGTTGGTTTCAGAGTCTTAGCTAATAGTTACTTTGTACAGCTTTTCCCCATGAATGCTTCTGTGTAGGCTTTACCCACATATTTGAAATTTCTTAGCTTTCTAATAGATAATATTTAAGTACCTCTATCTAAAAGCATTTTTCTATCTAGAATTTATTTAGTGTGTACTTTCTAGAAAAAAAACTCATTTTGATTATTAAAATTGTATTTATTTTTCTTATATTCTTATAAGAAGATAATTTTTCTTGACTGTAAATTCTAGGCTCTCTTCATTCTGCACATTATTGTTATTCCACTACATCTAAGCTTTCATTGTTTCGGTGAAGTAGTTGGCTGTCAATCTAATTTTTATTGTTTTATTAATAATCAGAATTTTTCTTCATATTAAATATTGAGTTTTGTCTTTGATGTATTATAATTTCACTAGGATATGTGTGTGTGGATTTCTTTCATTTATTTGTTTTTTTAGTTTTTTTATAGTGGACTTATCCTTACTTAAAAATCATTGTTCTTCTTGAATCTGGCTTTGACATCTTTCAAATTGTAAGAAGTTTTCAGTCATTGTACCTTTAGATAATACTTCTTCTCTATCTGCTCTCTTTTCTTCATCTGGAATTACTAAGCCTTAACTTTTCTAAGGATTTGAGTTTTTACATTTTACTGCATTGAATTCTGAATATTTTCTTCAGTTTTTAGTCTGGTTTAATGAAGTTTATTCCAGGACTTCTTTTTATAGTTCTCTTAATATTCTTGTTCTTTATGATTATTGTCAGGCTTCTTATACTGTCATTTATTAAACATAAGCATTGTAGGACCAGGGATTTAACTCAGTGGTTCTGTTGCCTGCCTCGCAAGCTCAAGGTCCCAAGTTCGATCCCCAGTATCAAATAAATAAAAAATAAAACAACACACACAAACATAAGCATTGTATTCAATAATGGCAGTAAAACAAAATGAAGGGAAACAGGATCTGGAGTTCCACTCCCAGTCCTATCACCTTCTATTTATCTTTCTTTTTTTTATCCCCTCTCCTTCCCTCCTTCTCTCATCCCTCCATCTCTGTCCCTTTTCCTTTTGCAAAAGTTCTATCTCCCTGTTGCCTTTTACATTTCTTCTATTTTATTCTTTATTAATATTTTTGGTTTCTTATACAAGAGAAACCACACTGTATTCAAGCTTGTGATTTATTTAACATAATATTATGGTTTCAAAGTACATTCATTTTGCTACAAATGACTCAGGCTTATCCTTCTTTATGGCAGAGTAATACTCCAATTGTGTAAATACTACATTTTCCTTACCCATTCATCCATTGATGTATATATAGTCTGCTTCCATGATTTAGCTGTTACAAGATTTTGCTTGCAGTACATTTGTACTGTTGTGCTTGTACCATTAAGCCTAACATCTCCAGGCTTTAAGGCATGGACAGATAGTATCATAACTCTAACTAATCAGGGAATGGTTACTTATGTGGATTATACTTTCTCATCTCTTTTTTTTTTTTTACCTCTGTGTATTTCTCACCTCTTTCCAGCCCACATGTGAATTTGAAGAGATTGCTATCATTTGGTTATAAAATATTCTTGTTCTCTCCTCCTTACCAAGTGCCATTATAAAATTGCGATCCATTATAATATACTAAATATTGCAAAAGACCCACTCCCATTTGTTCTCAAATGAGACTGAACCTCACAGATTGCTAGGGTTTGGAATTGTGATTTAAATGTATTACTGGACAAATTGCTAAAATTTGAGGTACTTACCTGGAGTTTTTGTGGTACAGTTTTGTCACTTATACAAGTAATATAAAATATACTTATAAGGTTGTTGTAAGGCTAAGTCTATTACTATAGATACATATTACTTCAAATTTTACACAGCACATAGCATATAATTGATACATTATTGCTTTTATTATTGTTGTTATCATCATCATTATTATTATGCTCATTTAAGGTACTACAATATATTGGCTAAGGACCTGGACTACATGTCCTACTTGCCACAGTTACTTCATTTATTGGTGAACATGTGACCTAAGCTGATGAGTCCCAGATCTTTCTTTGGCTCAGTCCAGCTTCAGTGAATCCCTCCATGGTAGGGGGACTTGTGTGTGTGTGTGTGTGTGTGTGGTGTGTGTGTGTGTGTGGCTAACAGTTGGTGGAAACCATGTTCCGGGTCATTTGTTAGAACATGCTATAGGAAAGTATATATGAGAGATGACTTTTTCCCCTTTTTTTCCATAGTTCTGATATACAGTTGTAAGTTTGCCTTCTCATTAATTATATAAAAGGTCTTATCTTTCAAGGAATTCTTCTATTTAATGTCATATATGACTACCACATGCAACCATTTTTTACTATATTGAAAACCTTTGTGATGCAGAAGTGAGTAACAGAACTTATCTTTCAACTTTTATTTACCAATTATTGCATTATTTTGAATACAGAGTTAGCAGCAGGCATTTGCTGACAAAGTGCTAAGATAGCATTTCTTAATTACATCACAGGTCTCTGGGTTATCCAAATCTTAAGCTATTATAACCATTAATAAAATTCAGAGATAAAAACTCTAAAACAGAGTTACTGGTAATTATTCAAGGTGCATAATTAGGATTCCTTTCTATAAGAAGGTTAGTCTATTTTAATATAAAGTTAGGTAGTGGTTATCGTGGGGCTTTGAGTTAAAAAAAAAACAAGAAGATATAATTGATAACTGTTACATTACCTTAACACAAAATCATTATTAAAATGGAAAAATATTCCTAAATGTGTAAGATTATTGAAGTATGTGAATATAATTCACAAACTATCACTATGCTAATTATAAATCACAGGCGATAATGAACTCCCTGAGAAAAGGGATAAAGATCAACACATCTGGCCATTTAGAAAATGTGTGTTGGACAAAACCTATTTCTCAAAGATGTCTACACATCCATGTCTAAGATGTTGTCCCTTCATCCTCATTGATATATTGTGATAGTAATATCAGATCTCAGTAACTGAATTTTCTCAGAATTTAATAGATGTTCAATATACTGAGCCCAAAAATGACCTTCTTTCCCTTTCAGCTAATACTGGTTTTAGTTAAAATAGTGGTATTTCTCTTGGACAGGAAAGCTGCTATCAAACTGAAAACAATTTAGAATATTTCTGGGATTATTTCATCTTCTCCTTGATGTAGCAAAATAAGTCATTTTTTCCAAATTGAAATAATCTAGGCATTTTAAACAATTGGAAATTTATTAAAAACTGTTAATATTTTATCATGCTTTGCCATACAGCAACACATAAACTAAATTATTGACTTTCTTCCTCAAGTCACATTTGATATAAAAAATTTCAGTGGGTCAAAGATGAACCTCAGTGTGAGAGCTTATACATAACACATATGAACTCTAGAATGTGAGAACCAACAATTTGATTCAGGGAAAAAGATATGGAGAGCAAGTAGTTTATACAATGTAAGTGATTTGGAAAATGACAGCAGGCAAAGTTTAGGCTCTGGAGTCAGGACAGTCTGAATTCCAATGCTGATACTTCACAGCAGAATGATTCAGCTATCATCATTTAATATAACAAGCCTCATTGTTTATGACTCTATAATATATAATGCTGCCTTTGTGTTGTTGTTCAATTAAAGGAAATAATATTTTTAATATGTTCCAAAAAACTATTTAGTTAGTTAAGCAAAATTACAGTTCTCTGTTGTTAGTATTAAATGTTAAAGAAATTGAACCTCCTTTCCTTCTACTTTGCAAGTGCATTTAACAATCCAATTTTTCCATACCCAATACAAATAAACAAACACCATTGTTGCTCTCTTGACTAGAAGCAGCATTTGCTCTAAGACACATATTTACATTTAATGAAAGTAATATTTCTTATCATACATACAACTGCTTCTACATTTTAAAGATGCTATGCTTAACAGCATTATAAAATTTCAGTGTACAATTTCTTTTGTAAATACACCTACAAGGAAAACTATTATCTCTCAAGTGTCATTTTTCAAGTGCTTAACAAAAGGCTTTGAATATGATAAACTTTCAATAAACCTCAGTAAAATCCAGAAGAACTCATAAAAAAGAGAAAACAGGATAACTGGACCATCAGAGATACAGTTGATGACAAAAATGCATGTGCAGAGCTATTTTTGAGTATGAATTAATGATACAAAAATTTGAGTAAAGAGATATTATGATGGAAAATTCCCTGTGCAGAACATGTTGGTAATTATTCTAAGGAAATTAACGCTATTGTCAAAGACCTAGTGATTCTGCTTACAATGTGTATATACATTATTCCTTTAAGAACAATCCAAATCCTCATAGTCAAATATTTTTACTTTGCTTCTTAAAGATAATTATGGCACACAGACATTGCTCACAGGAAGTGCATTTCCTGATGTTGCTTCATGACAGTTGTAATCCTAGCCTTGTTATTCTGCATTTCTTTCATTGCATATTTTTTTTGTTGGGCTAAACATACTGAGTGAGCTATGATGCTCTTTGCGGTTGATTTTAAAGATTTCGTTCAATTTAAGCAACGCTTGCCCAGTTAATGGTGGGTTCTTTTCATTACTTGATCATATCTACAAAAGCTACTTAACCCATTATGACACCATAACTAGGTGTTAGTATTGTGAATTTTATTCATAAACTTTGCTTCAGGTTCAATAATATATTGAAAATGTAAACTTATTGAAGGTGCTTTAGAGCTAACAGATTCTTAGCCCTTTTAAGAAACATAAATTAAAGCTAAAAATATAGCTTTCAGCCCCACCTTCCCATCGGTGCTCTACTTTGCAGAATGGAAACCACAGCAATAATGAACTGTAAGGGTGATTAAAATTAGAACAGTAAGAGCAAGTTACAGCTATCAGCACGTTTTATTAAGCTTTCATACACTAGAGTGAGATAGGACTTTTAAATGTTTGTAGCTGTGTTTGCCAAAAGCTAATTAACAGGATTAAGCTGCGTAGTTTCTTTTTTCCCACTGGGCAAACTAAAACATTTAGAAAGATACCCCATATCTAATCTTAAATTAGTCTTGTGCTACTATGTTTATGTCTGAATTTTAAATGGGTTTAAAAATACATCAACAGAGAGAAAGCCATGGAATGCTCCTAAATGACTACTGACAACAAAATCATGAAAAAGGCAAATATATATTTTTAGAGTAATAGAATTAAATAGAGAATATTTCTAAAAGTTGAGATTGTCTTAAGAATAATTTCTAAAGTTTTATTATGTGAAATACATCCAAATTTAACCAATATAGCTGAATTATTTATCTTCATAAATATTATTTATTAAATTAATCCTGTGAAGTACTGTTTACCATGCTAATATTATAGCTTTACAAATAATGAAACTATCACAATATTTCACAGTACATTGCAAATTATCATTCTGTTGTTGTTATAATTTTTCTAACACAATTCCACATGTCAGTGAGAGGTGTAAGAAGAAGAGTTGAAGGAGTCAAAGGAAATATATAACATTAAAATTTCCATTGTTTTAGAAATGTAGGACAGTTTTATCATGCTGTATTATTGCAAAATGTAATAAAATCTTATATTTATACTAGTATAACTGTTAATTATAGTTTTTAGGAGCTATCATGTCTTAAGAAATTACTCTATATTATTTGAAACAAATAAGCCTTTTTCATTTTGAAAAAGACCTATAATATTACAATTATGCTAAGTTCACAGATTTACTAAAGTAGATTAAATTATAGATTCACATCTTATTCTGTCACTACCAAGCAAAATTAACTTATTATAAATTATTTGTATTTTTATGCCTTTAAGTGAATTTTTTCTTTGTTGAATCCTTTCTATGAATTTGTTTATCATTCAATATAAGAAATAACAAATAATTGTTTACATCAAGGTTTCTTATCCTTGACATTACTGACATTTGGTTGGATAATTTTTTATTATGGAGGATGTGCTGTGTATTGTAAAATATTTAGCAGAGTTTTTGGCCACTATTAGATGCTAGTAGTACCTTCCTGAACAATCAAAACTATCTCTAGATATTTTCAAAATTCTTCTAGAGGGAAAATGGTTAAATCACTCTCTACTCTTGGTTAACAACCAGTAATGTTCATGATTGTCTGAGGATACAAAATGTTAGGAAATCCCAATGTATCGAAATCATAAATAGTTTAAGATGATGATAGTTCTTTTTTTTCTTTTTTTGGACCAGGGGTCCTTGAGCTGGCAGGGCAGGCGGCGGAACCACTGAGGTAAATCCCCAGCCCTCCCAGTCATAAATAATTTAAATCTGCCAACATTTATGTAAAACTGAATAATGTAAAGCAAAGAAGTAGAAAGTACCAAATAGTAGGTATGGAATTTTTAATTAAATGTCAATATATTCATTTTGAAATTTAATATATCATGAAAAATACTGCCTTCAAGATTGTTTAAATGAAAATTGATATAATTTTTACAGTTTGAGATATAAAGTAAGATAAACTCATATACTTATTATACAATTTGGTTCATTTTACATATTTATACATTTATAAAACCATCACCACCATTAGGATATTGAATCTGTGAGTTATATTGGAAGGTTTTCCTATTTCCCTTTGTTTTCTAGCATTCTTTCAATCCTCAATCAAGCTATTATTGATCTGCTTTTTGTCAAAATAATTTGAATTTTCTGTTGGATTCTGATTCATGAATATGGCATGTTTATTTAAACATTCTTTTATTTATCTCTGTCATAGTTGATATTTTCAATGTAAAAGATTTTGTGATCATTAATCCTCACACGTGAGTTTGATTGGATTAAGAAACATCTAACAGGTTAGTAAAACACACTACTGTCCATGTCTGGGGGAACAGTTTCCAGGTATGACTGGCCTGTAGGCCAGCCAACTGAAAGGAGTTGCACTCGGATTGTGGATGACACCATCCAATAGGCTTGAATCCTGATGGACATCAGGTCCTAGTTTATTTTGCCTTTCAATGCAGTCATATTACAGACTCTTCAGCGAGCTTCCTGGCCTTTGACCTCAGACAGGCATTGTATCCTTGATTCCCCTATTCTAAGGCTTCCAGCTTCTTGGGTTGAGTAGGTATTGGCTACTCTGGCTCTTTAGCATGCAGGTGATCATTGTGGACTTTCTGGATAATAATCCTATAAACCTACTTAATAAGTCCCCTTGAATAATAATACATATATTTTCTATTGATTCTATTCCTCTAGTGGACTCTAATCAATACAGATACCTGGTATTATTTTTGTTTCTGAATACTTTAAGGATTTTTGGTACCAATGTGTGCATATTTTCATATATTCACTACCTATTTTAAACCCACCCATTAGATTTACTAATTATTAAATAGATTGAGCCAATTTGTACTTAAAGAAACCCATAATCTTAAGTAAAGAGGATAATTTTACTTCTTTCTTTATGATCTTTATGTATTTTACTCTCTTTATCTTGATTTATTTTTGTCAAAGAGAAGTTAAATAAAAAAATAGCAAAGGTTTGGTACTACATTAATCATTAAAAGCATTGAAAGCTGAAAAAATATATGGCAACAAATTTAAAAGGTGGAAATTAAAAAGTTAATCTAAAATTCTTTATCCACAAAAAATATTTGAAAACTAAAAGGAAAATAGACTTTTTCAGATATACAAAATTTAAAGAGCTCATCACCAGCAATTTTGAACTAGAAGAAAACCTAAAGGAAGTCCTTCAAGTAGAAGAAAATGATACCAGATGGAAATATGGATTTACACAAATAAATAAAGAACACTAGAAATAATACTAGCATGGGTAAATATGAAATTTTTAAAGAGTAATATTGACCATGGGACAAAGTTCAGATTCTGCTTATTGAGGGGAAGATGCATGCCCATTTTTAGTTGTGAAATATCTCAATAGAAAACACTTAGTTTCACTTTTGCCAGGCTATCATCTCACAGTATGTAGGGAAATATTTGTAAATTGAGGGCCCCACCAAGCCATTGGCTTTACTACAAGAAGCAGAATGAATGATACAGTTCTCACTAAAGGATATATATTAAATTTTTAACATAAAGAGAAAATGGTGCTAGGGTCAACAAACTGTGATATGTGTGTACCATTCAATTTGACAAGTAAGGAAGGTAGGACATTTCTCACCATGTTATTGAGTCTTAATTATTCTACCCAAAATGGGAATGTTGAAGGGGGGGAGGGAGGGAGGGAGGAAGGGGGAGAGAGAGAGAGAGAGAGAGAGAGCGCGAGAGCACATCCATAGATCAGGCATCTAATTCAATTCTGATAGAATGGAGAAGCAAATTAATATCTTCTTTATAAACAGTGTTCCTGATTACTATGTTAGGAAGGCAATGCTATAGTTTCAATCTGAAATGTCTGCCAATACAGGCTTTGCTCTCCTCATGGTACTATTGGAAGCTGGTGGAATCTTTAGGAGGTGGGTCAGAATTGATGGTCTTCAGGTCTTTGGGGCATGCCCTTGTGGATAGTGTCCTTCCAGCCTCTTCTTTCTCTCCATCACTTCCAGGCTTGAGGTGAACAGTTTCACACTGCTACTCACTACTTCCATGATGTATTTGTGGCCTTAGATCCAAAAGCAATGGAGCTAATTAATCATGCACTGAAACTTCTGAAACTGTAAGTTAAAATAAACCTTTCTCTTTATGATTTTAATATCTCAATATTTGTTATTGTGATAAAAACTGTCTAAACATAGGTGACAAGTTCTAAACTATAAGTTCTTCTGGTTTAGGGCAACCTGTCTTTGCCAGAGAATTCAGCCAGCAAAATCATTAGTCATGAAGATGTATTGCTCAGAGGGACGATTAAAACTGTGGGTCTGCAAAAACAGAAAGTGGGCTTCAGCCAAGAGCCTCTTGGGTCCAGTGGGGTGTGGTTCTGATCTATCTCCCAAGCATGTCTTCTGGTTTGGAGATACAATGGTCCAGCTCTCAAAGATAAAGATCATCTGTGGTCTCCATGGCCACCCTCTGTGTTCTGTGCAAAATGGAGCCCTCCACTGTCATTCACCCATCAAGGTAAAATGGGTCTAAAAACTCACAAGTGAGTGAAAGAGGAAAATGCATGCTAAAATGAGAAAAAGGATTCCCTGAAGGACCTCAACAGATGGAAAATGAGCATGCATGGTAATGGTTTACTGAAAGATGTTCAAGAGATGCAACTGTGGAGGCGCCCAAACATTTCCCAGAGAAAATGTGTGGTGAAAGGTGAGGAAGATGACATGAAAATGGTAACTGAGATAAAGAGAAGCAAACAAACAAAAAATTACACTTTTTTAGGCCAGCATGGCCATTACGCAGTATGGAAAAATCACAGGCTGAAACAAACTAAGGGCAAAGGGAGAGAAAGGAAGGTGGAAAAGTAAAGAAAAAGCAGCGAAGGCAGGTGGCAAAGGGTTTGCCCTGTTAGACCCTTAATAACTTCAAATGCCATATGGGACAGATGTTTGATTAGAATGTATACATTGATTTTAGCTCCCACTGCATGAAAACTATTTGTTTTCATATTTTAACTTGCTCTTTTTTCTTCTATTTAAACCCAATGTAACTCTCAAGTTTGCTTTGGGAACATGAAAAAAAATTTCCTTGATGAATGAAAGCTATATTGATGTTTTATATTTTTTCCATTAATTTTATTGGTACATTTTAGGTATACAGTACAGTTATAATCATCATTGGGATCTTGTACCTTTACATGATGTACCTTGGTTCTTATATTTCCCCATTCCCCTGCCCTCCCTTCACCCCCTCCACCCTTCCCAATTTACAAAGACTTTGTTTCCTTTTTTGCCTTTTCTCATATTTTTTCTCTTCCTTTCTTTTCTTTCCCCTACCCCTCCCACTTCCACTACTCCTTTAGACCTTTTCTTCCTATTTCACAATATCAATTATACATTTTGATCCTCATTTACACTTTGAGTTTTTCACACCAGAGAAACTGTTCAGTAATTATGCATGTCCAGCATCATTTATTAAAGAGGATATCTTTCCTCCAGTGAGGATGGTTGGCCCCTTTGTCAAAGACGAGGTAGGTGAGTATATCCGGAGTTGTTTCTGTATCTTCTAGTCTATTCCACTGGTCCTTGGGTCTGTTTCTTTGCCAATACCAGGCTGTTTTTATCACAGTGGCTTTGTATTATAGTTTAAAGTGGCAGGTTATAAAAAATAAAAAAATAAAAAAATAAAAAAATAAAGTGGGGGGTTGTGATACCCCCTGCCATGTTTCTGTTGCCTAGAATTGCTTTTGCTACTCTAGGTCTCTTCTTGTTCCAAATGAATTTTTGGATTGTTTTTTCTATCTCTGTGAAATATACTGTTGGGATTTCAATCAGGATTGCATTGAATCTGTATAGTAGTTTTGGAAGTATGGCCATTTTCACTATATTGGTTCTTCTGAGCCAGGAGCAAGGGATGTCTTTCCATTTTCTTATTTCCTCTTTGATCTTTTTCAGAGTGCTGTAGTTTTCTGTGTAGAGGTCTTTTGCTTCCTTTGTTAGATTGATTCCTAGATATTTCATTTTTTTGGATGCTATTGTGAAAGGGATTGTTTCCCTAATTTCTCTCTCAGTGAGTCTGTTATTTGTGTACAAGAAGGCTATTGTTTTTTTGAGTGTTGACCTTGTATCCAGCTACTCTACTGAATCTGTCAATCAAGTCTAGAAGTCTTTTAGCAGAGGTTTTGGGTCTTCATTGTAGAGTATCATATCATCACCAAATAAGGACAGTTTAATTTCTTCCTTCCCTATCTTTATTCCTTTTATTTTTTTCTCTTTTCTAAATTGCTGTGACTAATGTTTCCAAAACTATATTGAACAGGAGTGATGTTAGTGAACATCCTTCCTGATTTTAGCATGAAGGTTTTCAATTTTTTGACTATTTACTATGATGTTGGCTGTTGATTTTTCATAGATAGCCTTTAACAAGTTGAGATAAAGACCTTCTATTTCAATTTTCTGCAGGATTTTTTTCATGAATGGATGTTGAATTTTATTGAATGCTTTTTCTGCATCCATTGAGATGATCATAAGGTTTTTGTCCTTGACTCTGTTAATATAGTGTATTACATTTATTCATTTATGAATGTTGAACCATCCTTGCATCCCTGGAATAAATCCAACTTAGTCAGGGAGTATGATCTTTTTGATGACCCTCTGTATTCTGTTTGCCAGTATCTTATTGAGGATTTTTGCATCTATGTTCATTAGGGGATTGGCCTGTAGTTCTCTTTTTTAATTGGGTCTTTCCCTGGTTTTGGAATCAAAGTAACATTTGCTTCCAGGAATGAATTTGGAAGTATTACTTCTCTTTCAATTTTATTGAAAAGTTTAAAAAGTAGTGGTAATAGTTCTTCTCTAAATGTCTTGTAGAATTCAGCAGTGAAGCCATCAGGACCTGGGCTTTTCTCTGTTGGTAAATTTTTAATTATGTTTTCTATTTCACTGATTGTAATTGGGGTGTTCAGGGGTTTTATATCTTATCCATTCAACTTTGGTGATTTCTATGTATCTAGGAATCTGTCCCTTTCTTCTGCATTTCCCATTTTATTAGAGTACAAGTCTTCAAAGTAGGTTTTGATGATCCTCTGGATTTCTGCTGGATCTGTTGTGACTTCACCTTTTCCATTCCTAATTGCATGGATTTGAGCCTTTTCTTTCCTTTTTAAAATAAGATTGGCTAAAGGTTTATCAATTTTATTTGTTCTTTCAAAAAAGCAACTCTTTGATTCATTGATTTTTTGTATTGTTCTCTTAGTCTTCATTGCAGTGATTTCTGCTCTGATCTTTATAGTTTCCTCCCTTGTACGAACTTTGGGCTTTTCTTGCTCTTCTTTTTCTAGGAACTCAAGATTGAGCATTAGGTTGTTTATTTGAACTCTCTCTGTTTTCCTGGTGTGGGCATTCACTGCTATGAATTTCCCTCGTAGAACTGCTTTCATCATGTCCCATAGATTCCTGTATGTTGTACTGTCATTATCATTTACTTGTAGGAACTGAATAATTTCTTCTTTAATTTCCTCAGTGACCTATTGGTTGTTTAGGAGTGCATTATTCAATTTCCATTAGTTTGTGGGAGTTTTGTGGTTTCTTATGGTATTGATCTCCAATTTCAACCCACCATGGTCTAATAATATACAGGGGGTATCTTCAATTATTTTGCATTTACTTAAGCATCTCCTATGAGTTAGTATGTGGTCTATTTTGGAGAATGACCCGTGTACAGCTGAAAAGAATGTATATTCTGATTTTGTGGAGATGAAGACTCTGTACACATCTATTAAGTCCATTTGTTCAAAAGCTTGGTTCAGTTCTAGTATTTCTTTATTGATTTTTTTTGTCTAGATGATCTGTCTACTTGTGATAGTGTGGTATTGAGGTCCCCCACCACAATTGTATTAGTGCTTATTTGGTTTCTCATATCCATTAATATTTGTTTTGTATATTTTGGGGCATTCCTATCTGGTGCATATATATTTATGATTGTCATCTCTTCCTCTTTGATTGTTCCCTTTACAAGGATGTAGTGACCTTCTTTGTCTCCCTTAATTAGTTTTGGTTTGAAATTTATTTTGTCTGTAAAGAAGGCAGCTACCCTGTCTTTTTCTGGGTTCCTGTCACATTGAAAACTGTTTTCCATCCTTTTACTTTCACTCTATGAGTTTCTTTTTCTAGTAGGTGCATTTCTTGTATATAGCATAGTGTTAGATTTTGCTTCTTAATTCATTCTGCCAGTCTGTTTCTTTTGATTGGTGAGTTGAGCCCATTAACATGGATGGTTATAACTGATATGTATTGACTTCTCATTGTCATGTTATTTTCCTGTTGTTTCCTCTTTTTTTATTTTTTTCCTCCTCTCCTTTTAATTTTTTGCCTTACCTGATGGATTTTCTCTGTTGGGCCTCATGGAGTTGTGACCTCCATTGTTTTTTTCTAATATATCTTTTAGAATTTTTTGGAGTGCTGGTTCATGAAGTTTTTGGGTGTTCTTTGTCATGGAAGTATCTTATTTCACCATCAGTTTTGAAAGATAGTTTTTTAGGATACATCAGTCTTAGTTAGAGGTTGTTTTCTTTTAGGGCTTGAAATACCTCACCCCAGTCTCTCCTCCATCTAAGGGTTTATGTTGAAAAGTCTGCTGTGATTCTGATGGGCTTTCCTTCACATGTGACTTGTTTCTTTTCCCTAAGTTCTTGTAGTATTTTGTTCTTCTTTTGGGGTTCCAGGATATTGATTATTTTATGTCTAGGTGTAGATTTCTTTGATCATGGCTAGTTGGAGTCCTGTATGCCTCACTTGTCTGTATGTCAAATTCTTTTGCTCTGTTTCAGAAGTTTTCTGTCATTAATTCTGTGAACAGGTTTTTTTATGTCATTTGTACATTCTTCTGCTTTTTCATGGACTCCTATTATTCTTATATTATATTGATGTTTAAATTGGATACTGCCCAATATCCAGGAATTATAAGACAACAAAATCATGTGAAGTATTAATGTGGTGGTAATCCTGTGTTCTTGTAAGTTAGTAATTACCATTGGGAAAGAAAAAACAAATGGTATACTGATAAATTTGAACTCATTTTTACAAAAAGGTATTATTTGGTCATATCATTTAAGATTACCATAGTAGATCTTATAAATAGCAACTTTTTGGAGTTTTGAACTTGTATAACTTAAAATAAAAGATTTTTCATGTGAACAAAGTATGCTTCAGCTTGCCTGACTACTTCCAGGATCCCATTACTTGACACATTCAAAAGGTGATTTTATATACATTAGCCAACAAAAATAACTGAATAGAAGGCCCAAGAGAGGCGCACACTGTATTCAATACTCTGAGTCCAATAAATTTCACACCTTCATTTTGGTGGCAGAAGCCAAACATAGTTTTTCTCTACCTTCCAGAGGGACACCAGAAAACCTTTTATTCATAGAACAAACTTCCAGACATTTTTAGTGTATCAGTGTCTCTGAGAGCAAAGGTATAATTTTTGCAAAGTGAAAACCATTGTGTCACAGGCTCCTGATTTGCCCACCATCAAGACTCCATCAATATAGTGAAATATTTAAATAAGAAGAGAGGCACACCATTGTTTACTGACAACCCCAATGATGGCAAATGGCAATGGAGTTTCCGCTAAAACTTCCCAACCATGAGAAGCCTTCTGCACACATGGAACAGAGAAGCATGGCCATATCATGTGTCATTTTTAGATGTAGGAGTGACCGTACCCTGACTAGCCCCAAAGGCCTCACCTAATGATCACATTTGTTTCCTTTCTCCACTATAAATGATGCACAAATTTCAACAGTTATATGTGCATGTCCCCTTCCTTCATAGAACCAGTTAGGGTTGTGATTCTCCCCCTGTACATAAATAGAAATGTAAAATCTTTACTCGTCTCCATGCTCCTCATTATACTAAAATATTTGTATACATGTCAGTGCTCAGTTGACTCCTTAATCTTTGAGTCAGAGAACTTATTTATGTTTAATACATTTTCTGACATATTTTGGTTCATATTTCCTTTCCATTTTTTTTTTTTTTTTGAGTTGAGGTCTCATCATGTAGTTCAGCCTGGCCTTGAACTGACTGCATAGTTTAGGTTGGCCTGGAACTCACAGAGATCCTCCTGCCTCAGCCTGCTGAGGGCTGGGATTATAGGAGTGTGCCATCGCACTAGTGTTTCACCACAATTTGTTTTTTATTTAATTCATCTTTCCTTTTCATTATTTGTCTTGTTTATAATATTTGATTACTCAACTTTGCTCTATTAAAATATTAAACTTGCTTTGCTTGTCATTTAGGAATAATTATAACAATTGCAGCATACTTTTTTTTTTATTTCTTTTATTGGTACATTTTAGGTATACAATTCGTTTACATTTATCATTGGGTGTTTGTACCTGTACATGATATATCTTGGCAGTTATTTTTTTTCCCCATTACCTGTGCACCCTTTACCCCCTCCGCTCTTCCCTATTTACATAGATTTCATTTCCATTTCTTTTTTCTCATAGTTTTTCCTTTCTCTCTTTTCCTTTCCCCTTCCCCTCCCTTCACTCCTTCGTCTTTGGATCTTTTTTCCTATTTCAAATTATCCATTATTCATTTTAATCATTTTAACCCTTGTTTACACTATCAGTTTCTCACACTAGTTAAACTATTCGGTATTTACATGTGTGTCCTATTTATTTCACTTAAGAGTATGGCCTCGATATGCATCCATTTAGCTATAAATGATTCTAGTTTTTCTTTCTTTATGGCTGAGTAGTACTGCATTTTATAAAAAAATCACATTTTCTTTATCCAGTTTCCAGTTGATGGGCACTTGGGCTACTTCCAAGCTTTAGCTATTACAAACTGTGCCGCTATGAACATGGGTGCACATATATCACTGTGGTATGATACTTTTAATTCTTTTGGGAAGATACCCAGCGGGGGAATAGCTGGGTCAAATGGGACCTCTAGTCCTAGTTCTTTGAGGTATCTCCATACTGACTTCCACAGTGGTTGCGCCAGTCTACACTCCCACTAGCAATGGAGAAGGGTTCCTTTCTCCCCACACCCCCACCAGCATTTGTTATTGGTTGATTTCTTGATAGCAGCCGTTCTTTCTGGGGTGAGGTGGAATCTCAGTGTTGTTTTCATCTGCATCTCTCGAATGACCAGTGATGTTGAACATTTTTTTCATATATTTGTTTGCTGCTTTTACTTCCTTGTCTGAGAAATGTCTGTTCATTTCAGATGCCCATTTTTGAATTGGGTCTTTAAATTTGAGAGGTCTGATTTTTTCAATTCTTTATATATTCTTTATATAGAGATAGTAGTCCTTTGTCTGATGTACAGCTGCTAAAATTTTTTTTCCGTAATGTAGGTTGTCTGTTAGTTCTGTTGGCGGTTTCTTTCACAGTGCAGAAGCTTTTTAATAAGATGAGATTCCAGTTGTTGATTCTTTCTCCTAGTTCCCATGCTGCTGAGGTTTTGTTCATGAAGTCTTTTCCTATGCCAATGTCTTCAAGAGTTCTACCTAACTTATCTTCCAGCAAGTTTAGTGTTTCCTCTCGTAATATTTATATCTTTAATCCTCTTTGATTGTAGTTTAGTGCACAGTGATAGGTATGGGTCTAGTTTCAGTCTTAGGGAGGTTGAAATCCAGTTTTTCCAACACCATATATTAAATAGGCTATCTTTCCTCCAATGATGGTAGCTGGTGCCTTTGTCAAAGATGAGGTGGCTGAGCATGTCTGGAGTTGTTTCTGCATCTTCTAATCTATTCCACTGATCCTCAGGTCTGTTCTTTTGCCAGTACCATGCTGTTTTTATCACAGTAGCTTTGTAGTATAGTTTCAAGTTGGGGATTGTGATACCCCCTGCCATGTCTCTGTTGCTTAGAATTGCTTTAGCTATTCTAGGTCTCTTATGGTTCCAAATGAATTTTTGGATTGTTTTCTCTAGTTCTGTGAAGTATATTGTTGGAATTTCAATTGGAATTGCATTGAATCTATATAGTAGTTTTGGAAGTATGACCATTTTCACTATATTGGTTCTTCCTACCCAGGAGCAAGGGACATCTTTCATTTTCTTGTATCCTCTTCGATCTCTTTTTTCAGAGTGCTGTAGTTTTCAGGGTAGAGGACTTTACTTCCTTTGTTAGA
The DNA here is from genome assembly GCF_053883595.1 of Heterocephalus glaber. Classification (NCBI taxonomy): domain Eukaryota; kingdom Metazoa; phylum Chordata; class Mammalia; order Rodentia; family Bathyergidae; genus Heterocephalus; species Heterocephalus glaber. Next base: position 10,887,031 of record NW_028258308.1, on the reverse strand, counting down.
TTGATTCCGCTATATTACATTTTTGTGGATGCTATTGTAAAAGGAATTGTTTCCTTAATTTCTCTCTCAGTGAGTCTGTTATTTGTGTACAAGAAGGCTATTGTTTTTTGAGTGTTGACCTTGTATCCAGCTACTCTAATGAATCTGTCCATTAAGTCTAGAAGTCTTTTGGTGGAGATTTTTGGGTCTTCTATGCAAAGTATCATATCATCAGCAAATAACGACAGTTTAACTTCTTCTTTTCCTATCTTTATTCCTTTTATTTCTTTCTCTTTTCTAATTGCTGTGGCTAATGTTTCCAGAACTATATTGAACAGGCATGGTGATAGTGTGCATCCTTGTCTTGTTCCTGATTTTAGTATGAAAATTTTCAGTTTTTGACCATTTAGTATGATGTTGGCTGTTGGTTTTTCATAGATAGCCTTAATCAGGTTAAGATAAAGACCTTCTATTCCAATTTTTTGTAGGGTTTTTATCATGAATGGGTGCTGGATTTTGCTGAATGCTTTTTCTGCATCTATTGAGATGATCATGTGGTTTTTGTCCTTGACTCTGTTAATAGAGTGTATTACATTTATTGATTTACGAATGTTGAACCATCCTTGCATCCCTGGGATAAATCCGACTTGGTCAGGGTGTATAATCTTCTTGATGACACTGTATTCTGTTTTCCAGTATCTTGTTGAGGATTTTTGCATCTATGTTCATTAGGTAGATTGGCCTGTAGTTCTCTTTTGGGGTTGGGTCTTTCCCTGGTTTTGGAATCAAAATAACATTTGCTTCCAGGAAGGAATTTGGCAGTATTGCTTCCCTTTCAATTTCCTTGATGAGTTTAAAGAGTAATGGCAATAGTTCTTTAAATGTCTTATAAAATTCAGCAGTGAAGCAATTGGGACCTGGGCTTTTCTTTGTTGGTAAATATTTTATTACATTTTCAATTTCACTCATTGTAATTGGGGTGTTTACAATTTCTATATCTTCTTCATTTAACTTTGGCAATTCGTATATATCTGGAAATCTGCCCATTTCTTCTGTGTTTTCCATTTTATTGGAGTACAGGTTCTCAAAATAGTTATTGATGATCCTCTGGATTTCTGTTGGATCTGTTGTGACTTCACCTTTTTCATTCTTAATTGCATGTATTTATGCCTTTTCTTTCCTTTTTTGATAAGGTTGGCTAAAGGTTTATCAATTTTATTTATTCTTTCAAAAAACCCATTCTTTGATTCATTGATTTTTTTTGTATTGTTCTCTTAGTCTCCATTGCATTGATTTCTGCCCTAATCTTTATAATTTCCTCTCTTGTATGAGCTTTGGATTCGTTATGCTCTTCTTTTTCTAGGAGCTTGAGGTTCTGCATTAAGTTATTTATCTGAGTTTTCTCTGTTTTCCTAATATGGGCATTCACTGCTATGAATTTCCCACATAGAACTGCTTTCACTGTATTCCATAGATTCCTTTATGTTGTACTGGCATTTTCATTTACTCATAGAAACTGTTTAATTTCTTCTTTAATTTCCTCTGTGACCCATTGGTTGTTCAAGTGGGTGTTATTCAATTTCCATGTGTTTGTTGGGGTTTTGCAGTTTCTTATGTTATTGATCTCCAATTTTATTGCACTATGGTCTCATAATATACAGGGGGTAACTTCAGTTCTCTTACATTTACTTAGATATGTCCTATGAGCTAGCATGTGGTCTATTTTGGAGAATGACCTGTGTGCAGCCAAAAAGAATGTGTATTCTGATTGTGTGGGGTGGAACACTCTGTAAACATTCTATTAAGTCCATTTGTTCAATAGCTTGGTTCAGTTCTGGAATTTCCTTGTTAACTTTTTGTCTAGATGATCTGTCTAATTGTGATAGAGGGGTGTTGAGGTCCCCCACTAGAGTTGTATTAGTGTTTATTTGGTTTTTCATGTCTAATAATATTTTTTTTGTATAATTGGGAGCATTTCTATATGGTGCATATATATTTAGGATTTTCATCTTTTCCTCTTGGATTGTTCCCTTCACAAGGATGTAGTGACCATCTTTTTCTCTCTTAAGTAGTTTTGGTTTGAAATCTACTTTGTCTGCAAATAAGATTGCTACACTTGCTTTCTTCTGGGTTCCTGTGGCACGGAGAACTTTTTTCCATCCTTTACTTTCAGTCTATGAGTTTCTTTTTGTGTTAGGTGTGTTTCTTGTATACAACATATTGTTACATTTTCCTTTTTAATCCATTCTGCCAGTCTATTTCTTTTGATTGGTGAATTGAGGCCATTAACATTGGGGGTTATAATTGATAGATATTGATTCATCCTTGTCATGATGTTTTACTTTTGTTGGCTCTTTTATTTCTTATTTCCCCCCCTTTCCCTTTATTGTCTTACCTTGCCTGGTGGCTCCCCTCTGTTGGGCCTCATGAAATTGTGACCTTCATTGCTTTTTTCTTGGATATTGTTTAGAATTGCTTGTAGTGCTGGTTTGGTGTTCATGAAATTTCTCAGGTGTTCTTTGTCGTGGAAGTATCTAATTTCCTCATCGATTTTGAAAGATAATTTTGGAGGACACAACAGTCTAGGTTGGAAGTTATTTTCTTTTAGGGCTTAAAATACTTCACTCCAGCCTCTCCTTGAATTGAGGGTTTGTGTTGAGAAGTCTGCTGTGATTCTGATGGGCTTTCCTTTGTAGGTGATTTGTTTCTTTTCTCTAATTGCTTGTAGGATTTTGTTTTTCTGTTGGGTTTCTGGGATCTTGACTATTAAATGTCTAGATGTAGATTTTTTTTATTATGGCTAGTTGGAGTTCTATATACCTCACTTATCTATATGTCCAATTCTCTACCTCTTTCTGGGAAGTTTTCCACTATTACTTCTCTGAACAGTTTTTTTTATGTCAATTGTGATTTCTCCTGTTTTTTCATAGACTCCTATCAGTCTTATCTTATTCTTCTTTGCATCATCTCTCAGTTGTTGGATTGATTTCTCATGGTCCCTTACTATTTTTAAGAAATCTCTATTTTCATGGTCTCTAACCCCAATCCTGTCTTCTATAGGTGATATTCTATCTTCAGATTCCCTTAATCTTCTGTGGATACTTTCAATGGAGTTTTTGATCTCCTGAATATCTGTTTGAATCTGTTTCATGGTTTCCATTTCTTTCTTATGCTGGGTATTCATGGCTTCCAGCATGTTTCTGAGCTCATCTATTTTTTTTATCTCTTTCTGTTCTAGATCCTCTAATCATGTCTTTCACTCTGCTTACCATCTCTGTGAATATCTGGGAGATTATTTCTGCTTTGAATTTTTCTACAGCCTCATTTATCTGTTTTGTTACTTCCTGTGCTATCAGTTCAGGGTGTTCGTGTGGTTGATTATCAGACTTTTGCACCTCATTTCCCCCAGAAATTGCCTTTTGTAGGGTGGAAGTCTGGGTTTGTGACTTGCTTAAATGCCTTCTCATTTTTGTTTTTGGTACTGTCCCTGGTTTAGTTCCTGGGTTGATATTATGAAGTTATTTATTGTAAGTATCTTTGTTGATCTATTTAAAACCCTTATGGAATGATTGCTTCTCAGTGGTGTCTACTGTATATAGCTGTTCTTTAGGTTTTGAGTCTATAATGACTCTGAGGCTATCTCATTTTCATTATATCAGGAAGGAAAACTGTTTAGATCAATCACGACATCTTAGCCTAAGTCATACAATCAGCAACACCATAGCATCAAATACCTCTTAAAGAATGACAATTTGTGATAGTTATTAATCTATCACCTTTAGCTGTGTGACTTAAATCAAGATGGAGGACCAACCCAACATATAGTGAATAAACTCTTCAATATAACAACTTTACCCTTTGGGATGGGGAGTTAGAAGGGGTTGGGAGGGAAGGATAGATGGGATGAAGGATAGGGAAAGGTTAGCAGTGTGGTCAGAGGACACAGGTGAGAAGGAAAAAGAGAATAATAGGAAAATAAAGAAGAACTCTGACTGAGGACCACAACAGGGACAAAAAAGGGAAGATGAACAATGTGGGAGAGCAAGAGAGTGAGTGTAAGAGAGAAAAGAAAGAGAAAAGAAAGAATAAAAGAAAAGAAAAAAAGGAGAGAAAAACAAATATTTGCAAAGAGTAGGGGAAAAAATTAAAGATAAGAGGAGCAAAAGAAAAGAAAAGAGAAAAAACCAAAATAATAAAACTAATTTGGGGAATAAAAAATAACCACTAAGATGAAGGGCCTCTTTCAGGGTATGTCTCTGCTGTCACAATAGACAATGTGAGTTGCACTGTGCAGATATAAGTCAATGAGCCTCAGCAAGCTAGTCGCAGACCCATGAGATTCAGGCAGATTTCTGGCTGCAAGTCCCAAGTTGAGCTCCCTGTCCTTTTCTAGGGTTGAACTCTGCAGAGTTGTATTGCAGGTTCCAGGTGCCCTTCCCCTGAAGATAATCCCGGTCCTGATGGGAGGTGAAGATGACTCCAACTTACCCAGTACAGTGGTCTGGTGGTCCGGTGTCCTCTGCGTCTTTGTAGTGTGGAACCAGGTGGCTGTACAGAGGAGCGGGGGTGGTGGTGTCCAGTGGATTACTGCCGGGGCGCGGGCTGATTCAGTGTGACTCGTGACATTGCTAAGGCATCCACAGACCTGCCTGTCTGCAGCGGGCTGATTTGGCGCATTCGGTATACATTTTTTGACATAGTTCAATCTAAAAAAAATTACTGTTTTTACCACTCCCCTTGTTATGCTAGAACCTTATAATACTTTAATTCTATTTACCTTCTCCATGTTTTTGTAAAATTGCTGCCAGGCATTTTAAACCAAATTGTTATTTAAACAATTTAATAACACATTCACAATTATTCATTAAATCATTAAGATATCACTGTTAGTCATTATTAATTTAGTCAGTATTCATTTATATATTACCTGTATATCTACTTTTAAATGTATTTCATTTTATTTGTTATTATTTCCCTCTAAGATATATATTTTTTCTGCCTTATAAACACCATTTAGTGTTTTAATAATTTTAGTATTTTTCTTTGAAAATATCTGTATTCCACTCCAGTTTTTAAGGATTTTGCACTGATTAGTAGATTAGATATTGGCAGCTACTATGCTTCAGCACTTTCCCTCATCCTATTATCTTATGATTTTCATTGTTCCTCCTGAGAAGTCAGCTTCATGGCCTTATGTCTGTATGCCTTATTCTGTAGTGAAAAGCACTGTGGCAGGTTAAGATGATGACACATTCCTGAAGACAGCACTTAGTTTCCTGTCGGACTGAAATAAAAGAAGATCATGTAGGACTGTTCTGAGCCATGGATGAATTGAAGCCCCATCATAACCCACTTTTCTTCTGGTTTGACCTGACTCAATCAAGAGCTTTGAGTATGACATCTCCCAATTTCAGGTCTTAATTTACAATTACCATCGAATAAGACTGTTGGAAGCTCTATTACGTTTTTGAGAAGCTTTCAATTTAGCTTTTTAAACTCCAGTATCAGATTCTACCACAACTCTGTTGTACCCACTTTGGAGTAAAATTTCAGCTTTTGAGTCTTGTTCCTACCTAATGTCATCCCAGAGTAGATGTTGAAATTACTTCACCTTTGAGGAATCTGTTGAAATACTTATGTATGATTTTCACAGGCAGTTACAAAGACTTCACCTACTAGTGTGATAGCCAACCTGACTCCATCTTGTGCCTCAATGCCATTTTGTACCTGTGCTTGAATAAAGTGCTTGTACATGAACAAAAGCACCCAACCTCCCCCCCCCAACATCCTGCTTGGCAGTAAACTTGCTGCAGTTGCAGGATGTTTTGAAGCTCACCTAGTGTGTGTGAAATTTCCTTGTACCCCCCACCAACCTGACATGGTTTTGCTTCTGTAAGATTCCTCTTGCTCTTCCTGGAGCCCTCCCCAACTAAAAGCATGATTTAAAAGGAAAAATCAAAATGCTTCTCATTGCCGAGGAAACTTTCTGGGAGCTAGCCCACCTCAGCCGCCAGCTATAATAAATGGGCTTGAATCTGGCACAGAGTGTGGTGCATCTCTATTGTTCAAACTCACTCATCCACGACACTAGAACTCAAAGGGGAAAAGCTGCCTTTCCAACACCACACATGATGCCACCAGTTAACCGAAGGGAGTTGATGCCTAGTCTTGGTGCCTTCAATCTCAGCTCCTCAAGTCCCTCTGTGGAAATCTTAGAGGTCCCTCAGGAAACCTGAGATTCTTCTTCCCACTCCTCTGACTCAGTATTTTCCCCCTCCCAGCTCTTCCTTCTCATTCCAGGCCTCAAGCTCAATAACACTGAGTCCTTTTGTTTGAAGTTCCCTTGACATTGAGACAACGTCTAAGTGGGTACTTTTCCTCTTGCCCCTGGACTGGTCCTCATTCTACAGAGGAAAATTGAAGAAGGAAGGTCAGTCTGTTTCCTGGACTTACCCTTTTGTTTATACCATCTCTTTAAATGATTAAAGCCTTAACCCTTTCACTTTTGACTGTTGCTCTATTGGTACATAATATGTTAATGCTAACTTTGAAATTAGAGTCAGTTCAATTTTGTCTCTCTAGCTTGGCAGAGTTCCTGACAATTTTTCTTCAGCACTCATTTCTTGGAGCATTAGCCTCTATCTTCTTGTCTCAGTAGCTCTTGATTGCCATGAAACATTTTCCTTCTTATTTTTATGTATTTTGAAGATTTTTTTTTAGCAGAAGTGTTGTTCTGTTGCTAGCTAATCAGTCTTACAAAGAAGTGTAATTTCCACCCACTGTCTTTCAATTAAACACCTTGAGAGTTCCACTTGACACTTCTGATTACACTTCATCAGCCAAATGTAGTTGTTTTGCTGTTAAAACTAGCTTCAATTGTGTCTAAGAAATATATAGTCCATTTACTGAGAACACTTGCATATCATATTTTATTGATAAGGATAAAGGAGAAATGGTTATGAATGCAAGAAACTAGTAATGTCTTTCACACATACACATTTCTGCTCTGGGTCCATGTTGCCTTTTCCACCTGCTCCTTTTCAAGCTACCTTCTATCAGTAACACTGACTAATTGATATGCAAGATGTGTTGAGTCTCTGTGTACAATGTATGTGCCCATAGCTGGTGGCATAGTCATAGATTAGAGGGGTTGTAAATTATCAACATTAGTGATTACTGTCCATTTGCTGAGAGTAGGGTTTAAGTGTCCTCATCCCCCACCACACACACACACACAAGGGACAGGGGTTACTATGCATAGTGATGGGTGTGTTAATTTAATTGTGTTAATTATTTCACAAAGTATACATAATCGCCACATTATATACTTTGCAATGACATTGGGCAATTATATAAATATGTGCAATTTTGTTTGTCAATTATACTTCAATAAACCTAGACGTAAAAAAAACCCCATAAATATAAAACCTCAAAATAAAAGAAAAACATGTTTGTGAGGCAAACCAGATATACCTTAAAAAATTATACTAGTCTAAGTCAATGCATTCATTTCTTTAATCTTAAAAATATACATAGTTGCGTATTTCAATGGCTAATATGTCCCTGAAATAGTGCAACTTGATTTTTTACAATTGATTTTTCCTTATTATATATAATTCTCAAAAAAGCTGAAAAAATTGATTCATAGTATTCTTAATTTCATATACTTAATTTTCTATTTATATACCTTGTACAAATAGAAATTTTTCTATTTATATATTGCAACTTATTTTTATTTATATATTTGCTTCCTGATAGAAAATAGGTTAAATAATTAACACATATATAAATAATACTTCTCAACAGTTATGACAAAAATATACAAATTTTTGATAGGTTTTACAATTGTGTATTTTAATATGAGTTTGTATATACATGCACATGTATGATTCAATTAATGAGTTGGTTAGTAAAATTGTATTAACTACAATATCCTCTTTAGTTTTAACTAATGGGCTTGCAAAATAAATAAATTCCAAATCTTTTGTCAAGGAATCAGTATCAAAAAGCTCATTTCCTTAAAATATACAATGCAATCTGTTAACAGATTATACATAAGTATCACAGTATCTGCTTCTCCATAAAATGTGAAAGTTCTTGGATGTAACTCTGTGGTAGAGTACCTCTTTAGATTGCTTGAAACCCAGGTTCAATCCCCAATTCCCCCAAAATAGAAAGTCTCATCTATGTAAAATGCATTCCACTACTATCCAGTAGAGATACAGAAAGTACATCATTTATTTTGCTAGAGAGAATGTATACATTTATTTAAAATGTTTTAGTTACTTAATTTCTTAAATTAATGATTTATTTGTAAAAATTAATAATTTATATTTATGGGGTAAAATGTGATGTTTTGATGCATGTATTAATTGTGCAATGTTCAAACCAGGTTAATTAGGATATCTATGACCTCATAATTATCATTTCTTTGTTTTCATTTCCCTCTTTTAGTTATTTTGAAATGTACCATGCATTCTTAACCTTAGCTACCTTTCTGTGCAATAGAACTTCAGAACTTACTTCTTCTAACTGTAAATTTGTACCCTTGAGCAATGTCTCCCCATTTCCCATCCAGTTTGCAGCACCAACATCTGATAACTGCCACTCTACTTCTATTTGTCTTTTTTAGATCCCACCTGTAAGGGGAATCATATATTATAGTTAAATATAAAGAATTACTAAACAAGTATGGAAGAAAGGAATAAAGGATCATTAAACATTTTGGAACATAAATAGCAATAAAGGAAATAAACATCAAGATGTGACACAGTAGTAACTTGAACAAGCAGGCGGCGGCAGCTATCACTATGGTCCTGGAGAGCAAAAGAAGAAGTGGGAAATTTAAAAATTTGTAAGAGAGTTCTGCAGAGCTGGGACTCAGATCTGTCAGGAAATGACTTACTGACCTACTGGTCCCTCAGATACGTAGAGAAGAAACCCTATGGGGCTGGGATTGAGATTTAAAAGAAGGGAGAGGCAGCCAACTAGAGCTGATGTTCATAAGGAAGCACATTGAGGTGATTCTCAAAGTAATGAGAAAAATACCAAAATACCACTTCCAGGGGAAAGAGCACCTGGAAGGCGCCTCTATGAGACAGAAAGCAAGCAATAATGAACACGAGCCTTCTTTCCTCTTCAGCCATAGCTCTCCTTCTACCATTCTCTACCAATGTGACCACAGCCATGAGGTGAAAGAGAAGCAGAGTTTGCAGCAGACCAACCCTAGATCACAACCAGAATAGGCAAGGCCGGGCTTATCACAGAGAAAACAGCTTAATTACTTGAACCAAGATTAACACAGGACATTAAATGAGCCACAGTGTTATCCACTTAGTAAATTACAGTTCATTATCCACTCTGTTAGACTCCATTTTGATGGAAAATAGTATTGATATATCAATATTAATATTAATGTAATATACAACAATCACAATGTACAGTGAATGTTTAAATTAAAAAATAATTTCAGTAAAATTCACATTACCATCAACCCCTATCAAAATACTCCTCCTCATTTCGAATACACTCATCTCATTGCTCTTGCCACTTTCTGAAACAGTTGTGGAAATCTTCTGTGTGTCTTTAGGAGGTGTTATTAAAACTACAGTGAATATTGCTGCCAAATTCCATCCAATGGAAAGGTAGACACCTAAGAACACTTCAGTGTGTCTTCATCCACTTTTTTCATCAGATCTGACACCGTGGAACTTCTGGCTCTTTCCCACAGTCATAATGACTATGAAAGGTAAAGGTTTTCGAATTGATTAAGGACATCCAGGCAGCCATGACAGCACAATTAAAGACATTTGTGAGAGGGGATTTCCAGAGCTGCTTTAGAAACAGGAAGAATGATTGGATAAGTATGTTTGAAGCAAGGGGGAATATTTTGAGGAGGATCAGTAGTAATGTGTATTTTGCTGTAATTTTTAAAAATTTAAACATTAACCATATTGTTTGATTATACCATATATAATTGTAAAAAAATGAAGTAAATTTAAAATCACGTCCCTTAAATTTCAAATGGATGTCTACTCTTATCATGAAAAACAAATTTAAAAACACAAAAGGCCAAATAAGCATGAAAAATGAAAATAACTGTGAATATATAAACTGGATTTTCTAAGAGTCTCAATCTCACAATTGCAACTTTGGTTTGAAAAAGCTTTCTTTGTAAATATATGTGTGTTCTGGATGAGGTTATGGGTTATGTATGTGTACGTGTGAAATATTTTTAATATGTACCTAAGGAAAATAACATAATTTTGGTTGACATTTGGACTGAATAAAAGTAGATCACCTCACCTGAACTTTAGCTCAAACTTTCTCTGGCCTTGGCATAGATCCTTAAGAAGTGAACTACAAATTTTAAGATAGAGAAGTGATGGTGACAGTTGGCTGATGTGGGAATACATTTTGGTATTATTCCACCTCTCAGGAAGAAAAGAGAATGTTAAGAAAAAAATAAATGAACTAAAAGTGTAACTTCAGTTGTCATAGGCAAACTTTTCCCTCCAAGGGGAAGAAGGTAAGCATAAGAAACACATGGAATAAAAGATACATGATCTGAAAGTATGCACAAGAGAAATCTAAGAATAACATCAACACATGCTACCCAACTGATCAAGCCAATTACCAAGCCCAAAGTACTCAAAGTCCCTCAATGAATTCTCATTTACTTCTAAGCATAGTTTCTGTAGACCGAGTTTCCTTCCAGCTGGCAATGAACAAGTAAAGTAAAAACTGTTAAGAATAAAGGATGAGAAGAGTAATTTTGAGTAGTTCCAGTGAGGCACAGCAGTGTGAATCACTCCTCTTCTGTGCCATTTAAAAATTCTATCTTGTTAAAAGAAAACTACTTTGTTGGCTAAATTGTTTAATATATGGAAATCATAAACACTCACAATTTTTTTTTGTTTTAAATTGTCATTCTCTAGAATTTGAGACTAAAATTTTATAATTATAGTTGTAAATCTACTTTTCTGTGTTCAATTTTTAAAAATTGGTTTCAGTTATAAATGTCCATTGGTGGACTACTTAACAGACCTAGGTAACTACCTACATTAGCTTTCTGTCACTTGAAAAATACCTGACATAAATCAACTTAAAGGAGGAATGATTTATTTTAGTGATGATTTCAGAGGTTTCAATCCATGCATGGTTAGCTGGCTGGACTGCTCTTAGGTCTGTGGCAAGGTAGAAATACCTTGATATGAGGAAATCTGCTCATCTCCTGACAGCTGAGAGAGAGAGAGAGAGAGAGAGAGAGAGAGAGAGAGAGAGAGAGAGAGAAAGGACAAGAGGCCAGCTCTAGTCCCCAAGATCATACTTCAGGATCCCCTCCCCCATCAAGTAGGCCCCATCTCCTCTCAGTAATGCCATCCAATTATAATCTCTTCAGTAGGTCAATCTACTGATGAAGTTAGTCTTCAGGATCCAATCATTTTTCTAGGCCTGAAAGTTCTCTGAACCTTGGAGAATCATGCCAATACATGAGTCTTTGGGGGGATATTTCATATTTAAACCATAATATTACTCTAATTCAACAGGGTGTTGCCATATTAAATTTTTCTTTTTGGCTTTTTGATTATAAAAAAAAAACAGCTACACTTAAAGGTTTATACTATATGATAATACTGTAAGTAATTATTCTAAAATTTAAAATATCAAAAGCAATATGAGGTTTAAGAGGGAGTTTTGATAAGGTAATTTGTCAAGTAACAAAGCCAGCAATGCACAAATGACAGAGGATAAAATTTCTTCATCATTTAAGGATAGTGTGATTATATATATATATATATATATATATATATATATATATATATATAAAACAAAGGGGAAAAGATGAAGGCAGCTGACTCTATTGTTATTATTGCATTACATTTTCCTTGAATTTTGAGAGCTGAAAGAGCAAACCTATTTTTCTGCTTATTATTAACTTCTATTTCTAAAATTTATGGCAGACAAGCTATTTCTTAAATATGAGAACTTTTTGTGGTCTAGTATTGATAAATTTTTAGAAAAGTTCAGAAGGCTACAAGGGGAACATCTATTTTTTAAATTAATTTTATTGGTACATTTTAGGTATACAATGTAATGACATTCATCATTGGAAATTTGCACCTTTACATAATCTCTCTTGGTTCTTATTTTTTCCTCATTCCCCTGTCCCCCTTCAACCCCTCCATCCCTCCCTATTTACATTTTTTTCATTTTCTCATATTAATTCCATTCCCTTCTTTCCTTTCCCCTCTCCCTCCCACTTCCTCTTCCCCTTTGCCCCTTTTCTTCCTATTTCACATTATCTATTATACCTTTTAGTCCTTATTTACATGTTCAGTTTCTCACACTAGAGAAACTACTCAGTATTTACACGTGTGTCCTATTTATTTCACTTAACAGTATCACCTCAATATGCATCCATTTACCTATAAATGTCTCTAATTTCTCATTTTTTGTGGCTGAGTAGTACTCCATTTTATTAAAAAAAAAAAACCTCCACATTTTCTTTATCCAGTCTCCATGAACAGACATTTCTCAGACAAAGAAATAGAAATAGCTAACAAACATATGAAAAAATGTTTAACTTCACTCGTCATTTACAAGATGCAAATGAAAACAATGCTGAGATTTCACCTCACCCCAGAAAGAATGGCTGCTGTCCTGAAATCAACCAATAACAAATTCTGGCAAGGCTGTGGGGAAAGAGGAACACTGCTCCATAGCTGGTGGGAGTGTAGACTGGTGTAACCACTGTGGAAATCAGTATGGAGATACCTCAAAGAACTAGGACTGGAAGTCTCATTTGACCCAGCTATTCCCCTGCTGGGTATCTTCCCCAAAGAATTAAAAGAATCATACCACAGTGATATATGTGCACCCATGTTCACAGCAGCCCGATTTGTAATAGCTAAAACTTGGAAGCAGCCCAAATGCCCATCAACTGGAGACTGGATAAAGAAACATCTATTTTTTTTAAAAAAATTATTAGCTGTAGAACTTTATGCATCCAGAGAGTCACTTTTGTTAACTCTTATTTTTCAGATTATCTATTTCATGCTTCATCTGTCAATAACTATGGAGGAAAATGTGTCAGTTATAATCATACAGGAATTTTGTTCTATCGATATGAGCTTCATATGTTTTTAGATTATTTTAGATAACATATATTTTTACTTGTTACATCCTCTTAAAGATCTTATTATTATCATTAGGTAGTGAACTTCCCCACCCCTAATAATATTTTGTAGTTGCTGTTTCTTTATTTTTTCTGGCTCTGACAGATTACAGTAACTTTCTCTTAGTTATGTTTGCCTGATATAACTCTTTACATTAAACATTTCAGTACACATTTACATTAAGTGTCTTCTGAAAAACAGAAAAACTATATTTGGTTTGGAACTTTTAAAATCCAGAACCCAATTTTGTCTTTCAATTAGGGAGTGTAGTTCATATCATTTTATTTTCAATATGTATATATTCAGAAATGCTTGCCATCTTAAATACTTAACCATCTCCTGGATTTTTCTTTTCCCCTTTTTTGAGTTATCTCATCTAAAGCTGTTTTTAATATGTCTTTGTCTGATACTTTGAATGCCCAGAAGTAATTTTCATTAACTTGTTTAATATTGATGTTAAATGATGTTTAGATTTGACAAATATGAAATTCTAGGTTAAAATTATTTTCATTTAATATTTTGAGCATACTAATCCATAGTCATCTTGTATCTGAAATTGTTATGGAAAAATGTTATTAATTTAACATTTTACTCATTATTTGAATAACTAAATCTTCATGTGCACCTTTCATTTCAATCTAATCTGATATTAAATTAATTAATATTTGATTAGGTATTCAGGGCTTTTTTCTCTCATAATTCTCCCTTTTCAATCTAAGTTGTTTAATTTTTTTTTTATAATTCTATATTTATCTGTTATTTATGAAACCCTTCTGAAATTTCATTTCTCTCTTTTTTGTCATTTCTATTTCAATTCTAACCATCAACTTTTCTGTTATATGCTCAATTTTTAAAAAAATTTTTCTGCCCTCCTCTGAAAGTTTTCATAAGTGGTTATCTGATGCCTTAATTCATTCTTCTGCTCTCTATGTATTCTGCTATTTATAGGGTGCTGCTTACCTAAACTATTGCTATTTTTACTTCATATCTCTAGTCTATTTTTGTGTCAGTTTTTAATGTTTTTCTCTTTTTTGATGTGATGTGTTTGCTAGGCTAATTTTAATTTCTTGGCCTTTTTCTTCTAATATTTCTGGTCTGGATGGTTTAGAGTATACCATGATGTTTCCTTTTTGAAATAATTGTACTCCTATACTTTCTTGTTGTTTTGGCCTCTGAACTCATTTTCCCTGGAGAGTTATTGTTTTTTTCTATTAGGCAGTGTGTATAGAGAAAGACAAGTCATGAGTTCTAGTTAGTATTAATGAGCTGAAGAAATGGGCAGTAGATAAGGCATGGGTTTTGAGCCCAAGCACCAGAGAGCATTGTCAATACCTCCCAACTCCACAAAACAACTTCTTAGGTTTTCACTTTCTCCTTTGAAGGAGATGGAGTACAAGAAGGGGACACACCACAAACAATAATGCTGTGTCATGTCTGTGATGAATGAAGAGATGCAGGTGGGGAGGGCTGCCTGATGTGAATTAGTTCCCACTTGGGATTTCTCGGCTCCTCTCAATCATGGAACTTCTACTCTGCACTAAATTTACTCCCAAAGACTCCTGGAGTAGGAGGTGTAAGTTTCTATACATGTGAAAGTGGTCTGCTTTGTCCAAGACAAAACTAGAGGAAAACCCTTTAGCAGCACAAGCTATAGGCTTTTAAAGGCAGAACATGGAAGCAGAATAAGAAGACTACTTGGTTGGCTACAGCTAGGTGTTTGCCTTTTTTTATATGTGATGCAATGGAAAATCTTTAGTTAGAGATGGTTTGGGAGTTTCTGACTATATAAGCTTTAATTTCATTTTACTTTTGCACTGAGTTGAGTTTTGTTTTACTTACATAGTAACCCCAGGTACTTGAGTGGTCTTAACCTAAGGATCTTCCAATTAACTATCTGGACTTTCCAATTAATTAAACATGTTCTAGAAAATTTATTTGTTTATGTCTAATATACTTGTAAGTTTAGTTATTAAAGTTGGGTTGCACTGTAACACAAATTCTGAAACTTGCTTTAATGATTATTATACTGTGAAAACATTCCATGGAATTTAAATATTCTTCTGAAAAATACATGCTTTACAGTATGTCATGAAATTGATAAGGAAAACTTACTGTTTTTGGTACCAGGGATCGAACTCGGAACCTTACATTTGCAAAGCAGGCAGTGGTGCCACTGAGCTAAATCCCCAGCCTCAAAAACTTACTTTTATAGTGGGCATTTAAGATATTTTTTAGGTTGTCATCACACATGTCATTGCTAAAGATCATCCTTTTTTACATAAGTTATTTTGCACCTGGCTGTTGCATTATTGGGGAAAGTTTTTTAAACTTATTTTTCCTCTTGAAATATTCTACAATAGTACAATGCATAATTCTAAGTGTATTGCATAATGAAATTTTATATGTGTGTACTCCTGTATAATTACTACACTATGGAAAATTTATATTTACGGTCTGGTCAGTTCTTTATTGATGCATTTTGAAAAAATGTATAAACTTAAATTTTGTCTATATCTTTTATTTTTGTCTACATTTTCTCCAAGATTAGCGGTTTTCTTAAAGTCTTAAAATTTTGATACACAAAGTAGTAGATAATATTGTTGCTATTAGTTGTTTAGAAATTGCACTTCAAAGTTATTTCTTACCTAGAGAAAATGAATGTAATTTTAATATAGGAGGAATAGATGTTACTCCTAAACACGCTAGACATCCAAAGCACAATTTCATGTTCTCTAAAACTGAAGAATGAATTCTAGCAACAACAGAGGTTAAGAGTAGGAAAAATTTATTGAGAGAAAGATAGCTTCTGTCAAAGAGAGACTGAAGGAGGATAGGCAAATGGGTTGCCCAGGATTGTTTCCCAGGGAGATTTTATGGAGCAAAGCCAAAAGGTGTGGCGGGTTCAAGGTGGGACAAACCTTAGTCAACTAGTAAGATTACAAGTATAGTCACTTAGGTAATATTGATTAAATGGGGATCCAGTGGGGAAGCAAGTCATGTACTAAGCATATAAATCATCAACAAGAATTTTCAGTAAGGGATGGGTCAGGAATCTTTCCTGGAAGGGATAGGTTAAGGCCTTGGTCCCCACCCAGGTGACTGATAACCATTTAGAATATCAATTACTGGTATTCATCCATAGGGGAAGTACAGAGTGCAGTAGTTTCCCTCCTTTTACAATGCCAACCTTCAGTGAATGTTTCTCCATCATCCTCCATATTGGCTCCTCTAGGGCCAGTCCTGTCTAGCTACCTACAAGATACCTAATTAATCTACCTATCTACAATAAGTTTATGTTTCATCACTGTATTACCTCACTTCTAGTAATAGTTTATGAATTTCTTTCAATGCTTTTTGGCTAGATATTATTAGAATCAAAACTGTAGGGCCCAGTGTGGGGAAGGGGAAACTAAAATACCATAAAGCACAGAAAAAGATAGCAACAACAAAGCCCACCCTTGAAAATACAGAAGTCACTGCCAGAATTCAATGTAATTATCTCAATTTGGTAGGATTACATTGTATCATGTAATATTAAGTACTGAAAAATAATTTGAATGAGTCCTAAAGAAAGTTGTGTCTACTTGACTCTATGGTTGAAGAGTACATGCATAAAAATGTCCAAACACAAGTAAATTTTTTAGAGTGCAGGGAAGTGATATTATGAGATCAAATCAGAAATGTATATGTCAAGGTGGGGGATTTAGCTCAGTGGTTCTGGTGCCTGCCTTGCAAGTGCAAGGTCCCGAGTTCAATCCCTGGTCCAAATAAAAAAAAGAAATGTATACACCCAACAGTATAAAAATTCCAAAGAACTACCAGTAATAAAAAGATAGTTAAAAACAATTCACAAAAGAATATTTGATTAATGAAGATTTTGAAATATGACATGAGAATGTCTGAAAAAGAATATCAGAAGTCTAAAGAAATTATCCATCAAAAGCAATAAAGATTTACGGTGATATTTCTCCATTTTTCTTACATAAGAAAAGAAATGGAAAAATAGTGCTTTTAGGAAACTGTAATGCATACCCTGGCATCTTTATCCCAAATTGTTTTGTTTGCTGAGGTGGGCAGGAAGCTGTCCTATTTATTCACTGTGCTCAAGCTGATGTCTATAGAAGTTAAAAGTTAAAGGCAATATCTCCACACATGAGATAGTAAATACAGAAACAATTGGGTTGTTCTTTGAATTACATTAAGTTTACCAAAAGCGAAAAAGAAAAACCACTCTTTGAAACCTCAGCTGCTTTGGAAACTTGCTCTAACTCATTGTAAAGTGAATTTCGCTAAAGTTATTTTGAGAAATGGCGGTCAACATCTTCATTTCCACATGAAAACATTGATTGTACTTTTATAACAAAAACAAGCTTCCTGTAAAGATTCCATCTTTTTTTTAAAGGTAAGTTTAAGTGTGGAAATCCATTTCCATTGTGTCTACCAAGAACATGGCTTGCAAATAAAGCACACTATAAACCTCTAGAAGCCTCATGAAACACTGGAATTGTCTCTTTTACTTGTTAGTCAAGTAGTAAATGAAAGCTGGCTGTTTCAACTGACTTTAGTGCCATCAGCAGTAATAAATAGGTATTTGGAACTATTTATTTCAGAGGTGTGGTTAAGACTCTCCAGAGGGCAGCCTGCCATGGAAGTGTTCAGTTAACCATCAGGAATAGAAAAGGCTTTATTGACAGGATTTAATTGCATATTTTTCAGAGCCTTAAAAAGTAGTGGTAATAGGCTCATATAACTCTCATCATACCGCAGTCACTCTAACTTGTGCTTTGTACTATTATCCTTTGCTATAATTTCATGTTATTTTGCCATGAGTATGAAGACATAGTCATAGGGAGCCAAGTGAGCACCAGAAGGCAGAAAGTAATAAGAAAATTGATATATATTTAAAGAGATATTAATGAGGTTACAAATAATTGTACTCAGGTTATCCTTACAAAATATGCATAGAACTCATAGTTAAATAGGAAGGCCAAAGAAAAATAATGTTTAAGATTTGAATTTTAGATTTGCTTATTATAACTCTGAATGCATAATATCTTAACTATTCACTGGCACAATTCTTTTTTAACCCAAATTTGGAGAAAATGATAAAGCAATTATTTCTCCCCTTAAAATAAAACAAACATTGCACAGTGGTACCTGAGTTCACAAAAACTTTTGTTTACAAACAGGTTGGTTTGCAAACAGGAGCATTTGGCAAAATTTTGTTTTTGTTTGCAAACTCTGTATCAATTGACAAGCATGACCTAGGGCATCTTTCCCACCCAAACGAACATGGCCTTCTTTTCCAAAATTGTAGAACAAATTAAGTTTGTGGACCGAGGTACCACTGTATTTGCATACTGGAGAAATAAACTATAGAGACTTATGCTCTGCTATCATGTTTCAAATAATTTTTTTTAAAGCATGATGAACAATTGTCATTATTATACAAGGGAGTCCTTGTTTATTTAATTATTTCTTTTCTTTTTAAATCTAAGTAAAAGAAACTGAGTAAGAGAGGAAAGGGTAGCCTTGTATTTAGAACATTGAAATGTGAAGCTTGTTAAATTATTTCATAAAAGTAGAAAACTGTTAATCTTAAATCAAGCAGTTACTTGCTTTGCCTTGTAAAATAGGTCAACTAATGTATATGTTAGAAGCAGTAAATGCCAGCATAGTCTCATATTTAAATTCAAATACAATTATTACAGGTTAAAGGAAATTCTGGAACTAAATAATTCTTCTCTTTTTCCTAACTAGATGGCAAATAAATGTCACATGGTCACATAATTGACCTTCTGCTTGTAAATTTTCATTTAATAATAATGATTTACAATTAAGATTACCAGTAAGTTTCCCCAAAATATATTGGTTAGAAAACACCTCCTTTCAGATTTGTATTTAATATATAACACATGGCTAAATAGCCATGAGACAGGTTGACAGCTTAGTAATGTTTCACTGGGAATGACAAGAAATTGGTATGACAAGAAAAACACCACATATAATAGCACAAAAAAATAGAAATGACACTTATTTTAGAAGAAATTCTGGCTTGTGGTGGGTGGCAGTCATAATAACATAACCAGCTGCCAGAATAAGGGAAAAGAAAACATGATAATCCAGAGTGAAAAGGATTGTATTTCTTTCATTTTCGCTTGGTTAAGAAAATTGCTGTGTCAGTGTAAAATTGTCGGGTGATCCAAGAAGCTCTGTTTACATGAATGGTAGTGCTGCATACGTGTCTTGAATAGGGTCAAGGATCCAAACAACCCAGGCCTTCAAACTGTATCTTACATATGTGCTGCTTCTATCATCCTGGCCCTATGCTTGGGGGAACCTATTCTTTTGAGATTTGATATTTATTCTCTTGCAGAAATTTCACATTCTATGTCACTGTTCTAGACTCTTTGGCCTTTTATATCCTGGATAATATTCATATATTTTATCTTATCATAGTCTATTGGAGTTTTTTTAATTGGTTAGCTGATTTGTTTTATTCAGGTAAAACACTTAACTTGAGCTCTATGTTCAACAAGTTTTTGTCTTTTTTGTAGTTTGATGGAGTCTTATTTAATTCTTTTTTGTCTTTGTTGTTTGTAAACTATTTTGGATTTTCTCTAGTGGAGATTTTGCTGTCTAATTCATCTCAATGTGAATTTTGATTTTTTTTGTGTCTGTTTTATTTTTAATTAATTGCTTTTTTATTTTAGCCCTCATTCTTACCTCTTTTGGGCTTTTTTGTTTGTTTGTTTGTTTTATTATTATTATTTTTTAGTGCCAGGAATTGAACTCAGGAGCTTGCGCTTGTGAGGTAGGCTCCTGAACCACTGAGCTAAGTCCCCGGCCCATTACTTCTCTGTTTTTATTCTAGGCCTGTGATGACAAATCTTTTCAAGCTTTCAGTGATATAATAAGTCCGCTGCAGCATGCATGCTGTAGGATCGCCACCACTGTTGTAGGCTGTTCTCTATGACTTTACTCATGTATTTTTAAATTTTGTAGCCTTACATCTTTTTAAAGAAGAAAATTCAAACATTTTCTGAAATTTTCCTTGAATTTTAAGTCGAAACAGCATCACAGTTTAACTTTTTTGATGACAAACTTTCATTCATGTGAGAAGAGCTATTTGACTTGGAACTGATGATTGGCTAAGAGATACAGCTCCCCTAATTAGGACATTTCATATTTTCTTTATGAAGTGTAATACCTTGAACAAGATATTTATATCTTCCTGAGGTTCTAGAACTTTTGTCTCACATTTTTCATTAGTTGTTTATACCTACAAATTTCCATGTGTTTCCATCATTTTTTCTTTCTATTGTACAAAGTACTGAGACTTTATTTGACCATTTGGAATAGATTTAGAAGTACACACACACACACACACACACACACACATGCACGCACATCCCTTTTAAACAAGAACTTCATTATAATAGTAAAATTTCAAAAGTTTCAGAAACATTATTATCAATTCATATTTTGAGCTAACTACCAATACCCATTGTATAGTAATAGCTGAAATCTGTGTGTGTGCATGTGTTTGTACACATAAGAGTGGATGTGCAGTGGAAAGAACTAGGTGAGTGTCATTGTAAATGAGCATCCATAGTTTGTGGAAATTGATCAATATTTTGGTCATTAAAAGGCAGATTTACACTAACTGTCCTGTTAAACAAATTAGAACTGTTGTTTTGCCCTTGACAGGACAACATTCACAGATCCTTGTAGGTTACTTTAGAGATAATGATAATATTAATAATAATAATAATAATAATGAGATTCATCATCCACAAAATTATCAGATACCTTAATTCTTCATCAGATTCTTTAGAGAATTCAAGTCCAAGTTCCCATGTGAATTAATGACAGAAAAGAATAGTAGCCAAATCTCTCATTTCAATTTTAATATTTCATTATTAAAGATAGGATTGGCTCTGTCTTTCCATAATCTAAACTATGTTTAGCTGACAAATATCTAAACAAGTGCCAAAATGCGTAATCTTATTTGACCATTTGGTTTGTGGTATAGGTCAAAAATTTCATTAAAGGTGAGTTACATCCTTGAGGATTCTACTTTATCATGTGCAAGTATGATAATATTGTATGGTTATATCTGATGTCACCTGCATTTAGATAAAAGTTAAAAACAAATATTCTTGCCCCCTAAAGGTGAAAAAATTAAACTATTTTGCATTCAAGAGATACCATTAAAGTTAATAAATTACAACTAAGAAGCATAGACATCATTCCTTTATGTGTTTGACAAGAGATGTTCATATATGTTGGAGCACTACTATTTTTTTTTCTTATAATGTGTTCTTTTATTGCAACATTTTTCCTCTATTTAGAAAGCTCCATCCCATGGAAGGAAACTTCTACAATGTTCTAAGTCAACAGCACTAGGCCTGGCACTGACAGGCTGAGATTCCCACCGTGCTGGCTCAGGCAGCAGGTCCAAAGCCTTGGGTCACCATCTGGGAGAGGCACATGTCTCATTTAGGCCTGGGCACTGAAATGGAACCCACCCTGGGCCACAGTCTAAGTGGGGATGGACGGAGAACCCCAGAGAGGCGGGAGTCCCAGGGACTACTACTATTTTTAAAACTTCAAGATTTCTAAAATTTTAAACATTCTCAGAGATGGTGCTCATTGTAATGTTAAAATCTTATATTATTTTTTGCATTGTTGAAATAGTAAGCGTAGGAAGTGCAGAAAAAACACACACAAAAATCTTAGCCTTTATTTCTTGGGTGATAGTAACAGAAAATATTTTTCCTTTGTACTTCTCAGAGTTTTCATAATTTTATTCATAAGTTTTAATTTTTAAAATTGTATTTAAACATTAAAGTCTCATATGAAAATTGATCTTTTATTTCAGAACACTTAAAAAGCTGTATGCAAAAGCCCCTAATATTGGGATTTGTAATTTATTAATCATAGCCTGTAGATCAAGATTATTAAGTGACTAAATTTAACATGTTAGTTCTGATAACAAGGATGCCTTCTGAAAAATCTGGTTTGTTTTTGTAAACTAGCAGAACAGGAGATTAAAAGACCACCTAAAATAAGATAGAGACACAATTTGAACCATTAAAATTATATATGAAAACAAAAAAATGTAATGGTTTTTAATTTTAGAGCATAAGGTATATATACTTATTATATCCATATACAGGTACATATTGGTGAACTATACTCATTTGTTTGTTTATTTTATAAAATAAGCACTTTCACTTTAAGAGGAAAATTTTGTTGTGTGTATTAAGATCAAATTTTAAGGAAGTACTTCACAATGTTAAAGATAAGTAGCTACACCAGTATTGTAGTTGAAGCAGAAAGAATGTAGACCACACATATATCTCATTATTCACAAAAGTTTCCAAATTAGGATTTTATTTTGCATGTCCTTTACTGAAAACTGAAGAAGGAATGGAGAAAGGCAGGGTTTCAAATAAGCAATGCATTTTTATATTACCTATTGCTGTAATGCAAATTTTATCAGTCAGCCATGTAAAAATACAAATGAATATGCACAAACACTGTCCTTTATTATTAAGTAATGTTTACGGAAGATGTTCTTTACCTTTATCAAATTCCTGTGTTCTCCATTCCTCTTACAAAGTGCAAATTTCACTTTTCCTTCACCCTTTTGGTGTGGTAGAACTGAAAGATTTAGAGCATCAGCAGTTGACTAGAATAAAACTGGTATCAAAAACTGGCTGTAAATCCACTTTGTCCTTCATGAGAGATTTGATAAAACATAAGCAAACATCATTTACTAATGATATCAGAGGAATAAACTATGTTTCAATTTAAATCCCACAAAGATGGCAAAATATTTTTATTTATTTAAGAATGATTTTCCGTTCACATTTTTTCCTAATTTGAATTGCTCACTAAATTATTATCCCTTTAAATTTTATAATAGCTTTTCCTGTTTTACTTTCATCTTAAATTTTAAACTCTATTAATCTTTACCAAGTGAATATCAGGAGTGGATCTCTAAATGTTCTGATAATCCAGTCTAAATTTCATTTGCAAAAAGTAAAGAGCTGCTTTATCAGAGCAGTTTTATCAGAGGTAGACAATCACTATTCTCTGATAAACTAAATAAATGAATGTTTATATGAACGCGTGTTTGTCACCACACATAGATTCTTCAAACTCACTGAAGTTATTTACCACTTCCTAAGACTATTTCAGTCAAGACAAGAATGTGAATATTTGTTGGTATTTTAAGTGTTTTTACATTTTCACAAGACACAGGCTCTTTACAAGGGGACAGGGATGGAATGAAGATTTGGATTCAAGCCCAGAGCAGTGATGGGGAGATTCTGGACAAATAGGGGATAAGTTTGAATAAAAGAACTTGAAGCTGAAGCATGGATTATAGCAGTTTTTATCTCTTGTCTATTTCACAATACGATGCATTGAGAATCACAAGGAAAACAAGTCTGGAGTAAGGTTCAGGCCAGGGACTGTACAGAGGCATCATCTGTGTACAACTGACAGGAAATGTTGTGAAAATAGTTTATTTCATGGCCATGATGAATTGTTTCCAGCACCAACATTTGTGTCATACATAAATGTCATGAGTCATACATTAAAAGTATTTTAATAGCAAAACATTTTGTGTAGTTTTAATGTTATGAGTCAATTTATTATATAATTGATGAATGAAATCTAAAAATTTTCTTTTAAAAATTCAGGACTAGGACGGTAGCTCAGTGACAGAGTGCTTGCCTAATAGGTGTGATTCCCTGGGTGCCATTCTCAGCACTGTGAAAACATGCTAACTAATAAAAATAAAAATTAAAATAATAAAAAAACCACAAACACATATGTTGGTAATCAAGGAATTCTTTGGCATTAAGAAGAGAAGAGATGGGAAGAGAAAATAATGCAAGTGTTTAAATATTTTGATATGGATTCCAGATAATTTTGGAAGCCTGTAATTAGATTCTAGATCACAAGACCATGTCAGCACAATAATGCTCCTTCAAAATAGATCTCTGTACCCCAATATTGCCTGTCTGTTCTATATCACTGCAAAAGCAACTTTCTAGGTAAGTGTATAGACTTTACAATAGTAAA
Organism: Heterocephalus glaber; assembly: GCF_053883595.1. Taxonomy (NCBI): domain Eukaryota; kingdom Metazoa; phylum Chordata; class Mammalia; order Rodentia; family Bathyergidae; genus Heterocephalus; species Heterocephalus glaber. The sequence continues at coordinate 10,862,774 of NW_028258308.1, read as the reverse complement.
ATATGTTGGATTATTCAAGTGAGCCCAATCTAATCACAGGAACCCTTGGAAGTGGAAAAGGAAGGCAGATAAGTGGGTCAGAGAGATTAGAACACAAGAAAAACCTGATACCCTGTGGCTGCTTCTGAGATGGAAAAGAAGTGTACATGAGCCAGAAAGAGGCACAGTAGAGATAGGAGCTAAAGATGGTCAGGGGACAGCCAGAAAGGACACGAACTCAGTCCTCCCATCACATGGAGCTGAAATCTGTCAACACTAAGTAAGCAAGTAAATGGATTTACCTCCAGGGCCTAGAAAAGGGAGCACAGCCCTGTTCCCACTGTGGTCTTAGTCCTAGTGAGATCTATGCTAGACTCTTCCAAGAATTTCAAAATCATAAATGCGTGTTGTTTTAAACCACTACACGTGTAGTAATATTTTAGAACAGAAATAGACCAACACACAAAGTTTTCCTAGAATTGTGTATAATATTTTGTAAATTTGTATATAACCATTTGCCTCATGAAAAGGGCTATGTATTTCATCAATCTTTTATTAGTCCATAACACATACTCAAAACCAAAAACCATTGAATTGTTATCCTTTCCCATGTTGTAGTACTAAAAATAGCCTCATACACAGTGAAAGTAGAATATTTCACTTTACATATTCAACACAGAAGAGAGTGTTTGTGACAAACAAGAGCATTTGAATTATTGGTCTCTTCTCTTTTGCCTTGCCCTCTGTACTTCTAAACCAGATAATATTTGGTGTTAATTTACTATGCTTCCTATACACTATGCTTCCTATATGAGATATTTTGTTACTTAGGCTGAATTTCGAGTTTCTACAGTACAGATATTATTTAGTTCTCCAAAGCACAGTGTCTTGCAATGGTAACTTTTAAATATATACATGAATATTTTTCCACATGATTGAATTAAGAAGGTAAATTTTCATCTTGATAGTTGCCTTGACAACATATTTGAAATCTGATCCAATTCGTGATATAGTTTTTATTAATTTATCATGTATGTGTCTAAGTCATTTGTTTTCCCTATAAGAGGAGAGTTTCTTAATTTCGATGATGAAAATTTCAATGCCTTAACATTAATTTAGAAGATGACAGTCTGGATCATGTGATGTGATATCATTGGTACCAGAGTTGTGACCCTTCTCCCTGATCAGTTTGCCGCTCTGTGGACTATTTCAATATGGCATAAATCCCCACAGGCTAAGTAAGCCTGAACATAGCTTATTATTTAGAAATATAATCAGAAGCTTTTTAAATATTTATTCACAAACCATCCTGGACCAAGCATTATTTGGATAAACCACAAGATTCACAGATAGAAAGAAATCCTAGGAGATAAAGCAATATTGTACTTTAAAAATTTAAAAGAAAAGGGACAAGAATTTTATAGTTTCATGTCTCTTGTTAGGTTATTTCAGAATAACTTGAAATTCTGGACAGATTGAAGGCTGACAAATAACAGACTATGTGAACAGGACAACGACTAAGAATGATTGGGGGTGTGATAATCGGCTTTTGTTTCAGCTTATTTAAATATCTTCATGGGATACCTAGAATTAATGAAATTTTAATAAAATGAGCAGAAGTTTCTAACATAGAGGTGCACAGAGCACTCATACAGATGGAAAATTTGTGGGGGGGGTTGGAAATCCTAGGAAAATTTGAAACATGAAAATGAGCTTCAACTTGAAATAGTGTGAGAAGGCATATCTTTCAAAAATAATCATGAACAGATATTCAGTGGAAAGGAGACAACTGGAAAGCAGTCAAACCAAACCAAATGAAACAATAAATTAGATTGGACTGAAATACAATACGGTGAAAATTCAGGGAAAAAACCTAAAAATCATCTTGGTGACCACACGCAGCATGTTGCCAAGCAAGGAAGTCCACCTGAAGTGGGATTCACCTCAAAATAATGTTCTTCCATTTTTCCTATGATTAAGAACTCACAGTAACTGGAAAGATTGTAAAAAAAGGAATAGCAAACACAGATAAGAGTCTTAAATAATTGATTTATATAGTGAAAGGGAAGAAATAAAATATGAAATTGTTGACTAAAGACTCCTAGAGAGAACATTATTATAAAAGAGAATTTACGTACAAGTCAACAAAGGGTAATTTAGCTCAATAGTGAATTCAGAAAGAAACACGGTGAGATGGAGATAAACTGTAATACCGAAAACATTTTTCTAATTTGGTTATACTAAACTCTAAAGTGTTTCAAATGGTGCTAGATACAAAGATCCACTGACGCACGTGCGCGTGTGTGTGTGTGTGTTTTCAGTTGTTTTTGAGACTTAGATTAAATGACCCGAGCACATATTGGACAACTTTCTGTATCACTGATATTCTTTTTCTGATAGTCATTGACCTCTAAAGTATTACATATCTTCACTGTATATAAATTGATACTGACTTTATAATCCTACTGCTTTAAGTTTGGTATCTGGTGAAACAAGCACTTTGTTGTTCCAAAAGACTTAGCTGTATATAGTGTTTCTTTATATATACTTTTGTGCTCACTGATTTTAATACTATTGACTATTATATTATTCAGCTTGGGCTACCTTAACAAAATCACACAGTGCCTTAAATGAAAGAAATTTATTTTCTCATAGTTCTGGAATCTAGAAGTTCAAAATCAAGATTCTAGCTGGTTTGTATTCTGATTGAGGGCTTTCTTCCTGATTTAGAAGTAGTCACCTTATCACCATGGGCTCACATGGCCTTTGTTTGTGGGTGCACATCAGGAGGCTGTGAGGCAAGGACTTACCCTTATGACCATATTTAACATTAATTGCTTCCTTAGAAGCCCCATTTCAAAATAAAGTTACACTGGAGAGTTAAAGCTTCAATACATAAATTTAGGTATGACAAAAACAATGTAGTAAAACTTAAGCAGAAAATACTAAAATGCATATCTAAATCTATATCTGTATCTATACCTATATCTATATAGCTATATTTTGAACTTACAGGAGAAACATTTTAATTTGGAGTCAGCCAATAAAAAATGTACTCATTTTCTTACATTTTTGTCTTCATCATATTTGCAAATTTCATGCTTTCTTATTTTGTTTTAGTTTATTAGGACACGTGTGCAGTACATAATGCTAACATTCTTTGTGGGAAGTTGGTGCATGTACAGACTACATTCTAATTCCCTTTTCATCCCCTCTCCATTCCTTAGCTTGCCCTTCCACCCTTCTCTTGATCCCTTTCCTTTGTGTGTGTAATGTTTACATCCTCATGTGGAGTTGATATGTGTACATCCTCATACCTCCCCTCTCTCCCTCTTCCCTTTATTTCTTGACCCGCTTCCCCTTTGAGAAAGATTTAGCTCCCTATTTCGTGTAATTTATCTTTTATTTTGCTCTTTATTTTTACTCTGGGTTTCCTGTATAAGAGGAACCATGTGATATTTATGCTTGTTTGTCTGATTTATTTTACTTCCATACTTTCGACTAAAGTATAATATGTGAATTACTGTATTCTTATTTCCAGTTAGACCCAAACTCTTATTTTTCTTAGAACTACAATTTTAGTGAGGCTAGTTTATAACTTTTTGAATTTCATAATACCATCTATAGACTTTCATGAAAAAGTCCTCCAGGTATGATATATTATTTGATCTGATAGATATTAAGAACCATAATATATTAGTTATGTGGAGATATACTATTGCTTGAACACAGTAGGTTCTTGATTTTATTGAATGAATGAATGATTGATTGCAGATAAAATTCTAGCTAATGACATAATTGTCTGAGATGTGCAGTCATTTAAACACTATAAAAACAAATAAAATGAAAGACAGAAATACAGAACAGCCAGACTTTGGAAGAATTCAACTGTTATTTCCCATCAGTTACAGCACTATAGTATTACGTAGGATCTGGTACTGTTTGAGCCAAAGCAGCATGAATAAAAGTCAACAAGAGAATAACTGAACCAGGCACTGCCACGAACAGAGAGAGACCAAGCCAGGACAAGGAAAAAGAAACAGAGGTGGGTTGTGGATTTCGTTTTTATGGATACCTCTTCAATGTGTTGTACTACCGCTTAAAAAGAAACAGAACAAAATGGTATAAGAGGCATCAAAGAATCACCAACTCTTTCTTTAAATCCAAAAGCTCCATTTATTAGAGTTGCTTGTGTGATGAGGCATGAGGGAGTGAATCAGGCCCTTAGGGTATTGCCAAATAAGTAGCACCCCCAAAAGGCATGTTTGATGAATATGCCTAAGTGTACATATGGCCCAACAGTGCGCTTCAAATTCCAAGCAATGTAGTCTTTGGAAAATCTTTATCCAAGCTGCTTGTTTTCTGAACTGGGATTCCTTTACAAGACACTCACCCACCTTGGTGCGCATGTGCTCACACACACACACACACACACAGGCACACACACACACAGTTACACACACACACACATACCTTACAAAGAAAATAGCATTTAATGATTGCTTTTTGAATATTATTAACTCAGGTACATTATAAATGCCTGTATCTTTCCTCCAGCTATCAGTATGAGGTTAAGATGATTCTTCTAGTTGCTCAGTGTACTTTAAAGGTGAAAGTTTTCTCCTTTCTGCACTCCGATGCTAGGCTTAGGTGTACCTTTCTTCATTCAAGGATGACTAAACTATCAAGCACAGTGATATATGTGCACCCATCAACTGGAGACTGGATCAAGAAAATGTGGTTTTTTATAAAATGGAGTACTACTCAGCCATAAAAAATGAGAAATTAGAAACATTTATAGCTAAGTTGATGCACATTGACGCGATGCTCTTAAGTGAAATAAATAGGGCACACATGTATAAATGCAAAATAGTTTCTCTGGTGTGAGAAACTGAAAGTGTAAATAAGGACTAAATGTATAATAGGTAATGTGAAATAGGAAGAAAAGGGGCAAAGGGGAAGGAAGTGGGAGGGCTAGGGGAAAGGATAGAAGCGAATGGGATTAATATGAGAAAATGGAAAAATAGGAACAAAATCTTTGTAAATAGGGAGGAGTGGAGGGGTGGAAGGGAGGGCTGGGCAACGGTGAAAAATAAGAACCAAGAGAAACTATGTAAAAGTGCAAATTTCCAATGATGAATGTCATTATATTGTATACCTAAAATGTACCAATGATTAGAATGAATAATCGATAATGTAAAATAGGAAGAAAAGGTCCAAAGGGGTAGGGGTAGTGGGAGGGGCAGGGGAAAGGAAAGAAGGAAAAGGAAAAATGATGCGAATTTGAAAAAATAGAAATAAAGTCTTTGTAAATAGGGAAGGGTGGAGGGGATGAAAGGAGGGCTAGGAATGGGGAAAAAGTAAGAACCAAGATGCATTATGTAAAGGTACAATTCCCAATGAGAAATGTAATTGTGTTGTGTACCTACAATGTACCAATAAAATAATTTAATAAAAAAAATTTAGATCTTTAATCCACTTCAACCTTAGTTTAGTGCATAGTGATAGATATGGGTCTAGTTTTAATCTTTGGCAGGATAAAATCCAGTTTTTCCAATACTGTTCATTACATAGGCCATCTTTCCTCCAGTGAGGGTGGTTGGCTCCCTAGTCGAAGATGGGATGGCTGAGTTTGTCTGGAGATGTTTCTCCATCTTCTAATCTACTCCCCTGATCCACGGGTCTGTTTGTTTACCAGTACCATGCTGTTTTTATCACAGTAGCTTTGTAGTATAGTTTCAAATTGGGGATTGTGATACCCCCTGCCATGTCTCTGTTGCCTAGAATTGCTTTTGCTATTCTAGGTCTCTTCTAGTTCCAAATGAATTTTTGGATTGTTTTCCCTAGTTCTGTGAAGTACATTGTTGGAATCTCAATCAGCATTGCATTAAATCTATATAGCAGTTTTGGAAGTATAGCCATTTTCATTGTAAAGGTTCTTCCTACCCAGGAGCAAGGGATGTCTTTCCATTTTCTTTTATTCCCTTCATTCTCTTTTTTGAGTGCTGTAGTTTTCTGTGTAGAGGTCATTTGCTTCCTTTGTTCGACTTACTCCTAGATATTTTATTTTTTTGGATCCTATTGTGAAAGGAATTGTTTCCCTAATTTCTCTCTCAGTGAGTCTGTTATTTGTGTACAAGAAGGCTATTGTTTTTTGAGTGTTGACCTTGTATCCAGCTACTCTACTGAATCTGTCAGTTAAGTCTAGAAGTCCTTTGGCAAAGTTTTTTGGGTCCTCTGTGTAGAGTATCATATCATCAGCAAATAATGACAGTTCAAATTCTTCCTTTCCTATCTTTATTCCTTTTATTTCTTTCTCTTTTCCAATTACTGTGGCTAATGTTACCAGAACTATATTGAACAGGATTGGAGATAGTGGGCATCCCTGTCTTGTTCCTGATTGTAGCGTGGAAGTTTTCAGTTTTTGACAATTTAGTATGATGTTGGCTGTTGGTTTTTCAGAGATAGCCTTAATCAGGTTGAAGTAAGGACCTTCTATTCCAGTTTTCTGCAGGGTTTTTTTTATCATACATGAGTGTTGGATTTTGTCAAATGCCTTTTCTGCATCTATTGAGATGATCATAAGGTTTTTGTCCTTGCCTCTGTTAATATAGTGTATTACATCTATTGATTTACGTATGTTGAACCATCCTTACATCCCTAGGCTAAATCTGACTTGGTCAGGGGGTATGATCTTCTTGATGAGCCTGTGTATTCTCTTTGCCAGTATCTTGTTGTGGATTTTTACATCTATGTTCATTAGGGTGATTGGCCTGTAGTTCACTTTTTTAGATGGGTCTTTCCCTGGTTTTGAAATTAAAGTAACACTTACTGCCAGGAATGAATTTGGAAGCATTGCTTCTCTTTCAATTTCAATGTCTAGAATTGTTTGGAGTGCTGGTTTGGTGTTCATGAAATTTCTCAGGTGTTCTTTGTCATGGAAGTATTTAATTTCCCCATTGATTTTGAAGGATAATTTTGCAGGATACAACAGTGTAGGTTGGAAATTATTTTCTTTTAGGGGTCGAAATACTTCACTCCAGGCTCTCCTTGACTTGAGGGTTTGTGTTGAGAAGTCTACTGTGATTCTGATGGGCTTTCTTTTATAGGTAATTGGTTTCTTTTCTCTAACTGCTTGTAGGATTTTGATCTTCTGTTGGGTTCCTGGGATCTTGTCTACTATATATCTAGGTGTAGATTTTGTTTTTAATCATGGTTAGTTGGAGTTCTATATACCTCACTTATCTGTATGTCTAATTCTCTACCTCTATCTGGGAAATTTTCTACTATTCCTTCTGTGAACAGTTTTTTTTTAATGTCACTTGTATTTTCTCCTGCTTTTTCGTGGATTCCTATCAGTCTTTTGTTATTTTTCTTTGCATCATCTAGCAGCTGCTGGATTGATTTCTCATGGTCCCTTACTATTTCTAAGAAATCTCTGTTTTCATGGTCACTAACAGCAATCCTGTCTTCTATCTGATATTCTATCTTCACATTCCCTTATTATGCTCTGAATACTTTCAATGGAGTTTTTAATCTCCTGGATATCTGTTTAAATCTGTTTCATGAATTCCATTTCTTTCTTATGTTAAGTGATCATGGTTTCCATTTCTTTCTTATGCTGGGCATTCATGGCTTCCAGCATGATTCCGGGCTCATCTATTTTTTTTTTTATCTGCTTCTGTTCTAGAGCCTCTAATCATGTCTTTTACTCTGCTCACCATCTCTGTAGTTATCTGGGAAATTATTTCTGTTTTGAATTTTTCTAGAGCCTCATTCATCTGTTTTGTTACTTCCTGTGCTATCAGTTCAGGGTGTTCATGTGGTTGATTATCAGACTTTTCCACCTTGTTTCCCCCCCAGAATTTGCCTTTTGTGAGGTGGAAGTCTGAGTTTGTGCCTTGCTTAAATGTCTTCTCATTTTTGTTTTTGGTACTGTCCTTGGTTTAATTCCTGGGTTGATACTTTGAAATTGCCTATTGTAAGTGTCTTTGTTGCTTGTATTTAGAACTCTTATGGAATGATTGGTTCTCAGAGGTTTCTTTCAGATATAGCTGGTCCTTAGGTTTTGAGTCTCTGATGACTCTGATGCTATCTCATTTTCATTATACCAGGAAGGGCAATTGTTTAGATCAATCACAATACCTCAGCCCAACTGATAAAATCAGCAACACCATAGCATCAAGCACAGCTCAGAAAATGACAATTTGTGGTAGTTATTAATCTATCACCTTTAACTGTGTGAATCAAATCAAAATCGAGGACCAGTCCAACATATGTTTATAGTGAATAAACTCTTCAATATAGTAACTTAACCTTTCAGGATGGGCAGTTAGAAGGAGTTGGGGAGGGAGGGATAGATAGGTAGAAGGACAAGGAAAGCTTAGCAGTGAAGCCAGAAGTCACAGGAAGTTCATGCAAACTCTAAGAAACTGTTGAAACAAGAGGAAAAGACAGAGTGAAAGAACAAAGTTGAGAACAGAGCAACCTAACAGCAATAGGGAGGCTACAAACTGTATTTACTTGCCTTTAAAACTAATGACATTTGAGAGAAGAAAAAAGAGAAGAAAAGAAAAATAAATCTGAATTAGGGCCAGAACATAAATGAAAAGGGAGGTGAAGAACAATGTAGGACAGTGAGAGAATGAGTGAGAGAGAGATAGAGAGAGAAAGATAAAAGAAGGAAAAAAGAAGATAAAAATAAAAATTTGAAAAACAGAAAAAAATTAAAAATAAGAGCAACAAAATTTTTTTTGAAAATAACAAATAACAAATAAAAATGAAGGGCCTCCTTCAGGGTATTTCTCTGCTGTCACAATAGACAACATGGGCAGCAGTGTGCAGATATAAGGCAATGAGTCTCAGCAAGCCAGTAGTAGACCCGTAAGAGTCAAGCAGATTTCTAGTTGCAAGTTCCAAGTTAAGCTCCCTGTCCACCTGCAGGGTTGAACTCTGCAAGGTTCTACTGCAGGTTACAGCTGTCCTTCCCTTGAAGATAGTCCAGGTTTCAATGGGAGGTGATGATCCCTCCAACTTACCAAGTATTGTGGTCTGGTGTGCTTTTATTGCAGAGATTCTCTTCACTTTTCCAGTGGGCTTCAGTTTTCATCAAGGAGCCTGAGAGAGGCCCTCTTTCTGTTGTTCACCTGTGCTCTATCTTCTGGAGATTGGGACAATGGCCTTTATGACTCCCTGTGCCTCTGTAGTGTGGAACCAGGTAGTGGCACAGCCAGGAAGCCAGAGTTGGAGGGTATGGGGGGTGGGCGCAGGGAAGGAGTCAGGCTCCACATAGCCAAGGTCTTCATTGTCTGCCTCCTGGTCGCTGGGGGATGGGGCATGATGACTGAGCGGGGCTCCACGTGGCCACGGTCTTCACCATCCATCGGTTGGTCCAGCAATGTATTTTTATGCTGTAATACCTTTAAACATTCACCATATTTTTTGGTCATCCCTCATTGATCAGATGTTTTTAGTAATTTCTGGCAAACAGGAAAGTTGTGATGTGTCTTAATCAACCTTCTTCATGGAACTTGTCTCCATTGAAATTCTGGCTCTTCTTCAAAATCAAAATGACCCTTGAAGGTTAATGTTTTGAATCAGTACAGGACATGGAGGCAACCATGACACTATCACTTAAGACTCTCAAAAAAGGACACCCACAGCTGCCTCAGAGAGTCACAAGAATGGTGGGATAAATTTTTGAAGTGGGGGGGAATACTTTGAAGAAGTTTAATGACAATGTCTTCTATTGCAATAAATATTTTAAAAATTTAAACATGCATTTATTTTAATCATACTTCATATATAGACAAATTCATTACTTATGAGAATCACCAAAGATGTTTTCTTAATTTGCTTCCTCCAGACCAATTAATTTCACAAAATAATGAGTTGGAAAAGTAAATCCTTAGAAATCCTAAGCTAGATAAATCATATGTGAAGGGGTGATACATTTTCAGATGTGGGAAAATACTACTAAATTTTACTTCTGGAAACTAATTCTGCTTGAAAATATTGACAAAATCTGACTGAGGAATCAAATATAAAAACTCAAATAAAAAAACAATTGCAGTGAGTATTGGAAACAGTTACATATTAGAGTAAGACTTAGATAAAATCAAAATCATCAAGTTGTATGCAAAGTATATTTTGTGTTCCTCTATAAGAGATCCCATGTAATATTTGAGCTTGTATGTTTGACAGTGGCAGATTAATCACACTGAACAATTTTCACCATAGAATGTAGTGATGTGTTTTCACTATAATACATATTTACTCTGAATAGATTTGTCTTTCCTCTCTGAATGCTGTTCAAAATACTATCTGTAAATTTATCAAATGCCTTATTCACCCTGATGGCTCCCTAACTATAGGACTTATTTTACAGCATCTAAAGTGTATCAATGCATACACACTTAAGGAATTCATTGGCTTTATTAAGTTCCTCATGACCTTGCATGTCCTCATGACATGCAAGCAACTAGCATTATATAATGGTAGAAATAGCTTGGAAGACTCAATGAGGTAGTAAATTTAGAGGCTAAGATAATTCACCAGGATGCAGTGAACTCTGCATGAGTGACTAAATATGCTGGTGCTGTTTTGAGTTCCATGGGTGCAAAAATCAAAAGATGGAAGTCAGGGTTACTTTTCTCATTATTGCCTATATTATTCCTTTTATTCCTTTTATTTTTAATGTTTCCTGTTTTTAATATATATTTAAGATTCTCCATTTTCTCTTCTGCTTTTGGGTAACTCAAGGTTCTGCTATGTAGCATTATGGCTATTATGTTTTGATTATTATGTATTTGATCTTTTTACCCTAGGAGTAAAGAGGATTTTTAAAATTTGTAAGTAATAGTGTTTTTGTTTTCTATGTTTGTTATTGATTTCTAACTTGTTATTACTTGAGGTTTAAATGGATTGGAAAACTTATGACTACTTTAGGAAAAATTCCAATACATAAATAATTGAGAAAAAGAGAAACAAAAAGTATTTATATGTATACAAGAAGATAAATTCTAAATTTTAATGATTTGAATCTGTACACAAAAAAATGAACTTAAATCCTTGGGGAAAATTGATATGGAGCAATAAAAATACACTAGTAAAATAATTTCATTTTTAAATATAAAGAAAACAGTATTTATAGTGAGGAGAAAAATCAGGTCACCTGTAAGGTATATCATCTACTATAATAGTTAATATAGTCAATCCAAAAAAAAGCCACCCACAAATTTCTCAAGAAAGATGTATTAACTCATATTTTATATAGTTCTGTGGTATAAACACAGTGACATACCCAAAAAATATGTTTTTGGTGTATGTAATGGGAAAATCTAGCTAACTTAAATGGTCTCAAATAATGGAGGGATATAACTGAAATATTCACTGATTAGAAATTATCACTCACTCATAGTTTAGTCTAGCCTCCAACTTCATTATGTGAGATTTTCTTGACCCTACTCTCTTTATGCTTTGATAATATCCATGTGCTGATAAAATATGGCTGTGAAATTTCTAGGCTTAATTTTCATACCAGAATTTTCATAGAGAGCAGCATTGTAATTTTTTTTAAAGGCTAATTGTTAAAAATGAGAAATATTATTTGATGAAACCCATGTTCATGTTGAGCTAACCTAGATACCCTGCACATTGCTTTTTCCTCTTATACTCAACTCTGGACTGAGAAGTCACCTGTGAGAGAAAAATTATTAACATATTACATGAGCCAAAGAAATATATGCTCCTAAATTTGTCATTTTAAAATATGAAATAGCCAACTGACCATTATTTCAAGCAAAATCCAATTACTGTATTTGGAAGAAGCATTCACAGTACTTCTCCAGAATTATATTTGTATTTTTCCAAGAGATTTTGTAACCTAAATGATACTTTTATAATGATATCAAGTTACAAACTCAGTTTAGCACATGAATCATTGTATTAGTTCTGCCACATCACTAGGGCTAATCTTCCTCTGAAAACTTCCCTGGAAGACTTTGGTCTCCTCTTCTTAGAACATGATCCCTGGATTTAGAGAATTTTAGGTCTCTGGAGTTGAGTAACAAAAATTGAACAAATGATGTTTTGATGGCAGTTGAACTAAATATTTTGTAGCTGTTTCACAGAAAAGAAACTCTGGGGATTTCCTACTAGCAAGTGAAGAATAACTAAAATATCAAATCTATTGTTCTAAGTGGTCACAAATTGTGTCTAAAGTTATGACTGCTTCTCAGAAATAGAAGATAGGGAAATGGGGAGACATTCTAATAGATTTTTAAATGTTCATGACTATTCAGAAGAAATATTTGAGCCTTTGTTGAAGGTAAGTATAATTGTTTTATAATAAGATGCTTATACTATGGATCACTTTTCCACAAACACCCCTAAGCTTGTTAAAAGGTTTATTGAATCATGTCTTAGTTAGAAATGTTAAACTTTAACATTATCTTGCATGCACTATTAAGAGGAGATTAATTTAATAAGGGAAAAATTTAGAATATTATATGAGCCATATACAGTACTCAAAATTCTTGATTCATAATCTATGAATCATTGAACTATGCTGTCTAGGTGCTTAATTTATAGAAGTAACTAGAAAAATTTGATTTAAAATTATTTTTTCATCACTCACTAGTTGTATTTTTTTGGAAAGTGACTTTATAAAATGAAGATATAAAAGCCCACTTTTTAACTTAATGGATCAATATTTAATTATTTGATAGAAAAACTGTTGTAATTCAATAAGCATAGCCATGTAAAATAAATGCCTCATATCCATTCTGAAACAAGATATAGAACACATTTCTCATTAAAACCTATGTATTATATACTCCTGCTAATTTCAATTCATCTATAATGTTGTTTTTGAACCTTCAGTCCATATTAGAATTACATGGAGAAAATTTTAAATTATTGATGATTAGGATTCAACATTTAAATTTCTTTTAGTTGTCTGGGTTATGAGGTAGACTCATGGATTATTAAAGTTCACTTAAATTTTTAGATTAATCTGCAACTTTAATTTTCTTTCATGTCATGCTCAAGAAAGGTCGAATATACTGTCATGAATAACGTCTATAGGAAAAATCAATGAGGAGAGAAAGGAGGCTCAGATAACTAGATTTAAGTAGAAGCAATGCACTTGTCCCTCTCCTCCTTCTGTCTCTGGGTGATTCTATCCTTTCTCTTGATAACCATCTGTATGCTGGGTAATTCCAAAGAGCCATCTGCCCAGACACCCCTCTCAATTGCCAATTTTATACATGAAACTCCCAAGTATATATTCCAAAGTCACTATAGAATCTTTATGACCAAACCTGGATCAGTCTTCTTCCCCTTAGAATTATTTCCTCCCTAATACAGTGCCTGTTAGGAGTGCTCCAAAAATATTAGGTGATTTCCTACCCCAAATTTATTCAGATGTCAAAACTAATGATGTCAAGAAAGTATGCAAAGATTTGGTACTTACAGAAAGTATTATGGGGACAGCAGAGAATCTCCCAGTCAGATCTAAAAGTGGCTGAGATGACAGGGAAAGAAGATGGTTTTGGCTTTAATGTAATTAAGGATTCAGGGTGATAAGCAGGATCTCATGCTGGTCAAGTCTTGAGGGATTGAGGGCTTTGCACTAAACAGGGAGCACCTAGAGTTGTACTATTTAGATGCAGAACAAAGTGGCAATGGTAGGGACTGGAAAGCTGTCAGAAGTTGATCAGGATAACAAAGGTTCTGATTCCAGTTATTGTTTGAATTTAGAATAGGTACATACAGTGACCACCTACACTAACATAGTAAATGTATTGCCCTCTTCTCATCTTGGTATCTTTACTGAATGCCATCTTTATGCTACATACTTGAGTTAACTGGTGTTATTTCTTCAGTCAAATAAGTGGACATTGAAAAATCACTAACAGATATTAAACTATAGGATACTATCATAAGAAATTGAATTAAACCCAAAGAACATATGCATATAATATATATAATATATGGTAAATGTTAGAGTAGAATACACATATAAAATATTTTATTTACTATTTGTTAAAATTTATAATAACTTTTGTATAAATAGGCATGTATGATACTTAAATACTTTGACATTTATTGAAATATATAACCTTGGTAATATTGAGTCATTTATAATTGATTTGGGATATAAGATGAAATATATTGAAATGCTCATCACTCCTGTTCCATATAGTACTCAAAATTTTAACCAGACCAATCAGGGAAGGTAAAGTACTAAAAGGGGTACAAATAGGAAAATAAGAAGTCAAACCATTTGTAGATGTCATGATCTTTAACATAGAAAACCCATGAAACCCCACCAGAAGACACTTAGTGCTAATAATAAATTTAGTAAAACATGAGGAGACATGACTGACTAATACAAAAATATTATTGTTTCTGTACATCAATAATGAATCTACTGAGAAAGAAACCAAGAAAACAATTTCAGTCACCGTAGCTCTCAAAAAATTAAATACCTGGGAATCAACCTATGTAAAGGAAGCAAAAGAACTCTATAATGAAACTGTAGTTCTCTGAAGTAAGAAATTGAAGAAGGCATTAGAAAATGGAAAGGCATCCTCTGTTCCTGTATAGGCAGAACCAATATTGTCAAAAAGAGCATATTGCCAAAAAATTATACATAGATTTAGTGCAATTCCAGTCAAATACCCACAGCATTTTTCACAGAATTAGAAAAACCAATCCTGAAATTTATACGGACTCAGAAAAGACTCTGAATAGCCTAAGCAATCCTGAGAAAAAAAGAATAATACAGGAAACATTACAATCCTGGATTTCAAGTTATACTCAAAAAAGTAAAACAACCACAAAGCATACTAAAAACTTTATTCTTCTCACGGCTGAAGAATTGTTCTAGAATAATCAAGCTTCCAGGATCACAATTTAGTTATCAAAGGAAAAAATCGATTAACAGCTCTTTGTCTCAAATAAATAATAATGGGGATATTAAGTAGCAGATAGATAGTCTAAAGATAGATTAGCAGATAGTCTAGAGATATATGGTACCAGATGAGGCCAACATGTAATAAGATTGTACTGTATTTGGGATTCATGTTAAGTGAATAAGTTCTAGCTGCTCTTGACACACAAAAATATGGATAACTAGGTGAGAAGAATGTTAATTTACTTCAGTATGATAATTTTTAAATACCTACATATATTTTATAACATCATGTTTCATATGTTAAATGTGAAAAATAAATTTATTTTTACCACATTTTTTTTTCTGGTACCGGGGATCGAACTCAGGATCTTGTGCTTGCCAGGCAAACCTGGCACCACTGAGCTACATCCCTGGCCCAGAATGAATTTATTTTTAACAAAGAAAAAAGAGTTTAAATGAGAAAATCAGAAATTGCTAAGGGAGCAATAATAACAGTACAATCTTTGCTCTTTTCCATTTTGTTCTTCATGTTACAGAGAGACTACTCTTCCTCTGAGATTTTCTCCAAACATGTTGCTTTTAAAATTAAAAACAAAACCATGCCCTCGTGTTTAAGTATTCTAATTTAAGAGGATTCAGGGCTGGGGATTTAGCTCAGTGGTTCCACTGCCTGCCTCCAAGTGGAAGGTCCCAAGTTCAATCCCCAGAACCAAAAAAAAAAAAAAAAAAAGAGCATTCAGTGGAATTCAAATCTATATGTTATTAAGCATGCAGGACACTACTCTTTACATAAGTATTAGTTGAGTTCACAATTTTAAGAATACTCACACAACTGTCTCACACCAGCTATCTGGCTAATATGAGTAACATTATGAAACCATCTATTAACACATGAAGCTTATTGATCAAAAAGCCATACATGAACAAAATAATGAAAGAAAGTACAATTTCAAATTATCTGCATGATTACTAAATTTCATATCTCACAGTTTTACAGGAGATTTCAATCATTTATTCATCAATAATAGGTGGTCTACACTGACAGATACCTTATATGTGTTCATTTATGAACCACTGATACCATTTTAGGGACTTTGATTTTTCTCAATTTAATTTGGAAGTTATTTTATGATAATGATAATTATAAAAATCTAAACATCACTACACATATATAGACAAGGTCTACAATTCACTGTCAATTTAAGAGTGCAAACAAAATTTCTGAAGCATTTAATTTGTACAAAGAAAAGTGGAATTAATGTTTCCATATCTTGGAAGGATATTGTTCATGATAAGTGTGACATATTCTCTTATGATCATGATTCATATTTCATGTAACTGCAAACTGTTTTCAGTCTTGAAGGATGTAAGTCAAGACTATTAGTATCTTGGTCATTGTCTGTTTTTTAAATGAGGTTGAGAGACAGTGAGAAAGGATAAGAATATCATCCAATGCATTAGATTGCAAGAAAAGATAAAGGGAACTTAAATATTTTATGGATGTAAAATTTTTCTGCTTAACATTACAATTTATCTTATTTACTACCACCCCTGACATACCCATTTCTTTTATATTATTTTATTTTATTTTATTTTATTTCATTTTATATTTCTCCTCAATTACATGCTTCATCTTGACCAAGTCAAAACCAAAATTTTATTGGGAGAACTTTTAGTTGAGAAAATATAATAGATTACTGAGCACCCATAATAAATTTCAGAACACCTAATAAACTTAATTGTTTAAAAATATTGAAATACATTATTACTAGTTCATCTCTGTATCTTAAATATTGTAGAAATCTTTATTCTTATTATCTCAATACTTCATAACTTGTTCTTCCATGTAAAAATATTTCTATTCTCCACCCTTTTCTAAAATAAAAAAGCAGGACATAAAAATCAGGTTTTTAAAATCATGTGCAATTTTCTTTCATACAAAAGCTTTTAACTATGATGATGAAGTAGTCCATTAATAAAATTATTAACTCTGGTTTTAAAATAAATGTATCTATAACAAATTTATATTGCTTGAAGACGTAAACAGATTAGTGTGATTTTCCAATTTAATGTGACATAACAATTTTGTTTTTGTTATATTTTAGGTTACAAATGGTGAAGTTTATACTTTTACAATAAAATAATTAATATGTTCACATTTTAGTTTTTAATATATAAACCTATGAAAGCTTTATACTGATTTAAATTTTAATAAAGTACACTTTTAAAAGTATATAATGATCTTTTTATATACTAAATCTATGAAAACACCCTTTGTTCTTTTGTACTCTATATAAGAATTATTTTGATAAATGTATTTAACATAAGATATATTTAAAATATACAATATTATTCAATATAGGCACTATACTGTGCATTAGATCTCTAGGTTGAAACTTTATTTTTGCATAAGTTTTTCCAGCTTATTCTTGTTCTTAAATGACATGCATTTAAAAAAAAAACTGACCATTTTAATGAATGTCCCTTTGGTAGATTAAAAAAACATTTTATCAAGGCTTGGAGGTACAGGCTAATAATTCTAGCACTTTGGGAGGCTGAAGCAGAATGTTTGCAAGTTCAAGGTCAGCCCGGGTAACTTAAAAACTTGATAAGACCTTATCTCAAAATATTTTTTAAAAATGAAAAGATATGGGGATATAAAAAGGCCCTGACTTCAATTTCCAGCCCCACAAAATATTATATTTTGACTATTGTGAATAATTTAAAATATACTATCCCTTCACCTATCTTTTGAAAACCTATAATTTTAATTCTGTCTAACACATACATTTCCTATTTTTGACTGGCCTTTGTTTTTCCTTTATGTTTTAGCCTCTTGACCACAGTATTATGCCTTTTGACCACAAAATTATAAGCTGGAATGTAATTCCAGTTTTTTTGGGAAATATCTGACTCAGAACATGTGCTGAATAATTTGAAATCATTTAATACAGGTTGCTATTTAGTTTGTACTTAAAACTATATTATTATTGTCATTTTAAATCATTTCTCTCAAATTACACTTAATGATTTTTTCAGTATTTATCTATCAATTTGGTCAATACATATTTTAAAAGCATTTCAATAAAGGATTGTCTCTTCTCATTGAAGTAGTGTAGATCTGAGTCTCAGTGTCCATGTTTTCATTTCTAAACATGGCTAAGCTCTTGAATTCCTATAAGCTTAGGGTACATCAAGTTTACTGTCTGGGATTTAAACTCCTATCATCATCTTGTCATCATGCTCTGGTACAATCAATGTTCAGAACTAGGTGGGGAAAAATGTTTCATTAGTTACCAAAATACATATTTGGACTTTCATAATGATGTCCCTCAAGACAACAGATATTGGAAGTAGATTGGTTATGGAATCTGGAGCCTTAAGTCTCATTCATTTTGCTTCATATGTGCAAGTCAAGTTTGAATTCTTGTTTCCTCATCTACAAAAGATGAAAAACTACATTGAGGCAATACAACATTACTACATTAATTTGTGAATATGTGAAAACACCACAGCACTATACAGTGCCATTGATGTAGGGCTTGGAAAACTGTCATCTAGAGTGCAGCAACCTGGACTCTATTAGCTCACAGGTACACCTATTGAGTTTTAAATTTTTTTATGATGTCCTTCAGGCTACAAAGACAGAAGTGAGTAGTGGTAACAGAGACTTCTGGTGATAGACCCTAAAATATTTACCATCTGGTCCTTTATGAAATAATGTTTATCCCTCCTAATAAATATTAATACTTATAATTATTACTAGTAAAAGCAACAAAAGTCAATTTCTACAACTGCAATGAAAAACATTTGAAATATCCACTAAATAATTATGCATTCTTAGGAAATGTATAACCCAGATTTTGCTAACTGAGCAATAAGATCAAAGAGCAAGTATTTACTTCCATACAACGAATCTCAAACATCATGTTCCTATCATTGTATTTATTCTGTTTCATGATCATGCACTAAGTGTTTATACTGTATTGCTTAATATTGATTACAGAGATAAAAAGATATGTTGACATTAGTGTACAATCAAAAATAAAATTTCAGCTCTTTGAAGGTGGCTTCAGAAAAGTGTTGGCAGACAGCCATCTGGTTCCACACTACAAAGTCACAGAGGACACTGGACCACCAGACCACCATACTGAGTCCTGCTGCTCCCGGCCCAGAGGTAAGGGCTTCTGAGCTGCCATCCCACTGCTCCTGGTCCAGAGGAAGGGGCTTCTGGGCCACCATCCCTCTCGCTGTTCCCAGCCCAGAGGAAAGGGCTTTTGGGCCACCTTCTGTCCCACCACTCCTGGCCCAGAGGAAGGGGCTTCTGGGCCACCATCCCTCCCACTGCTCCTGGCCCAGAGGTAGGGGCTTCTGTGCTGCCATCCCACTGCACCTGGACCAGAGGAAGGGGCTTCCCGGCCACCATGCCTCCCACTGCTCCCAGCCCACAGGAAAGGGCTTTTGGGCCACCATCCCTACCACTGCTCCTGGCCCTGTCCAACCTCTCTCAGCTCAGAGGAGGTAATCCTTGCAAGCGCTAACAGCACCACACACCCCCAATTGAAATGAGAAAACATGGAAATAAGTCTCAAAACCAGACTTCCAGATCACCGAGCAACCCCAAAGGGAAAAGAGATGGAACACTCTCATACTCAAACACCTGGACCCACTGAACTGGCAACAAAAGGGGATATGGAAAAAATGAAATCAGAAATAATTTCTCAGATAATAGGAGAAATTGTCCCTCTAGTGCAAGACATGATTCATAAATCTAGAGAGGAGCTCAGGAACATGATGGAATCCCAACATAGGAAACAAATGGAATCCATGAAACAGATGCAAATAGATTTCTAGGAGATTAAAAACTCCATTGAAAGTCTACAGAGCAGAATGAGCCAATGTGAGGACAGAATTTCAGATATAGAAGATAGGATTGCAATTAGTGACCAGGAAAAGAAAAATTGCTTCAAAATTATAAGGGAACATGAGAAATCAATCCAGCCACTGCTGGATGATGCAAAGAAGAATAACATAAGACTGATTGGGCTCAATGAAGAAACAGGAGAGAGTGGAGATGACATAAAAGAACTCTTCACAGAAATAATGGCAGAAAACTTCCCAAGCAGGAGAAAAGAGCTTGACATACAGATAAGTGAGGCATATAGGACTCCAAATAGCCTTGATCAAAAAAAATCTACACATAGGCATATAATTGTTAAGATTCCAGAAACTCAACAGAAGAAAAAAGTTCTACAAGCAGTTAGAGAAAAAAAAGAAATCACATACAAAGGAAAGCACATCAGAATCACAGCAGACTTCTCAACACAAACCATGAAAGCAAGAAGAGCTTGGAGTGACATATTCCAAGCCCTAAAAGAAAACAGCCTCCAACCCAGGTTGATGTACCCTGCAAAACTATCTTTCAAAACTGATGGAGAAATAAGATACTTTCATGACAAACAGCACCTTAGGAACTTCATGAATACCAAACCAGCACTCCAAAGAATTTTACACAATATCCTAGGAACAGACATTGAGGATCACAACCCCAGGAAGCAAAGCAGAATGAACCCATCTGGCATGACAAGAAATTAAATGTAGAGGGGGAGAACCCAAGAAAAAGAAAAATTCATGACAATGACAAGTCAGTACATTTCAGTTATAACCATCAATGTTAATGGTCTCAATTTACCAATCAAAAGAAAAAGACTGGCAGAATGGGTCAAAAGGCAAAATCCAACAATATGCTGCATACAAGAAACACACTTAATTCAAAAGGAAACTCATAGACTGAAAGTTAAAGGGTAGAAAACAATACACCATGTGACCGGAACCTGAAAAAAAGCAGGAGTACCTGTCCTCTTTGCAGATCAAGTAGATTTCAAACCAACACTGATTAAGAGAGATGAAGAAGGACCCTACATTCTTGTAAAGGGAACAATCCAACAGGAAGAGATGAAAACCATAAATATCTATGCACCAAACACTAGTGCACCTAACTATATAAAACAAATACTAACAGACATGAAAAGACATATATGCACTAATACAATTGTAGTGGGGGACCTCAACACCCCACTGTCACAAATAGCTGGATCAACTAGACAAAAAATAAGTAATGAAATAGTAGAACTCAATCAAACTCTTGAACAAATGAACTTAACAGACGTTTACAGAGTCTTCCACCCCACAAAATCAGAATACACATTCTTCTCAGCTGCACATGGGTCATTCTCAAAAATAGACCACATACTCATGCATAGAACATGTTTAAGTAAGTGCAAAGGAATTGAAGTTATCCCCTGTATATTTTCAGACCATAGTGGGATGAAATTGGAGATCCATAGCAAAAGAAACTTGAAAAATTTCATAAACAAGAGGAAATTGAACAATATACTTCTGAATAACCAATGAGTCATAGAGGAAATTAAAGAAGAAATCAGACAGTTCCTTCAATTAAATGACAATGACAATACAACATATCAGAATCTATGGGACACAGCGAAAGTAGTCTTATGAGGGAAATTCATAGCAGTGAATAGGCATATTAGGAAAGCAGAATGGGCCCAATTAAACAACCTGATGCTGCATCTCAAGCTTATAGTAAAAGAAGAGCAGGACAACCCCATAGCTCATACCAGGGAGGAAATTATAAAGATCAGAGGAGAAATCAATGCAATGGAGACTAAGAGAACAATACAAAAAATCAATGAAGCCAAGAGTTGGTTCTTTGAAAGAATCAACAAATTGACAAACCCTTAGCCAACCTTGTCAGAAAAAGGAATGAAAAGGCCCAAATTCATGTAATTAGGAAGGAAAGGGGTGAAATTACAACAGACCCAGCAGAAATCCAGAGGATCACCAATACCTACTTCCAGAACCTATATGCCAATAAGATGGACAATGCAGAAGAAATGGACAGATTCCTAGATACATATGAATTACCAAAGTTGAACAAAGAAGACCTAAAAATTCTAAACAAGGCAATATCAACCAATGAAATTGAAAATGTAATTAAAAACTTATCAACCAAGAAAAGCCCGGGCCCTGATGGATTCACTGCTGAATTCTACAAGACATTTAGAGAGGAACTACTGCCACTACTGTTTAAACTCTTCAATGAAATTGAAAGGGGAGCAATACTCCCAAATTCATTCCTGGAAGCAAGCATCACCTTGATCCCCAAAGCAGAGAAAGACCCAACCAAAAAGGAGAACTATAGACCAATCTCACTAATGATCATAGATGCAAAAATCCTTAATAGGATTCTAGCAAACAGAATGCAGATCATCAATAAGATCATACACCCGGATCAAGTGAGATTCATCCTAGAGATGAAGGGATGGTTCAATATACAAAAATCAATCAATGTAATACACTATATCAACAGAGCCAAGGACAAAAACCATATGATTATCTTCATAGATGCAGAAAAATCATTTGATAAAATCCAACATGCATTTATGATAAAAACCCTACAAAAAATGGAATAGATGGTCTCTACCTCAAACTGATAAAAGCCATCTATGAAAAACCAACAGCCAATATCATATTAAATGGTCAAAAACTGAAATCCTTCACACTAAAATCAGGAACAAGACAAGGATATCCACTATCACCACTCTTGTTCAATATAGTTTTGGAAACATTAGCCACGGCAATTAGACAAGAGAAAGAAATAGAAGGAATAAAGATAGGAAATGAAGAAGTAAAACTGTCATTTGCAGATGACATGATACTCTATATAGAAGACCCCAAGAACTCCACCAAAAGTCTTCTAGACTTAATAACCAAAATTCAGTCAAGTAGCTGGTTACAAGGTCAACACACAAAAATCTATAGCTTTCCTCTTCACGAATGACAGACTCACTGAGAGAGAAATAGGGCAAATAATTCCTTTCACAATAGCATCCAAAAAACTGAAATACCTAGGAATCAACCTAATGAAAGAAATCAAAGACCTCTTCTCTGAAAACTATGACACTCTGAAAAGAAAGATTAAAGATGATATCAGAAAATGGACAGACATCTCCTGCTCCTGGGTAGGAAGGATTAATATAGTGAAAATGGCCATACTTCCAAAACTGCTATATAGATTTAAGGCAATTCCAATTGAGATCCCAGCAGCATACTTCCTGATCCTTGAGAAAACAATCCAAAAATTCATTTGGAACAAGAAGAGACCCAGAATAGCAAAAGCAATTCTAGGTAACAGAGACATGGCAGGGGGTATCACAATCCCCAACCTGCAACTATCCTACAAAGCTGCTGTGATAAAAACAGCATGGTACTGGCAAAGAAACAGTCCTGATGACCAGTGGAACAGATTAGAAGATGCAGAAACAATGCCAGACACACTCAGCCATCTCAACTTTGATAAAGGAGCCAAACACCCTCACTGGAGGAAAGATAGCCTCTTTAATAAATGGTGCTGGGAAAATTGGGCTTCAACTTGCTAAAGATTAAAACTACACCTATATCTCTCACCATGCACTAAACTAAAATCAAAATGGATTAAAGATCTAAATATTAAAATAGAAACTCTGAACCAGTTGGAACAGAGGTTAGGTAGAACCCTTGAAGACACCGGTGTAGGAAAAGATTTTATGAACAAAACCTCAGTTGCCCTTGAACTAGCACAAACAATCAACAAGTGGGATCTCTTCTTATTAAAAGGCTTTTGCACAGCAAGAGAAACCACCGACAGTGTGAAGAGACAACCCACAATGTGGGAAAAAGTCCTCACCTGCTGTTCCTCAGACAAAGCTCTACTATCTCGAATCTATAAAGAACTTAAAAAGATCAGACCTCCCAAATTTAAAGATCCAATCCAAAAATGGGCATCTGAAATGAACAGACATTTCTCAGACAAAGAAGTAGAAATAGCAAATAAATACATGAAAAAATGTTCAACATCACTGGTCATTCGAGAGATGCAAATGAAAACAATGCTGAGATTGCACTTCACTCCAGAAAGAAAGGCTGCTATCATGAAATCCACCAACAATAAATGCTGGCAGGGCTGTGGGGAAAGAGGATCCCTGCTCCAAGTGTAGACTCTTGCAGCCACTGTGGAAATCAGTATGGAGATAAGTCAAAGAACTAGGTCTGCAAGTCCCGTTTGACCCTGCTATTCCACTACTGGGGGTCTTCCCCAAAGAATTAATAGAATCATACCACAGTGATATATGTGCACCCATGTTCATAGCAGCACAGTTTGTAATAGCTAAAACTTGGAAATAGCCCAAATGACCATCAACTGGAGACTGGATAAAGAAAATGTTGGTTTTTTAATAAAATGGAGTACTACTCAGCCATAAAAAATGAGAAATTAGAGACATTTATAGCTAAGCGGATGCACATTGAGGCAATACTCTTAAGTGAAATAAATAGGACACACATGTGTAAATACTGAATAGTTTCTCTGGTGTGAGAAACTGAAAGTGTAAATAAGGACTAAATGTATAATAGGTAATGTGAAATAGGAAGAAAAGGGGCAAAGGGGAAGGAAGTGGGAGGGCTAGGGGAAAGGATAGAAGCGAATGGGATTAATATGAGAAAATGGAAAAGTAGGAACAAAATCTTTGTAATTAGGGAGGGCTGGAGTGGTTGAAGGGAGGGCTGAGCAAAGGTGAAAAACAAGAACCAAGAGAAACTATGTAAAGTTTCAAATTTCCAATGATGAATGTCATTATATAGTATACCTAAACTGTACCAATGATTAGAATTAATAATTGATACTGCAAAATAGGAAGAAAAGGTCCAAAGGGGTAGGGGTAGTGGGAGGGGCAGGGGAAAGGAAAGAAGGGAAAGGCAAAGTGATGAGAAATGGAAAAAATGGAAATAAAGTCTTTGTAAATAGGGAAAGGTGGAGGGGGTGAAGGGAGGACTAGGAATGGGGAAAAAAGTAAGAATGAAGATGCATTATGTAAAGGTACAATTCCCAATGAGAAATGTAATTGTGTTGTATACCTACAATGTACCAATAAAAGAATTTAATTAAAAAAGTAAAATTTCACTTATTTATGATATTTTTAGTACAAATAACAGATATCCGCATCTATTTCTCTGAAGTTAAAACCTTTATTATATATCTAAGTTTTAAAAATTGAGGAATAAAAATTACCTGGGTCATTTGATCTAAAGTTTTTAAAGAAATACATTTATTTTATTAGAATTTTTGGATTAGATGTAGTTAGAAACTGTAGCCAAGCAAGAAACCATATTAAAAATGATCTATTGGACACCAATAGGATTTTAAAGTCATCCCCTGTCAAATGAAGAGCCAGAGGAAGTTTTATTGAATCTGAAAGTCATATAAGTGACAGGCATGGGAAGTGCTATAGACATGTGAGTCCCAGAGAGAGGAAGGCAAAGCAGTACAGTTTACAGGTGATCTATCTGGTTCTTGACACAGGGTCTGTTATTTGAGGATATTTGTTCTTTATAAATATTTCATTTGCTGAAATATCAGTTGAATATATCACATGTTTCATTTGTCTTTGAAGAAATAAACACATTTTTTTCTTTTCTTCTGGGACATATGACAAAACGATTGATTTATTAAAAACTCAAAAAGTAAGTGTGACATAAATTTATTAGTCTAAACATTTAGAGCCATTATTACAAAAAATTTTTAAAAACAAAGTGATCTAGAAAACAAATACTCATTGGACTTCTTACAAACAAGTTTTAGAAGGTTATATTTAAATCAATGTGCTCTTTTGATTCTGCTCAAAGTTATCACACCTACAAACTGCAACCAGTATAGAATAAATCTATCATACTTCTAATTTGTTCATATAAACTTGACATACTGATAAGCCCTCAGAAAAAGTCTCCTCTGAAAAACTACAGTCACATTTTGATCAGAAATTCAATTATATGTAGTCATATGACTATACTTTTGGGACTCTAATCTCTAAATTGGTGTCTGTTAGATATAGTCTTAATATAGATCCATTCTTTGGGAGGAGGATTTGTTTAATAAGCATATACAATCTTACTTTCTCTTTCTGACTATGTTAGAAGCTAATCAACTGAGAGAGGCTTAAAGTAAGGATTTTTGGAATTTCTCAGAGCATTCTATATGTTGCAGTATTCTTTAACAAATTTTGGAGTTTTTTATACTTGATTAATGTTACAAACTTACAAGCAGATACTATAAATACAATGTATTCTAATATATAATGCTTAATTGTGGACTTTAACCAAAGGAGAAATATCAAAGTTTATGATTGTCTTAGCTTATTCCTCTTGTTACAACAAAATGCCATGGGCTAGGTATTTTGTAAATAATGGAAATTTATTTTTCTGAATTCTGAAGCCCAGGAAGTTCAAGATCAAGGTAAATACACATTCAGTGTTTATCTGGTGAATACCTAGTCCCTGCTTCTAAGATGTCAACTAGTTGCTGCCATCACAGGGGAGCAGGATGAATGCTATGTCTTCACATTGCAGAAGAGTGGAAAAGACAGAGGGAAGTCTCTGGATCTCTGAAGTCTGTTTACAAAAAAGTGCTAGGGATTAAACACAAGGCCTTGTGCATACTAAGCAAGCAAGTACCACTGAATTGCACCCAAAGCTTTTGAGACTTAACATCATCCATTAGAGCAGAGTATAGTCAACTCCTAATGGTCTCATCTCTTAATAATGTGACCTTTCAGGCTAAGTTTTACCATAAGAATTTTTGAGAAACATACACTCAAACCACAGGAGTGGCTCAAAAGTTAAAGATCAGTACATCAGTTTTTATTTTTCTCTTTTTCCCATATGTTACAAAGAAGTGTATGAATGATGTTTTGGAATAACAGATATTAAAAAGGCCATTCTCTTCATATTTTTCATCAAGTAATATTAAAACAAGAAAAAAATGGGGAAAAGATAAGAAAGACTAAATTGAAAAAAAAGCTGAGAGGAAAATTTGGTAATGTATATAAGATAATACTATTAAAGCCTAATAATCAGTAATTCCTAGAAGTTTTGTAATCAGTAAAAACTATGATCCTAAAACAAGTAGAACAATATATTTGTCTTTCAAAATTTTTTCTTTATATAAAATATCTTCATCTAAGATGAATCATCAAATACAAGGTTTAAATTACTTGAAATTATGGATATGTGTATATATAGGTTTATATATATGTATGCACATATGTGTATACATATATATAAACATACACAGTATATATGCAATTTTTAAGAGCTGTTTAAAAAAGCTAGGCAAAGAAATGTCCAGGAAGCTGCCAATAAGCTCCACTTAACACTTTTAACCGTAGCTACTTAACCAGTGCTCTGTGTAACTGATATAGGCAAAGCTGATTATATTTTCATTTTATTATGTCTAATTTGGATTTAATAGGTAAAACAGAATACCTTTTGAAATTTTTCTTACTTTGTTAATATGTCTCTATTATTTGAAGAATGGAAAGTTATAATTTGTATGGGCACAAACATCCTAGTCTATGAAAAACAAGATGTTATAGCCCCCAGCGACCAGGCGGCAGACACTGAAGACCTACACCATGTGGAACACACTCTGTCCCCACACTCCCCCCACACCCCCAATGATGGCCTCCTGGCTGTGCCACTACCTGGATCCACACTACAGAGGCACAGGGGGTCATAAAGGCCATTGTCCTGATCTCCAGAAGATAGAGCAGAAGTGAACAACAGAAAGAGGACCTCTCTCAGGCTCCTTGATGAAAAATGAAGCCCACTGAAAAAGCAAAGAGAATCTCTGCAATAAAGGCACACCAGACCACCATACTTGGTAAGTTGGAGGGATCATCACCTCACATCAGAACCTGGACTATCTTCAGGGTAAAGGCAAATGGAACTTGCAGTAGAACTTTGCAGAGTTCAACACTGCAGGAGGACAGGGAGCTCAACTTGGGACTTGCAACCAGAAATCTGCCTGACTCTTATGGGTCTGCTACTGGCTTGCTGAGACTCATTGCCTTATATCTGTACACTGCTGCCAACGTTGTCTATTGTGACAACAGAGAAATACCCTGAAGGAGGCCCTTCATTTTTATTTGTTATTTGTTATTTTCAAAAAAAGTTTTGTTGCTTATTTTTAATTTTTTTCTATGTTTTTCAAATTTTTATTTTTGTCTTCTTTTTTTCTTTCTTTTTTCTTTCTCTATCTCTCTCTCATTCATTCTCTCACTGTCTCACATTGTTCTTCACCTCCCTTTTCATTTATGTTCTGGCCCTAATTCAGATTTCTTTATTTTTCTTTTCTTCTCTTTTTCCTTCTCTTAATTGTCATTAGTTTTAAAGGCAAGCAAATACAGTTTGTAGCCTCCCTATTGCTGTTAGGTTGCTCTGTTCTCAACTTTGTTCTTTCACTCTGTCTTTTCCTCTTGTTTCAACAGTTTCTTAGAGTTTGCATGAACTTCCTGTGACTTCTGGCTTCACTGCTAAGCTTTCCTCGTCCTTCTACCTATCTATCCCTCCCTCCCCAACTCCTTCTAACTGCCCATCCCAAAGGGTTAAGTTGCTATATTGAAGAGTTTATTCACTATAAACATATATTGGGCTGGTCATTTGCTTCATATATTTGGTTTATGAACACCAAACCAGCACTACAAGCAATTCTAAACAATTTCCTAGAAAAAGAATGAAGGTCACAACTTCATGAGGCCCAACAGAGGGAAGCCACCAGGCAAGGCAAGAAACTAAAGGGAAAGGGGGAAAAATAAAAAATAAAAACCAACAACAGTAAAACATCAAGACAAGGATGAGTCAATATCTATTAATTATAACCATCAATGTTAATGCCCTCAATTCACCAATCAAAAGAAATAGGCACAATGGAGTAAGAAGCAAAATCCAACAATATGCTATATACTAGAAAAACACCTAACTCAAAAAGAAATTTATAGATTGAAAGTAAAAGGATGGAATACAGTTCTCCACATGAGAGGAACCCAGAAAAAAGGCAGGGGTAGCAATCTTATTTGCAGACAAAGTAGATTTCAAACCAAAACTGATTGAGAGACAAAGATGGTCACTACATCCTTGTGAAGGGAACAATCCAGGAGGAAGAGATGACCATCATAAATATATATGCGCCAAATACAAATGCCCCCAACTACTCAAAACAAATATTAATGGACATGAAAAACCAAATAAGCACTAATACAATTGTAGTGGGGGACCTCAATACCCCACTATCACAAATGGACAGATCATCTAGACAAAAAGTCAACAACAAAATGCTAGAACTGAACCAAGCTATTGAACAAATGGACTTAATAGATGGTTACAGAGTGTTCCACCCCCAAAAATCAGAATATACATTCTTTTTGGCTGCACAGAGGTCATTCTCCAAAATAGACCTCATGATAGCACTTAGGACATGTTTAAGTAAATGTAAAAGAATTGAAGTTATTCCCTGTATATTATCAGACCATAGTGCAATAAAATTGGAGATCAATAGCTTAAGAAACCGCAAAATCCCCACAAACACATGGAAATTGAATAACACTCTCCTGAACAACCAATGGGACAAAGAGGAAATTAAAGAAGAAATTTTTCAGTTTCTACAATTAAATGATAATGCCAGTACAACACACAGGAATCTATGGGACACAATGAAAGTAATTCTAGGAGGGACATGAATAGCAGTGAATGCCCACACTAGGAAAACAGAGAGAGCTCAAATAAACAACCTAATGCTGAACCTCAAGCTCCTAGAGAAAGAAGAACATGACAAAGAGAAGCTTGTACAAGAGAGGAAATTATAAAGATCAGAGCAGAAATGAATGCAATAAACACTAAAAGAATGATGCAAAAAAAATCAATGAATCAAAGAGTTGGTTTTTCAAAAGAATAAATAAAATTGATAAACCTTTAGCCAACCTTATCAAAAAAAGGAAAGAAAAGGCTCAAATCAGTGCAATTAAGATCAAAAAAGGTGAAGCTACATCAGATCCAGCAGAAATCCAGAGGATCATCAATACCTACTTCAACAACCTGTACACTAATAAAATGGAAAACACAGAAGAAATGGAGGGATTCCTAGATACAAAAGAAGTGCAAAAGTTAAATGAAGAAGATATAGAAACTTTAAACACCCCAATTACAATGAGTGAAATTGAAAACATAATAAAAAACTTACCAACAAAGAAAAGCCCAGGTCCTGAGGGCTTCCCTGCTGAAGGCTACAAGTCATTTACAGCAGAACTATTGCCATTACTCTTTAAACTTATCAATGAAAGTGAAAGGGAAGCAGTACTTCCAAATTCATTCCTGGAAGCAAGTGTTACTTTGATTCCAAAAGCAGGGAATGTCCCAACCAAAAAAGAGAATTACAACCCAATCTCCCTAATAAATATAGATGTAAAAATCCTCAACAAGATACTGGCAAAGAGAATACACAGAGTCATAAAGAAGATCATACACCCTGACCAAGTCGGATTTATCCCAGGGATGAAAGGATGGTTCAACATACATAAATCAATAAATGTAATACAGTATATTAACAGAGTCAAGGAAAAAACCTTATGATCATCTCAATAGATGCAGAAAAGGCATTTGACAAAATCCAACACCCATTCATGATAAAAACCCTACAGAAAGTTTGAATAGAAGGTCTTTATCTAAACCTGATTAAGGCTATCTATGAAAAACCAACAGCCAACATCATACTGAATGATCAATAACTGAAAACATTCACATTAAAATCAGGAACAAGACAAGCATGTTCACTATCACCACTCCTGTTCAATATAGTTTTAGAAAAATTAGCCACAGCAATTAGAAAAGAGAAAGAAATAAAAGGAATAAATGTAGGAAAAGAAGAAGTTGAACTCTCATTATCTGCTGACTATATGATACTCTACACAGAGGATCCGAACAACTCCACCAAAAGATTTCTAAACTTAACTGACAAATTCAATAGAGTAGCTGGATACAAGGTCAGCATTCAAAAAACAATAGCCTACTTGTACACAAATAACAGACTCACTGAGAGAGATATTAGGGAAACAATTCCTTTCATAAGAGCATCCAAAAAAAAGAAATATCTAGGAATCAATCTAACAAAGGAAGCCAAAGACTGCTGTGCAGAAAACTACAGCACGCTGAAAAAAGAGATTGAAGGGGACATAAGAAAATGGAAAGATGTCCCTTGTTCCTGGGTATGAAGAACCAATACAGTGAAAATGGCCATACTTCCAAAACTGCTATATATACTTAATTCAATGTCAATTGAAATTCCAACAATGTACTTCACAGAACTAGGGAAAACAATCCAAAAATTCATTTGGAACTAGAAGAGACCTAGAATAGCAAAAGCAATTCTAGGCAACGGAGACATGGCAGGGGGTATCACAATCCCCAACTTGAAACTATACTACAAAGCTACCATGATAAAAACAGCACAGTTCTGGCAAAGAAACAGACCTGAGCATCAGTGGAAAAGATTAGAATATGCAGAAACTACTCCAGACATACTCAGCCACCTCATCTTTGACAAAGGAGCCAACAACCCTCACTGGAGGAAAGATAGCCTATTTAATAAATGGTGTTGGAAAAACTGGATTTCATCCTGCCAAAGATTAAAACTAGACCCATATCTATCACCATGCACGAAACTAAGATCAAAGTGCATTAAAGATCTAAATACTAAGGCAGAAACACTAAACTTGCTGGAAGATAAGTTAGGTAGCATTTTTGAAGACATTGGCATAGGAAAATTCTTTATGAACAAACCTCAGTAGCAGGGGAACCAGCATAAAGAATCAACAACTGGGATTTCATCATATTGAAAAACTTCTGCACTGCAAGTAAAACCACCAACAGAGCTAAGAGATAACTGACAGTGTGGGAAAATATTTTTAGCACCTGTAACTCAGACAAAGGACTACTATCTAGAATATATAAAGAACTGAACAAAATCAGACCCCCCAAATTTAAAGACCCAATTCAAAAATGGGCATCTGAAATGAACAGATATTTCTCAGACAAGGAAGTAGAAATAGCAAATAAATACATGAAAAAATGTTCAACATCACTGGTTATTCAAGAGATGCAGATGAGAACAACACTGAGATTCCACCTCACCCCAGAAAGAATGGCTGCTATCAAGAAATCAACCAATAACAAATGCTGATGGGGGTGCCGGGTGAATGGAACCCTTCTCCATTGTTGGTGGGAGTGCAGACTGGTGCAACCACTGTCGAAATCAGTATGTAGATACCTCAAAGAACTAGGACTAGAGGTCCCATTTGACCCAGCTATTCCCCTGCTGGGTATCTTCCCAAAAGAATTAAAAGAGTCATATCACACCAATGCATGTGCAACCATGCTTATAGCAGCACAGTTTGTAATAGTGAAAGCTTGGAAACAGCCCAGGTGCCCATCAACTGGAAACTGGATAAAGATGTGGGGTTTTTTATAAAATGGAGTAATACTCAGCCCTACAGAAGGAAAAACTAGAGACAGTTATAGCTAAATGGATGCATATTGAGGCCATACTCTTAAGTGAAATAAATAGGACACACGTGTAAATACCAAATCTTTCTCTGGTGTGAGAAACTGAAAGTGTAAATCAGGATTAAAATGATTAAAATGACTAACTGATAATTTGAAATAGGAAGAAAAGGTCCAAAGGTTTACGGGAAGTGGGAGGGGAAGGGGAAAGGAGAGAAGGGAAAGGAAAAATTATGAGAAAAGAAAAAAATGGAAACAAAGTCTTTGTAAATAGGGAAGGGTGGAGGGTGTGAAGGGCGGACAGGGAATGGTGGAAAAATAAGAACCAAGATACACCATACACAGGTACAAGTACCCAATGATAAATGTAAATGTATTGTATACATAAAATGTACCAATAAAAGAATTTAAGACAAAAAAATGCATGGCCATTAATCCTCCTTATTGAAAATACTCATGTTTACTTCATAGGCACATGTCCCATTGTTCTTGGAATGTGTCTTTTACTAAATATGTTCTTTAAAAAATGTAAACATGGTATTTTGTGATCATCCCTTTCCTGTGAGCATAATTATTTTTGAATGTCCAAATCAGTTTTCTGAATGGGTCAACTGAAGAAAATTGGCAGCAATACACCAACAATTTAGATCTCTGTCTTCCAATCATTGTTTGTCAATTGGTCCTTCCTGTTATCTGTACCATGCATTTTATTTATATATATATATATATATATATATATATATTTTCCCGTTAAGTTTATTGGTACATTTTAGGTATAAAATACAGTTACATTCATCATTGGGATCTTGTACCATTACATGAGTATCTTGATTCTTTTTTTTCCCCCTTCCCCTGCCCTCCCTTCACTCTCTCAACCCTTCCCTATTTGCAAAGACTTTGTTTCCATTTTTTCCTTTTCTCATATTTTTTCTTTTCCCTTTTTTCCTTTCCCCTACCCTCCCACTTCCCCTGCTCCTTTAGACCTTTTCTTCCTATTATACAATATAAATTATACATTTTTTAACTTATAATATCAAGATCTAGGAGACATTACCACAGATTTTACAGAATTTAAAAGGATATACAAAGCATATTTCAAAAATCTTTTCTAAAATAACTTGGACAGCTTCTAAGAAGTACCATGGAAGACAAATTAATGAAACTAACTCTGGAGGAAATATAAAATTTGAATAGCACCTATTAAAGAAATTACATTCCTAGCTTGAAAACCTACCTATATGACAACAGCAGGCTCATATACATTTTAAGTGATAAAGTATATCAAACAATTAAAGCAGAAAAAAGAAGGAACACTTCTCCCCTCATTTTAGGAACTCAACATTGTGATAATCTTAAAACCAGATAAAGATAATAGAAGAAAAAAGTATGAACATAGATAGAAATTTGTTTAACAATACAAACTATTAGAAGTCAGATCTGGCAAGATGTAGAAAGTGATTTTGTTATAGTGATGGCAGTGTTGGTTCAGCTTTGGAAGATCCACCCTCAAAAGTCATCATTTTAACAGAGGAAAGGCAAAAGCCATGTGATCCTGTCACTAGTTGGAGAAAAAGTATTGGACTAAATTCTACAGCTGTTCATGGTAAAAGCTATCAGAAGGCTAGAAGTAGAACAGAAACTTCTCAACAGATTAAAGACATGTACTCCATACTTCCAGTGAGAATGCCTGATACAAATGGAGGAGATACAATGCTTTCTCCTTAAAATGGGGAACAAGGGCAGATATGATTACTCTTTATCTGTCCATTAAACTTTCAAACCTAGGCCCCACCAAAATAGTCTGACAATAAAATGACACAACTAGGATAGGATTGTCAAGGTAGAAGCAAAATCTTTATATGTAGATGAAATGATCATCTACAGAGAAAATCCTAAGAAATCTCTAGACACCCCTAGAAATTATATTTGAATTTAGCAGGATTGGAAAACACAAGGTATATAGAAAAATTCAGGTCTGTGTATACTTGCTATAAATGACGAATTGGATATTGAAATTTAAAAGTTATGTAGGAGTACAAAGGAACTAGAATAGGTTAAGAAAAATAGTGTTGGAAGACGTTTAGCACCTAATTTTAAGACTTCTTCTAAAGCTACAGTAATCAAGGCAGTGTTGGTGTTAAGGAAAGACATATAGATCATTGGATTAAAACAGAGAATCTAGAAATAGAACCACACATATATGGTCCACTGAGTTTTGAAAGATTATTTAACATTAGCATTTTATAGAATATAAACTCAATTCAAGAGCCAAGGAAGAGATAGTGTTTTCAGCAAATGGCACTAGAACACCTGGTATCCATATATAAAAAATTAACCTCAACCCTTTATTTCCATACATAAAAATAACTTGAAGGGATCTATGAACATAAATATGAAAGCCTAAAAGTATAAAACTTTAAGAAGAAATTATAAAGGAAAATGTTTGTGAATTTAGGGTAGGCAAGAACTACCTAGGATACAAAAGACATGATGTATAAAAGAAAAAAATTGATAAATGAGATTCCATCAAAATTTAGAACTTTAAATGACATCATTAAAATGAAAAGTAGTTCTTAAACAGACCATATTTACAATGCATATAACCTATGACCAGAATATATAAAGAACTCTTACAACACATTAATAGACAGCCCAATTAAAATGCAGACATAAGAAGGTGATAAATAGCCAGTATAGCACAAGGAATGGTGTGCAACTCTAGAATCAGAAAAATACTAATCAGTACAATAACAAGATTGAATTATACACTCGTTAGCGAGATGAAGTCAAAAGTTTTAAAAGCCCTGTCATGACTTTTTCTTTTTGTTGGATTCTCTCCCTTTGCATTTAACTTGTCATGCCCAATGTATTCATTCTGCTGGGTTTCCTGGGCTTGTGATCCTCCTTGTTTTTTCCTAGGCTATTGTCTAAAGATTTTTAGAGTGCCGATTTGGTATTCATGAAGTTCCTGAGGTGCTCTTTATCATGAAAGTATCTTATGTCTCCATCAATTTTGAAAGATAGTTTTGCAGGGTACAACAATCTGGGTTGGAGGCTATTTTCCTTTAGGACTTGAAATATATCACTCCAAGCTCTTCTTGCCTGGAGGGTTTGTACTGAGAAGTCTGCTGTGATTCTGATAAGCTTTCCTTTGTATGTGATTTGTTTCTTTTTTCTCACTGCTTGTAGAATTTTATTGTTCTGTTCGATTTCTGAAATCCTAACTATTATATACCTATGTGTAGATTTTTTTTTTTTTTTGATTAAGGCTAGCTAGAGTCCTATCTGCCTCACTTATCTGTATGTCAAGTTCTTTTCCCCTCCTTGGGAAGTTTTCTGCCATCACTTCAGTGAAGAGTTTTTTGTTTTTGTTTTTGTTTTTGTTTTTAAGAGGAGTGGGCTGACTACAAGACATTCTCAAATGAACTCCCAATAAGGTGGAGAAAAGTTTAAGGGGAGTTTTTAACTCACTAGCAGAGATTAAAAGTCCAAATAAAGCTCAAGCTGGTTAAACATCAAAAAAATTACCATATAGAGTTTTATAAGTCTGCAGTCAACATTCCAAAGTCTATAACATATTGGAAAAGGCATTTTTCTTGCCTACACAAACAAATGATGAAGACCATATCTAGGAGGGGGAGAAAAGGTATAGGTAGCTTTTAATCCATCAACCATTGATTTTTTTACATTTGTATAGAGGTCTGTCTTACTAGTAGTTGAGAAAGCAGTCCAAACCTGTAGCTCAACTCTTTTTTTTTGTTTTCTCTTAAATTCTTTTATTGGTACATTTTAGGGATACAATACAATTACATTTCTAATTGGGAACTTGTAACTTTACATGATGCATTTTGGTTCTTATTTTTTCCCCATTCCTAGCCTTCCTTTCACCCCCTCCACCCTTCCCTAGTTACAAAGACTTTATTTCCATTTTTTCCGTTTCTCATCATTTTTCCTTTCCCTTCTTTCCTTT
Source organism: Heterocephalus glaber (assembly GCF_053883595.1). NCBI lineage: Eukaryota > Metazoa > Chordata > Mammalia > Rodentia > Bathyergidae > Heterocephalus > Heterocephalus glaber. The sequence goes on along the minus strand of NW_028258308.1, from coordinate 10,826,463 downwards.
CCCCTGCCCCTCCCACTACCCCTACCCCTTTGCACATTTTCTCCCTATTTTGCATTATTGATTATTCATTCTAATCTTTGGTAAATTTTAGGTCTACAATACAATGACATTCTTCATTAGAAATTTGCACCTTTGCATAGTCTCTCTTGGTTCTTATTTTTTACCCTTGCCAAGCCCTCCCTTCAACCCCTCCATTCCTCCCTAATTACAAAGATTTTGTTCCTATTTTTCCATTTTCTCATATTAATTCCATTCCCTTCTTTCCTTTCCCCTAGCCCTCACACTTCCTTCCCCTTTGCTCCTTTTCTTCCTATTTCACATTACCTATTATACATTTAGTCCTTATTTACACTTTCAGTTTCTCACACCAGAGAAAATATTCGGTATTTATACATGTGTGTCCTATTTATCTCACTTAAGAGTATGGCCTCAATGTGCATCCACTTAGCTATAAAAGTCTCTAATTTCTCATTTTTTATGGCTGAGTAGTATTCCATTTTTATTTTTAAAAAACACATTTTCTATATCCAGTCTCCAGTTGATGGGTATTTGGGCTGTTTCCAAGTTTTAGCTATCACAAGCTGTGCTGCTATGAACATGGGCACACATATATCACTGTGGTATGATTCTTTTAATTCTTTGGGGAAGATCCCCAGTAGTAGAATAGTGGGGTCAAATGGGACTTCCAGTCCTAGTTCTTTGAGGTATCTCCATACTGATTTCCACAGTGCTTGCACCAGTCTACACTCCCACCAGCAGTGGAGCAGGGTTCCTCTTTCCCCACAGCCCCACCAGCATTTGTTATTGGTTGATTTCATGATAGCAGCCATTCTTTCTGGTGTGAGGTAGATTCTCAGCATTGTTTTCATTTGCATCTCTCAAATGACCAGTGATGTAGAACATTTTTTCATGTATTTATTTGCTATTTCTACTTCCTTGTCTGAGAAATGCCTGCTCATTTCAGATGCCCATTTTCGGATTGGGTCTTTAAATTTGGGAGGTCTGATCTTTTTAAATTCTTTATTGATTGGAGATAGTAGACCTTTGTCTGAGGAAGAGCAGGTGAAGATTTTTTCCCACATTGTGAGTTGTTTCTTCACACTGCTGGTGGTTTCTCTTGCTGTGCAGAAGCCTTTTAATAAGAAGAGATCCCACTTGTTGATTGTTTGTGCTAGTTCATGGGCAACTGAGGTTTTGTTCATAAAATATTTTCCTACACGGATGTTTTCAAGAGTTCTACCCAACCTCTGTTCCAATTAGTTCAGCGTTTCTATTTTAATATTTAGATCTTTAATCCATTTCGAATTTAGTTTAGTGCATGACGAGATATATAGGTCTAGTTTTAATCTTTGACAATTTGAAGCCCAATTTTTCCAGCACCATTTATTTTTTTGTTTGTTTTTCTTTTTGTTTGTGTTTTTTTGGTACCAAGGATCGAGCTTGGGTCCTTGTGCTTGCAAGGCAGGCAGTGGAACCACTGAGCTAAATCCTCGGCCCTCCAGCACCATTTATTAAAGAGGTTATCTTTCCTTCAGTGACGGTGTTTGGCTCCTTTATCGAAGATGAGATGGCTGAGTGTGTCTGGCATGGTTTCTGCATCTTCGAATCTGTTCCACTGGTCCTCAAGTCTGTTTCTTTGCCAGTACCATGCTGTTTTTATCACAGTAGCTTTGTAGTATAGTTTCAGGTTGGGGATTGTGATACCTACTGCCATGTCTCTGTTGCCTGGAATTGCTTTTGCTATTCTGGGTCTCTTCTTGCTCCAAATGAATTTTTGGATTGTTCTCAAGTTCCATGAAGTATGCTGCAGGGATTTCAATTGGGATTGCACTGAATCTATATAGCAGTTTTGGAAGTATGGCCATTTTCATGATATTGATCCTTCTTACCCAGGAGCAGAGGATGTCTTTCCATTTTCTGATATCATCGTCCATCTCTCTTTTCATAGTGCCATAGTTTTCAGAGAAGAGTTCTTTGATTTCTCTCGTTAGGTTGATTCCTAGGTATTTCAGGGTTTTGGATGCTCTTGTGAAAGGAATTGTTTGCCCTATTTCTCTCTCAGTGAGTCTCTCACTGGTGTAGAGGAAAGCTATTGATTTTTGTGTATTGACCTTATATACAGCTACACTATTGAATTTGGTTATAATGTCTAGAAGACTTTGGTGGAGTACCTGGGTATATAGAGTAACATCTCATCAGCAAATAATGACAATTTGACTTCTTCATTTCCTAACTTTATTCTTTTTTAATCTTTCTCTTGTCTAATTGCAGTGGTTAATGTTTTCGAACCTATATTGAAAAGGAGGGGTGATCCCTGTCTTGTTCCTGATTTTAGGTGTGAAGGATTTCAGTTTTTGACCATATAGTATGATATTGGCTGTTGGTTTTTCATAGATGGCTTTTATCAGTTTGAGGTAGAGACCATCTACTCCAATTTTGTGTAAGTTTTTTATCATAAATGCATGTTGGATTTTGTCAAATGCTTTTTCTCCATCTATGGAGATAATCATATGGTTTTTGTCCTTGGTTCTATTGATATAGAGTAGTACATTGATTGATTTGCATTTGTTGAACCATCCCTGCATCCCTGGGATGAATCCCACTTGATCAGGGTGTATGATCTTCTTGATGATCTTCTGCATTCTATTTGCCAGTATCTTATTAAGGATTTTTGCATCTATGATCATTAGTGAGATTGGCCTATGGTTCTCCTTTTCAATTTTTCTGCTTTGGGGATCAAGGTGATGCTTGCTTCCAGGAATGAATTGGGGAGTATTGCTTCCCTTTCAATTTCATTGAAGAGTTTAAACATTAGTGGCAGCAGTTCCTCTCTAAATGTCTTGCAGAATTCAGCAGTGAAGCCATCAGGGCCCGGGCTTTTCCTAGTTTTTAATTATGTTTTCAATTTCATTGGTTGATGTTGGTTGTTTATAATTTTTAGGTCTTCTTTGTTCAACTTTGGTAATTCATATGTATCTAGGACATATCTTCATATGTCCATTTCTTTTGTGTTTTCCATTTTATTGGCATATAAGTTCTGGAAGTAGGTATTGATGATCCTCTGGATTTCTGCCGGGTCCATTGTAATTTCACCCTTTTCTTTCCTAATTGCTTGGATTTGGGCCTTTTCTTTCCTTTTTCTGATAACATTGGGTAAGGGTTTGTCAACTTTTTTGATTCTTTCAAAGAACCAACTCTTGGCTTCATTGATTTTTTGTATTGTTCTCTTAGTCTCCATTGCATTGATTTCTCCTCTAATCTTTATAATTTCCTCCCTTGTAATAGATTTGGGTTTGTCCTGCTCTTCTTTTTCTAGAATCTTGAGGTTCAGCATCAGGTTGTTTAATTAGGCTCATTCAGTTTTCCTAATATGCATATTCACTGCTATGAATTTCCCTTGTAAGACTGCTTTCTCTGTGTCCCATAGGTTCTGATATGTTGTATTGTCATTGTCATTTAATTGAAGAAACTGTCTGATTTCTTCTTTAATTTCCTCTGTGACTCATTGGTAATTCAAAAGTGTGTTGTTCAATTTCCACTTTTTTATGAAATTTTTCAAGTTTCTTTTGCTTTGGATCTCTGATTTCATCACACTATGGTCTGAAAATATACAGGGGATAACTTCAATTCCTTTGCACTTACTTAAACATGTTCTATGCATGAGTATGTGGTCTATTTTGGAGAATGACCCATGTGCAGCTGAGAAGAATGTGTATTCTGATTTTGTGGGGTGGAAGACTCTGTAAACATCTGTTAAGTTCATTTGTTCAAGAGTTTGATTGAGTTCTAGTATTTCATTACTTATTTTTTGTCTAGTTGATCTATCTATTTGTGACAGTGGGGTGTTGAGGTCCCCCACTACAATTGTATTAGTGCATATATGACTTTTCATGTCTGTTAGTATTTGTTTTATATAGTTGGGTGCACTAGTGTTTGGTGCATAGATATTTATGATTCTCATCTCTTCCTCTTGGATTCTTCCCTTTACCAGGATGTAATGTCCTTCTTCATCTCTTTTAATCAGTGTTGGTTTGAAATCTACTTGATCTGCCAAGAGGATAGCTACTCCTGTTTTTTGGGGTGTTCCCATTGCATATGTTTTCCACCCTTTAACTTTCAGTCTATGATATTCATTTTGAAAGAAGTGTATTTCTTGTATGCAGCATAATGTTGGATTTTGCTTCTTGACCCATTCTTCCAGTCTGCTTCTTTTGATTGGTGAATTGATACCATTAACATTGATAGTTATAACTGAAACGTATTGACTTGTCATTGCCATGACTTTTTCTTTTTGTTGGGTTCTCCCCCTTTACATTTAATTTCTTGTCATGCTAAATGGGTTCATTCCACTTTGCTTTCTGGGGTTGTGATCCTCAATGTCTGTTCCTAGGATATTGTGTAAAATTCTTTGGAGTGCTGGTTTGGTATTCATGAAGTTCCTGAGGTGCTCTTAGCCATGAAAGTATCTTATTTCTCCATCCATTTTGAAAGATAGTTTTGCAGGGTACATCAATCTGGGTTGGAGGCTGTTTTCTTTTAGGGCTTGGAATATGTCACTCCAAGCTCTTCTTGCCTTGATGGTTTGTGTTGAGAAGTCTGCTGTGATTCTGATGGGCCTTCCTTTGTATGTGATTTGTTTCTTTTCTCTCACTGCTTGTAGAACATTGTTCTTCTGTTGAGTTTCTGGAATCTTAACAATTATATGCCTATGTGTAGTTTTTTTTGATCAAGGCTATTTGGAGTCCTATCTGCCTCACTTATCTGTATGTCAAGTTCTTTTCCCCTGCTTGGGATGTTTTCTGCCATTACTTCTGCAAATTTTTTTTTATGTCATCTGCACTCTCTCTTGTTTCTTCATTGACTCCACTCAGTCTTATGTTATTCTTGTTTGCATTATCTAGCAGCTCCTGGATTGATTTCTCGTGTTCCCTTATAATTTTGAAGCAATTTTTCTTTTCCTGGTCACTAATTGCAATCTTATCTTCTATATCTGAAATTCTGTCCTCACATTGGCTCACTCTGCTGTGTAGACTTTCAGTGGAGTTTTTCATGTCCTGGAAATCTATTTGCATCTGTTTTATGGATTCCATTTGTTTCTTATGTTGGGATTCCATCATGTTCCTCAGCTCCTCTCTAGATTTATTAATCAGGTCTTGCACTAGGAGCCCAAATTTTCCTGTTATCTGAGAAAATTTTTCTGGTTTCATTTTTTCCAGATCCCCTTTTGTTGCCAGTTCAGTGGGTCCAGGTGTTTGATATCAGAGTGTTCCATCTCATTTCCCTTTTTATTTGCTGTAGCTGATCTGGAAGTCTAGTTTTGAGACTTATTTATGTGCTTTCTCATTTTGACTGGCAGGCGGGGTGGGGTGCTGTTGATGTCTGTGCAGCTCACCTCCTCTGAGCTGGGAGAGGTGGGTTAAGGGCTGGGAGTGGTGGTAGGGATGGTGGCCTGAAAGCCCCTTCCTCTAGGCTGGGACTGGTGGCATGTTTGGTGGCCTGGAAGCCCCTTCCTCTGGACCAGGAGCAGCAGGACAACAGCTCAGAAGCCCCTACTTCTGGGCAGGAATTCTTTACTATATGTGCTGCCGAAGCGAGCACTAGGAGGAGTTCTTTAAATGCTGAGAATTTGATTAGCTCCAGTATAGTGGTCTGGTGGTCCGGTGTTCTCTGCAACTTTTGTGAACAGGTTTTTTTTATGTTATCTGCACTCTCTCCTCTTTCTTCATTGACTCCAATCAGTCTTATGTTATTCTTCTTTGCATCATCTAGCAGCTGCTGGATTGATTTCTTGTGTTCCCTTCAATTTTAAAGCAATTTTTCTTTTCCTGGTCACTAATTGCAATCTTATCTTCTATACCTGAAATTCTATCCTCACATTGGGTCATTCTGCTGTGCGGACTTGATGGAGTTTTTAGTTTCCTGGAAATCTATTTGCATCTGTTTTATGGATTCCATTTGTTTCCTATGTTGGGATTCCATCAAGTTCCTCAGATCCTCTATTTTTTTAAATCTGTGTCCTCTCTAGATTTATTAATCATGTCTTGCACTATGCACACAATCTTTGCTGTTATCTGAGTAATTATTTCTGATTTCATTTTTCCCAGATCCTCTTTTGTTGCCAGTTCAGAGAGTCCAGGTGGTTGAGCAACAGATTCTTCAGTCTTGTTTCCCTTTGGGATTGCTGTAGGTGATCCGGAAGTCTGTTTGTGAGGCTTGTTTATGTGTCTTCTCATTTCCACGTGCGGTTGGGGGAGTGCTTCTGGTGCCCACATGGCTAACCTTCTCTGCCCTAGGAGAATGGGATGACATTGGGGGAGCTTCCTTCCATTTGCTGGGACCCTGTACCATGCATTTTAGTTAGTTTCAGTTAAGTTCATCTAATGTATTTCTCAAATTAATTTTGCAACTCTTTGATTTGATTTTCTGCCAGCATTCTGTTTTCTTTCCCTCTGAGTTGGACTGGTTTTTTTCCTACTGTTTTTACACAGGTTCACTGTAGTCTGTCTCTGTCAGGTGACTGTTTCTGGACCATGGACTCCAATAATGCTGTTTTCCACCTTGTTCTCTTCAGCATATGGGTGGTACTAGCTTTGTGTTGTTACTATTCAGTTGCTATTGCTTTTTAAGCCTGATCTTTTTACTTCTTAATATGTTTATCATCTGTGTATGAAAGACTACAGTAATCTCTTTTGTTTTAAATATTTTTGAAGATTTCTGTTTTCCAGTTTGGACCCTAAGTAATACAAGCACTTCCTATTGCTCACTATTACTATTTTGGTCTACCACAATAAATTTTGTTTTATCAAAATGAAATTATTTCTTTGCAAAGTTCTAGATCTTATTTTAGTATTATGGCTTATTTTTACAAAAAGCAGTTTTAACAGGAACACTAATATGATCGTGTGCCTGCTTGAACAGCAAGAGTGTGTATATGAAAGTATCTGAAAATTTTCTTTCTGATATTTTCAAAGACTTGTAGTCCTTTTATATTGTGTTAGTTACTTTCCTCTCATTTCTGAGAGGAAATACCCAGCACCCAAGGTTAGAGGGGGATTTATTTGGCTTAAAGTTCAAAGAGATTTTGGTCCATTATCAGCCAACCCCAAGGCAGGGATGACAAACAGGCATGGCAGAGCAGAAACAGCACAGAGAGAAGTTAACAGTGTCACTCTGCCTCTTTTATCTTATTCAGACTAGTTAGGGTAGATAGCACTCACACCCTTAATCCTAGTGCCCTTGAGCCTAGCATTGCATCATGAATCAATTCTAGCTTCATGCACTCTAGATCAAGCCTATGACCACATGACAAGCCTATGACCCAAACCATAACATATATGCACTTTTTTTTTTCCACAGACCTCTAACTTCAATCTGAACTTGAACAGAAATGCAGTCCACAGTTTCATTCAAATAATTTTTGGGATCCAGACAAGAGCTGGACCTTTGAACCAATAAATAGGTTATTGGTTGTAGTACCTCCTAACTCCAGAAGCTTTTCTGTGGTGTAAAGGAACAAACTGCTCCACTTTCAACTCCTTCTTGGAACTGTGAATTCAGTCATGGGCTTGTCATTTCATGCTCATCATGGAGTCTAATTTCTTTTATTTATGCAACTTTACTTATTATAATTCATTCATTTTAAGGATGATAACTTTTCTTCATGTTGGCATCCTAATTGGTTTATTTACTCTTGGTGGACATTTAGGTCTGTTTTTAAATATTTTTTTACTGTAACTGAAATATATATATATTTATATATATATATATATATATATATATATATCACCATTGTTTTGGTGATTTCTTATGGTAGAAACTTCCTCACAGTAAAATTTCAGGGTAAAAATATAATTTTAAATAATCCATACTACTAAATGTGTAGCAAAAATCACATCAATTAATTATATCCTCCCAAGTGTGTGACAGATGCATAGAAATAAGCTCATTGTCATTTATTTTTGTCCTATTATCAATGAGATTAAAGTTAAATTAATTGCCTCCTATTCTGGAAATTATCTATTCACATAATTATTCCTCTCTTTCATTGAGGTTTTTAGGGTTTTTGACTTACAAATAATCTTTTCATATATTACAAATGCTAGTTATATGCTATGAATATTTGACTTGGGTGTTTTAAGTGTACAATTTTATTTCAGGTGAAGCTTTCTCATTTCTTTATCTTTTCCACATCTATGAAAGTGATAGCTTTGATGACTTCAAAGTTTTTTATTTCAGAGCCCGTAAGGTATTGCTTGATAGTTTAGTCATCCTTGAATGAAGAAAGGTACACCTAAGCCTAGCATCGGAGTGCAGAAAGGAGAAAACTTTCACCTTTAAAGTACACTGAGCAACTAGAAGAATCATCTTAACCTCATACTGATAGCTAGAGGAAAGATACAGGCATTTATAGTGTACCTGAGTTAATATTCAAAAGGCAGTCATTAAATGCTATTTGCTTTGCAAGATATGAATGTGTGTGTGTAACTGTGTGTGTGTGTGCACCAAGGTGGGCAAGTCTCTTGTAAAGGAATCCCAGCTAAAACAAGCAGCTTGGATAAAAATTTTCCAAAGTCTACATTGCTTGGATTTTGAAGTGCACTGGTGGGCCATATGTACACTCAGACATATTCATCAAACATGCCTTTTGGGGGTACTACTTATTTGGTAATACCCTAAGGGCCTGATTCATTCCCTCCTGCCTCATCACACAAGCAACTCTCATAAATGGAGCTTTTGGATTTAAAGAAAGAGTTGGTGATTCTTTGATGCCTCTTATACCATTTTGTTCTGTTTCTTTTTAAGCGGTAGTACAACACATTGAAGAGGTATCCATAAAAACGAAATCCACAACCCACCTCTGTTTCTTTTTCCTTGTCCTGGCTTGGTCTCTCTCTGTTCATGGCAGTGCCTGGTTCAGTTATTCTCTTGTTGACTTTTATTCATGCTGCTTTGGCTCAAACAGTACCAGATCCTACGTAATACTATAGTGCTGTAACTGATGGGAAATAACAGTTGAATTCTTCCAAAGTCTGGCTGTTCTGTATTTCTGTCTTTCATTTTATTTGTTTTTATAGTGTTTAAATGACTGCACATCTCAGACAATTATGTCATTAGCTAGAATTTTATCTGCAATCAATCATTCATTCATTCAATAAAATCAAGAACCTACTGTGTTCAAGCAATAGTATATCTCCACATAACTAATATATTATGGTTCTTAATATCTATCAGATCAAATAATATATCATACCTGGAGGACTTTTTCATGAAAGTCTATAGATGGTATTATGAAATTCAAAAAGTTATAAACTAGCCTCACTAAAATTGTAGTTCTAAGAAAAATAAGAGTTTGGGTCTAACTGGAAATAAGAATACAGTAATTCACATATTATACTTTAGTCGAAAGTATGGAAGTAAAATAAATCAGACAAACAAGCATAAATATCACATGGTTCCTCTTATACAGGAAACCCAGAGTAAAAATAAAGAGCAAAATAAAAGATAAATTACACGAAATAGGGAGCTAAATCTTTCTCAAAGGGGAAGCGGGTCAAGAAATAAAGGGAAGAGGGAGAGAGGGGAGGTATGGGGATGTACACATATCAACTCCACATGAGGATGTAAACATTACACACACAAAGGAAAGGGATCAAGAGAAGGGTGGAAGGGCAAGCTAAGGAATGGAGAGGGGATGAAAAGGGAATTAGAATGTAGTCTGTACATGCACCAACTTCCCACAAAGAATGTTAGCATTATGTACTGCACACGTGTCCTAATAAACTAAAACAAAATAAGAAAGCATGAAATTTGCAAATATGATGAAGACAAAAATGTAAGAAAATGAGTACATTTTTTATTGGCTGACTCCAAATTAAAATATTTCTCCTGTAAGTTCAAAATATAGCTATATAGATATAGATATAGATATAGATATAGATTTAGATATGCATTTTAGTATTTTCTGCTTAAGTTTTACTACATTGTTTTTGTCATACCTAAATTTATGTATTGAAGCTTTAACTCTCCAGTGTAACTTTATTTTGAAATGGGGCTTCTAAGGAAGCAATTAATGTTAAATATGGTCATAAGGGTAAGTCCTTGCCTCACAGCCTCCTGATGTGCACCCACAAACAAAGGCCATGTGAGCCCATGGTGATAAGGTGACTACTTCTAAATCAGGAAGAAAGCCCTCAATCAGAATACAAACCAGCTAGAATCTTGATTTTGAACTTCTAGATTCCAGAACTATGAGAAAATAAATTTCTTTCATTTAAGGCACTGTGTGATTTTGTTAAGGTAGCCCAAGCTGAATAATATAATAGTCAATAGTATTAAAATCAGTGAGCACAGAAGTATATATAAAGAAACACTATATACAGCTAAGTCTTTTGGAACAACAAAGTGCTTGTTTCACCAGATACCAAACTTAAAGCAGTAGGATTATAAAGTCAGTATCAACTTATATACAGTGAAGATATGTAATACTTTAGAGGTCAATGACTATCAGAAAAAGAATATCAGTGATACAGAAAGTTGTCCAATATGTGCTTGGGTCATTTAATCTAAGTCTCAAAAACAACTGAAAACACACACACACACACACGCGCACGTGCGTCAGTGGATCTTTGTATCTAGCACCATTTGAAACACTTTAGAGTTTAGTATAACCAAATTAGAAAAATGTTTTCGGTATTACAGTTTATCTCCATCTCACTGTGTTTCTTTCCGAATTCACTATTGAGCTAAATTACCCTTTGTTGACTTGTACGTAAATTCTCTTTTATAATAATGTTCTCTCTAGGAGTCTTTAGTCAACAATTTCATATTTTATTTCTTCCCTTTCACTATAAAAATCAATTATTTAAGACTCTTATTTGTGTTTGTTATTCCTTTTTTTTTTTAACTCTTTCCAGTTACTGTGAGTTCTTAATCATAGGAAAAATGGAAGAACATTATTTTGAGGTGAATCCCACTTCAGGTGGACTTCCTTGCTTGGCAACATGCTGCGTGTGGTCACCAAGATGATTTTTAGGTTTTTTCCCTGAATTTTCACCATATTTCTGTCCAATCTAATTTATTGTTTCATTTGGTTTGGTTTGACTGCTTTCCAGTTGTCACCTTTCCATTGAATATCTGTTCTTGATTATTTTTGAAAGATATGCCTTCTCACACTACTTCAAGTTGAATCTCATTTTCATATTTCAAATTTTCCTAGGATTTCCTCCCCACCAATTTTCCATCTGTATGAGTGCTCTGTGTACCTCTATGTTAGAAACTTCTGCTCATTTTATTAAAATTTCATTAATTCTAGGTATCCCATGAAGATATTTAAATAAGCTGAAACAAAAGCCGATTATCACACCCCCAATCATTCTTAGTCGTTGTCCTGTTCACATAGTCTGTTATTTGTCAGCCTTCAATCTGTCCAGAATTTCAAGTTATTCTGAAATAACCTAACAAGAGACATGAAACTATAAAATTCTTGTCCCTTTTCTTTTAAATTTTTAAAGTACAATATTGCTTTATCTCCTAGGATTTCTTTCTATCTGTGAATCTTGTGGTTTATCCAAATAATGCTTGGTCCAGGATGGTTTGTGAATAAATATTTTAAAAGCTTCTGATTATATTTCTAAATAATAAGCTATGTTCAGGCTTACTTAGCCTGTGGGGATTTATGCCATGTTGAGATAGTCCACAGAGCGGCAAACTGATCAGGGAGAAGGGTCACAACTCTGGTACCAATGATATCACATCACATGATCCAGACTGTCATCTTCTAAATTAATCTTAGGGCATTGAAATTTTCTCTGGTGTGAAAAACTGAAAGTGTAAATCAGGATTAAAATGATTAAAATGACTAATTGATAATCTGAATTAGGAAGAAAAGGCCCAAATTGATAAAGAAAGTGGGAGGGGAAGGGGAAAGGAAAGAAGGGAAAGGAAACATTATTAAAAAAGGAAAAAATGGAAACAAAGTCTTCATTAATAGGGAAAGGTGGAGGGGGTGAATGGAGGACAGGAAACGGGGAAAAAATAAGAACCAAGTTACACCATGTGCAGGTACAAGTAACCAATGATAAATGTAAATGTATTGTATACCTAAAATGTACCAATAAAAGAATTTAAGCAGAAAATAAAACAAGATATTGTAGAAATGTATGTGTTAGGGAAATGTATACATTTAATAACATTCATTCAACAACTACTGACTGAGACTTATGACATGCTTTCTTTGGCACTGATGCAATAATGAACGCTGAGAGGGTTTCTGATCTCACAGAGCTCATTCCTGTTTGTGAATTTTAGCACGCTTCCCATATCCTGCTTATTCAATCACAAATACAGACTCAGTGTCTTAGAGGCTCCAGATGTTTTCTAGTTTCTGACAATTTAGTAGTGATTTCTTTGGGATTATTAAGCCCAATTTTATTCTTCTGAGAATTACGTGTGAGACTCCGAACAGCAGCTATGTTGGCTTTGCAAAATAAAAACAAACAAACCAGAAAACTGAAAGTGTGAAAAACATTTTTTATTGACTCTTTCCCAATGACTTAGTATCATCAGCACATTATAAAGCTTTGGACTAGCTGTCTCAGAACTGAGTGATGACTCCGGGAGGCAGCCCTGTGGCAGGCCCATTGTTCCTGTGGTCACCAAACCCTCCCCCATGAGGGGAACAAACACAGATCACTAGAGGACAGACTGGAGGGCTTTCAAGATTCCATTTTCTGTTCTCATCAAATGGGCTAACAGGTACTTGGGTGGCTTTTTCTGCTGAAAAAATTGGCAAGTATTTGACTAATTTGATTGAGGAACATAGGACATTTGCATAATTTCCTGTCCTGTATAGCATAATTGAATGTCCTGGAATGATTTTTTTACATTTTATTAAATAAACAAAACATTTTCAATGCATATTTTCTTTTTGTGTTAACATACATCTTATCGTGAAATTATTCACAGTGTTAATCTACAAAATGAATAACCCTCTCTGGATGACATGAAGGTTTTAATTTTATATGAAAATATTTTTCAACCTTCTTGATTGAAATTTTATTTTTCTGAAAAGTGTGCATTACACAGAATTAGAAGTTGGAATATTTAAGCCACACATCTCAACAAATATTGTCAGGTGAAAAAAGTCTACCTTTGCAGCAAGCATAGCAGTGTTCCCAAATAAAATCCTGTGTGCACAATATGTTTAATATATAAAGCTCCCCAAATGACTGCTTGAGGGGGTAAAAAAGCAAAAACACACGTGGAGCGTTGGGGATTTAGCTCAGTGGTGTTGGACCTGCCTTTCAAGCACAAGGCCCTTAGTTTGATCCCTGGTACAAAAAAAAGAAAAAAACCACATGGAACACACAGGGTTTCATCATATCTTTTAGTTGTAACTGATGGCAGGTATGAGTAAATGACTACAGATACATATTGATTTTCATATGTTCTGTTATTCTAACACCTATTTAATTACTACTTTAAATGAAATAATTCAGGCATCTTTCTCTATTCTGTAAAATCAGGGTCTAAAGTAGAATTTTGTAATTCAGTATGTTTATATCAATCCAGAGTAAATGGGTATTGCTTAATAAGTCAGTTCCAATGTTACACATAAAAAAATGAATAGCTGATTATCTTAGGAGCATACAGTACATACAGTCTCCAAAATTAGTGTTAAAAATCTGTTAGATTGTAACCTTCTACTTTCTAAGTTATGTAGCATTTTCAAGAAAATTAAGTCCACAATCTTCTCTTTCATTTTTCTTTTAGACATTGAATAAGCATGATAAATAAGTTTTGGTTTCATTTCATTTCCACTGTGTGATCTCAAAACCACAAATCCATCCATAGAGGCAATGCCTATACTACTAATTCTAGCTGTTTTTGTAGTGGTAATCCTGGAAGTAGAAGCCACTGTTCTGTAAGTCGCTGCCTGAAATTAAACCACATGCATGCTTTGTTTAACTGTCACAATATTTTAAAAACTGGAAAATACTGTGAAACATTACTAACTTCTCTTGAAAATAAAGAAAAATCTTTAAGAGGGATTTACATTTCCATATGGGAACAACCAGCTGGATGCAAGGCATGTACTTGCCAACCTTCAGCATATCTATAATCTTACATCCAGTGTACTTCACTGACCCATATTACCTGTAGGAGTTTGAGTCTGATACTCCTCCAGGACAATACATTTACTAACTTGGCCCTTTTCCCACGCCTTGGGCTATTAGAACTTGGTAATTCATTGTTTTGCTACATATTTAGTATATATTTGCCATTTATTCCTGATCAATTTTATATTGACTAACTAGAATCATGCAGCCTGTGATATTGGAGTAGAAGTCTGAAATTTATGAGACTGAAATCTCATTTTACCAATCAGAAAAACTGAGATACTGTTAGAGGTTCCATTAGGGTGTGTATTCTGGCAAGTTTTCTCTGGACCCTGAAATCTTAGCATCCAGAATGTATGAATATGTTTGGTCTGATGTGCAACGTGAGCTGTGTAGACCACTCCTTGGAGAAAATTGTGAAGCAGAATATGTTTAAATCTTAAATTGTAAGGAATAAAGCCCTTGTGAGACCCTTTGATTACAAGAACTTATATTGAAATACCAGATAACTTGTAAAGTTTAAAATTGTATAGTGATCCGTTTCAATGGAAATTAAACTTTTACTTCTAGGTTTTTAGATGTGTAATGCTAAAATGGCCATGTATCTGAAGATGGCAAACTTATTATATTAAACCTGTGCAATAGATTTCTTAACCTAATAACCCTTACCCTTAAAATCCCTAATTTACCCCTCTTAGTTTTTAACTGTTTGAGATGATAATCTGAAGACTGATGAAAGATAATTAAGTTTGTTGGAACCAAAGAAGTTTAATGAGCTTGATGCTACTCTCCCTAACATACAGTTTCTTTCATCACATTGCTTGACTGTAAATGCATTAAAACATTGATATTTAGTCTGTTTGTTAGTTTATGTGATCATAATATATACCCAAAATGTATCAATAAACTTAATGGGAAAAAATAAAATAAATTTTTAAAATGTTAAATAAATATATTCAAATAACATCATTTCACACATGAATGGGGTAGGATGAGGATGAATTCTTAGAAGTAAAATGGTTGGGTCAAACCTTTGCCAAATTAATAGTTTTAAAATGACTTGAACCTAAAAACAATACATTACTTCATGCTTTTGTGTTATCTCAGCATCAATAACTGAGGGTGTTTTTCCCTGCATATTTTTGTGGACACTGGGGTGTTGTCAGTTGTGTAAAACTAGAGCTTTATGTTAGTTTATGCCACTTGTGTTTTTTACATGAGATACAGATTTTTTTTTATGTTTTTCTTTCTCAAAATAAATGATGCTGGTAAAAAAACCCACATTTGATCATTATTATTAAGTACTACTTCTAAAAAATAATAGATGAATAACAATCAGAATAGCAAAGAACTACTGTATAATTTGTCCATTCCAAAAATTACTCACCAATTCAACTCACTTCATAACATACCACCATTTTCGACATTATAGCTTAAATATCTTCTGAAACACATGCCTTTGCTGTTAATATTTGCATAAAGAATGTACATAAACAGTCAATTGGTGTCAAAGAACTGGAAGAAATTCTTTGTTTCCTCTGACTTAAAGAAAAAGAAAGATTCAGTTTTTAATTTTTTACTCTATTCTCCATCTCCAGTAATAGTCTAAATAAACTGTGCTATCATATAAGCTCATAAATATACAGTAAAGTTATAAAAATAGAGAGAAATGAATATATAATCCAAGTAATGAGGAAATTTGACTACATGTGTCAGAATTTTTAATTAACTAATTGAAAGATAAGTAATGATTTCAGAGCTAAAGAGAAATGTGCAGGAATGGGTGGATACAACAGAATAAGCCCCTAAATTATTGACTGTATCTTGGCTTGTAGAGTTTACTTTGGTATCACATAACAATTTTTGTGATGATAGCCGTTCTTTCTGGAGTGAGATGGAATCTCAGAGTTGCTTTAATTTGTGTTTCTTGAATGGCCAATGATATTGAACATTTTTTCGTATTTTTTTTTGCTGTTTGTATTCTTCATCTGAGAAATGTCTAATCATTTCATAAGTCCATTTCAAAAATTGGATGATTTGAAATGTTACTCAAGAAATGGTCAAGAAAATCTTAGAACATCTTTCAGGCCAGTTATTAAGAAAATTATCAAAAACTAAAAGGGCCCTGATAAAAGGATATAGTAATAGCCATTTTAAACAGAATCCTATGGCTCATTTTAAGAAATTTGAGTATAAATAGGCTAATAAATTAGAAAAGTCAGTATCTGCAGTTACACTAAAATAAAACAAAACTAAACAAAGTTAATTGCTTTGTATTTGATGATGAAGAACTGACTTACTCTTTGAATGACCAGCATAAAGGGGAAAAATCCAACATTTAATCAAACTTTCCTGTATTTTGTATCACTGAATATCCAAATAACAACTAAAATGGATTTTCTTTTTCGAATGTATTCCAATAGAAAGTAAAAAAGGAATAATGGAATGGGAAGAGCCCCATTAAATAATATTAATACATTAAACATCTTGGTGTTGAGATAAATCTGCTAACATCAAAAATAAACACCCTTATAACAAGCCTCTTGATAAATATCATATTATCACCTATGAGCCGACTTCACCAAAAAGTGGAAAAAGCCAATTTAAATGTGATCACATCTCCAGATCAGAGGAGAGAGAAACATGTTAAACTGCACCAGAGGAATATAGTCAGTATGGTCAGATTATACAAAGCTCTTCAAGATAACCTCCTGGGTTCTTAGTAATAAATTTCCTAGTCAGGGGAGAGAAAACAGAGACAACCAAACCTATACATTAAAATAAACAAGAGAAGTTTCGCCACCACAAAATGCTGTCATTATCTGAACACTATTCAAAGGAATGTAGAAATTATGATATTCATAAGTTTCTTGTAAATTTGAAGTGATCTGATATTTAATAAGAAATTATTATATATTTTAGATAAATTTACTGCATTATCATTGCATGATAAAGTTCTTAATTTTTAGGTTGCATGTGGAAATATTACAGATGGAGTTGTATAATCTGAGATTTGCTTCAAATAATATGGTTGTGGAAAGTAGTAGGTGGAATAAATAAAATAAGATAGGCCATGAGTTTGTAATTGCTGAAGCTGAATGACTGGTATAGGTGAATTCATTTGCTATTCTGTGTATTTTTAAATACATTTGACATTTTCCCTAATTAAAGTTAGAAATAAATAAAATGAGTTCTCTCAGGATTTAGTAAGGAAACAAATTCAGTTATTGAAAAATGAATTAAATTTTCTTTACATAAAGAAAATTTAGACTTCATGCAAGTTCAAGGCCAGCCTGGGTTACATAGTGAGTTCAAGTCATCCTGAATTACAAAGTGAGACCCTCTCAAAAAAACAATAAGATAAAAATGTCAAACTTTAAAGATCTGAAATGTATATTATTGTGAATAGAAATATTAAAACTTTAATTATATTCTGACTTTTGAAATTAATGATTATATCTATCACTTTACTAATTTGTGTGAAATTACATTTTATAATAAATTTTCAATATTTATTATGTTATTCTAGTTTTCCTATTCCAAAATAATTATTATAAATCTTTTAAATAATTCCTGATAATTTCCAGCCTTCATTTCTTGGTATTATACTTTAATACAAACAGAAATTTCATGGTGACACAGTAGACATTTTAGAACTACCACTGATTTTTACATCTCTTATCATCTTCCTTATCAAAATTATATCTATGCAGGGCCGGGGATTTAGCTCAGTGGTTCCAGCACCTGCCTTGCAAGCGCAAGTTCCCAAGTTCGATCCCCGGTACCAAAAAAAAAGCAAAATTATATCTGTGCAAATTTTTTAAAATACAAGAAATAAACTATAAAGTGACATATCAAAAGTCCTACAAGAATCCATAATTTCCACAGGCAATCATGACACACATTACTCTCACTCACTCTAGCTTGCAGCGTACATAAGGGATGAGATGCAATTCTTAGAACCCTTGTACCAACTGCACATTCCATGCTCTTATTTGAGACATTCTTTGGAATGCTTTTGAAAAGTCTATCATCATTATGGCAAAAACCTGAAGTCAACTCACAGAGTGCTATATGTTATTAGTAGTAACAAATTATTTGTATTGCCCCACATGATTGATAAAAATACATTCTTGATATCAATAATATAATTGAAAATTTCTGTCTCCAATATAATTTAGTTTAAAATGATTTAAAAAATAAAACTAAAGTCTTTATTCCAATTCTAAAGTTATACATTCAGCTTGTCTCATCAGGCATTGTAATTCCCAAGGGTAAAATGCAAAAGACAAAGGGAATGACCTTTTGATAATATTTAAGAAAAGGTGAAAATGTGTAAATATTTCTTTTACAAAATTATTTCAAGGACTTCCATGTGAATTCTTTCAGAAAAAAATAAAATTACTTCCTTTTGAGAGTGATACTTCACAGAGATGAAACATGAACGAAATACATTGTGTTCATTCAAAACAATGAAGGAATAAAAGGCAACTATAAAAAAGAAAATGATGAAATTAGGCTACTGATTCAGAGAACACAAGTTGGAAATGTGTTTTAATCTTTATTAGAAAGAGAGGGTAATCTGTCTTTGCTTTGAAAGAATTAGATGGTCTTTAATAGAATTTACAAATAAAAATAGTTACAGATTGTTTTACTCACATTGCATTGAATCATGTTGCTAAATCTAAACATGCCTGAGTTTTTCAAATTAGTCTGCCTTACTATTTTTCTACAAATACTGATTTGCATAGATGTGAGTAACCAAGAGGGCCCCAGTAAAGCAGGACTTTGTCCTTGTGAACTGCTTAAAGTCCGACAGTTGAGCAGTTTGATTTTATTAGTGCTTCATTAATGATATGGAAGTAGTGGTAAACGCCTGAAGGAGCAAGATCATTGTGGCAACTGTTTCTGGGAAAATGCCAGATGGATCTGAATCTTGGCATCTAATTTCATATTGCAAAATCTCTTTGAGGAGTAAAAATAATGCATTTTACAAAATATATACAGATTGTGTTAGCTCATTTTTGTCACTGTCATGTGATTGCATACTGCAGCAAGCCAAATTGAATATGAACATAGATATAACTTACACACATTTAGTCTAAGTACCAATCACTAATCCTCATGATATCCCAAATAATAACAACAATAATACAACCTGTCCAGCTAATTAAGAATTGTCAAAATGAAATTTATAGCTGATAAATTGAAAACAAAACACACTGAAAAAAAGAGAAAACAATTTAATATGAATAAGATATATTAAAATTATGTACCAACGATATGTTTAATGAAGTGTCATAAACATTTAGTTAATGATTCTAAGTTTAATTTTCTAGTTAAAATTAATCTGGAACATGGCTTTTTTGACCAAGTGTGAATGTTGTCTTTAAGGTCAAAACTTTCTCCTTGACAATAAGAAGCTGTCAATCTAATTTAAACTGGCAGATGTGCTTTTATAGCTAGGGCCATATTGGGGATCCTTAAGTCTGGGCCTTTGGCAGAAAACTGATGCTTAAACAGCAAGCACCTTTAAGAAGTTGTTTTTCAGCACAGATAGATAGAAGTTAATTCGTTATTTTCTTAACAAACTTCTAGAATTCACTCCAGGTTTCACCTCAACCCCAATAAACCATGTTGATTTTTATGAGTGATTACATTACTAAACTTCACAAAAAGAAAGAAAAACTTCTCAAATTGCCTATCTCAAAGTATGTGAATTTTTAAAAATTTGCTCTCCCTGTTGCCTTTTAAATTAATTATTATATTAAAAATGTCATAATATTTTTGCTGCCAAATTTATTTTCCAGGTTTAAGATAACCTAGCACATGTTCTCAAATGAAAAAAGCATAGAAAGATTTTTCTGCAACTTTTGTCTTTCCAGAGAAGCTACCTGATGAATATATTAAGCATTGAATTTAAGTATCATAAATACATATATTTAATTAGGACTCAAAATTAAAATATCCTAGTGAATTTGAATTTGATATTTTTATTTTCTACAGATTTTTATTGTCAAGTGTGAATTTTTTAAAAAGTCTTCAAGAATCTTTAAGTCATTTCTACACTCTGTACACATCCCTTCTCTATGAGTATCATTCATAGAAAGTTAAAAAGCAATAAAGTGTGCTACTGCTGATTGCTACGTGTTAGTGGCACAGTCTTCTGAGACAGCACACAGATAGCATCTGAAGGTTTGTTTGGAGAAGAGCTGAACTGAGGCCACTTTCCAAAACAGCAAACTGCTGCTCTCTATGACCCTGAAAGGTTAGAGCTTAGGAATTTCCTGGAGAAATTGTGTTTTGTCTAGCATTTCTTTTCAAAGTACCAAGGGATTCAACTGGCAATACCAGGACAATCCCAAAATGTAAAATGTAAAGAGGGTTTGAGTTTAGTAACAAAATGTATTGAAAATTAGAGGTAAAGGCAAAGGAAGATGGCAATTAAGAATCACAAACAAATGAAAAATGCTTAATTTTACATTAAACAGATGTCAAGACAGCTGTATGGTTCTCTTTATTGTACCACCTTTTATTCATATGTAAAAATTAATATTTTAAATGGGGTAGCATGGATTTGGATAAAATATAAGCATAATTTGTGCTGTTATCATTACCTAACATTTGCTCCTGAACTTAATAAAACTCAATTGATAATTTTTGTGTCTTGTAATATTTGTGCATATCATGTAATGTATGCGCATGATAAAACTCAAGTCCTAAAATCTATTAAAATACCATAGCAATGTCACAGCGATGGATAAATACTTACGGACTGACTGGCAAGCCCTTTAATTTTTGTTAGCTATTGTATAAAATATACCTGGAAGAAATATGGATATTTAATATCTTTGGGCCCTGACCAGGAAGTTAGAAAGATTAAGCAGAACTAGAAGTACAATAAATAAGTAAAAGTGACTCCATAAATGATCACATTGTCCCTATTGATGTTCCCAGGGTGTAGAAATCTTCTAAAATATGAGACAGCACAGCAGTCTACAACTTAGCAAAAACTTAAAATGTATCTCCCAATATATTTAGAAATAAGTTATGAAAATATGCTGTCTAGTCTTCAGTACATAAAAATTTGAAAGATACTATAAGGGTAGATATTAAATATTATCATCTACAGATACTTTATTTTATTAGAAGGTGATAAAAACTCAGATACCAAAATTTATAATTCCCTATTAATATAGAAAGAAAATATTCATGGGTAGGTAGAAGCCATAATAAAATAGTTTTAAGCTTGAATTTAAAATAAATAAATGCAAATTTCTAAATGCTAGAGACTTTTTGTTTACCTTTTAGCTTATCATTTCTTAATGTTTAAGTATATGAGTTTATTCCACATGGTTTCACATTTCCAATCTCTTATGAGTTCACTAACTTTGACAAAGAGCTGGTACCAATTAATTCTTCTTTTATGTGTTTGTCACTTTGTTGTCATAGTGTCAAAAGTTTCCAATATCACCAGGCACACTACTTACTAACCATAAATACTTTCTGAGCCTTAGGGTTTTTTATTTATAAAACAGATAATAATTGCTATTTCAGAGGATTATAAACATATTAAATAAAATATATTTATACTACCTGGATGGCAGAAACAGTGGATACTTGATAGCTATTAGACTTATTATAATTTCATTAAAATTATTAAGACTATAAGTAGTAACCTTGATTTCAAGATAGTGAAAGTTGTGACTTTGTGATAGCTAACTGTACTGAATTATGTGTCTAATCACCTGACATTACTATGCATATATAATATGAAACTGAAGAGGAAAAATAATTGTTATCAAATGTCCTATTACTCTTTCAGTTTAATTTCTATGTTTTCTTATATACTGCATCTACTAAAACCAATACTTCTGGAACATATAGAATCTTCTCCTATTGAGACATGTAAGACACACTGTTTCATCTGTGAGCTGTTTTCTTCTATCATCTATTTCTTTTCCATATATAGAAGCATAATTCCATTTCTCACATAATGGAGAATTTTCATAGACTTGCGCTGAGCAGCAAATTCACATTCTGATTAAAATTTATGTAAAAAGCCAATGTACAAACTTGTCACAAGTAAAATCATCAATGAGCCAATACACTCACACACACACACACACACACACAAATCTCAATCTCCTGTGTTCCTTCTCACATCACCTTGACTCTCTGACTCAGTTGCTAGGTAATTAGAATCTGATCCATTTCCAGTAATGTAATTTAGATGTATGAAACATAATAGACATTGGCCATATGTGATTGCCTTGCCATCTTATTTATGTCAATAAAACCTAGTGATGCTTTTGGTTTTAATAGAGAAACTTCATTTATTATGTTTTTGCAAATATTTGTCCTTTGTTTACTAAAACAAATTATAATTAAATAAGATTTAACAAATAAAAGAGAAATTGGTGAATATGTTATAAACAGCCTCAAAAGCAAAAACATAAAATTCTAACAATAAAAGTTTCTAGTACTTGTGAAGGACTGAAGGATTTGTCTCCAACTTGGAGCACAATATGATGAAGGAGTAATGGAAAATAGCCTTAAATTTTTTTGTAGCTTGGAATTTTAAAAATAAAAATGACGTAGAATTTTCGTACAATTTTGGATGCTTAGCTAATCAAACATTATTAGTGTCTCTTTTCTTCCTGAGCTGTAAATATTTTCGTAAGAGCAAAGCATAAGCTTCACGTATCAATCAGGGAATGAGATAATTAAACTTTTTAATCACTCACTTATGGAATAGGAAAGTGACGATGTTATTTTTTTTTAAACCCTTCTTAACCTTTGATTTTTAACCCTGCATAGATTATGAAGTTCCTGGGCTAAGACTGAATGGAAACAGAAAAAAATGTCTTTACCTGATCGTTAGAAGACTGAGGCAAAATTATAGCCCACTTCTGATAAATAGGTATCATTTTTTGAACGTAAATTATTGTCACAATGATTTTCCCAGGCAAATTCCACTATAACCAAATGTACTAATCTTTCTGATTTTTGTGTTGTGTGACTTCACATGAGATGTCTCGAGTTTTCTTTCATATGAACAGATGGATGAGAGATGGATGGTAGAGAGGTAATATATATATATATATATATATATATATATATATATATATATATATTCCCAGTAGACGCATAGAATAAAACATAATGAAAGGCGGAAGACTCAGGGTGGGAAGACAGAGGACGCAATAGGGATTCCATGCTGATGTAGACGCTTTCCCTCCCATCTCTTCTCTCATCCTCTTCCCTTTGTGCTATCATCAATGCAAAATAAAGGCCTTTTGAGGTAAACATAAAATAAACTAATACTGAGAGAAGTTAGGAGAGAAATATTTAATAATACCAGGAAAGGTTGAATGAGATATGCTCAAGTATGTCAAGAATTGTATGTTTACATGTATGTGTGTACAAAATAAATTTGTCTTGATTATTTAAAATTTGTATTATATATTATAATATCATGATGTATATTTCTTATAATGTATAATACACAAAAATCCATAGAGAAAGATAAAAAGTTTTATGATGCTAGATGAGGGAAATAAAGCCCGAAAACTGCTTTGTGGTCATCATTCATAGCCTAATCTCGATTAGTAGGCATATATGTTATAAATAATTTACATCTCTCCCCAAAGCATTTGAGTCTTAAATTAATTTTTTGGCCTTGTGGCTATGAATTAGACATATTCAATAATACTTTCTTTCACCCTCAAGCTCAGAATCTTGTTTGGGTGGTTAAGAGAACCTAATATAGGAAAATTAAAACTTTATGAAGCAGTGTGCCTGAAAAAGGCCAATTGGTAGTCGATATTATATGTCTTAGAATTATTCCAGGATTTGGAGCATTGTGGAGAAACAAGTATACCAGATTTCTATAGGAAGTAATTTAGAAATACAATTACTAGAACTACAGCTTTAATGAAAAACTGTGTGTCTGAGAACAAATTATAATCAATTATCAAACAGAATTAACTTTTAATAACTGTTTGCCTAATGAGAAATATTTTATAGATCAAGAGTAGGATAATTAATCTTAGAGACTATTTCCTTTTAAACTTTTTGATAAATTATGTCATGGAAAAGGATATGAAAAATCACTGTTCAGAATCAATTTTCAAAATTATGTTAAAATTAGCAACTACACAACTGCAGGTTTTCCTTAGATTATTTGTTTTTCTAACATTTTCCAGACTTTTCTCTAATATTTTCAGATCGAACTTTATGATTTTATCAATTAGTGAGTCTATCAGTTTGGATAACTTAATAAATTGAATATTCTGAAAGTTTCCAGTTTTTTGTTGATAATTATAAGAATATAAAAGAAGTAAAAATACAACCTCTGTCTCTATTGTTAGTGAGAATTATAATGTTTTGAATACACAAACCATTCAGTATAAATTGTAATCAGAATAATTTAGCATAAGTAACACCTGCTGATCAGCTTCTCTCTTCCAATCATACCATGGTTGAATATTTACTGCATATAGGAAACATTTTTATCAGAACGTCATCAAATATAAGAGAACTGAAGCTCAGGGTGGTAAGTTCCATAAAATCATGTAGATGGTAAAAAAAAAAACCCTCAAGTCCATTGTTCTTACTAATTTATATTGCCTCTGGGTTAATTTATAATTGAACTTAATGTAAAAAAAATAAAGTCTGTTTTGAGTATTAGGACTCAAAATTTTTCCTTAGATGGTTTAAGGTCAATTTATTTGCAAATGGTAAAAAAATGGTATGACAACATATTTTATAAATCACCACAAAAATATGTAAAATAATTTGCTTGTTCTTTGGCCCAGGTTAAGTGGCAATTTTGAGAAATATATTTTGTCTAATGGTTTTTTTCTTCAAATTTAGTACAGATATTCAGAGGAAAATAATACCAGGAAACCCTTGAGGTAATGTGGGAAAACTTTCTCACATTATGATTTTTCTGAGGGCCTGAATTGTACTTTTCAATTTTTCTATCATAAAATTCCTCTCTGAACATATTGACTTTTAATAGAATTTCACATTAGAATAAATATATATAAACATTTGACAATATAGACAAGTAATTTTTAAAATGTTTCCATGAATTTGGTGATTTACTTTACAATAGAAATGAAATTTTAAAAATAGTACATGTATAAAGGAAAACCATACCTAATCAATGAAAGTTGTGTTTTCCCTGGGATAGAATAATTAAGGCAGTGAACAGTGTTTCCTTAATGAAGCTAATGTATCATTTGGCAAATGCAGAATTTTAGAGGCCAGTAATGAACTTGAGACTTCTTTAAACCTGAAAAGTCTTTTCCATTGAATCCCATTAGCTTTGTAGTTTAGCTCTATTCTCTACATAGGTTGGTCAAAGCCAATTTTAAAGGCATTTTGGTTTGCTTTATATGTAAAATGAGAAAAGTCAGGGGACAGTCTGAGTCCTATTCCATTCATCATTAATCAGATGAGAATCCTTCTACACACAACAGAAATTTGGACTAACCATAGTAAAACTAATCTTTTTTACAAATTACCTAAAATTGTGCTTTGTCTTAGAAACAAGATCCAAAAGATTCTTACTCCAAGGACTTGAATGAGACAAAATAATTTGTTTTCATTATGCATCTTTCGTCATGGACATCTCTTGGATGTGAAAACATAAATTTTACAACTCTATTTCACACTTTTACCTTGAGGTACATGAGAGTTAAAGTTTTCTAAAAGTGATTAGAGAGTTCAAAAAAAAGAATTATGTTTAATAGGACCAGAAAGCAAAACATGCAACTATTTCATTATTTTCCACTGTGGATCTTATAAGAATGAAGCATATCTCCAGTAAGTAGAGCTGAGACAAAAAGTTATAATATTTGAATGTCTGAAGTATTTCCAAAATATTTATATGCTAGTCTATTATTTTTGTGTGTTTCTAGTCATAATGGACTTGTAATTTGGTAAGTACATTTTTTCACAATTCCATGCCCATTCATGTAAACTAATGGTATAAATTTCAACAATTATATAAAAAAATAAAGAAATAAATCTGTCTTTCATTTTTAATATTTGTTAATTTTAGCAAATGTTGTTTGATGTCTATCTCTCCTACTCTACTTTTAATATTTAAGTTTTATTTCCTTTCTTAATATTCAAGGCTTTTACACACATTATATAACCTAGGGAAATACAAAAATACTTTTTCAACACATGACAAATGAATATAATTTCAATATTATTGCTTGTACTCCATTCACCCTGACTTTTATTTTAAGACCATGCAGAAAGACTGTGGCCACACATAATAATGGTAAAAACCTAGGCTAGGACCTATACTGAGTGAAATACTGAGTGAAATGCTACAGTAAGACTTCACATTCACTCTTAGTCTTCCCACTCATGGTTGGGAAGATTACTGTCATTGTTTCATTTAGCAGAACCTTCATTTAACCCAAACAGGAGTTTTGTGAATTCCGTTATTGCTTGCATAGTGTGAAGGATTTTTACCATCAGAAGGAAATTAACATGTCAGGACCAGCACAACCTATAACACAACACCACACAGACAAAGAAAATTGAACTCTGTCTCAGAAAATCATTAACTTCACAAAAAATGCATTAAATTATTATATTATAATAATGTATGCCTTATAAAGTAGTGCAAATTGTTTAAATTATGAACTATTTTAAGAGACTGTGACATCTATTACACATAACTCCAAAGTATAAATTTTTGCTAAATGTAAGGATTTCAACTCTCTCATTCTGATCTGCATCTAGAATATCCTAAAAAATAGATATTATCATTATTATTTTATATATGAAGTCAGTTTTATAAACAAGAACAAACACACAATTATAAATTTCTTTTCATGAAATGATAGTTTGTTTCCAGTTCAGACATATTTAAAGAATTAGATGAAATGGGAACCAAAAAGACAATTTATTTAGATAATAAGTCTAGACCCTAGCTTGTAAGAAATGTCAGATTGGTTTCTGTACCAGGCAACTAAACAAGTTGACTAATCCATAGCTAACCAAATCTAACCACCTTACCTCAATTTTCCGTCATATCCTGGACATAATGCTGCACCTTCAAGTGGTAAGCATAGTGGTTTAGATACTGTGGTGTGCTCATGGTTTACAAGGAGCTCAAATCATCCCTAGAGTGGCTAAGAGCAGCACAGAGCAGTTGACAATGAGACCCTGTGGAAGCTGGCCATTCCCTGTGTCTATCAGTCTCCAGAGATAAATGGACTACTGAAAATAAAAATAATTATATACTACTTTCTCTTTTCAAGATACTGTTTATGAAAATATTGTCATGCCTTCTATCTTAAAGAATTGTTTACTTTCCAAATTATTAAATTCTCTTTTTAAAAATCCATTTTGTTCTTCAAGTTTAAAAATATTTTAGTTTTTACTGAACATCGTAAATCCATTTACAATGTTAGTTAAAGCTTCTCTTGCAGTTTTGAAGAAAACAATATGTGTGACCTAGAAGAACAGTTATTCCAGGAGCATGGAAGACAGTTTTACAGAAATGGTGTTCTAATGGCCATAAATCTTCATGATTTCATGTAAGGCTAAGCCTTTCCTAAATGCTTTTTTACTGCTTAGCATAGAAACATTGACCTAAAGAGTCAGATCTTATCATGCATCTTCTTGTTTAAGGATGTTTGGGGTGTCTTTTTGAAGGAGGTAAAGCTAATTTATGTGACATTACTGAGCAAGTACACCCATTTCTTGTGAATTTATACATCAGCCTCTACTTTGTCAGTAATTATCTACTATGAGGCCCTTGTAAGTGCTTTCCACTGAGCCAGCACTGTGCAATTCACATAATGAATTAATCTAAGTTTGGAAAGTGATAAAAAAATGGGAAAGTGTGTTCTCTATTTGAATACATGTTTAATAGAATCTACAGCTGCCTATTGGAATACATATTTTACTTTCAAAGAAGCATCCAAATGAAAAATCCAAAGGAACATGAAGATTATGTTAGGAAGCAAAATTTGGCTGGACACACTAGAGATAAAGAACCTAAATGAAAAACTATGTACAGACAGAAGTAAAACAACAATATATTATTGCTCTGTCAACCCAAATAGAGTATGTTGTACCTTATTTTCATGGTGATTTTGGCGTGAACCACAATATTTCTGAAAGACAGTAATGGGAGAATTTATGTTGGCATTAGGCCACATAAAAATTAAGGATAAAATGTAGTAGCCAGAACTATATTTATTTTTGGCTATAAAATGTAGCTAAGTTTGGCTAACCACAAAGGGTGATGAACAATTAGCATTGGAAAAACTCTCTCATAAATAACAGAAGCCAGAAAAATCTAGGGAAAGCAATAGGACACATGGAGTGCTGATATAACTCTACACAGTGAAATTTAAAAACAAGAGCGGAGCTAAATCCACTTGGCCAATTCCTTCTTCAGTTTTTGTGGTGTCTGCTGTATAGAATCTGTTCAGCCTTGATAAATGCCTTAAGAACCAAAATACACTTAAGAATGCTTTCCCAGGGAGGCAAAAGACCCAACTTATATTAGTTGGCTATTATGAGGACAAGTACCTTTGATAATCAACTCATAAGGAGAAAGATTCATTTTAGCTCCTCATTTTGAAGGTGACTCTGTTCAGGTTTTTAGGAATGTGATAAGGGTTCAATCCCTAGTATTTCTCCCCCCCCAAAAGACATTCCGTTTTATAAAAGATGCTAAAACATTGCTTTTTAAAATTGTTTTCCATTTTCTCTCCTTGACAAAAAAATGAGCCCTTATACAATCTTTTGTCAATTCTAATTTCACTTTTTTATAGATTGATCCATAAAATTTAAAAACCTAGGAAGTATTTCAAATTGTAGCCTTATTGACAAAAATTTGACTGTTGACCTTCCAAACTTTACAAAGTAAACACAGAATACAATATATGAAACAAAAAAATAAACTTTGTGAGCTGCAGGAGTTGTGCATGTATATGCAAGAAAGTTTTGAAAAGTAAGAGATATGAACATTAGAATAGTAAGATGATATTTTCCTTACTTAAAATTTGACAAAATTAAAAAGGATGATAATACTAAATTCTGGATCATGTATGAAGAATATGCTTACTCACATGCTACTTATGGCAGTAGGAACCAGTGTGAATATATCAGACCCTATTTGTTAGTGGTTCTTATAAAGATATGTGATTCTGCATTGTTCCACACATTTCTATATGTAGGGGTTTATTTCAAATAATAAAGACTGATATCAATTTAGCTACTAAGATTCTCTCCTCAGAATTGTTCCTATTATTAAATAGATTAAAAATATTCCAGTTTACAGCAATAGAAGCTGACTAAAAATCTATATATAGTCTCCAAAATAGAATATTATACAGATTAATATGATGCAAATGTCTAACAGTTTTGAAGGATCTTTACAAGTTTTATTTTAAATGAAAAAATCAATATTGTTGTAGTCAGGGTTTGCAAAGGAATAGAGTTAATACAGGACACATAATTTATAGGATCATTTTATAATATTTACCCAAAAAGTCAAATGCAGAGGAGTGCAAGAGATCTGTCCACACACAAGAGATCCAAAGAATCCAGCTAAAGAACAAGATCCCATGGCAATGTCCTGTACAAGTCCAGCTGAAGGCCTAGAGCCCAAGGAAATGTCCTCAAGTCCAGCGAGGCCTAGAGCCCACAGCAATGTTTCATGCAAGTCCATATTAAGCATCTGAACCTGGAGGCCCAAAGGCTAGTGGTGGAAGCTAAAAAGCCTGTGTAATGGGGTGAAGAGCCATTCAGTTTGTAAATACTTTGCTACAGCAGTCCTAGGAAATGAATACAATGAGTAACAATCAGGAAAGCATAAACAACATAAATGTACTGCTCAATGAGTTAGTGAAAAGCAGGTGCCCTGAAGTCTGCCCATAAGTTAATCTCTATGTCCTTTGCTATTGACTTTGCTATGTCCTTTGCTATTGACTTTTGCTATGACTTGCTATTTCATTGTCTTATTACAATTACAAATTTGATGCCAGAATATTAAGTGAAATAAATAAGACACATAGCTTCAATATGATTTCTCTTATATGAGAAAGCCAAAATATAAGTAAATTAAAGAGCAAAATGATAGTAGGAAACAAGGAGATAGATCTTTTGCAAGAGAAGAGGATGAAGAGAGGAAGGGAGAAAGGAGAGAAAAGAGGGAAAAGGAATAGGAAAAAGAGTAACATATTATGTAAATGTACCAACACACCAGGATGAATGTAATAATTAGTACAGGTAAACATGTGCTAATAAAAATTTAAATTTAAAAAATATGAATGGTCATCTATTTCCTTTTTGGGTATTGTTTTGATTTTCTAAGAAATCTCTTTCCACTCTAAAGATACCTTCTTTCTTATTATATTATCTTCAAAAAAGTTTTATTTCTCAGCATTTCACATTTATGCTTAAGATATATTTAAAAATGTCCTGTAAGAAGACAAGTTGACCCTCGGCAGCCACGGAGCGTGAGGCTGGCGTCGAGATTCCATCCTCCGAGGTGACCGCCGCGGCTGCCAGAAATAGTGTATCTGTGGCCCTGGACATGAAGTAATCAGTCCTCTGTTACTGCTGACATAGGGTCGGGGACTGATGAGGGAAGCATGGACCTAATGAATGGACAAGCAAACAATGTTAATATTCCAGCTATGGCTTCTGAGAAAAATAACAGCTCTGAATCATTAAGTGACAAAGGTTCTGAACTGAAGAAAAGCTTTGATGAGGTGGTATTTGATGTTCTTAAGCTTACAACAGAAGAATATGCGGGTCAGACAGCACTAATGGATATCCCAGTGTTTAAAGCTATTCAGCCAGATGTTTAAAATTTTTCCTGTCAATAATATCCTAGGGTCCCGAGTCACGCACAGAAGATGCCGAATCAGCCCGCACCGCAGCAACAATCCATTGGACCCCCCACCCCCCACTCCTCTGTACAGCCACCTGGTTCCACACTACAAAGACACAGAGGACACCGGACCACCAGACCAAGGTACTGAGTCCCGCTGCTCCTAGCCCAGAGGTAGGAGCTTCTGAGCCACTGTGCCACTGCTCCTGGTCCAGAGGAAGGGGCTTCCCAGCCACCATCCCTTCCGCTGCTCCCAGCCCAGAGGAAAGGGCTTTTGGGCAACCTTCTGTCCTGCTGCTCCTGGCCCAGAGGAAGGGGCTTCCAGGCCACCATCACTCCCACTGCACCCATCCCAGAGGAAGGGGCTTCTGGGCCACCATCCCTCCCACCACTCACAGCCCAGAGGTAGGGGCTTCTGAGTCGACATCCCACTGCTTCTGGATGAGAGGAAGGGGCTTCCTGGCCACCATCACTCCTGCTGTTCCTAGCCCACAGGAAAGGGATTTTGGGCCACTATCCCTACCACTACTCCTGGCACCTGTCCAACGTCTCTCAGCTCAGAGGAGGTAATCCATCCAGGTGCCAACAGCCACACACCCCGCCCCAGTCAAAATGAGAAAACACATAAATAAGTCACAAAACCAGACTCCCAGATCACCTACAGCAACCCCAAAGGGAAATGAGATGGAACACTCTGATACTCAACCACCTGGACCCACTGAACAGGCAACAAAAGGGGATCTGGAAAAAATGAAATCAGAAATAATTTCTCAGATAACAGGAGAAATTGTCCCCCTAGTGCAAGACATGATTCATAAACCTAGAGAGGAGCTCAGGAACATGATGGAATCCCAACATAGGAAACAAATGGAATCCATAAAACAGATGCAAATAGATTTCCAGGACATGAGGAACTCCATTGAATGTCTACACAGCAGAATGAGCCAGTGTGAGGACAGAATTTCAGATCTAGAAGATAAGATTGCAATTAGTGACCAGGAAAAGAAAAATTGCTTCAAAATTATAAGGGAACATGAGATATCAAGCCAGGAACTGCTGGATGATGCAAAGAATAGTAACATAAGACTAATTGAAGTCAATGAAGAAACAGGAGAGAGTGGAGATGACATAAAAAAACTCTTCACAGAAATAATGGCAGAAAACTTCCCAAGCAGGGGAAAAGAGCTTGACATACAGATAAGTGAGGCATATAGGACTCCAAATAGCCTTGATCAAAAAAAAAAATCTACACTTAAGCATATAATTGTTAAGATTCCAGAAACACAACAGAAGAACAAAGTTCTCCAAGCAGTCAGAGAAAAGAAATAAATCACATACAAAGGAAAGCCTGTCCCGGCCCGCGGGTAAGTCAACGAAGACCATAGAGGGGGAGCGAGGATGAGAAGGGACAGGGGACACGAGAGATGGAGACAAGACAGGTTTCTGATCAAGTCTCATTTATTGCGGAAGCTGCTACAACATATATACCGTAGGGCTAGAGGGGAGGAGCGAGAGGAGGGTACTGGGGCTACTTCCTTGTTGCCGGGTAGATTTGCAGCAGGCCCGGATATGTCCGTAAAAGGCACTCAAGAGTTCTAGCGGGGGTCAAGGCCCCCCACAGGTCCTCCCTTTAAAATTATAATTATAAGAAAGGCGTCAGGAGAGCCAAGCCTGCGGGGGCTGAGCCTGTCTTGGGTCAGAGCAACATACGTGTCTGCACCATGCACCTTACCCGTCATCGGTTAACCAGAGAATCAATGCTCTGGCACCTGTCTTAGGTGGCACACGAGGGCCTTTTTACAGCATGGCACGCTTGCTCAGTTGCCCGTCATTGGCTTGCCAGCCCTCTCACCAGGTACTCATCCTGATCAGCCATGGCTAACCGATTATAATGGACCTGTATGGGCGCTGTTTTTATTGCCTTGATTTGGGCTTTTAGGAAGGCCACGATTTTGTTATAAAGTATGGGCCCTAAAGAAATGAGCAAGAGTAGACCCAATAGAGGCCCCAACAAAGGGAGGAGATAGGGGAGAAAACCATTGAGGCCAGTCCAAAGGGGATTTTGAATGAGTTCTTGTCGTCTTCTGTTTAAATCTTCTTGAAGTTCGCGAATTTTTCCCTGACGATCCCAGATTTGTTGGCATAGAAACAGCAATGTTTATTTAAGGCTATGCAAATCCCTCCTTGTTCTGTTGTGAGGAGGTCCAGACCCCTTCTATTTTGAAGGACCACCTCAGCCAGGGTATCGATCTGATCTTGTATATCTGTAAGAGTGTTGGAGAGAGCTTGAACATCATTAATCAATTGGTTGGATAATTTGGCATAGGAGTGTAATGCCACCCCAACGCCAGCAGAGCCAGTGGCAAGGGCGCCGGACACCCCTAGCCCCACGAGCAAGGGGACCAGTGAGACGGCCCTTTTATGTCGCCCAGCGATATAGTCAAAGCTGGGCAAGGGCACTGGCTCATCTCCAGGAATAAGGGAGATGCCCGGGAGGACAGTCGCCACCACGCACAGCCCAGTCCAATTAGTGGGGAGGGAGATGAATGCCAAGCTCCCTCCACAGATGAGCACGTGACCCGGGGCAGGGCAAATGGCGGCAGGGCCATTAAGCACTACCGAGCAGAGAAAGAAATTTTGGACTCCAACACATATATCGAAGCTATTGTTGTGGCCCGAATTTAGATAACAAACTGAGGCATTGAACTGTACTGGCTGGACCCTGAAGGGCAGAGAAAAACTGCAATTGTAACTAGAACTGTTGGCATAGTCAGTTTGGTCGACAACTGGCAAGGCGAGGGGCAGGGGTGTGTCAAGAGTCAAGCATAGCCAACAATCCGCAGCAAAGGCGGGGTTGGATGTATTGATCAAATGATAAGTGGCCTCTAGGACACTCAGAGTTTGGGTCAGGGTCTGGGCCTCGAGGTTTGGGAAGGACCAGTGGATGATAATTTAGGGAGGGATACATCTCTTGGATGATAGTCTCAAGTTGTTTTTGTACTCGCTCTTCCCTGAGCTGATCTGAAGGCCCACCACCATCAGATATATGGATTGGGGCCTGTGATGGCCAGGAACAGCAACAGACCATGCAACAGATTCAGGGATGTCATCTCTTTAACCTGTAAGCAAAATTTCATCCTGCGATGTAAACAAGGCTGGGCTGTAGATAAGAGAGTTAGGCTAACCTGATTAAGCTTTTGAAGATAACCAATGTGGACATACTACAATAACATATTCAGAACTTAACCAATATAAACATTTTGTAACAACATATTCAGTGCTTAAATATCAAGGACAACCAATACAATCAATTTATAACATATTTAGATAATATTCATTGTGATATGTCTCCCATAAGATTATATAATATAAAATTTACTAGGGGGTCCCTTTAATGAATTAAGACCAGAATAATCATTTTCTGGGTGGCCACTTCTATATTCATCAAAGGGAGTCCCCATCTTAAGTCATTTTGACAAACAAGAGTCTATATCTTCCTATTTTGTAACTGTCAATTGCAAATTGATTATTGCTTGTAATGCACATTACTTTCACAACATAAATTCCAATGGTACTTTGATCCATTAACAACCTGGAAAGGAAGGCATGTCTTTAATTCAGTCATATTTATCTGTAAATCAATTTAACAATAGGCGAATATCCTATGAAAGGGAAGGAACATATTGAGCTCAACTGTACGAACACAAACAACAGACAATAGACAAACATATAAGACAGTGTATAAAATTAGGGTGCACCCAAATATAACTAACCAAATTGAATTATACTATACTCTTGATGATTATTAGATTGTAATTGTAGGCGCCGTTGTTAACTGGTTAAGATTGGACAATGTCAGGTCATCGGCATCATCAGCACGCCTATCGACTTGTTTTACTAGGCGTTCTGGGAGCCACCTGGCTGACTTCATTTCCTTGGAGTAAATACACACTGATCCTCGGCCCCAGATAAGTACAGGATCGGGCCCGTGCCATGAGTGGTCCAGGGGGTCTTTCCACATCACCGAGGCAAATTGTCGTTGCGTCTCTGGTTGCCAGAAACGATTGGCTGCAGATAAACCTTTGGCATCCAAATTTAAGAAGTTAAGAATAAATAGTGCATGTGATATCAGGTTTCTAGGTGACCCCTTGATAGGGTACCATTCCCCTCCTTTTATTTTATCTAATGTAAGTTTGAGTGTGAGGTTGGCTCTTTTTATAATGCCTTGTCCCTGTGGATTATATGGGATTCCCGTTATGTGTGTTATGTCTAATTGTTTGCAAAACTTTGAGAAGCCAGAACTGGCATAGCCTGGACCATTGTCTGTCTTAATTTGTTGTGGACATCTAAGTACTGAGAAGGCAACTAGAAGGTGGGCAATTACATGTTTAGTAGCCTCCCCGGATTGTAGGGTGGCAAATACAAATCCACTATATGTATTAATGTTGACATGTATATATTTAAAATTTCCAAATTTAGGGTAATGTGTGACATCCATATAGTGTATAACATACATTTGGGCCCAAGATTTACGTACGGCCTGAATAGCTGAAGCTACAAAGGACTGGCTCAATGGGCTGTACAATACCTGTAGAGTGTTTACCTAGCCCTTTGCCTGGAATGTACCCATTTTTAAACATCTGTGTAGTGACAATTTTATTAGGGCTAGAAATAATCATCTCCATTTGTGATAATAGGTCTCTCCCCCATAGATTAATGGGTAACCCTGAGATGATATAAGGTTGAATGGTGTCCTGATTACCATCTTGGTCTCTCCAGGTCAGATCTTTGGCACTTTGTTTAGGATTTTGACTCTGACCTATACCCCTGAGATGGGTGAGGGTGTCTTTTAATGGCCATGCCTGAGGCCAATTTTTTCCCTTGATGAGAGTTACATCAGCACCAGTGTCTACCAATCCAGAAAATTGTCTCCCATCCAACCACAAGGTCATGAGAGGCTTCTGGGCTAAAAGCATCTCCGACCAGTAGACATCGGATGAGCCGAATCCCTGGCTGCCTCGGGCGTTGTTAAGAGCCTTATTAGAGGTAGAGAGAAGGGGAAGGAGTAACAATTGAGCAAATCTTCGGCCTGATTGAATGGTGTTAATGACTTTGGGGGAAGAAACCATAACTCTAATCTCTCCGGAATAATCACTATCAATCACCCCCGGGTAGATCAGCAGCCCATCTATAGTGCTGTTGTTTTTGTCTATTACAAGCCCAAAGGTTTCCTTAGGCAGGGGCCCAAAGACCCCTGTCGGAAGGGCCTGTATCCCCATTTCTGGAGTCAATACTGTGTGGGCAGTGGAACTGAGGTCCAGTCCGGCACTTCTCGTTGTTGCTCTGAAGAGGTCTGGAATGGATTGTTGTTTGCTGGAGCAAAATTGAGCTCCCCGTAAATTTGTTTGGGTGTGGGGGCCCGGGGCTGGCCCCCTTTCCCGTTTCCCTGGTCCGGGTTATGGACAAGCGGGAGGGGCCAGCCTTGAGCGTCAGTCATGGACTTGTATTTATTTGTCCAATGTCTCCCTTTATTGCATCGAGGGCAAGGCCCCGGAGGTGTGGCCCTAGGGGCCGACGTCCTAGGGGCCTGACATTCTTTGGCAAAATGACCCGTTGTCTCGCACCGGAAACATTTGTTACCCGGGCGGTGTGACAAAGCGACAAAAACTGTTTGACCGTGTAACCCTGCATGGCGGCAGCCCTGGCAAGTCCCTGTTGGTAGGCAGTCCCAATTTCTGAGCAAAGGCGAATGTAACCTGAGAGATCAGTTTTCTTTTTATAAGGGCGGATGGCGGCCTGGCAAGCAGCATTAGCATTTTTAAAAGCAAGCTGTTTAACAAAATCTGTCCCGGTTTTTGTGTTCCCAAAAATCTGACCCGCTGTTGTGAGCAGGCGGTGAACAAAATCCGCAAAGGGCTCATCAGGCCCCTGTCGGATATTGGTGAGAGAAGTACTCACATCCCCTTTAGAAGGGAGCTTTCTCTAGGCTCTAGTGGCTGCGGTCTGAATCTGGGCATATAACCCCGCATCAAATTGCATCTGTTGATCGTTGGTAGCATAGGCCCCATCCCCTAGAAGCATATCAAGTATCCAACCATTACCCGCCTGAGCATTGTGTCTAGCAGTATCTCGGCAATTTTCAATATATTCAGATTTCCATAATAAATAATCACCTCCTGTAAGGGTGGCGCGGGCCAGAGTCTGCCAATCAATTGGGGTGAGCCAATTTTCTGCCACCGATTCTAGAATAGCCATGGTGTAAGGTGCAGTGGCCCCGTATTGAGCTGCGGCCGTTTTAAGTTCTTTAATAACCTTGAAATCAAAACCACTATGGTGTCTCCACGCCTGTCCCTGTGCGTCAGCAGTCTCAGTTACAGGAAAGACTTCCACAGTTTCAAGTTTTAGGGGTACCCTTGATCCAGATGGCACCCTGGGGGTCGCCCCTCTAATGGGGGGTCGTGGCTTAAGGGTGTCTTTTCTAGGGACATTTTTATGGGCTTTGCCTGTTCTTAAGCCTTCAAGCTGGGTAATAAGGTCTTGATGTTCCTTTTCTAACCTTATCTGTTTTTTTAGAAATTCTATTTTGTCCCAGAGTTCCTTTTGGGGATCAACAACAGGGCATGTCAAAGCGGGCGCAATGGGAGTGTTGGGTTCTGGAAGATAAGGAGGCGGACATTGAACTACGGGTGGCCAATCAGGATTGCGATATCTGGTAGCCTCCTCCTCAAGATTGGTCCAGTCAGCCTCCCCCGGACCGTTCTGTGGGAAGGGGGGGGTTTCTGAAGTGTCGGAGGGAAGGCTACAAGGCTGGTTCCTCCTTAACAGGCGGGGCGGGGTTAGAGGCAGGGGCTGAAAGAGCGGGGGCGGAAGCTGAGGAGCGCCGAAGCTTTTTTTTTAAAAGGCTTGGAAGAGGCAGAGCCCGCCTGTAAGCCCTCATCAATAACATTTTGTTTTTCCTTGTCTAAGTCATGGTCGCTATCAAAAGACATCAAGTCTTCTCCTTCATCCTTTGAAGGAGTCCCGTCCCGCAGGGGCTCGGGCCTCGGCGCCATCTTGGCGTCCCGCAGGGTATTTACAAACTCCTCACTCCGAGGGAGAGTGATCAACCCTTCCTCCGATCGGAGAGCTATCTCCCCGACCTGGATGGCTTGAGCCACCACCGGATCTTTGGTTTTCTGAGAGATAATGTCATTAATAAGATTCCAATAAGAAAATGCAGTGATCGGGACCTTTCCTGGTCCGCAAGTAGCATAATAATCTTTAAGGGCCTCCCCTACTCTTTTCCATCACCTCTCGTCAATGGTACCCTTGGCGGGAAACCAAGGGCAGAGATCTCTAATATAATAAAAAAATTTCAGCAATTGTTTGACTGTAACCTTTACCCCTCGTGCCTGTAATGTCTCCTTGAGACCTTGCACGAACAATTCGTGCTGACTAATGCCCTGTCCCATAATCGCTGCTCAACTTACCGAGGTGCGAAAAAGACGGCAGGTTTACGTCAATTGCAAGCCTCTCCTGTGTCGAGTGTGCTCTTTGTTCCTCAATCTTAATCTTAGGGCCCCTGAGCAGCGTCCTTCACTGGATCCCCCGTTCTCTGGCCGCACGTTGGGCGCCACTTGTCCCGGCCCGCGGGTAAGTCAACGAAGACCATAGAGGGGGAGCGAGGATGAGAAGGGACAGGGGACACGAGAGATGGAGACAAGACAGGTTTCTGATCAAGTCTCGTTTATTGCGGAAGCTGCTACAACATATATACCGTAGGGCTAGAGGGGAGGAGCGAGAGGAGGGTACTGGGGCTACTTCCTTGTTGCCGGGTAGATTTGCAGCAGGCCCGGATATGTCCATAAAAGGCACTCAAGAGTTCTAGCGGGGGTCAAGGCCCCCCACAGCTTGACATACAGATAAGTGAGGCATATAGGACTCCAAATAGCCTTGATCAAAAAAAAAAATCTACACTTAAGCATATAATTGTTAAGATTCCAGAAACACAACAGAAGAACAAAGTTCTCCAAGCAGTCAGAGAAAAGAAATAAATCACATACAAAGGAAAGCCCATCAGAATCACAGCAGACTTCTCAACACAAACCATCAAGGCAAGAAGAGCTTGGAGTGACATATTCCAAGCCCTAAAAGAAAACAGCCTCCAACCCAGATTGATGTACCCTGCAAAACTATCTTTCAAAATGGATGGAGAAATAAGATACTTTCATGACAAAGAGCACCTTAGGACCTTCATGAATACCAAACCAGCACTCCAAAGAATTTTACACAATATCCTAGGAACAGACATTGAGGATCACAACCCCAGGAAGCAAAGCAGAATGAACTCATCTGGCATGACAAGAAATTAAATGTAGAGGGGGAGAACCCAACAAAAAGAAAAAGTCATGGCAATGACAAGTCAATATGTTTCAGTTGTAACTATCAACGTTAATGGTATCAATTCACCAATCAAAAGAAGCAGACTGGAAGAATGGGTCAAGAAGCAAAATCCAACATTATGCTGCATACAAGAAACACACTTCATTCAAAATGAAAGTCATAGACCGAAAGTTAAAGGGTGGAAAACATATGCAATGGGAACCCCCCAAAAAGCAGGAGTAGCTATCCTCTTGGCAGATCAAGTCGATTTCAAACCAACACTGATTAAAAGAGACAAAGAAGGACACTAGATCCTTGTAAAGGGAACAATCAAACAGGAAGAGATGACAATCATAACTATCTATGCACCAAACACTAGTGCGCCCAACTATATAAAATAGATGCTAACGTACAGGAAAAGTCATATATGCACTAATACAATTGTAGTGGGGGACCTCAACACCCCACTGTCACAAATAGCTGGATCAACTAGACAAAAAATAAGTAATGAAATACTAGAACTCAATCGAACTCTTGAACAAATGAACTTAACAGATGTTTACAGAGTCTTCCACCCCACAAAATCAGAATACACATTCTTCTCAGCTGCACATGGGTCATTCTCAAAAATAGACCACATACTCACACATAGAAAATGTTTAAGTAAGTGCAAGGGAATAGAAGTTATCTCCTGTATATTATCAGTCCATAGTGGGATGAAATTGGAGATCCATAGCAAAAGAAACTGGAAAAATTTCATAAACAAGTGGAAATTGAACAATATACTTCTGAATAACCAATGGGTCACAGAGGAAATGAAAGAAGAAATCAGACAGTTCCTTCAATTAAATGAAAATGACTATCCAACATATTGGAATCTGTGGGATGCAATGAAAGCAGTCTTATGAGGGAAATTCAAGGCAGTGAATGTGCATATTAGGAAAACAGAAAGAACCAAATTAAACAACCTGACGCTCAACCTCAAGCTTCTAGAAAAGAAGAAGAGGACAATCCCAGAGCTCATACAAGGGAGAAAATTATAACGATCAGATGAGAAATCAATGCAATGGAGACTAAGAGAACAATAAAAAATATCAATGACCAAGAGTTGGTTCTTCGAAAGAATCAACAAAATTGATAAACCCTTAGCCAACCTTGTCAGAAAAAGGAAAGAAAAGGCCCAAATCCATGCAATTAGGAATGAAAAGGGTGAAATTACAACAGACCAGGCAGAAATCCAGAGGATCATCAATACCTACTTCCAGAACCTATACGCTAATAAGATGGACAACACAGAAGAAATGGACAGATTCCTAGATACATATGAATTACCAAATTTGCAAGAAGAAGACCTAAAAATTCTGAACAACCCAATATCAACCAATGAAATTGAAAATGTAATTAAAAACTTAACAACTAAGAAAAGGCCGGGCCCTGATGGCTTCACTGCTGAATTCTACAAGACATTTAGAGAGGAATTACTGCCACTACTGTTTAAACTCTTCAATGAAATTGAAAGGGAAGAAAACTCCCAAATTCATTCCTGCAAACAAGCATCACCTTGATCCCCGAAGCAGAGAAAGACCCAACCAAAAAGGAGAACTATAGGCCAATCTCACTAATGAACATAGATGCAAAAATCATTAATAAGATAATGGCAAACAGATTGCAGAAGATCATCAAGAAGATCATACACCCTGATCAAGTGGGATTCATCCCAGGGATGCAGGGATGGTTCAATATATGCAAATCAATTAATGTAATACACTATATCAATAGAGCCAGGGACAAAACCCATATGATTATCTCCATAGATGCAGAAAAAACATTTGACAAAATCCAACATGCATTTATGATAAAAACCCTACAAAAAATTGGAATAGATGGTCTCTACCTCAAACTGATAGAAGCCATCTATGAAAAACCAACAGCCAATATCATACTAAATGGTCAAAAACTGAAATTCTTCACACTAAAATCAGGAACAAGACAAGGATATCCACTATCACCACTCTTGTTCAATATAGTTCTGGAAACATTAGCCACAGCAATTAGACAAGAGAAAGAAATAAAAGAAATAAAGATAGGAAACGAAGAAGTCAAATTGTCACTATTTGCAGATGACATGATACTCTATATAGAAGACCCCAGGAACTCCACCAAAAGTCTTCTAGACTTAATAACCAAATTCAGTCAAGTAGCTGGTTATAAGGTCAACAAACAAAAATCAATAGCTTTCCTCTACACCAATGACAGACTCACTGAGAGAGAAATAGGGCAAATAATTCCTTTCACAGTAGCATCCAAAAAATTGAAATACCTAGGAATCAACCTAACGAAAGAAATCAAAGACCTCTTTTCTGAAAACTATGGCACTATGAAAAGAAAGATTGAAGATGATATCAGAAAATGGACAGACATCCCCTGCTCCTGGGTAGGAAGGATTAATGTAGTGAAAATGGCCATACTTCCAAAACTGCTATATAGATTTAAGGCAATTCCAGTTGAGATCCCAACAGCATACTTCATGGACCTTGAGAAAGCAACCCAAAACTTCATTTGGAACAAGAAAAGACTCAGAATAGCAAAAGCAATTCTAGGTAACAGAAACATGGCAGGGGGTATCACAATCCCCAACCTGCAACTATACTACAAAGCTATTGTGATAAAAACAGCATGGTACTGGCAAAGAAACAGACCTGAGGACAAATGGAACAGATTAGAAGATCCAGAAACAATGCCAGACACACTCAGCCATCTCATCTTCGATAAAGGAGCCAAACACCCTCCCTGGAGGAAAAATAGCCTCTTTATAAATTGTGCTGGAAAAATTAGGCTTCAACTTGCCAAAGATTAAAACTAGACCTATATCTCTCACCATGCACTAAA
The DNA here is from genome assembly GCF_053883595.1 of Heterocephalus glaber. Lineage (NCBI taxonomy): Eukaryota > Metazoa > Chordata > Mammalia > Rodentia > Bathyergidae > Heterocephalus > Heterocephalus glaber. The sequence continues at coordinate 10,784,211 of NW_028258308.1, read as the reverse complement.
CTAAAATCAAAATGGATTAAAGATCTAAATATTAAAATAGAAACTCTGAACCAGTTGGAACAGAGGTTAGGTAGAACCCTTGAAGACATCGGTGTAGGAAAAGATTTTTTGAACAAAACCTCAGTTGCCCATGAACTAGCACAAACAATCAACAAGTGGGATCTCTTCTTATTAAAAGGCTTTTGCACAGCAAGAGAAACCACCGACAGTGTGAAGAGACAACCCACAATGTGGGAAAAAATCTTCACCTGCTCTTCCTCAGACAAAGGTCTACTATCTTGAATCTATAAAGAACTTAAAAAGATCAGACCTCCCAAATTTGAAGTCCCAATCCAAAAATGGGCATATGAAATGAACAGACATTTCTCAGACAAAGATGTAGAAATAGCAAATAAATACATGAAAAAATGTTCAACATCACTGGTCATTCGAGAGATGCAAATGAAAACAACACTGAGATTGCACTTCACTCCAGAAAGAATGGCTGCTATCATGAAATCAACCAATAACAAATGCTGGTGGGGCTGTGGGGAAAGAGGAACACTGCTCCACTGCTGGTTGGAGTGTAGACTGGTGCAAGCACTGTGGAAATCAGTATGCAGATACCTCAAAGAACTAGGACTGGAAGTCCCATCTGACCCCACTATTCCACTGCTGGGTATCTTCCCTAAAGAATTAAAAGAATCATACCACAGTGATATATGTCCACCCATGTTCATAGCAGCACAGCTTGTAATAGCTAAAACTTGGCAACAGCCCAAATGTCCATCAACTGGAGACTGGATAAAGAAAATGTGAGTACTACCTAGCCATAAAAACTGAGAAATTAGACATTTATAGCTAAGTGGATGCACATTGAGGCAATACTCTTAAGTGAAATAAATAGGACACACATGTATCAATACCGAATAGTTTCTCTGGTGTAAAAAACTGAAAGTGTAAATAAGGACTAAATGTATAATAAATAATATGAAATACGAAGAAAAGGGGCAAAGGGGAAGGAAGTGGGAAGGCTAGGGAAAAGGATAGAAGGGAATGGGATTAATATGAGAGAATGGGATTAATATGAGAAAATGGAAAAATAGGAACAAAATCTTTGTAAATAGGGAGGAATGGAGAGGTTGAAGGGAGAGCTTGGCATGGGTGAAAAATAAGAACCAAGAGAGACTATGTAAAGGTGCAAATTTCCAATGATGAATGTCATTATATTGTATACCTAAAATGTACCAATGATTGGAATGAATAATCGATAATGTAAAATAGAAGAAAAGGTCCAAAGGGGTAGAGGTATTGGGAGGGGCAGGGGAAAGAAAAGAAGGGAAAGGAAAAATGATGAGAAATGGAAACATGGAAATAAAGTCTTTGTAAATAGGGAAGGGTGAAGGGGGGGAAAGGGAGGGCTAGGAATGTGGAAAAAATAGGTGCATTATGTAAAGGCACAATTGCCAATGAGAAATGTAATTGTGTTGTATACCTAAAACGTACTAATAAATGAATTTAATTAAAAAAATAATATCCTATTGGAGCATAAGAAACCACATTAACTTCACAAACATATAGAAATTGAATAACACCCTCCTGAACAACCAATGGATCACAGAGGAAATTAAAGAAGAAATTAGACAGTTTCTACAATTAAATGATAATGCAAATACAACATACAGAAATCTATGCAAAACAATGAAAGCAGTTCTATAAGGGAAATTCATAAAAGTGAATGCCCATAGAAGGAAAACCGAGAGAGCTCAAATAAACAACCTAATTCTGAACCTTAAAAGAAAAAGAAGAGCAAGACAAACCTGAAACTCATACAAGGGAGGAAATTACAAAGATTAAAGAACAAGCATAAATCAATGCAATGGAGACTTAAGAGAATGATACAAAAAAATCAATAAATCGCAGAGTTGGTTTTCAAAAGAATAAATAAAATTGATAAATCTTTAGTCAAGCTTGAGAAAAAAAGGAACAAAAAGGCTCAAATCTATGCAATTAAGAAGGAAAAAGATAAAGTCACAACAGATCCAGCAGAAATCCAGAGGATCAATACCTACTTTGAAAACCTTTACTCTAATAAAATGGAAAACAAAGAATGGACAGATTCCTAGATACATATGAATTACCAAAGTTGAACAAAGAAGATATAAAGATTCTAAACACCCCAATTACAATCAGTGAAAATGAAAATGTAATTAAAAATTTACCAATAAAGAAAAGCCCAGGACCTGATGGCTTCATTACTGAATTCTACAAGACATTTAGAGAAGAACTGTTGCCACTACTCTTTAAACTCTTCAATTAAATTGAAAGGGAAGCAATACTTCCAAATTCGTTTCAGGCAGCAAGTGCTACTTTGATTCCAAAACCAGGGAAAGACCCAACCCAAAAAGAGAACTACAGGCCAATCTCCCTAATAAATGTAGATACAAAAATCCTCAACAAGATACTGGCAAACAGAATACAGAGGGTCATCAAGAAGATCATACACCCTGACCAAGTTGAATTTATCCCAGGGATGCAGGGATGGTTCAACATTATAATTTTTTTTTTTTTTTGGTACTGGAGATCGAACTTGGGACCTTGCACTTTCAAGGTAGGCTGAACCACTGAGCTAAATCCCTGGCCCAACATTTATAAATCAATAAATGTAATACACTATATTAACAGAGTCAAGGACAAAAACCATATGATCATATCAATAGATGCAGAAAAAGCATTCCACAAAAGTCAACACCCACTAATGATAAAAACCCTACAAATAATTGGAATAGCTGGTCTTTATGTCAACCCGATAAAGGCTATCTATGAAAAACCAACAGCCCACATCATACTAAAGGGTGAAAAACTGAAAACCTTCATGCTAAAATCAGAAACAAGATGAGGATGTCCACTATCAGCACTCCTGTTCTATATAGTTTTGGAAACATTAGCCACAGCAATTAGAAAAGAGAAAGAAATAAAAGGAATAAAGATAGGAAAGGAAGAAGTTAAATTGTCATTATTTGCTGACGATATGATCCTCTACATGGAAGACCCAAAAAATTCTGCCAAAAGACTTCTAGACTTAATTGAAATATTCAATAGAGTAGCTGGGTACAGGGTGAACACTCAAAAAGTCAATAGCCTACTTATACACAAATAACAGACTCACTGAGAGAGAAATTAGGGAAATAATTTCTTTCACAATAGCATCCACAAAAATGTAATATCTAGGAATCAATCTAATGAAGGAAGCAAAAGACCTCCACATTGAAAACTGCAACACTCTAAAAAGTGAGATTGAAGAGGATATAAGAAAATGGAAAGACATCCCCTGTTCCTGTGTAGGAAGAACCAACATATTGAAAATGGCCAAACTTCCCAAACTGCTATACAGATTCAACGCAATCCCAACTGAAATCCCAACAGTATATTTCACAGAACTAGAGAACAATCTAAAAATTCATTTGGAATCAGAAGAGACCTAGCATAGCAAAGGCAATTCTAGGCAACAGAGACATGGCAGGAAGTATCACAATCCCTGGCTTGAAACTATACTACAAAGCCACTGTGATAAAAACAGCATGGTACTGGCAAAGAAACAGACCCCAAGATCAGTGGAATAGATTAGAAGAATCAGAAACAACTCCAGACATACTAAGCCACCACATCTTTGACAAAGGAGCCAACCATCCTCACTGGAGGAAAGATAGCCTGTTTAATAAATGATGTTGGAAAAACTAGATTTCAACTAGCCAAAGATTAAAAGGAGACCCCTATCTTTCACCATGCACTAAAACTAAAATTGAAATGGATTGAAGATTTAAATATTAAAACAGAAACACTAAACTTGCTGGAAGATAGGTAGAACTCTTGAAGACCTTGGCATGGGAAAACTTTATGAACAAATCCTCAGGAGCACAGGAACTAGCACAAAGAATCAACAACTGGGATCTTAACTTATTGAAAAGCTTCTGCACTGCAAGAGAAACCACCAACAGAGCTAAGAGACAACCTACAATGTGGGAAAATAATTTTATCAGCTGTTCTTCAGACAAAGGTCTACTATGTAAAATATATAAAGAACTCAAAAATATCAGACCCCCCAAATATAAGGACCCAATCCAAAAATGGGCATCTGAAATGAACAGACATTTCTCAGATGCAGAAGTAAAAGCAACAAATAAACATATGAAAAAATGTTCAATATCGCTGGTCATTGGAGAGATGCAGATGAAAATAACACTGAGATTCAACCTCGCCTCAGAAAGAATGGCTGCTATCAAGAAATCCACCAAGAACTAATGCTGGCGGGGTTATGGGGAGAAAGGAACCTTTCTCCACTGCTGGTGGGAGTGTCGACTGGTGCAACCACTGTGGAAATCAATATGGAGATACCTCAAAAAACTAGGATTAGATGCCCCTTTTGACCCAGGTATTCCTCTGCTGGGTATCTTTCCAAAAGAATTAAAAGCATCATACCACAGTGATATGATATATGCACACCCATGTTTATAGCAGCAGTTTGTAATAGCTAAAACTTGGAAACAGCCCAATTGCCTGTCAGCTGGAGACTGCATAAAGAAGATATGATTTTTTATAAAATGGAGTACTATTCAGCCGTAAAGAATGAGAAACTAAAGACATTTATAGCTAAATGGATGCACATTAAGGCCATACTCTTAAGTGAAATAAACAGGACACACAGTGTAAATACCAAATTGTTTCTCTGGTGTGAAAAACTAAAAGTGTAAATAAGGACTAAATGTATAATTGATAATCAAAATAGGAAGAAAAGGTCTAAAGGAGTAGAAGAAATGGGAGGGGTAGGTGAAAGGAAAGAAGGGAAAAGAATCTCGAGAAAAGGAAAAAATGGAAACAAAGTTTTTGTAAATGGGGATGGGCGGAGAGGGTGAAGGGAGGGCAGGGGAATGGGGAAAAAATAAGAACCAAGATACATCATGTAAAAGTACAAGATCCCAATGATGAATGTAACTGTATTGCATACCTAAAATGTACCAATAAACAATTTTTTTTAAAAGTCAAGCTTTTCTATTTTCTTGTATAGATACTGAATGCACAGCTACTTATTAAAAAGGTTGTACTTTATCCTCTTCTTTGCAATATTTTACTTATTATAAATCAAGAGTCCAAATATATGCTGCTGTTTTGGGGTTCTCCATTGCTATTATTATATTTTATTTCATTAAGACAACATGAGCCAAATAGTATGGTTTAATAAGAATCTTTAAATGTGGCAGTGCAAGTCCCATGCTTTGTTCCTCAATGATGACTCAACTGTTCTTTGCCATATTCACTTACATATAAATTTTAGAATCAACTTTGGAAATGAAAACCTTCTGAGCTTTTGGTTGGAATTGAACTAAATCTACATTGTCGAACTGATTATTTTCTCATGACTATTAAGTTCATGGATTTGTTATCTGATGATATACTTTGTACAACTGAGAAACAAAGCCAATTTCCTGCACCATATTTCAAACATATGGCATGTTAGAGGAGGCATAAAAACTCTGAATAATAAAAATCTTGAATTAACATGCAATTAAATGATAATTCCAACTTTAAATTCCAGATGTAACGGTGAGCAAACTTTTGCTCAAATTGAAACAGGTCACACAAATCTGTTATTCAAAAATCATTCTTGAAATAGTATTTAACACCTTAATATATGACATTGATTAATGCTGTAGTCACATAGGAAGAATCTTATTTCAAACCAGAGGTCTTCCTTGAAATAATAATTCAATTTTGTAGGAGAAAAATTACAAGATGACAGAAAACGCTTTATTAAAATATTTTTGGTGAAGGCTATAGGGAAATACCTAAAACATTTTTGCACTAGCTTTTAACATTTCTGTATAAAATGAAAGTATTTCCTTGAAAAGATGTTTGTGTTGGAACCACATTTTTAAAAGTTTCCCTTGGGTCCACAAATGTTAAGTTTCAGCAGCATCAAGATTCTAACCCTACAGCAAAATAAACAGAGAGCAAAGGCACAAGTCTGTCCCTTTCCTCCCCTCTCCTCTCTCTCTCTCTCTCTCTCATCTTTTCCTTATCACATTCCCTTGGAGATATACTGTCACATTTCCCCTGATATTAACTGGGAAGATCTACTTTCCATCTTTCTTCAGGGCAGCCCAATTGATATTGCTTTCTGCTGACTTCACCTCTTCCTTTCCCTATATGGTATCTACTTATTTTTCTCCTTTGGTCAGTGGCACAGCTAGTTTCTGTCGCTTGGGTGGTCTTTCAACTTGCCACCATGCAACATATCTAAATATGTTAACCTATGTAAATAGAAAATTAAAACGACATATAAGAAAAATGTAGATAATTTTTACAATTATTTATTAAATTAAAAATACTCTACAATGTTACTTAAAGTAGAAAATTAAAACTACCTACAGAGAAAAAGGTAAGATAATTTTTCCATAGATTTATTCATTATATTATTATTATTTATTTATTTATTTATTTATTTATTTTGGTACCAGAGATCGAACTCGGGACCTTGCACTTGAGCGGCAGGGGCCAGAACCACTGAGCTAATTCCCTGGCCCTATTCATTATATTAAATATACAGTTTAATATAATTGCACTGCAAAATTTCCACAAATTCCTACAGCTAGAAAAATATGTTTACAGGAACTAGAACCAGTGTACAAGTGCTGTTTCTACTCTAGGTCGTCAGTCAACAAAGCAGCATCTCTAGCCCATGGCTGCTTACATATGAATTGTACTTAGTGACTGCAATGGTGGAGGCACCTATGGAAAACACTTGATACAATTAGTGTATAAGTAGGCATGGGCTAGAGGCACTGCTGCATTCAAACACACCTAAGAAACCTTAGCTTAGCATTAAATATAGTTCAAAAGCACCATAAATCATTATCATAATTTATGATCCATAATAAATTATGATGATAGTTAACTGATGAGAGTAAAGGAAATAATCATGTTAGTAATAATATTTTTTAAAGATTTCTCCACAAAACTTCGCAAGAGTGCATTCAGTAAAAAATGAGATAACATGCTAAGAGCATAATAAACTGCAGATGTAACCTTCATATTTCCATATACTCTAATCTATTCAAATGGAGTAAACTATTACAATGTAATTGTCCTTTTGGTCAAAATGCCACCCCAGAAATGTACTCATCCCCTCCACTCCCTCATCCCATCTACGCCACTGTCTTTAGGCTATTTCACAGAAGCCCAACTCACTGAGAACATCTTTTGCTTCCAGATCTTCTACTCTCTCTTAGTAACAGAAGGAAGTGTGGAAGTTCTAATAAAATAACACTTCAGAACCAGTGCCTAATAAAGAATTTCCCGTGTCTTTCTTTACTGCTTTTGATGTTTTTCTTTCTCCCAGAAATAGGAAGGAAATCCCACTTCTGTATCACTCACCCTGAAGGCGGTTACTGATCCATCTCCACTCTGATCTTGTTGCTGGATATTAATGAATCACCCATGTTCATCTGTTATAGAGTCATGGATGAAGATACACTCTCAGTTAACTTGAATTTAAGACTGACAGCATTGCATTTGTAAACAGCTAATTACTCACTCTAAAAGAAACCAGCTTTGCTTTCTTTTTATATAACTTTGATTAAATGCCACAGAGTCAAAAGTCAACAGTAAACATAATAGAAGGAAAATTTTTTGTTTCAAGACAGGGTTATTTAATCACTCGGCTAAATATTCTACATACAATATTTAGTCCACCAAATTTAAGAGGTCAGTTCTATCATTATCTCTATTGTAGAGTTGATGTGAATCAGAACACTGTAAAAGTTGTTTGCTTAAATGTATGAAAGTAGTTGGAATATGATACACATGCTTTTCTGCTTGCAATGTCTGCCTCCAACAGTTTTTAAAGCTCAGAACAATGTATAATTAGAGGTTCATATACCATGCATCTAAATACTCAACAAATCAAGATGATATACTTTTGAACGAAAGTTCTCATATACTCTTACTTTGACAAATACTGTAATGCTAATGGAAACACATCACAGAAGTCCAAATTATGAGTTGTATCTCTTGGACTGCTTGGTATTATTAGGAAATTATAATACAAAATAGAGGTAGGACTAGGAAGGAAAGCATCTGTCCTGTAACATAAGTGGCCATATACACACCTTACTGACAACTCTACCATCATACTCAAACTAACCTGCACATGCTACAAACAACTACCTTTGGCCCCCAATCCCCAGAGTTTAAAGGAACTTACATCATTAACATGACCCATGTACTAAGGAAAGACTTGGAGAAGATATGAATTTTGAGTCTAGGTATCTGGAGTGTAGTCGGACAAAGATAGAGTAGGAACTGTGTGGGGAGCGGTGTCAGCCAAAGAAGCTCCATTTTAAATTTACCCTCCGTTGTAAATAGTTAGGAGATTATGTTATGGGGAACTATGTCCTTGCCAACTCCGATACTTACCTTCAGAGGTTGCCTTAAAAACAAGATGAATGTTCTGTAACCTCAACAAACAAAGTAGCCCTTGAGGGCGGGGAATGGTCTGAAAACTAGTAAACAAGGAAGCAGCTGTTTTTTTGTATAAAGGTCATGATTAATGACCTAACTCACTGAGTGTATAAAAGAGAGGTGTAAATAAACTTGCTTGCTGGGTCTTGGGAGCCCTCCGGACTCTGTGTCTCTTTGTCTTATTTTCTCAGTCCTCCTTTCCCCCATTCAGGAACCTTTCAACTGGTGACGGCTGGTCCGTCACAGGTGGCGCCTGAACGGGGACCTGAATACGAGGGATACCAGAGTGAAGGACGCCGCGGGAATATGAGGGCGCTCGGTAGGTGACGGGCGGCGATAATACTCGGGAGAGTATGGGGCAAGGCAGTAGCAGGGTGCTGTTCGCTCAAACGCTTAAAAATACGTTACAAGCCCGAGGTGCGCGCGTCGGGCATTAACAGCTCTGTGCCTTTTTAGAGTTTGTTGAAAAGGTCTGCCCCTGGTTCCCCACGGAGGGAACTGTTAGTTTAAAATTATGGAATAAGGTAGGAAAAAAATTACAGGATTATTATGCTGGCCACGGGCCTTCCAAAGTGTCTGTTGATGTGTTTAGTCTTTGGGGTCTTATCAAGGAGAGCTTGAACCCGCGTCAGGGGACTTCAGTGGGTAACTCACAAAGAGACGCAGTTGCCTCTAGTCCGGAGGACATTTCGTGCATAGATATGAAAGATAAAAAGGATAAATCTGAAAATACACATCCCTCAAATCCTTTAGATATGTTATGGTTTAATTGGAAATGGAAACAAAAGGAACAAGCACTGCAAAAAGGATATTGTAATTCAATTTGGCCAAATATATTTGAGTGCAGTCTAATTTTATAAATTGTCTTATATGTTTGTCTGTTGTCTGTTTATACAGTTGAGCTCAATTTTCTTTTCCTTTTCACCTTTTGAAAAAAAATTTTTTTAAAAGATATTCACCTATTGTTAAATTGGCTTACAGATAAATGTTATTAAATTAAAGGCATGCCCTCCTTCCCAGGTTGCTAACTGATCAAAGTGCCACTGAGATTTATTTTATAAAAATAATGTGTATTGTCACCTACATGCAATAATCAAATTGCAATAAGCAGTTGTAAAATAAGAAGATATATATATTCTTATTCTTTGTCAAAATAAATAGAGACTATGGGTACTCCCTTTGGTAAATAAAGAAGTGGCCACCCAGAAAATAATTATTCTGGTCTTAATTCACTAAAGGGACCCCCTGGTAATTTTTATAATCTTATGGGAGACACACCACAACAAATATTGTCTCAAAATGTTATTATAAATTGGTTACATTGGTTATCATTGAAGTTTAAATTCTGAATATGTTATAAATTGATTACATTGGTTATCATTGATGTTATTGTAAAATGTTTACATTGGTTAAGTTCTGAATATGTTATTGTAATATGTCCACATTGGTCATCTTCAAAAGCTTAATTTCTGTGTCATAAAAAAGAGAGTGTTATTAGAAAGATGGTTTTGGTACCAAACTACAATGAAGAACATAAGGTTTTATGTAACTGTGATATTTATTACTGCTCCTTTTCTGGTGTTCAAAATGTATTCATGCCCTCTAATTGTATGGGTCCTCCAACATATTGTTTATGGTAATAACCTTTTGATTCAGGTATTTGCCCTTCTCTTATGGTCCAGCCACCTATGAAAATAGACACACTTGTATGCTGGTATATTTTCCTTAAATGACTTCCTATAAAAAGCTACGCAGGGATTTAACCACAAAAACAACTATCATTGGCAATAATAACAGTTTAACTATATTTTTATTCCAAAATGCCTATATCCAGGTAAAATTATAATAGTTGAGTTCACTACTCCTCTTACAATGCTAATGCTATTGATCTTCTCTTCTGGGTGTTCAACAACCAAAGTTTAGAGACCAAAACTGAAGAGGTATCTGGGCTAAGAAGGCAGCCAATATTTTGGCCCTGGCCCTCCAAGGTCAACAACAATAACAAAAAGATCCAGGACATGAGGGAACCATCTCCAAGATCCTGCATTTTTGGTGAGTCACCCAACCTGAGCAGGGAGGTTGCTGAACACCAAAAGAGTAAAGATCCAACAAAAAGTGTGCCAAAGGAATGTCACCTGGAGGAAAAAAATCTCCCATGCTTTTGCAGGAAGCAACATGGTCAAGCAAGGCCATGACATATCCTGATGGCTGACACTGACAGAGGAGCTAAGAGGCTCTATACATGGTTCCAAGACAGTGCCTGTGGAGACTTAATTGATCTTGTTAGAGATAACAAGAGATTGATTTTATTTAATATAGGTCTCACTGTAACTTGGTCTTAAACATCCAGTAGAAAAGTATAACTAAAGACAATGCTACTTTGAGTTCAACAAAAGTTTTAGGTTTTTAAGCCCAATATTTAAAAACAAATTGTTAGATTTTTTAATCCTTTTACAGCCCCAATTAAAAAAAAATTATGCTTATTATAGACAGCTAAGCCAGTCAAACTATAGATCCTCATACTACATAGGGACAAGCCATTGTTGGGTGTGCTTGCTTTTCATAAAACCCCTTCACATAAAACAAAAAGAAAGGGAGATATGTTGGGAGCAATGCTACATAATTCTAGGGAGAGATCGTTTGGTTGGCCTGGTTATCTTGCCTACAGCCCAGCTACAGAATAACTCCAGTTTGGCCTCCAGTCACAGCTGAGACTTCAGTGATCCAGTGATGCTGTGATTCTCCAGGACAAAAAACATCCTGGGAAAACAAACATCTGCTCAGTTCCTCATTGTTCTTGGACTGTTAATATCTTGTTTGCCGGAGATGTACTGAACTCTCTACAAGCCTTCTGTTACACCTTGTTTATCCCAATGTAAACTACTAAACTCTCTGCAAGTCATTTGTTATCATGGGAATGGTAGGTACCGCTCTCTGTGAGGCCTGGCAAAGGAGTGATTGTCTCTCCCCTGAATGCTACCCACTTGGGGCTTAGTCCACTGAGGTCAGAGTTGCTAGTCATTATATTTGTGATTAAAAACTTCCCTCCCCAACCTCTTAATATTTTAAATGATTCCTCTTACACAATTTGGTTGACTCAAAGACTAAGGAGCTATGGTCTGCTCTATCTTAGAGCCTTTATGAAAATGGAACTTGTCAATTTAATGTAACATGTGATAATTGTACATTGTCAAATTGTGTAAAATTCAGGTATCAAAATGTTTTAATAATTCATAGACGGATTTCTGTTTATGTTTCTTCTTTTCGTGATATTCAGCCAGTGTGTTCGATCCATGTTCTCAACAATGGCTGTTCAATTACATCGTCAAAAATTGATCACCCTTAAATAAAAGGCCGGTTAGTCAATGACGGGTTTGAGACCAGGAAAATCTCTTACCAACCTAAGGCAGGGAAGTTTCTCTTCCCTATGATGGGTAAGGTGGGATTTTGTCCTGAGATCTCACCTGAGACAGGCACGGTCATCTAATAAATAAAACAGGGGGAGATGTGGGGAGCGGTGTCAGCCAAAGAAGCTCCATTTTAAATTTACCCTCCGTTGTAAATAGTTAGGAGATTATGTTATGGGGAACTGTGTCCTTGCCAACTCCGATACTTACCTTTAGAGGTTGCCTTAAAAACAAGATGAATGCTCTGTAACCTCAAGAAATAAAGTAGCCCTTGAGGGCGTGGAATGGTCTGAAAACTAGTAAACAAGGAAGCAGGTGTTTCTTGTATAAAGGTCATGATTAATGACCTAACTCACTGAGTGTATAAAAGAGAGGTGTAAATAAACTTGCTTGCTGGGTCTTGGGAGCCCTCCCGACTCTGTCTCTTTGTCTTATTTTCTCAGTCCTCCTTTCCCCCATTCAGGAACCTTTCAACTGGTGATGGCTGGTCCATCACAGAACTGGTTTAGCTCCTTCCTCTTTACTCACATGGGGAGAATCTCAATGAAGAAAAAAAAAGCAGGCTATGATCTTCTAAAATAATACTTCTCTAGTTGCATTTAGGTCACTAAATCCTGGTCTATAAGCAAGAATTCCTGTAACTGAGATCTGAGGGAAGTAATCTCTTCAGATTCTAAACTTATGCTTATAGCACCACTACTACCCTACTGCCCAAGAAAGTTCAAAAGAAAAATAATATAGAAAAGATAAACTTGTTAGAAATATGTAAATATACTCAAGAAAATCAAAACAGAAGTTTCTTGGAAAGAAGCTCAAACAATGAGGTCAAGTTAAGAGATTTTTGCTTCCTTCTCCAAAAGTCTCTAAGCCAATTTTTTGTTATAAAAAATACATTTTTATCATCTTATTTAAATCATTATTTGTTTGTTCTAAAAGACATGGAGTGAGTAAAAATATTAAAATTACTTTGCAACTTGGCTCTAAGGAAGTGTGGAGACAATCCTGGCTTCTCAGTTTGAGTTCTGGCTCTAGCTTTGTTGATAAAAGCCACCTTGGGTAAGTCCTTCAACCTCTCTGTGCTTGATACCTCTCATTTAGAAAGCCATGGTTACAATGTAGATCATGCTAATGTAGAAAAGTGAGGTATGACTCAAATGTAAAATAATATATGAAATAATCTACTTTGAAACTGATACTGTAGATTTATTTATCTAGAAAATGTTGCTATTAATTTGAAGAAAAAAATTTTTTTTAAATTCAAGAAATGAATACTTCCAATAATATGTAATGTTTTAGAGCATTATTTACAAAAACACTTCTGATACTTGGAAACTAGGAAATAAAGAAAAGTCCTTTAAGAAAATCAGTCTTCTTGGGAGATCTTCCTTATGTGAGCTTTTGAATTGCCTAATTTTGTACTAAAGCAAAATTAGATAAAAATTAGATAAAGTTACAAGAAACAGATTTGCAATTGAATTTCATGCAGTTTCTATAAAATACAATTTAAAATAACCTAAAATTTCCACCATTGAAGAGTTAAGCACCATATATGTGTGAAGAAATTGTAAATAACACATAAAAGCTTGGAAATCTAATTTCAAAAATTACCATATGGTATATCATATATTATGATTTGAGCTATATATTTTTATTTTCCTAATCAAAAAACAGAATAGAACATTTTCTCTTTTTACAAAAGCATTAATCAGATAAAGCCTTATTTTTTTCTTAAATTCTTTTATTGATATATTTTAAGTATACAATATGTTTACATTTATCATTGGGTGCTTGTACCTGTACATGATGTATCTTGGTTTTTATTTTTTTCCCCATCACCTCTGCACCCTTCATCCCCTCCACCTTTCCCTATTTACATAGACTTCGTTTCCATTTTTTTCTTTTCTCATAATTTTTCCTTTCCCTTCTTTCCTTTCCCCTTCCTTACTTGTGTTTAATAGTCTTATATTTAAAAGTTACACTTTGCTACATACTTAAAGTTCCAAAAAGAAAAGGGAAATGAAACAGTTTCAGATCTTCTAAAGTTACTCCAAGTATTCACTCTTCTTTTTGCTAACATTTATTCCTTATAGTAACATCTTTTTTGTCAGGTTTCATTGAGAAATAAGTCCCATATAAATTAATTTATATACACAATGAACACTTATTTCTTTAAAATAAAAACTTGTAAATGATTTGTTGTGGAAATATTCATCCCTGATTCATTAAATTATGAGTACATGATAGGCTTTCTATAACTATTATGTCTACTTCTTCAAAACATTGAATCCTTGGTTTTGTGCCATTATTTTCATTGGGGTTTTAGAAACTTGCCCAAAGGCTTATATACATGATAGCACCATCCAAACCTGAGACTGCTAGCCCTATGTGATTACTGGGTACTTGAAATGTACCTAATGCAAATGGGTGTAAAGTAATATCTATTTCACATCTGCTGAGCTTGTACTATTACATTATCCAGCCCATTTTTTCAATAGATTCTCAGAGTGGAGTAGAAAGAAATAAGATAATAGCCGTTCAATGAACATTTCAGTTGCTGGGAGAATGTTTTATTCTGTCTTTTCATACTTAACATCCACCTTTTTGCATTGTTCTAGATATTCCACTTTGCTAAGAATATATAGGTCTTATCATTTCCTTTTTTTAATATTTTGGCTCAAAAGTAAGTACACATTAATTAATTCTACAACTGCTACTGAAGATGGCAAAAAAAATCATAGCAACAAAATACTCTGAAGTATAGCGTATTAAATTAAGAGTGAAAATATTCCATCTGCTAAGTAAAGTCCACTAGAGAATATTGAGGAAAAAAAGCCTTCAAAAGTTTATCATTATAAGTGATTTAAAGACACTAGCCAGAAGGTGGGACTCTTTTTTTCACGTACACATTTTATAATTAAATTCATATTCATGTTATGAAAGTAATTAGCATTAGATTGCAAAGTATCCTCTGAGGTCCTCTTAAAGGTCTCACTAGTTGTTCTCACCTTAATATTAGTAGTCAAATTTAAAGTGGAATTTTAATGTATTAGTAACTTTTGTGCATTAAATTACTTGTTTTCAGATCTTTGGAATATTTTTGTATGTTTGTTTTCATGTCTGAATATCTAGGAATCATAATAGCCAAGAAAATGTCTATAGGCAAATATTGAGTTTTAGAAACCTTAGAGAAGTTTATAAAGAAACACTGATAAAATGTACTGTTAATTTTTTGTTTGCATGGTGTTGGAGATCAAACCCAGGGTCTCATACATGGTAGGCAAATGCTCTACCTTTAAGCTACACCACAAGCCCATTCAATAGTAAATTTTAATAGTGCTTATCTACATCATGTTTTTAAAATTTTAGAGAACATCCAAAAATGTAGTCAAGCTTATTGTTTGAAAATATTGGATTATGAAGGTGGGAGACCACCCCACTGGCCTATGTACCGAGGTCAGAGTAACCTCTCAAAACAAGCCAATTGTGGAGTTAACACTTTATAGGCTGCCTTGAACAAATCAATATTATGGTCCTATGCATCTCCCCTTCTCTGAAAATGCCAGCCTCATCAGGTCTGGTGATCTTTGTAGGTCTCAGGGCTGTAGCAGGTGAGGGGGGTAACTCAGGTGCAGCCTTCAAAAGATCTAAACCTTAACATTCTACCCCTGGTGCCCAAAAGGCTGTGTTCATCTCAAACAAAATTTATTCAGTCCATCTCTAAAAGTCACCCAAGTTTTAACAATTCCAGCATTGCTGTGGGAAAAAATTTTAGCAGCTATAACTCAGACAAAGGGCTACTATCTAGAATATATAAAGAACTGAAAAAAATCAGACCCCCTGAATTCAAAGACCCAGTTCAAAAATGGGCATCTGAAATAAACAGACATTTCTCAAACAAAGAAGTAAAAGCAGCAAATAAACATATGAAAAAATGTTCAACATCACTGGTCATTCAAGAGATGCAGATGAAAACAACACTGAGATTTCACCTCACCCCAGAAAGAATGGGTGCTATCAAGAAATCAACCAATAACAAATGCTGGTGGGGGTGTGGAGAGAAAGCAACCCTTCTCCATTGTTCAACATTCTCCAAATGTTGGTGGGAGTGCAGACTGGTGCAATCACTGTGGAAATCAGTGTGGAGATACCTCAAAGAACTAGGGCTAGAGGTCCCACTTGACCCAGCTATTTCTCTGCTGGATATTTTCCCAAAAGAATTAAAAGAATCATACCACAGACATATATGTATACCCATGTTTATTGCAGCACAGTTTGTAATAGCTAAAGCTTGGAAACAGCCCAAGTGCCCATCAACTGGAAACTGGATAAAGAAGATGTGTTTTTTTTTATAAAATGGAGTACTACTCAGCCATAAAGAATGAGAAACTAGAATCACTTATAGTTAAATGGATGCATATTGAGGCCATACTCTTAAGTGAAATAAATAAGACACACACATGTGTAAATACCACATAGTCTCTCTAGTGTGAGAAACTGAGAGTGTAAATAAGGACTAGAAGGATTAATAACTAATAATTGATACTTTGAAATAAGAAAAGGTCCAAAGGGGTAGGGGTGGTGGGAGGGGAAGGGGAAAGGAAAGAATGAAAAAGAAAAATTAAGAGAAAAGAAAAAATGGAAATGAAGTATATAAATAGGGGAGGGTTTAGGGGTGAAGGGCACACAGGTAATGGGGAAAAAATAAGAACCAAGATACATCATGTACAGGTACAAGCACCCAAAGATAAATGTAAATGTATTGTATACCTAAAATGTACCAATAAAGAATTTAAGAAACAACAAAAAACAAAAGCAAAAGAACAATTCCAGCATTGCTTAAAAGACCAAGTCCAAACTGTCCTCTGAGACTCAAGACTCTTAGTTGTGAGTTCTTATAAAAATTTTTGAAAAGTTAAATTCTTTCAATATACAATGGCATAGGGTAAACATTCCCATTCCAAAATGCAGCAGTAGAGGGATAGAAAGGAATTGTACCTAAGAAAGACTGAAAAGCAGCAAGACAAGCATTAAATCCTGTAACTCTATGTCCAGCACCCAGAACAGATTATGTCTAGGTGTAAAATCTAAAGGGCATGGGTAGCTCTGTCTCTATGGCCTGTTTGGCTATATAACTTCTCCCTCAAGCTTGCTCTGCTCACTCCCTACAGCTCTCTTCTCCTCAGCAGATGTTTCATGTTACTTTCTGGAGTCTCCATTACAGCACTGACTTCACTTTAAAGCTGCATGCATTGCCTTCTCTTGGGCTCCTAGCAGGAACTATGACTGTCATCCCATGTTACCTCATCTCCTTGGCTTTTCTCTGAAATCTGGACAAAAGCCTTTGTGGTGCCAAACTCTTGATTCTTCCTGTCCCCAGAACCAGCACCACTTGAATGATGCCAAGATATAACACCAGCTCAAGCAGTATCTACTCCCCTAACCCAAGACCACAACTGTAGCTTCATCTTAGGGCCAGGATGGTTGAACTCAGACGTAAACTTCCCTAAGCAGCCCAGAATGAGTAGGGTTCTCTGCAGCCCTCTCCTCAAGGCAAAGGTTTTCAAAGAAGTTCACTCCTTTACATCTTTGAGCCTATGATGAGTGAAATCTGGCCCATTCTTGAGATGCTCTCAATGCATTTTTTCTTATTTTCTCAATGTAAAGTACTTGGCTTCTTTAATGGTGATAACATCTTCAGCAGCCACATACTGTAGCCCCAAATCTACTGTTGCTTCCTTTTTGGCTAACCTGCACAATTTTTATATTTCTTAGCTCTGTTTTGGCTCTTAATTTTTGTTATAAATCTGGCTGAAAGCAGCTAGTAGTATCCATGTCGCAGATTGAATGTTGGGCTGCCCCAAAATTTTCTCTACCAGATAAATACCTTTTAAATTCAGCCTCACACAAAGCCTTGGAGCGTGAGAAAAATGTAGACAACTTTGTTGCCAGAAAGTAACACACATGGCTTCCAGTCTAGTTTCCAAAGTCCTCTCATTTCCATCTGAAATCTTATGAGTTTGGCATTTACTGTTTGCATTCCTATCATCATTCTGGTCTTCTGAGCTCTGGCCAGAACTACCTGTTAAGCTCTGCTTACCTCTTTGTTTTGGTACTGTGGATCGAACTCGGGACCTTGCACTTGTGTGGCAGGCACCAGAACCACTGAGCTAAATCTAAGGCCCATTGCTTACCTCCTTTTATATTTCCTTTTAAAACTTCCATCTCAATTCTCAAAACATTCCCAAACTCCTTCTATAAATGAATTCCAAAGACTGTTAAACCACATCAACAGGTATAATCACAGCAAAGCCCCAACTCTTCTGGTACCAATTTTCTATATTAGTTATTTTTCCATTACTGGTACAAAATATCTGACACTCACAAGTTAAAGGAGGAAGCATTTATTATGGCTCACAGTTTTAAAGGGCTCAGCACATGGTTGGCTAGCTGGAGAGCAGAAATGGCATAGTAGAAGTACAGATGCAGGAAAGATGCTCAACCCATGGCAACTAGAAAGCAAAGAAAATTAGGAAATAGGGAGAAAGGAGGAGACAAGAAGACAGTCTTTCAGGTCATGACTCCAGTGACCAGGTCCTACTTCCTAGAAATATATTAACTCTTTGATGGATTAATTCACTAATGAGTATAGAACCCTCATGATTCAATCACCTCCCAAAAGCTCCACCTCTAAGCATGTAAGACTATCTAAATTGTAGTGAATTGTGTATCATTGCAGGTAAGCTTTCTTAGACTTACAGCATTTTCTAGAGCTTGTAACTTAAAAACTGATCTCACATTCTACCATATTTCCTGAAGAGATTGCCCTAGAAAAGAAAAACTGAAGTCCAATTTCAAAAGAAAAATCAGAACTGAAATGCTAATCTGTGGAATACTAGAGCATTGATGTTGTGCCCAGATCCCTGTAGAACTTAATTATTCACTCTAAGAACAACTCTAACACTGTTTCTTTTAAAATGTTTCTGTTGTAATTTAGTTAGAACTTAATTTTTATTCCTTTCTTTTCTTTATCCTCAGTGTCTTCTAAATTTAAATTTGACTTTTTAAATTACCAATTGGCCTATACTTGAAAGAAATGTGGAATTTATTTTAAAGCTACATATATGTTGTTAAAGTGGTTTACAATGTTTAATGGTTTTTTGTTTTTCTTGAGAATGTGAAAAAAACTATGTATCCATTCTCTCCTGAAAAAGGCTCTTATATATAAAATATTTCAAACAACTTCAGTGGATTTCTAGACTTAACAGAGACTTCTAGATGGTAATAGATCTTATGTCAAAAAACTTATGGTTTGTATTATTCTCATCAATGTACATTTCAAGTACTCTACAACTTTTTTTTTCTATTGTAGTGTATATGAATTTGGAACTTGACTACTAGTGGTATGGAAACTTATATTACTCACACTATTTTTCCCAAATATTGAGGAGTTGGAATTTGTATCTTTGAATGAATTATTTTAAATGATCCAATTATGCATTTATTTTTACTTTTAACATTACTAGTTATTTTAAAGAGATTCTTAAAGCTCATGTAAATAATAAGTTGTTAGAAGGCAAAAAAGTCATTATATAAATTTAAAGATAAATCATTTTGGATATTAATCAGGAAGTTGAAGAAACAGACAAAATAGATAAAACTAATATATTTATCACCCATAACAAATAACAAATAAAGAATACTAATAAATACTAATAAATAAAAAGGAAATAATAATCTATATAAGGGAGCCTCATCCTTTTAAATTGTAGATATTGGAGAGCTCCCGAAGTCATTTTTCAGAGTTGTTCTCATTTCTTTTCATATTTATACCCTAAGCAATGTATTCAGTTTTGATATTAAAGCCACTTGTACAATGACACATCATAAATTATTACCCATAGTCTTTATCTCTCATCTCAAGTCTACACTTACTTATAGAAGGTACCAACTAAACTTCTCCTTTAAATATTTAACAGACACTTTATATCTGAAATCAGATCTTATTTTCCCTCTCAAAACTGCTTCTGTCATAATTTTATATGACTCAGTATGAAATTTTTTTTCAGTTGCTTAAGTAAAAAGCCTTGTTTCCTCATTTAAATTCACCAGGACACACACACAGGCTATCTACAAAGTATATAAATACTCAACAATTGTCCCTTCTATAGCACTAGCAACCTGCTATAACCTTTTACCTGACATTATAATTTAGATCTAGAATGTCCCCCCAAAGTCTCCTGTGTTCAGAAGTGGAAAGTGGAAGGATCATGGAGCAGAAACTAGAAGAACATATCTCCCTCCCTAGGTCTTCCCTTCCCTCTCTGCTTTCTGCCCTCCATGACGTAAGCAGCCTTCCTCTGCTATGCCCCTCTTCCATGTCATTTCTACTTTGAAATCAGCTGACCACAGACAAAAATGTAAGCCAAAATAAACCTCTCTTACTTCTTGTCCCTCCCATAAGAAAGTGACTGAGACACCTGGATTATGATAGGTCAGAACTTTTCAGCTGCCCTGCCTACTTTCCCTTGCCTGTTATTCTCCACAGAGTGACCCGAATAGCGCTTTTAAATAGTAAAGAGTTTTTCTAGTAGCTTAAAACCCTCCACTGGTTTAATATAAAATCAAAAAGCTTAATGATGCAAGCCCTCCCATGATGTGGTCTACAGTTAATTCTCTGATTCCACCTTCTATGATTTTAACTACTGTCCACTGTTCCACTCATACTGGCCTCCTTTCTATTTCTTGAACACACAAAGCTAGTCCAACTCAAAGCCTTGCTTTTGATGCTGGTTATGCCTGCATGACTCTTTCTCGAGACATGTGGAGGGCTTCTTTAGGTTTTATATAAAATGTAGCCTCATCATCAAATCTTTTCCTTATAATCTATGTAAAAGAAGAGTTTTCCACCTCATCCTTCACTGTTAAATATTTCTCTTAGTTTAATTTAATCACTGCTTGAAATACTATATAGCTACGATACATTATGTTTACTTGGTCCCCCTAAAAGATAGAAATGTAAATTCAACGGAGATTCTGGTTAGCTTTCCTTCTTTTCTGCTTTATTTCCAGTACTTAGGGCAGTACTAATGTTTGGTGGGTTCTCAAGAAATAGTTGTTTTATGAGCAAGGGACTGAGTTTGGTGTGGTGGATGTAGTATGGGGAGTGAGAGCACAAGAAATGGGTTAGAAAGTTATAGTCATGATATAGATGATAGATAATGGCAGCTGAGACTACATGGCAGCAAGGAAGCTTAGATAACTGGTCACTTGAAAGGTACAGATTAAGAGTAGAGCCAATGGCACTTGCTGGAGGGTTCAATTTAGCAGTGGAAAGAAGAAAAGTCATATTAAATGATTCCCAGACTACGACTAGAGTAAGTGTGCAGATGATGATACTGTAAACTAAAAAAGGTAGTAATGGAAGAAGAAGAAGACATTGTCAGAACTTGAGGGAATCATGTGTCCTGTTTTTGATACTCTAGATGTCTATTGAACATCAAAGTGGAAATGTCAACTGTGCAGTTTTATATATAAAGTGGGTTTAAGGGAGTGCTAAAGGCTGAAGATCTCACTGGGTATGTTCCACATAGGTGGATTTCAGCCAGAAGATGAGGTTTTCTAAGGAATAAGTATATGTGGAAAAAATGGCAAAGAATGGGCCACGAGACAGCCTGGTATTTACAAGTAGAAGAGTGGAAAAAAGGCAGGGACAGAGAAAAAGAAAGCGGCCAGTAAGATAGGAAGTGATTTCACAAAAGCCAGGAGAAAAAAAGTTTTTCTCAGTTGCTATAACTATGTCAAAAAGATAGAGATAAGTAATTTTTTCATCTTCATAAACTTAAAAGTAGATGTATGGGGCCAGGGATTTAGCTCAGTGGCTCAGCGCCTGCCTGGCAAGCACAAGGTCCTGAGTTTGATTCCCAGTACCAAAAAAAAAAAAGAAAAGTAGAGGGATGTTGGTCAGTAGGTTGGTAGATGTAGGTTGGGATTATTGGGGAATCATTGTCTTATATCCTCTATTTTCTTTAAACAATATTAAATGAGATAATCTGCTAACACTTGGAAGTGAATGGATGACACTGGGGGTAATAAATAAGATATTTTTCTTATTGTGGGAAATAAGACAGGAATTTTGCAAGCAAAACATGAAATATGATATACCTTCTAGTTCTAGAATTCAATAAATGTATCTCATTTTTGAAGGAATTACATAGACACTAAGTTAGATAAAAGATAAAGAGAGGTAACACTTTCAGGTAATTAGAGAAAGCTTTAGAGAGGATTTACATAGCAGTAAGTATGTGTCTAGATAATTCATTTTATCTCTCTTAACCTCAGTTCACATATCTCTAAAATTTAAATATATAAAGATTAGTGAAATACAGTAAAAGTGAAGTTTTTATGTGTGTAGTCAGTGTTTGTTAAAATATCTGAATAAATCATTGTCAATCTATAAAATGAAATATTTCTGTACAGGAGACGAAAACAGGATTCACTTATTATCTGGAAATCTGGAAAACAGTTTCAACAGATGCATTCCAGTAGTTAAGTCTTGAATGAGTAAGAACAGCAAAAAAGACAAATGCTAAATAAATTTTTATTAAGCCTTTGTTATATGCTAAGCTCTTTGCAAACAAAATCTGTAACAAATGGAGACACTGCCAGCTAACAATTGTACATCTAAATAAATTAGATGGAATGATAAGGAATTAGAAATGACAAATAAAACATCACTTAAGATTCTTTTGCTATAGAAAAAGCAAATAATATACAAGCCTTTGATATGTGTACATACCTTTTATATATGTACATGTCTTTGATATATGATAATCAATATTTTAACTTGAAGATGAAAAGGCAGATCAACAAATTATTTGCCTTTGTGAAATGAACAAATCAGAACGAATCTTTAATGGATTAACCATTTGGCAACCTGAAAACAGAGCCTTGCCTAGACCATAAAATAATTAGCCAAATCAATCAACTCAGTAAAAACTAAAGAAACCAAACTAGTAAAAATTTCCAAATGGAAGGGCAGAAGTCCTCATTTTTTCAATCTGTTGTTTGGCATATGCTGTACACATCTTTTGATGTTTTCAAATATATCTTTCTTCTATTTAATTAGAGAATGTTTTATATAAGAAGGTAGGTTTTATTTTTTCTGACGAAAAATTTTCAGATGCACTAAAGAGAGAAAAGAGGTTTCAAAATTTATAAGGATAACTGAAAAATAATAGAGACAGAAAACGGTATGAAGGAAACTACCTTTCTCTGTAAAGTTTGCCTCATTGAAGTTCAGCACAAACAGAGGGAGGAGGCCAAGTGGAGAGGAGTAAATTAAATATGGAAAGAATACTGGAGATGAAATTCTGGGGTTGGCTGCATAGGATTGACAGATCATAGCAGAGTTCAAAATGGAGAAATAAGGTCAGATTTTTCAATAATGATTCAGTCTACTGGACAGCATGGATAAAACCAGCCTAATTTATACTTGGAAGTTGTTTTATCTCACTTCCTAGTTCATTACCCAAAAACTGCTACTTCTCCAGTTATAACCTTTGCTGATTCTTTTTCATATGTATTGAAAACTTTACAAGGAAGAGAAGACCCATTAAAATGGATTTATTGTAGTTTAAGATCCAATTATTTAGATGGAAAGATAAAAGCAGAGATTTGGGAAAAAGTATTAAAAAAACAGATTCTGAAGTAATAATCAGTAATTCTAGAAAAAACTCACGAGTAGAAACTAAATAGCAGAGATTAAAAGACATTAGATCTTCCTGTGAAAAAACCTCTCTCTTTTAACTAATAAAATTGTCCTTCTTTAAAGCTTGAGCTTCCAGGGCTGAGAAGTTTGCCTTTACATCATCTTACATTCATTAACTTTATAAAATCTGAGGAAAAGCATGCCAAAGAAACAATTAGTTTATACTCCACTAAACACAAAGTGGCTGAGCTAATGCAGTCTGTGTCCCCAAAAGCCAATTCTTGGACCCAAGTTACTGTAATTGTTTTGCTTTTCCCTAATAAACTAATTTTATGGACAACTCACAAAAAGTAAAAACTTGTTATTTAGCTTCGAACTACAGACTTGGCATGTCAGTTAAGGAAACTAAATTTGTCTCCCTATTAAAATTAGCATTAAGTAGTAATTTCTCAGTTCTAGGGATCTTTCTCTAAATCACCAAAGGAAGCTAGCCAAGAGAATTACAAATGTGAGCCAATTTCAGCTTATATTTTGCCTCAGACAGGTTTTCAGTAATTTTTATATAATTGCAAAATTCTATTGATTTTATACCAGATATCAACTGGCAAACTTTGAGATTTATCAGAAATGCTCTGACAATTGCATTATCATACAGAAACCCTTTTCAAAACTACACATGTGAAAACAAGCATGTGTGATTCTGTAATGAAAGGGTCCATTGGATTTAAAACAAAGTAAGGGCCTGGCCTCCCACATCAAATTAGTTTTAATTCACCAAGACATGTCTCAGAGTTAAAAGTACTGAGCACCAACCTCATTGGCAATACAGCTTGAAGATTGGAAGAAGATCAAGAAATAGACTTTCTTATATGAAAAAAGTATATAACTTTTAAAGTAAAAATGATGCTTATTTGATACTAAGGGACCTAGATTATAACACTTCCTATGAAAGAAAGCATTTGAGCAAAAATCTATAAATCATGTTTCCATACTTTGTTCTATTTGTAGTTACTTTGAAACCACCTTGTAAGCAGCTATCATAATGGTTTACGTACAGAAAAAATTTTATTTTATTTTCCCCAAATTTATACTGGGTTATTCTTAGTTTCCATATTAAGATTAAATTCTTCTCCCTTATTCCTGACCTTGATAATCCAGCTCCAGCATATGTGATCATGATTTCAAAATCCTTTTTACTGACAACACCTACATCCTATTCATCTCTTTTACTTATTTACTCTCACCAGTACTATTCTTCCATCATTTAAGGATGTTTAAATGCCTTATCATTTCCCTTTCAGTGAATCCTCTTCTAGACTTCACTTTGTTAACTTCCATAAATTATCAATTCAACCACATTTTTTACCTGGCCCTGTATATCCTTGATCTGTTGATCTTTTTGTAGAATATAACTGAAAACCCCAAATCTAAATGGACAGAAAGTCTATTTTAAACCTTCTCCATTCTATCAAACTTGGAAGAAAACAGTTTTCTTTCTAATATAGAGAAAATATAAGTGGTTAATTTTTATCCACTACAGTATGTTTTCTGCCCCATCCACTGTGTGCATCCTATTCCACCAGGTGAGTTTGTTGGTTTTATATACTGGATCTGTCAACACAATCTGACAGTTACTCACATCCCCTTTTTCACACACTCTTCAGGCTCTTTGAGCTTTAATCTCTCAGTTCTTCAGTAGAATACTTTTTATATTTTCCTGATCCTCTCTTTATCTCTATTAATGGTGGTATTTTCTGTTGGTTATGTCATGTGCTCTCTTGTTTTCTCATTGTTCCAACTAGATATTTATTTTCAAGGATGTCTGATTGCTTACTAGAAATCCCATTTCTATGCCTTAGAGGCACTCTAAGTGAATATGTACAAATCTCAAATCATAACTTCTGGCCTGAAACCTCTTATTATTCTCATCACACCAGTAAAAAGCGCCATCATATGCTCAATTACTCATGCTGGATATGTGGCACTATTTCTAATTCCTTTTCATCCTCAAACTACACATGGATTCTATCTTTTTGTCTTGTCAGTTCTACCACAAAAATCTCTCAAGATCTCTTTTCTTTGAACTCAGGATACTTTTCTAAAGTAAGCATTCTCATCTCTCTCCTAGATTACTATTCAGTCTCTTAACTGAATATCTTTCCCGAGTCAGGCCATCTCTTGCTCATTTTTCACCAACTTTTTAAAAAATTCTTTTATTGGTACATTTTAGGTACACAATACATTTACATTTCTCATTGGGAACTTGTACCTTTACATGATGCATCTTGGTTCTTATTTTTTCCCCATTCCCAGCACTCCCTTCACCCCCTCCACCCTTCCCTATTTACAAAGACTTTGTTTCCATTTTTCTCATTTCTCATAATTTTTCCTTTCCCTTCTTTCCTTTCCCCTGCCCCTCCCACTTCCCCTACCCCTTTGTACCTTTTCTTCTTATTTTGCATTAACGATTATTCATTCTAATCATTGATACGTTTTAGGTATACAATATAATGACATTCATCATTGGAAATTTGCACCTTTCCATAATCTTTCTTGTTTCTTATTTTTCCCCCTTCCCCTGTGCTCCCTTTAACCCCTCCATCCCTCCCTATTTACAAAGACTTTGTTTCCATTTTTCTATTTTCTCAAACTAATTCCATTCCCTTCTTTCCTTTCCACTACACCTCCAACTTCCCCTTCCCCTTTGCCTCCTTTCTTCCTATTTCACATTATCTATTATACCTTTTAGTCCTTATTTACACTTTCAGTTTCTCACACTAGAAAAACTATTCGGTATTTATACATGTGTGTCCTATTTATTCCACCTAAGAGTATCGCCTCAATGTGCATCTATTTAGCTAAAAATGTCTCTAATTTCTCATTTTTTTGTGGCTGAGTAGTACTCCATTTTATTAAAAAAACACATTTTCTTTATCCAGTCTCCAGTTGATGGGCATCTGGGTTGTTTCCAAGTTTTAGGTATTACAAATTATGCTGCTATAAGCATGGGTGGACATATATCACTGTGGTATGATTCTTTTAATTCTTTGGGGAAGATACCAGGCAGGAGAATAGCTGGGTCAAATGGGACTTTCAGTCCTAGTTTTTTGAAGTATCTCCATACTGATTTCCACAGTGGTTGGGCCAGTCAACACTCCTACCAGTAGTGGAGCAGGGTTCCTTTTTCCCCACAGCCATATCAGCACTTGTTGTTGGTTGATTTCATGATAACAGCCATTCTTTCTGGATGACCATCTCTCGAATGACCAATGATGTTGAACATTTTTTCATGTATTTATTTGCTATTTCTACTTCTTTGTCTGAGAAATGTCTGTTCATTTCAGATGCCCATTTTCAGATTGGATCTTTAAATTTGGGAGGTCTAACTTTTTAAAGTTCTTTATAGATTCGAGATATTAGGCCTTTGTCTGAGTAACAGCAGGTGAAGATTTTTTCCCACATTGTGGGTTGTCTCTTCACACTGCTGGTGGTTTCTCTTATTGTGCAGAAGCTTTTTAATAAGAAGATATCCCACTTCTTGAATATTTGTGCTAGTTCATGGGCAACTGAGGTTTTGTTCATAAAATATTTTCCTACACCAATGTCTTCAAGAGTTCTACCTAAGCTCTGTTCCAACTGGTTCAGAGTTTCTATTTCAATATTTAGATCTTTAATCCGTTTTGATTTTAGTTTAGTGCATGGCAACAGATATATATCTAGTTTTAGTCTTTGGCAAGTTGAAACCCAATTTCTCCAGCATCATTTATTAAAGAAACTATCTTTCCTCCAGTGAGGGTGTTTGGATCCTTTATCGAAGATGAGATGACTGAGTGTGTCTGGCATTGTTTCAGCATCTTCTAATCTGTTCCACTGGTCCTCAGGTCTGTTCCTTTGCCAGTACCATGTTGTTTTTATCACAGTACCTTTGCAGTATAGTTTCAAGTTGAGGGTTGTGATATCCCCTGCAATGTCCATGGTGCCTGGAATTGCTTTTGCTATTCTGGGTCTCTTCTTGTTCCAAATGAATTTTTGGATTGTTTTCTCAAGGTCCTTGAAGTATGCTGCTGGGATCTCAATTGGAATTGCATTAAATCTATACAGCAGTTTTGGAAGTATGCCCATATTTACTATATTGACCCTTCCTACCCAGGAGCAAGGGATGTCTGTCCATCTTCTGATATCATCTTCAATCTCTCTTTTCAGAGTGCTATAGTTTTCAGAGAAGAAGTCTTTGATTTCTTTTGTTAGGTTAATTCCTAGGTATTTCAGTTTTTTGGATGTTATTGTGAAAGGAATTATTTGCCCTATTTCTCTCTCAGTGAGTCTGTTGTTCATGCACAGGAAAGCTATTGATTTTTCTGTGTTGATCTTATATCCAGGTCCTTTACTGAATTGGTTATTAAGTCTAGAAGGCTTTTGGTGGAAATCTTGGGGGCTTCTATACAGAGTACCATGTCATCTGCAAATAATGACAATTTGACTTCTTCATTTCCTATCTTTATTCCTTTTATTTCTTTCTGTTCTCTAATTGCCGTGGCTAATATTTCTAGAACTATATTGAACAGGAGTGGTGATAGTGGACATCGTTGTCTTCTTCCTGATTTTAGTGTGAAGGATTTCAGTTTTTGACCATTTAGTATGATACTAGAGGTTAGTTTTTCATAGATGGCTTTTATCAGTTTAAGGTAGAGTCCATCTATTCTAATTTTTTATAGAGTTTTTATCATAAATGCATGTTGGATTTTGTCAAATGCTTTTTCTGTATCTATGGAGATAATCATATGGTTTTGTCCTTGTCTCTATTGATACAGTGTATTACATTGATCAAGTTGTGTATGTTGTACCATTCCTGCATCCCTGGGATGAATCCCACTTGATCAGGGTGTATGATCTTCTTGATGATATTCTGCATTCTATTTGCCAGTATCTTATTAAGGATTTTTGCATCTATGTTCATTAGTGAGATTGGCCTATAGTTCTCTTTTTCGGTTGGGTCTTTTCCTGCTTTGGGGATCAAGGTGATGCTTGCTTCCAGGAATGAATTTGGGAGTATTGCTTCCCTTTCAATTTCATTGAACAGTTTAAGCAGTAATGGCAGCAGTTCCTCTCTAAATGTCTTGTAAAATTCAGCAGTGAACCTATCAGGACCTGGGTTTTTCTTAGTTCGTAAGATTTAATTACATTTTCAATTTAATTGGTTGATATTGGGTTGTTTAGAATTTTTAGGTCTTCTTTGTTCAACGTTGGGAATTCATATGTATCTAGGAATCTGTCCATTTCTTCTGTGTTGTTCATCTTATTAGCGTATAGGTTCTGGAAGTAGGTATTGATGATCCTCTGGATTTCTGCTGGGTCCATTGTAATTTCACCCTTTTCACTCCTACTTGCATAGTTTGGGACCTTTTCTTTCCTTTTTCTGATAAGTTTGGCTAAGGGTTTGTCAATTTTGTTGATTCTTTCGAGGAACCAACTCTTGGCTTCATTGTTTTTTTGTATCATTCTCTTAGTCTCCATTGCATTGATTTCTCCTCTGATCTTTATAATTTTCTCCCTTGTATGAGCTCTGAGGTTTTCTTGCTCTTCTTTTTCTGGAAGCTTGAGGTTCAGCGTCAGGTTGTTTAATTGGGCTCGTTCTGTTTTCCTAATATGCATATTCACTGCTATGAATTTCCCTCATAAGACTGCTTTCATTGTGTCCCATAGATTCCGATATGTTTTATATTCATTGTCATTTAATTGAAGGAACTGTCTGATTTCTTCTTTAATTTCCTCTGTGACCCATTGGTTATTCAGAAGTGTGTTGTTCCATTTCCACGTGTTTATGAAATTTTTCCAGTTTCTTTTGCTATGGATCTCCAATTTCATCACAGTATAGTCTGATAATATACAGGGGATAACTTCAATTCCTTTGCACTTACTTAAACATGTTCCATGCGCGAGTATGTGGCCTATTTTGGAGAATGACCCGTGTGCAACTGAGAAGAATGTGTATTCTGATTTTGTGGGGTGGAAGACTCTGTAAACATCTGTTAAGTTCATTTGTTCAAGAGTTTGATTGAGTTCTAGTATTTCATTACTTATTTTTTGTCTAGTTGATCTAGCTATTTGTGACAGTGGGGTGTTGAGGTCCCCCACTACAATTGTATTAGTGCATATATGTCTTTTCATGTCTGTTAGTATTTGTTTTATATAGTTAGGTGCACTAGTGTTTGGTGCATAGATATTTATGGTTTTCATCTCTTCCTGTTGGATTGTTCCCTTTACAAGAATGTAGGATCCTTCTTCATCTCTCTTAATCAGTGTTGGTTTGAAATCTACTTGATCTGCAAAGAGGACAGGTATTCCTGCTTTTTTTCAGGTTCCTGTCACATGGTGTATTGTTTTCTACCCTTTAACTTTCAGTCTATGAGTTTCCTTTTGAATTAAGTGTGTTTCTTGTATGCAGCATATTGTTGGATTTTGCCTTTTGACCCATTCTGCCAGTCTTTTTCTTTTGATTGGTAAATTGAGACCATTAACATTGATGGTTATAACTGAAATGTACTGACTTGTCATTGTCATGAATTTTTCTTTTTCTTGGGTTCTCCCCCTCTACATTTAATTTCTTGTCATGCCAGATGGGTTCATTCTGCTTTGCTTCCTGGGGTTGTGATCCTCAATGTCTGTTCCTAGGCTATTGTGTAAAATTCTTTGGAGTGCTGGTTTGGTATTCACAAAGTTCCTAAGGTGCTCTTTGTCATGAAAGTTTCTTATTTCTCCTTCCATTTTGAAAGATAGTTTTGCAGGGTACATCAATCTGGGTTGGAGGCTGTTTTCTTTTAGGGCTTGGAATATGTCACTCCAAGCTCTTCTTGCTTTCATGGTTTGTGTTGAGAAGTCTGCTGTGATTCTGATGTGCTTTCCTTTGTATGTGATTTCTTTTTTTTCTCTAACTGCTTGTAGAACTTTTTTCTTCTGTTGAGTTTCTGGAATCTTAACAATTATATGCCTATGTGTAGATTTTTTTTGATCAAGCCTATTTGGAGTCCTATATGCCTCACTTATCTGTATGTCAAGCTCTTTTCCCCTGCTTGGGAAGTTTTCTGCCTTTACTTTTGTGAAGAGTTTTTTTATGTCATCTGCACTCTCTCCTGTTTCTTCTTTGACTCCAATCAGTCTTATGTTATTCTTCTTTGCATCATCTAGCAGCTGCTGGATTGATTTCTCATGTTCCCTTACAATTTTGAAGCAATTTTTCTTTTCCTGTTCACTAATTGCAATCTTATCATCTATACCTGAAATTCTTTCCTCACATTGGTTCATTCTTTTGTGTAGACTTTCAATGGCATTTTTGATCTCCTGGAAATCTGTTTCCACCTGTTTTCTGGATTCCATTTGTTTCCTATGTTGGGATTCCATCATGTTCCTCAGCTCCTCTCTAGATTTATCAGTCGTGTCTTGCACTATGAGCACAATTTTTCCTGTTATCTGAGAAATTATTTCTGATTTCATTTTTTCCAAATCCCCTTTTGTTGCCAGTTCAGGGAGTCCAGGTGGTTGAGTATCGGAGTGTTTCATCTCATTTTCCTTTTGGGTTGCTCTAGGTGATCTGGAAGTCTGGTTTTGAGACTTGTTTATGTGTCTTCTCATTTTGACCTAGGAGGGTGGGTGCTGTTGGCGCCCCTGCATTTCACCTCCTTTTAGCTGGGAGTGGTGGGACAGTGGCTCAGAAGCCCCTTCCTCTGGGCCAGGAGCAGTGGGATAGATGGCGGCCCAGAAGCCCCTTCCTCTGGGCTGGGAGTGGCAGGAAGGACCTTTTCCACCATCTTGAAGAGATGTTATTTCTAAAATCTAGTGTGATAAGATCTCATTCCCCTACCAAAGTTAGAATGGCTCCTAAGTTTATTTCTTAACAGTACTGGTGAGTTAAAAATTTGACCTATTCTACCCTGTCCAGGCTCAACTCTTGTTCTTCTTTCTTATCAACACCTGATGGCCCCATTTCTCTAAATTTCTCTTGCATACTCACTTGATTCATCAGTAATTCCAAGTTACCTTTTCTAGAACACTCATGTCGAACCCCAAATCTAATCATGGTTCTGACATTGTTATAACTTGTGTTTAGATTTTCCCCCAAACCCCCATGCACTCATAGGTGGGGCTTTTTCAGAAGTGGCTGAATCTAGAGTGTGTGACACTGGAACTGACTCATGGTGCAATGCTAGGATCAAGGACACTAGAATTAAGGGTGTGAGTGCTATCCACCCTAAGGGTGAGTAGCCTGGATAAGATATAAGGGACAGAAAGAACTTTGGTAATCCCTTATTGCTTTACTACTTTCTCCCCACCATTTACTATTTCTCTTCTGCAATGCCAGTCTCCCATGCCACCCTGCTTTGGAACCAGTTGATTATGGACTGAAACCTCTACAACCTGAGATAAATAAACCTTTCCTCATATAGTTCACTTTGAGTGTCATGTATTCTCAGGGATGAGAAAAGTAACCAAGACAGAATTTTGTTCCAGAGAAGTGGGGTCCTTGCTGTGACTATACCTAACCATGTGAATCAGTCTTTGGGACTGTGTTGTGGGAAGAGTTTGGAAAGTTTTGGAGATGTCAGCTGAAAAGAGGAGCTGGAATGCCTTAGGCTGTACTTGATGAGATTTTCTGGACCAAGTTCAGAAGACCAGAAAGTGAGTAAAACCAAACTGAGAAGGTTTCTGTTGGGAAAAAAGACTGCATTGGCTGCTGGACTTCAAGCCATGTGTGTTATGCCATGGAAGAAAGTTTGTCTACATTTGCTTGTGTTCAGGGACTTTGGCTGAGGCTGAGATTAAGGGTGGTAGAATAATCTGGCAGAAGAAATTTCAAGACAGTCTAATTGTTGAGGCTGTTGCATAGCTACTGTTGGAGGCTTTTAGCCACTTTTATGTTGATAATCAAGAGCAAAGAGCCCAGCAGAATGATTCAAAATGTTGTGAGTTTGCCCAGAAAGGAAGCTCCAATAAAGTTGTGCCCTCCAAAGATAGAGCAGGGAGAAATTGGTGGATGAAAAGACTAGCAAGAAAAAGCCAAGTATTTTAGAAGAAGGCAACAGAAAAGATGGTCTGAGAAGATCACAAGAACCAACAAGACTCCAGCCTTTGGAGCCTCAGAGTTGCAAAGGTGAAAGCCTTTGTCTTGAGAAGAGAGCCCCAGAACACTCTGTTCCAGAATGATGGCAGTCTAGGCAAGTTATTCCTCAGGATTTGGTTGACAGGCACTGGACTGCTAAAGCCAAGAGAGAAGGAAGCCTGTTTACTGCTCCAGCTGGCATCACACCTTGGCATCATCCACGTGGTGCTGGTTTTAGGTGTATGCAGAATGCAAGAGTTGTGGAATCAGGAAGGCTTTCACTAAGATTAAGAAGGAGGCCTGGGAAGCCTTAAATCTCAGAGGAGACTTTGGACTGGGACTTTTCAGCAATGCTAAAACTGTCAACACTTTGGCAACTCTTGGACTAAATGCCTTTTGCATAAGGGGATATTCATGAGTCTTTGGGGGTTTGGGGAAGACTGTTATAGCTCGTGTTTAGATGTCTCCCTAAAGTTTTATCCACTTATAGGTGGGACTTTTTCAGAGGTGGCTGGCTCCAGAGTTTGTGATACTGGAATTCACTCTTGGTGCAATGCAATTCAAGGATCAAGGACACTAGGATTAAGGGTGTGACTGCTATCTGCCCTATGGGCATGTAATCTGAATAATATATAAGGAACAGAAAGAGCTGTGGTCATCCCTTGTTGCTTTGCTACCTTCTGGCTACCATTAACTCTTTCTGCTCTGTGCTGCCACCCTACCTTGGGGCCATCCAATCATGGACTGAAACCTCTACAGCTGTGAGCTAAATAAACCTTTTCTTCTATAGTTAACTTTGGGTGGTGGGTATTTTGAAAAGTAACTAAGACAGATGTTAACTAAATTTACAAGTTATGGGCCAAGACTTTCAACTGAGTTTTGGGTCTTTACAGGCAATATAAATATGATACATATTTAATATATAGAGTGATGTCAGGTTTAAGATAGTACTCATAATTATTTTATTTAAAAGAAAAGTATTCTTACAAAATATCTAATGTTATATCAAATTTACAACTTTGTAATGATTTCATGAACAGAAATATTCTTTGGATATATTTAATTATTTTAAGACTATTATTTTCACAGCAATTTTTGGTTGCTGTACAGTAAGATTTATTACTCCATTCAAATATTACGTGTGATATAAAATAGCCAGGATTATAATTAAAGTAGCAAAAGAATAAGAGAGAAAGGGAAATATCCATACAAAATCAAAAGAAATTTTTGGAGTGTACCACTATCCCCAGCCTTCAGCCTACTTCTTCTTACCCCCTGGTCAAAATCACTAAAAGTAGGATTTTATGTATCTGAAAGCCTGCCCTTTTATCTTGTGCATTTTCAGATTTTTGACCTAAGAAACAGAGGAGGTTAGAGAATGAGAGACAAGATGCCAGTTATCAAGAATACTAACTTCAGTCACTTTTAAAATGAGAAATTTCTGAGCCTGATTTTTAAAAAAAGATATAATATCATTTAAGTCAAGAGGTTTGAAGCCTTGGAGTCTGCTTTAATATATTCAGCTGCATTTTATTATCTTCTGCTGGAGGCTCAGACCTATGAACTTCTTTATTATACTCTTTATTAAAATCTATCACTAAGACCTTGAAAGAGAATACCCTTGCTATGCTTTTAAATGAATACATTAAATATGTTCAGTGACCCAAGGAACGTGTTCAAGAATATCTGGAGTACAATGAAGTGAATCTTTGACTTTTATAGCACTAATGACTCTTCATAGTATTAGTATCTTTCAGTACTTGATCCAATTATGAATTTGTGTATAATACTAAATAAGCCAGTAGGTACTTAAGGATTCATGTATGCTCAGTACTGTTTGGCATGGAAAATCCAACAATAGAAACTCACAAGACAATGTCTATTTTGAGGCAGGATATGAGACTCACATGACACTCATGGATAATAAACCAAGGCCATATATATGTAAGGGTTAAATGGCCAAGAGTTTCATATATTTAAAGGATTTTTCTTAAAGTTCAGAAACAGGAGATGCCATTGTGAGTAAACTATAGAAGCAAATATCTTAAGGGTAGATATAATGTGACTTCCTGATTTTACAGAAAAGTAAAATGAAAGCTTTAGAGTGGTAAAAAGAAGAAGGAAAAGGAAATAGTATTTTTGACCACCATATTCTCCAAAAGTGTTGCTTAGTCTTTGGATCAGGTCTCTAAATTTGGTACGATTATTCCAATTTTCACAGAAACTTCATGAGATCAAGTGATTACTTTTTGTGTGTGTAAGGACTCAAAATGCAGGAATTTTCTTCCAGGGTTATTTGATTCTAAGTCTTCATTTTCATAGCATGAAAATGTTTAATTGCTACATGTTAATTATGTACAAGATACTCATAGGTATTTTATTCTAATTAATTTTTAAATAAAGTATACCTGAAATCTATAATTTAAAACCTCTTCTACCTTTTTGCACTGATTTGTTGGTAGAATCATACTAACTAAAAAGAGCTAAAGCACATTAATTAATTATACATAATTGTAGCAGCAAACACTCTATTATTGCCCCTGTTATACTTACTTATATATAATCTTTCATTTCATGAATCCTCACAATAATACAGTAAAATTAAGTATTAAAACAACAGTTAACACTACATGTCAAGACCTGTTCCAAGAAGTTCTATTGACCTGTATGAATTTACAGAAGTCCACTCAACCTTTAGGAATATTCTCCAAAATGTCCACTGGATGCCTGAAACCATGGCTATTTCAGAAACCTATATATATTATATTTATTCTGTATATACATTGATAATAAACTTTAAGTTATAAATTAAGCACAGTAGATCAATAATAGATAATATAAAACAATTATTAAAATATATTGAAATAAAACTTACATGAATGTACTTTCTCAAAATATTCTACTCAGTTTTCTTCTTGTCATAAAATGAGACGATACAAGAATGATAAGATAAGCACAGGCCCCAGCCAAAGGCCCACCTGGAAAACAGCCATGCAGGCATACAGGCCACAGCCAAAAATCTGCCAAAATACCATGATAAGTGTCACCCCAGCCACAGGCCTGCTCAGGCACCAGTGACTCAGGTGCACAGCCCCCAGCCAAAGACCCTACAGACAAGAGCTAACCAGGTGGGCAAGCTCCAGCTAGAGGCATGCCCAGATACCATCCTAAGCGTGCACAGGCCCCAGACATAACTCTCCCCAGACAACAGTGCAGCACAGGAATCCAGGAGGCCACCACTCTGAACACAAGAATTGGTGTAATGGGGAGCCTCAGAGATAGGCTAGCTAAGAATTGAAGCCCAATGGGCAAGCAAAAAGTCACTTAAACAAAGGCACAGTAGACAGCATCTGTTGAAATGAGGAGACATGTAAACAAGTCTCAAAACCAGACTTCCAGATCACCTACAGCAACCCCAAAGGGAAATGAAATGGAACACTCTGATACTCAATGACCTGGACCCACCAAATTGGCAACAAAAGGGGATCTGGAAAAAATGAAATCAGAAATAATTTCTCAGATAACAGGAGAAATTGTGCTCCTAGTGCAAGACATGATTAATAAATCTAGAGAGGAGCTGAGGAACATGATGGAATCCAAACATAAGAAACAAATGGAATCCACAAAACAGATGCAAATAGATTTCCAGGACATGAAAAACTCCATTGAAAGTCTACACAGCAGAATGAGCTAATGTGAGGACAGAATTTCAGATCTAGAAGATAAGATTGCAATTAATGACCAGGAAAAGAAAAATTGCTTCAAAATTATATGGGAACATGAGAAATCAATCCAGCAGCTGCTAGATGATGCGAAGAAGAATAACATAAGACTGACTGGAGTCAATGAAAAAACAGGAGAAAGTGCAGATGACATAAAAAAAAATTTGCAGAAATAATGGCAGAAAACTTCCCAAGCAGGGGAAAAGAACTTGACATACAGATAAGTGAGGTATATAGGACTCCAAATAGCCTTGATCAAAAAAAAATCTACACATAGGCATATAATTGTTAAGATTCCAGAAACTCAACAGAAGAAAAAAGTTCTACAAGGAGTTAGAGAAAAGAAACAAATCATATACAAAGGAAAGCCCATCAGAATCACAGCAGACTTCTCAACACAAACCCTTAAGGAAAGAAGACCTTGGAGTGACATATTCCAAGCCCTAAAAGAAAACAGTCTCCAACCCAGATTGATGTACCCTGCAAAACTATCTTTCAAAACTGATGGAGAAATAAGATACTTTCATGACAAACAGCACCTTAGGAACTTCATGAATACCAAACCAGCACTCCAAAAAATTTTAGACAATATTCTAGGAAAAGACAATGAGGATCACAATCCCAGGAAGCTCAAAAGAATGAATCCATCAGGAAAAACAAGAAATTAAGTGCAAAGGGGGAGAATCCAACAACAGGATAAGGTCATGACAAGGGCAAGTCGATATATATCAATTATAAGCATCAGTGTTAATGGTCTCAATTCACCAATCAAAAGAAAAACACTGACTGCAGAGTTTAGAAAGAATGCTGGGTTGCTTCATTGCAGACTTTAACCAATTTATTTTAACTCTTAACTTCTTTTGTGAGGGTCTTATGCTCTCACTTTCAGAAACAAACTTGGAGATTACTTTAGGAGGACTCTCCAGTGTATTCCCAGTAGCTTTTCTTTTTGATCTCATTTGTCTCTGGTTCTCATCCAATGACTGGTGGTCCTTGGCAACTCTGACTTTTTTCTTCATGTTACCAAATTCAGTGTCACTTTTTTCTTTTCCCATTCCCTTTTGGAGGTTTTTCTTTATTGTACTCAGAATGCTTCATATTGTCCATTTCCATGCTGTTAATTCCACTCACTTCCTCTTTCTGATGAGGTTTTTCTCCTACCTTTGTAGACAATTCTGTCACATTTTTTACTTCTTCTTTTTTTATGAGTTGGCATGTTTCTTGAATGTTTCTCAAAATATACTGTAATACTTCCTGTGCATCATGCTGTAGATATCCTTTGTACATAGGGTTGAGTTCCCTGAGTGTGTTAAGCAGTTGTCTTGGCTAAGTAGCAAGCTCATCAGTGTATTTCTCTGGATTTAGGAGGAAACTAGCCTGAAGCTGTTCCACTGAAATGATTAAGGACTGTAAACTGCATATAAGTTCATAACTCACCAAAGAATCTTCTTTGCAATTTCCCTTGTCTTTTTTATTGGCTTCATCCTTTAGCACTTCTTTCTTCTTTGAAATAATATTAAATAAGTGCTTCACTCCAGATTTAAAACCAGGACAAAAATACAATACCAGAAGTGTACTATTAAGATAACAAGTATTGCCAAGATTATTCAGTCCCACAAATAGCAGCAAGTTTTCTCTCTTCTCACAGTTTATAGGTGAGGACTGTGCTGCAGGAACAACTTGGTCAATTTCTGATCCTCTATATTCAGAAGCTTTTTCTTCATTTTCTTGAGAGTCTGTAAAATCTAAGGCTCTCTTAGTTTCCTTTTTCTGAAAAAGCTTCAAGGAAAGTCTGCTTTTCTTTCTAAATTCTGCAGTCTGAGAAAACTAACAGCAAGCCAGGTATCCAAAGGACAGTGTAAAGAAAGTGAGCCTGATCTTGAAGAGGACTTGGGGAAGTATGAAAGTAACAATACAACTCATAGTTGTGGACTTGAATCTCCAGAAGACATCAAACCTATAGATGTTAGTGAAGTTAAATCTATAAACAGAGGTGCAGAGCAAATTGGTTTTGAACTAGTGGAAAAATTATTTCAAGGTCAGCTGGCATTGAGGACTCGTTGCTTAGAATGTGAAAGTCTGACAGAAAGAAGAGAAGATTTCCAGGACATCAGTGTACCAGTACAAGAAGACTAGCTTTCCAAATCAGGGGAGAGTTCTGAAATTTCTCAAGAGCCAAAAACAGAAATGAAGACCTTGAGGTGGGCAATTTCACAGTTTGCTTTGGTGGAGAGGATTGTAGGAGAAGATAAATATTTTTGTGAAAATTGCCATCATTACAGTGATGCTGAATGAAGTCTGCTGTTTGACAAAATGCCTGAAGTTGTAACCATTCATTTGAAGTGCTTTGCTGCTAGCGGCTTCGAGTTTGATTGTTACAGTGGTGGACTTTCCAAGATCAACCTTCCCTTACTGACACCTAAGTTGTGACTAGGAGACTGGAGCACAAGGCCAACCAATGACAGCTATTGATTATTTGCAGTTGTAATCCACAGTGACATTACAATTAGCAGTGGGCATTACACTGCTTCCATTAAAGTCACTGACCTCAACAGCTTAGAACTGGACAAGGAGAATTTTGTGGTTGACCAGATGTGTGAAGTAAGCAAGCCAGAGCCACTGAATGAGGAGGAAGCAAGGGGTGCCGTTGAAAATTATGACAATGAAGAAGTGTCCATGAGAGTTGGTGGAAATACACAGCCAAGTAAAGTTTTGAACAAAAAAAATGTAGAAGCTATTGGAATTCTTGGAGGACAAAAGAGCAAAGCAGATTATGAGCTCTACAACAAAGCCTCTAATCCTGATAGGGCTGCCAGTATAGCATTTGCTGAAAGTAGAAGTTCTCAGACTAACAGTATTAATGGGACCCATGAAGTGGACAGGAACCAGGAATCCAGTGACCAAACAGGCATTTACAGGAGAGGATTTGAGAACAAAATTTCCTGTGTAGTGCAAAGTTTAAAGGAGTGTGAGGGGAAGTGGCTGCTTTTTGGTGATTCTGAAGTGAAAGGTACCAAAGAGAAGGACTTTCTGAATTCTCATTCCTCTTCTACACCTCCTACATCTACTCCTTACTTGTTATTTTATAAGAAATTATAGAGTGGGTATATTTTCCCTATGTATATATTAAACAGGCCTGGCCAACATTGGTAATGTTGATTACAGCAGTCTTTTAGCTTATCTTTTAAAGCTACTGGATATTATGGATCTCTGTAGGTTTTTATATAATAGTGAGATTTGAAATACTGAAAAACCGTGTTAATTTGTAGAATTCATTTTCCTTCATAGAGACAAGTGATGTGTTAGTTCTTGGGAACAAACTTGTATAGATTCTGAATTGAATTATTCAAAATGGAAGCATTTAAACCTTTTGGATCTACACCAATCTTTTGTGTTTACTTTCTAAAATAAAGTGCTTGTATTTGTATTCTCCATGTTTGGAGAAATTATCTACATTTATAGGTCTGTGCTTTCCCACTTAAGAAGCAGAATCTCATTCAGTACATTTAGTTTTATCAGTTGTGAAGCCTGATCTCTGATAGGCTATAGCAGAGGCATAAAATCTAGAATGAGTGCATTCACTTTGGGGTGTGCTTTTCATCCCTTGAATCACTTTAGAAAGTGCCCCAGAAAAACCACATGGTCCCCTTTATCTTCACAAGAATTTTATATATATTTATGGAGATGATTCTGTACTCTAGTACATCTTTTGGGGCAAAGATTGGTTTGTATCTCTTCATACTCATTCTGCATGATCTGTGTATAATACATCAAATTTAAGAGAGGTATGACCTTGAATCTAACTTTTTAAAAAACTGGAGGTCAATAAAACTTAAATTGTATACAAATGCTCAAAAAAAAAAAAGAAATACACTGGCAGAATGGGTCAAGAAGCAAGATGCAACAATATGCTGCATACAAGAAACAGACTTAATTCAAAAAGAAACTCAGACTGAAAGTTAAAGGGTGGAAAACAATACTCCATGTGATAGAAATATGAAAAAAAGTGAGAGTAGCTATCCTATTTGCAAATAAAATGGATTTCAAAGCAACACTAATTAAGAGACAAAGAAGGACACTACTACCTTGTAAAGGGAACAATCCAAGAAGAAGAGATGACAATCATAAATATATATGCATGAAATACTAGTACACCCAAATATGTAAAACAAATATTAATGGACATGAAAATTCCAATAAGCACTAATAC
Source organism: Heterocephalus glaber (assembly GCF_053883595.1). Taxonomy (NCBI): domain Eukaryota; kingdom Metazoa; phylum Chordata; class Mammalia; order Rodentia; family Bathyergidae; genus Heterocephalus; species Heterocephalus glaber. Next base: position 10,743,575 of record NW_028258308.1, on the reverse strand, counting down.
AATAGTAGTGGGGGACTTCAATAACCCAATATCATAGGTAGATAGATCAACTAGACAAAAAGAAACAAAAAAATACTAGAAGTGAACCAACCTCTTGCACAAATGGACTTAACAGATATTTACAGTGTTCCACCCCACAAAATGAGAATACACATTCTTTTTGGCTGCACATGGGTAGTTCTCCAAAATAGACCACATAGTTCCCCAGAGAACATATTTAAGCAAGTGCAAAGGAATTGAAGTTATCCCCGTGTATATTATCAGATCATAGTACAATTAAATTGGAGATTAATAGCAAAAGACACCACAAGAATTTCATAAACACATGGAGATTGAACAACACACTTCTGAACAACCACTGGGAAAATTAAAGAAGAAATCAGATAGTTTCTATATTTGTCATTTTATTAATGACAATGACAGTACAACATATTGGAATCTATGGGACACAATCAAAGGAGTCTTATGAGGGGAATTCATAGCAGTGAATACTCATATTAGGAAAACAGAGTGAGCTCAAATAAACAACCTAATGCTGAACCTCAAGTTTCTAGAAAAAAAAAAAAAAAGAGTAGGACAAACCCAAAACTCATACAAGGGAGTAAATTATAAAGATCAGAGCAGATATCAATGCAATGGAGACTGAGAGAATGATACAAAAAAAATCAATGAAGTGAACAGTTTGTTCTTTGAAAGAATAAACAAAATTGATAAACCCTTAGCCAACCTTATCAAAGAAAGGAAAGAAAAGGCCAAAATCCATGCAGTTAGGAATGAAAAGGGTGAAATTACAATGGACCCAACAGAAACCCAGAAGATCATCAGTACCTACTTTGAGAACCTATAGGCCAAAAAGATGGAAAACACAGAAGAAATGGACAGATTTCTGGATACATATGAATTACCAAAGTTGAACGAAGAAGAGCTAAAATTTCTAAACAACCCAATATCAATCAACGAAATTGAAAATGTAATTAAACTTACCAACTAAGAAAAGCCCAGGTCCTGACAGCTTCACTGTTAACTTCTACAAGACTTAGAGAAAAACTATTGCCACTATGGTTTAAACTCTTCAATGAAATTAAAAGGGAAGCAATACTCCCAAGTTCATTCCTGGAAGCAAGCATCATCTTGATCCTCAAAGCAGAGAAACACCCAATCAAAAAAGAGAACTGTAGGCCAATCTCACTAATAAACGTAGATGCAAAAAATATTAATAAGATACTGGCAAACAGAATGCAGAAGTTCATGAAGAAAATTATACACCTTGACCAAGTAGGATTCATCCAAGGAATGCAAGGATGTTTCAATATATGAAAATCAACAAAGGTAATACACTACATTAATAGAACCAAGGACAAAAGCCATATGATCATCTCAATAGATGCAGAAAAAGTGTTTGACAAAATCCAACATTCATGATAAAAAAAAAAAAAAAAACCTGCAGAAAATTGGAACGGATGGTCTCTATCTCAACATGTTAAAAGCCATCTATGAAAAACCAATAGGTTGGGCCAGGGATTTAGCTCAGTGGTTTCACCACCTGCTGTGCAAGTGCAAGGACCCGAGTTCGATCCCCGGTACCAAAAAAAAAAAAAAAGAAAAAACAATAGGCATCAACATACTAAAGGGTGAAAAAGTGAAATCCTTCACACTAAAATCAGGAACAAGACAAGGATGTTCCATCACACCACTCCTATTCAGTATAGTTCTGGAAACATTAGCCATAGCAATTAGACAAGAGAAAGAAATAAAAGGAATAAAGATAGGAAACAAAGAAGTTAAACTGCCATTGTTTGCAGATGACATGGTACTCCATATAGAAGACTCCAAGAATGCCACCAAATATTTTCTAGACTTAATAACCAAATTCAGTAGAGTAGATGAATACAAGTCAACACACAAAAATCAATAGCCTTCCTGTACATAAGGAACACACTCACTGAGAGAGAAACTAGAGAAACAACCCCTTTCACAGTCGCATCTAAAAAAATGAAATACCTAAGACTCAACCTAACTAAAGAAATAAAAGACCTCTATTTTTAAAACTATAGCACTCTGTAAAAAGAGATCAAAGAGGATATTAGAAAATGGAAAGACATCCCTTGTTCCTGGTTAGGAAGAATCAATGAAAATGGCCACACTTCCAAAACTGCTATGTAAATTGAATCCAATCCCAATTGAAATTCCAACAGCATGCTTCACAGAACTTGAGAAAACAATCCAAAAATTTATCTAGAACCAGAAGAGGCCTAGAATATCAAAAGCAACGAAGACAAGGTAGGGAGTATCACAGTCCCCAACTTGAAACTCCACTACAAAGCTACTGTGGTAAAAACAGCATGGTGCTGGCAAAGAAACAGACCCAAGGATCAGTTGAACAAATCAGAAGATGGAGAAACAGCTCCAGACACACACAGCCACCTCATCTTGGACTAAGGAGCCAAACACCTTCACTGGAGGAAAGATAGCCTCTTTAATAAATGGTGCTGGAAAAATTGGGTTTCAACTTACCAAAGATTAAAACTAGACCTATATCTCTCACCATGCACTACACTAAAATTAAAATGGATTAAAGATCTAAATATTAAAACAGAAACACTAAACCATCTGAAAGAGAGTTTAGGAAGAACTCTTGAAGACATTGGCATAGGAAAAGATTTCATGAACAAAACCTCAGTCACAAGTGAACTATCACAAAGAATAAACAAATGGGATCTCTCCTTATTAAAAATCTTTTGTACAGGAAGAGAAACCTCCAACAGCATGAGGAGACAACCCACAATATGGGAAAATTTTTTACCAGCTGTTCCTCAGACAAAATACTACTATCTAGAATCTATAAAGAACTTAAAAAAATCAGACCTCCCAAATTTAAAGATCCAATCCCAAAATGGCCATCTGAAATGAACAGACATTTCTCAGACAAAGAAGTAGAAATAGCAAAGAAACATATGAAAAATTGTTGAACATCACTGGTCATTTGAGAGATCCAAATGAAAACAACAATGATATTCCACCTCACCCCAGAAAGAATGGCTGCTATCAAGAAATTAACCAAAAGCAAATGCTGGTGGGGTTGTGAGGGAAAAGGAACCCTTCTTCATTGTTGGTGGGAGTGCAGACTGGTGCAACCACTGTGGAAATCAATATGGAGATACCTCAAGCAACTAGGATTGGAAGTCCCATTTGACCCAGGTATCCCTCTGCTGGGTATCTTCCCAAAAGAATTAAAAGAATCACACCACAGTGATATATGTGCACCCATGTTTATAGCGGCACAGTTTGTAATAGCTAAAACTTGGAAACAGCCCAATTGCCCATCAACTGGAGACTGGGTAAAGAAAATGTGTTTTTTAAAAAATAAAATGGAGTATTACTCACCCATAAAGAATGAGAAACTAGAGACATTTATAGCTCAATGTATGCACATTGAGGCCATATTCTTAACTGAGACAAATAGGACATGCATGTGTAAATACCAAATAGTTTCCTTGTTGTGAGAAACTGAAAGTGTAAATAGGATCAAAATGTATAATAGATAATGTGAAATAGGAAGAAAATGTGCAAAGGGGAAGGGGAAGTTGGAAGGGTAGGGGAAAAGAAAGAAGGGAAAGGGATAAATATGAGAAAAAGAAAAAATGGAAACAAAGTCTTTGTAAATAGGGAGGAGTGGAGGGGTTGAAGGTACAGCAGTGCAATTGGGAAAAAATACAAACAAAGATGTTTTATGTAAAGGCACAAATTTCTAATAATGAATGTCAGCATATTGTATACCTAAAATGTACCAATAAATTTAATGAATAAAAAATAAAAAGGATGATAAGATTCAGTGAGGTAAGTAACACAGGCACTGTGATGTAGCATTAGATTATTATATAAGAATACAAGCACTGTGATATGTGATACCTCTAGAGTCAATCTGATGCCTGAAATCACTAAGAAATGCCTGACGGATAGCATATATAGTACAGGTACTCTGTGCACAGATAGGCTACTCATGTGTCATGAGATCTTCTAGTGTGGCTATTCAGGACAAAGGGTTCATTCATGTTTCAGGTAGGATAGAGCCAAAGGACAGGATATATCATCACAGTATTCAGAATGCACACACTGTAAATTGTAGAAATTTATTTCTGGAATTTATTGCTTAATATTTTTACGTCATGTTTGACAATGGGCAACTGACACCACAAAAAGTACTAGTGTGTGTAAGGAGGATATCTCAGCACATTTTGTTTCATTGTAGAAAAATACCTGAACCTGGGTAACATTTTATTTGAGAAAGAAGTTTATCTAAACCATTGCTTTGAAGGCTGAAAGTTCAAGATTGGGCAGATCCATCTGTTTCATCCCTGAGTACATCACAATGTGCCAGATGCCATCTGGCATGAGTAGATGTGAGAAAGGGAGAGAGATCACTCGGTGAGACAGAAAGCAAGAAAATGGGAAGGGGCTAGGCTCATTCATTTTATTACATCTTATTCTTGAGAGAATTAATCTACTCCAATCAGAATTGACCCACCAGGAAGAGACAGCAGTAATTCAGTTACCAAGGCACAGCCCCTGTGACCTAATTACCACAACAAGGCTCCACCTCTTAAAGGTTTTACCTGCTCAGTACCACAAGTTGGGGAATAAACTTCTAGCCTGTGAACCTGTGAGGAACAAATCATATCCAAACTACAGAAGGGGACTTCTATATTTAATTTTTATACTAACTCACTGCGATAGGTGTTGATACCTTCTTTATTTTGCCAAAATTGAGTTACAGTTGTATAACTTAGCTCACTACCATGTAGAATTCACTAGGGACATCTGTCACTTAAGCTTGCATACAGAACCACTGTGTACTGCCACTCACTGAGTAAGCAGAGAAAGAGGGATTCAGACAGTGAGAGTCAAGGAACTTGGTTGTGCCAGGAAGCAATGACCAAGAAGTGTTCCCCAGATGGCAAACTGTTTGAAATGCTGGAAAGAACAGGCAACAAATAGAAAGTAGGATAAGTTTAATGTTCTGAATTTCCCTTAAAATAAACCAAGACTATATCCCCAATTTGGTTCTTCTATCAGCCTATCAGGTCATAAGAACTAATGTTCATTGGTTTAGCTATCAGGTCTGAGGACTTTTGTCATCTGTATCAATGTAATTTTACCATGCTTTCTGGAAATAAGACATGAATGGGTCTACTGTTTGCTTCAGGAAATTCTTGAAAGCCAATTTATTTGAAGTATATAAATTAAAATTCAGCTTGTTTGAATGAATATAAATGGCCCTCACTCACAATAGTTTGCTCATCTGAGCTAAAAGCTTACTATCAAACATCTATTTATCAAGACATACTTCAATATCTTTACCTTACTTTCAACAACTATCTGAATTTGTTCTATCTCAGTCAGATCCTTGTACTGAAAACCTAACTATAAGCTACATCATATTCAATGCCCAAGTCCTGTGATTACTCATCTCTGATCATACCTTTTGATACATGAGAAAGTCTACATAGGTGATGCTCTCTCTTATTGCAGTAGCAACACTTACTTAACCAGAGGTTGTTTTGGTAGTCTTTTGCGGAGAGTGAAAGGTTGGCATTCATGATCAGAACCACCAGAACTACTTGCCACAATACTGGACACATAGCAGACCTCTGTGCAGTCAGGACATATTCACATAGGCAACAGTCAAGGTCACGCTTCACATCCTTTTTCTTCCATTGTAAATGTGTGTGTGAACCTACATCTGCCTACCTCACTTCAAGTCAAAGGAGACAGAAAGGAAGAATTTTTTTGAAGAATTGTAGGAACACTGCCTGGAATTATAGATTTTTTTCTTCCAGGAACTTTGAAATTTGAAACCATATCAATTCTGCCTTCCTCAGCTCTTCACTAAAACTAAATGTGTTTCAAATGTAGATGGACTTCTTATTTAACTGATGTGGATCAGGAAATAATCACAAAAAATTTTTTAACCAAACATGTGTCAGGCATGTCGACTTCCCCTGTGAAAGGAAAGGAGATACATTGTACCCTTAATTAGATGAAACCTTCTGCTAAGATAAATAGGGGTTTTGAGTACTGAGTAAGAGGAACATTGGCATTGGGATTTTTTCTATTAAGTATAGTAGCTGATAATTCTTAAATTATTTTGTACAACAAATGCATGAAAGCTTTATGTGGTAAAGAAGAAAAGAGATGGTTCAAGAGTATAGGGAGTTGCAAAAAGGAGGAGTGAGAAGAGTTCCTCTTTGGAATTTTAAGTAAGAGAATTTTGGGAACCATTATCAAACAGTAATAATACCATGAGCTCTGAAACAAAGAAAAACAGTTTTTTTTGTGTTGTTTTTGCCCAATATCGAGGTTATTTTAAAAAAATCTTAAACTGTTGATCTATAATTTTAAAATAGACTCTGGACCACAAAAGATCGAATTCTTTGTACTGACATGTTAAATGCTAAGAGATGTCATCCCACAGAGACAATTTTATGTCTCTTTCTTCACATTATTTTTTCCATTATTTTCATTGCAGAAAGTTAGGTACTAACTTGCCAAGGGTCATGAACCCTCGAGTCTCAAGTAAATTTCTTGGTGATGATTTCATAAAAGTGCTATATGTCCTTTTCTCTCTACAAGAATACCAACCAGGCCCGATGAATGTCATTATATTGTATACCTAAAATGTACCAATGATTAGAATGAATAATCGATAATGTAAAATAGGAAGAAAAGGTCCAAAGGGGTAGGGGTAGTGGGAGGGGCAGGGGAAAGGAAAGAAGGGAAAGGAAAAATGATGAGAAATGGAAAAAATGGAAATAAAGTCTTTGTAAATAGGGAAGGATGCAGGGCATGAAGGGAGGGCTAGGAATGGGGAAAAAATAAGAACCAAGATGCATTATGTAAAGGTACAATTCCCAATGAGAAATGTAATTGTGTTGTATACCTACAATGTACCAATAAAAGAATTTAATAAAAAAAAAGAATACCAACCAATGTAGACTTATTTCAATTCTAATTCCAGAAGTTGAGGATTGTTCAGTTGATGAAGTTGAGGACTGTCGGGTATAATTTCTTTGTACTTGTTAAAGGAAGTGCTTTTCAAGTATTTTTTTAAGCAAATGTGGACTATTGGTTCACTTAGATTGTTTATTTTTATCTTATTATACTTTAAAATTTACTATTTCATGCAACTACTTGGGAAGAAGTTGCCAATAAATCTTGGGTATAGCAATGTTCCAAAGCAGCAAATAAATTGCCTTTCATAATATCAAAAACTGAATTTCCAACTACATTTCTATTATATACTAATTAGCAACCAGTGTATTTTACTATTTCTCTGACTACTTGCAAGTTCTCAATATTTGATCTGTACAAAATTTAAAAGCTCTCATAATTAACATTAATTATTATAGATTTTACTCTCACAATAATATTTATAAATGCTTTACTTGAGTGATAATATAAGAAACATAGTCCAAATTGCATGTACTTAAATTTGAAAGTGAGTAGCTACGTACTAACAATAAATCTACATGACACAACTTGTTCTTGTACCTGAGACTCAATTTGATGGCAATCTATATAATCTTAAAATAGTTCATTGGAAAGAATGAGTTCAGGTAAAGTTTTAGATAAAAATATAAATAGGCATTCAGCTTATCAGTTCTAAAGGTTATGCCAAAGCCAAAGGCAAATAGCAGGTTATCACCAATTAATCAGGCCAACATAAATCTTGGTCTGAGACATGTTATTATACTTGTATGACATCTTTTCTTTGCAGAGCTTTGTGCATCTATTCACAATACAGAAAAATAGAAAGTTGAGAAACTGAAATAAAAATATTTTAAAGCAGTATTATATGGTCAAAATTGGACTACAATAAACCACGTAGGTATATGCCCATAAAACTCATCAAAATCATTAAAAATAATCTTTGTGACTTCCTCAAATTTTCTTGTGCCTCTTATTAATTCCTACCTTTTGTTCCACTCAAACCTATTATGATGAAAATATGAAGTAAAGAATTAGCTCATCCAGTGACTGGCAAATCTAAAATTTGTAGGACAGGTGTAATATAAGAAGAAGTATGCATATTCTTCTCTGCTCCTTGACTCACATAGACCTCCTAAAATTTCTGCAATTTCCTGAATGAAAAGGATGCTAAGAGAATCTTTTATTCTAACATTTGGTCTTTGACCCTTGTCCATGACACAGTTCCTAAATCCCTCGGAATTTCCTGGGTGATGGGGGTGCTTTTGTTCTAATGAGTTGAATGGTGGTCTCCTTGGAGTGAATGGTCACAAGAAATCCCAATCTGTATTTATGAGCTTGGAGCTTTCAGCCCACATCCCATCCTTCATACAGGGTTAAGGGGCTGGAAAAGGGTTAAGAATCAATCATGCCTATGTGATGAAGGCTTCATTTAAAAAAAGAAGAAAACATGAACTATGAGGTTTGATAAACTTCCAGGTTGGTTAACACATCTGCATTTTGAGCAGTTGACACCTTCTAATTAAGTCTATAGGGACAGAAGTTCCTATGCTCAAGACCCATGAACTCTCCCTATATGTCTCTTCATCTGTTTATTTTTATCCTTTCACCTAAGCACAGAGTTTCCCTGAGTTCTGTGAGGCACTTTAGCCAATTAATTGATCCCAAGGAGGCAGTAGTGACAGCCCCTGTTTATAGCCAGTCAGGCAGAAATATGTGCATTCTGCAACTTGCAGGTGACATCTAAAGTGTGTGTGTGGTGAGTGGGGGCAGTCTTGTGGGACTGAATGCTGAATCTGTGAGCTCTGATGCAATCTCCAGGTAGGTAGTACAAGAACTGAATTGAATCACAGGACAGTCAGCTGACATCCCCTGGAGAGTTTCCCAGAGTTTTGGGAAACACTTCCATACTTTTTATGTCAAAAGTGTTGTATTGGATTGTGTATGAGTAAAGGGAGGTTTTCCTGTTTATTTGTTGGCTCCCCCCCCACACACCTTTATAGCAGGATGACAGGCTAGAAACTCAGTCAAGAATTGATCTTGCAGTTTTGAGGCAGAATTTCTTCCTCCACAGGGAACCAGTTTTTGCTCCTAAAGCCTCACCTAATTAAATTAGTGTCACCCAAGTTATCTAGAGTAATCTCTTCACTTAAAGTCAACTGATTATACATATTAACCACAATGACAAAATACAGTAATCCCTCAATACCTGAGAATAATTGGTTCTAAAAGCTCCCCCAATGGATACCAAACTTCACAGAGTTCAATTTCCTTATATAAAAAGGCATGGTATTTGCACATAACCTATGAGCATTCTCCTGCATATTTTATATCAACTCTATATTACTTATAATATCTAATACGATGAAATGCTGTACATATGGTTGTTATCCTGTATTGTTTAGAGAACAAGGATAAGATAAGTAAGTCTGTACCTGTTTAGAAAAGACACAATTATTTTTCAAATATTTTCCATCTGTGGTTGGTTGAATCCAGGAAGGAAGAGGCACACTGCACCTTCAGAGCGACATATTGATTTACATGTGAGAATATCACCTACTGTTATGTCCTAGCTAAGTTCACACATAAAACCAACCATCACACTGCCACCAAATAATGTTTCTCAAAGTTCACATCAAACATTCCTACATACGCATAAGGAAGCTTTTTAAGGGGCTAGGAAGTACTAAGCCAAATAACTTCTGGATATCAATGACAACTTGCTTTTTTGGTAAAATCTCTTTTCAGATGGTGTCTAGTTTTTTTCTCCAACAAGCTGACATAAAAAAAAAATTCTGAAATGTCCTTAATTTTATTGCAAGGCCCAGAGGATGGAGGGGGTTGGGGGGAGATAAGGGAAGTTAATCAGTTAACAGCTACAGACAAAATCTACAAAATACAATTTCACATTCCTGGATATAGTTGAAACCTTGACTTAAATGCCTTCAGATATGAACACCAGGGGTGTGGCACCCTGCTTATATATAAAATTTCCAGGCTGTTAACCCCAAACAATGTAGAAGTAACAAGCAAGACTAATGGACTGCTCTCCATTCCCAAAGTTTCCTTTGGTTTTTGTTTTCCCACCTCTCTTATCTATAGCCAATGTTGGTTCAACATAAACAATTAATGCTCTCCTTCCCCAAATTTTATAAAACTGCCTTCAGCTCTAGGTTCTGCAAACATTTTCCAACATAGCCTTGCTTCTGGTAGTTGCAGGAACTTGTCCCAGGATCCGGTCCCTTTTTCTGGATAATATGTGTAATGGCTCAACAATTTTTTCTCTTCCATTGATCTAAAGAACTTTGGTTTAACAAAACATGATTTTCATTCTCTTGTTATACAAGGCCCAATATCCTCATAAACAGCAAATACTAACTATTGACATGACTTCTATATGTTGTAGTTGATTTGGAAATAAAGGCTTTCTAATAAATATTTTAAATTTTCCTTGGTTGGTTGAAATATATCTGGTCTCTGTTCTTGGTCTAGCACAGAATTTCCATTCCTGAAGGATAGAAGGTTCTTCTGTTGAACACAGGGAGCCCCTTTTTATCACAGCTGAGTTTATACTAATGAAGTGAGCAAGGATGGAGCACTTTAGATAGCTTCAGAAAGGGGCTGATTACAGAAATGCCCCATGATTAAGGGTAAGAATGTTTAGCACTTTATCTTCTAGAGAGGGCAAGGGGACTGAAGTTTGAACTCTAAAAATCACTCTTAAAGGAGATGTAATGAACTTGATTTGTGAATACATTGATTTACCAGAGAATGACACAACCCAACCCCACAAAGATAAAAGCTCCTGTGCTTGGGGACCGTTCCAGACTTCATTCTATGTGCCACTTTAGTTGAGTGTTCATTTAGATCATTTATAATAAACCAATAAATCTAAGAAAAATGCTTTCCTGAGTTCTATGAGCCATTCTAGCAAATTACTAAAACTTGAGAGGGGATCATAGGAACCCTCAAGTTAAAGTCAGATAGTCCAAAGTGCCAGAAGCCCAAAATTTGTTAATGGCACCTGGAGTGGGAACAGTATTGTGGGTTAAGCTATGAGATATGCACAATCTCCAGGTAGTGTTAGAATTGAACTGAATTTTTAAATGCCCAACTAGAATCCAAAATAAAGAATTTGTTTTTGGTGTAGGAAAAGACCTCAGACTTCTTAAGTGTCTCTTCATACAGTTTTAATCCACAATTCATCAAAAATGCAGTACTTTCATTGCAAAGTGCTATTTATATTTCATCATGTGTTTTCTGATAATTGATTTGGACTTAATGAATAGCATTGGAACCTCCTAAGTATGAAGTAATACCCAAGATACAATGAAATATTTTTACATTCGTTTGAGACAGGGTGTCGCCATGTTGTCCAAACTGGCCTTGAGCTCTCAATTCTCCTGCTTCAACCTTCCAAGTGGCTTGAGATTATGGACATGGACCATCATAGCCAGTCATGAAATTGTACATCTTTAAAACAAAATGATGAATTGTTCCTGTCACCACCTAGAACTGAAGAAAAAGAATACCATGTCTTTAAAGATACTCAATCTAGTAGTGTGCTAAGTACTGTTCTCATTGACTTTATTTACTTTTTAGTACATGCTCTTTAGTCCACTCATTATATATTTTTATAATCACACAGTTCAAATATTTAGACTTTACTTCCTTCATTGTCTAATTGCTGGCTTTTGTCTTTTGGAGTTATTTCTAGTATTTCAGTAGCCTAGGGGTCTTCTAGTGTAGGTTGGTCACAACTACTGCCAATACTTTTGAGTGTTTAGTGGGGAAAGGTAATCAGAAGTCATCTGTGGTGTGATTGTGAAAAAATTGTAATATTGTAATAGAATATTACCAAAATTAATGATTGCAGTATGTTTGGTCTTTTAAATTAAAAATAATACCTTTATTGAACTAAAATTTGCATACCACACAAAAGTTGAAGTGTTAAGATTCAGCAGAAATTAGCACATCGAGAGTTGTACAACCATGAACACAATAACATTTAGATTATTGCTGTTATCCCGAAACAAAACACTCTACAGTTTATTACATTCTATAGCTGCTAGTTGGAATTATTTTTTTTCCCATTAAGTTTATTGGTACATTTTTGGCATAAAATACAGTTACATTCAGCATTGGGATCTTGTACCTTTACATGAGTATCTTGGTTCTTATTTTTTTCCCCTTCCCTTGCCCTCCCTTCACCCCCTCCACCCTTCCCTATTTGCAAAGAACTTGTTTCCATTTTTTTCCCTCTTCTTACATTTTTTCTTTTCCCTTCTTTCCCTTCCCCTACCCCTCCCAATTCCCCTGCTCTTTTAGACCTTTTCTTCCTGTTACACAACATCAGTTATACATTTTTTAAATTACAATATCAAGATCTAGGAGACATTACCACAGATTTTATAGAATTTAAAAGGATATAGAAAGCATATTACAAAAATCTTTTTTGAAATAAATTTGACAACTCCTAAGAAGTACCTTGGAAGACAAATTAATGAAACTAACTCTGGAGGAAATATAAAATTTGAATAGCACCTATTAAAGAGAGTATATTCCTAGCTTGAAAACCTACCTATATGAAAACAGCAGGCTCATAAACATTTTAACTGATAAATTATATCAAACATTTAAGGCAGAAAAAAGAAGGAATACTTCTCCCCTCATTTTAGGAACTCAACATTGTGCTAATCCTAAAACTGGATAAAGATAATAGAAGAAAAAAGTATGAACATAGATAGAAATTTGTTTAACAAAACAAAGTATTAGAAGTCAGCTCTGGCAGTATGTAGAAAGTGGTTTTGTTATAGGGATGGCAGTGTTGGTTCAGCATTGGAAGATTCACCCCCTAAAAGTCATCATTTTAACAGAGGAAAGGCAAAAGCCATACGATCCTGTCACTAGTTGGAGAAAAAGTATTGGACTAAATTCTAGAGCTGTTCATGGTAAAAGCTATCAGGAGCCTAGAAGTAGAACAGAAACTTCTCAACAGATTAAAGACATGTACTCCATACTTCCAGTGAGAATGCCTGATACAAATGGAGGAGATACAATGCTTTCTCCTTAAAATGGGGAACAAGGGCAGATATGATTACTCTTTATCTTTCCATTAAATTTTGAAACCTAGTCCCCACCAAAATAGTTTGGCAATAAAATGACACAACTAGGATAGGATTGGCACGGCAGAAGCAAAATCTTTATATGTAGATGAAATGATCATCTACAGAGAAAATACTAAGAAATCTCTAGGAGCCCCTAGAACTTGTACTTGAATTTAGCAGGATTAGAAAACACAAGGTATATATAAAAATTCAGGTCTGTGTATATGTGCTATAAATGAAGAATTGGATATTGAAATTTAAAAGTTATGTAGGAGTACAAAGGACCTAGAAAAGTTAAAACAAAAACAAAAACAAAAACAGTGTTGGAAGACATTTAGCACCTAATTTTAAGACTTCTTCTAAAGCTACAGTAATCAAGGCAGTGTTGATGTAAGGAAAGATGTATAGATCATTTGAATAAAACAGAGAATCTAGAAATAGAACCACACATATATGGTCCACTGAGTTTTGAAAGATTATTTAACATTAGCATTTTATAGAATATAAACTCAATTCAAGAGCCGAGGAAGAGATAGTGTTTTCAGCAAATGGCACTAGAACACCTGGTATCCGTACATAAAAAATTAACTTCAACCCTTTTTTTCCATATGTGAAAATAACTTGAAGGGATCTATGAATGTAAATAAGAAATCCTAAAACTATAAAACTTTAAGAAGAAATTATAAGGGAAAATATTTATGAATTCAGGGTAGGCAAGAACTACCTAGGATACAAAAAACATGATGTATAAAAGAGAAAAATTGATAAATGAGATTCCATCAAAATTTAGAACTTTAAATGACATCATTAAAATGAAAAGTAGCCCTTAAACAGGCCATATTTACAATACATATAACCTATGAGCAGAATATATAAAGAATTCTTAGAGCTCATTAATAGACAACCCAATTAAAATGTAGACGTAAGAAGATGATAAATAGCCAGTATAGCACAAGGAATGGTGTGCAATTCTAGAATCAGAAAAATACTAATCAGTACAATAATAAGATTGAATTATACACTCATTAGGGAGATGAAGTTAAAAGTTTTAAAAGCCTTTTCATGACTTTTTCTTTTGGATTCTCCCCCTTTGCGTTTAATTTGTCATGCCCAATGGATTCATTCTCCTGGGTTTCCTGGGCTTGTGATCCTCATTGTCTTTTCCTAAGGTATTGTCAAAAATTTTTTGGAGTGCCAGTTTGGTATTCATGAAGTTCCTGAGGTGCTCTTTATCATGAAAGTATCTTATTTCTCCATCAATTTTGAAAGATAGTTTTGCAGGGTACAACAATCTGGGTTGGAGGCTGTTTTCCTTTAGGGCTTGAAATATATCACTCCAAGCTCTTCTTGCCTTGACGGTTTGTATTGAGAAGTCTGCTGTGATTCTGATGGGCTTTCCTTTCTATGTGATTTGTTTCTTTTCTCTGACTGCTTGTAGAATTTTGTTCTTCTGTTGGATTTCTGGAATCCTAACTATTATATGCCTATGTGTAGATTTTTTTTGATTAAGGCTAGCTGGAGTCCTATATGCCTCACTTATCTGTATGTCAAGTTCTTTTCCCTTCCTTGGGAAGTTTTCTGCCATCACTTCTGTGAACAGTTTTTTTTTTTTTATGTCATCTGCACACTCTCCTCTTTCATCATTAACTCCAATCAGTCTTATGTTATTCTTCTTTGCATCGTCTAGTAGCTCCTGGATTGATTTCTCGTGTTCCCTTACAATTTTAAAGCAATTTTTTTTTCCTCCTCACTAATTGCAATCTTATCTTCTATATCTGAAATTCTATCCTCACATTGGTTCATTCTGCTGTGCAGACTTTTGATGGAGTTTTTAATCTCTTGGAAATCTGTTTGCATCTGTTTCATGGATTCCATTTGTTTCCTATGTTGGGATTCCATCATGTTCCTCAGATCCTCTATTTTTTTTATCTGTGTCTTCTCTAGATTTATTAATCATGCTTTCACCATGAGCACAATCTTTGCTTTTATCTGAGTAATTATTTCTGATTTCATTTTTCCCAGATCCTCTTTTGTTGCCAGTTCAGATAGTCCAGGTGGTGAGTATCAGATTATTCCATCTCGTTTCCCTTTGGGGTTGCTGTAGGTGATCCAGAAGTCTGTTTTTGAGACTTGTTTACGTGTCTTCTCATTTCCATGGGAGGGGGTGCTTCTGGCGCCCATACGGCTCACCTTCTCTGCCCTAGGAGCTTGGGATGGCAGCGGGAGAGCTTCCTTCCAGGTGCTGGGACCAGCTGAGCTTCTCTGCCCTAGGACCTTGGGATGGAGGTGGGGAGCTTCCTTCTGGGTGCTGAACCAGCTGAGCTTCTCTGCCCTAGGAGCCTGGGATGGAGGCGGGGTGGAATTATTTTTTAATGATGTTATCACACTTTTGCTTGGGGTACAAGGAGGGAAATAAGTGATATAACATGAATATAACTTTGCAGAGAAAATTTCCTTCTGAAGGAACAGGGTATATATAGTTTTATTGAAAACCTACTTTGCTAACCAGTATTAACTATTCATTACTTTCTTGCTCTGCATATCAACCCTTATAGTTGGGTTTTCAGGCCAATAATCACTTGTATGAAATCTCTAAGGCTAAATTCAGAAATCTTCCAGTATTAGGGTTTAGGTATTTTTCTGTGATAAACATTGATGCTTCCTCAATGAAATAAAAGCCCATAATAGAATTAAAAAACTATAAATTGCTTCATATAAGGTCAAGTCAGGCTTTTGGACAATGTTTCCAGGTCAGGTCAGATTTTTCTGCCAATTAAGAAGAAAAATTGTTTCAGTGGTTTTGGGGTTTCAGAATTATGAATAAGAGATAATTTGTGAGTACTAGGCCAGTTTTAGAAGGAGGAACTTGGCATCTGGAGTGATTAATAGAAGTTAAAAATGCAGACTTTAAACCCAGACCTGTCTTTATCCAGAGATTGCACTGCTGTTGTTGAATCAAAATTAAAGATTTGTGGAAATGTATTCATTATGAATAGATTCTCTAAGGGGATCTAAAAATAAAAGGTTTTGTTTCCTAAGTTTATTTATTATAAAATAATTAGTTTTAATACTTTTGAAAAATTTACAATATGATCATCCAATCACAAAGTCATAGGGAAGGTTATTTTTCTGTTTTAAAAGTTAATTTATATTTAATAAAAGAAAACTTGTATATTTTCTTCACTTACCTAATTTCAAATTAAATCGTGACTGTCAAGAGATTATTTTGACATTGAAAGCTTGATGGTAGATTAGATTTGAAGCATCCATGAAGCTATTATTTTCCAGGCAATCTACATGGCCTGTTAACTAGTTATGGTTTGCATTCATATCTATTCCTATCCTACAAAAAAGATCTCACTTTTTCAAGCCTACAGAGTATGTAGTTTATAAACAGGTATTAACTGGATGCCAATGGCATGATGACAGTGCAGTTTTGCCTAGGCAAAAAATGCTGGCAAATTACTGCAAATACTCTGGGATGTTACTCTGCCAGAACTTTGACTTGGGTTTTTAGAAAAACATGATGTTATCCTGAACACCAGATGCTGCATGCTAAAACTCTTGGACCAAATAATCCTTTATTGGAAGGCCAAATATAGTCCTCTGTGTCGCAATAAGCCAGAATTTTCTACACTTACCACTTTACCCTTAGGTGAACCTCCAATGATTATACCACAAGCAAACATAAAGTAATTACAGTGGAATGCTTTTAACTGGATATAAGTGATGGTATTGTTACTATGTTTTATGAAAGCTTAGATTCAATTCATGCCATAAGTTCCAAGAAATGGGTTTTTAAGAATTTCTATAATTTTTCTCTTTCACTGCTATCCTAAGTAAGAAGACATTTTACAAAATCATCCATTATAATAAGATTTCATATTGTACTTAAGGATTTGGAAAACAAATTTCTGTTGCATCCACAAATTTAATATATTGCTTATAACCTAATAGTTGTGAAAGCAATTTTTATTTGATCATATGTAAGTCTTCACTAACAAATTTTGCTCATTCAAGAAATAAAGCTCTTTAAAATGTAACATTGTGACCAGTCTTCAGAAAATAGAATCGTATGTCCAGTGTATCCTGCATAGTTTCCTTTTTGATTGAAAGTTGAAATTGGAATCCATGCAAACTAATCTAAAACTGAGTTTATCTAAGTGAAAGAATTACTAAATAGAAGTCAGTAATTAAGATTCTTCTTTTAATCACTTTTGTAGTAAACATTAATGTGCTTCTTATATTTACCTGAAAATATAAACAGCATAGTATATTTAGCATGAAAAATCCCACAATGAAAAAAAATGAAATACGTAAAATGAAAACAACCCATCCTCAACTTATACTGATAATTCAAGTTTCCAAAATGATACAATTCCTTGTATTCAGTGGAGTTATTTCTAATGTCCTAGCAAAATCACTTTGGTCATGGATTATTCCCTCATAAACTATATAATGGCATCCATACTACTCATAACATAATGTTCCTTTGATTCCTCTTCTAATTGCTGAAACAAGTTATATTTCTAGAATCTTTAGTCAGTCTCAGTCTGTAAAGTGCTGTTCAAAATCTGTTACATTATGTTTTTATTGTAATATTTAGATACTTATATAAAATTATAGTTTATTTAGAAATTTTTCTCTCTAAAAGTATTAACTATGATATCACAAATTTTATATCCACAAGGAAACTCTTTCATTGGATTTTGATATGTATGCCTCTCACATTACTCATATTAATAGCTAACATTAAAAATACATAACTAGGGCCGGGGATTTAGCTCAGCGGTAGCACACTTGCCTTGCAAGCACAAGGTCCTGAGTTCAATTCCCAGTACAAAAAAATGCCCAAGAAACAAAAAACATAAGTTTTTAACTGTCCATTATGTCCATAACTGTCCATTATGTCCATAACTGCCCATTATGACACTCAAAAATAGAAATGAAGCATAGATGTCTCCATTGATTGGTGATTTGTTTCAGGACTCGGCAAAAACCAAATTTGGAAAAAGCTCAATGCTTTTTATAAAATGACACAGTATTTGCATATAACCTATGCACATCTTCCTGTATACTTTAAATCATTTCTAGGTTACTTATAATACTTACTACAATATAAATGCCATGTAAATAGTTATTATGCTATATTGTCCACAGGAAATGACAAATATATATATATGTTAAATATAGATATAATTTTTAAAAGTATTTTCCCTCTTCAGTTGGTTGAATCTGCAGATGCAAATCTACAAATATAGAATGTCAATTGTATTAGAAAAGACATGAAAAAGAAATTTGAAAATTACATTTGTCTTTTTTGGCTAAATGTAAAAATACAGAGAAGAAATCAGATAAAAACAGATTGTACATACTAAAATTTCATTTCCATTAATTTAGTCATGACACAAATGATTGAATAGCCAAAGGACAAAGAGATGTACATATAGTAAAATATTTTCAAACTAGATTAAACATTTTTGGTACTATTTATTTAATTATGTAGTAAGTCCAAGAACAAGTTAAAAGATAGAATAAATGGAACATTGTGTTAGAGAAAGAATGAAAGAGGAAGGGACTAGTGTTGCAATATCCCCTTCAAGGGCACCCCCAGCAGTTACCTAAGTTTCTCCTACTAAGTCCCCCTCTTAAAGGTTCTACCACTTCAAAATAGCACCACAAGCTGGTAATCAGGCCTTCCAGACCTGGGACATGAGGCACACTTGTCCAAATCATAGCAGAGATCATAGGACATGTAGAAATGAAGAGGATCTAATTCCTTGTTGACATCATACTAGTTGTTTATGATATATTTATATATCTCCTTCCAGAGTATATATATAAATTCATACAATAAAAAACCCTGCATAGAAAAGTAAGGTTAAAGCATAAATATCAAAGATATAAGGACCAGATCTACAGCCAATAAGTACCATGGATGATCAGTCCTTGTCCAGTAAAAAGGAGAATATTAGTAAGAAGAGAAGTTAGTTGGAAACTTTTCTATTTGGAAGACTTGTTGTTTTCTGTAGAGAAGATGGCTAGAGGAATTCCAACATCCTATTTAGGGCATTATGTCTTGGTAGCTAACATGGACCCTGTATCTACTCTTTGGATTTGAACCTTGAGTACTTGACTACTTGAATTACGTTGGTTCAACAGCAGGTGATTAAGTACTAGAAAATCTCTCCATGCCATTCAAACACTCGAAAGAAGTAGATAAGGAAGCCAGAAAGCCAATTTCTTAATTTTTCAGGGGATATTTATGAAGACAGAGGAAAGCTCATTTGATCAATTGCGTATCAGAATATAGTATTTTTTCCTTAAACAATGATTCTCTATAGCCTTCAAATAATTTATCCATTTCTCTATCATCAACTTAAGGTAGAACAACACATTTTTACTTCTTTGTCAATGCTTGACACCCCTTAAAATGATTAATTCTTGTTCAAAAGATTCACTGAACCCAAATTACCCTTTTGTGCTTGATTGACTGCATTGCCAGGGATATATATATGCTTATTGAGTAGGATGTCTGACACAATAGTCTATGTTTAATTTAAATGATGTCTACCTTGGTCTTTCTCTTGCAATTTAATTCAAATAAATTAAATATATGTTTACTGCAACTCTACTATGCAGAACAAATGAATAATCTGGTGAGTCATTTTTAAATGTGATGGAGTGGAAAGAGCAATGAGGTTTGAATCCGAAGTATTGTACTTCTAGGTTGTTTCTGGCACTCAAATTCTGTCAGGTATTGGTCAATTTATGCACCTTCAAAGTTGATTTTTTCAGCTTATGAATTGGAGAGCTTTATGTGATATTTCTTACAGATTTTTTAAAGAATTGAGTCATACAAGACAACTATAAAGATGCTTTAAAATATAATTTCTGAGGCAATTCAAGGTAATATAATAAAAGACACAGGAAGAGCTTGATCTCAACAGGTATCTGTGGTCGTCTCCCAGAGTGTTTTCTGAATGTCTTGACACCCTCCCCCCAGAAATGGTAATGGGAACCTGAGATCTGCTAATCAGACAATAAGAAACCATCTGTGTCTCCAATGGGAAGTTACCTTATTGAAATGAGACCAAGAATTAGAAGTTCCCTCTAATTAATAAAGTAGGCAGAATGGAAAACTTAGATAATCATTCCAGTTTTTATAAGGTAAACGTTGTAAACTGTGTTAGCTTTCTGTGCCTGCCATAAAATATAGATATAATCCCTGACTTTCAATATTTCTATTTATGATTTTTGACTTTACAATGGTATGACAGTGATACATATCTAGTGGAAACCACATTTCAAATTTTTAATTTTGATCTTAGACTAGTAACATGTGATATGAGTTACTGTGGCTCCCAGTCAGCACATGATCACCAGGGTGAGAACCAACACATCACAGGGACTGTGAGGTATATTAAAGGGTTTTTCCACTTACGGTATTTTAACTTACAACAGGCCTACCTGGACATAATCCCATTGTAAATCAGGAAGCATCTGGGCCACAGACTTAGTGACTTAAATAACAGAAATTTATTTTCTGATAGTCCTGGAGTCTGAAAGTTCCATGTTAAGATGTCATCAGGTTAAGTTTCTCCTGTGATCTCTCTGTTTGTGTATGGACATCTTATTGTGCTCCCACATGACCTTTCCTTTGTGTGCATCCCTGGTATCCTTTCCCATTCTGAAAAAGACCCCTGTCATGTTGGATCAGGGTATCACTCTTATGACCTAATATTCTATTATTCTATACTTACTACTGTGGTTATAGAGATATTACAGTAAAAAGCATATGTATAAACCCATATATATTAATAATCCACTGGTTTTTTATTGAATATCACACTATAATTATTTACATGTAAATTATCTATTTGCAGGCACTATCTCAAAATATACATTGGGGTTGGGGGTTAAGGCTTCAATATAAGAATTTTGGGGGAGGAGCTGCAGGAAAAGATCCCAGCACGTGTATGTATTTTTACTTGTCAATGTGTAGTTTAGGTGTTTGTACAGTTTTATGTTTGTATAGTGCATGTTAATGTATTTATGCAGTTTGCCATCAGAAAAGTACAGGAGAGTTCCTGACTATGAAAGTGGGGCCTTTGCTGTAGCTGTGGATACTGCTCTTTTTGTACCACATGAGTGAAGAAAAATATGACTCATCAGGAAAGGCTTGTCACTGGAAAGACGCAAGTGGCTCAGAGATTTGAGAGTCGCCTCCCTCGTACTCTTTTGCTGTGGCCTACCCCATCCCTCTTCTGTGAAATGAGAGCAGGGGTGTTCATTGCTCCCTTACTGTAGGAGGAATGGACATACTGCCCTGCATACAGTCCAGCAGCCTGTTCTGAGGGCATCTGGAGGAACACCCAGTCTCTGAGCCTGAGCAGCAGCACTGCGCTCCTAGATGCCTGGTCCAGAAAGCCCTTTTTGTACTCATCGTATGTGTGCATCATGGGCTTGTTGTTCTTGAAGAGAGCAACCCACATGTTGCTGCCCTTTCAGTGAACATGCTTTGAACTATTGGAAAGTAGGATAAGAAATCATGTGACTGGAGAAAATCATGCCCAAGATTGTGGGTATCATACTTTTGTAGCTGCAGTAGAATTCTGTTTATATCTATGGGAACATTACTATGAAGACTCTGGAATTTGAAGAGATGCCCACCAGCTACCCACCAAAATGCAGGGGCAGAGTGCCCCAGGCTGACTGAGCCCAGCTCTGTTTGGCAGGCCACGCCCACTTGTGACCAGGAGCCAGTGAGGACCCCCGGGCATGCCCACCAGCCACCAGTGGAGCTGCACGGGTGACTGCAATAACAGAGCCCCCACACACACACCACCTCTGGCCTCTTGGCTGTGGAGCTACCTGGTTCCACACTACACAGGCACAGGGGGTCATAAAGGCCATTGTCGTGAGCTGCAGAACTGAACAACAGACAGAGGCCCTCTCTCAGGCTTCCTGATGAAAACTGAAGCCCACTGGAAAAGTGAACAGAATCTCTGCAATAAAGGCACACCAGACCACCATGCTTGGTAAGTTGGAGGGAGCATCATCTCCCATCCCAACCTGGACTATCTTCAGGGGAAAGGCAGCTGGAACCTGCAATAGAACCTTACACAGTTCAAACCTGCAGGAGGACAGGGAGGTCAACTAGGGACTTGCAGCCAGAAATCTGCCTGAATCTCACAGGTCTGTGACTGGCTTACTGAGACTCACTGACTTATAATTGCACACTGCTCCTCACGTTGTCTATTGTGGCAGCAGAGACATACCCTGAAAGAATCCCTTCACTTTTATCTTTTATTTTTTATTTTCAAAATTACCACTATTTTTTCTCTTATTTTTAATTTCTTTCTTCTTTTTCTACTCTTCTAAAATTTTTATTTTTCTCTTTTTTCTTTCTTTTGTATTTTCTTTCTTTCTATCTCTCTCCCTCACTCCCTTGCTATCCCACATTGTTCTTCATCTCTCTTTGTGTTCCTGTTCTGGCCCTAATTCTATTTCCTCTTTATTTTTCTTTTCTTCTCTTTCCTTCTCTCACTTGTGTCCTCAGGCTTCACTGCTTACCTTCCCCTATCCTTCTACCTATGTATCCCTCCCTCCCCAACTCTTTCTAACTCCTCATTCCAAAAGGGTAAAGTTGCTATATTGAAGAGTTCACACAAGTAAGGTGATAGATTAATAACTACCACAAATTGTCATTTTCTAAGAGGTACTTGATGCTACTGTGTTGCTGATTGTATCACTTGGGGTAAGTTGTTGTGATTGATCTAATCAGTTGTCCTTCCTGGTATAATGAAAATGAGATAGGCTCAGAGCCATTGGAGACTCAAAACCTAAAGACCAGCTATATCTGGAAGACACCTCTGAGAAGCAATCATTCCATAAGGGTTCTAAATACATCAACAAAGATACTTACAATAAGCAACTTCAAAGTATTAATCCAGGAACTAAACTATGGACAATACGAAAAACAAAAATGAGAAGACATTTAAGCAAGGCACAAACTCAGACTTCCATCCCACAAAAGGCAAATACTGGGGGAAAAGAGGTGGAAAAGTCTGATAATCAGCCACCTGGACACACTGAACTGATAGCAAAGGAAATAACAAAACAGATGAATGAGGCTCTAGAAAAATTCAAAACAAGAAATAATTTGCCAGATAACTACAGAGATGGTGAGCAGACTGAAAGACATGATTAGAGGCTCTAGAACAGAAACAGATAAAAAAAAATAGATGAACTCAAATATGCTGGAAGCCAAGAATGCCCAGCATAAGAAAGAAATAGAAATCATGATCACCCAATATAAGAAAGAAATGGAATTCATGAGACAGATTCAAACAGATATTTAGAAGATTAAAAACTCCAATTGAAAGTATGTAGAGCAGATTTAGGGAATGTGAAGAAAGAATAACAGATAGAAGACAGGATTGTGGTCAGTGACATGAAAACAGATATTTCTTCAAAATAGTAAAAGACCATGACAAATTGATCCAGCAGCCACTAGATGATGCAAAGAAAAATAACATAAGACAGATAGGAGTCCACAAAAAAACAGGAAAAAGTACAATTGACATTAAAAAAAACTGTTCACAGAAATAATAGTAGAAAACTTCCCAGACAAAGGTAGAGAATTGGACATATGGATAAGTGTGGCATATAGAACTCCAACTAGCCACAACAATCAAAAAATAATCTACACCTAGGCATATAATAGTCAAGATCCCAGAAACCCAACAGAAGAACAAAATCCTACAGATAGAGAATAGAAACAAACCACCTACAAAGGAAAGCCCATCAGAATCAGGGCAGACTTCTCAACACAAACCTTAAAATCAAGGAGAGCCTGGAGTGAAGTATTTCAAGAACTAAAAGAAAATAACTTCCAATTTAGACTGTTTTATCCTGCAAAATTATCTTTCAAAATTGATGGGGAAATCAAATACTTCCATGACAAAGAAAAACTGAGAAATTTCATGAACACCAAACCAGCACTCCAAATAATTCTAAGCAATATCCAAGAAAAAGACAATGAAGGTTGCAACTCCATGAGGCCCAACAGAGGGCAGCCATTGGGCAAGGTAAGAAACTAAAGGGAAAGGGGGGGAAAATAAGAAATGAAAGAGCCAGCAACAGTAAAACATCATGACAAGGATGAGTCAATATCTTTCAATTACAACTATCAATGCTAATGGCCTCAATTCACCAATCAAAAGAAATGAACTGAAAGATTGGATTAAGAAGCAAAATACAGCAATATGCTGTATACAGGAAACACACCTAACTCAAAAGGAAATTCATAGACTGAAAATAAAAGGATAGAAAACAGTTCTCCACGCAACAAGAATTCAGAAAAATACAGGGGTAGCAATCTTATTTGCAGACAAAGTAGATTTCAAACCAAAACTAATTAAGAGAGACAAAGTTGGTCACTACATCCTTGTGAAGGGAACAATCCAAGAGGAAGAGAGGACAATCCTAAATATGTATACACCAAATACAAATGTCCCCAACTACACAAAACAAATATTAATGGACATGAAAAACCAAATAGCACTAATACACTTGTAGTGGGGGATCTCAATACCCCACTATCACAAAGAGATAGATCATCTAGACAAAAAAAATCAACAACGAAATTCTAGAACTGAGCCAAGCTATTGAACAAATGGACCTAATAGATGTTTATAGAGTGCTCAATACCACAAAATCAGAATATACTTTCTTTTTGACTGCACATGGGTCATTCTCCAATATAGACCACATGCTAGCTCATAGGACATGACTAAGTAAATGTGAAAGAATTGAAATTATCCCTATATATTATCAGACCACAGTGCAATAAAATTGGAGATCAATAACATAAGAAACCGCAAAACCCCCACAAACACATGGAAATTGAATAACACCCTCCTGAACAGCCAATGGTTCACAGAAGAAATTAAAGAAGAAATTATTCAGTTTCTACTATTAAATGATAATGACAGTACAACATACAGGAATCTATGGGACACAATGAAAGCAGTTCCACATGGGAAATTCATAGCAGTGAATCCCCATACTAGGAAAACAGAGAGAACTCAGATAAATAACCTAATGCAGAACCCCAGGCTCCTAGAAAAAGAAGAGCACAACAAACCCAAAGCTCATACAAGAGAAGAAATTATAAGGATCAGAGCAAAAATCAATACAATGGAGACTAAGAGACCAATATAGAAAATTAATGAATCAAAGAGTTGGTGTTTTGAAAGAATAAATAAAATTGATTAACCTTTAGCCAACCCTATCAAAAAAAGGAAAGAAAAGGCACAAATCCATGCAATTAAGAATGAAAAAGGTGAAGTCACAACAGATCCAACAGAAATCCAGAGGATCATCAATACATACTTTGAGAACCTGTACTCTAATAAAATGGAAAACACAGAAGAAATGGGCAGATTCCTAGATACATATGAATTTCCAAAGTTAAATGAAGAAGATATGGAAATTATAAACTCCCCAATTACAATGAATGAAATTGAAAATGTAATAAAATATTTACCAACAAAGAAAAGCCCAGGTCCTGATGGCTTCACTGATGAATTCTACAAGACATTTAAAGAAGAACTAATGCCATTACTCTTTAAACTCATCAAGGAAATTGAAAGGGAAGCAAGGCTTCCAGATTCATTCCTGGAAGCAAGTGCTATTTTGATTCCAAAACCAGGGAAAGACCCAACCCAAAAGGAGAACTACACACCAATCTCCCTAATGAACATAGATGCAGAAATCCTCAACAAGATAGTCGTAAACAGAATACAGAGGGTCATCAAGAAGATCATACACCCGGATCAAGTCAGATTTATCCCAGGGATGCAAGGATGGTTCAACATCCATAAATCAATAAATGTAATACACTATATTAACAGAGTCAAGGACAAAAACCATATGATCATCTCAATAGATGCAGAAAAGGCATTTGACAAAATTGAACACCCATTCATGATAAAAACCCTACAGAAAATTGAATTAGTAGGACTTTGTCTCAACCAGATTTAGGCTATCTATGAAAAACCAACAGCCACCATCATACTAAATGGTCAAAAACTGAGAACTTGATATAGTGTATTACATTGTTTTATTTGCATATGTTAAACCATCCCTGCATCCCTGGGATGAATCCCACTTGGTCAGGGTGTATGATCCTCTTGATGATCTTCTGCATTCTATTTGCCAGTATCTTAGTAAGGATTTTTTGCATCTATGTTCATTAGTGAGATTGGCCTATAGTTCTCTTTTTCGATTGAGTCTTTCTCTGCTTTGGGGATCAAGGTGATGCTTGCTTCCAGGAATGAATCCGGGGGTATTGCTTCCCTTTCAATTTCACTGAAGAGTTTAAACAGTAGCAGCAGTAGTTCCTCTCTAAATGTCTTGTAGAATTCAATAGTGAAGCCATCAGGACCTGGACTTGTCTTAGTTGGTAAGCTTTTAATTACGTTTTCAAGTTCATTGGTTGATAAGTAAAGAAAGGTAAATGGGAAAGCAAAAGAAGCTTTGCTTTCATCAGTTGGGTTCTTTTGGTTGTGATTGGTCCTTTCCTTTTTTAAATTTTACTTGTGGCCTACAGCCCCCAATCATGACTGGGTACAGCAATGCTCAACATTTTCTGGTGAAAATTTTCCTTTTTATCATTAAGAAAGAATCCAGAAACTCTTAGTAATATCTTTTTTTCATAATTGCTTTAAAAATGCACAATGATAAAATTTATTTACATTCAATAACATTTAAAAATAAATGTTACCTTTGCCATAGTGGAAAAATACTCATAAAGTAATCATTGTGATATTGATTATGGGGTGTGTGTGTGTGTGTGTGTGTGTGTGTGTGTGTATCTTTCATTCAAATAGGTCTATAGAACCCAAAAGGTCTATGGACCATAAATTTAGACTCACCAGTCATTTGTAGATCACACATGTAGAAATTAGTAAGTTTCTGCCACTAACCTAAACTTCCTCAAATAATTTGTAACCTCTTAAAGCTTCTGTTGAAATAACATTGTTATTATCTCTTGCATCTTTATGAAATTGTGAAGTACAAGCAGAATAAAGTATTACAAGATTTTCACAATGAAGGATTTGGTTCTCTTGATATTGTATTGGGAACAATAGCAGTGACAGCAAAGGATCTGTAGAAAGGAAGAATTTTTAAAATGTGACTGTAATAATAGTCATCATAGAAGTGGCAGTATTTTTCCAAGGAAATGACCAGTTTATTTCCTAAACCTTATTCTTGTTAGGATCTACAATTCTACACATCATATGTGAAAAATGCATAATTATTCAAATATCAAATTAAAAAATTCTAAAATTAGCAAATATTTTCTATCATACATATGATTTTTTTACTACAGGAAATAACCTAATAATATCAATTGAATGAACTTTAAAATAACCTTCCTTATCTTCCTATTAGAAAATAAATCTATTAATGTTTCTTAAAGGAGGGTTACATGATGAATGAGGGGCACTGATAGCTCTGAACTTTCCAAAGAACAATGCATTAGGAGAGCAACTGAAATTCGGTGGTGGATAATGATGGAAAGGAGTGGACAATAGAAACAAATTTATAGTATTCTTGAAATGAATAGGGGATAAACATCAAGTGGGTGTTCCACTTGCATACAGATAAGTACTTCATATCCTTTCAAGAAGTTGAGGCCTAGGGATTTAGCTCAGTGGTTCTGGCGCCTGCCTCGCAAGCACAAGGTCCCAAGTTCGATCCCTGGTACCAGAAAAAAAAAAAGAAAGAAGAAGAAAGAAGTTGAAAAATATGAGGAAGAAAGATATAGGACATATAGAATTTGATGAAACGTCATAGAAAAACAAACTTTATCACTTATCTATTATTAGGCATTCATTTTATTTTCAGTAAAGAGGTAAAATAATTTATATTTTGGATAAAAAATAATCTCCAAGGACAAAATCAATGCTCAAAAAGCTTTACTTTAGAAAACTTTTCAATAATAAAGACAATCATTCGAAAGTTAGTGGTTTTCAAAGTAAAGGACCTAAAGCAGCTGCAGAAGCTATTTGAAAGTGTCTACAGGAAGAGCCTTAAGATTAAAAGGCTATAAACTATTAGACACCTTATAACAGAAGAGAAAGGACGAGACAGCCCGACTGATCCCAAGGAGAGATAACAGGACCAGAGAAAGACTCCCAGGGGAGTGCTAACGGGTGGTGAGCAGGGAGAGGTAATAACAGGATTGTGGGGAAGGGGACGGACGGGGAGAGGGGTAAATCTCATCTTTCTCTGTTCTTTTACGCAACCAAGATGATATATTGGAGCAAGTTGGTTTTTGTTTGCTTGTTTATTTCATCTAATTTGACTTCTTTTGAGCTTGATATTATAGTTTTGTTTACAAAGTGTTACCAAATGTTACCTTTTCAATCTGGAGAGCTTTATTTTCTGACAATTTGCTCAGCATTTTCCTCAGAAGCACATTTCCACACAGCCTGTTTCTCATTAGGTGGAATAAACAGCAGTGTGTTTACAGCACAGCATCAGACTTGAAAGAACATCCTTTCCTCAGGAAGCTGGTCAGGGAATTAGCATTGATGCAATTTAAACGAGAAAATTTCTGTGCCCAGCTGCGACATAAGGCAGAGTCTAGGTTCATTAATAAGGACTTTAAAAAGCAAATTGTGTAACTTTTTGAGACACAAGATACAGTTTTGTTTGAATACAGTTTTAAGTAGTTCTAATATATGCAATTCTACTTATGTCAAATAAATATATTATGTAATGACTATAAAATGTGTAACTTCTATTCTGCAAATATTAACTACCAACTGTGGGTAACATAAAGAGTAAAAAGATGGATAAGACATCCTTAAATAGTAACGGTCTAGTGACTAATCCAACTTACTGCAAAAATAAAATCCATAGAAACTACTCTAGTGTGATAGGTATATTTAGAAAATGTCAGTTAAATTGAACACAAGTGTCTAGAGATTTATCAGTTGAGGTCAATAACATTATTGAAGAAAGTAGTCGAGAATATTTATAGCTATTTTGATATGAGAGTATTTGCATATATTTATCTTTATAAAATATAGCTCAAACATATTGCTAGCAAAATTGATTTTTTAAAAAAGCAAAGTAAAAGTCCATTCATGCTCATGCAATTACATTGTATTATCTGATCCACATTCCTCTCATGAGGGTGATTTCACTGTCGTTGGCCCTAGACTTCTAGGACCATCCAGGATAGTGGGAATGAGAAATTCAAACAAAAGGTAAAGTTGATAATTTACAGGTAAATATGTGGAAGCCCAGGTAAATAAGTGGAAGCATAGTGTTTAATGAAGAGTCATTAGAATATTATTTATTATAGCACATAGAGAGCTTGTCTCTGGGTTTATATACAATTACTTACTGTTCCTATAAACATAATACTAAGTCTAGCATAATAGAAATAAGTATGTAATGCAGTTCCTTTAGATAAAATTCATAGATACTTTAAAAACAAACATACGGCCTGGGATTTAGCTCAGTGGTTCTGGCGCCTGCCTCGAAAGCGCAAGGTCCCGAGTTCGATCCCCAGTACCAAAAAAACAAAAAAAAAAACCCAAAACAAAACAAATATAT
Organism: Heterocephalus glaber; assembly: GCF_053883595.1. NCBI lineage: Eukaryota > Metazoa > Chordata > Mammalia > Rodentia > Bathyergidae > Heterocephalus > Heterocephalus glaber. The sequence goes on along the minus strand of NW_028258308.1, from coordinate 10,713,843 downwards.
TTTATCACTAATATGCTAATAATAAGCATACTCAGTCTATAGATATTTCTATCAGTAATCTGAGATTCTTTTGCTTAAAGTTTTTAAACATTTATTGAGCTAATTCCAAAGAGAATATTTAATCTGAAAAAATTATTATTTATTTCTAAAACAGTTCATCAGTTGCTTAAGAGATTATGGTATTCCTATATATTTGTATCACACATAACATCATATTTATTAGTATAGTATAAATTAAATTTTAAATCAAAACAGGCTATTTCCTTCATCAAATATTTTAAAGGAATTTATACACTTTTTTCTTGGTTGAAATTAGCAATAAAAACTAAATCCAAGTTCAGAATTTTATAAACTATTACCTGTTTCTTGATGTCTTAATACATTTCTTTGTGGAATCCAAAATATACATGCTTCTTGAGAGGGCTGCACATAGGGTAAAAGAAATGGCTTTGGCTGTTTGGTATGAAGAGAAAAAGTCATATCATCACATATATGGTGACCAGAATAGTTTACACTATTCATTATGATTATTACTTGTTTGAACCCTTGAGAAATATATATTAAATCTACATTATTAATAAAAATCCAGTTCAAACAGTGACAGTTGTGGCTCAGTAAAAAAAAGGTATTGGATATTTTGGCGTATTAGAGCACGCAAAGAAAGTAAAGAATGGAAAAGGAAAGACTAAGGCATTCATTCATGTTACTAGAGCAGAGTAAAGCAGTCACCTGCCGGAACCTGAGAGGTGAATATCTGTGCACCAGCCAGCATGAGCTGCTCCGAGCACTGAGCTGAACCCAGAGGCGCAGCACCTATGGGCTAAAGGTCCACTGGCCATGCATGTGGAATGCACCTTTAGAGTGTAGCCACTAGAGGATGACAAGGTCTCACTGACATTCCAGAGGGAAAGGTGTTTTGGAGAAGCCACAGGGACACTCGTTTCATGAAAGTTATCAAGTGGAGTGCTTTGACCAGAAAATGGGGGAAAAACATCATCACAAGAAGAAAGAAACCCTGAAGAAGTTACAGTACATAAAATAGCTAGCTTGGTAACCTTCACAAACGCACACACACACACACACACACACACACACACAATCTTAAATGGGTCTTAATTCGGTAGTTCATTATGCCCCTCCCATTAAACCAACAAAAAGTCAGTGTTTTACAATAACTTTTTTCAGAAGTATTCAAATGTACTTGTAGTTCCTGTTTATAATATACCTTTAAACTAATTTAAACCAAAACACAAAATTCTCATTTCTGTAATTTTTTTAGAAGAGTGATATTTGAAAAAGCAGTTTATTTTTCAAAAGTTAATTTTAGGAAAGTGAAAAACATTGAAAAAAGAAGTTGGTGCTGGCCTTTGGATAAAGAAAGCAGAAAACTTGAAGTAAAGAACTTTAAGCAGAATATTTTTTGTAAAAGTTGAGATTTTGTATTTATTATATATAGCAAACATACACTAAAAATGAGAGGAAAAATTGATATCAAATTCACATAACTTAAATTTACCATTTTAGTCATTTTAAAATATACCATCCAGTGAGTTATAGAATGTTCAAAATGCACCACTATCTAATTCCAGGTAATTTATTTTACCCTGAAAAGAAACCATGTACCTGTGAAGCAAGGACCCTCCATTTTCCCCTCCTCTTGTCCTTTGAGAACTACTTTGGACCTGCCTCTTCTCTACATTTGCCTGTCTCTGCATTTTCCTATTTTGTGTACTTGATACACTCAAAATCATCCATTAAGTGACCTTTCTGTATGGTTTCTTTCACTTACCCCAATTAAAAGTTTTGAATGTTCATCTATGTTATAGCATGTATTAGTTACTGCATCTATTTTTATGCCTGAAAAATATCCTATTACACAGTTGAACCACACTTTTGTTTACCCATTCATCACTGAGTATTTGAATTTTTCCATCTTTCAGCTACTTGTGAACAGTGCTGCTTTGAACTTGTATATATTCTTGTTGGAAAACCTGTTCTTAGTTATCTTGTATGTGAAACTGCTGAGTTATATGGTAACTCTGACTTTTAAGGACCTGAAAAATTATTCTTTTCAGTGTTCGGGCTGTTTTATATTACATTCCAGTAAAGATTTGACTTTCTTCGCATCTTCACAAGCACCTGTTGTTTTACCTGATTTGATTATAACCATTTTATTTGATGTGAAGTAGTAAATCGGTATAGTTTGCTTTTTTTAAATTTTCATTAGCACATGTTTGCAGTATATAATGATTACATTCACTGTGAAAAGTTGGTACATTTACATAACACATCTTAATTTTTTCTTTCTTCTCCTCCTCCCTCCTTCCATCTCCTGGCCATGTTACCTTTTGAAAAAAATCTACCTATTTTCTATTATCTATCTTTTATTTTGCTCTTTAATTTTTTTATATTTTGGGTGCCTCCTAAAGAAAGAATGTGATATTTAAGCTTGTGTGTCTGATATATTTCACTTATCATTATGGTCACATGATGTACCTGTTTTCCTACGAATGACAAAAGTTTATCCTTCCTTATGGCAGGGTAGTACTGAACTGTGTATAATACCATATTTCTTTATCCATTTATCTGTTGATATATAGCATATTAGCCTTATATAAATATAGGCCACTTCCAATATTTAGCTATTATGAGTGGTGCTCCTATAAGGATGAGTATGGCTGTATCACCGGAAAATAATGTCTTTAACTCTTTCAGGAAGATACCTAGAAGGGCAATATAGTTTTGATCGTATTTTTCTAATGAGTAATGACCACTTCTTCATATACTTATCATTTATAGAACTTCTGTGGAGAAGTTTGGAGAAATATCTGCCCAAGTTTTGTTTTGTTTTTATTTTGAGACAGGTGTCTCACTAAGTAGTCCAACCTTGCCTTGAATCTAATCTTTCTGCCTGAGTAGCTGGGATTACAGTTATGTGTCATTGAATAAAGCAGCAACATTATTAAAATTCAATTGATAATAGATTTATGGGTGTCTTCTGGTCTTCTCAATTCCATTTCATTGATCTGTCTGTCTTTATGTCAACATCATATTTTTATTAATGTAGTTTCTAATATGTCTTGAAAACAGAAAATGTGAGTTCTCCCACTTTGTTCTTTTTCAACGTTATTTTAACTATTTATAGTGACTAACAATTTCATGTGAATTTTAAAATCAGTTTGGTTCTATGAAACTTTTGTTGTGATGGCAAATAAACACATGAAAAACTTACTCAACATTGCTGACCATTTGAGAAATGCAAAGTAAAACAACAGTGAGATTCCACTGCACTCCAGAAAGAATGACTATCATCAAGAAATCAACCAATAACAAATGTTGGCAAGGCTGTGGGAAAAAAGAGCACTTCTTCATTATTGGTGGGAATGTAAATCAGTAAAACTACTATGGAAATCAGTATGGAGATTCCTCAGAAAACTAAAAATAGAAATTCAATTTGACCCAGCTATTCCCCTTCCTGGTATCCTCCCAAAAGAGTTAAAGACATCAGTTCACAGTGATGTATGCATACCCATGTTGATAGCAGCACAATTTATAATAGCTAAATCTTGGAAGCAACTTATATGTCCATCGACAGTTAAGTGAATAGAGAAATTGTGGTATTCATACACAAATGAGTACTACTCTGCCATAAAGAAGGATAAACTTGAGCCATCTGTAGGAAAATGGATGCACCTTGACACCATAATATTAAGTGAAGTAAATCAAACACACAAGCTTAAGCTGTCTCATGGTTTCTCTTGTATGAGAAACAAAATATATAAATAAAGTGCAATACAAAAGAAAAATAATACAAAAAAGAGAGCAATAAAAAATGCTATTTAATTCCAGGATGGACAATATATCTAAAAGTGTACCTTGACTTAGCATAATCATTTTATGTGTTTTATACATTTTTGGCCAATTAATCTGTTTGTTAATCCATATGTATGATAATGAACTTTATGAAGACTTAAGATAAACAAATGAATCTAATGCTGGCAAAAAAGGAGGAGTGGAGGGGAAGGAGATTGAGATGCGTTATGTGCCTTTACCAATTCTCCACACTGAATGAAATCATTAACATACTGCAAACATGTAGAAATACATGGAATCTGTAGGTGAATTTTCTAGGGCATTGCCATCAATATTAAGTCTTCTATCCATAAACATGAGTTTTAAAAATATTTTATATGTTTTTAATTTCTTTCAGCTATGTTTTATAATTTAAGTATATGAATCTGTAATTTCCTGCTAACTTTTAAGTACTTAGTACCTTTTTGATCCTATTATAAATGGAATTACTTTTAAGTTAATTTATTGCTATCATATAGAAATCCATTGCATTTTGTATATTGAGTTATATCCTACCTACAACCTCATTGAACTTGTTTCTTGGCTCTCTGTATGTAATTGTATTATTTAGGGTTCTCTCTCTCTCTCTCTCTCTCTCTCTCTCTCTATATATATATATATATATAGTTATATTATTTAGAAACACAGGTAGTTTAACTTCTTGCCTGACAACCTGGAGACTTTTTATTTCTCTTACTTAATTACCTTGGCTAAAATGGTTAATACAATGTTGAATAGAAGTAGCAAATATGGGCATTCTTGTCATGTGCCTTATTTGTGGTATTAACCTTAAATATGTTGTTAATTGTTGGGTCTTTCATAGATATCCTTTCTCAGATTGTGGAACATTTTTCTGTTCCTAGTTCATTGAGTGTTTTTGTCATAAAAAAGCATTGGATTTTTAAAACTCCTGTTTGTGTGGGTGAGACTATTGAGATGGGCATGTGTATTTTCCTTCATTCTATTAATACATTACATCACAATGATTGTTTTTCTGTTACATGATCCTTACACATAATGTGTATAATTCTTTTTGATATGCTGATATATTCAGTTTACTAACATTCCATTGAGGATTTTTTTGCAGCTATATTTATGCAGGATATTTGTCTGTCATTTTCTTTTCTTGTGATTTCTTGTCTCGGTTTGGTATTTTTTCTGAATTTAACAATGTTAGTAATTTTTTTGGTAAATCTTACTAAAGGTTTGTCAATTTTTTTATCTTTCCAAGAACAAACCTTTCGTTTTACTGATTTTCCTCTGTTGTTTTTCTGTTCTCTTTCATTGATGTCCATTGTAATCTTTTTTTTTTGTTTTCTGTTGTATTATCTTTTTTTTGTATCTATCTGCTATCTTCTTTTTCTAGTTTCTTAAGGTGGAGGATTAGGTTTTTGATTCAAAGCCTGTTCTCAAATGTAGGAGCTTGTAGTTACCATTTTTCTGTTGAGGGCATTTCTTGGCTTTGAATACAGTTCATCCTCACCCACGTGCAGGTTGAGGGTTGGTCTTCAGTGTAAGAATGTTGAGAGGTAATGGGGGTTTTAGAGACAGTTGGAGTCATGAGAAAATCTTCCCTCCATAAAGGGATTAATATATGTAGCACAAGACTGCATTAGTTATAGTAAAAGAAGGTTGTTGCACAGCAAGTCATACTGATCTGTGTCCTGAAGCACAATGAGCAGCAGAAAAGCAACAAGGGAACAATTTGTTCTCCATGTTATGGAGTCACTACCTTAGCCTCAGTCTGTCTACCTCGGGAACTTTTCTTTTCTTTTTTTTTATTGAGAAGGTGTTTCACTAAATTGCGCTGGATGAGTCAAACTCATGATCCTCCTGCCTCAGCCTCTGGAGTAGAGTAGCAAGGATTATAGGCATACACAGCCACACCCAGCCCTCTGCAACTTCTCTGTGTGAGAAATTAGATCCTTATGTATTTAAAATACCTTGAATTGTTGCTGTTGTTATTGTCATTGTTTCCTCTTTTATTTTTAAGAATGTTGCCAAATTTGATCCTAATAATACAAAACTAGTTAATGGAGTGGCTGACACATACAAAACAGAGCTACATAGTAGGTGTAATTCTTCATGCTCCACTTGTGTCTGCAGTTAAACCATCATATGGGTCTTATGAGATAATGTTCTCCTTTGAATGATTCTGATTTTCCTTTATTATACTAAAATTGTAATCATTAATATAGCACTTTCACAAGTTTTGGTGAGTCATTCTAGCAAATCAAATATGAAGGGTAATAGGAACCTCCCCAATTTGTAGCCCACTGATCAGAACTGAAAGTGGCCTGCAGAACCACAAATTTGCAACTGGTGCCTAAAGCCAGGGCTGACTTGCAGAGAAGTGCATCCTGAACCTGACAGCTTCGGTCCAATTTCAAGAAGTTGGTGTAAGAAATCACTGCAGGAAATAAGAAATTTAACTGTTTCTGTCTTCATTCTTTCTATGCCATCAGCTATGGGATTTTGCTCTGGAGTTGGGTTCTCCCTATATCCATGCAAACTGCTGAACCGTGACCTCTTTAGGTTCATCTCTTCATCTCTTTGCTTTATGAAATGAACCTGAAAAGTGGAATAGAATTTTGTATTTTAAAACTAAGGAGAAAGTGTAGCTATAGCTTAATTTCACTTGGGATTATATTAGTTTTGCAGCAGACAAAGCTCCTTATTTTAGAGAGATTATGCATAAAAATAGCAATGTGAGCCATCTGATGAAAGGTATTAATTTCAGAATAAAAGGTGTGCCCATTTTAAAAACCTTTTTTGCCAATATAATTCATAACAGTTTAGAATAATATCCTAAATTACTTTTAAACCAAATTCTGATTTAGGACATTACTGGATAATCATAAAATTCTTATAAAGAAGGAAAGCTCTTGTTTGTGGAGCAAATACATCTTTGACTTGCTAAGACAGGCTAGTTATTTTTTATGGATAATTATTCTAATTAATTATATTTTTCTGTTCACTTTTTCTTATAGTACATTCACATAATAGCATTCTGTGACCTTTAGAAAAACCAAATTATCTGTACAGTGATTTAGAAAATATTTATTAAACTGATTGCCAGAATTACTTGCCAGTGAGTTTTCTACCATATAAGCATATTTATAGTTTATTTTTGATAATACTCCATGAGCACTCCTATTTTATTTCCAAGTAACTTTAAACATAATTACCACAAAATTCATTGTTCTGAAAAGTTCTGGCAAAAGTAAAATAGTTATTTATCAACAAATTCCCTAGAGTTGAGATGTCACTAGCGATGAGAAACAGGCAAAAGTTAAATTCCCAATCTAAGGAATTTGGGAATTCTTCTCAAATTTTGAACTCATAACTGTCTCCCTGCCAGGAACACCTGATAGTGAGGAGGATGTCTGAATCACAGTTTAGGGGCCCTTCACATCTACATAGGCAATGGAGGGAGTGAAGAGCCAGCTCCATTGTGCAGAGTGAGCTATTGGACTAAGTCAGGCAAGGGCAGTTTCAGTGATCCAAACATGGCAGCTGCAACAGAGCTAAGATGAGCTCTACCTGGTCTAGTGTTCCAGGGACAGGGATTTGGTCAGCAGTAGAGATGGAGTTTCAGTTCCCGAGACTACTTTATGAAATTTGCATGCCCTTCACCTTACTTGTCTTAAAACAATATCATCGTGTTTCATTCTGATTCTAAATTTCTTATGGATCATCCATCTCATGTGTCCTACTTTACTGACTCATCATTAGCACTTCATACTCAGAGCTTTGTTTCAACCCACCCAAAATACCGATCTGATCATAACCACATCACTTCTGCCAGAATTAGAGCTAAAACAGAATCAGTGAAATTCCAGTGTACCATATTGGTGATTTCAGTAGTGTACCAGCATATAAACGAACAGCCAAAATTATTCTTAACAGTGAGAAGTGGAAAAGTCTCCCTCTAAATTCAAGAACAAGCAAAGGATATCTGCTGTCAACACTTTTCTTCAACATAGTTCTCAAAATACTAGCTAGAGCAGTTAGACAACAGAAACAAATAAAAGGGATATGGATAGGGTAAGAAGCTAAATTATTATTACTTAAAGATGATATGAACCTTTACATAGAAGATCCTCAAAACACCACCAAAAGACTCCTAGGATTTCTAGACATTTTGGGGTTGTATCTTCAAATTTTTTAATTTGTGCTTAACACTTACAGAGCTATGTGCCAGGCACTGCATTAAGGAATCTACATTAACTCATAAAAGTCTAAAATTTAGTTATATAGTAATCATTCCCAAATTATAGATGAGATAACTGAAGCAAACAAAGCTTAAGTAATATGTAGTTGAAATTCAATCCCATGCAATTGAATCCCAAATTTATGACGTGCTTTACTCTGAGGAGTAATTATGCTACATTTTGATTGATTCAACTTTCTTAAGACTAGGTATTATGCTATACTATTCATATTGATAGAAATAATTTACCTTACATATCAATGACAATTTTCAAAAAACTATTAACATCATTCTGCCAAGTTAAGTGATGTTTTATTTGGCAGTGCATGATCAAATATTTCTATGTTAAGAAAATTTATAAAAGCAAATAATCATTGCATGTAATCACTGATCAATGGTTATTGGTGTTTGAATTTATTTTTAGAGGAATAAATAGGTTTCACTTTCCTCATGGGATTCATTTGGTCAGAAATCACAGAACTTTATCCTACTCCTTAAAATTATATTGTTCTCATATTTCATATATCCCTACATGTATATTCCAAAAGCTATGTAAAACCATAACACTATTTCTCAAGCTCCTATTACCTTAAGACTATCAATAATTAGGCTTAAGGCATAATTCAAATCTGATCTTGTGATTTTTTTTCTGATTACATTGGCTCAATTTGTGTCTTTATGTTCTGTTCATTCATTTAAATTTCAAAGCATTTCAAAATTCTATTCTAAAATTTATCATTTAAATTATAGGTATCTTTTCTTGTTGTTGAACCTTCACTATACAAATGGTCACCAGCTTTTGATGATTCAACTTATAATTTTTCAAATTTATGGTGATGCAAAAGAGTGATAAATATTCAATAAAAACCTTACTTCAGATTTTGAATTTTTATTTTTCCTAGCTAGCAATATGCAGGATAAAAAACCTACTATACTTCTAGCCATTGGCTGTGTAGCAGTCTGTTAAAAAAATCACTGCCCTCATGCAGCTTACATTTTATTGGAGAAAGTCTAATAATAAATGAACTCCCACTGAGACTGAAGGTGGGCAGTGGCAGGCAGTGGTCCCATGGAGCTGTCCAACCTAGTTCAGCTGAGGTGATCTGGGAAGCATCTAGAACTATCATGGCGGAAAACAAGAAGTTAAGACCTTTTTCTAAGTATGACAGAAATTGACTTGTGTTTTAAGCAAGTCAATGTCAATCTCATTTTCATTTTTAAAAAGCATCTCTTAACAAGGCTGCAAAAGCTGATAGTCATTAAAACTGACCTCAAATTTGGTGTGGACTCCACGTTCTAAAGGAAGAAACAAATGCCATTCCTAAATACATTCAGCTAGTCAGAGACAGATCTCTGCTTCACATTCAGGTATGATTCATCCAAAACCTCTGATCTTCTATAAAAGTGGTCTTGATAACCTCTTAGATTATTTGGTTATTCTACTTTTATCATTCATCTTTAATATAAAGATGACATTTATCTTTAGTAATAGCCTTGAAAGTTCTCTTTCCTCCTATTGTGTAGAAAGATGCACAACTTAGAAGAAAAAAATGCCAGTTCAGGTGCTCAGTGACAGGCTGGCTTGCTGACCTTTAGGAAGTCTGGTGGTGCATCCTTGAAGGTGGGAAGCCACTCTCTTAAGATATACAAACCCGTCAGTCATTAGTGAAATGTCTATCATTAATCTGATTAAGAAAAGTCAGGCAAATCTAAAGTATCCTGGAACACTTTAATTACTGGATAAATACTGAAAAAATACCATATTTCCAATTTTTATTCTGGATACTTTTTTTTAGTTCTTTTATTGGTACATTTTAGGTATACAATTCATTTACATTTATCATTGGGAGTTTGTACCTGTACATGATATATCTTGTTTCTTATTTTTTTCCCCATTACCTGTGCACCCTTCACCCCCTCCACCCTTCTATATTTACATAGATTTAATTTCCTTTTTTTTTTCTTTTCTCATAGTTTTTCCTTTCCCTCTTTTCCTTTCCCCTTCCCCTCCTTTCACTCCTTTGTCTTTGGACTTTTTTCCTATTTCAAATTATCAATTATTCATTTTAATCATTTTAACCCTTGTTTACACTATCAGTTTCTCACACTAGTGAAACTATTCAGTATTTACACATGTGTGTCCTATTTATTTCACTTAAGAGTATGGCCTCAATATGCATCCATTTAGCTATAAATGACTCTAGTTTTTTGTTCTTTATGGCTGAGTAGTACTCCATTTTATAAAAAAACCTCACATTTTCTTTATCCAGTTTCCAGTTGATGGGCACTTGGGCTGCTTCCAAGCTTTAGCTATTACAAACTGTGCCGCTATGAACATGGGCACACATATATCACTGTGGTATGATTCTTTTAATTCTTTTGGGAAGATACCCAGCAGGGGAATAGCTGGGTCAAATGGGACCTCTACTCCTAGTTCTTTGAAGTTTCTCCATACTGACTTCCACAGTGGTTGCACCAGTCTGCACTCCCACCAGGAATAGAGAAGGGTTCCTTCCTCCCCACACCCCTGCCAACATTTGTTACTTGTTGGTTTCTTGATAGCAGCCATTCAGAAAATGGAAAGACATCCCTTGCTCCTGGGTAGGAAGAACCAATATAGTGAAAATGGCCTTACTTCCAAAATTACTATATAGATTCAATGCAATGCCAATTGAAATTCCAACAATATACTTCACAGAACTAGAGAAAACAATCCAAAAATTCATTTGGAACCATAAGAGACCTAGAATAGCTAAAGCAATTCTAAGCAACAGAAACATGGCTGGGGATATCACAATCCCCAACTTGAAACTATACTACAAAGCTACTGTGATAAAATCATCATGGTACTGGCAAAAGAATAGACCTGAGGATCAGTGGAATAGATCAGAAAATGCAGAAACAACTCCAGACATGCTCAGCCACCTCATCTTTGAAAAAGGAGCCACCCACCATCATTGGAGGAAAGATAGCCTATTTAATAAATGGTGTTCAAAAAACTGGATTTCAATCTGCCAAAGATTGAAACTAGACAGATACTTATCACCATGCACTAAACTAAGATCAAAGTGGATTAAATATATAAATATTAAGACAGAAACACTAAACTTGCTGGAAGATAAGTTAGGTAGAACTCTTGGAGACATTGGCATAGGAAAAGATTTCATGAACAAAACCTCAGCAGGACAGGAACTAGCAGAAAGAATCAATGACTGGGATCTCATTTTATTAAAAAGCTTTTGCACTGCAAAAGAAACCACCAACAGAGCTAACAGACAACCTACAATATGGGAAAAATTTCTTAGCAGCTGTACCTCAGACAAAGGACTACTATCCAGAATATATAAAGAACTGAATAAAATCAGACCTCCCAAATTCAAAGACCCAATTCAAAAATGGGCATCTGAAATGAACAGACATTTCTCAGACAAGGAAGTAAAAGCAGCAAACAAATATATGAAAAAATGTTCAACATCACTCGTCATTCGAGAGATGCAGATGAAAACAACACTGAGATATCACCTCACCCCAGAAAGAATGGATACTTTTTTTCATACTTTATTTATCATGACTGTCTTGTGATAGTTCCTGTAGATAATCAGCAATGAATATCACTAAAATGGTGTAGCTTGTAAGTGTTCATGGCATGTGAAACAATGGCATTCAGTTTCTCAGTATCCAGCTTTGCTGAACTGAACAGAATTACTATGACACTGATATATTTGAGACCAATGTGTTTGCATCAGTAAAGAGTCACTTTAAAATATAATATTTTCTCTTAGAACATCTTGGGGAGAAAACAAGTAAAGATGCCTAGGAAAAAGAAAGTTAAGCGTCTAGAAAAGATTAGGCTTCTTTACTTGATCTTTGGCAAACGCAATTGAGCTGAGATGTTTCGGGGATGCCAATTTTAGAGAATTCCACTTTGTCTTTCCTTTCTTAAGTCTAGGAGTAAAGGAAAAAGAGATTTTGGCCTTTTCCTTGTCTTATGGTTTCCATTCAGTTGCTATGCATGTGGGAAGTGACCTAACATGAGTGTAACTGGTAGATCCAGCACTGCTAACACAACTTCATAGTGGTTCAACATAAAATGCCCTAGATTCTTTCTTAGTGCCACTAGATAAAATACATTTTTTAATGATTAGCTGCAGGTAATATTTTACACATTCTCCCTGTGTGTAGAAATGTAAAAAGTAAGATGCATGGGCCATTTAAAAGGCTGGAACATCATATTCACATACTTTGCTGTTTGAATTATCATGTAGCATAGGTATCTATGGTGAATACATGCTGCTCTAATTATAAGGACCAGTTAGGAGGCAATACTCAAACTATGTTTGCTTTATAAATCCAGTGGTTGCTCTTATAGACAAAGCATAGCTGATGCTTTAGTTTAAACAATTTTTGAGATAAGACCTCTTATTTTATTTTAGAAATTTATTAAAATATGCAGCAAAAAAAAATCACTGTATAATTTAAATATTAATTTAAAATTTAAATATAATTTAAATTTTAATATTTTGAATGGAAAAGATAGGCTTGTTTTGGGGCTATATATAGTATCTACTGAAAGTACAAACTAGTTTCCAAGCTCAGAATGAAAGATTTTCAACCAAATGCATGTAAAAGAACATTAGTAGGTAAATTAATTTTTCATCATTTTTAATCATAAATTATTTGTTCTTAAACATAATAGATTTTATTATTAATTTTATTTCTCAACTTAAGTTGTCAGGTGGATTGAATTTGGTCAGATAAGAATTTGGTCAGAGAGAAATACATCTGGTGTTTTTCTTCAGCATGTCCAATTGAGTCAAACTTGTTATCTTTTCTTGGCTAAATCTATAATAAACAGCCTAGTCTCAAACAATAATATAATTCATCTTATGAGAATCTGTTTACAGCATTTATGTCCTGTTTCCTCAGTATGGGAGACTAAAAAGATCACAGTTCTTTTAGTAATGAAATTAATGTGACTCTACATCTTTTAGGATAATCCCATTTACTTGAGAGTGTTACTTATGTAATGCAGATATTTTCCCTTTATTAGAGGCATTATCTGAACTCAGGACCTTGATTTTGATGCTAGGGGCCACAATAATGTCATGGGATGCTGTTTGGTTACTCTATATCACTAAGCTACACACTCTGAGAATGACCAGTGAGAAATCTAGCATTATGTACCACTACTAATATCATGGAAGCATCAGAGAGCTGTCTTGAAATATCACTGTCCCAAAAGCTTGCTGCATAGGACAGTACTGGTTCCATATATCTCAAGGAGAAATATCTTTACAAGAGTCACCACTGCATGTGAAGAATTGTGATTCCTGTTTGCTGTTGTACAAATCTAATCATTTCACTGCTGATCCAGCTAGATAATTTCAAGATAACCACAGGAGATAGGAAAGGTAAGTGAACCTCCTTTTCCCTTTCAAAATTATACTCAAGCTGTAGTCCCTCCATACTTTTAGATATCTGGGCTCCTACTTTTACAATAAACATTTTTATTTATGTATAGCTGTTAAGCACAAGTCATGCTCTTAACACTGAACAAATGGATTAGGGAATTGGACCCATAGAGATTTTGGGCTTCAGGAATATTGATTCCACTATAGGTGCTTCTCCACTGGGATTGCCTGCAGTTGAAAGGGTCAGTTCTCTCTGAGTGCAATCTCTCAAGAGAAAATTCCTGCCTCCTAATCTCCATCAACATTTTCTCAAAAGAAAGAAGAAATAGGACCGTGATTTCTTCTTTCAAAACCAGTTATTTGCTCTTCACAAATTTTCCCAAATCTTTATTGGTAAATCTAGTCTTTCTGTATTCTACGGTGTAATAGGGGTGAGGCGGTCAGCAATTTTTGTCAAGCTCCAAAATTTGTTCCTTTGGCCTAATTGATTACAGCCATTTAAAAAAAAACAGCTTTTAAGGTAAGGGACTTTATTTTATTTATTTATTTTTGCTTCCCAATGTTTTATTAGTTAAATAATTAAAATCACAGGTTTTTTTTCTGTACATAAATTGTATTGAATTTGGTTTTTGGAAAGTTAATTAATTTATCCCACATATCCATATTTGATATTTCTAGATAATCACACTATCCTATATTAATATGCAACATTTTTTCATATTAATTATCTAGTCAGTATTCTGAAGTATTTGCCTTGTAGTTAGTTTGTTTCATATCTCTTTCAGAGTGGATGTATATTTTCGAAAGAGTTTCTAAGTAAAAGCTCTCTAATATTTCTTCAAATAGCTTATAAAGTAGATAACTTCTAATGGTGAGAACCTTCATGTGATGGTGAACAAATGTTGATTTGGAACTTTGCTTTATACATGACACCAAGAATCTGGTCCAGTGTGCGTGCTTACATTTTCCAAACATGCTGCTGTTTGAGTAAAGAAATGGTCATTATTTTGCAAGAAATCATTTCCTCAGGTTAATGTTTTGATAGTCCTCAAAATATTTAGCCACCAATCAGCAATTAAGTTTTATTATCCACACATATTCTTGTTTCAACTAAGCATTGTACTTAGAATAATGGTCCTTAATGATGACTGAAGATCTAGAAGTTCTTGCAAGTGAAGTTTTCCAATATTGTTTAAAAATAAATTATAAATTGAACTTTTGCAACATTCATTACAGGTAGAAATTTTCCAGTCATATTTTCTATAGTGCCTTACACTGATATATATGATTGAAGTATTCTATAAATGTTAGATTCTAGAATGAAATATCAGAAGCGTTGTTTGTCAGACAAATATTTGAGATGTTGCATCATGGCATGACATATAGAGATACTTTGCCTAGATCCTTAGTTATACTGATTGAGGAGGGCATCAGCTGAAGAATTTTCCACATCATTAACGAGGTTGTGTGTTTGTTCAATTTCACATTTTGCAGGTAACACTGAAGTTGATTTCTTATTCATTTTATTTATATTTTTGCACAACAGGGGAGACTGTGCTGCAGGCATTCATTGTTCTCCTTTGTGAGCAGTCTGTCACGATAACAAAGGTCAGCATGTTGGTAGACAATTTTTTCATCCAAGAGAGACTCTTATCTCTATACTGAGTTTATATCCATGTTGAGATTTTTCTATCCCATCTAAGATTGGCCTAAGACTTTTCCATGTAGATGACATTTATGTATTTTCTTTGCTATGTGTACTGTCTCATCATTATGAGTAGATAACTGTTTCCTACACATATGTTCTCAGTATGGTTTTTGTGCTGTGAGCTTTCCCTGATGCTCACCCACTAAGGTTAGACAAATGAGTGAAGAATTTTCCAATTAGAGGACAGATGATTGGTTTGTCTACTGTGCTCTTTAATGAATATTAAGTCTAAAACATTGATCAAAGTCTTTCCCTCTCACAGGATATTCACAGTTTTTCTCTTTTGTGTGAGTTTTCTCAGGAAGACTAAGCAACATAATTTACTGAAGGTTTTCCAACACAGAATGTTTATGATTTCTCTGTGGAGTGTGTTTTCTCTTGTTTCCCAAAGCTAGATAATTGAGTGAAGGCTTTCTCACACAGTTGACATTTATATGGTTTCTCTCCTGTGTGTATTCTCTCATGTTTACTAAGGTGACTGGATTGAGTGAAAGCTTTCCCACACACATGACATTCATATGGTTTTTCTCCTGTGTGTGTTCTTTTATGCTGTTTAAGGTTAGATGAATCAGTGAAGGCTTTCCCACACAGATGCCATTCATATGGTTTCTCTCCTGTGTGTGTTCTTTTATGCTGGGTAAGGAAATATGACTGAGTGAAGGCTTTCTTACACAGATGACATTCATATGGTTTCTCTCCTGTGTGTATTCTTTTATGCTGTTTAAGGGTACATGATGGAGTTAAGGCTTTCCCACACAGATGACAATCATATGGTTTCTCTCCTGGTGTGTGATCAATTATGCCTTCTGAATTTAGATGAATGAGTGGAAGTTTTCCCACACTGCTGGTATTCACACTGTTTCTCTCGTGTCTGTGTTCCCTCTTGCTGATAATGTTTAAGAGATTGACTGGAATTTTTTCTGCACATGCAACCTTCATATGGCTTCTCTGTTATGTTAGTTTGAGTGTGGCCTCTAAGCTCAGCAGAACTTGAAAAGGCTTTACTACACTGATGGCATTTGTATGAACATTTTCCATATTCAGTCATTTTGCTTCTTCTATGTGGGGATTCATGGCTGTAGGCTTTGCAACACAGATGATTTTCACTGGGTTTTTAAAAAATATTTTCCCATTCCATTACCTTGATGGTGGGTGTGTCATTTCTTCCATTAGGCTGAGTCCTTATCCTTTCAGGTATTGTAGGAGCACTCTTTCCCCAGTGTCCCTCATCTGAGTCCAGAAATCATCCTGGGAGATCCATGTGCTGTCTCTTTTACTCCGAGTTTGTCTCACAGGTGAGTTCACCCATCCACATCGGGCACCAAATGTAGGGAACAGGGAAAGGGGAAGTTACTAAAACCTGTGCAGTAAGTCCTAGTCTCCTGCGAGCCATGGCAGCACAAGGCAAATTAACTTATTATACAGGAAAAGTAGAAAAAAAGAGACTTTGAGAAGAAGCTGAGCTTTGGGCCTGATCAGTGCTGCTCTGGGAGGCAAAGACTGGGACTTTATTTTAAATAAAAAATTGCAAATAAAATACCAAGTGGAAACAAATATTTCTTTAAGAGAGTCTACTCCTACTTTTTCCACATCAGTTTTGCCAAGAATATTTCAGAAAAAAATATTCCCTGAATAATTCTGTATACATGTTTGCTCATATTCCTTAAACCAAATACACTGGCTATAATTGGAACTCTTAAAGAAGAACAATGAACTCTATTTAGAAAATTAGCATGAATTTCCAATATAAATATAAAACTTTAAGATATTGAAATAGCTATACCTTTGAAATTTCAGATAAAAAATAGTTTAAGTTTTAGGTATTTGAGGATTTATATTTAGGATCTAATCTTTTTATTTGAAAAGATTTCTTAATAGGATATGTCCTTTTTGGAAGAAATAATTCTGCAAAGTTAAGTCTTTCTAAACTGGATACAGCATACTTTTATAATTGTCAAGACCTCTATGGTATTTCAGTCAGTGAAAATAAAATCTATTAAAACAAAAGAAGTTTGTGCTGACAGATATAATCGTACATTGTCTGTAAGAATCTATGATTTTTCTTCTCTTCACGTAATGGTTTTTATCTAGATGTCCCCCAAAGCCTCATGTGCTCATGGACTCATAGGGAGGACTTTGGGGAGGTGACTGGATCGTGGGTGTGTGATACCAATCAGCCTATTAGCCCAGCAACAGGTACATAGTTGAATGTGAAATGGAGAGGTAAAGCCTGGTCTGAGGAGGTGGGTCACTGTGGGCATTGCCTAGAATGATATATCTCCCTCCTCCTCCCTTGATCTCCCTCTCTCTCTCTCTCTCTCCCCACCCCTCTCTCTCTCTGTCTCTGCATCCTGCAGCCATGCCATAAAGGTACTTTTCTTTTGCTGTGCACCTCTGCCATGTCTTCCTGCCTGAGAGTCAGCAGACTATGGGCTGAAATCTTTTTGAACTGTAAGCCAAAATAAATCTTTCTTCCTTCAAATTGTGGATGTCAGGTATTTTGTCCCACCAACAAGAAAGTAACTAAGATCCTGCATAAATATAGAATTGCTATTCATCAAAATATTTTGAAAGAATGAGCAAAACTTGAAATAATTTTACATTGTGAGAAGATAAAATAATTTCAATGTTTACTAAAATAAGAATTGAGAATTTTTTGAAGTTTATCTTTGAAGAAATATGGTTCAGAGCCCTTGCTCATAAGATCTGGTCTCATGAGGATGGGGTCCAGATTGCTTCAGCTGATCTTTCCCTTAAGGATCCAGAATACACACTTCCCTTTATTCCACTTAGGAGACAGTCATGTTTTATTCTAAACTACAGGAGTACAAAAGCCCTAAAAATACATGTTATTTTCTGGAAAAACAGACCCATGTACTGTACATTGAACTTTCAGAGTGTAGTTCTCTTCATTGGTTCCAGAGATTCCACATCTTTCCTATGTCAAAACATCAATGAGATGCTGCTAGTAGGTGATAGACATTTTCTGGCATGGTCTGTCTGAAAAATAGAGCAAAGAAATATTTTCACAAATTTAATTTCTGGTGAAACTCCTTGCTACATTTATAATTTTTTATCACTGTTAATTTTTTAAAAATTATTCTGCTCTATAATATATGTGAAAATCACTGATACAGGCTATGAAGAATTGATAAATATCTTAAGCATGAGGATAAGAGGATGAGCTTTTTAATTTAGACTACGTCAAAATCAACAGGACAAATAGCTTACAATCTGGACCTAGGATGACCAATGTTGATGCTATCTGTAATAGACTAAATAAAGGTCAGTGCTTAAACTGACATACTATGAACAGAGAACAAGGGGGGAAACTCAAAAGAAATTTCTAAAGTAGAACTGCCAGGATTTAATAATTGAATAGGTATGTTGGGTAAACAGACAAACTTGTCAGAGGATAACTTGAGATTTTTCTATCTGATGAATTTGAGAGGACAGACATAAACAAGGGAGAAAATGTAAGAAGAATAGGAAGAAGCCAATGACAACTAGAAAAATCAGTAAGTGACGAGATATTGAAATTAAAGAGAGAAGATAGGGCTGGAAATGTTGAAAATGGAGCTCTCAGGGAACATGTTATTTAAAGCCACAGAAGATAATGAAACCACCCAGTAAGAGGGAACAAAGGCGTGTAGCAGTGTTGAAGTTTGAAAATAAATGGACATATTCCTGGTACATAGATAAAACTGTGCACTTCTGAAGTAGAATGGTGTGGGGCAGACAGGTCAATTATAGATCTCCTGTAAAAGGAAACAAAGAGAGCACCACAAAGAACTCATTCTAAGAAAATACTTTAGTACTATAGGAAATTTAAAGTACTCATTATTTTGGTTCCTAAGACCATCCCTTGGTCTACTTCTGTGAATTTATGCCATCTGTACTCAAAAAATAAATATGGTTTAAAAAAGAGAACTAAAGTGAGAAAACAGAGGATTAGAAAGGCTACATCCTTAATCTGATCAAGATTAAGGATTGCGGGCCGGGGATTTAGTTCAGTGGTTTCCCTGCCGGCTACGCAAGCCCAAAGACCGGAGTTCGATCCCCGCTACCAAAAAGAAAAAAAGATTAAGGATTGGCCAAGTTGGAAGCATGGGAAGCTGTTCTGAGTGAACCATATGAAAATTGCAAGACTTTAGGAATATATGTCTTGTACTCTGAGTAATTAGTTTGAAAATAATGAAGCACAATGTAATAACTATTGTTATTCTTTTATTTTTTATTTTATTTTTTCATAAAATAAAAAAAAATGAACTCATTTGAATGTAGTCTGTGATATGGTCCTCAGAAAGAATGACCGAAGCCCAAGAGATGAAATTCATTTGATCTAAAGAGATCAAGGAACTAAAAATCATGATATGAATTGCTGTTGTACATCAAAGTAGAAATCATGTAGCAAATTCCAAGTAAAAGATAAAACACTGAATTGGTCCTGTACAGTTAGTTATTGATTAACTTGGACCTCATTAAGAAATTGAATCATTGGTGAGAAAAAGATAGTGTGGGTTGCACTCCTGGGATAGATTAATAATGGTCTGGAACTATGCTGTCCATTATATTAGGGACTAGCTTCTCGTGGCTCTAAAGTACTAGAAACATATGTACTCTGAATTGAGATGTGCTGCAGCTGAAATACACACCAGATAGTAATACATTAGAAAAGACCATATATATAATATTATAAATATATATTAAATATATATATATAAAATTGGTAACTTTATATTGGTTTCAGGTTAAAATGAAAATGCATCAGGCATATTTGAAAAAATAAAATTTCACCAGTTTCTTGTTATCTTTTTTTTAAAGATGGTTATGATAAAATTTAAAATTACCTTTGTGGCCCGCATTTCTAGGTTATATTTTCTGTGGACAAGGCTGACAAGAAGTTTAGATGATTTTAGATAATCACTCTTTCCCCTTTCTTCCTACTGAACATAAGTACATGCAAAAGCCAAAGCTATGTATATTTACGGCATGGATATGAAGCCTTAAAATATAGTAACAAAAGTAAAGCTATTTAAGTTATATATGGGATGGCTAGAAGAGAATTAGGAATAGTCTTCAGTCTCATTTCCTTTCAGACTCTGGATTTGGACTGGTATGAAATTTTGCAATGGTAAGGAAACAATAACTGACACTGTTCTGCTAACCCTAATTCTACGTCTATCTTCTCAAACAAATTCCAGTGTAGATTCTTTAACACCTAGAAAGAGGATGTCACTCTGGGTAACAGATCATTATACAGGTGATACTATATTCTATATTATTCCATATTCTATACTCTATTTGAGATAAAAAATAAAAAGCTAAAATTTCATATTATATACATTACAAAATATGCAACCCCTAGTATACTCTGATGTAAAGAGTAGATATATCATTGATGTAGCATATGAACTGACTTTAAGCTGCTCTTTTCAAACAACTGTCACACTAGTCTGGTTTATGTTCACAAAAAATAAAACAGTGCTTCCTTTTTAATCACAGAAGTTTGCTTTTTCTTTTCATATCAGTTCCCATATTAAAAACAATATCATTAATATTTTCTTTAGAGCAGTCACCTGTTTCTTTTTGAAGACAAAATTCATCTTTACAGACAAGTGCAGAAAAAACATGCTGACAACATATAATGAAAGAGAGCATAAGTTTAAAAACTAGTAGAAGGGCTGGGGATTTAGCTCAGTGGTGCCGCCGGCTACCTTGCAATCAAAAGGTCCTGAGTTCAATCCCCAGTACAAAAAACAAAAACAAAACAAAACAAAACAAAACAAAAAAGCTAGTAGAAGATGGTAAAGAGGCCACAGAGGAAACCATAGTTATGAAACAGTATAAAGCTAAGAAAAATCTAGGTTAGTGATACACAACTTATTTTACTGTTTCTAGAGCCAGGCAAAATGTTTGGCAATGAGCTTCATGGGAGTCAAAAAAGAGGGAAACACATTTTGATGAAATAATCACAGTAACAATAAGATATGTGTGTGTGTGTGTGTATAATTAATTTGGTAAATTATGTTTTGTTCTAGTAACAAGCATAAAGAAAATGTCCTGTTGTGGTTCTTTAAAAAAAATACTATGTGATATTGTTTCTTCACTTCAAGCTGAATTAAAATTTTAAAAACATGTAATAGAGTTTCTATTGGGCTTACAAACAGTCACAAAAAACAAAGGAACAGAATAAAACACCCAGAAATAAATCCATGCTTATATGGTCAGTGAATCTTTGAATATGCAATAAAAAGAAATATCTTCAATAAATGGGTTTTGAAAAAACAAGACATCCACATGCAAAAGAATGAAACTGGGCCCTTGTCTTAAATGACATGTGAGAAAGGAAATGGAGATCAGAGTTGGATGATGAACGTGTTCTGAGAATCTAATGTACAGCATGAATGGTAATGGTTGTGTTAACTAAACTGACTCTAATAATAATTACAGAATGTATAGGTATATCAGATAAAGCAAATACAGTTTTAAAAGAATATGCCTTAGGATATTTTATTTTCAAGGGGAAATTACTATTAAAATAAATCTGTAGTGGAGTGTCAGTATCAATCTATACCCTATATGTATATATTGACACATTCAAGCATGTTCTTTTTAATCAATGACCTTCTCTATCTTTGCTGTGGTGCCACAAGTAATTATCTTACTGTCCAAATTCCCATATTACATTATGAATATACGTCCACTAAAAATCAACTTTCAAATTCGAATTTTTCAGCATCGCAATCTCAGTAACTAGTCTGACAACAGATTATTTCCTGGAAGTAATAAATGAAAAAGAAATTAATATTTGTTAAAACTTTTCCAAAAATTTAAAGATGAGAGAACATTTTCTAATTCATTCTATGAGACCAGAATTACCTTAGTATCAAAGCCAGTGATCCTGCAGACAAAAAAAGAAAAAACTACAGGGTGCGCTAGGTCCCTATATCAATCTTGAACATTATTAGCCTTAAAATAAAGGGAATTCTGATAAATTCTATTATGGTGGTTAAGCTCAATTGCGTCAATTTGGCTGGCTTGGGATCTATCAAGGTGATTAGTGAAACACACTACTGAGTGGGCCTGGGTGGGTCATGGATGTGTGATCTTGGCCCCTTTCTCTCTCGCACTTTTCCTCAGCTCTGCTTCCTGATTCCCATGAACTAAGCAGCTTTGTTCTGTCATGACCTTCTGCTGTGAGCCAGCCAGACAATCCTCTGAAGCTTTGAGCCAGATTAAACCTCTCCTGATTAATCTGGAGTGTCAAATATCATGTCCTCACGAAAAGAAAGCTAACTAATACAACTACAACATGGATAAAGCTTGAAGACATTTTGATAAGTGAAAGAAGCCAAGTTTGAGCCTATTATAAAAAGGGCTAGGGATGTAGTTCTGTGTGAAGGCCCTGGATTCAATCGCCAAGAACAAACAAAACAAAGCAAAACAAAACACCCAATCCCAGAGATCCTGAGGCAATTGGTCTGGGATTGAGTTTTGGAACTTTTAAAGTAATAGTTCTCAAACTTTAGTGTGTATCAGAATTTCTTGTCTTGGAGCTTCTAATTTAGTAGATGTAGAGAGAGACTTGAAAATATGTATTTCTAACACATTGTCAGGGGCCAGTCTTGCTGCTAGTCTGGGATCACAGTTTGAGAACCAAAACCCTACAGACAATTATAAGTCCCAAAAGATAATAAAAGATTAAACAATGCCACAGGTGCAAATAACTAAAAATAGAGATTGCTTTGATTGGCTTAAAAATAGAAAGAGCCAGTCTTGAATTTAATTGTTAAAAGTTTAAGTGATATAAGCCAAAAATAAAATAGTAAAGGCCTAATAAAGACACAGAAAGACTAAAAAATGTTAAATTCAACAGACTGTAATAAATAAAATATTGAATGCAATCTGTCAAGGTGTTTAAAGGTTGGCAAACTAACATCTTTACAAGAATGAGAATCAATATTCTTCTAAAGAAGATACTTCAAGGTGAAATTTATTGATTCTTGCATGATCAGTTTAGAAAAATGTAAGAAATAATTCTTTCCCTACATGGTGGCACATATAATCCCAGTATTTGGGAAGCTGAGGCAGGAGGATTGCTGTGAATTTGAGGCCAGCCTGGGCTTCAAAGTGAGTTCAAGGCGAGGGTGAATTACATAGCGAGACCCTGTCTCAAAAATAAAAAACAAACAAAAAGAAACAATTCTTTTTCAGAACTGTGTTATTAAAGCTTCCCAGGGTGGCTTTTGAAGCAAAATATTTAAGTATTTTAATTCCAGAATGACTTAAACTTGGGCTTTCCTAGAATTTGTGCATGTGACATCTGCATTTTTCTTATTTTTTACTCAGTGCTTACTTGTATTAAATCTAAATGAATTTAGGAGCTCAGATTACATAGGGCAAAGAAAGTGAGATGTACCATGCTTAAAAATTGAATAAAAATTGTGAAATTCATAGAATATCTTAAGCCAATCAATAACTGTAGATAAACCTTACCAGCTTCTCTTTTGTTCAAACTAGTTTATAGATATTCAGAATTATTAGTGTCTTTTTAGATATAACCATTATTTTTAAATAATGTGGGAATTTCTTTGAAAATAAATGTTATTTTTTTACTAAACAATAGATTCTGTAGAAAAAATATAAGATAAACTGTAATTATTCATGTATTCTGTCAACTCTAAATGACCTGTTCAACACAAATAGCAAATGATGTTATCTATAGTGTTTTATGGTCTTCTTTCAGAAAAGAGGCATTTCCTGTTATTTATTTTGCAGCTTATCTGCATCCTAAAACATAATAACTATGGATGAAATCATTCTAAATTTAAAACAAGTATGTATTTATATGTGTGCCATTTTATTATAATGAAATTCCTACACAAACCTTGTTTTCTATAATGCCTCAAAAATAACCTGTTTTAAAAAGATGATTAAATGTACTTTGTCATGAACTTATGATTATATTTAATCTCAGTCTTTTTAATATCTGAGTTTAAATGTAGAATAATATATAATATAATATATAATACAATATGTAAAACACAAATATGACAATGAAGTTATTGAAGTGTATAATTTTTCAGAAACACTAAAATTTTCAGAATAATACTAAAATTTAAAAATATATATATATTTTACAGGAAAACAAATATTTTTCTTGGCATTTTAATCATTTGCTTAATTTTAAAATAATAGCCCTCCCAAAAATCCCCCCCAAAAGAATGGAGAGAATGAATAATTCAGCTTAGTGACCTAGGAGAGCAACTTTAGTATTCATGCAAATCTAATAAGAAAGAACCAATTCCCTGCTACTGATTCAGTTTGGAAAAATTATTTTGAAAATAAATTTTAAGATTCAGACAGAATTTCAAGAAAGAGAATTTTTGTGAGAAGCATGAGTCATGGACAAATATATGTTTTACCCTCTTCCTGTGTACCTGTTTACTAAGTCACTCTAAAATGTTGCTATCTTCCTTAACCAATTAAACCTCTTATGTTTTATGTTCTCTATAAGGTAAGTAGGAAAATTATAATATATACTCATGGATTAACAGAGCCTTAGAGAAATAGCAATTCCTTCTTGTTTTATTTTTCCAGAAATTTCCTGGAAATTCTAAAGAATCACATCCACTGGAAACAAGTTTAGTCTGTCAATTTCATGATATTCTAGAATATAATGTTATAATAAAGTTGTGATAAGAAAACAAAATGACAGCCTATACATAAACAGATCAACATATTATATTATAAACAGTCCATTGGGAATTAAGGGCTTTTCCCCACTGAAAACTACAAAGCTTTATTCATTTGACATAAAAATTATTAGCTACGTTAAGATGTATAAAATACTTTTAATCAATACAAATGTTGTTTATTTTATTTTGATAGTGATTCACCATCTCAAAATATCCTGGAGAAAATTTTAATGGTATAATTTTTTTTTTGTTTCAATGAAAATATGCCAAAAGTAATTGTTATTGTGTGAGAGCTTTTTACTTGTATTTCATTTAATTTTCTAATTTGAAATTCAATATTTCACAAAGGTGTTTACAGATAACCTTTTGATTAACTATAAATAATAATCATTGGTAAAGTAATTCATTAAAGTGTTTTTAATAGTTATGTCACATACTTTTTATGCCTTATCATCCTTCATCTTATTTTCCAGATAATTCTCTTTATATTAATCGATTTTATTTTTTATATTATATACAGTAAACTCCCATGAATTCTCTTGAGATAATGTGAGAAAAGTAGATAATAGGTGAATAGATAGATGTCTATCCAATTGATTGTTTACATACAGAGATAAAATGAGTTATACAAGGAAAGATAAAGAAATTGAAGAAAGTGGAGAATAAGAAAGAAAAAAGATGAGGAAGATAGGAGGGAATGAAACAAAGAAGGAATTTCTGTCATTTTTATGGAAGTAATTAAATTTTTGATTGAGTTCTGGAAAAAAGCAAAATCCAAACCAAAGCACAACAATTAAAAAAAAGTAACTGAGACCAAAACAGAAAGTAGTGTTGTATTCCTGTGTGTATCCTGGCTCTACTCCAAGTTCAACAGATCCAAAATTTAATTTATTTTCCCTACTTCCCTATTTTATTCCAGTTCCCCTAATTTTACAGCCTTCTATATAATGAGGTGAGGAGAAAAATATGATGCATTTTGGAAATAGATGTATGATTTTGAAGAAATGTATGAACTTTGACAAATTCTTATTTTTTCACTTTGTTTTCTCATCCATAGATGAGCCCACATCAGACTGTTCAGATAGGCTAAGTTAATACTTGGAAAAATTCTATTTTACACACTTCTCCCTTTCATATAGTAGATCTTCAATAAATAAAAGCAACTTCATTTACTGTTATAGTCACCAGCACATCATTTTTAAGTTCCAATTTACCTAATCAACTTTATTTATTTTCTTGTCATCTGTTTCTAAGTTGCAAGGCAAAAAATTTATCCCGTTTCCCACCTTAACTCCATTTTGTCTATCTTCTAACACCCTTGTATTCTGGTTGATGGTACAATAAAAATTCATTTTCCAAGAATAGTCCCTAGTATGTCACTTTTTGTCGAAAACATATCAATGTGTGGTCATTACAAAAAGGGTTTTAACCAAAGTTATGCTCAATCTCAACTGTCCTTTTCAGTCTCAACTACTTGTAATTTGGCTTCTTGTACCCCTGAATTCTGCAATATCATCTTACATTCCTTCTATTTCCAACACTGCACTTCTACCCAAACTCACCGTATTTTTGTCCTTGTCCCTCTGCTGCCTTCATTCCAACATCTTTCCCCAGAATATGTAGAATGCTCTCTTCCCATCCTGCTGCTTTCCCAATTTCCTACTAGTCCTTCAAAGCCTAGCCTTTGTGTCCTCCATGATTATGTCCTTCTCAACTTCTTCCAATCTTGGTTGCATTCTGCAAAATTAATATAGTTTTAGTATGCCATTGCTCATGCAGTACTTTATATAAAGGTTTATATTTTATTAGTGTTCTTGCCTGTTAGCAGTCTTACATATATTTATCTCAGAAAAATTTTAATAACTATGACAACATGTACCAAGTGTAAAAAATTGTGGCACAGATTATCAAAGATTAATACAAAACTAAGTCAATTTTCCCTCTACGTCCAAGAAACAAACTGCTAAAGACTTGTACTTTCTTAGTCATTTTTTTCTTTGCTTATATAATTAACAATTAGGATAAATTTATGTATGTATGAGTATGCACCTATTTTATTTCTCATTTTATCCTGCATATCTGCTCTTGAAATTCCATATTCTTTGAAAATTAATTTTAGTGCATATATGACATTTAATTAAAGGTGAATGTATCAACATTTGATCTGTTTCATTACCAATCAGTGGTAATGATCGTACCCCCCACGTTTGTAAATCATATACTTTTAAAAAGTTGACGATGTTTTTTACTATAACATTGTACTTAGTAACTGCTTCCTCAAATATTCTTTCCCGAGTGTGAGGCCTGGGTGTAAAATTACTATGATGACGTAGAGAATTCTAGTAATCCTTAGAATAACCATTTCAATGTATATGGCAGGAAATTTGTATATGTATACATACATAGGAAAAAGAGAAGAAGCATTGAAATAAACAATGGGAAGTAAGATTAAATCAGATGACAAATTCTGGAATGTATTAGGTAAGAATGAATACATGAAAAGAATACTTGAACAGCCAACACATGGAGATAAAGGTAAAATGTCAATCTGTACACAAGAAATCCTAGGAAAATAAAATATGAAAATAGTTTATATAGATTATTTGAAGACATCTGACCCATGAAATTACACACACAGGCGAGCATGTGCTTGCACACCCCTGCACGTGCATGCACATATGCCCAGGCATGAACTCAGGTTGAAAGGACCTAGACTATGCTACAGAGCTTACAAATAAATCATGATGGATTTATAGCAAGAAATTTCAGTAATATCAAAAACACACAAAAGAGAGAAAAACTTTCTAACAAGAAATTACAGATCAAGTAACAAAGCCAAAAACCAAAACTAAAACTCAAAAAAATTCCAGCATATTAACATTCTTAAAGAGAGAATACAGGAAAAAAAATAAAAAAGAAGAGAGAGTACAGGGAAGTGCTTAAGCAGGTTCTGTTAAAATGAGCTCTAGAACATTAAACAAGTTATTTAACTTCTCTATAGCTCAATTTCCTCATATATATAGAATAGAACATAATTTCTACTTCATAGTATGTTAATACTAATAAATACTGTAGAATATGTAAACCTCATAAAATTATAGTCAGACAGGGCCGTGGATTTAGCTCAGTGGTGCTGCTTCCTGCCTTGCAAGCACAAGGTCCTGAGTTCCATCCCTGCTAACAAAAAAATAATAATAATTATATATATATATATATATATAGTCACACAGAATAGGCACTCTATAGTTATAAACTGTTATCATGCTCAGATTTCTTTCTAGTAATATCCAAAGGAGAAATTCAATAGAGTTTTTCAAAGTGCTTAAGAAAAGAAGGTTGATGTTAATATTTTACATTCATTTGAACAATCATTTAAATTAAAGGGTAAAACCAAAATATAATAAATATAAGGAACAAATAAAGGTTAATATGTCAGAGATGATATTAACACCATTGTATTAATTATTAATCCTCTATTCAAAATTTATTGAGAGATTATTAACTGAGTATTATTATAAGTTTTTTGTCCACACTAAGTAATTTTGGATTCACCTAAATAAATCCTATGTGGAAAAGGGGTTCACTAAAGGTCACCTAGAGTTGATCTGATAAGTGATCAAAGTTACCTATATGGTAAGTCTTCTTTGTGAGGTTTGTAAATGGGAGACAGATCTTAAATACAAACCATCTGTTGATTTTCCCTTTCTGAATCTTTTCTCCAGGAAAGTTTGTTTACAGATGTTATCTCTGAGAAAGGGTCCTTGAGCGTGGCTTCAGTGGAGGCAGAAACCTTTCTTTTGAGTTTTGATTTTGGTTATCTGTCCTGTTGTGCCCTCTTTCACATAAGAAGACAATTAGTGATTGATTCCAATTATGTGTGAAAGTAAATATTTTCTAACAAATGATTGGTCCTAGGTTACAGGCCCTCATAGCAAAATGTGTGCAAAACATAGAACTTGATTGTTTGTTTTGGCCAAACTGTGTATACAGTTCTCCAAGTATTAGAGTCATACCATGGAATGACTAAAGATACAGAAAGCAATACTAAAATGAGTGACCTTAAGTTTTGACTGGTAAGAAATAACAATCATTGGCTAACTATCCAGAACCTTGGGACTACAATGATGAAAGAAAATAGAGGATGAAAAGAAGAAAGGAAGAAGGAGAGGAGGGGAGGTGAAGGAAGAGAGGGGAGAGGGAGACAGCACATGCATTCAAGGGTGGGTTCTGTGGCCCAGTCATTTAGATCTACTTTGGTAGATGTTTGGTGGAAACTCTCCATACTCTCCACGTCTTGCAGATGCCATCTTTATGATGGAAGCTGACTTCAGCCAAAGGCCACCTGCTGCCGAGCAATTCTTGAGAAGTCCTAATTTTAAATATCTTCATAGTATTTCAATCCTGTTGGGTCAAACCTTGTGTCTTTTTTTGTTGGGAAACATGAGTCTAGGTATTGCTACTTTTGTGTTATACTGTTATTCTAGTCAAAATTTCCTTCTGTTTCTTCCCAGTGCTGTTCCTAAGGAGTTTTTCTATGCTGCCTTTTCCAGATGACAAAGCTTTTGTTTTTTAGGTCACGTAGAGGCTGGTTGGGAGAATATGAAGGAAATGGAACTCATTCCTGTTGGTGATAAGGCTTTGTGTGTTGCATGAAGCTCTTATAGTGCTTTGCCATGTTTACCCAAAAGAAGAAAGAGCCTGATGTGGTTTAATGTGTCCCTCCCAAATCCATATGTTGGAAACTTAGTCTTCACATTCTATGTTAATAGTATTTGGAGGTGAAGCTTTGGGAAGTAATTGGGATTAGAGGAGGTCGTGAGGGTGGGATCCACATAACAAGAGTTGTAGTGTTCTAAGAAGAGGAAGAAAGGCACTGGGTTAGCACACTGGCTCTGTCTGCTAATGTGATGGATGCCCTCCTCCAAGTAATCATGAACAAAGAAGGCCCTCATCAGAGTCTAGCAGCACTATAATCTTGGACTTTCCAGCCTCTGGAACCATGAACCACATCAGCCTTTTTTCTTTGTAAATCACCCAGTCCAATTGCAGCCATAGCAAACAGACTAAAACTGATCTCAAATTGGAAAAAAGATATTCAAATTCAAAGGGACAGCTGTCACGTGTCCTTGTGGCAAGATATTAGAGTTAAAATGTGATTATCTTTCTCTACATTTCTGGAGGATTGAGGCTAATAGGGACAACAAAATTTTTGAGTTAAACAGTAAGTACTGGAGAGATAGGTTGAAATTCTCCAGATTGAAAGCACAAAATTAAGTAAATATTTTAATTTTTTATTTTTTTACTGTTGGCATGAAAAAGTCTCCTTGTACCTTGGGAATTCACAAACATTGATTAGATATTCAAAATCCAAAGTAAGGGCTCATGTCCCACTTGGACAGTTTTTTAAGAAATATGCTGATGCAAGTGAAGCATGCTTCCAAAGATATTCTTGGCAACCTCAGTGAAATTTCCCCACTAGTGTTGCTACCTATGCAGTGATCAATTTGTCCTCCTCCTGACAGGTAATTTCATGTAAAATGTTCTCAAAGTTTAAACTGAGGATCTCTGCTGTCATTCAACAGGACACAGATCATCCTCATATAATTTTTATAACTCATATTAAAACCCAGGTACAGTATCACCAAAAAATTACCAGAAAAGGTCTGAAGATGGCAGGTTCAGGATGAAAAAAGAGGAGGGTCTGTGAATTATCAGAAGCAGTTGCCACATGAAAAGATTAACTCTGAGGAAGACGTTTTGTGACAGTGGCAGGTCTTTTGGTTGATTCTGTAATGCCAGTAGCAAACAAAAATGTATATAGTCAACTTGTACTATTTAGAGATTCCCTTTGAGAGTTTAAAGGTAAATAGGAAACTAAGGAATTGATGTTCAGTGCAGTTTCACTGATTTCCACCTTCCTTCAGTGAGGATTTGGAGGACCATTTTCCATTCTAGTTTTTTCTTGTGACTTAAATCTCCTCTTTCTCTGCCTTAAGGCCATTCAGAAAAAAGTGGTGCGAGAGCTGGAGCTGGATCTGCCCCAAGCTCCACGCTCTACATCTCAATGTTTTCAAAAGGTAAGGAGACTCTCTCCACTGTCTCCAGTGCAGCCATTCCTTTGTTTGTTTGGTGTATGACTTCCAAAAGTTTTGGGTCACATTTTGTGGATTTTTCAAATCCCTCTGGTTTTACTATGGAATTTGGGGTCTTCTCTGTCACAGTTAAGATATTTGCACTAGGCAGTGCATTTTACCACATATGAAGTTCTTAACCACATGTAAATCAATTGATGGAGATCCGGTAACCCAGATTACATGTTCCTAGAGCCTTTGAAAATTGTCCAGTAAATTTATACCTATTCTGCCTATGTTTTGGAAAGTCTTTGAAAATTATTTTTAGCTCAGACTACAACCATGGTTTACTATGAACCATATGGGGTTTATACTTTTTAGTTAATTCTGAGAGGCATTTAACCTTACCGGGCTCCTTCTTGGCCAGAAGGAAAGTGAAGCTAAGTAACCAGACAGAGGGTTGCAACAATGGAGGGCCGTACTGGGAAAAGGGAAGAGTATGATAAAAACTTTTAGTTTCAAGTTGTGATTTGAGCAAACCTAAAATAAAATGTCTTTCACATTTTTCATTTTTCTCTTCCATGGAAGATATATAGAAGCAATTCTGGGATCTATTCTATTGTAAGCTCTCTCAGGCCAATCATAAAATACAGGTCATTGAATATGTAGAATTCTATTCCCTTTCTATTCCAGGGAACCTGTCAAACAATTTTTGTTTGTTTGTTTGTTTTTCAATTTATTTTTATTACAGGCCCAAAATGGCCACTGAAAGTCTCAATTAGTATTGATAAAATTATGCTATTTAGACAGAAGATCATATGTATTTGTTATACTATAAACATATGTAGGAGGAAGGAACCTGGCCTAGAGGAGATATGAACTTGAGTTAAGTCTGAAACAAACACATAAAAGTCTGACAGCAGTCAAACAGATGAGTCTTTTTGCGCCTCACGTAATAGGCTCCACAACCATATGGCTACATAATCTCCAGTAGCAAACTTGGTAAGTCTACTTTCTTCGAAGGTGGAAAACTTTGGACTAAAGATGTCTTGCAACTAGGTTTGATACTCAGCAATTCCTAGAAAAAAAGTCTCTTTTGAAATCATCATTATATAGTCAAAGCAAGAATTCAGACTCTTTGATAAACTTGTGAAAAATTTATGACAAAGTTCATTCATTTGATGTCATTCTGAGTAGTCTCCTTACCTTTTGACCATCTAACCCTCAGGTCTGGCTCAATGAATTGACATAAGAGGTTTGTGATTATCCTCTTTCTTATTAACTTCCTGTTGTTGATTCCCAAAGGAAAATAATGAAGAGATCGGGAATAAAAAGCAATGTTGTTAATAACATGGGAGATTTACATAGGAATACATGTTTTCAAGTCTCATCAAATAACCAAAGAATTTCTGAAAGGAAATCATAAGGAACAATATATACTGAGCATATGGTAGTTTGATTTAAAAAACTGGGACTAGAATCTGATATGAAATATATTCTGTCACTGTAGTCAAAGAGATCCCTCAAGCAAGGATACTCAAGGGGCATCAGTGGTTTGAACTATTTCTGAATGGAGGGTTTTGGGCTTTTGCAGTAAGAGTGTTATGGCTTGTGTTTAGATGTCCCCTCAAAGCCTCATGCCAATGAGGTGGGGCTTTTTGAGAGGTGGCTGGATCTATAGTGTGTGACGCTGGAATTGATTCATGGTGCAATGCTAGGCTCAAAGGTGCTAGAATTAAGGGTGTGAGTGCTACCCACCCTAAGTAGTCTGGATAAGATAAAAGGAGCAGAAAGTCCCTGTTAAAGTCGCTTGTTTGTTCTCTTTTTGCTCTGCAACCTTCGGTCCGCCATGAACTGTTGCCCCTCTGCCATCTGCTACCCTGCTTTGGAGCAAGCCGATTATGGACTGAAACTTCTACAAACTGTGAGCTAAATAAACCTTTCACCCTTTAACCTTAGGTGTTAGGTATTTTGTCTCAGCAATGAGAAAAGTAACTAAGACAGAGAGATACAAATAGGGTCTCTCCTCAACTTCAAAATTGTTGAATTACACCAAAATACCAGCAAGAAAAAAAAACTTTTAATAAGGAAAAATTGCATTTAGCAGAACTTACAGCAAGGATGGAGACTACCACTAGGGAGTCTTACCAGTAGCAGTGCTTCAGGGTAAGTGAGAAGTAGAATAACTGAAAGGCTTTGGGGTCTGGACTCAAGTAGTTTTAAGGTGGGTTTTTCAGAGTGTGGAATTGAGTGAGACTGGGGAAAGTTCATGATATAGTAGTTTAAGATTGTTTGAAACAACTCAGAGTCTTGGTAAGTAAACTGTTATTGATAAGCAGACTGATTGTCAGAGTGAGAATATTATTTTGTCTTTAATATATTCAGTTCCTGGCATTTTCTGAAGCAAATAGCAAATTTAACTAGCTTTTGAAAACTTGCTTTTCCTAGTCCAAAGGAAACAATAAAATCATGTTAACAGAATGGTCTATAGTTCTATCTAAGCCATGTTCACAGATTGTTTCAATTCTTAATTGAATTCTCAATTCTTCAATTCTCAAATTTAATATGAAAAAAGCAGAAATTTCCAAACTGAAAGCTATACACTAAAGGAAAATTAGATAAAAATGAAATAGCATGAAATTAAATAAAAAATAAAAAGAAAAAAGTCAGAAACAGCAATTACAGTTGGAGATTTTTAAGTCTCTCTCATATAAGATTCAAATATTACAATGAATGGATTTAAAATTAATATTCAATAAGGGAAACAATCAGTTACGTACATGGCCATAAAAAAAGCCTCCCTGCAATTTAGAAATCAATATCACTTATAGTACAACTAAATATAATTATCAAAAATTAGTAACAAAAATCCCTGTCTGTAAATTAAAAATAACAATAACTTTTCAGTTAAAAGAGGACTAAGAGAGGACAGGGCAGTGAGGGGAGGAGAAAGGGACGAAAACAAGAATTAAATGTGTTCTGCACATGTACCAGTTCCCCAACACATATGTAACCATTATGTACTGCAAACATGTGCCAATAAAAATAAATAAGAAATAAATTATTAAAAATATAAGATATATTTACAACCTCCTGCTAAGGGGTATTATTGGTCAAAATTGACAAACATAGGTAAAGGCAAATTTAGACCAAAATTTATATATATATATATATATATATATATTTTTTTTTTTTTAATTTTATTGGTACATTTCAGGTATATAATATAATGACATTCATCATTGGAAATTTGTACCTTTACGTAATCTATCTTGGTTCTTATTTTTTTCCCCATTCCCCTGCCCTCCCTTAAAATGTGTTCATCAAAGACTAGAAAGTAAAGAGCAAATGATCTGAGCAGTCAAGTATAATTGGAGCAAAAAAAAAAGCAAAAACAAAAAAGAAGCAAGAAGGAAGCAAATAACTGAAATCAGAAAGTAATAAACTCAAGGAGACAGAATGGATGTGAGAGAATGCACAGTGGACATATTGCTATTATTTGCAAGCAAGTACTATAATCATAGCAAACAGAAAACCAATAGGTAAAACAGACAGATGTTATTCTGGCTGTCCTTTTAATTTGGAATGATTTCTGGAAATGAAGAATGCTTTCTGGAAAACCCAGTGTTTTAGAAACCCAGTGTTGTAAAACCGGTCTTGCATGAATCCAGTGATGTACTCATAAACCAGAACAAAGGCACTTCTCAAGGTTTAAAATCCACTTGTGGCATAAAAGAATATTCTAGGGGGTAAGGACTGAAAAAAGTCCTGACCAACTTTCTTTTTAAAACTAATCTAGCCTCATATGTGTGTGTGTGTGTGTGTGTGTGTGTGTGTATGTACAATGTATGTGTATATGTGTACAATGGTACCTCAATTTACAAACTTAATTCGTTCCATGATTCTGGAAAAGATGCCCATGTTCACATTCCTGCGGGAAAGATAGCTGTGGTTCTGTTAGTCACCCTGTACAGAGTTCACAAATAAAAACAAAATTTTGTCAAACGGCTCTGTTTGGGAACAAAACTGTTTACAAACAAAAGCATTCATGAATCGAGTGGTAACTGTGTATGTGTTTGTGTATATATATATATATATATATATATATTTGCACTCAAGTATACCATTGGCCAGCATTTTCTTTACTTAATGATAATAGTAGAAAGGTAATGTGTGAAGGGAAAATTTAGTAAGTGCAGACTGTGCTATTCAAACAATACAGTAGTTAATACATTTTGTTTCATTTTGAGTTTGTTGATTTTGCCACTTTCACACAATGCTAGTCCCTGTGGCTGTTGGAAATGCTTGAGTTTCTCAATTTTGGTTGCCTGGTAGGATCCTAATGTCCAATTCTTGTACCAGACTAGCTAAACCAGAATTCTAATGCTACATGCCAGTATTTGTGTTTTTGAAAACATGTTCTGTCATCTCAAGTGCAAAGTTAAAAAGCACTGTACTCTAGCAAAGTTCTAAGAAAATCACAAGTTCTGTGTAAATCTTAGCACAGTCTATCCTAGCTCTTCATTTTTTCTGTATCTTATATTAATATATATTATCAGGAAGTTAGAAAGAACAGTAATAGATTGAAAATGTGGAGATGCCAGTTTCAAAAACCTGCCATGGACTGACTCTGGCAGGAGAGAGATTTATAAAGACAACAAAATTCAAACTTGGCACAGTGAACCAGTCCCACACATGCAGGTAATGTAGACATATCTGAATAGTAGTACAAATGAAAACCTCTTGAAAATTTTAGTTCACTTCCAAAGAAGTTTTCTTACTACAGTATTGGCTCAAAGCCGGAGTGAACATCCCAGAAAATAGGACCACCACCTGCCACCTGGAGAATCCAATCACAGAATGAGGAAAGGAGTTTATTCGTTGTGGTCACAATGGAAATAAACAGGACTAGAGTCATAATACCTGTCTTCAGGGTACCAAGAATAGTTGTAGGATTAGGTACAGAACAACTATGGCAGGGAGCAAGAGGAATGCGTAGCCAAGTAGTTTTACTCAAAGTGTTGTCTGGCTGATCATTGGTCTGGTTCTGCAGAATCTGTCACCACCTAACACAGGTCCTCCAATGATAACTGAAATTAAATCTGAAGCAATCAGCATGAACTTTCTGAAACTTTAAGGGGAAATTTAGGGAAAATGAAATAGGCACAGTGTGAAAAGTATTAAGCTGGTCTCTTAACAGAGGAAAGTAAGAGAAAATAGGAAAGAGCGTTCAGTTGGAGGAACTTAAAGAGACACAGATCTGACTAAGATCAGACTGGCTTGTTACAATGAAAAGAGAGCAGCTTTATGTGGTGGGCTGAGGTCAGGTTGGTTATCTCAGTCCTGGTTTCCTACCTCTGGATGAATTTCTATCGCTGAGGGCCAATTTCATTCCTATGAGGTAATTGTTTCTGTGTGGTGGTGATATAGGACTTCCAAATGATACAGGAGAAACAATGTAACTCCCAACCTGCTGGATGTCAGATATGCCAAGTGCATGTTCCCCCAAATTGAAGAATGAATTCTAAGGAACAATGGAAATTAAGAGTAGGGAGAATTTATTGAGGGGGAAGGATATAGCTCTTGAGTCACAGGAGGGGACCTGAATGGGTTGCCCATGAGCCCATTTTTCAGAGGAAGTTTTATAGAGCAAAATCATGAGGTAGATACAAAATCATGAGATGGGCACAATGTGGGATGAAACTATGATCAACCAATAAGATTACAAGTATAGCTGCTTAGGCAATATTGACCCAAAGGGGAAGCAGGTCATGCAGCAAGTGTACATGGAAAGAACAATTTAATCTTTATTGGAAGAGTTAAGTCAGGAGGGTCACTGATGCCTTTCTACACTTTATTGAACCAAGTAATATCATCAGAATATATTGTTTATCCCTCAGGGAGGCATGCAGGCCTAGTCACTCCATCTTTATTTTGAGGCCACAGTTGTATGTGCACTGACTTCTGTCTACACTGACTCCAAGGGACCAGCCCTGGCTGACTGCCTAGAGTATGTCTACCTAACTTAGCTGTCTATAATAGTGGGGCCAGGGGATGATCTTTAATCTTGATTCTCATCATGGGATAACTTCTTACACTGGTGGTGGGGAGGAGGGGAGGGTGCTCAGGTCCTACTTGAGGTGATTCTTTCCGCTTGGGGCCGGCATCGCTTTGTCATAGGGTGATAGGCCTGCAAGGCTGGCTGTTCCTAGAATTTGAGATAAATTGGGGAGAAAAAAATGACCAAGACTAAGAGTAGGCTCAAGGAGCAAAATGGATTCACTCAAGACAATGACTGAGTCTTCCTTCTCACCCCCAATTTTAAAGGTCCCTTGTTAACAGTTTGAGCCAACACTATTTTCTGGTTACCAGAAAATAAACTTGATCCGAGGCTTTGTACATAAATGCATGCTGTCTAGACAAGGAATACCCTTTTCTGCATGCTGATTGGCTCACATGAATTACCTAACCATGTTCTGGGCAGTATACTTTATGAACATAAACTTATAGTATGGCTGATGAGGGAAACTGATCTGCCATATGGGAAATAAAAGAGGATCACAGGGAAA
This sequence comes from Heterocephalus glaber, assembly GCF_053883595.1. Lineage (NCBI taxonomy): Eukaryota > Metazoa > Chordata > Mammalia > Rodentia > Bathyergidae > Heterocephalus > Heterocephalus glaber. Next base: position 10,676,318 of record NW_028258308.1, on the reverse strand, counting down.
ATGTGACAGATATACAGTATTTAAAATATCTGAGGGATACATGTGTAAACTAGATTAGATTTATTATGTAAAACTCCAGAAGTCAAGAGCAATAGATAGATGTAAGGAAATCTTCAGAAAATGTAATGCAAAGAACAAAGTGGAGAGTTTTCTTTCTTTGCAGGTACAGTATTTAAGCCTTTCAGTAAAGGAAGCCTCTAAAGATTTGAATAAGAAACTTTCATCCCCATGTAAGATTTTATGCACTTAGAAGATCAATGTATGTACAGTAGCTTGGAAGTAAAAATGAGGCTTTTCATGTTCTGCGAGCTACTACAGCTCCTCAGCTGGATCTCTGCAAGGTGCCCACCTTGTGCCACTGGAGAGACCATGCCACCAGCACCAGGAGACAGCTCCTGGGTGTTTTTCCAATGGGAAATGCTGCCACTTTTCTGTAGATGTCAAGTCCTTCCCAGAATATGCTGGCATGTATCCTCCTTTATCATCTGCTTTCTCTTGTAAACCCGACTTCTTGCTGAAATTGATGGCCCTGTCTGTACTATCCATTAGGACTCAGGCCCTTCTTTCCATCTGCCAGAAGTTTAGGATTCCAAAGAGTTCATTAGCATCTACCCCACCAGGATGAAAGTTGAGAAGTCCTGTAGTTCTTGCTTTACCAAGCAACTTCAAGTTACCCAGAGGAAGGAAGTGGGGTTTTGCTTATTCCCAGGTCCGGTGAAGGTCTCCGCCAGAGTGAAGACTTTCTCTCAAAAACTGTAGCGCTCTCGGGCAGGCAGTTTGCAGACTTCGCGCGGGACGCTGAGTGCCAGGCGCATCTCTAACAGGGCAGGAGCACTAGGGCTGCCAGGGACAAAGGGTCGGCTCCCTCCTTCCTGGCCACTGTACCTACTTTTTCTCCGCTCCAACTCTGCCAGCGCGGTCGCGTCGCCTCTAAAACAGGTCCTGATCTCCCGTCCCGAGACTGAACTTGCAAGTCTGGCGGCCCACTTTCAGGAAGGGAGGAGAAAGAGGAAGGAAAGAAGGCGGGAGGTGGGGCTGCGGGGGAGGTGGAGGGAAAGAGTGAGCTTCCGAGGGAAAGTGAAGGGGAGGGCAGCCGGGCTCGGCACCCTCCCTCCCTCGGCCGCTTTCTCTCACATAAGCGCAGGCAGAGGGCGCGTCAGTCATGCCCTGCCCCTGCCCGCCGCCGCCGCTCGCCCGGCGCGCACTGGAGGCTCCCGCGCCGCGGAGCTCCCGGCCCCGCCGCCGCCTCGCGCCCGCCGCCCTCCTCCGCCCCCCGCGCCGCCGCCGCCGCCGCCGCTGCCGCCGCCGCCGCCGCCGCCGCAGGCTCCTTCCACTTCGGGGGAGGGGAGGGGAGGGGAGGGAGGAGGGGGACGCGGGCTCCGTTGGCTCCCGAGGAGCAGAACCTTGCGGGGATTTTGGGCTCCCCCTCCCCGCCCCGCTCTTTCCAAAAAGCAAAAACAAAACCGCTTCACCTCGCCGGCTTCCAAGGAGGGGAGCTCGGATGTCCGGTTTCCTGTGAGCCTTTTACCTGACACTAGTCGCCCTTCCCCGGCACCGGCTGGGAGAGCGACTTAGAAAGTTGGGCACGCGGCGTCCCAGACCCGCTCCCGCCGCGGCCGGCGCGCCCCGGGGGATCCCCGCCTGCAAAGCCTGGGAGAGGGACGAGGACGGGACCTCGGCCTCACAGGGGCGCCCTCGCCCGAGCCCCCACCCCTGCCCCTGCCCCTGCCAGCGGACCGGCCTCCCCTCTCCCGGTCCTTCCACCATGCACTTGCTAGGCTGCTTCTCTCTGGCGTGTTCCCTGCTCGCCGCTGCGCTGCTCCCCGGACCGCGCGAGGCGCCCGCCGCCGCCTCCGCCGCCGCCTCCGCCTTCGAGTCGGGACTCGGCTTCTTGGACGCGGAGCCGGACGGGGGCGAGGTCAAGGTAGGTGCCAGGATCGCCCCGCGCCCGGGTCTGGGGGCCCGCGGGGTCGGGGCCAGGTTTGCGGAGCGTGGGTTTGTGGAGGAGCCGCGCGGAGGATAGAGCCTGAGCTCCTTCAGCCGCTGGATCCTAACTTATGTGTGTGCGTCCTTGGAGAAAAGTTTTTCTTCCTTTTAAATAGAAAGTTCTTTCTAGATAGGAAAGCAAGTTACAGGAGTGAAGGACACAGGGGCTGTCTAATGATAGAGATCGCAGCCTCTTTCGAAGCGGCCTCCGCAGTCGCAGGGGCGGGGGGTGGGGTGGGGGGGTTCTTGAACCCTGCCCAGTTAGCACGGCTCAGGAGAGCGTTTCTTTCTGGTCACAAATGCCCTTTTCTTCCCCTAGCTGATTCCTGGGACTCTAAACCGCTTTGGGGGCCAGAGTGGCCAGTCAACCGAGACTTCTTTTCTTAGTGTTCACGATATGTTGAGCACCAGGCTCTGTGCGCAATTAAAAAAAAAAAAAAAGTTTAAGAGAATTTAGTAACTGGGCTTGAGGGCTTTAATACTTCAGAGTTCACTTGCAGTTGGCCAGAGCTACAGATGTAGCTGGAGGTCAGAGTCGTTTAGGTCGTAATCAAGAAAGATCTTTTTTCACCTGTATGTAAACATATTTCTGAAAGTTGACCATAAGATAATAACAATTAAGGCGTCTTTTCTTGTTTGTTATTTTGTTTTTAAATAAGAAATGTTTAATCCTTTGCCTGAAACTGTTGCTGATGATTTTAAGGGTATTGTGGTTTTTGAAAAGGGATTACCAATAACGTTTTGGTCAGCTTCTTACTGGGAGCTTTTAAGGAGTATGCATTTACCTAAAAAGCTCATACCTGATCTATCAGTAGCGTGTGCTTAACGGAGTTCTTGAACTCCTGAAGAAGTTTTATATTCCACCTACTATGAGGCCTCTCACTTCAAACAGTTTCAAAGATTGCAGTTCCCCTGACTGAGAGTAGACTGTGGTCGTTAATTTCAACTCAAGACAAGTGAAATATTGGTGGTGTTGCTTTTAACTTTCAATTGACTTTATTGATGAACACATACAGTACTGAGGAGGTAGAAATTAAATTGCCTTTCCATTGTATTTTTATTTATTTATTTTTAATACCAAAACATTTATTGATAGATTGTAGAGCATACATGATAACACTTATCATAGGGAATTTGCACCTGTACGTGATACCTCCCGCGTCTTTTTTCCCCCTTCTTTCCATTGTATTTTGAGATGCATTTTAAGAACTGAGAAGATTCATTCAGAAAACTACCTTTGTATTTAAATTTTGCGAAAATTTTAAAATACCTGAGTAAAAAAGATATACATTCAGTTGCAGAATTTAGTGTGATTTGTGAAGTAATTTTCTACACAGTACTTCTCTGTAACTGTAATGATGAGAATATCCTTCAGTCCTTAAATACCACAAACATATAGCATTGCACCCACTAATACTTCTTGTAATTTGAGTCCTTTAATTTTGTCATACCTGTTCACTTTCTGTTACTTTAAACTAGAATGACTTCCTAAAGTAACTTGTTTTAATTTACAACAAGAAAATGGGAAGCATCAAGTAAAATGAGAAACATTTCCTGATAAACTTATGTCCTGTGTGAGAATCACTCACTGCTGGATCTGGCCCAAATGAATGTGCCTCTCTGTGTGTGTGTGTGTGTGTGTGTGTGTGTGTGTGTGTGTGTATTATGTTATGTAATCTAATGTATTGTCCTGGAATTGGGAAATAAAGTAAGTTTATTTTTAATTTTCAACATTGTCTTCTTTGGTGATGTAATCATATTTTCCCTTTGCTATAAATTTCTATGGATTTTTGTTTGCAAATGTTGCTTTTCATATTTGGCATGTTGTATATGTTGAGTATGGGTTGATAGTTTAAATATGTGGGTTCCCTTCCTACAGGATGAATATTACCTGAAATCTCTTGAATTCTGTAGACTACAACACAGTGTGTTATTGCTATATATACTGTTCCCCAATAGTTAAATAGAACCTTGACAGGTTCTTTAATGCCTTAGTCAAACCACTATATTCTTCCAGTGAAACTTGGCACTCAGTTGATCCAAAGACTGATCCAGACTCCATGTCTCTCCCTAGTGGCCTGTACATGCACATCATTTTGATGTAAGCACTAGAGAACTGTGGAGGAACCAATTGTTAATTTTCCATGAACAGTGTGAGCCCCAAGAAGATATTTCAGAAGGAAATAGAAGTGCTAAGTATACATAATCCCCATAGATGAAAATATTTATGTAATTAACACTTTGGTAGTATTATTTAAAAACACTTAACAAGCACAGACTGTGAGCCAAGGTGAGCCATTCAGTCCTACCTGTGCCCTCCAAAGCCATAGAAAAAGTTGGATGTAAGATACAAAGGAATCAAGATTTTCTTGTTCCTTGACTTACATTTGCATTTAGTAGGTCCCCCTTTGTAATTATTCATGGTTATATGACTTAATGAGAATTCCTGAAATGTTTCTCTAAAGGATGTTAGTGCAAACAAGTCAATGTCAAAAGGTAAGGCAGACAAAATTAAAATTAAGTGGATACCATAGGGAAAAAGAATATATTTCAATTTCTGTCAAGGTGAAGAAAACTGAAAAACATGGAAAAAGCAGGTTGCTAAATACAGTAATTTCAATATAAGTTTAACTAGAGTTTACTGTAGTTATTTGGGAGTTAAGAAGTTTAATTTTAAGGGAGAAGTTGGTTTATGATTTACAAAAGGAAAGAATTACTTTATATGAAATATATTTATGGGATTTTCATTCTAAAAAGTAAGTGATACTGGGAATATAAATATCTAGGTCTTATATATTTTAGGCTATAATAGGCCAAATCTTTCTCCATTACTTATAATTCTGTATAATTTTCTACTTTTTACTTCTTTCATGTTTTTATTTTCTGATTCATCTTAATGAGTGGCGGTGTTTTCTCAGAACACCATTTGTGTACCAGTTGCATCAAAATTCCCTGGAAGTATTTAGTTTAAAAAATTTTTCCTAACCTGAGACCAACCAAATCTCTTGGCTTGGATCTAGAAATATACATTTACAGGAACACCCTAAGTCATTCACTTGCACAATGAAAGTATTAAGTGCAATGATGAATGGCAGGTATTGGTTTTATCATTTTCATTTTAAAACTATTGAGTTTGCAAAGCGATCTATTAGGTATGGGTCATCTTAAATGGCATATTCTCCTTCTCACAGTGTTTACAACTCAGGGGAAAAAGTAATGGCTTAGGATAAAAAATAGTATGAGGTATCATTGCTCTTTTGTTAGGAAATTAGTGCCAAAGCATTGTCCGTATTCTGAAGTTTGAGTGAGACACATGTCAATGTGACCTCGTTGATCTAGGAAGCAGAGCATTAGTTGTAAGTTGAATATGAATCCAACAGATGAATTCATCAAAACTGGAAGTCTACTTTGTCTCTTGGAAGGGATAAGAAGGTGAAAGCAAGAAAAACAGTTTGACCGGAGCTAAGGGGTTATATAGTAGCAGTAACAATGATGACTTTTAAATAAGAACAAAGTTAAAGAGATAGTTAAGGTCATCCTGATTATAGCCTGAACAAATTTAAAGAGTTTAAACTTCATGCTCTGGCCATGGAGATTACTCATGATCTGAGCAGTGGAATGGCAATAGATAGAAGACTATTGAAATTATTAATGAGAGTAATTAGAAGTCAATAAGGAGGACTCACTGGATGGATGGTCTAGTTAAGAAGCAACAGAAATAGTCTAGATGGAATGATACATAGTTCTAGAAGAGTGGTAATCGGGGAATAGACAAGGAGCTGTTACAGAGTAACAACCTGTGGATCCAGTGATGGATGAATTACCGTGAGTTAAGGAAGTAGGAGAAATCACCTCTGGCCTCACTGTTTTCATAATAGGAACATTTTAGTTCTATTTTAGAATTAGGATGTTTCAATGAAGCAAGTGGTATTCATGGACAGATAGTGAATAATGACAGCACCATTCCATATGTCATCCTGAGATTTTACTAGACATAGGTTGTTGTTGGAGAAGCAAAATAAGCTTTACAATAAGGCTTACATGATGTACATCATATTGAAGGGAAATAATTATTTAGGGTCAACAAGATTTAAACTATGTAATGTAGTTACAATATGTGAGCATTTGCTAAGTGTCACTACAATCCCTCTGGGAAAATTAAGAGTATTTATGTCCTCTTATCTTGCACTAGAAAGGAAAAGATAAACTTTATTCAAACAAAATAGGTCAACAGGGTGGCTATAAATTTTAGTCATTTCGTTTGAGGCTTGTCTATTCTTTGTGTTGTAGTATCCATGTTTCTTGACAGGAACCCTTCCTCCACCAATCTTCAGAAAGAATTTCACGATTAGAAAATTGAAAAATATTTGAGGAAGAGGAAACCTTTAAACACTCTTTACTTCACCTCGCATCATTTTGTGTTAGAAGCTCAATGTTTGACTTCCTAAGGAGCCCTCTTCTAAAGAGGGCAAAGGATTGTACAACCAAAGGATTGGATCCCGTGCTCTTTCTCCAAATAACTTAACTCTTTTTTTGGCAAACCTACAGCTGTTATGCTTACAGTTTTCCTCAGAGTATACAATTCAGTGTTTTTGTCACCTTCCTTTGTTCTGATTTATTCTGAGTGATGTTGGCCAATATAAATTTGCACATAAAAAACTCAACTAACCTTCCATTTTGGTTTCCAATTTTTGTGTTTCTTTTTGTGAACTGTGAATTCCTGATTCATAGCTTTCTTGTTGTTGAGACAATATCAACATTACCTTGGGAGGCAGTTAGTTACTGATCTCAGGAGCATACATTTAAGACCTGTGAGTCTCTCATACTGTCCTCCATTGATTGGGGAAGAGTGTATGGTGCTGAATTTGGGATATTTCTTTCCATATTTTCAGTTCTTGGCTTTTGAGAGAGAGAGGTTGGTCTTCTTGTTTTCACCAAAAGTCCAACCTGGAAGCTTTTCTCAGCTCTTCCTGGGGTTTATGAGATGCAGGGGCAGGACCTACACCTCCAGCACTTGCTCTTTCCTTTGATAGCTGCAAGCATCTTCCAGGTTGGGATCCCTAGGTACTGTGCGTTCTTTTGTGTATTGAGTAGGGGTTTAATGATCTGCCACATCGTGAGCACCTCTATGTGCCATGCACTTTGTTGCATCTTTTTTTTTCTTCTCTGTTTTTAAAAATTAATTTTATTGGTACATTTAAGTTATACAATATAATGACATTCATCATTGGAAATTTGCAACTTTACGTAATGCATCTTGGTTCTTATTTTTTCCCTTTCCCCTGCCCTCCCTTCAATCCCTCCATCCCTCCCTATTTACAAAGACTTTGTTTCTATTTTTTTCTTTTTCTTTTATTAATTCCATTCCCTTCTTTCTTTTCCCCTACCCCTCCCACTTCCCCTTCCCCTTTACCCCCTTTCTTCCTATTTCATATTATGTATTATACCTCTTAGTCCTTATTTTGTTAGATCTTTCCAACTTAATTTTATTTTGTGTTTCATTCCAGTTCCATGATGAGGTAGATATTATATTTCATTAAGGATGATGAGTCTAAAACTCAGTGACTTGTCCAGGGCCAATCCTAAGATTTTGTGATTTTTAAAAATTTTTGCAACAAATATTTTAGAGAAAAGTGATAATGGGTTTGGACCTCTGGGTGTTTAAAATACACACGATTCATTTTCCCTTTAGCATCTATGCTTTTCTTCTCCTGTATATCAGAACAATGGGCAGTGTAGTTAGGGGGATTTTGTTATGTTTATAACAGTGGGACAAACTGAAATGCATGTGGAGTTTTTCCCAGGTTTTACCATAAGCTTCCCCTTTGATGCCTTAAAATCTATAGATGCGTTAAAAGAACAAAAATTCTATTTTCATTTTTTTCTTCTACAATATTTCTTCTTCTTGCCCTTGTCCTTGTCATCTTCCTCCTCCTCCTCCTCCTCCTCCTCCTCTTCCTTCTTCTCCTTCTTTTGAAGGGTCAGAGAGGGAAGGGAAGGGTAGGAGACAAAAATGAAAGAGGGATGTACATATACCATCTTCCCATGATAAATGAAATCATTATGTACTACAAAAATGTAATAATAAAAATTTTTACCAAAGAGCAGCTGCTTAACTTTGGCCTAACAAGAATTATTGACAGTTATTAAGCAGTTTTTCTAAGTTGTGCTAAAGTATCTTCAGTGAAAGACTACGATTTTACCTGTGCCGTCTGATCTTTAACAAACAAGTGGTTTCAGATAGAACTAATTTTATTTGGCAAAGACATTATACCTCTTCCAACTTCTGGACATGTGTTATTTATCTTTCACCACTTGATTGTTCCTGGCAGATGTGCATTCTGTAGATACTATATGAGCCTAGCTTTAGTTACAAAGTTACAAGTTCTTATTTGTGGAGTAAGGCATCATCCACGTTTCAAGTTAGAAAAAACAAAACAAAACAAAACATATGTAGCCAAGAACTTTAAACAAAGCATGTTAGTGAGACTGATTTATAATGTAATTGTATAATGTACAATAAATATTCTAGATTTTTCTGTGTAATTGTTTCTTCTAAAATTTACTTATGTAAATTGTTTGGGTGGTTCCTATCCTAAATTTATTTGTTTATTTATTTTCCAGAATTCTTAGTTTCAGAAAGCAGAGATCACATTGATTCAGTTTGCTTTATGTGCATCCATGACAGAACCAAATACTTAGAATAATTTTTGCTGATGGGTTTATACTGTACCCAAGAGACTTTCAAGTGTTAGAAAGGAGCCAGATCTTGTTTTTCCGTTTTTCCTTTGCAGTTATGAAACCCAAAAGCACATTTTCATAAATTATTTGATGCTATATCTGTAATGTGAACTGGCATACAGCTACAGATAGTCATTATTTATCCTCTAAGTTTAAATATTTCTAAATGTCATTGAGGAAATAGCAGTGTGTTTATTTGTGAGATGTTGCCAGAGTTCCTGCTTGTTGAGAGGTGAATACTAAAATGTACACACACTAGGTTTTCTGAAAGGTTCTGGCGTCTGAGACTGAAGTGATCCCTGGGGTTTAGGTAAGGAATTGGAAAGTAAGACTGTTTTTTTCCAAAGGCCTTCTGCAGTTGTCTGCCTTAGAGACTACCAGGAAGAGGAAAAAACAAAATTAAAAAACTTAAGAAAGAGACAATATAGATGCTTCTGACACCACTTTATGCAGTAGTACCAAGGTTTATGCACTTTCTAATTCAAATTCTCATATTATATGTACTTTAATTCAGAGTTATTTTAATTTTCATTAGTAGCAGCTTCAATTCTAAGCAGGAAGTTAAAATGCAGTTTTGATATAAAAAGTTTGGAGTGAATTATTCTTGTTTGCAATGAGCTTATAATCATTTTTGAGAAATGCTAAATTTACTCATTAAAAATACCAGAAATGGGTTAAACTGCAAGTGTAGACAGTGTAGGAGATTTTTGTAAGAGTCTCATGACTCTACCACCAGTTGTTGGGTAGGTTTGTGTGGGATACATGGGCAGACCTGGGGGAAGTGGGGTGATAACAGATCAAATGTGAAAAACCAGTGGATGCTATTATAGAAATGGGAGGAAGGACATTTTGGATATTGAAGATTGACAGTGAGGTGCAGAAATAGCAATGGTCAGGGCTGTTTGGGGAACCGGGATAGGACCCTTTGGCTGAAGGGTCAAGAGTTGTTTTTTTGTTTTGATTTTGTTTGTTTTTTAGCCCTGGGACTTGAACCCAGGGCCTTCACACTGACCTAAATCCCAAGCCCTTTTTGCGAAAAGGTTACAGTTTCGCTAAATTACTAAATTGCCCAGGTTGGACTCAAACTTGGGATCTTCCTGACTCAAACTGCTCTGGGATTACAGGTGTGCATCACCATGCTGCTGAGAGTCAAGAGTGTTATGGGAACATTATGAAAAGTGAGAAGCCAAAGAACAAATATGAGTTTGGGTCAAAGGTAACAGGAGGATAGGGCTGGGGATTTAGCTCAGTGGTTTTGCTGCCTGCTTCGCAAGCGCAAGGACCTGAGTTTGATCCCCGGTACCAAAAAAAAAGGTAACAGGAGGTGCTAAAGATTCCTGAAAGATATACTGAAAGTGAAGTTTTAAGAAGTCTAAACTGCACAAAAGTGTCTGAAGAAACTGAGGAGAAACTGGTCAGAAACTTCTCAGAAGCCATTTTCAACTGCAGAGTTTCTCAGAATCTGGCAATAACTGTGCCTTTCTGATTCCATGGTAGTATGTGGTGTTTGAACTCCTCTGTATGCTCCTGATTTCTGATGATGGCAGTGGTAATTACTTTTGACTTATGTAATCACCCATTACTGTGTGATCTGGATACATTTATACAATATATTAATAGCAGACATATTTGCTGTTAAGGCCTGCATGCCAAACAGACCAAGAAGTGTAAATAGTGATCATGCTTAGTCAGTCTCTCTCTCTCTCTCTCCGCCCCCCCCCATAGTTCTTTAAATTGGCAGCCTTGAATTATGTATTCTTTCTTGCCTGGCTAAGTATTTTTCAACAACTCATTAAAACAGTATTAAAGAAGAATCAGAAGTGTGCAAGATTGAATTGTTCACACTTATTTTTAGGTCAGCCGACAATTAAAAAAAGAGAGAGGAAGATATATCTGTAGTGTTTTGAAATTCCATATTTTAAGAATCTGCTTAAAAAATACTCCTCTTAATCATAAGTTTAGGAAGGCAAGGTGAGAGATAAACTAAGTAACTAGTATAAATATTTTGTAGCTGCTGTTATAAAATTTTTAATATGGAAGTATTTACTCAAATTTAAAATACATGTATTAGAAAATGGACATATTGAAAAGAAATATTCAGACGTGCACATTCCTACAGTTAGCAATAGTAAAGTGTTCTCAGTGAGCTCCACTCTACACCTTCCATGATAGCTGGGGAGGAAATGGATATTTTGGGGTGGATCAGAAAGATGTGGTTTATAGTTGGTTTATGTAGTTGTAAAAGTTTTTATTAGACACTTATTTTGTAATGTATTGTATCCAGTTGGGTCCCCATGTTACCATTTTCTCTTCCTTTTATGCAGTAGGAAAGCAAGCAGTCACCAGTGGGGAAGGCAGGAATCAAAACAAGCCTTTTTTCTGACTGCAGAACTTAGGCACTTTGCTTTACATTTGCTGTGATAGTACCTAGAACTCACTGTCAGTACTTCTGTTTGTTTCAGTCACATAACTGGCACTTCTTCAGTGACATAACTGCTTAATAGAGAAGCAATGTAGTGGATAAGAATGCAGGCTCTGTAACGTTGTTTATGTTTACACCCCTGGCTGTGCAAAGTCATACCCTACCAGTACCACTTACTACCTACGTGAATTATGCACAAGTTGCATCCCTTCTTTGTTTTTCTTTATATGTAAAAGAAAGAGTAATTAATGCCTACTGCACAAGATTATATTGAGGATTAAAGAGAGTGGGTGTCTATAAAGCCCTTAGAACTCTGACAGGCAGGCACGTAGTTTGATTTCTGTAAATCTTTGTTATAATTTTTTCATGATTAGGAAAAAAGTCATAGCAGATATTATGTCTAAGGCACATGAAGTGATTCTATAGCATCTTGTAAGACTAATTTATTATGTATTTTTATATAAGCTTATTGATAATTCCTCTAATTTCTAAAAATTTGATGGAAGAATGTAATATTGGTGTTTGATTTTGAGATAGTTGTGAGAAATACAGGATATAGTTCTGGTGATAATGGACTTCCCTGTGCATGAGGGTGTGCGATTTGTTCCTGTCCTGGAAGGTGGCAATCCTGGCTGTAGAACACCAAACCAAGACATACAAGATGGCAGGCATCACTTAAAGTGCTTCAGACTTAGGGCATTCAGGTGAAAGAACTTTGATACAGGGTTTTTAATAATGCCATATAATTTCATATGCACTCATCCTGAGTATACCTGAAGCTTGAACATTTTCAAGTTTATAATGTCTATTCATGAAATATGCTATTGTGCCTACTTCAGTGTGTAAATATCACATCTTCACAAAAGAAATATATATTCTAAATTTGCAATGAGATCGTTGAAGAATATATAAAATATTGAAATACATTTCACTGAAGAAAATGTAATCTAGTTTTCTTTTTTTGGTCCTGGAGATTGAACCTCGAACCTAGGCAGGGATTCACTCCTGCTAGGCAAAGCACTCTACCTACTTAGCCATATCACCAGCCCATGAAGGAATTTTAATGGTAGAAAGTTATATGCAGGAGTTCAACTTGTGTGAATTTGTTTAGAAAGATATAATTGCTCTGTTCCTTTGGGACCGTTTTCCTAAATGACAAGCAGCAAAGCATGTACTCTCCTTTATATCACTACAGTGAATCCTGGGGTAGAAACATTCCTTCTCTGAGACTAAGTCTGGTTTACTTGGGCACTCTAATTTGCTCAAACTACTGAAGTTGATTTTCTTTGATGAATGCATTTGCCAGTCAGTCAGTGGTATAAATTGCATGGGCTATGTGTGCTGAACACTTCATAGTGCCAGGCATTGGAGGCATCTGAACAGACAAGGAAAAGGAATTAAAAAGATGTGGAGTACACAGCTCTTGAAGAGCTGACAACATATATTTTTTCAACAACATCTTGAAAGTCCAATATTCACTTCTTTAGAATTCCAATACAGAAGTTAGCTGGAGTATTTTAGGAACTTATGGCCAGATACTATATTTCTGTACAGAGAATTTTTTTTTCACAGAATCAGGAACAAAGAACTAGATACTAAATAGACAAGTCAGGCAGTATGTGAATGAATAAACACTTAGATAATACTGTCCTGTCCATCTACATGCCAGTACTGGTACTATCTTTTTAAAAAGGTCACCTTCATGTTTTATTTCAAGATTAAGACTGTGTATACATGTATAATGTGAAACTTTATAATGAGATATTGTTGTATTTCCAGTTATGTAATATTCAGATTTAAATTTTTATGTAAAATAACTTTTTTCACTGTAGTTTTTCTTTCTCATACTAAATTTCCTTCCTTTTTGAATATTTAAGTGTTGTGTTCTTTTGCGAGCTCAGAAACGGGATTAAACTAACTTTGCTTATTTAATATCCTTTTATATGCAGAGGAAATGCTTATGAAATTGATAGTACTTTTGGTTCTAACATGCTAAAATACTGGAAAAAGGTGAAAAATAAAATGCCATGTATGAGTGTGTGCCACTCAGAGATAGGAACACTTCTTTCTTTTGGAAACTGGCAGGGAGTATGGGAAGCTGACTGCTTATCTGCCTTCTCAGACAAGTAGTGTTCAAAGGATTTTAATGCCTTCTCTGAAATGGCAAACATAATTACCTTACTTAAAAAAATATGCTGGTAACAGCCTTTTTGGCCTTTCACCAAGAAAATAGTTTCCCTCTCTCTTTTCTTTCTTTATACTTTAATCAGGTCTAGTCCCCTAACCCACATGCCTTCTCCCTAGAGAAAGAATGGGTAAATTTGACAAATGAAATCAAAGTGAAACCTTAAAGAAAATAGTCTCCATTTTTTTTAACTGAAGTGACCACACAGCTGCCTCAAATCCTGTGATTGAATTCCTATAATCTGTAGAAAAAACTGTGATGTCCACTCCCTCAGAGTTTTTTGGAATTAGTCAGTTAATATCAGATACCAGATGTGGGGCTGTTGTAAACCACAGTGGTTTACTTTACTACAATATCATTGCCTACATGAAATACTTCTAATTCCTTCTCTTTGTTTGTGTCTGTTGTGTGTATTTAGTTACTTTATCCTTTTTAAAGTTCTCTTCCAAGTTTATATTTTGAAAATTAGAACACTTATTTAGATTCATGTTTGCTTATGGGTCATGACATTAATGACATTGCTAAAAAACAAACCAATTCTTTTGTCTCAATGCCAAATTTCAGTTTTGAGATGGTAATAATTCATTGTTCTCTTTGAGTCTTCTGCTTTTCTTTTAATTTTGGTGTTTATCTATGCCAAATTAGGATTTTAGCAAGGCCAAAATTATTAATGAGTCATGACTATCAAACACTTAAAATTGTATAATTTGAAGATACTTTAGATATACAGATTAAGCAAATAATGATGTCATAAATTTTTCTTTGTGTACAAAAACTAAAATAAAGTCAATAAAGTCAATAAAGACAAAAAAGAAAAAAGACACCCCCCCAACCATTGGTAGCAATAAGGTCTGTTCTGTTGGAGACCAAATTTATCTTACTTTAAAAAAATAAACACATCTGTGTCATGTCTACACGAACACAGCATAGTCATCCTGTTACTGTAATATAACACAGAAAACATAACTTAGTGAATTGAAGATAATATATTTAAAATTGGTATTACTTTTTGGTATTATCCTTGTGTGACAGTTCATGGTCTTCTACAGTCTTAAACTTGAGATAATGTTTGTGTCACTGCTTTAAGTAATACTAAGAGGTCAGTAATGGTTTGGATCTTAAGTTGTCCCTCATAGGCTATATGCCAAAGACTTGATCACAAGCATGTAGCAGTGCTGAGAATTGGTGGAACTTTTAAGATAAATGGCCCAGATGACTGGTTATTGGAGGCGTGCCCTTGAGAGAGATACTGGGACACTGACTCTCCCTCTCTCTGCTTCCTGGCCACGATGAGGTGAGGAACTTTGTTCCCCACAATTTTGTGCTTTCCACCATGATATGCTGTCTTGTCATAAGCCACAGCAGTGGGGACAAGCAAAGATGGGCTAGAGTCTCTGAAACCATGAGTCAAAATAAAATTTTCCTCCTCAAATTTATTATCTCAGATTTTTGTCATAAAAACAAAAAGCTGACTTACACAAGGATGTAATTAGAGGACACTGACACTTCTTTTAGCAGAAAATATCTGAAGACCAATTTTGGCTCTTGTTTACCATTTTTAAAAATTATGAAAGCTATCCTTGACTTTGGGTTTAACTTTATCATACTCCTGAAAAATATCTGCAACATGGCAGGAGAGCTGGATGATGTATCCCTGATTAATCTCAGGTAAGACCTCTAACCCTCATAGGGTGGGATGCTGCCTTCTACCCCATGGATTTGCTTTAGCCTAACAAATTTTATATAATTACATACATAATTTAATTTTTCACTCAAAATTAAACCGATGCTTTCTGTATTATTATGTACTAAAAGAAAATCTGTGATATTGAAATGAACTATGTATTGTATATGTGCACTTTTTGTTATACATAACTATTAAATACTTGCTTAGTGATTAGAATAAATATGTCTTAATAGATAAAACTACGAAATGCCAAGTAGTCACCATTAATCTGAACTTTAACAAGTTCCAGTTAAAGATGTATATGTTTAAAACCTTCAATAAAAGGTTTTAAATAAATTTTAATAGAATATCACAAAAATACATTAAAATGGATTTTAATATATGTGAGTATAGGTTTTCTTTTAACTTAATAGCACATATATCAGTATGTAGGACATTGGAATATTGTTTTTTGTCCATATTTAAGTTCATATTTTGATATTAAAACATAGCGCAGGTTATGCAATATTTATAAATTATATCTTTTCTTTTTTATATCATCTTATATAGCATAGTTTTTCAGTTAAATATTTTTAAAAGCTTTCCAACTGCTTTTAATAATAACAAAATATGTTCATCACTGCCAGGAATTTTCATTGTTTATACCACCTTGTAATGCAATATGTACGTGTCATCTTACAAAGCACATTACAATTTATGTTGAGATAAATTTTCTTAAATTTAAATTTGAATTCCTTGGAAAATCAGATTCCATTAACTCTTTTGTCTTTTCATCTCCAGTTACTCATTTTCCCCCTATTTTAATTTATACATGATGCTTTTCTATTAGAATGGGTTTGATTTTAATGAAATATTAGCTGGTGTTATGACTTGAAATTTTTAGCTCATACAGTAATACCTCAGTTCACAGATGCTTCTGCTTCCCAACAATTCGATTCACAAACAAAAGCATTCAGCAAAAATTTGCAGCCGTTTACAAACTCTGGATCCAGTGGCAAACATGACCATGACCACCTTCCCCACCCAAACACAAATGTAGCCATCTTCCCCCAAATCATAAAACAAATTATGTTGACAAACTGAGACACCACTGTATACGGCATCAATAAATGAAGAAGTATATAATATATAGAGTCTGCCAAAAAATATATACACACTTTAGGAAAAGAAAAACTTGTGTAAATATTTTAATATTAAATTTATTGAGATATCACAAGATTAATACAAATTGCCTTTGGCCTCTGCAATTACAAAAGGTGCTCAAAGTGGTGGCCATTCACTTGCAGACATTTATTAGTATAGTGAACTGCTGTTTGGGTAACCTTGGTCATTGAGACTGCTGCACATGGCATTTTCAATTTCTTCTCTAAGGGCCAGCAATGTTGTGGGTTTTCTCAGATATACGACATCCTCTAGTGTCCTCCATACAAGGGTAACACTATCTGTTGAAAAAAAATCACACTATTTTTCTTTACCTGAACTGTGTATACATTTTTTGGTGCTCTTCTCTCTCTCTCTTTCTCTTTCTTTATATATCATATAATGTAAAGAACCAGAAATATTTTCTCTTCTGGCATGCATAATACTTTCTGGTGGGTGTATTAGTTGGGGTTCACTAGAGGAACAGATTTTATATGAAATATTTGCATATGATGTATAAAAGATTTACAAGGCAGACTTAGAGTGGCTGCCTGCAGAGTCAGGGGTGGAAGAATGCAAAATGGCCCTGGAGAGCAGAGGATGCAGTCAAAAGCTGAAGGCCTGGAGCTCACTACAGATTCTCCTGCGAGTCCATATTGGAAAGTCAGAGTTGCTCTACAAGGCTGAAGATTCTGTCCTGGGAAGCTGAAGAATTTTCACTGGGAACCTGGAGATGGACGTCCAAAGGTGATGGTGACGACTGGAGCTCCTCTGAAGAGTCAAAAATGAGACTTCTTCCTTCTTTCCCTTTCTCATCCAGACTACAAGCCTGTTGGTTGGTGCCAACCACACTCATGGTGGGGCTTCCATATTCAGTAAATCAGTCATCCAGATACACCCAGAATTGTGCTAAAATATTTCACTGGGCATTTCTTATTCAAGTTGACACCACACTTAACTATCAAGTGGGGTAAGATGGTCTGAAAAGTAATGCATTCCATTGCCACAATTTAAGGTCAGTAATTTTAGGGATATCTAAATAGTTTATGAGGGGAAAAAAGCTACATGCTCAGGAAATTAAGAGGATTTATTTCCTGTGAATGTAGATAAGAGATTATTTTAGATCAGAGCAAATGTGTTATAGCAGGGGATTGAAGCATGTTGTAATGCATTTGGATGTTCAGTTATCAAAACTTGACATGTTCAGTGAGACTGATATTAAGAGATAAATATACAGTACTTTATAATATTCTTTATAGTCTTTAGTTGTTCAGCAAAATAACTTGCTCTCAGAGCTAGATGATTTATCCAAAAAAATTTTAGTTAAGTAATTCTTTGGGGGGGGGGCTACTGGGGATCAAACTCAGGACCTTGTGCTTGCAAGGCCGGCACAGTGCCACTGAGCTAAATCCCCAGCCTCTAGTTGGGTAATTTTAACTTGATTCAATGTTTGATTATAATGCGTAGTATTATTAACTCATTTAGAAATTCTCACTCGTTGTTGGAGAAATTTTTTTTTTTCTTTTTGCTTAGGGCATGTTCAGGAACAATTTTCTCTCTAATAGCATTTTTTTTTCTAGGAGAGGGTCCTCTTTACTTATTTGATTTCCCCTAAATAAATTTTTTCTTTACTTTTGACACTGCCTTTCTTACTTCTAATTGTTAAATATGATCAAATAGCAGCAGAAATTCCTTGTTAAGTCTCAGTGTGGTTCAGTTCTGAAAACTTACCAGCCAGTACGTCTATCATGGGAAAGCCGTTTGCTGCAACTCGACCATAATGTATGAAGCCACATTGTCCTCTGCTCTGTAGTTTCTGTTATGCTTTATTCTGATGAAAGTTTAATATTTTGGTGAGTATATTTGCCGTAAAAGTAAAAACCTATTTCATTTTGTACTATAGACAGAAAAGACACCAAGTTCTTACATTTAAAAAATTATTTTAGAATTCAATTATGACTTCAAGTGAAATAAGCACAAGAACCAGATTTTAGGTGTTTGCTATTAATAGATACTTAATACTAGCTTTTATATTTTTATCTGCCACTTTATAACATTTGTTAATTAACTTAGCAAATAGCCACTGCCTAAAAGAAGTTATGTTTTAAAAACTTGAGAAAAACAATTCTATTATTAAAAATACTGTTTTGTTTATTTAAAAACTTTATATTTTTATGTGATATAACTATAGACAAGAAGTTAGACTTAAGCAAAAAATAACATCTATTTAATGATAAATACAAAGGTCATGCAGTGCTTCACCGAAGCAAAAATGTCTCCTACGCAGTTGTGCCCAGTAACAAATATCAAACTGTGACATTTTTTCTCCTTCCCTCTTTATTATTGTGTTTGTTATAATAAGTACTCATCATGGGAAATTGGTACTTATACATATTGTGGTTTGATCCTTTTTACTCCTTTCCCTCCCGACACCCAGAGCCCCATCTCCACAAAGTCTGTCTTCCTGTTTCTGATCATCTTTTATTTTGTTCCTAATTTATTAATAAATAATAAATTTCTCCTTATATAAGAGAGATCATGCAGTATTTAACCTTTTATGCCTGATTTATCTCACGTAGCATTATGGTCTTAAGATGCATCCATTTTCCTATGGATGAGTCACATTTATCCTTATTTATGGCTGGGTAGTATTCCACTGTGTGTATATACCACATTTTCTTCATCCATTCATCTGTTCACAGTATTAGATATTAGAATAAGACTGATTTATCTATAACTTATAACATTAAGCAAAAATGCTTTAATAAATATAAATTTTAACCCTATGTTGAAACTTGCCATTTGATATACATAGAAAGACAAAACAAACTGAAAACTTGTATGTATGGCAATAATTTTTTATTTTTGTCATAATTTTTGGCCCAGAGTATCATATTTTTCTCAATAGAACACAGGTCTGGAGCAAGGGTTAGTCTACTGGTATAAGGAAGAGGTGATCCTTTTTGTTCCCTTCTATGCTCCTTCATCCCTTTTGTGTTCCTTTTCTCTCTGTCTCTCTGTCTGTCTGTCTGTCTCTCTCTCTCTCTCATCTCTCCTTTCTCTCTCTTTGCCTCTCCCTTTTTTCTCTCTTTGCAGTAGTGGAAACAGAACTCAGGACCTTAACAGTGAACTATGTACCCAATCCTTTTTTATTTTTAATTCTAAGACAGGGTTTCTAAATTGCCCAAGATTGGCTCAAATTTAATCCTTTTGCCTCAGCCCCTCAAGGGCTGGGATTACAGGCTTATCCCCCCACACCCGGCTGCTTCAGCTCTCCTGTAAAATTTGTCTGTAGGAGGCTTTGGGAACACTTGTGAAATATCACAGAGCAAAGATGTATTGCTTCTTCGCCTCACAGACCTGATCATGTGTTGCTTTGTGTCTTGCCCTGTTGGCTCCAATTCATGTTTAGTGTAATACAAAGTGTTAATTGGAAATTCAAATGTAGTTGAAACCAAGCTGCATTTAAAAACACAAATTTTCCAGGTTTCTTCATAGCTAGTATTGTCATTAGGTTAGTTCTGGCCTTTATATAAGAGGAAATGTAGTAGGGATCTATGGGAATACTTTTGCTGTTCTCCTAAGTCTTTCTTTCTGTTCCCTTATTTTCTTCCCTGAAAAGCAGAAAATGTTTTATATTTTTAAACATTTACTTCTTACTTATAAAAGAAGACTTGTGTGAACTAAGACTTTTATAATTATTAATGTGAGCCTTTGACTATGGAGTAACTTTCCAAATTTGTGCCCTCTTGACCTCTTAATGTTTGTCTCAAAATAATTTGTATCTTTATAAATCAATATTCTTTGCTGGCTGATTGATTCTAAAATGTTATGTTTATATTTTATATATACTTAAGGTTTACTCAGTGGCCACATTTCAGATCAATAAAAGTTCTGTCCATTGTTAAGATGATATATTTTGTCCTTCTAACTCTTAGACGTGTTAATAGCCTGGGATTGACCTCTGATTATCTCTAATTGTTTCTAAAACTGCTAACTAGAGAGGATAGCAGGACACAACTCTCAGGATTTAGAGAGAAACTGGGGTGAGAAGTCTCACAACTGACAGGAACAAACATACAAATAAGAAACTATTTTAATATGCTTCAGATTAATAAATAATTAAACACCTGTACAGTGCAGAAACCCTGACTGACACAAGGCCTTTGCAAGCCTGAATTTGTCACCATAGTCGTCAAGATGGGAAATTAGGAAAGAATGTTAATTTAAATTTAAAACAGCTGGAAACACAATACATGGAATATAAGCTTATCTTCTTATCCTTCAACAATTGCTTGCAGATGCCACTCAGTGGAATGTTTACAGGTGACTCAGTTGGCTGATATACAAAGTACCCCTTCTTAAGAAATGGGCCAACATCGTTTTAAATGTGTACAAGTTCCTCTTCACTGCTTAGAGTTTCAAGTTAACATTTTTGAGGGCAATTTTAACAACAAACAATAGATAAGAGATATGTAATATTAGTTCAGATGATATTTTTTCTAATATTTGATTTATAAACTCAACCCATTTCTCTTACATTTAGATTTTCGTCTTCGTCATAAAACTTTGGAGGTGGTATCCACCGGCCAAGCTATAGTATATATGAAACGATTAAAAATTCAACAAGCCTTCTCCCTGCAGGTTATTTGCTTCCTTTTTAAAATGTGGACTTGTTATCCTTTACTCCAGAGCAAATGTCTAAAAGTCATTTCTGCCACATTATTTCCCATTTGACAGATCGTGAGAATATCTCTTGAGTCCACAATATTAGTGTAGTATATTCCCTGTGTTTAGCACACTTTCACAATACCAGTTATTTCAATATTGTCAGTCATGAAGAAGCTTGTCCTAGCTTGGCTGGACCAATTGATTTCTAGGATATACTCATCTGAGAATCTAGAAGATATAAATCAAGAAATGTCAAGTTAGGTAACACCATTAAGCATGTGTTCTGATGTAATCATAAACTGTATTTTTATTTACTGAGTTTATATGGGGAGATCATTTTAGTTTCTAGGAGTGGTCATATTTTTCCATTTTTGATTCTTTGAATTTAAAATTTCAGTTTCATATTATGTTTTATATGTTGTCTTCACTTATTTATATGCAAGAGTAATTGCCTGTCACACAAATGAACATTCAACAGACTCCACACGTATGGAGTAATGGTGTAAATAAACGGAATGGCCAAAGTGTTTCATTTGTCACTGAGGCTCTGGAAGTTTAAGTAGATTTCACATTATATTTTCTATCCTGTTTAAAAACTAATACTTTATTAAACAAATAAGTTAATTTTCATAATTGTTTTGTTGCTGAGTTTAATAACTCAAAGTAACAATCAGAATTTTTACCTCTATGCAGTTTTATTCTATTAAAATGTTTCTATTAATAGGTTTCATGCTGAAATATATTAAACAGTCATATAACATACATTATGTACAAATTGCATATAATTGCATAACATAAATCAATTACATAATATGAATTGTTGGTTTTATTTTTACTTTTTTGCCTAGCAATACATTGGGAACAAATGAATTTCAAAAACAGAATATTAACTTGTAATTTATTCAGTATTCTAATTAAATGAAGTTATCTTTGTAAGTAGATGTTTAAGTGAATAACTCAAAATTTTTACTGTATTCATAAAACATATTAAGCATAATCTCTAATGACTCAGCTAAAATTAAAAAGTGAATTAATGCTACTTCTCATTCTCATTGGTGTTTTTATTTACTGCTTCTACTATCTGCCTTTACAAAATTTTTAAATTTGCTTTTATTTCCTCTTTGGCCTCCTTTCCACAAATTTTGTTCTTTATTTCTGTTCTTTTATGCTAGAAATCTTCTTTTTATTAAATAGCTATGTCCAAACCATAAAAGAATTTTATTTTAGTCTCTGGTGATTTTACCTGCTTTTTTGAGAGTATCAGTTAAAATGGGATTTGGCCGTATTGTATAACTAAACTCTGACTACAGTGGCTTAAACAAATTGGAGTTTATTTTTCTACAATAACCAGAAGACCTCAATGGGTAGTTAAGGTCTGGTGCAGTACAGAGCTATATCAAGTCATCAATGTCCCAGCCTTCTGCATTTTGTTTGTTTGTTCATTTGTTTGTTTGACTTAGTCATCCCTGGAGGATGGCTTTCCTCTCCTGGTTGCAGCAAGGCTAAAGACTCCATAGCATTATGCCAGATTTTAAAGAACAAAGGGGCAAAGTTGGTGAGTTAGAATGAAATCAAAATCTTTTTCAGAAAGGCTTCCCTGAATAGAACTATCTTTTGGTCATCTCTAGCTGCAAGAGACAATGAGAAAGTGAAACAAATGATTACAAGCGATATTCTAATTCTCTTTTTAAAGACGAAAAAGAGGATGGACTTTGTGTAGGTTACTGGCAAAGTTTGTATCACGTCTCTGCAGTTTCCAGATATTTGTCCTCTATGCTTGCTTGCAACCTTTGAGCATTCTTTGTAGATTAACCTAATAGATGAATGTCATTGAAATATGGATTTTTAAAGTAAGATGAATTTTACCACATGCAACACTTTGATTGTTCAAAAGATTTAATATCCAGTTTGGAGAGAGGGTTCTTATATGAAAAATATGTAGAGCATGTGAATTTATACTTGCTAATTTTATTGTGTCATACTAAGTATGTAGTAGAGAAAGGAAACACCTGGAAAGGCCAGTACTTTTGAGCAGTTTTCAAGTACTGTAGATTTCAACTTAAGACAAATGAAGTAATACTAAATTAAATAAATATAACATTGATTTATTTTTCCTTAGGTTATTGCTGGTTGTTTTTCATTGACCCCTGTATTTTTTGTGAGATTAGAAACAGAAAATTTTCAGTGTACTTAACTTCTTTCTGAGCCCCCTTCCTATTGCTTAATGCAGAAGCCATATTAAGGCTTTCTTTAGCCAGTATGGTCACTCTTCCCATGAGTGTATGTACGAAAATTGGGAGGCAGCTATCATCAGATTACGGGCTACTCTGGTAATGCATAATAATGTAATCTTTGCTATGACAAAAAAACAAAACAAAACAAGCCTACAAGAGGAATAGATGATTGACATTTCTTCACCTGTAATACACCAGGTATGGATGCAGTGCGTTATCTTCACAGAGGAAAAGCTGTAGTTCCTTTCCCAGGTAGAGGGTCCACAGCACTGGTACTGATACTGATACATGGGTGTTACAGTGTGTCTGCCTGTCCGTCCCATGTCTTACACACCTTTCACTAAGAAAGAAAATAAGGGGGAAACATAAGCTCACAGAAAGTGTACTTAGTTCATTTCCAACATTACTGGAAACCTATTTTATTTCTCTATTATTACCATATGATTTGGTGTTTTACTTTACCAGTTTTGTTACTCAAATATGTAATCATATATTTAAAATTTTCCCATAAATAGATCATTTATCCAAATTAATGGAATTTGATCTAGAAATAAAAGCAGAAATAGCTATTCTAAGGGTATTTTAGATTTGTATAGTTTCCCCTGCTTAATTTCCATAGATCATCATCTGACACACTAGGATTTGAGCAGTTTATACTATTTAAATGTTTCCCTTGTAACTATATTATTTGTCTTTAATGTTTCGAATTATTTTTCGTAATGTGCCTTATGGGTAATTGTCACATATGGTGGTGTTTTCAACTGCATCCACATTAGAATTTATTTCTTTCAGGCATTGATTTCTATTTTCTAAGTTTTTAAGTGAATGTCCTTGAGAAATGTAAAGTTTGCATGGTTGTTTTGCATCAGTTATTTGTACCTTCATTTGAATGAAAGGTGAGAGTAGATTAAATTGTTCTTATGAGCACTTCAAGGGTCAAGTCCAAATGATTCCTCTGTGAATGGCAGAGGGGGCAGTGGAGGAGGTGCTCCTCATAAGGAAATCCAAGAAGTGTATGTGACTCGCTCACTAGTGCTGTGGAATTCTCATAACTTTATTGACCTTTATCTCCTAATCTCTTGAAACCACTCTAGGAGAGTGTTAGTCGCTAAAATTGGAGCTCAGTTATTTTTCTGGGGCACTGATCCAGAGGACACTATAATAAAAACAGATAATTTCAAACTTGGAAATAGATACTATTTTTATTCATTGCCTGGAAAGGCTGCATTAAGGCTTTACTCTGTTCTGCTATCTCAGGGAAATACCCCATTCAGGTCACTGGAAATGCCGTGTCAGATTGTAAAAGAGACTTCATATGCAGTCAAGTAAACCTGCTAAATATATTTAGAACTGGTTCTTGTGACTAATACCTTAAACTGTTTCCATAATAACAATTTTAGTACTAGTAGGATTTAACCCTTTGCATGGAAATAACTTGCCAAATTTGAAAAAAAAAATTTTCAAAAAAGTCAAATATATTTACTAAGCATGCTTTGAAAGAAATTTCAATAATATAAAGTTGTGTTTAAAACATAGCATATTAACTTTAAACAGTAATATTGATGGAAGTCATTTGGTCACTGCAGAGAAGTTGATCTGGTTTTGCTAGTATAACTTCTAACTACTAAATTCAATGGAAAAAAGGAATAAGACCTATTATAGTTGGAAATTTAAATATTTAATCTTATAGCTGAATTTTATCTTCCAAAATTACTATTTTAAAGATCAAATATAACTATCACATATTTCTTCCCAAGGCTTTTATGAAACATATTTTATTTCTTTTAGTCTGAGTTACTAGAAAAATAATATCTGTAGAGACTGCAGGGGTCCATATTTAATTCCTAGAAAATTCAAGTATACTTTCCGCAATTATTCTATTTTGTGCTGTTATTGCAGCATAGGCTAACTGAGGCAGCCTGGATTTGGAGTAAGAACTAGATTTGAGTTTAGCACCTTAATAGCTATGTTCCCTTAACTGTTCTGAGTCATACTTTGTCTTTTATAAACTGAGGAAATAGTGTATACCTTACAACATTGTAAGAGAACTCATTTAAAGCACTGTCTCTTGTTAGCTACAAATAAAGCTGTAGTTCCCTCTGCAGGGCCTGCCAAAATTCAAAGGACCAGGCTCTTATGACCTAGCTCCATGTCTTAATACCATACTTCACTGTATGACTTTTGGAAGAACTCATGTATTCCTCCATAGCATGGAGAAAGTGCCAGATGTTGGTCAGGTACAGAGAGAGAAATGATAGCCTTTCTTGGTTTTTTTGTTCATTTTCTATTAGGTAAGATAGGTTAAACAATTTTGAATTGACTATTTTTAATAATTTCAGGAGACCCTAAGCTACAAGAGTAACCCCCTAGCTGCTTAGTATCCCTAAGAAAAGGAGGCAGAGGAAGATTGCTCCCCGGTGTAGGGGGCAGAGAGTGAAGGTAGGATTCTGCATTGGTTATTTTGGATATAAAAGGCATGCTCCCAGTTGAGCCCTTTCGTATCTCAGAATTAGCTGGCCTTTGGAGGAACAGTCTTTTTTCAGCCAGAGGAATTTTGTTTCTTTTTATTCTATTTCACTTATTTTAGTTTATCAGCACGTATTTGCAGTACATAATGTTTATATCCCCTGTGTGAAGTTGGTACATGTATATAACACATCTTAATTCCTTTCTTTGTAGCCTTCCTTCCTTTCCCTTTCCTTCTTGCCTCCACTTCTTTTTTCTTGTTTTGGTACCAGGGATTGAACTGGGGGCCACTAAGCTAAATTCCCGGCCCTTTCCATTTCTTGATCCACTTCTCATTTAAGAAAGATTTATTTCCCTACTTCCTATTATCTTTTATTTTGCTCTTTATTTATAATTTGTTTTTAATATGTCAAAATATGATAACAGAGAAGATATAAAATATATAATACATCCTCTTACCAACACTGGCAACTGTTGATTTTCTTTTTCAACTACAACTTTGCCACAGTTGTTTGTCTTACTGTTAATCTTTTCTCATTCTCCACTGGACCTTACTTTTTTTTCATTATTTTTTAATATTGAAGAGTCCAGGGCTCAGCCCACTCCCCTAACCCCATTTTCATTTTTTTTTTTTTATTTCTCTCACTGTCTTAGTAATGTAACCCAGTTCATATTTCTAAATATCCCCAAATGTGTATCTGTAGTCCAAACCACTCTTCTTGATTTTAAAATATAACCAGCTCCCTTTTTGATTCCCTATGTGATATTTCCACTCCAACACTTCAAGTTCAACACATTCAAAACTAAACTTCTGATCTTCCCATCCGTGATGAAAAATGCTCTACTCACAGCCTTCCCTGATCTGGTTAAGGCTCCAGCCTTGACTTACTCCTTAATTATACTACATCTAAATTGTCAGGAATTTAGTCCTCCTCACTAAGCCTTCAAACTATGCAGAATCTAACCAACTCTCTCCTGGTCTACTGCTACCTCTCTGCTCTGAGCCACCACTGTATCTACCTGGATCACAGCTGTGTTTTGTTCACCAGTGTCACTGGTTTGACTCTGAATCTCCAGAGCATAACTTAATAAGCAGGTAGAATAATCCTCTTAGGAAGTAAATCACACTGCATCCCTATCCTATTATATATAAGGCTCTAAAGTAGCTCCCTGTTTCACAAAAAAACAAAAGACAAAACTTTGACAAAGTAAAAGTAGTCAGAATCCTGGCATAGTTTGAATTGAAAGAGTTTAATGCCTGTTTTGTGTTATAAATGTATGTGCAGTCTTAAGGAAACAGAAAGCAACAGAATAACAGAAAGCATCAGGGACAAGCAACAGTGGGTAGTCTTACCCACCTTAGTCCTGGAGGGCCTTGGTGAGGGGATGGTGCCATTAATGTTAGAAGCCACTGGGCTGCCAACAAGAGCTATCACTGAAAGCACTCACTTCTGTAACTAGGACATAGAGGGCCAGAGGGGAAAATGACTATTCCAGCTCATCTTTCCTCATGTCCTGGCCAAATATTCGGGACTGGCCATCTTTTCATCTTACCCATTCCGGTGATTATGTAATGGTATCTTATTGTGTTTTTATTTTGCCTTTCCATGGAGACTAATAAATTTAGAAACCTTTTTAAAGTTTATTACCCATTTGAATATCCTCTTATACAATGTCTATATCAGTATTTGGCATATTTTTCTTTTTGGTAGCAAATCTTTTTTTAAAAAATCAATTTCTAAAATTTCTTTACATGATTTGCATACAATACCACTTGTGAGACACATGGGTTATAAATATCTTTTACTTCTTGTCTCTCTCTCTCTCTCTCTCCTGAATCCCTTAATTTTAATTTGGAATGACTTTTATGGTTAATGAATTTTATATCTTATTTAAGAAATCATTGTCTACCCTAGATTCTATAGTTTTTATATTGTCTTGATATATGACACAAATAACTCCAATTTGTTGTTCTTTAATATTGTGGTATTACAGTGAATGTATAAATTGATTTGTGGAAAACTGACATTAGTAATGATAAGCTTTCTGTTTAGTGGTTTTAAAACTTAGTACCTGAAATTTCTAAACTTTTTCTTTTGGTGTAGAGGCAGCCTCACACATCTTCCATATTGTTACTTGAATGTATGACATTTTGGAAGCTATTGAAAATGACACTTGTTTTTTCATTTCATTGTTCTAATTTTTTCCTGATTGTAGCATTTTTAGATTGACATTTATTCTATTTTCATGTATGAAACATTTTCTCCCATTATTGTCTGACTTACTGTTTTCATTATCAATCTTATTATTGCTTCTTTAAAGAAGAAATGATTTTCATTGTGGGCTTTTAAGCTTTTCTTTGTCTCTAGACCTCAGTAGCTGTTTTTATTGTACACATGTTTTGGTGCAGCTATGTTTTGTATATAATCTGATTGAAGTTCATAGTAATTCTTGAATCTGCAGTTCACTGGCTTTTATTATGTTGTAAAATTTTCAACATTATTTCTTCAGATATTTCTTCTACCCTGTACTCTGCTCCCTCCTGTCACATATATGTGAAACCTTTTCAGTGTTTTCTCTGTAATGAGTTGTCACTTTCTATATTATCTCTATTAATGTTTTTTCCCTTGTGTTCTCTAGTGGTTTTCTATTGGTCAGTCTTTTACTAATCCTCTGTTTAGCTGTTATTAATTAAATATGTTCAGATCTATTTTCAGTTATTAAATCTTACAGTTCTCAATTTTTTAAAAATAAATTCTATTTATTTGATCAAATTCTTCATCTTCACTTTGTTTTCTTAAACAAATTAGTCTCAATACTTTACAATAGATTTTTCTATATTTGGGTCTTCTGGAGATTAATTGAGGTACTGGGGATTGAACTTAGGGGCACTGTACCACTGAGCTATATCTTCAAATTTTTTTATTTTCAGACTGTTTCACTAAGTTTTGTAAGAGGGACTCAAACTTACCATTTTCTACCTGAGCTTCCTTGGAGTTTAATTTTTGTTATTTGCCCTAGTTCTTTTATTGTTGTTACTGTTAGTCTTGTTTGTAAGTACAAGTGAAAAATTTGCTTGAATGCCTAATATTGTTCATGAAATATCATACCTGTGTCAGTTATGCTTATTTTCTTCTAGCAAGTGTTTAATGTTTTCTCTGGTAGTCAGCCAAAATGGGAACAGGTCTCTCTGGTCTGTCAGTGTGATGTGGCGAGCAGATCATCTGCAGTCTTCCTGTAGGACAGCCCGGCTTGATTCACACACATGGCATGACATCTGTTGTCCAGCTGACCTATTTGAGAGCCAATGGGCTTATGAAATCATTCCTCCTTGGTAGGTCCTGAACTCCAGTTTTGATATTCTCAGCACTATGAGACTATTGAAGACCTTGTGCTTTTTCAGATTTTTGCTTAGCTTCCTTGCATCTTGCTCTGAATAGTTTGAAAATGTAGCTAATTTCTCAAAAGGAAAATCTTCAGTATCTTCAATATTAAGGGCTGGGGATTTAGTTCAGTGGTTCTGCTGTCTGCTTCATGAGCGAAAGGTCTCAAGTTTGATTCCCTAGTACCAAAAAAAAAAATTATCTTCAATACTATTTCTCTTGTCTCACCTGTTCTCCATGATCTGAGCTCCTCATATCTGCTTTTCAAATACTAAAGTACAAGGTTTTATCTTTCCAATCCTATGAAAATGCTGAAAGTCTTTATTATTTTCTGCTGTATTCTCAACTTCTTTACCATCCAAGAACTGTTATGAGAAAAGCACGCCAGCTTCCCTCTGTAGGTTTTTATTTCTTACTTACTGTCCAAGATCTTTCAAACTGAAACTTTGCCTGCCTCTACACTTATATCTTAAAATAGGTATTAATTGTCTTTAATTTTACTTCATAGTTTCTCATCCTCAGAGGAGCTCTTCCACCATAGAGAGAAATGAAGGTCACTAAATAAGACATCTTAATAATTATTTTATGGTTAATATGGCTTAGTGACTAAGGAAACACAATTTTTGAATAGGCCCTTGGCTTATGCTTCTCTTACTATTTTTGAGATATCAAAACTGTTTTATCATCTGTGATTAGAAAACCAGACCTTCTTAAATAATGCTATTGGGAGGATTAATTGGAAAATATAAACATAAGAATTTATTATATAACCATCATACAGTAAATTTAATAAATGTGTCTCAAATGATACAAAAACCTTATGAAATCTTCAAGCTTAAGTCACAGATTTCTTAAAGTAGAAGTAGTATCTGCTTTATTGTCAGTGGGTTATTAACTAAATCATTTGAAGGCTTTTTATTAAATATTGATTACATATTAAATAATATAGCCTATATTTAAGATTTAAAGCAATAAAAGAAATGCCATTGTACAAATACTCATTATAATTATATTGCCGGTTCCTTTGAGTTTTAAATATATGTATTCCTTACAATTATTTTGTTGAATTTTGTTTTCTCTTGAATTTCATACATGTGAAATGATATGCATTCCTTTGTAGCTTGTTTTGTTTACTTAACTTCAATCTCTGTAGTTCATCCATATTGATATTTATAACTGTAAATCCTTCATTTTCCTCATTTTCTATGTAGTGAAAGTATATTGTAAAAATTTCCTGTTAATGAAATTGGTATGACTTCTGGTATTCCACTTTGGGCACTTTTTTCTTGGAAGTGTATTTGAGAATGAGTTGAAGATGAATTTCTCTAGGGCAAATTTATGTTTGTTTATGTTAGCCACCTGTAGGCACTGTAAATACACAGACCATTTTCCATGGTATTTTTTGGCTTAAGGCTGCTTGAACCCACAGGTAGTATTATTTCAGATCACAGGCCAGGATGGTTGCCAAATTGTGATTATTCAGCCTTTCATCCAGAACAAATGTTGAGGCAGGCAAATTTTCCTCCCACCTCTTTCTGTGGGCCTGAGTGTTTGCTATATTTCTTTTTCTACTTTGCCCTTACATTGAAAAGACACTGGTATACAGTGGACCTCCGAAATTTGCAGGCGTTATGTTCGTACAACATCCTTGAATTGTGAAAAACCATGATATGGTTTCAGATATGGTCAGAAAAATGACTGTTCATGCCTATTATGCTACCACAGCATAACTTTTTAGTTCCCAGACAAAATCCAGTAGTTCATTCTTTTCCTGGACTGTCTCACCCTTCTTCTGGAGCTTAGGTTCATTGCCAGAAGCCTTAGAAGGTGCAGGGTGTTTAGGAGGCATCGTAGGGATCATAGCACTTTAAGAAGAACAAAATCAAGAACACTCCAGATAGCTACATGTGGTGTAGCAAACTGTTATGATGCAGTAATGCTGGTACATCTGCAGTCAGTCAGCAGCAAGGAGAACTGAATAACGCTATCAGATTGGCTACTTGCAAACCTCTGGCCAAAAAAAAAAAAAAAAATTAGAATATTTGCAGTTTCTGGGAAATTGTGGCATTTCTGTGAACAATTATTATTTAGGTTGTAAGGAAAAAATCCATGAGTGACTATGAGACCACAAACGCTAAACCACAGCTTCCCCAAAGAGCCATGTGTTACTGGTCTTGGTGGTACTGGGAGGTCACGAAAACTTTAAGAGATGAGGCCTGGTGCGAGGTCTTAGGTAATTGGGATTCTGCCCTGGAGGAGAATCGGGGAGCCCTTGTTTCCTCCTCTTTCTTTTTTCTGCATCCTGGATATGAGATGAGCTGTTTGCTTCTTCCCATGCCCCCTGCGATGATGTACTGCCTCACCACAGGGTCAAAACAATGGGGTCAGTCATGAACTCTAATTAAACTGTGAGCCAAAGTCAAGCTTTCCTCCTCATTACTTGATTATCTCAGATATTTTTGCTGTAGTAACAGGAAGGTAACACAAATCCTGTAGACTTTGGGAGCTGTACCTTAACTCAGAGATCTTCTGTTAGACTTTCTACTTCAGCAAGTTCTGCTCTCTTCTGTGAGACTCAACTTCGAAGCCCAAGTTCACCAGCTGAAACACCTGTTTAGGATGAGTATGACGTGATTGCTTGATTATTCTCTAAATTCTATTTTTTATTTCACTTTTAGCCTTGTAGCATCTTCATTGTATATGTAGACACACAGGAACACATGAACACACATATATGTAGATAGGTATGTATGTAAATATCCAGAACTCTTAGAAACAGAAGTCTTAGCTTGTTTTGTGCTGCTGTAGCCAAATTCATAAGACTGGATAATTTATAACAAACAGAAGTTTATTTATTTTAGTTCTGGAGTCAGAAAAGTCTAAAATAAGGGTGCTAACAAGGTGCAAAGTCAAAGCCTGATGTCTGAGGAGGACCAGGTCTCTGCTTCCAAGACAACACCTTGAGCAGTGGCAGAAGAGATGAAGAGGAAAGAGAGAGGAAAACCCTTTTTGAAAAGCATTGACCCCACCTCTTAAAGACCCCACTTCCCAATATCTTTACACTGACATGCCAAACTGTGTTTTGTAGGTGACAATCAAAACATAGCAAGAAATGACTGATTTATTTTTATGAGATATTTTAGGGTTGTTCTTAAGGCCTGGTGATATAAGGGATTTGTGTTCTTACTCTAGATCATGTCAACTGCAGTGGTGCTAGCTACGTACCCGTAAGCATCTTCTGCAGGGTAAGTACAAGGTGAAATAGATTTTCACTTCCTTTCTGAACTTTAGCTGGGATAGAGGTCCAAGAGACTGGTGCCCAAAAGTAAGTAATTTGTTCTAAATAAAGCTATAATATCAATAATAATGATAAGGACAATAATGGAAAGACAGCCGACCTTACTCTCTGTTAATTTCTTAGGTTTTTCTGTCTCTGACCACTTTTTCTTGTCAGGGTATAGCTTCTTTCATCCTTGACTGAATTTCGACTGAATTTCAATGCTCAGTGCTGTTTCATTTTATACTTCATGCCTTCCTCTCCCCTTTGAGTCCTCCATCTACCTGGAAACACTCACTTTTTATTATTTTTGTGTACCATAAGATATAATTAATGTAAGGACTAAGTATGTATATATTTCTTTTGAGTTACATTAGCATGTGAATACTGTAGAGAGGCTGGTTGACAGAGACAAGAAATACACAAACACACAAATTAATTTATTGTCCTTGATACAAAAATCTTACCTGGCCGTGAGGGCACATGACTGCAACCCCAGCACACTTAAAGGCTGAGGCAGGAGGATCAGAAGTTCAAGCCCAGTCTTTAGAAAGAGCCTAAGTAAAAAAGGGCATGGGATAGCTAAGTGTAAAGGCCCGAGGTTCGATCGCCAGTACTGTTTAAAAAAACTTTATATATCAGCCATTCTTATATTTACTGATCTAGGTTAAGATTATTTCCATTAGAATGTTCACTGAGAACTAAATAATGGTGATACATTAAAACAGTCATTCAGTGTACTGGACAGAAAAAGTTATAGCATAAAGAAGTAAATGCATTTATCAATTAAATTTATTTTTTGTGATTTTAGAATAATTACATG
Organism: Heterocephalus glaber; assembly: GCF_053883595.1. Lineage (NCBI taxonomy): Eukaryota > Metazoa > Chordata > Mammalia > Rodentia > Bathyergidae > Heterocephalus > Heterocephalus glaber. The sequence goes on along the minus strand of NW_028258308.1, from coordinate 10,643,303 downwards.
TAGCCTCAGTTATCATACACTAGTTTATTTTCTTAAGAAATTGTCATTTGTTTTTGTTAGACTAATAGCAAGAAAATACTGTATAGAGCATTTTGGCTTCAAGGAGCAAATCACTTCATTCCTGGGATCCAGAACCCTCTCTCGTTGGCCAGACTTGCAATGCACAAAACTTTTTAATATTCCCTTGTATGATTTTTACTATGAGCAGAACAACTGTTGCTGCTGCTACCGTGAGTGAGTGATTATAAACTTAGAATACATCCTGAGACTGGTGCCATTTGAAGCTCCCTCAATGTGGTGTTTGTTCAGTTCTTTAAAAAACCAGCAGATCATTAATGAGTGGAGTATTGCTGGGGAATAAATAGGACTTTTGCAAAACCACATGCCTGAGAAAAATTGGCCAGAGAAAGGACTAATTATTTTATTCCTTGTTTCATAGAGCAGTTTTAGGTTGTATGCAAAAAAGTTCTGGAATACATTTCTTGGGGAGTGTTGGATAAGAAATGGAAACAATTAAAAACTTGTTATGGAGTGAAATTCTTGATGGATTTTTTTTTCTTACTACTTTAAGGAGCCTTTAACAGATAAGTATCTGTTAAAATACAGAGACAATATAGTCTAAAACATCGGAAGACACTTCAGCTAGGCTTAATTCAGATAGATTAATTGCCCAACCACTAAAGATGGCTCTGCCTGGAGAAATTCTTTATTTGGGGACACAGCTATTAGGGGAAAACTTACTGGCTACTAACTGACTTGAAACATTTGTATAAAATCCACTTAAAATAAGCTTTATTTTGAATTGTTTTTCTACTTATAGAAAAATGCTTAAGAACTTTGTACAAATTTTTGAAATGCTGAAATATATTAAAATATATATCTGCAACAACACCATTACAGCTTGCCATTCTTTGCTCTAAAATGTCTTTGCTCTCTGTATATTTACTGTCTTTTACTTATAGTTACTCCAACTTGTACTCAGAGAAGATAAAATTATGCTCAAAATACCATTATTCTCTAAATTTTAAATATAATGTGCTCTAATACGCAGATTCAGAACTGTTTCTAAGGAATATGGTGTTACTGACCACATTTTGTTTAGTGCTCTACTCGATTTTAACTATTTTCATTTCTTTCTGTGAAATAAATGAATGTTTCTTTAAATGTTTTCATGGATAGTTTGAATACTAGGCCTTCTTCAGTGTTTAGCTTTCCTGCATTTCTTCAAAAAGTATCTCTAGGGCCGGACATTTAGCTCAGTGGTGCCACCATCTGCCTCGCAAGCAGAAAGTCCTGAGTTCGATCCCCTGTACTAAAAAACAAACAGAACAAAACGAAACAAAAACAAAAAACCCGATTTTCTTTCGGGCCTGGGATTTAGCTCAGTGGTTCCACTGCCTGCTTTGCAAGCGCAAGGTCCCGAGTTTGATCCCCAGTACCAAAAAAAACCAAAGTATCTCTAGTTCTACCAATCTTTTTGGGTTTTGAAAGTTTATTATTATTTTAAATTGACAAATGAAAAGTTATATATGGTTTAAATCACGATGTTTTTATTTGGGTATATGTTGTGGAATGACTAAATATGTTAAGCTAATTAGCACAGTCTTCATCTCACGCACCTATCATTTACTCTCTCAGTTATTATTTTACTTGTAGTCACCATATACATTAGATCTACAGAAATAATTTTTGCTGTTTGACTGAAAAAAATTTTTAACAGTAGCTAGTCCCCAAACTAGTACTAGTACTAGTAGTTCCACTACTGTCCCACTGCTCCTCAAAATCCAGCTCCTGGTAGTCACCATTCTACATGTTACTTCTGTGAGTTTCTGTATGATCATGTAGATTTTGTCTTGACTTATTCATGGAACATAGTATCCTCCAGGTTTATCTTTCCTCAGAAAGTATGATTTCCTTTTTTTTAAGGTTGAATGGCATTCCATTGTATCTATCCATCCACCCTCCCCATCCATCTTGGTTTGACAAGATAGATAGAGATCACCTTTGTTTTATTCACTCATCCATCATTGGATATTTAAATTAATTCCATATCTTAGCTGTGTTGAGTAATGTTACAATGAATATAGAAGTACCGATATCTCTTCTAAATACTGATTCAATTTCTTTTGAATATACTGTATAACGAAAAGTGCTAGATGATATAGAGTTCTAATTTTAATTTTTGAAGGACTTCTATACTATTTTCCTCAATGGTTGCTCTAAGTAACATTCCCCCTAAAAGGTATAAGGATTCCTTTTTATCTACATCCTCAGCAATATCTTCTTCTAATACCTGGTTAGGTCTTTTGTCCACTTATCAATTAGGCTATTCTTTTTTTTTCACCATTTAATTTTTTGCATTACTTATTGTGTATATAAATTTCTTATGATATACATGGCTGGCAAATATTTTCTCTATTTCTGTAGTTTGTCTCTTCCTCTATTAATTGTTTCCTTTGCTGTAGAGAAGGGTATTAGTTGATACAATCTCATTTGTCTATTGTTGTTTTTACTTGTGCTTTTAAGACCATACCCCAAATTTCTTGTTAAGACCAATGTCAAGGAGATTTTTTAAATATTTTCTTTTACTAGTTTTTTGGTTTCAGATCTTATGCTTAAGATTCAGATTACTTTAATTACATTTTTCTTAGTTTTATAACTTACTATTCACTTTGAAAAATTGAGTAAAGTTTTATGATCACATTGTACACATGTTGTGTATGTGCATGTACCTCTAACTTGCCTTACATGTCAATTCTCATGTAATTTTCATGTACTGCACTTACCAGCCAACATATTGTATACATATTTATAAACACATTGACATATATAAATACATTGACTCAATTCTCTGAGATCATTATCAAATATAAATTCTTTATTTTGATTCATTTTTAAGTCAGCTAAATGGTGTCTTATGAACAAATGTTTGAAACAGTATAGAAATATATGGATTATATTTATGGACTCTTATCTATATGAGGATATTGTCTTCTCCCTTATTCACTGCCTGTCCCCCAAAACAAACTCAATAAATGGTACTCAATTACTCTTTGGTATTTAAGTTATGGAAGTGAATTCATAACGTAATATTTTATCTATATATTTACCTTATTTTTAGAGTCTTTATATATACATTTTTCTAAATGATATCAATATACCAAATCATTAAGTAATTATAATTTCAGATGAATTAAAGAGATCTATTGCTCTCAGCCATACAACTAATTATACAATTGTGTGAAAAAGTGTTAAAACCTCAGGAAGACAATAAAAAAAAATAGCAGAAGGTATATTCAACTAGAAAAGAGAATTTTAAAGGTTGAAATCAACATGATGAATAATCATGAGAAATGTTAATGAAGAACATGAAATAAATACATGTACTTTTTGGTTTACTAGTCTTTTTTGGTTCTTTAACCCTGCTAATGCATGCTTTAACATTTACATTGGAATTTAATTATCTATGCTTCTACCAATGTTCTTTTAGAAATATGAGTATACCTTTCTATTATTGACTTTAAAATTGTTGTTAAGAGATCAAACTATTTATTGTATTTTAATGTCCTGTACATGATGTGTCCCGGCTTAACTGGGAGACATGGATAATGTTCACAGATTTATACTCTAAATTTTGTCTTCTAACTTGTGTAGTAATTACTCCATTCAATTGGCATTTAACATGTGTTACTTTGAATACAGGTGCCATTTGTGTGACCTTTTGTGTCTCTGTATATAGATCTAGATTATGAATGGTACTCAGAAAAAATGTAATTAGCAATAATTTTTCCTCTTATTTTCACTAACTACTAACATCCTCTCTCCATTTCCCCCCTCAGTTTATCAGTCTACATTTAACTTCTCTTGTCGGTCAGCATCTGGCTACCATTTGCTGCTTAATATGTGTCAGGCTTTGAGCATGGGGCTTGGTGTACAATTCACACAAATCTACACAATATCTTGGATTATTCATTTTACCTCATTGATTGTTCATTCACCCTCTAGCAATCTATCAGTAAGTCACAGGTTTTCTTCCTCTAAAATATATCCCAAACTCATTTATTTCACTGTATTTTAACTGTTAGTTCTTGAAAAGCAAGCTGTTTTCATTCTGTGAACCCCTGATCACAACAGAACCTAATTGTCCTATCACTTTTATTATTCACATCCTTCAAATCTAATCTGTCCATGGCAGCCGGGATGTGTTCCTCATTGTGAGATAGTGTTATGTCTAGATCACCACCTACTGAAGGCATCTTCCATCACATTTAGACTAACATCCAGTCCCCCATCAGGAAGGCTAACACCTATCCAGATCTGGCCCCAGAGTCCCTCTTTGACTTCATTCCCACTACACTGTGCTGTACAAACTCTTGTCAAAAGCTTGAAGCCCTTTCTTTTTCTGTGCCTTATAACCACATTCTTTTCATAGAGTCTGGAATATTCTTCCCTAGATAAGCATAGCTTACTTTTATTTTTGTTTTGCTTTATTTTTGAGGTCTCACTCAAATACAATTCCTTAGGGGACCTCTCTATCTTTTCTTAAGTAAGTAGCTACAGTAGCTACTCTGTTTCATTCATAGCCTTCAGTTTATTTTCATCCCTACGTTTTTTTTTTTTTTTTTGGTACTCGGGATCGAACTCGGGACCTTGCACTTGCAAGGCAGGCGGCAGAACCACTTTTGCTAAATCCCCGGGCCCCCCATTTTTTTATTTGTTGGTTTATTTCCTATTTGATTCTGTCTCTCTGCTATGAACTCCAGAATCTTTGAATTAGTTTGTTAATAGCTGAATGCTCAGAACTTAATTTCTGACTTTAAAAAAAAATGTCTGTAAGCATTTGCTACTTATCATTAAATAACAATATAGTATTTCCCTTACAATAGCATTATGTTTATTATTGTTATTGTCATCTGATGTATTTAAAAAGTCAAAGACTTGAGTTATCCAGTGAGTTTTGTGATAGAGTCAGAATCTGAACTTAGCTCTGCTCAGGGGAGAACTACCCTTGGAAGAGATTAATGTGGTACTCGATAGGCTGGGTTAGTTCCTGTAAGAGTGAGTTCTTATAAAAGGGTGATCCTGGCCTCTTTTCCTTCTTCTCGCTCCATCTGAGCTCTCTTGCATGCACTGTCATCATGTCATGACACCTGCCATGTTGCGGCGTAACCAGAAGGCTCTCACCAGAGTCCACTTGATGCTGCCCAGTCTTGGACTTTCAGCCTTCAATGCTAGGAGCTCAATAACTCTCTTTTATTTATACATTACCCAAGCCAGGTGTTTTGTTATAACAACACAAAACAGACTAAAATGTATGAATATGTATCAATGGTATCATGTATGTATTATATAGTTTAGTATTTACATAGCATGCCTACCAACAGGTGATGAAGATTATTTCAAATTTTTCTGACTGTCTTAATTGAGTTTCCCTATAAGTAGACTTTGAGGCAGAGATTTGAGGCAAAGAAATTAATTGGAAGGTAATTCCAGGGTACCTGGCAGGGAAATAGTAAAATAAGACAGGATAGGAGAGGACCCCAATGTGGCATATGATCCACCAATCAAGATGCTACTATGGGTCTCTGGAGTTTACTTCTACTGGAGATCTCTGAGAGTGTAGAACAGGTTCCTTTGAGTTATTCCAACTAACAGACACTGAACTGAGATACTAAATTTATATCTTTTATGCACAAGGTATTATTAGTCTTTGGCTGAGGGCTGTTTCATTGAGCATAATTCCTGCCATAAGTGAGCAGCAGGAGTTTTGGAAGTAAGAGCAAAATCCCAGAGGACAAAATTCACATTCACATGTTGACACAGGAAGTTAGACTGGTATTCACTGGAACTGGGGGGACATGGACATACTGGCAGACTGGGTCTGTTGTAAATTACCCATACATGTAAAGTAATTTGTATGCATTTGTCAATGTATAAATCTATATGAATTGGAGACAGCATATAAAAAGTAGCTAAGTGAAAACTATAAAGTATAAGAATGACTTAGATATAATGTTAGAGATAGAATAAAGACACGATACTTCAAATAAACTGGTTTCATCTGAATATGCATGTTGATGTAGACCATGTGACAATCTGTAGATGTATTTGAGAATGTTATATTTTTATATAATATATAACATTCTTCCTTTCTAGAACTTATCAATAGATAACCTAAGAAACTTTTCTATATTTTCCTATGTTTATTGATCCTCACCCCATACTAATATAAATAAATAGGTTTTTGATAAAGCAGCTATACCCATGGAAAGGAGAATAATGCCCCCCAAAGATGTTCAAGACCTACAACCTGGAAATGGTGAATGTATGATTTTTCTTATCTTGTCCTGCTCTGTAACTTTTTTTTCCTTTTCCTTTTTAAAAATTTCATTGGTACATTTTAGATATACATAATGATGACATTCATCATAGGGAATTTGTACCTGTACATGATATATCTTGCTGCTTCTTTTTTTCCCTTCCCCTCTCTTCCCTTCAACTCCTCCCGCCATATTTACAAAAGCTTTGTTTCCATATTTTTCCTTCTATTCTCTGTTGCACAAATGGGCTTTGAAGATGTGGCTCCGTTAAGAATCTTGAGAGGGAAAGATGATCCCGGATCATCTGAATGATTTGGTATAATCACAAATGTTCTTATAAGTGAAAGAGAAAGTCACAGAGTCCAATTCATATGATGTGATGTGAAAAACACTCATCATGTCACTGCTGGCTCTGAAGATGGATGCTATGAGCCACAGAATGTGGGCAGCTTCTCGAGCTGGAAAAGGCAGGAAAATGGATCCTTCTCGAGTGTCTGGAAAGGCCCTCTTGACACTGGGATTTCAGCCCATGAGCACCATGTTTCATTTTGTACCTCAAAACTGTCACGTAATACATGTGTGTTGTTTTAAGCAATTAAGTTTCTGGTAATTTAGTCCGGTAGCAATAGAAAATTAACATGCTCCTTAATCAAACACACAAATGAAAGGTCACCCCAAGTAAAAAAATGGTAAGGCCTATATTTTAAAATTATAGCAATATTTCAAATATATATATAAAGCTATGTACATAAAGCATGTACATAAATGCATGTAAAGCTGTATACATAAATGCACGTAAAAGATAGGCAGGTAGGTAGGTAGATAGGGATAAATGCTACGTTTTGACCTTTGGAAAGGATTTGAAATTTGAGTAAGCAAAATTGGTTTGGAATTCTGTCTAATTACTTTCTAGTCCCAGAGAACTTTTCATTTCTCTTATCTTTAAATTCACTATTGGGAATGACACTAATGATATTCTTGTTTTCCTCAGAAGTTTGTTGTAAATATCCATTTGGATAAATTTACATGAAAATATGTTCTAGATTACAAAGTAATAATTTCAGTCTTACTTAGCTTTGGTACAATATGGTAGTGCAAAAAGAGGCAATTTCAAATATCAAATATTCAAAAGATATAAATTAAGCCTCAATTTTAGTCAATTTATAGATTTCTGAGTACTTCTAAATCTAACTGTGATATATTTAAAATGTGCAAGTCTTAATTCTGAGAGTAAAAAGTATCATTATTTTTCTACTACACATTTTTAAAAATTGCGTTTTTCTGTGCCTTAATACATTTATGTGGAAATGAAAACACTAGCGGACTATCAGTTATTTAACTGCCCTACATCAACCACTTGAGAGGCATTATAAAATTGTGCTGTAATTCTAGCTTTCCTAAAAACAAATTGGTATAGGAGTATTCTGTGTCCTCTCCGTTTGTTTCTGTCTTAATAATTAGCAAAGACTTTGGGGAGGTGCAGAAAAGAGCAAACCCTCTCTGATGAAAGAAAGGGTCACCATAGCTTCTAGTGACCAAAAGAGCTTCCTGCAGAGCAACTTTGTAGCAAGACTCTAGGCTGCCACAGACTCATGGGTGAGGAATCCACACAGCTAATGAATTCCAGAAGGTGGCTTCTCTTTTCTGAAGCCTCAGACACAAGGGATTGGTGTTCCAGCTTTTTATCTTGTAGATTCAACATCATTCTTTGACACCCTCTGCCATTTCCTGCCCCTCCCTGAAACAAACCCCAAACAATAATAAATAATGCTGTTTAATTTTAAGACAGCATTACCATCAGACAGTCCTTAATACCACAACTGCAGCCAGCCCCAGTGTATTTCAGTGGAATCAAGCTGCATGTAGAAGACCTGCAAAGAACACCACAGTATATCAAAACCTCTCCTGGATTTAGTTCCTTGCTGTCAATGCCAAGTTTGCTTCTGGCCTTTTCCCATGCATTTATCTTCTACCCTCCATCAAGGAATTGTTATGAAACATTTATTGAACATGATGTAGTATGTAGTATCTGATCTTAAAATAACAGCACTACATAAGTATTGTCATTTTACAAATGAGGAAATAATCCTCATAGTTATAACTCTTGCTAGCTGGTGACATAGCCAGTGAACTTGGAAGTCTCGGGTCTTTCGTGGCAAAGTGGTGTTTCTTAGTTATGTGTGAGAAACACACTTGTTCTATAAAATATGTACATTTACTTCATACATGGAGGTGTTTATTAGATGATGTTCTCATTTTGCCATAATTGCTGAGTAAAAATTCCACAAGAAATTTCCATTTTATGGTGAATAGAAGGCGTACTTCTGTTTGCATTTCAGCCTGACATATCTAAATGAGATCATGCTCCTCTCGAACACTTGAAGAGTGGAGAAGATGGGTTTATGTTGGCAATTCCTTTAGAGCCAGAAAGCGACCTTTCTGTTACATTCGGATTCTGTAAAGTCAGGAGGCCACTCTGAGAGCCAGGATGAACTGTGTGAAAGTCACACCACCACTGTTTTCCATATTTGTATTTCCTGGCACCTTACAGGAGTCTGGGCAGGCTGTCTGGCATTTTCCACTTCTTTAGTCCTTTAAAAATCCAAAAGCTTCTCCATTAACTCCTTGTGAAGGCCTTCAAGGAAGTATTTGAAAATATTGAAGGAACCATTCAAGAAAAAAATATAGGTCAAAAAGTATGACAATATAATAAAGATTGTTAAAATCATATTATTATATTTTAGTAATCATTTTTATTTTGAACTTTCCATAATGTAAGTTCAATAGGCTAATTCTGTTAGTCATATTTTAGAGAAGTAGAAAGACAACATCAAATGTAATATTCATCTGTTATTTCTTTTCTTTTGTGACAGCCAAACTATGTAGAAGAGGACAGAAACCTAAAAAAAAAAAAAAAAAAGCTTATGCCTCTGTGATTGAGCTTAAATTCCTTACATTTTACCCTATTGTTTTTAAGAATCAAACATTCCAGATAAAAATTGAAGATCTCTTTTCTCCAACAAGTTAACTTCTCTTCTGCATTTGCTGCTTGTAGTCTGTGCACTTTTTTGCACTCTTACTCTACATGTATTTTGGTTTTTGGTTTGTATTTCTCTATTTCTGTATTTATATTTCACTACTTCATTTTGTTTTCTGATTGTATTCTTTTTCTTTAAGCACATTTTCATTGTTTTTGTAACTTTTTGAGTTGAACTAAAATTGAATTTATTATTTTCATTCTTATGAGTTTTAATAAATTATTTTATGCTTTTATGTCTTCCTATAAATTTGAAATTTGAAAAAGTAAACATTTCCATTGTAAAGTTCTAGTTTTTTTTTTCTCATTCCAGTTGTCTCTGTTATTACTAGACTCTTGCTTCCCAGTAAGGTTTTGCACTTGTATGTAATTCTTTTAAATTTAAGGCAGTGATGTTAGACTTGTAGTTAAAATGACTTCTTAGTAGACTGTGTGCTTAATACTATGTTGTGATCCCCTTAATGTAATATGTCCTATTTTTTTACTGCCATTAATATTGCTACTTAAATTTGCTTTTCTATTTTTCATATATTTATCTTGTTTGATGTTTTTATTTAAAACTTTCTAAATACATGTAATAATTTTGTTTTATGTGTGATTCTTATAATCATTTTATTAAAAAATAAAATCTGATCATCTCTTGATGTTTAAATTTGATAAATCCTTGTTCATGTAATTTCTGATATGTTGGAACATAATAAAGTCTTCATGTATTTGAGCCATCTCCTCAGATTTAGTTACAGAGGCCAGACTAATATATGTACGTTGTGTTATCATGATAAATTCCTAGTGTAATCATGATAAATTCCTGAATATTTAATTTTAAAATATTCAATTATTATTTTACTTTAATTTTTCTTAAAACTTAATTTCAAGACTCAAAAAATCCTAGTCTTTCAAATTTCCAATTAATTATACATGATTTACTGATGTATTTTCTTTTAACATTATATTTTTCCTTGTCTTCATAAACTGTAATTTTTAAAAAAATTTAGTCTGAAGCTAAAAGTAGTTTTTTTTTAAAAAAGAAAATTTTTAAATAAATTGTTTTGTAAAGAAAAGAAATTATTATGGAATACTTGTTGGGTTAGGTAAGTAGGAGTTCTGCAGTTTGTCTTTGCTTGTTCTACTAACCACTGTTAGTATAGCAAAAAATTACTTAAGAGACAGACCCAAGTGTCTTTTTATGATACCTTAACAGTTAGGTTATTCTTTTCTTTTGGTTTATCTCCATGTTTTTTATCCATTTGGTTGTAGTCTGGAGAAGGGGCAGAGTTTCATCAAGGTCTCCATTGGCAGCCACTCTCCTATACCTATCAATATCCTTTGAGTCTTCCCCATCTGATACCAAAACTATAGTCAGCTTCTATTTTTTTCTTTAATTCCCATCTACTCTTAGTCTTTAACATTATCCCAAAGTTTAGGTTGGGTTTACTACATTATTGCTGTGGATTATAAACTTTCTCTTTTAAGAATAGTGTTCACTTTCATCTTGTTATATACTGGCCTTTCCTGATTATTTAGATCAATTTTTGCTTAAATGGATTTATTGATTGGAGCCTAATTTTTCCAATATGACTTCTCCTGTCTTCTGTTTTTAAATTTTTAACTCTCATCTAAACACCTCAAGTCGTTTTTAAAAAGAAGTTTTAAAAGCATATAAGTGCATTCTTTATTTTCTGGTAGAATATATCAGGAAAACAATTATGCTTAGCAACTTATACTTAAAGTTTTTATCACTTAAGCTTGCTAAAGATTTTTAGCAAAGGCAGAAAAACACATGTGAGTGGTGTTTACAGGCTATTTTGATCTGCTTTCAGATTTAGGGCTTTATCCTGGACAGCTATTTTCCTGGAAAACTTACAGCAAAAGCAATTTTGTGTCTATTAAATTCATGTGTGTGTGGAAATGCCAATTTGAGTAATCTATTCCTTCCCTCTCTCTTTTCCTCTATTCCTCTCTTCCTTCCTTTTATATTTATGCAGTTTATCTAGTACCAAAAATATCCATACATAATTACACTTCTGTGTTTTTCTATACATAGATACTATTGTTTTCATGTTACAGTTGAAGAAACAGCTACTTAATGAAGTTAGATAATAGCCAAATGTATGGTAGATTTTATAGCATGTAGCCCTTCAAGGCTCAGAGTTATATTTAGGTCGTCATTCCTAAACCATGCTTTATGTCCTTCTATGTTGGTTTGCTTTTATATTTATTATGGTAATTATGTTTCACCTCAGCAGTTATCTATTTACTGTTCTTAAAAGACTGAAAATTTTTTTCTTTTTTAAAACAAAATTTATGTGTATTATCACATAATAATGAAGCTTATGTGGGATCAATATAAAACTAGTTTAGTACAGTCTTGGTGTAGTCTTAAAATTTCTAAGAGTTTTGATACACATTAAATGCCTCAGAACATATTTACAAGGTCTTTGCCAAACTCAAGGAATTGTTCTAATATTTTAAAAATATTAATTTATATATATTAGCATATACATTTTAAGCAGTCTTTTAAAAATATTAGTCTAATCAGAAAGTATATCTAAACAAACTAATTATTGCTTGGCCTAAGTGTCTTCTCTCCAGACTATTTCAACCTCCCTCTTTGCTAGCTGTTTAAGGAAGCAGAACTTTTTCATTATGTGGTGTACTTACAAAGTCTAGGTCTTGCTTCTGACCCAGAGTTTGTAATTACATTCCTTACAGGTTTTTTTTGTGTGGGGGGGTACAATACTTGTACTGAGATCAAGAGAGATAGTGAGGTAGAGTGGTAGAGAACAAGAGGGAGAGAGTGAATCAAACTCACAACCTTGTACTTACCAAGCAGGCACTGGCTCCACTCAGCTACAGCCCAGGTCTCCTTATCGTTTTTGAATGAAGACTGATTGTGTCATTTCTTCAAAGAATAACTGATTCATTTAATCTAATTAATTTTTTTATCTTTGCTGTTAGTAATTATTCAAAACAACATTGTCTTCATCAATTATGTATAGTTTAAATCAATTTGTTTTAATATAGTTATACCAAAAAAGAGCATTTTCAGTCTGTAACTTCAATTTGTCTCCATCTTGATTAGTCTTCAAGTACATCTCATTTCCATGTTTTTATTTTCAATGCTTTTATAACCACACTGCTAATTCTTAAGCATGATGTAACAGGATACAATCCCATGATATACTTCCATGATTTCCAAGTTTAGAATTATGTTAAGTGGCAAACATGAATCAGAAGGATTCAACTTTTTCAGTGTGCATTGTTATGCAGGTTGATGCAGAGGCAAGTGATGCTGTTTATGTCCCTGTCTGCATATTCTTAAAGTGCATATCTCTGTGGTATCTAAGCAGTCAAGTGGTAAAGAAATTTCACATCTGGTTAATAAATTCAGCAAACAAGAGCTTATCAACATCTAGCATCTGCCTTACTTTAGTGGCTTTATACGAATAACTGATGCATGGTGACCTTTGATAATTTTTGTGGTTTTCTTGGAATTTCAATAGTGTTTTACTGTTGTCTGTGTGCTTTTGTGAATTTTACTATTGCAACCAACTTCCTTGTGGTTGTTTTACTCATACTGGAAATCACAGTATCAAACACCAAATTCTATTTAACTTTCAGTTGTATCACATATAACCTAACTGGTACAACTTTCTGAAATATAATCACCAAGAGAGAAAACAAGGCAATATAAAAATTATGATGAGGAGGGAGGCCTCAAAAGTATATTATCAGGGGTGCTTTCCTCTTTTAAAATGATGCCATTAAAGTGTAGAGAACTAAGTGAAAACTTCACAGCCACTACTTTGGAAGGGTACTACTACTAGCTGCTCCTGAACCTCAGCAATAAAACTTCACATTTTTTTCTCTCCAACATGTTAGTATTCAGGTTGTTTAGTTCCAAAGACTGTCCACCAGTGTTTTTTAAAAATAAGATTACAACTCCTGTAAGGGTGGGAATTACTGGCCTTGCATGATTTAATTTTCTCTGCCCTTGGACTAATCATACATAGACAGAAAGCGGAAAGGTATAGCACAGACTGAGTTGGAGTAGGGGTGAAGTATTTTTGTGAGGGAAAGGGACACCCTATATATCTCATTTCTAAAAATGGTAAAGAAAAAAAAACTGGTTGCTAATAAATAGAGACTGTTCTATGGTGTTATCTTATAGTATCAATATTTTATAAACCATCCTACCCAGATATCTTCCTTATGATATCCTACAAGTTACTTGACTTCTGTTTGATGTTGACCTTACTCCTTTGTATTACCTCATTGATATCCCTAGATCTTAGAAAACTGTTTCTTATATTGAAGCAACAGTTTTCCTTCATACACTGGTTCTGGCTCTGTCCCCTAATTGATTGAAAACGTGCCTTCTGCAGGCCAACACAATAACAGTTAGCCCAAAGATGGCATGTCATCCTTTAGGTTTAGATTTTTCTAGTTATTTGTCTCTAATGCTATTAGCAATGTTCTATTCAGTATGACTTTCACTGTTCTTGTGGTCACTTTTATCCTCATCTGCAGCATTCCCTTCTTTCTTGAAACGTGGCAAATACAATTCACAGAACTGCATCTCTCAGCTGCCCAGGAAGACTCAGGCAGCTTTAGCAGGACATCGCATTTTTGACTTGTGATGAACTTGTAAGCTCTCCCAGTCTTTTTCTCATGCATTATGGTAGATCAGATTGTTTGCCACATTATTTGGAAACATAGATCATTCTGGAACTAGATCTGACCATTTTTGTAGGTAGTCAGTGATGCATAAGATAAACTCACCATTCCTGGCAAATTCAGGCAGGGAATGCTATTGAATGAGTAGTCCAGAGACCCAAGTCACATGGAAAACTTGCTTATCAACTAAGTACTAATAAATCAGATCTATTGGAGATGAGCCTGAGAATTTTTTTAACAAAATTTTGGAATCAATGATATAGTGAGGGATACTAGTGGATGTTAAAAGAAATAATATGCAATTGGATGACTCCAAACAAAATTAATAAAGCTTCATAAGGGAGTCAAGGAAATGGTGAAATCCCTAAGTATATGTAATTGAAAGCATGTCTTTCACACATCAACACAATAAACTTTGCAAGAAGATATATCATCCTTTAGGTTTGTATTTTCCGTGTTGTTATCTCTGAAACTGCTAATATTGCTTTATCTAACCTAAATTTCAATACTCTTAAGGCTGCTGTGATCCTCATTTGGAACATTTTGTTCTTTATGAAATGAGGTGATTACAATTGAACACAGTCTTTGAACTGCCCAGGACAGACCTGCACAGGCCACAATATAGTTTAGCAGGACAGCACCATCTTTACCCTTGGGAATTCCTAGGTATACATGGTTGGTGTTTAATTCAGGACAGTCTGTTGTTACAAACTTGGTCAGAGGTCCTAGCACTTAGTCTTTGTATCTTCTTTCCAACAAGGAGTGAATTCAGACAGAAAGAGAAAAGTTGTTACTCAGTTATCCAGGCTGCACTACAGTGAGAGATTATAAAATCATAAAGATTGGGGCTTTCTAGAGTTAGTAGAGTAGTGTAATATAGTGTAAATAATGAAGCTCTGTAATCTAATTCCAAAGTTATAGGAATATGTGTGATTATCATCTTTTCAGTTGATACATGGGAACTCTTTGTAAGTTATTAAACCTCTCTCTGACCCCAGTTTCTTCTTCTATAGAATAAATTTAATGTTGCCTTGTTCAAAAGGTGGGGGTTTAGGCAAAGAAATACTGTATTTGAAAAGAGATGTAGCCCAGACTCTGATCTTAAACACCAATAAAAATATTAATAACTCATAATAAAATTATATTTGTTGGCACTCCAAAACAATGACTTTATTATCATGTGAGCATTACCAAAATATTGGGCTAGAGATATTGAAATCTCTGCTACTAAACACCATATTAGAACCTAGAGCCCTGACACAGGATTACTAAATTTTCTACTTTAGGCCTATTATACAGCTCCACTCTTGGACCCAGAGTTTAAAGGGAATGGAGAGTTATTTTTTCATTCAGAAAAGAACTTGATATTTCATAAGAAAATATTAACACTCAGAGTTTTAGGGTTTCTAGGAAATTAAGGTATTTATTTCTTAAATTGTATACTTGGTCTTGGTATGATGCCCTGGATTCTAGGTGTCCTGTGGATTCTGATTATTCTAACACAAAACTTCATCTATTATAGGTCCTATTAAAAATAAATTTAGTGTTTATAAAGTGAAAGCTGGTGTTGGGCGAGTGAGTTCATGGATATCATTATACAGCTAATGACTTCATGGTCTGTTAGAGTTAACAGATTTGTAGGAGTTGATATCCAGGGTTAATCCCAGTCAAATATTGTCAACCCAAAGTGTCATTTCATTGTTAGAGTGGGATTTTTTACTACGTTCAAAATTTTTTAATGCTGTAAGCATGAAACATTTTAAGTTGGGTAATGAGCATTTGTTTATATATTTCTTTCTGTTGTTGTTACCAGGAATTGTGCCCTTGCCAGGCAGGCATGGTACCACTGAGCTAAATCCCCTGCCTAGTCTTTTTTTTTTGGTACCAGGAATCAAACTCAGGACCTTGCACTTGCGAGGCAGGCACAGTGAGCATTTGATTACAGATAAGTAATATTTTTAAATGCAATATCAGGCTGGTGTTATAATTTAGTGGTAAAGCCTGAGCTTAGCATGTGCACAGTTCTGGGTTGGATCCTATGCACCAAAAATCCAGTAGCAATGTCTTTTTTGAACTGGGTATTTTTCATCTTTAAATGTTGACTAGAATTTTTGAAAATCCAAATTTTGGTAAATTTCTGTGTACTTAACATAGGAAAATTAAATACAAGGTAGAGATTTGGGGTTACTGGTTAAAAATAGCATTTGTTCCACATTTACCTGCTGAGCTATTACGAATAGTTCAGAAAAATGATATGTATTTAGTTTAGAGAATAAATGTTTTAAAATTCCTGAGTGGTGCATATTATTAATGTCTATATATTTATTATTCATATGAATAAAAATAGATGAAGAAATATAAAATAACATTTGAATTTTGGTGGAGAGAAGAAAGCCACGTATTTGCAACCTGGAGCACCAGACATATATAATCATATAGATCCTATCTATAAGATTACTATATTATATAATCAATATATTATTTACATTGGTGTAATTATCATACATATTTATATAGATTATTTTACATATTATATCTTATTTCTATATTATGACTACATAATGTGCATGATCATCTGGTTTCTGATTTATTGTCACAAGGCTTTTAATCATTGAACCATTTGTTTTATGATCATTTGACATTTAAATTTTTATTAAGTGAGGCATATCATATGCTTACATTCTTTATTAAAGATTTCTCTTGTCCTAAAAATTTTAACAATTTGTATTTTATTTCAATGAGAATATGTATTTTGAAAAGAAATTTTTGTTATTTGCCCTGCTCTCAGTCTTTTAAATGCAAATGGCTTTTCCAAGGACACCAGTAAGTTAGAAATGTACACAGAGAATGGCTAGCAGTGCTCAATGTGGTGTTTGCTCATAGCTATCTTGGACTTTCCTTCTTAATGTGTCCCTACACTTCTCACGTCTGGATTTAGTACTCATATGACCTCTCTTTTGTGGTTAACTGACCTCTGCTGCCTATCATTGTACTATTTCCTTGATACCAGTATTTCTACGTTGCAAATTAGAAGATTTTACCAAGCTGCTGTCTCCAGCACCTGGTACAGTTCTCACCAAATAATTATTTGTTGAAATAAACTTAAAATTTCGCTTTTTGCATCATTATAGGCAAGACTTACATTGCCAATCATGGAGAAATTTGAGTGGAATTAAGACTAGAGTTGATATTTAGAATTTCACATCTGAAAAATGAGTGTAAATGAAATGTATGAAGATGATGATTTCTTCCTAAATACAGCAAATGGCGCAGCACTATAAAATGTGGATCACTCTAACTTTTCCTTTCCCTTATTTTAATCATGGTTGCCGTCCATTATGAAACACATTGAGCATTGTAATCTTGAGAGCACCTCGAAAGATTTTTATTATGAGACACATTTAAATGTAATGAAGCTAAGACATAAAGTGATTGTTAATAATTAAAAGGAATTTTTTAAACAGGAGAAATTAGATTTTAAATTCATATTGATACAATCCCAAACTCCTAGTTTTCCTCCTAAATTATGCACTCAAGTATAGTATATAAAGAAGAAAAAAAAAAAGAAGAGAATTTAATACTATACCTCTTATAGCTTTTCTTCCGAAATATAGCAAATGCCACAACCTATATAGTATGGGTCTTTTCTAATTTATATTTTTATTCTCTTGCATAAAACATAGTTACCGTCCTAATTAGCAATATAATGAGTAACAGTTTCAGCAAACATTGCAATTTAAAATATACATTATATGGGTTTTCAAGTAAAGATTACACTTTATCTTTGCATTTATTACCCATACTGTATTATCTTTTAGATTGCATAGGACTCCATGTACTCTATTACTGTACAGTTAGGAATTAGAGGTCTAAAGCATCACATACACAGCACAATTCAGCAGTTATTTGCCTGTTTCCCAATTGCTGGAATACTAAAGCTAACCATGCCAGACAAATCAAGCCCCAAAGTGGACTCTCTTCCCCTGAAGCTTTAATGTTACGGATTAATATCTCACTACAGTTTCACCACTGTTATTTGCCCACCTGTCACTTCCTTGGGCACTAAAGTGATTTACATAAACTAAGTCATTCTTCCACAATTAAATTAGCTGAAATTATCAGAAGCATTCTTTTTCTGAAATATTAGGATTTAAGTCTAACAAACACAACTTTCCCTTTGTTGTATAATTTTCCAGTTTACTATAAGATGATGATTTTATAGAGAAACAAGTGATCAAAATGGAGCTCTTGGTTTAAAAAATAAGTACCTGGACTTTTCTGTGTGGCACAATGTTATAGTATGTAAAAGATATTGGGCAATGATACTGATTAAAGCTATTCTTGGCTTGGCTTCATTTTCTTTTTCTTTTTCTTTTCCTTTATCTTTCCCCTTTTGGCTGTCTCTCAAATTTGAAGAATTATTATCAACCTCATTAATTAATGGTTTAATATTTTTATGTAATAAGCATTTGTGGAGTACTCGCTATTCATTTCTTGATCATTAGGTTGTTCATTTGATCAGTAAGTGCTCACTGAGGTCCTATTATACATAACGAAACATACTGAAATGTATACATACTATACATTTCACCACTTAAGGTAAAATGAAAACAAGAATTACCTGAATGTAGGACAAATATTTTTGTGTTTATTTAGGATATTTTGGGAATATTTCCTTTTGAAATGTTTCATGATTAGTGGCACTTTTTTATTCTGAAAATTCTAAACGATGCCGAATATATACACAACCAGTCATTTGGAGCCGGGTCTAGTTAATAATACAAGCACTCTGATAGTGAAGTCTAATTTTGATCAAAATGTCTATATAACTATAAAGAATGAGATAAATTTTTTGTTTTTTATTCTGAAGAAAATCAAACTTATGGCTTGAACATGTGGCCAGGCCTTCTTCACAGCCTCTCTGCATAAAATTTCCAAATAACTAAGTAGAAAAACTCACATTTTCCTGCTCAAATTAAGTAAGCTTGAGACTGATTTCTTTGAGGACAAGTTTTACTACCATCAAGCTACAAACAAATGAGTAAGTGCCACGAGCCAATGTGAAAACTACAAAGTCACCACTTAATTTAATTGTGATAGGATTTGTTTTTATTAGGTGATCTGAAGACTGACATCAAAATCTTGAAAGTTTGATTTTAGTTACTTTCTTGAGTCATTTTGACCCAGAACAGATGCTCCAGAATGTCTCTGGGATACCTGTGCATTGCAAGTTGCCAAATTTATAAAATAGATTAGCCTAGAATTTAGACTTGAAAGTGTCTGTTTGTTTCTTATTTTTTTTTCATTGAAAGATTTCAAAATCTTTTTCTCATCTTTTAAAACTGAAGTTTACTTGTACCTTTTGTTTGTGTTAGCACCTCATTCTTTCAAGTGGACTTCAAATAGAATTTGCTTAATTCATTATGGTCATCATCGTAACCAATAAACCTTAATTTGGCCACAAACAAAGGTGGAATAGTATCTCTCAAAGTTAACAAAAGATATTCTTCTCATCCTCTGTTTGTTGTTTTTTTTTTTCCATTAAGTTTATTGGTAGATTTTAGGTATACAATACAGTTACAGTCATCATTGGGATCTTGTACCTTTACATGATGTATCTTGGTTCTTATTTTTTCCCCATTCTCCTGCCCTCCGTTCACCCCCTCCACCCTTCCCTATTTACAAAGACTTTGTTTCCATTTTTTTCCTTTTCTCACATTTTTTCTTTTCAGAAAGAAGGAAAAAGAAAAAAAAAATCTTATCTTCTGTTTTCTATCTTGCAGCTTATAAAGACATATAAATATATATTAAAGCAAATATGACAATTACATATAGTGGGAATTGAAACTGTGGTTAATTTTTGAAGAGTCGCAAAGGAATAAAATATGAAAAATAAATTGTGAACAATTGTGATTATTTCAAAGATTTTATTTGGAAAAAAAGCAGTTATACTGCAAACATTAGGTAACTAGACTGTATGATTCTTCTGTTCAGAACATGAATTTATTTTGATTTATGGGAATGTTAATAGAAGTGGAGAAAGTTTGTTTTCCTCTTTCATTCAAATAATTTTATCACAAATAGGACATGAATTACATAAACACTAACAAAGTTATGTTTTGAAATGTTGAAAAATTCTAGATTAATTTATACTTTGTTGATCTGAAACATATCAAATTTAAGTTTGCTATGTCAAATTAAAAATTATAGAATATTTTAAAGAATATTTTCAAACAAATTTATAATCTATTTTCCCTTGTTTTAGTTAACTAATTTAATGCTTGCTTACATTTCTTTTTTAATGTTGATTTATATTTGACTTTAGAATTTTTATTAGTCAATGTGACAAAATGGGTGGTCTTTTAATTAATATTATCGCTCAAGATTGTAAATAGTGTAGGCTTTATATAACCATTTAAAATTTATAAACTAATACATTGGATAGTTTGTTTAATACTTAAAATTTGGTAGCATTTTTGAACTAGAAAGATCATTATTTTAAAATACATCCTTAAAAATAAAATGAGTTATGTTTCATTGTGTAGCTCATTGATAAATATTTAGTCTATAATTTTGATCTATCTCTCTGTTTAGATAAGAGAGGTTTTTAATTTAGTAAACAGTATGTTATTTAGAAATATGAAAAACATTGAAGCAGTTGGCAACCAAAAATTTAAAAAAAGAAACATTTAAAAAATCACTATAAGAAGTACTGTGACTGAAACGAATATTTATGAGTCTTGTGTGTATAAGAAATTAAACTTTACAAGACGTGTTTTCTTGGCAGGGCTATCGTGAACAAAACAGCTGAATATTGATGGAGTTTTAGCTAAGTGTACTAAGGGTGCATTATACTGAGTTCTGAAAACACATCTGTTTTAATGATTAGTAGGAATCATGAAGCACATGCATATTCTTTTTAGTAGAACTAATTGAGGCATAGAGAGACTAAATGCTGTACTCAAATTCCACAGATGATAGGAGTACAGGTGAAGAAAACTCTTAAGCCAGCTCTAAAACCTAGTCTCTGAACTATTGGGTTGCATAGACAAATAGTTATAAAAAGTTAGAAATCAAATGAGAACACTGCAAAATTTTAACTATAGGATATTTGTAAAAAAAATGGATCGAAATGTATAATAGATAATGTGAAATAGGAAAAAAAGGTACAAAGGGGACTGGGAAGTGGGAGGGGTAGGGGAAAGGAAAGGGAAATGGAATTAACATGAGAAAATGAAAAGATGGAAACAAAGACTTTGTAAATAGGGAAGGGTGGAGGGGTTGAAGGGAGGGCAGGGTATAGGGAAAAATAAGAATCAAGATATGTTATGTAAAGATACAAATCTCCAGTGATGAATGTCATTATATTGTATACCTAAAATGTACCAATAAAATTTTTTTAAAAGTGATCATTTAATTATGAAAGTTTGCTTGAATTATGAATGACCTTTAACAAACTGTGAAACTCAAAGCTGACATTTTCCGAAACCATGAACCCTTTTATTTTTGTCTTAATGATTTACTTGCAAATTATTTCCAAAATTGTCCTACTTATTCAAGAAATACTTTTCAGACCTGATTATTTTCCAAAATTTGTGGTTACAAAAATTAAGGTATGTGCCTCCATGGAGTAGATAATGCTTCAAGATAGAGATGATACTTTTTCTCTAGCAGAAAACAGTGGAAGGAAATCCATTTTTGAAGAAACAGGTACTTCTATCTCAAGGTAAATTGGTTTATAAAAATCTTTGCTATTTGAGATAGATATTATAGAAGATTATGTAAATATGCCAATATACATTAGATACATTTCAAAAGATTATGAGAAAAGTTTATATATCTTACTATCAGTCTTTTCAAATGATGATTTTGAAAATGATCTAAGTGAATCAGTAGACAGGATGTCATTTGCTCCGATGTCTACACCTGCAGCTCACTGTTACATCCTCCTACATCCAAGTGTAAGACTTGCAGTGCTCAGGTCAGGGTGGCCTTGCTCAGAAGCTTATATTTGTAAAGTATTAAATTTTGTTTCTAGCTATTAACTGCTCCACTGAACTCTTTCTGCACACCTAAAGAGGCAAAAATAGAAATTTAATTTCTGGGCAGATTCCTTCTAGGAGCCTCTGTCCAAAACATCCAGTGCTGAAACAAGAAAAGATAGTAGTGGTGCATATGTACTTGTAACATATTTCTTTTTCTTTTCTTTCCTATTTCATAGTACATAAAGAATAGAACTGGTTAAAAGACACATGAGTCAAAATGCTGGCTTTTTACATCCAATAAGTGGAATAAATTTGCAGTGTTCTGAATAATAAATTAATACTGTCAGTTTTTTATTTATTGCATTCAATCAGTTGGGTGTTTGTTTGTTTGTTTGGTACTGGTGATCGAACTCAGGTCCTTGCACTTGCGGGGCAGGCAGTGGATCCACTGAGCTAAATCCCCGGCCCTAGAGAGTTGGAGTCCAGTGTACCTTTTGTTTTTGGGGGGGTTTTTTTGGTACTGAGGATCGAACTCGGATCCTTGCACTTGCAAGGCAGGCGGCGGAACCACTGAACTAAATCCCCAGCCCCTATTGCATTCAAAATGTGTATCTACACAAAAAAGTTTTTCATTTATTAAAATAAAAGCACACAATCACTAACCTTACCCTGGTGAAATAACAAGAAAAATAGTCTCACATTTGGTCTAGACTTACAGATGTAAGTGCTAGATAAAAGAAAATTGATATTTTAAAAATATCTGAAGTTATATAATTAACTGAAAAAACAATTTCATTTATAATTCAAACAATGGTTTTTAGAAATTATAATAGAGTTCAGAGATCTAAAAGTTTTACTTGTATCACTTTGTAGCTAGCAAGGGATAAAGGGGTTGTAAGTAAAGAGAACAGAATTCACCAAGGAGAAACTCCAGGAAGACCAGTCCTCTCAAAACAGTTGACTTTCTTAAAATAATACAAAATAAAAAGCAAAACATGGGGGTGTAAGAGGAAAGAAGAAAGGAGTAAGAAAATGCTAATGAAAGAGAACCGACATAAAATGCCTAAAATATATTAGACATTTTAAAATGTGAGGGGGTGAAAATCAGTTTTATGAGGTTAACTGAATAACTAAAAAATTAAAAATAAAAGAAATAAGTAAAAAGGAAAGAAAAAGATATTTTCTTTTAAAGCAAAAACTAGTCCCACCTATAGATGATACCTTCAGTAAAATTAGAAGTATTTGCAAATATTAATCACATTGCCAGTCATTTAAAGTAAAAAGCAAATAATGGTGAATATTTTCAAATTGTGTTTATTAAATTCCTGCTTTCCTAAAAATTCATAAAGTTACCATGTTGTTTAGTTTTTCCTTAACACTTTTATTTTTAAAAACCATCTACCTAGAAATTAGGTGAATATTTCTTGACAGCCATTTCATAATTTTAAATTTATGAATCTTAAATTTGGGATAATTTGGGGAGTCTAGATGTCCCCCCAAAGCCCCATTGGGTCAGAGGTAGCTGAATCTGGAATGTGTGATGCTGGGATTGAGGGTGTGTGATTACTTAAACCACTACATGTGACTGAGTGGTTTAGCACGGCCCTAATCCCAGTAGTCTGGATGGGATAAAAGAGGCAGAAAGAGGTGGTGAAATTCTCTTGTTGCCTTTGCTACCTTGTGCGCGCCATGTTGCTTCTTCTCTTTGATGCCTGTTCGCTGTCCCTGCCTTGGAGCTAGCGGATTATGGCCTGAAACCTCTATGAACTATAAGCCAAATAAACCCCCTCTCCTCTAACTTTGGGTGTCAGATGTCAGGTATTTTGTCTCAGCAACCAGAGAAGAGTAACTAACACAACAATCCACATACATATGTGTACTGTATTCATTCTAACCATGTTCTTTTCCCATACATACTTTTATAATTTAGGTTTCTACCACTAAACTTTGATATTTTATTGCTTTCTTAAATTCCACAAATTCCTTTCATTCATAGAAAAATATTAGTCCATGTTGAGTTGATATTTGGATTTGCTAGTCATAAAAGTATTAAATTTTATTGTAAATTTTGATAATTTGTTTTGGAAGTTCTTATCTATTTTCCTTACCAAACTAAGGATGTTTTTGAAAACAAAAGACAAAATGATAGTCCCTTCTGAACATTTGCAGAGGACTGAATTCAATGCCAAATACTCATTTTTATAATCCCCACATAAATTCCACCTAAACTTCAAATAATTGTGTGATTTTCTTATTCATTTCTTATTTATTGCATTTTATATGAATCTACACAAAACAATCTAATGACTGTTGACTTAGATATTTAAAACACTGGCATATTAATGAGGAACCTGAGACTCAGTTTTAGTAATATATATATATATATATATATATATATATATAAATTCTTTATATTGCTGAAAAATTGATGTTAAGGTTACATTTTCCCTTCTAAAAAATTTCCTTTTAGTTTTTACTGGTGTAAATTTTAAAATGAAATTATAAATTTTATTTAGTTCTCAGTTTATGTGTATTTAAAATTTAGCTGGATTTGGGATCTTTTTTAAGTTTAGGTATAAGGACGTGTGGAGAAATCTTCATAAATATACACAGTTGTATGCATATTACCGCAGTAAAGATAGAGAGTAGTTCAGTCATTGGCCCTCAAATACCAAGTTATGCTACTATGTGGTTTAATTCTTTCTCCACTTCCAATATAAGCAACACCTTTGCAGCTATTCTTCCTATGGATTTGCCCATAATGTTATATAAGAGTAACTTACACATTTAGTATTTTGAATCTGGCTTCTTTTACTCACTGTAATAAATTTGTATGGTTTTATATCGTTGTACATATCACTATTATGCTCCTTTATTTTCTGAATAGTAATTCAGTAGTATGAATGTCCGTCATATTTTATATATTCAAAATTTTCATTTTTCATGATCATGATTAAATCTACAAATATATGCATAGGATTTTCTTTCTATAAACATAAATTGTCATTTTTCTTGAATAAATACTTAGGAGTGAGATTGTTGGTAAGTGTACATTCAGCTTTATAGGAAATTGCCCAATTATTTTTGCAAAGTGACAGCTCCAATTGCTGCACATCCTTACTGCATTTAGTATTCCATTTTTTATCTATTCTAGTGGATGTGAAATAGAATCTTACTAAGGCTTTACAGGCATCTCTCTGATAACAAATCATTATTTCTTATTTATATATCATTTGCTTCTCTTCTTTAGTGAGCTATCTGATCAGATCATTGATGTTGAGAATCTTTTTCATGTACCTAGTAGCCACTTGAATATAAATTTTAGTGAAATAACTACATAATTTGTGCTTTTAAAAAAACTTGTTTTTTTATTTGGGAAAGTCCTTCATATATTCTATATATAAATCATCAGATTTATGATTTGAGAACACCTTTTATACAATATCTTTTAATTTTTTAATGATTTTGTTTGAAGAACAAAACTTTAATTTTAATGAAGTCCAAGTTTTTTCTAATTATGCTTTTGATCTCACATCTAGGAGATACTCGTGTGATTTGAGGCCACAGAGATAGGAATACATTTTGTTCTAATAGTTCCATAGTCTTACCACTCACATATAAATATATAATCTTTTTAATTTTAATTTATGAGTAAGATGAAAAGTAAAGGTGTGTTTTTGTTGTTGTCTTAGTCATTTTGTTTTTGTTTTTCCATATAATTAACCAATTGTCTTAGCACTAACCTTTGAATACACCATCCTTTCCACCATTGATTTGCCTTGATATCTTTGTCAAAAATCTTTTAACTATACATACAGGAATTTTTTTTGGTGTATTTAGGGCTTGTTCTAGATTCTCTTGTTTGTTCTTTCTATCCTTAAGCCAATTTCACACTGTTTTAATTACTGAATTGTAAGAGAAAATTTGAGACCAGATATGAGTCCTGTAACTTTGTTCTTTTTCAAAATTATTTTGTACAAGAATTTCTGGTGAGTCAGTTTTAAAGCAGTCTGTGAGCCATCTTGAGGGTCTTTGCACATATTACTTTTAATCCTGCTAACAGCACTGCAAACTCCATCCCCTGAAATTATGCCCTTGGACTGAATCCAATTTTCTGCCAGGATGGGTGGGGCCTTCGCACACTTCGATTCTTTCTGCTCTGTGCACTCCTTCGTGTGGAATGCTCAGACTTGTTCTTCCAGACCTAAACGCAACACTGTTACTTCAGACTCTGAGGTCTGTCGACTTCGGTTGCACTGAACTGTTGTTGGATCACAAATTCCTTGACGTTTGCTGGTTGTGTTCTTCGTGGAAGGTGGAATCAGAGGTGCCCTGACCCCGCTGCACAGTGAAGATGTTCAGGCCACTGCTTGCCCTATACACACAAGCTAGCAGAAACATCCAGCCCATGTGATTTAGAAGAATGGGTGAGAGGAAGACATAGCATCTGACATGAGGGAAATATGGGAATGGTGCAAAAGCTGAAAAAAATAATTTAAAATGTGACACTTTTCCAAAATATTTTTTCTTTTTTTTAGTGCTGTATGGGTTTTATTTTTATTTTATTTTCCACTTTTGTTTGTTTTGGTATATGTTTGCAGAACATGATGATTTTATTCATTGCGATGTGTCGGTACATGTATGTAACACTACATAGTTCCTTTTTATGACCTCCTTCTTCCCTCCCTCCATATCTTTATGCTGTCAGTATTTTCTTTTCTTTTTTTTTTGTACCAGGGATTGAACTCGGGTCCTTGCGCTGTCGGTATTTTTATGACTGAATTGACAGGCTCTAGAATGAAAATTTAAAAATAAGTAGACCACTCATTTATCTTAGCCAGAAGGATAATTTAAACCAGACAACCATCATTTGTTGTGGAAAGCCTTTGCGACTATTTTGGGACATTCTTTTTCTATTTTATCTCCAACTCTTTCCTGTCTTCCCCTCTCTTCACTACCTTTTACCTTTCCTAATCCTGCCACTGATGACCAGCAGATAGTTATTAGTTTTGCTAGTTAGAGTATGTTTAGGAGTTTATTTTTATTTTTTTAAATCATCCAAAGACTGCCATCTAGACAGTGAAGACAGTGATGAAGAAGCGCATACATTCTGCACAACTCACATGGACATGAGCTACCAGAAGTTACGTCCCACTTTGGGCACTCTGGAGCTTAATGTATAAACTTAACAACTTCTTCTGCAAATGAGCAGACTCACATAGAAAACGATGCACTGCTAAAAACATTTGGCAAGGGGAATTTGTAAAAATGAAATTGGCAAGACATATCTTTACAGGGAGAAAGATTGTCATAAAAATAATTCACAAAATTCCACTGAATCCAATAAGATTACAGAAGGTCTAACAAGTAAAAATAATGAAAATTTTAAATCATCTAAACATAGTGAGGTTGTTTGAAGTCATTAAACTGAAAAAACACTACTTAATTGTGGAATATGCAAATGGAGGTGACATATTTGACTATTTGGTTATATAAGGAAGAAAGAAAAACAAGTGCCAAATTTAGATAGAGCACGTCTGCAGTATAATATTGTCCCAAAAATATTGTTCACTGGGACTTTGAGGCAGAAAATATACTGTTAGATGCAGATATGAACATTTAAAAATAGCAGATTTTGGTTTTAGCAGTGAATTTACCGTGACAGTAAACTCGGCATTTTTGTGGTATGCACCATGTGCAGCCCCAGAGTTCTTCCACAGAAAGAAGTATGGTAGCCCAGAACTCTATATGCAAACTGTTCGTGTTATTTTGCACACACTAATCAGTGGGTCAGTTCCCTTCTGTGGACAAAATCTGAGGGAAGTGAGTGAGTGTCTAAAGAGGGAACTATGGAACCCCTTTCCACATGTCCACAGACTGAAAAGCTTTTCAAGCATGGCAGCCTAGAGTAAATCTTGAAGGACAGATGAATCAATGCAGGGCACGGGGAAGATGAACTTGAACCATTCATTTGATCCAGAACTAAACATCTCAGACCAGAAAAGAATAGATATGGTGGTAAAGGGATTTTCACAAGAAATTCAAGAATCTCTTAGTAAAATGAAATGTGATGAAATCACAGCTCCATATTTGATGCTGGGGAGAAAATCTGGGTTGGACCGTAGCAGGAACTAGATCTAGTAGGACCCTTTCACTCACCAAGGTACAGCCAAGCAGCAAACTCAGAAACATCACTGGCTGGTCTGCTCAGCACAGAGTTCAGAGAAACCTTTCTTTAAGCCAAGAAGCAAAGACAGCACAGTGACCACTCTGGACTAGCTGTGCCTCCAGTTGCTGCATATCAGAGGAGTGAGACCAGCACCACAGAGAGTGACTTCAAAGAAGATGGAATTCCCTGCAGAAATCTAGCAGCAGTGCTGTGAGGGGAAAGGGAATTGCTCCAGCCAGTCCCATGCGTGGGAACTCAAGTAATCCCAACAAGGCAGATATTCCTAACCGCAAGGGAAAACCCTGCTGTCCCCAGGAGCAACACAGCATCTGATGCAATGATGTGGCGCAACTCGTTTGTGGTGAGAGAACTACTGCAGACAGACGGTGATTCAGAATGGCAACACTATTCCTGATCAGAGAACTCCAGTTGCTTCAACCTACAGTATTAGCAGTGCAACCACCCGGCATCTGATCCAGTTCCCAGAAGGCACTGCCAGTCTTAGTACTTTCTACAACCTGCCCCCAGAGTGGCGGACTGCAGCATACAGTGACCCCCCTGCCTTCCCCAGCCTGTCCCATGAAATCACACCACTGTTCCACACACAGAATTGAGGCTCTTCTAATTTTTTTCAGTAAATTAACTTTGAAATTCACAAGTTATTGCAGTGTATCTGCCAAGCAAAGGGATAAAAACAAGCAAAACCTTGTTTCCTGTATTTCACCTGGAGCTTGAAAACCACTAGTTCTGTGGATTCCACGGACATGATGCAGGAGATCTGCAGAATGCTGGATGCCACCAGCTGTGGCTGAGCAGAGGAAGCACTTGCTGCTCTTCTACGTCCAAGGCATCAGGCGTACAGAGAACCTGCTGCAGTGGAAGATGGAAATCTGTAAACTGCCAAGACAGTCTGTGAACAGGTTCTACATTAACCAGAAATCAAGGACATCCCCAAATTTTCAAAATATTCCTTCCAAAATTGCCAGTGAGGGAAAGCTGTAACCCAGCAATTATGGTGTAAAGTAGCAATTTCAGCGGTTTTCCTGAAAAAAGTTAATTTATCTATTCTGGGTTCTTTGTACACATTTTAAAATCAGCTTGAAGTTAATAACGAAAAATCCTGGTGAAATTTTGATAGAGATTGAATTTAATTTATAGGTCAATTTGGGAAAAGTTTTCAATTTAATTTTGTTGATTGGTTCAATCTGTGAACATTGTAGTACTATTCATTTACTTAGATGTTTAATTTCTGTCAGCAAAGTTCTATACCTTTCACAAGAAGGGCTTGTACTTCTTTAGACAAATTGATTCCCAACTCATTTACTATGAGGAGCACTACTGTGAATGCAGTTGTTTCCTTGATTTCATTTCGTGGCTGTTCGTTGCTAGTGTATAGAAATACAGTTGACTTTTGTGTATTGGTCTTATGCCCTCTGACCTTGCTAAAACTCATTTTTCACTTCAAATAGACTTTTTTTGTATTTCCTTAAATTTTTCTATATGTATATCATTTAATCCCTGGATAAAGACACTCTTATGTCTTTCCTTCTTTGAATGCCACTGATTTTTAAATTAATTTCCATAATTGCACTAGCTGTTGCCTCTATGTTGGACTGAAACTGTGCAAGCAGACTTCTTTGCCGCATTTCAGCTAACAGGAAAACACTGAGTCTCCTGTCAAGTATGGTGTTAGCTGCATGTCAGTAGATGCCCTTTATTGAGGGTGTTCAAGCTTATTTCTAGTTTACTGAGAATTTTGAATGTTAGATTCAAAGATTGGATGTTAGATGATGTTAAATATATTTTATGTGTTTTATTGAGATGTTCATATGATGTTTTTCTTTTTTATTAATGGTGTTTATTTCTATATACTGATTATTAGATGTTAAAATGACCTTGTACTTCTGGGCTAGGTCTCATTTTCATAGTTATTCTTTTTTATATCTTGCTAGATTCATTTTGCTGTTCTGCTAACAAATATTTTGCCTACATGTTTCTAAGAAAACTATACCACTGAGAAATTGTTACATATTCGTGTTTCTCTAACTTCGATATCAGTTTGTTCAGCGGCCCCATTAATTAAAATGGGATGTATTTTCATCCTACTTTATCATTTGGGAAATGCTTGGGAGGATTGGTACAATTTCTTCCTTAAAGAGGTTTAAGAACTCACCAGTCATTTCCATCTGGGTTTGGGCTTTTGTTTTTAGAAAGATTTTACTAATTCAGTTTATTTATTAGGTATAATAAATAGATAAATATGTAGAGATCCCTTCCACCCTCACATTGCAGGAAGTGTCTCTGCAAGCAACTATGTAACTTTTCCTTGTGGTTACAGAGAGATAAAACATTCTGCAGAGATGAAACATTCTCAAGCTTTTTTGTGTGTGTTGTAATGGGTGTTGGTGGTGGAAGGATTCTTTAGTCTGGCTATAAGACTTCATGGAACCAAGCAGGGCAAAGGGCTTGGTGTCTTGATCACAATCTTAGCTGCTAAGACACAATACCCTACATCCACGATTTAAGGAAGAAGAGCCCTATTTTTCTTATGTTTCAGTCTGTTAGTCAACTGGCTCCAAGCCAGGATGGCATGGCAGAAGTGTGTGGGCAGAGGAGAGTTGGGAGGAATGCTGCTCATTGTGTTGCCAAGATTCTTTTGCTGGATTCAGATGGAGACTGAATTGGGCAAAGTGCAGCTCTGCTGGCAGTCCTGACGACACTGGATAATGCTGGGTCCCAACTGTTGACACAGCCAGTAGCTGGTCTGTTCCACTGCTGGCCACTGCCTTCCAGTGCTGACTCATGTTGGACTCCACAGGCCAACTCTGTGGGGGAGTGGTTTCTGGTTTGGGGGACATTTTATATCTAAACCATAACTTGGGGATGTGCTACTTTCCAGGCACGCTTTCTTTCTTTTCTTTCTTTCTTTTTTTTTTTTTTCAGTACCAGGGATTGAACTCAGGACCTTGTGCTTGCAAGGCAGGTGAGGTGCCACTGAGCTAAATCCCCGGCCCGGCACGCTTTCTTTTGATCTCAATATCCTCCCCTTTCCTTAACCTCTTGTCTCCTTTCTTTCCTTCAATCCTCTCACTTTCGGTAACTGTTATCATCCCTGCTCTTTACCTAGTGTCCTTGACTTTGAAGCCTCCATATTTCCATTTCTCCATAGAATAAGGCCCCAGGTTCGAACTAGCATTTGAAAGATGTAGTTATTTGACCAGATGATGACAGTAGATGAGGGATCTTATGGGCAAATTCGTCTTTAGTAAACTTCCATCAGTCTTGCGATTTTTATCTGTGGCTTCCCCTTCATTTTGTATTGTACGTGGTGAATAAATATTTCCATAGCTCTGGGATATAAAGTGACGTTTTATAGCCACCCCACCTGCAGGTACATGGCATTCAGCTTTCTCTCTGGCAAAACTATTGGATTTTTATCGTTGAAAAAATATATGCTATCAATCATCTGCCATTATCTCTCTAGTTATATTGTATAATGTTATATTAGTAAAATTTTGGAAGGCAGAGCTATATAGCTGTGTTCATTCTGCCAAGCTTAACTAGGAGTTAAAAAATGTATTTTCCATTTATTATTGACTTGTTCTTAGCTGCGAGGCCAGCAGATATTATTAATGAACTGACAAAATGTGTGTAGAAATATTAGTTGTTTGACACAAAATAAGGCTAAAAATATCTTACATTACTTCACAATATATTTGGCACCACCCATGATGACTTATTGTAAGAATCAATGCATCAGAATAAAGTTACAGCAATGATGTTTCTCCATCACAAGGTGAAGGTTATGCAAATTATTTATTCCTCATTGATGCCTAATTCATGATCCCTACCACCAAATAGACTTTGTAATATTTGCTTTGCTTTTTCATTTGCTATTTTTTGTATTAGGTCTTTTGCAATCACCTCTGTCTTTATATCCTTTTCAACTGTATTTTCTGCTAGGACAGGGCTTTATTCAGATGAAATGGTGATAGTTGTAAACTACTTCTACAATACCAGTACTACTACTATTAGCTAATAAGAGATTTGATCCAGACAGTAAATACCTTAGAGCCTTAGGCTCTATGTGTTAGAGATCCTGATGCAGTTCAGGGAGGGCGATTCAACATCCTGGATGTCAGAGTCTCCAGTTTGTAGAAAACAATTAATCAATGGCAGCCTTATAGAGCTTTGTGAGGAATTTGATAATCTTTTATGTTATGGGAGGAAAAGACGAGCTAGAGGTCTAATATTTTAGTTGTAATATAATTCTCTTTTTCCTATCTGTGCCCCAAACTACTGACTTTTAGAATGCACTTCTAAGACCATTTGTTAATTCAGTTTACCTTGCATCACAGAAGAAAAATGCAACTAAGTGCATGAAAAATTTCCACTTAAAATACAAAGCAAATAGGGGTTTTCATAAATTAATATTCTCATAAATAAAATCTTTTATTATTTTTATAAATTATCTTTAGATCAGGCTTTTGTGTTTTCATTCCATCCTTCTTTTAAAATTTTTCTTCTTTATTTCTTGTATTTTATTTAATAAGTGAATTTTAAACTGTCTTCTAACACACCACTATTCATATATGATTTTAATTGAATTTGAAAATGTTCAGATTAAATGCATGTAAATTTCCTGTATTTATGGTCCTGCATTGACTTAACCTAGATAAATTTCAGTACTAACATAATGAAAAAAAATTAGTTAAAATAAAGATGTTCTGCTGATTTTTTTCAGTGTTCACTTGAAAAAGAAAATTGTGCTTATTTTGTTTTTTCTAGATTCAGACTAAACAGAAAACAATTTCTAAGATGAAATCGTGCCTATCATAAAAAATATATCATTATAGTTAATTTTTGGCAACTAATAAAATTTGAGTTAAATTATTTTAAAATATTTTTGTTTTACTTTGATTTTAGGAAAATGTTATCTATAAAGTCATTTTATGACATAAAAGGAAATTGCTTTTGTCTTACTCCTCCTTTGAATACCATATTCCAAGTATGCTATAAGGGAGTGTACTGTGTGTTCGATACACAATCAAATGGCCATGTATGAGGGTGAATAGGAGTAAGCCAAAGAACATAATAAGCTAGTGTTACAGTGTCTGAAGTGGTATGAAGGAAAAAAGTGCTGAACTAGATTGTGCAAATCAGGATATTAGTGACAATGGGTAGAAAGGTGTAACAATTATTTGGCATTTAAGCTGAAATCATAATGAAGACAGGGCATCAATTACCTACAGTGCCAGGACAGTATAATTCCAGGAAAATACACAAGTTTTACTAAACTTTTAACCCTGAAAATAGCTTGGAGTTTATGAGACATGAAAGTTCTGTGAGTGAGTATGGGAATGAGATGGGAGAGAATTGGAGAGTTAACAGGAGCCAGATAATCCCCAGCCTTCATGTTGGTTGGTGGATGTTAGTTTAAGTGATAAACTACTGAAGCAGATTAAATGAGTGTCCTCATTCAGTGAGTGTTGATCAAGGCTTCCTCTGATTTCTGCTGAAAGCCAATTGGAGGCATCAGTAGAGCAATGAGAAGACTGATTATGAGGATGACATGAGGAATCAGGCCAGAGATGGTGGCAGCTTAGGAAAGGAGGTTTGCAGTGGACACAAGAAGCACTGCTATAATTTATTAGTAAGACTAAGACTTGCTGATAGATTATATTTAGAAGAGAAAGATATTAAGCGTAAATCCCAGATTCTTGAATGACAAGCTGGTAAGTTTTAATTAGGATTGTAAAATGGGAGAAACTGGGAAGGAAATGGATTTGGAGAGAAAATTCCATTTTAGATATTTTAGGAATGAGATCTTGAGGAATCTCATGGTAGTCATCTTTGGGGACAAATTTCGACTTCATACGTGCACTGCAATCCTCAGAAACAGATCATTTTGGGAGAGTTAGGGTTAGATGTACTATTTAGGAGTGTAAGATGAGTGAACTATTTCTGAAACCTTAGAACTCACATTTGGGATTGTGGATAGAAGTTAGCAAAGGTTGTTGATAATAATGGACTGAAAAAGGAGCAAGATTAAGAGCATTATCTCAAGGAGACAAAGAGCACATGGTTTTAAAAAGAGAAAAACACAGTGGCCCACAAAAGAGAGGATATGATGGGGCAAAGAGCATCCATGGAAGTTGTTGGGACCTGGTTCTGCTGGAAAAATGGTAACAGAAAACAATTTGGAGTGTGGGCAAAAGGCTGGGAAATGGAGAAATGTGCAAATATAGACCCTCCTTTCAAAAATTTAAAGTCTGGCCAGGCATGGTGGCACATGGTGGTACTCTGGCCACGTCTGGGATCCCAGCACTTGTGAAGCTGAGCAGGAGGATGGTTGTGAGTTCAAGGCCAGCCTGATCTACATAGTGAGTTCAAGGCCATTGTGAGGTACGTAGTAAGACTTTGTCCCAAAAAACAACAAAAAAAATCAAAAATTTAAACTCTGAAAGAGAGCAGAAAAATGGTGTAGTTCAATAAGGATATAGGCTGATAGAAGGTCTTCCTTTTGCTGGACGCTATTTTAGTCTGTATATTTGTATCTGTTTTTTAAATTTGTGACAGCAGCAATTTGCATGCTAATAGGAATGAGAAAGAGAGAGGAGAACATGTTGAAGAGAGGACAATAACAAAAGGAGTCAACTGTTACTACAACAGAAACAGAAAACAAAGCATGCAAGAACCTGTGCAATTAATAGCTTTGGAGAAAGATTGGGAGATTCAGTGTATATAAGTGAGTTGCTATTTGCCATCATCTGTTTTTCTCATTGAAGTATGAAGCATGTTTTTGTTGTTGTTTGCTGAAAACATGAATGAGAGATCAAAGCAATTGGAGAGGGTTTGTAATTAGAATGGGAGTAAACTGACATGGAATAAATGAACTGATGGTAATCATTGTTAAATGAAAAATAATTCTGATACTTGTTAAAATGGCATGCAAGCTGGGCATGGTGCCACATGCCTGTGATCTCAGCACTTGGGAGACTGAGCAGGAGGATTGCTGCAAGTTCCAGGCCAGCCTGGCCTACATAGTGCAAGGCTAGCCTGAACTACATAGTGAGATCTTGTCTCAAAAAAAACCTTTTTAAAAATGTATGAAAAGCTTTATTTAGGACTATTGTGATAAGTGTCAAGAGTTTTGTCGCAGGGAGAAAGATCAGGCTCAACTCCAAACACAAGAGTTGGTGGGGATTGATAGTCTAGTAGCAGGTTGAATGTGCAAATTAGTGAATGAAAACTAGAAGGAAACATCAGGCAAGTGAAATTTTTATTAAGCCCACTTAACAGGACTACAGGCCAGGGTGACCAAGTATCACCTGGGGGATAGAGACAGACATGGGACTTGATCAGGTATCCAGGGTGGTCAGATATTGGGGGTAGAAGTATTCTTTCTAAACTGACTTAGCAGAATTCTTGCTGAAACTGGTGTGTTAGCTTTCCATCACTGTAACAAAATATCTAATGTAATTATTTCATGGAGAAAAAAAAATTTATTTTGGCTTACAATTTTGGAGATTCCAGCCCATAATCAAGTGGTCCTACTGCTTTTGGGCCTGTGGTAAGGCAGCACATCATGAAAGGGGTGCCTAGCAGAGCAAAACCATTCACCTCACCATGTGCCAAGAAACAAAAGAGAGGAAGAGTGGGCCGGAGTCCCATAATCCCTTTCAAGAACATGACCCAAATGACCTGAAGATCTCCCATGAGGTCCCACCACTTACAGGTTTTACCATTTCCCAACAGCACCACCCTGAAGACCAAGCCTTTAATGACACATGGGCCTTTGGAGGACATTCAGTATCCAAACTATAGTAACTGGCTTTTCAAGGATACACACAGAAGTTCAAAGAAAAAGCCTAGTGGAGAAGAGGCCTCAGAGGAATCTACAGTTTGTTCCAGGGAAGTGTCATTTTCAGTAGAAAATTAATTAAAATATAAATTTCTAAATCATTTTGTACCCATTTTGAAAAATAGAAACTTGTTCTCAAAATAAATAATAATAATTTTAAACAAATCGTACATATTTTAAATGAAAATAGCTTGGTTTAGTGTCTGCAGTCCTGCTTATGTACAGTATATAGGTGTACTGAATATAGGTGTTCTGTTTATTTGTAGGCATATAAAATAAGAGCTCCACAGTGAGCTTCTTTGATTAACACAGCTAGAAATATTGACACTCTGTTAGACAGCTTTCTTGGCACTGAGACACAATATTCAACACCTATAACTTAAAGGAGGAGAGGTTGAATTTGCTCACAGTATTAGTCCATGATTGGCTGGTACCACGATAAGAACATCATGGTGGAGGCACGTGATGGAGCATTCATGGCAGTTGGGGAGCAGGGCAGAGGAATAGTGTCATAGGAGAAGGGTGAGGGACCAGACACAGACCCCAATACCATGCTTCCATGACCCACCCACACTCCCTTAGAATCCTCAGAGCAGATCTCAGAGCCAAAATAAAATTGAAATTCCACCCATATAGCTATTTCCTCAGAAATTCCAAAAAAACTGTCCTTTCTTTGTGGTACTTACTACTGTCTATCTTCTTGTATTTTATACATGTTTCATCTCCCTCTTGAGAAAGTATTTATTTCTGATTTATTCTTGTTCCTTTCTCAGTACCTGGAAAATTTTCTTCCATCTAAACATCCAATAAATATTAATTGTATTAATTCATAATATGATTTATTAATGAATAAATATTGCTTTGCTGTTGGCCAGCACTCTCCTCTCTCTCTCTCTCTCTCTCTCTCTGTGTGTGTGTGTGTGTGTGTGTGTGTCTCTCTCTGTTCAGGAAGTAGATCCCTTGATCTCTTGAGAATATCTTGAGGAGGAAGGGGATAATTAAAGAATGTTATTTCCATTTATGTTAAAATGAAGTCCACCTTGGTAAATACACTTGCTATATAGAAATGTACCTGGCAAACATTAATAAATATAAAATATTTAACTTTACCACCATTGAACTAACAGAGATGGCTAATGCTTAGCCATATTTTAGAGTCATGAAACTAATTTCAGTTAGAGTAGAAGAGTCAAGTGTTTGAAGTTTGTATTAGGTAAATGGATTGTTTCCTCTGGTGAAACTTTAAACATTAATTCTACCTTTTGATACAGAACATTGTAGAATGTAAATATTTAACTCTATGTGCGACCTTCAGAGGTCAGATTCAAACTTGTAATAAAATTTACCCTAGATTACATTTTAGTAAACTGAAATCCTAAGTTTTAGTTTATGAATAATAATTGAGTATTTAATTAATGTAATTTTTCATCTCTCATTCAGTGTGGACATTTATTCATCTGCCTACTTCTCAAAACAAGCTCAAAAAAAGTACATAAGATATATCTATGCTAAAAGGTAAACTGAGTCTTCAATCCAGTTCTTGCTTGACTACATTGTCATTTATTAAGACCAAGATAATTGCAGCAAAACTTGTCACCATAGCCATCCACATATTTTTAAAATTTTGTTTTTAAAACCGTAAGATATTTGCAATGCAACCTGCTAAAAATTTTATAAAAGGTAAATTGCATAAAGAAGGTTACTGTTAAGATAGAGGTTTAAATAGCATAAAATTGAGAAATGTGTTTTGGCTTAATATTTTTATAAAACAGCCTTGACAGTCAACAATGAGTTGTTCTAGAAGCAGTTAGATATTTAAGAGAACATGATGTGATAAGAAAGTGTCTATGGTTTCCCAAAGTAAGTGCCTTTTCCAAGCTAAGTGACACTGACCTCAGCAAACAATTCCATTGTCTTAACGATAAATGAGATGTGATGATAGTCTTTAGTCATTTTTCTAGCTTGCTTATTTACTGAGTGTATAACTTCAGCATACTACCCATTACTTCACATTTAACACAAATGTACCCATATACCCCTTCCAGAACCAGAGTACAATTGTCCAACGTCAACATCTTAGAATATAAGTAGATGAGTAAATGAGCTTTTAAAGAAAATCATCTGTAGAATTCATACTTTTGCTACTTTGAGATAAATTTTTAAATAGATTGTAATTATAGAAGAAATTTAACAGCTCAAGGGTTAGTAAAAATGCAAAATAGATATTTTTTTTACACAAGTTCTTCTGGTCACAGTTTTTAGACACAGTTCTTCTGGTCAAATAATTCAACTTTGTTTTATTCAACATTGTTTCATAGCAACAAATATCCCTCCCTTCTGGAATCCTTTAGACACAAAAGCTCACAAGCAAGAAAAAATTCATCTGAAATTAATTACAGTATTCAAAACAGGTATGGTATGCTTTAAAATTAGCCAGTTCCTTGGAAATAAAATCAAAGAGCTGATAATACTGTTAGCTGTAAAAAACAAAGGAGACATAATTTCTAGCTTATATATTCCATGAAAGCAGGCTTTCCTTCCTTTTTTTTTTTTTTTTTGTACTGGGGATCGAACTCAAGACCTTGTGTTTGCAAGGCAGATGCCGTGCCCCTGAGCTAAATCCCTGGCCAAGGAGAATCTCCTTCTAAGTAATGTGCCTAGAACATTCCTTGACACATATTAGTCATTTAATAAAAGTCATAAAAATCACAATATTTCTCTCCTTTATTCTTTATTATTTAAAATATTTTATTGGAAGCAGATGACTGCCTAGTATACCTGCTTTCTTCCTATGTGCTTCAAAATTATTGTAAACATTGTTAAGAGCAGCTTTACAAGGTATAGTTTATTATCTGTGTTTAATTAATGAAGAAACATAAGTTTGGGCTCTTATTTTTATAATTATCTACAATTAAAGAAAAGCTCAGTAGGACTGCCACAGTGTGTATGGGCTTTATTAGCTATTGAGACATCAAGAGTGACCAGTAGGGAATTAAACCAGTCAGCATTATGCTTTAAGAACAGTGATATGCTGGTGTACATAGGATGTATTAAGAGAAAATAGATAAGGAAAACAGGAGTCAATTTTAATTTCCAGAAAGAAAGTAATGAAAACATAAACTCTAGGAGTAGCAAAAGTAGGACCCAAGACAAAAGAGTGGGTGTGTCACAGTGTGCGACAGTGGTGGTGTAGAGGATGAAAAGATTATTTGGAAACAAGACTTGTTCTAAACATGGAGAGGCCCAGAGGAACTGACCAGAGAATCCAGTGCTCAAAGGAGCAGACCCAAACCAAGAACTCTCTGGCTTTTATTTTGCAAGGAAATACAGGAAGAAAAACAGCTTGGGCAAGCAATTGTGTCAAAGAACAAGGAGGTCTGCTGCATGATATTCTTCAGGTTAATCTAAGTAATTTATTGGGCAGGGTGAAGGACAGTGGCCAAACCTAGCATGCTTCACTAAACTTTAACCCTATATTCCAAGGCCTACATGCTTTTGCCCCAGTAGGCCACTTCATAACCCATTTCTCCAGCCAAGCCCCCCACATAGGGGAGCTTCTAATCTCATTCACCACTATAATGTACTTTAGTTCTTGTGATATCTGTTACTTTGACCGTAGCTTACCATAGGAAACACTCTCAGTAAACCCTTGAAATTCCTCACCCAAGCTCTTGAATTTTGGTTAAAATGCATTGTGTTTGCATGTGTAGGATAGTCCTCAGTTGGTCTTTTAAATATCAAAGAAAATTTCTTAAAAATAATTATTTGATTAACCCATCACATATCTTAACTTCATATGAATTTTGTAAATATACATTTTTAAAAGAAATAAGATTTATTTTTGAAATTATAAACTATAAAAGGAAAATAATTAAGAAATTTTTTATTAACCTAGGAATACTGCATATAAACTACTACATTCTCTTCTCATTATGAAACACAGGAACATTGTGGAGAAATGCCTATGTAAAAAGAAAAATAATGTTATTGTGGCCAAAATATAAATCTTTTTAAGAATGTTACAATTGCTAAGTCCAGCTGTTGGTTATAGTTTAGATTCACTCATTCTAATGTGTCTA
The DNA here is from genome assembly GCF_053883595.1 of Heterocephalus glaber. Taxonomy (NCBI): domain Eukaryota; kingdom Metazoa; phylum Chordata; class Mammalia; order Rodentia; family Bathyergidae; genus Heterocephalus; species Heterocephalus glaber. The sequence continues at coordinate 10,603,172 of NW_028258308.1, read as the reverse complement.
AGGAATTTTTAAAGGGTGAAATTCATGCAGATTTTCAAACTGCTGGCATGTTCATAAGAGGCTTGTAAATATATGTTTTAATTATCCTGTCTGAAAAAGCTTACTCTTATTCAACTCCAGAGTTTTCCCACCATATCACTACCTGACACATTAACTTGTTTTTTGTTTGTTTGCTTGCATACTTTGCTTTCTGTTTTTGCTTTCTTGTAGGAGATATTACTGTGTGTTGTAGAATGTTTAGCACCGTCCTTGGACTCTATTCACTAGTCCCCATAGTAGAACCACCTCCACAGTTCTGAACACTGAGATTGTCCTTAGATGTTGACAAAAGTCCCTGGGGGAAAATCATCCTCCTTGAAATTATTGATTTTGTTATGTTCGGCTTCATCTGCCTAGTGCTACTTTGCAATCGTATCTGGAAGAAAGAATTGATATATCTGAGATCATTTTGCTGTTTTAAAAGAACACAGAGTAAATGAAAATTTCATTCCAGAATAAAATAAATATGATCTTTCCCTTCAGTGTAGAATTATGAATCGTTTGTTATTAAAGCTTGTTTCTCTTCCAGACAAGCACAACACAGTAATTTCCATTTATTATGAAAAATAAATGAATTTCTTATTCTTCAAGCCATTTTTATTCCGTATTCTGTGATAGCCTTTGCTTTTGCCAATGATTGTTATGAATTAAATAATATGTTAGAGCAGCAAAGTAAATGAAAGAATGAAATGAGAACTAATCATGTATACTGCAGTTTGCTGAGAGATGGTTATTTTGAAAAATTTGTTGTGATTATATGTGTCCATTATTTAAAATTAAAAATACAGAAATGTATAAAGGAGTATAATTACCCTCATCCTGCAATTTGTAATAGATAACCATTTTGTATTTGCTGCTTATCTTTTACTCTAAGGCAATATACAGATGTGCATGTGATCAGCCTATATATGAGTTCTGTTTTGTGGAAAGATTATACTATACATCTGATCCTTGTGTGGGTGTGTGTATTGTATAAATTCAGTGCACCGTTTTTCTTACAATATATCATGAGCCATTTTTCATGTCTATATTATACAGCTTTATCAAAATTTTAGAGTGCCATTACATTACTTTGTGCACTAAGAGTTTAACCAATTATTTTTAAAATCTAAATAGATTGTTTTCATATTAATAATTATGTAGACAGCCTCACTGTGAGTTTGTACATACATCTGACATAATTATATCATTTTGTTTGATGAGGAATTTAATTCTAAAGTAAATGAACTGTCTAAACAGTGTACTAATCTCTGTTTAATTTGTATTATAGTATTTTCTTTAAATAACCGTACTAGTTTTTACTCACACTGGTATTAAAAGGAATTATAATTTCTTTTACTTTTACTGTCATCCAGTATATATTAATAATATGTGTTCTTTGTGACTATTCATTTCAAGTTCTTTGCCCATCTATCTACTGAAGCGATCTATAGTTCATTTTTATTAACATGTTCTTGCAATAGTCTAAGAATGAGTGCTTTTTATCCATTATATATATGGCAAATAATTTTCCTATGTTATTGTCTTCTATTTTTTCTAGTTTTCTAGTATACACATATATTTCATATTTTATTTTTATATTCACCTTTTCAGACTAAGAATATAAATATAACAATTTTCTACTATTTAATTTTTTTATACAGCATTTACTCTATTGTAATTTTTTTTGAGGCACAGTCTTAAAATGCAGTTTAAGCAGGCCTTGAACTTACTATGTACCCCAGGCTGCCCTGTCTCAGCCTCCTCAGTGCTTATGGGTCTGTGCCACCACATTCAACTTTCTATTGTGAATTTTGTTTTTCTCCCACTGATCTATTAGGCAGCCTACTTTTGTTCCTGACAAATGCAAATATTGTTATAGTTGTTTTCCATTTCTAAATTTTAAAGTGCAGAGTAATTCGTCTTAAAACTTCAAATAATACTTACCTGAAAATTCCTCTTTAGTACCATCCCTTTTGTTAAAATTTCTTTCATATATTTCATTGCATTGCATAACAGAGATATGTTGCATCTCCTCTTTGTAACAATCAGATCTATCCTAGCAGTGATGTGGTCTACTTAAGTCACGACCTGACTGTAATCTTAGCTGCATTGTAGGGGAAAGAGCTCGAGGGACCCTCCAGTTACACTCAGTCTGTGGTTGCTCCTTGTGTTCTGGGACTGTTCAGCAAGCAGAGGTTAACAAAAGCCATCTATGATATTTTATAGTAACACTGACCAAAAATATAACTGTGTATTTTTTCCCCATTTTATTGAGCTGTGATTGACAATTAAAATATATTTAAGGTGTACAGTATGATATTTTTATATGAATTGTGAAATGATTACCACAAGCTAATTAATAATATATTCATTAACTGGCATAGAATGTGACTTTTATAATCATTTTTACTTTTATTCTCTTTCTCTGTGGGTAATGATGCTTTTAGGTTACAAAACACTTTTGATTCTGGAATTTAATCTCATATATGAAATTTTCCTCAGGCAAATATTCCATAAACATTTAATTGGGAAATTGATAAGATACTCTGTCACCTTCTTTGAAACTATATCTCATCCTCATCTATTCATTACCATTCTGTTTTGTAGAGCTGTATGGTATATCAAGAATCATTCTGCATATTCTAGAAAGTAATGGATTACTACTAACATTTTTATAACATAGGCCTAAAGAGATTGTGATATACTCAAATCACCCAGTAGATGGTAAGGAAAGGAGATACCCAGCATTCATAGCCAATTTCACTCATAATCTAACAGAAAGGAACATCTTTCATAATATATTATCTCTTTAATGTAAGAAAATAACATTAGATTCTATTTCTAAAATATAATACAGATATAACCTCATTAAAATAATTTAGATTATTAAAAATAGAGAGCTAATATCTAGACTATATGAGGAACTCAAAAAAATTAGACCCCCTTAATTTAAAGACCCCATCCAAAAATAGACATCTGAAATGAATAGACACTTCTCAAATGAAAAAGTACAAATGGCCAATAAATACATGCAAAAATGTTCAGCATCACTGATCATTCAAGAAATGCAAATTAAAACAACCCTGAGATTTCCTCTCACTCCAGAAAGAATATCTATCATTAAGAAATCAACCAATAAAAAATGTTGGCGAGACTGTGAGGAAAAAGGACCCCTTCTCCACTGTTGGTGGGAATGTAAATTGGTGCAACCACTATGGAAACCAGTAGGCGATTCTTCAAAAAACTAAAACTAGAAGGTACATTTGACCCAGCTGTTCCATTCTAGGTATCTTCCCACAAGAGTTAAAATCATTATACCAGCCGAGGATTTAGCTCAGTGGTTCCGCTGCCTGCCTCACAAGCACAAGGGCCCGAGTTAGATCCCCGGCAAAAAAAAAAAAAAAAAAAATCATTATACCACAGTGATATGTGTATACCCATGTTTATAGCAGCACAATTTATAATAGCTAAATCTAGGAAACAGCCCATGTGCCCATCAACAGATAAATGGATATGGAAAATGTGTATTTATATACAATGGAGTACAACTCTCCCATAAAGAAGGATAAACTTGATGAATTTTTAGATAGATAGATGCACCTTGAGACAATAATGTGAAGAGAAATAAATCAGACGCACAAGTTTAAATATCACATAGTATCAACACAAAGTATAAATAAGGAACAAAAGCCAGGCTAAATATTAGGAAGCAGTAAGATCTTTTTCAAATGGGAAGGGAACAATAGATCAGGGGAGGGAGGAAAAGGAATTTTAAGAAAAAAACTGAAGGAAAAATTGGAAATAGAACTTTTACAAATGGAAAGGAAGGTTGGAAAGAGGGAAGGAAGGGGAAGGGGAAAAAAGAATTAAGATGTATTACATACATGTACAAATTTCCCATGTGAATGTGATCCTTACGTACTGCAAACGTGTACTAATAAAAAGAAAAACGCTAGAGAGGATTCCCAGCATCTAGGAGGCTGAGGAAGAAGTATCTGAGGATCAGACCCAGCCTGATCCTTAGCAAGATCCTGTCTCAAAATAGAGAAGAAAATTAGAAAGAGCTGCGGATATAGATCAGTGCAAAGACCCTGGGTTCAATCTCCAATATAATGCCTCCCCCCAAAAAAAATCTTAGGAAAAACTAAACTGTAATTTGAATATAGACTTGATCCCCACTTACAAATTTTTGGAGAGGTGGGAGCCACCTGAAATTTTAAATTCTCCAGTTAACTGCTAAACACAATAAACTTTGAAAATCATGTCCAAAATATTTACTTATATGTTTAGATTTTTTTGCTGTCTTTTAAAATTAATTTTGTTGGTACACATTAATCATAGGGAATTTGTACCTGTACATAATATATCTTGATTCTTTCCCCCCCCATTCCTGTCCCCCCTTCAGCACTTCTTTGCCTCCTTATTTACAAAAACTTTGTTTCCATATATTTAAATTTAAAAGCTGTGCTAATCATGACAACATAAAATAAGTTGATTTTGAATTTCACTTTGAAGATAGATAGAACTGTAAAAGTTCCATTTTCCCCTAATATAAAGCACAATTTAGAAAAAAAAATTTTCTTGCACATGTGACTACTTGAATAAAATTTCGAATGTTCTACTTAACTAGATACACTTATGTAAGCAGTTAACCATTTATAAACAGATACAGTGTTTGAACTATTTCATATCTGTTTCATAGCAACATAACTTTTGCTAATCCATTTTTTTAAATATTGGGAAGTTCTATCAAAATACAAACCTTACTATGACACTATTATTGAAGTCTCATTTTTCACATGATTATTTATTCTAAAATAGCTTTCCTGTTAGATGCCTAATTTCAACCACCCTGTTTGTATTGTATTGATACTCATAACTGGAAATTAAACAGTTAGAGTGAATTTCATCAGACTTTTATGTATACAGGAGAGTAATACTAATGAATACATTTTCAAGATTAAAAATGTGCCAGTTATGTAAAAGAATTGTAAATTTAAAAATCCACCTTAAAGTTATTTTAAAAATTATACCCCCACATAAGTCTTGTCTTAAAAACAAAAATATATATATATTCTTAATTGCATAGATTCAATCAAATTAAAATAAGAATGCAACTTTATCAAAATAGCTAAAAAATTCAGGACACATTAATAGTATTTTATTAGTGAATGTAGGATAATTAACATTAAACCTAAGGTTTTTTTTAGTACATCTGTTTCCTGATTCTTAATTTGGTAAGTAATCTGTCTTGTATTTTTTCTTTGATAGGTTTATGCAGGCAAAGATCTAGAAGAGCAGTTGCGGTCTGTGTCAAGCGTCGATGAACTCATGTCTGTACTCTACCCAGAATATTGGAAAATGTACAAGTGTCAGTTAAGGAAAGGAGGCTGGCAATACAATAAAGAACAGCCCAACCTCAACACGAGGACAGAAGAGACTATAAAATTTGCTGCAGCTCATTATAATGCAGAAATCCTGAAAAGTAAGTACCAGACAGAAAATGTGTAATAAGTCTCATATGTCAATCCAGTGAAAGTCGCCAGCATTTGTGCCACTCAATATAACTTAAGGCCTAAAAATAAAGAAAATGGTAATACCTTGGTTTCAAAATACATTTTGTGATTTAATTCTGAGTGTTGATGATTTTTTAAAACACAAAGAAAGGTGCATGCATATCAATGCAAGTATCTTTTAAATTGAAGTAACTTCCCATTGTAAAATTAAAAAAACATATAAATATATTTTACACATTAGGTTAAATGTTCTTTTCAATATATATTCCCATTCACAGGCCAATTTAATTGTTTAAATGTTGTGTATCTACAAAATATTTCTATATAAATTTTCTTTCTAATCTGGATTTACAAATGCTTAAATTATCTCAAAACAAACCTAGATCGCTTTTGCCAGTGCTAATTGTTGACTTGCTGCTCACAGAAAACTACTTCAGAGCTGTACTTTTGTAAAGTTGATGAAATATCTAGCATAAAATTTCACAGAATTTATGATGTTAAATGAACTATAAGTTGGTGGGCTAATTTTAAAAATAATTCTCTTTAGTTATTAGATATTACTGTAAAGGAGTGATATTACAATGAAGTTTAAAAGCAAAAAAAAATGGCTTTGTGGTTAATAAGCAATAGTTTATATCCTTTATTTTCCAACAATTTATGTTAGAGGAAATATGGGAGAAATAAACTACAACATTTAGGAAGTACAACATTTGTAATGCAGGAAAGAGTCAAGAATGTCATAGATAATCCACTAACCCACTATAAACAGGATTCCAAGAGAAAGCATGAAGAGATAGGAAATTTGATTTTCCTGAAAAGAGTTAGTGCAGGATACAAGGTCTTGATGGGTGGAAAATTGCCTTGCACATCACTTAGCTACTGCCATGACATTATCCAAAGTCGCCAAATAGCCTGCTTGAAAATGATTTTTGAGTTGAGTCCAAAACCATTGTCATCTTTTCTCATTTACATCTCAGTTTAAAATAAGAATGAAACCATATTATACATTTGCTTCAAAACAAGAAAACACTGCACACTGTAGCAAATGAGTGTGACTCTATTTCTACACATCTTGTAAACATCCATATGTTAAATCGCCATTTTCTAAAGTAAGAAAAACCAAGCATAAGTGCTGCGGGAGAGTGGTTTACTCTTTAAAAGCTTAATCCTAATTATTTAGCTTTTTATGTAGCTACAGAAATGAGTTTTTCAAGAAAAAAATCCTTAACTGTTCTTTTAAATATATATTCCTATTCACAGGCCAATTTAGGATCCTGTCAGCTATTTCTCAAAATTTACATATTATACTTAAAGTCTGATATCAAATGTGAATAACTTCCAACTGCTCTGAAATTTCCCCCCTCGGTGGCTTCTGTATAACTGAAGGACTTCCCTGTGACTCCACAGGTATTGATAATGAATGGAGAAAGACGCAATGCATGCCACGTGAGGTGTGTATAGATGTGGGGAAGGAGTTTGGAGCAGCAACAAACACCTTCTTTAAACCTCCATGTGTGTCCGTCTACAGATGTGGGGGCTGCTGCAACAGTGAGGGGGTGCAATGCATGAACACCAGCATGGGCTACCTCAGCAAGACGGTAGGTGTCTCCTCTCTCAGCTCCACCCGGGCGCCCCTAGGGAGGACCATTCTGTGCGAGGAAGGGCCTTAAGTTTCCGGTTGTATTAAAGTAACTTAGTTGGAGTCAGAGTCGCTTACATTTTCCTTGGAGAATGGAGTAAATGTTTCAATATTTTGTGTTTTTAATGATACAATATCACAAAGAAAGTAATTGATGCTTTAGGAATTATTTTCATATAGTGGAGTCAAAGCCTGATGGAGAAAATAATAAGTATACATGTACATACATATATGTATACATACTGTGTATATGTGTGTTGATCATCAAGAATAGATTTTCACTTGACATAAATCAGTTTTAAATGGTTAAAACTTCTTTCTGATATAGTACAGTTTCCATATGGCAAATTTATAAATATATCCATGTGTTCTGCCAAACAGTGGTGTAGTGTTGAAATAAGCCAACAAGTGAAACAAATTTATGTGTTCCTTTCAACAGCAATGGAGATAATTCTGACATTAAATCTTAAGTATTTTGAGTAACCTGTAAAGCCCATCACATTAGATGTTAAGCTGCTAATAAATAATAAACTTATCTTACAGGTGGGTTTGGATCATGGTTTTTCAAAGCAGACACACAGGTGTGCATTACAGGTCTTAGGTGGAAGAGGAGGTTGGCTGTGGGAGGACACTCTTGTGTGCTGATGGGACCTGTGGGTGTGCTGTTTGCAGTGTGTGTGCCGCTGGCCTCCATACGAGTTGGAGTGGTCAAGTGTGGCAGGCTGGCCAGTGCACACTTCTCCCCTAAAGACAAAACTGCAGTTGTTATAATAGCTTTTCCAAGCTATTTTGAGTTAAACTGTCATCAGTTATCTGGCTACATTCAAGATTATCCTTTGACCATTAGAATGAAAAATGAAATGTTTGAAAAATATGATGTAAGATTTTATTTATGAGATATAATGACAGCAAATTTAATTCTATACACACATTAGCTGATCTCCATAATCAGAAACTTACTGTACAGTATAGCGTAATGGAAAATTAAGATCACTGCTGTAATTCCTCCCACTGCATGTGCCACCTAGTTGGAAATTAGTCTTTAAGACTAACTTAAAGATGTGTGCAAAGGCATTGGGGCAGAGAGAACACAGTGGTTCCTAAGACTTGAAGAAGCCTAGAATACTGTTAACATAAAAAATAAAGGAATAGTTATGTTAGAGGAAGATATAGGCCAGGTATTCAAAGCTATGATAAAGATATAAGATATATGATAAAGATATAAGACATGATAAAGAATAAAATTGCTCTTATTCTAAAAGCAGTGGAAAGCTGGGAGTGGTGGGAGCACATGCCTGTAATCTTAGCACTTGAGAGTTTGACGCTCAAGAATCAGCAGTTGCTTAGCTGTAGTGGGCAACTTAGAGATTTAACAAAATCCTGTCTTAAAATAAAAAATGAAAGAGGCTATGCATGTAGCTTAGTGTGAAGGCCCTGGTTCAATCCCCAATACCACAAATCAATTATTTTAAGAAGCAATGGGAAATCATTGAAAAGCTTTGATGCTGGTGACTGAGAACATCAGACTTGAGTTTCTTACAGTATCATTCTGGGGATGTTGTGAAGGATACATTTGAAAGAGGAAAAATAGAACAGACAGGATGTTATACCATTAGTTGGGAAGAATATCAAAGGGTTTTGTAGTACTGTGAGGGCTGGAGACATGGAGATTAAAGATGCTGAGGGAAGAGGGATTAACATTTGTCCCAAGACACCTCTCATCCAACTCCATACCCTCTCCTATGTCTCATCTCTTCTTTTTGCTCTTCAGAGGACTGACTTCCAAATCTTTATCTTTAGTTTAGACTTCACTCATGGTTTCCACAACACAGTGCTACTGAAATTTGGCTCTCCCCCAGACGGGTCACAATCAGTCTATCCTGTAATGGAATAACAAACTCTCCCCTCTGCTCCAAATATACAAACCAGCAAATGAATCCTTTTGGTCTCTGTTATTGTCTTTGTTGTCTGTTTCCCCAGTATTCTCTGTCTTAGTAAATGACACTGACACATATCCATTTAGGAAAGCTATTTTATTCTTTTAACTAAAAGCTGTTAAGTAACTACACCTTCCAGACATCTCTAGAACACAGACAGGATCTTCATTCTGCTGATCCTACTGTGGTGTGGGTCACAATTTATCTCTCACCTGAAGCACTATCCCTGGACCAGCCTAATAAATGCTCTCATGCCTCCATTTTTCTCTCCCTCCAATATATTTGCACATTTTAGTTGAGAGTTCCTAAAAATGTCTCAAAAGCATTGCATTCTGAGACTGAGTCAGCACTTAGCCACTATATCCATAAGCTGGTTTTTGCTAGGTAGGTTGTTCAAGCATGCATCTGTAGTGATTGGTGTAAATGCACTAAGTTGTTAAATACTTTGAATGGCAGCCTTCTTTAAGACCAAAATCCATTCACGTGATTTACTGGTCCTTCCATGGTTTGACTTCTCCGTAAATCTCTAGCTTCATTTTTCACAGTCCTTCCTCTCAAAAATTGCTTTCTATCAGTACCCACATTTTTTTAGCTCTTAGATTTTTCCTGCATCTCTCACTTTCAAGTCACTACAATGCTGTATTCTGTGTTTGAAACATTTCCTTACCCATGATCCTCAGGTCTCCATTTATCTAGTCAATTTCTACTCATCTTAGGTCTAGACATAAATGTCACTTCTGTTACATCCTCTTGTATGTCCCTGTAGCATCCTCTGTTGTCCATATTTTAACATCATTATATCATCTGTCTGTCAGATTGTCTTATTCCCCAGGCTCTAATTCCATGAAAGTAAAAATGGTGTTTGTCTTTTAACCTGGGGCATAGTGTAATAGTTGGCACAAAGTAAACACTTAGAACTGAATGGAATGAATACTTGACTGAAAGGAAACACATCCAAGATCAAAGGTAGAGTTTTAAATTTACCAATCTTGAGAGTTTGAATACTGTTTCAGTGCAGATACCAGAAGAATTTTGGACATGTGATTCTCAAATTCTAGAGAAATGATCAGGTCTTTCAGTATAGAGTTGGGAGTAAGCAACTTATTGATAAGTGTTTTTGAAGCCTTAATGCATTTGTTAACAGAGAATTCATTTACCAAGAAAGAAGAGCAAAAGCTAATATCAAGGAAAAGCCAACATTCATTATTCATTGTTCTGTTCATCCTTTCCTTCAATTTTGTAATAGTATATTTTTCTGCTCTAAGAATTCACTGAGATTTTTTTTGTAGTAAAAGAATAATTTTAATTTAAATTCAGCTAAGGAAGTTATCTGTGTTTTGCAATAGATAAACAGTGAATTAGAGATACTGCCCTAATGGAGAAAGCCAGTGTTTATCAAGTAACTAGTAGTGTATATGTTGTGAAAGGAAAGAACAAAAGTTTATGGAATTGCATTTAAGGAGGCTTACAAACCAAAGAGAGGGGGGGAGGCATGCCATCCCTGATGACACAAGGCATGCTTCCATTGTTCCTAATGCAATTTGTAAAAGCTCATACTTAAGTAACACCTTTTTCTACATTTACTTAAAGAATTATATTATCAATGCAGTGTAAATGGGAGTGTGTGAGGATTTCTTTCAAATATAAAAGGAAGTTTCTTAATACCTAATTTTCTTAAAGTAAAAAATTTTCATTTTCTGTTAGAAGTTCCAGACATATGTTTTAAGTCACTAGTTGAAATCAAATAAATTGTAAGGATAATATAACTTAAGTAATGCTCTTTTATAAATACTTCATAGAAATGTCTTTTAGAGAGCTCAATGAAAGGCAGGCTATCAGAATGTGTGAGGAAGTCAGCTGCTAGTTGGAAAGTGAAACCATATGCTCTAAGCATTCCAAAGTGAAGTAATCAATAACAACTGCTTCAAAGTCTGCTTCTACAATAATATCTAAGTGGCTTTGAAAACTCACTTGATTGGATGTCTTCTTGACCTCTTTCATAAACACATACTTTAAATGTATTTTCTTATAAGAACTTGTATATTTAGGAGATAAAACTAAAAAATAGAAAGGAAGTTTTGTAGAAGGTAAGGTATTTGGTGTTGAAAATTGAAGCAGAAGAAAGTCATCTGCTTTTAAAAAATCATCTGCCACATATATGGATTGAAAAGTTATTTGAATGTTACTTTTTTACCTTATGTATTTTACTAAAGATAAGAATGAACACAAAAAATTCTACTAAGTCCATGAGGTCTTGTTAGAAGTCCTGGAGTTAGTACTCAAGAAAATAAAATATATTTGCAAGGTCTGAAGAAAGCAGCATAGCTTCCATGAACTATTCATTAAAAGTTCCACATTTCTGTATCAGAAAGAACGAGCTATTTCATTTTTTTCATTATTTTACAAAGAAATAATAAATGCATACATATTTCCAAAAACACTTCCAATTGTGATTGATTTAAATTGAGTGTTTAAGCCAGGGATGTAGCTCAGTGGAGCTGCGCCTGCCTGGCAAGAGCAAGGTCCTGAGTTTGATCCCTGGTACCAAAAAAAATTGAAAAATTAAAAAATAAATTGAGTGTTTATGAAATTTTACAGCAAAATATATGTAAGCTTAAGTAAAACGTAACTATATAATAAATTTAGGAAGTATTATTTTGCACTTCAGTCAGAGATATTTCTTCTATTAAATAGAATGCTTTGGTAATCAGAAACATTAATTTATTCCACTCAGCCAACAGAATGTGATTTGTATTGAATCTTTAGCAAATTAATATTTGGCAACCACAGTTGTTGGGAATCATGTTTAATCCTGCTGTGGAAAAAGAACTCTATTATCACTAACAAACAGTTATCAGAAATTTCAGGAAGAATAACACTTGCCTTATGGAAATAATTAAGGCATCTATGAAAAATACCACTTTTATACAACTAAAAGTACTAACGATATTCACAAATTCTGTTCAGTGTTTCTAAAACTCCTGAATTGAGCTTTTAACTTCAGTTGTATCTCTGAATGTGTATTTTATGTGTAACAGTATATTAATATTAATTCAGTGCCAGATATAAATCTTGAGGCTGTCTGGTATCTGGTGTTCTTTCCAGTCCCAAGTTAAGTTGCATAGGCCCTTGATAGCTGTCCATGTGGTTGAAAGACTCAGTTGAAATGATAATATGGATACTTGATTTTGACCTTTTCCCATTTTTAGGGCTTATTCCTTTAAATATTTTGTAGTTGTTCAATATGATTTTACAGTTATCGATCATACACTCCAGGGGCTACAGTTTGTTTTGTTTAATGTAAAGTTATTTCAATTTAAATGTAACGTGATAAAAGGTAAACTATTTTAAGTATGGTAATGTTTTAAAGGAAGGAATTGGATTTCATATTCTTTCAAACATTTCTTTTGACTATAGTAGTAAACTAATCCAATAAGGAAGTTCTACCTTTTTTTTTATGAGTAGCCTGTAAGATAAAAAGAAATGGGAATTGTTGCTTTACAACTGTTGCTATGCTAGAGTAAACAACCTATCATTTCAAAATGTGGTTTTATTTGAAGTCTGTTCTTGTTGATGAGAATTGAATATTAAATATTTTCATTTAAGAATGCCAATGGATAACAACCAGGAGCCTACAATTGGAAATACTTGCCACTTTCTCTTGTTTATTACAGTTTTACAAAATATAAAATCAGATTTCTTTTTATAATTTCCAGCCCTATTGAAATGCCTTCTTTATGTAGGCCTTTGTTCATCCTCATAACTGAAAACTCTTTTAGTAGACATATATTATTTGTGTGTAAAAGTATATTTCATCAGTCTCCATATAAATTTTATTGTTACTACTCAAATCCTAAAGTAAAGACAAATTAGTATGTTCAAGAATTACTATCACATAAAACCATTTTAGGAAAATCATTTTCAAGATATTAAATTATACTTTATTGTCAAGTAAACTATATTATCAATTAATATTTATTAAATAAAATATATAGAATATTAGCTAATGCTGAATACATAAATTTTCTATTCTGTGAATTTAGGTGTCAACCGTAAAATAATATTATGCACATGGTACAGCAAAAAATAGTCTAGTCATGGTATAAGGACACATATTTTCCCAAAATATAAAATAATCTTATTGTTTCAAACACCAGTATGTTTGGATAGATCTTGATGCTTTTGAGAAAAAAATTACAGTTACCAAGTTATTTCACAGCTTCATACAATGACAGGAACAGCTTTCACATGGAAATTAAGTTTCAGATTATTGCTTACTGACATTTATGGCAAGGTGGTATTTTAAAGACTTGAATATATGTACTTCTTGCTCTACATGTATCTGTGTTCTAATTCACCTTTACTGTCACCATTAATCTTGTTAACTATGAGCTGCATAGAACCAATAGTCATTCATGATTATTATCCTGAGATTCTGGCAAGGAGCTTGGTAATCAGTAAATAATTGTTAAAACTAAACAAGGAAAGCCAGGCTGCCATAACACCACCCCCGGCACCAACGAGCAGAGCTGCCCCCAGTGCAGAGGAGGTGCACCTTCCAGGGCACTGCACCACTGCCCGCAGCTCCAAGGAGGTGAGCCATGTGGGCGCCAGCAGCACACATCCTCCTTGCCCCCACTGACATGACAAGATAGTTAAACAAGTCTCAAATCCAGACTCCCAGATCACTAAAAGGAACCCCAAAGGAAAATGAAATGGAACAGTCTGATACTCAACCACCTGGACTACATGAACTGGCAATAAAAGAGGATCTGGAAAAAGTGAAATCAGAAATAATTTCTCAGATAACAGCAGAAATTGTGCCCATAGTGCAAGACATGATTAATAAGTCTAGAGAAGACACAGATAAAAAAATAGAGGAGCTGAGGAACATGATGGAATCCCAACATAAGAAACAAATGGAATCCATAAAACAGATACAAACAGATTTCCAGGAGATTAAAAACTCCCCTGAAAGTTTACGCAGCAGAAAGAGCCAATGTGAAGACAGAATTTCAGATATAGAAGATAAGATTACAATTAGTGACCGGGAAAAGAAAAGTTTCTTTAAAATAGTAAGGGACCATGGGAAATAAATCCAACAGCTGAAGACGATCCAAAGAAGAATAACATAAGACTGATTGGAGTCAATGAAAAAACGGGAGAGAGTGCAGACAACATAAAAAAAACTATTCACAGAAGTGATGGCAGAAAACTTCCTGAGCAGGGGAAATGAACATGACATACAGATGAGTGAGGCATATAGGACTCCAACTACCTTGATCCAAAAAAAAAAAATCTACACCTAGGCATATAATAGTTAAGATTCCAGAAACCCAACAGGAGAAAAAAATTCTATAAGCAGTTAGAGAAAAGAAACAAATCACATACAAAGGAAAGCCCATCAGAGTCACAACAGACTTCTCAATGCAAACCCTCAAGGCAAGAAGAGCTTGGAGTGACATATTTCAAGCCCTAAATGAAGACAGCCTCCATCCCAGATAGATGCACCCTGAAAAACTATGTTTCAAAATTGTTGGAGAAATAAGATACTTTCATGACAAAGAGCACTTTAGGAACTTCATGAATACCAAACCAGCACTCCAAAAAATTTTAGACAGTATCCTAGGAAAAGAAAATGAAGATCAGAACCACAGGAAGCCCAGCAGAATGAATCCATTGGCCATGACAAGAAATTAAACACAAAGGGGGAAAATCCAACAGAAAGAAAAACTCAACAATGGTAAGTCAATATGTATCAGTTATAACCATCAATGTTAATGGTCTCAATTCACCAATCAAAAGAAATAGACTGGCAGAATGGGTAAAGAAGCAAGATCCAACAATTTCCTGCATACAAGAAACACACTTAATTATAAAAAGAAACTCATAGACTGAAAGTTAAAGGGTGGAAAACAATACTCCATGCGACAGGAACTCAAAAAAAAAGCAGGAGTACCTATCCTCTTTGCAGATCAAGTGGATTTCAAACCAACACTGATGAAGAGAGACAAAGAAGGACACTACATCCTTGTAAAGGGAACAATCCAAGAGGAAGAGATGACAATCTTAAACATATATGAACCAAACAATAGTGCACCCAACTACATAAAACAAATACTAATGGACGTGAAAAATCAAATAAGCCCTAATACCATAGTATTGGGGGACTTCAATACCCCACTGTCACAAACAGATAGATCACCTAGACAAAAAATAAGCAATGAAATACTAGAACTCAATCAGACTCTTGAACAAATGAACTTAACATGTTTATAGAGTGTTCCACCCCACAAAATCAGAATACACATTCTTTTCAGCTGCACATGGGTCATTCTCCAAAACAGACCACATACTCACTCATCAAACATATTTAAGTAAGTGCAAAGAAATTGAAGTTATCTCCTGTATATTATCAGACCACAGTGCAATGAAATTGGAGATCAATAGCAAATAAAAACTGCAAGAATCTCATAAACACATGGGAATTGAACATTACACTTCTGAATAACCAATGGGTCACAGAGGAAATTAAAGAAGAAATCATACAGTTCCCACAATTAAAGGACAATGACAATACAACATATCAGAATCTATAGGACACAATGAAAGCAGTCTTATGAGGGAAATTCATAGCAATGAATACTCATATTAGGAAAACAGAGTGAGCCCAATTAAGCAACCTGATACTGAACTTCAAGCTTCTAGAAAAAGAAGAACAGGACAAACCAAAAACTCATACAAGGGAGGAAATTATAAAGATCAGAGCAGAAATCAATGCTATGGACACTAAGAGAAAGATACAAAAAATTGAATGCAGCCAAGAGTTTTTCTTCAAAAGAATAAACAAAATTGACAAACCCTTAGCCAAACTTATCAGAAAAAGGAAAGAAAAGGCTCAAACCCATGCACTTAGGAATCAAAAGGATGAAATTGCAATGGACCCAGCAGAAATCCAGAGGATCATCAATACATACTTTGAGAACCTATATACCAGTAAGATGGAAAACACGGAAGAAATGGACAGATTCCTAGATATGCATGAATTACCAAAGTTGACTGAAGAAGACCAAAAAATTCTAAACAACCCAATATCAACCAATGAAATTGAAAATGTAAATAAATCTTACCAACCAAGAAAAGCCGGGGTCCTGATGGCTTCACTGTTGAATTCTACAAGAAATTTAGAGATGAAGTACTGCCACTATTGTTTAAACTCTTCAATGAAAATTTTAAGGGAAGCAATACTCCCAAATTCATTCCTGGAAGTAAGCATCACCTTGATGCCCAAAGCAGAGAACGACTCAACTGAAAAAGCGAACTATAGTCCAATCTCACTAATGAACATAGATGCAAAAATCCTTAATAAGATACTGGCAAATAGAGTGCAGAAGATCGTCAAGAAGATCATACACCCTGATCAAGTGGGATTCATCCCAAGGATGCAGGGATGGTTCAACATATGCAAATCAATAAATGTAATACACTGTATCAATAGAGCCAAGGACAAAAACCATATGATCATCTCAATAGATGCAGAAAAATCATTCGACAAAATCCAATACAAATTTATGATAAAAACCCTACAAAAATTGGGATAGATGGCCTCTACTTCAATCTGATAAAATACATCTCTGAAAAACCAACAGCCAATATCATACTAAATGGTCAAAAATTGAAATCCTTCATACTAAAATCAGGAACAAGACAAGGATGTCCACTATCACCACTCCAGTTCAATATCGTCTTGGAAACATTAGCCACAGCAATTAGACAAGAGAAAGAAATAAAGGAATAAAGATAGGAAACAAACAAGTCAAATCGTCATTATTTGCATATGATATGATACTTTATATAGAAGACCCCAAGAGCTCCACCAAAAGTCTTATAGACTTCATAACCAAATTTAGTGCAGTAGCTGGATACAAGGTCAACACACAAAAATCAATAGCTTTCCTCTACATGAACAACAGACTCACTGAAAGAGAAATAGGGCAAAAAATTCCTTTCACATTAGCATCCAAAAAAACTGAAATAACTAGGAATCAACCTAACAAGAAATCAGAGACCTCTTCTCTGAAAACTGTAGCACTCTGAAAAGAGAGATGGAAAATGATATAAGAAAATGGAAAGACATCCCCTGCTCCTGGGTAGGAAGAATCAACTTAGTGAAAATGGCCATACTTCCAAAACTGCTATATAGATTCAATCCAATCCCAGTTGAAATTCTAGCAGCATACTTCACAAACCTTGAGAAAAAATGCAAAAATTCATTTGGAACAAGAAGAGACCTAGAATAACAAAAGCAATTCTAGGTAACAGAGACATGGCAGGGGTATCACAACCCCCAACTTGAAACTATACTACAAAGCTACTGTGAGAAAAGCAGCATGGTACTGGCAATGAAACAGACCTAAGGACCAGTGTAACAGATTAGAAGATGCAGAAACAACTCCAGACACACTGAGCCACCTCCTCTTCGATAAAGGAGCCAAACATCATCATTGCAGGAGGGATAGCCTCTTTATTAAATGGTGCTAGAAAAATTGGGTTTCAACTTGCCAAAGATTAAAACTAGACCTATATCTCTCACCAGGCACTAAACTAAAATTGAAATGTATGAAAGATCTAAATATTAAAACAGAAACACTGAACCGACTGGAACAGAGGTTAGGTAGAATTCTTGAAGACATTGGTGTAGGAAAAGATTTTATGAACAAAACCTAAGTTGCCCATGAACTAGCACAAACGATCAACAAGTGGGATGTCTTCTTACTAAAAAGCTTCTACACAGCAAGAGAAACGACCAGTAGTGTAAAGAGACAACCCACAATGTGGGAAAAAATCTTCACCTGCTCTTCCTCAGACAAAGGTCTACTCTCTAGAACCTATAAAGAACTTAAAAAAATCAGACCTCCCAAATTTAAATACCCAGTCCAAAAATGGGCATCTGAAAGGAACAGACATTTCTCAAAGAGGTAGAAATAGCAAATAAGCATATGAAAAAAATGTTCAACGCCACTCGGCATTTGAGAGATGCAAATGAAAACAATGCTGAGATTCCACTTCACTCCAGAAAGAATGGCTGCTATCATGAAATCAACCAATAACTAATGCTAGCGGGGCTGTGGGGAAAGAGGAACCCTGCTCCACTACTGGTGGGAGTGTAGACTGGTGCAACCACTGTAGAAATCAGTATGGAGATACCTCAAAGAACTGGGACTGGAAGTCCCATTTGACCCAACCTTTCCCCTGCTGGGGATCTTCCCCAAAGAATTAAAAGTATCATACCACAGTGATACATGTGCACCCATGTTCATAGCAGCACAGTTTGTAATAGCTAAAACTTGGAAGCACCCTAATTGCCCATCAGCTGGAGACTGGATAAAGAAAATGTGTTTTTTTTAAAAAATAAAGTGGAGTACTACTAAGATATAAAAAATGAGAAATTAGAGATATTTATAGCTAAATGGATGTACATTGAAGTTGTACTCTTAAGTGAAATAAATAGGACACGTATGTGTAAATATCAAATAATTTCTCTAGTGTGAGAAACTGAAAGTATAAATAAGGACTAAAAGTTATAATAGATAATGTGAAATAGGAAGAAAAGGAGTGAAGGGGAAGGAGACGTGGGAGGGGTAGGGGAAAGGAAAGGAGGAAATGGAATTAGTATGAGAAAATGAAAAAATGAAAACAAAGTTTTTGTAAACAGGGAAGGATGTAGTGGTTGAAGGGAGGGCAAGGGAATGGGGAAAAAAAAAGAACCAAGAGAGATTATGTAAAGGTGCACATTTCCAATGATGAATGTCATTATATTGTATGCCTAAAATGTAGCAATAACATTAATTAAAATAAATAAATAAATAAATAAATAAATAAATATACTAACCAGTGTAAAAAAAAAAATCAATATGGATCTGTGCTCTGTCTGCCCCTTCTTTCAACCAGTGACAGCAGAGACATATTAAAACAAACAAACAGACAAAACAGTAACAACGACAAAAAAAAAAAAACTAAACAAGGAAAGACATTTAAGTAGAAATTTAAAACTTCAGAATTCCTCTAACAAAGGTTCAGCCCAATCTTGGCTGATGATCATGATGATGTAATAAAGAGGAGGAAGAAAAATCCAAATAACACCACTATGAAATCACACTACTTTAATCCCTACTCTATGGATAATGAAGTCCAAATTAGGGAAATTAATAATTTTTCCAAGTCACAGAGTAGTAAATTGCAGATCTAGGTCTCTTAATTAATGTCTGTTTCTTAGAACTAAGCCCTTGATTATTCTTATGTAGTAGAGAGTAACCAAGTAGGGAAATTGCTAGTTACCATATTTGAAAAGTTGTATGTGTTTACCTTGAAAGGGACCCAGTGAATTTTAAATGTATTCATTAATTATTTTATTATTTTTTTATTCATTAATTATTTTTTGTTTAAAAATGTTTTTTTCTAAGCATGTTTTATCTGATTAGGAAACTACTTCTGGACACATCCTTAGTAACATAGTCTTTAAATATAGATATATAAGATTCAAAAATTGGTCTGTAAACAAGAAAGCAGAATTTACTATAATTATTAAAAAGACAATAGAAACTTTATTGATAAACATTTAAATGTTAAAAAAATGAATCAATCAGTATATTCACATCTGACCAGTACAGAAAGATATTAGAAAATTAAAGAGGCTCCTTCACTGTATGACAGAGCTAGCATAGGTGCCATTATGTCCTAATGCACACATACATGGTGTAGTCTCAGTAGATGTTGCTGATGGTTTTGATGTAGGCAGATGAATAAAACTCACTTATCAGCAATCCTTCTACTTTTCATATTGTCCAACTCTACCTTTTGTAGGACCCTTGAAATTTTTCCACATTGATACATTCAAATAGACAGTTGAGGAAACTGAAAAACACAGGGCAAGACATGAAGATGGTGGATTTGTTTCAAGAAAAGAAAAGGATTTTTACTGTGGGATTTTACTAGTACTTGCCCTTTTGGATCAAATTAACTGAACTCGAAGGCTGGGTTGTAGCTCAGTGTTAGAGCACTTGCCTAGTATGTGCAAGGCCCTTGGTTTGATACCCAGCACCAACAACAAAAACTAACTAAATTCAGCTGCTTTGTTGCTTACTTAAGCACAAATAAGTAAGACATCTGTCATTATGATTTTCTCTCCTTTTATTTTAGTTAAGCTATAAGTAAATTTTTCTCTCACATTGTCCTGTTGTCAATGCTTGAAAAGCCATTCAGATTAGAGCAAAAGAAAAAAAAAACTTCTAAACAATGATTTGTCTCAGTGCCTTTTTATGGGTCGCTTTGTCCTTTTAGTCACTGTATTCACCAACGTTAAGTTTCTTCCAACCTTTGAAAGGATAAGCTCGGTTTATATTTCCAGAAATTCACTTTCTCATATTGAATTAACTGTTCTCCATCTCACCAAATAGTCATCAGAGCCCTCGTTTCTAAATACACACTTGATACTGTGGGAAGACTCTTAAGTGTGGACACTATCTACCAGAAATGGATGATGTTTAGCCATGCATATTGCTCATGTTTTTGTTTCCCTTTGGAAAACAGACCAGGTGGAGATTCAGCATGGCAGCCATCACTGGGAGCAGGAATGATATTGTCAAGGGTCAGAGGTGGTAAAACATCAACTCTTCTAGATAGCTGTTATCTCAAATAGTGATTTATTCTTTACTGTCAGGATCTGGGCTGCCTTCTGTCATGCAAAACCATGCCAAATCTTGCAATGATCACAACCATTCTGTAAGCAACAACATTCCTGGTGGCCTGGGCTATCCTATCAGAGTCCCTACTCTTCAGTCGTATGGGGCCTCTCTTGTTCCTCCATTCCTGCTGCTCCTCTCCTGTCACCTCTGCCCAGCCACAGCCATTCTAGCTTCTGCTGGGACACTTATCTCCAATCAGTTTTTACTGTATATGATATCACAGAAACATTTGACCCTGTGATCACACACACTTTTTTGAAGCTTTCCTCTCTTTCTTTGGCTTCTTTCGTCTTAAAAATACTTTCTTCTGGTTTTTTTCATCTCCACGATTATTGGTCTTTTTTCACCCTTTAAATGTTCCTGCTTCCCAGGTTTCTATTTTGGGACATTTTCTATTTTCCTTCCAGATGTTCTAAGCAATCTCATCAGTGTCCAACACTTTATAGTTTAGATGGTTATGACTTTTATATGGCTTTTCTTGAGTTTTGGACATATCTAACTGCCTATTAGACATAAATTCTTGGGCTTTTCTTTGCTGACCAGTACAACTTCCTGCCATTCACACTATGTCAGGGTATAAATACCTCTAAGAATAAATTATATAAATAGGAAAATTAAGGGCTGGGTGTATGGCTCTGTAGGAGAGCTCTTGCCTAGCATGTGCAAGACCCTGAGTTTTATCCCTAGCACCACAAAACAAGATGGGGGAAAGACAAGGAGAGGGAAAGAGGGAGAGAGAGGGAGGGAGGAGAGAGAGAGATATAAAAATTATTTTATATCACCTTGTATATCTTCTCTGTTGCTAATTCTTAATATGGATCCTCTAAGAAATAGAAAATTTGTAGTATATTTGGATCTTGCAAAAATTCTGTTATAATACAGTTATTTATAGTGTGAAGGATTTCTATTATTTAATCTAATAATAGTTTTACCGAAGCAGAATTAACAAACATCTTTAGAAGAACTAGTTGAAATCATAGCTCTGACATATGATGAATCATACATTGTGTTATCTGTGTAGGATTGACAGTATTCTGGAAAACTAGAATCTGGAGAATTTCTGCAAATAATAATAACATCTGTATGGCTAACATTATACATATCATATACATTAGGTTATATAATCTTTATAACAATCCCACAGAACAATGTGTCAGATGATACTTTGTTTATTGAAAGAAAAATACAGCTTTATTGTTGTTGGCTCTTTTCTTATTTTTCCCCCTTTCCCTTTAGTGCCTTACCTTGAGTGGTGTCTTCTCTCTGTTGGCCCTCATGGAGTTGTGAACTTCATTGTCTTTTTCTAGGATATTGCATAAAATTGTTTGGAGTGCTGGTTTGGTGTTCATGAAATTTCTCAGATGTTCTTTGTCGTGAAAGTATCTAATTTCCCCATCGATTTTGAAAGATAATTTTGCCGGATACAACAGTCTAGGTTAGAAGTTATTTTCTTTTAGCTTCTGCACTGCAAGAGAAACTACAAACAGAGCTAAGAGACAACTTACAATATGGGAAGAAATTTTTAGCAACTGTACCTCAGACAAAGGTCTACTATCTAGAATATATAAAGAATTGAAAAAAATCAGACCCCCCCAAATTCAAAGACCCAATTCAAAAATGAGCATCTGAAATGAACAGACATGTCTCAGACAAAGAAGTAAAAAGAGCAAATAAATATATGAAAAAATGTTCAACATCACTGGTCATTCGAGAGATGCAGATGAAAACAACACTGAGATTCCACCTGACCCCACAAAGAATGGCTGCTATCAAGAAATCAACCAATAACAAATGCTGGCGGGGGTTGTGGAGAGAAAGGAACCCTTCTCCATTGTTGGTGGGAGTGCAGACTGATGCAGTCACTGTGGAAATCTGTATGGAGATACCTCAAAGAACTAGGACTAGAGGTCCCATTTGACCCAGCTATTCCCCTACTGGGTATCTTCCCCAAAGAATTAAAAGAATCATACCACAGCGATATATGTGCACCTATGTTTATAGTGGCACAGTTTGTAATAGCTAAGCTTTGGAAACAGCCCAAGTGCCCATCAACTGGAAACTGGATAAAGAAGATGTGGGGTTTTTTTTATAAAATGGAGTACTACACAGCCATAAAGAACGAGAAACTAGAGTCATTTATAGCTAAATGGATGCATATTGAGGCCAAACTCTTAAGTGAAATAAATAGGACACACATGTGTAAATACCAAATAGTATCTCTAGTGTGAGAAACTGAATGTGTAAATAAGGATGAAAATGATTAAAACAAATAATTGATAATTTGAAATAGGAAAAGGTCCAAAGGTGGAGGGGTGACGGGAGGGAAAGGGGTAAGGGAAGAAAGGAAAGGAAAAATTATATGAAAGAAAAAAAAGTGGAAACAAAGTCTATGTAAATAGGGAAGGGTGGTGGGGGTGAAGGGTGCACAGGTAGTGGGGAAAAATATAACTAAGATACATCATGTTCTGGTACAAACACCCAATGATAAGTGTAAATGTATTGTATACCTAAAATGTACCAATTAATATATAAATAAAAAAAGAAAAGAAAAATACAGCTAAGAGAAGTTAAATCACTTTTTCAAGTTCATATAACTTACAAGTGAGGAAGCTAAAAAAAAAAAAACCTGCTTTGTCTGGATATAACCATGTTCTCCTTTGTCCTAAGACATGTTGTCCTTATGGTAATAAAATTGCTGAATTTTTGAATAAATATAAAATGAATACATTTCAAATGAATATAATGTATATCTTATTATTTAGATGTTTACTTTTTATTAGATTTACATTAACTGTGTAAAAGCAAAAAATCATGTATATTGTGTAATGAGATGTTTTGATACAAGTATACATTGTGTAATCAGGTAAAACATAGCTACTCATGAAGCGATTATTCTTTCTAGCAAAAACATTCAAAAGCTTTCTTCTAGCTCTTTGAGACATCCAATACATAATCACTCTCTATAATCATTTTACTGTATAATCATTCACTGTGTAGAACTTCTTACTGCTATCTAACTGCACCTAAGGGCCCACTGATTAACCATTCTCTGTTCTTCCTTTCCCTCTACCCTCCCCAGCCTCTACTAGCCATCATGCTATCTTTAATATCTATGAGATCGGCTCTTTCACACTCTACATATGTGTGACACACCATGGAGTACTTGTTCTGCGTCTATCTTATTGCACCTAATGTGATTTCCAGTTCTATCCATATTGTCGTGAATGATAGTATTTCATTGTTTTTTTTAAATTCATTTTAAAAAATCTCTATTGGTGTGGCAAAATTGGCAGCTGCTTCTATCCCCTCAGTATTTTCAATGATCTTCAACTGATGGCATGCAGCAGCTCTAGGGGCCAAGTTTCAAGGCTCTGGAGTGTGTCACGCATTTTAGCCCAGCTCAGATTGCCAGGGGGTACCCCGTAAGAGCTGTCTCAGTCATTAGTATGTTACTACTAATTTATCTTCTCAAGCAGTTAATGGACAGAATTTCACTTTTACTATTTTTACTGGTTTAATGTAGAGGTTAACCTGAGGAATATAAATCCACTTAGTTTTACTGATCAGAAATTTGTGTTTAATTTAAAACATTGTTTTAGGGAGAGCAACTCAATTTCTGCATAAATAAAGACTCAGCATGAAACTTTAGTTAAAACTAAATTTTAAGACTCTAATACAGAATCATACAAAATGTTCTACCATATTTTAAGCTCCTTTCATAAGACCTTGTTAGGATTGCAGAAACATAGCTTTATCTATAAATAATGATTGTTTGTTCTTTAAATATAATAAATTCATGAGACATCTGAGACATGTAGAAAACTGCTTTGAGGAAGAAGTGTAATTTGTAATGAAAATTAATTTTACGTCTATGAAATGTATGCCTATGTATTTAGTTCCCATAAAATAGAACTTAGCTTAGCGTTTCCAGGTTTCACGATCAGTAGCTTTGCTATTAAATCACAAAAGTGTTTGTAGACATGATAAGTGCCACTTTTTAAATCCTTAGATAATTTAAACTTTGAACTCAAATAATCTAGGATTCTGGAACAATTATTTTTCTTGAACATATTGCTGTGTCACCCTTCTGCTCTGTAATTGTTAGTTGCTTATCATAATTATAATATATTTCAGAACTAGTGATGTAAGATAATTTATGATAATTATTTTGATGAGATACCATTTAGGAGCTGGTTTTACTTTGTAATCATACAAAAAAGTAGTGTCCTGAATATGTTATGCAGCACTACATAATCTTAAAGAGTTAATCTCACTCTTTTTGGACTCCAACATTTACCATAAAAGTGCTTTATAGCATCTATATAATTTTTTTCTTCTTTTTTGTCCCTTCTTTGTAGTTGTTTGAAATTACAGTGCCTCTCTCTCAAGGCCCCAAACCAGTAACAATCAGTTTTGCCAATCACACTTCCTGCCGATGCATGTCTAAACTGGATGTTTACAGACAAGTTCACTCAATTATTAGACGTTCCCTGACAGCAGCATTGCCACAGTGAGTATGAATTAAATCTATTTTTTCTGCTTCCTCTACTAATATAAAATTATTTTCAAGTATACACAAGTTTATTAAAAGAAGTTTTGTAAAATTTGCTATGCTTTGCATCAAATACAAAACAAATTATTTATGGTATACTATGAAAATAAGATTAAACCAAAACAGGGAAGCCCATTTTGTAGGCAAGGTAACTCACAATATGAAGAAAATAACTCTATGAAATAACACATTGCATTAGTTTATGCTGTTAGTAAGGTATCCTAACATTCATAAAATCAGGTGTGCAAACTCATAAATGATGTGAAAGTTTAAAACACTTGAGGGTTAAGATTTAATTCCGAAACAAAATAAACATAAATAAATTTATATCTATTAGCATTCAGTTGCCTTTCTTATAACTTCATGTCATTTCTTTCATATAACTTCTTATATATAATTACATTATAATATAATTGAAGTTAGATAGATAGGTACATGTAAACCTGTTTTTTATTTCAGCAAAGACTAGCTTTTGAATAGTGCTTAATTACTTGAAAGAATTTTTCTGTTCATGTTACTTCAAATTAACAAACTATCATTTATTATTCAAGCTGCTCTCCCAACTTTTTTTTTAAATTTGGCAAATACCAGAAATTGATCATTGAGAAAGAAGTGAAGAGAGCATTACATCCTTACCCTGTGAAAAGTTTGTACTGAATCAATGTGTAATGCCATGTGAGACCTAGGAAATTTCTACCCCAAAATAGGGATTCTGCTCTTTGTTTTTAGGATTTCCAGTGAATATTGGATGTACATTTAAATAAAGCTCATATAACTCCAACATTTTTTAAAAATATAAATCTATTGACAGACAAACATGTATTACAAAAATTTAAAGAAATCTCTTGTTTTGGGCTACTCGACTATAAAGATAAATATTTCAATAATGTTCTTTCCCACTGAATTTTTTTGCACTGCTCTACTTAGTGTGGCAGGTGAGAGGCCCTGTACAGGGACATCCTAGGTACAGTTTCATTATGGAGTCCTAAGAGTTCGATTTCCTTTCTCAGCCCTGTTTCTCTTGACAACTCATTCATTCTGAGAACTTTAGCCATTGTCTCTGTGCTCATAATTTCCAGAATTACACTTGAGATCTGACCACGGTCTTCGCTTCTACTACCAGTACTTTATCTAAATTGTCTTACATTGCTATGCAATTATATTAGATCTAAGTGCAAAACCAAACATTTATCAAGTCCTTTTTATTTTTTCACTATTCTTAGCAATATTGTCTCTTATTCCTTTAGACCTTTGAATCACACAGTTGCATTCATTCCTTCTTTTTTGTCCCAAACATGACTGGTTATTTTGGGGGAGGAGAGATATCTGTTCCAACCTAAACTAGTTCATCTTCATCATTTTCATCCTTCATGCCCTTTACTCTATGCATTCTTGATTTAATGCAGTGGTGTCAGTACATTTTTCTAATATCAAATCTTTCTCTCACGTATCATTTCATTCATCTGACTAGAAAGTGACTGTCAAATGATCAAAAACTTGAGCCCTGATCTCTTACCAGCCTGTTCTGTTAATGGGTTTTCTTCTTTGTTTTGCCTTTCATTATTCACCAAGTCTGTGTTTCACAGTCTGATTCCCTGAACACCAAACTCATTTCCTGCTGTATATCTTGTTTCTATTCTGTCCTGGCTTGAAATAAGTTTCTCTGCCTTTCCACAACCCTATCTGTTTCTCAGAGTTCAGGTAAAGGTCTTTCTCCTGCATTTATCTAGTCAAAATGTCATAGTGACCTTTGCTTCTTAAAAACTCATAGCAATTACTGAATCTGTAACATACCTTTGCATGCCTTCATCAGGGGGTATAAATATTCCCTGTGAAAATCGATTGTGAGAGTGTCCCAGGTAGTTTAATATCCTCCATAATATCTAACTAAAAATTCTCAATAATAATCTATCCATTGCACTGTTCTTGGTTTTTTACTTACACTGTCTCATTTAATCTTCACCAAAAATCTCCTGTGAGATCTGTATTTGTGTCATTTTATAAATGAAGCAAACAACACATACAAAGTTCTGTGGAGTACTGAATAAAATCCTGAACCCTTTATGCAATCCTTAGCATAGTATCTGGCATCCAAAAGGCAGTCACTAAAAAACAAACTTATTATTAAGATCCAAGTCTAACTTATAACCTTGTCTCCATTTTTTAAATGTTTTCTGTACCACTAAATACAATAAGAAATATGTTATATTCCAATCAATATATATGCACATATATATACACACATAATATATATATATGCTATGTAACATATAGTTTTAAGATATGACTTTACATGTAGTCATATATGAGTATAAAAATTAAAAAAATAATTTCCCTTATTATACTACTGTTCAACCTTTTTCATTAGTCCTTCCCAAGGATTCATTCATACTTTCCCTACTCACTCCCACCATGAAATTTTAATGCCACAGATAGTAATATGTATCTCTTTATGTAATACTTGTACATTTGAGCTTTATAAATAACAATGAAGTATAAAGTTTCCTTTTTATTCAATATAGGGTTAAAATGACAAAATAAAAATATAAGTTAAGGGCTGGGGATTTAGCTCAGTGGTTTCGCTGCCTGCTGTGCAAGTGTAAGGATCCGAGTTCAATCCCCGGTATAAAAAATATATATATATAATATATATTATTATATATATTATATATATATGTTAAAAGTTAAACTAAAAGCTTTAAATCTAAGGTATACTAATGAATCCCTGTAATCCCACCAGACTGAGAGGCTGAGTTGTAAGGATTACAAGTTGGAGCCTGAACTGGCCAACTGAGAGACATATGTAGCAAGACATCATCTCAAAATAGAAAATAAAAAATGGGCTAAGGATATACTTTAGTACAAAGATCTTGAGTTCAGTCCTCAATACTTCTAAAAAAATATTGATTAACAATTCACAGAAATCTATACCTTTTTACTGAGAAATAAAATGTTAAGGTAATAAATTTACATAAATGATAATGTTGTTACATTGTGCAAACTAGAAGTTGATATGAATATATAACAATGCAAATATAAAATTTTTTGTATACCCCAATTCATTATTTTACCATCAAAATAAAATGATTTTTAAAATAATTATTTTTTATTTTATTGGTACATTTTAGACATACATAATGATAACATTCAACATAAGGAATGTGTACCTGTACATGGTATCTCTTAATCCTTTTTTTCCCCAATCCCCTCCCCTCCCTTCAACTCCTCCTGATTTTAAAAAGAATTATTTAAAATATTTAGAGAATTTAACTTGTACCTCTGCTGGATGTGAGAGAACTACTATTAACTTTAGCTAATTGATATTAATTCAGAAGTTAGCAACTTTGACATAATGATTGGATGCAGCATTTGACATAGTGATTGTATGCATAACTTTTGTAGTGTTAATAATAAAATATAAACAATTTTCATTTAATTATTTAATTTTCTATGTTCAAGTCACACTCAAAAATACCAAGGACCCAGCATAGGAAATATCCACAAGGCAACCAGGCACAGTCAGAGCACAAATAGGTACCTCCCACTGCCTGATTTTAAGATTACAAAGTCAAGAAATGTCCTCCCACCACACCCATCTATTCACCAGAATTTTGTAGCTTTTGTTTACCACACCCTCTGGAGATTTCCTGGTACCAGTACCACTTCTGTAATAGCTCATAAAACCTAATAATGGATTTCCTTAGGTTTTGGAAGGCTAAAATCCATTGTAATGATCAAGATTTTTATCTCCCCATATCCAGTTTTTATCCTCTTAGAAATGATATTACTCCTGTTATAAGTGTGTGATTTATTACATGTGATTCACCTAAATATTTTTATTTTCAACTCTGTTTCTCTTCTTGAAAATGTTGGTCTTTATCCAGTTGTGAATCAAGCCTGCAGATTAATAAAAAGAGCTACCATAATGATAATGTCTATACACGATTGATGAGTAGCTATGTTATGAAATCCTAACCTTGCTTAAGAGTTAAGAGGAACACTCACCACAATTGCTAAATTAAAAAGACTAACAAAAAAGTGTGGGAGAGGCTGTGGTACAACTAAAACCTGTATAATTACTGATAAGAGTGTAGTAACATGGTTCAACCATTTTTCAAAACAGTTTGGCAAATACTTATGAATTTAACATATACATTTACAGTGTGATCCGTAAAGTGCCCTCCTAAGTAATACCAAAATATATACATACATGCATACTTTCTCACTATAACTTGTACCGAAACCTTCAGTAACCAATAACTGGAAACAACCAAATGTCTATCGTAGTATGTCCATAGAGTAGAACATTGCTAAGCAATGTAAGAATGAACTGTTGAAATGCACCATATGAATAGATCTAAAAAAATTAATCCCAGTGAGATAAGATAGACAAAAAAGAGTGCATCCATTATGATTTGATTTGTATGAAAACCTAGAAATGGCAAATATAAGCTAGATTGAGAGAAAGCAATTCAGTAGTAGCTTCAGGATGTGAATGGAAAGATTAGAAAGGTTGGAAGGGAGAAAGGAATATTTTAGTATAATGGGAATGTATATTTTGATTGTGGTGGTGGTTTCATGGGTACATAAACTTCTGAGAAGGCAGTGAATTTAAAATTAGAGCATTTAATTGTGTACAAATTATTTTCAAAAAGCCAAGAGAAAAGGAGCCCTTTTATCAATTATAATTTTGAAATTAGTTTAGATTTAAATTTCTAGACTTTGTGAAAACCTTTATGAACTTAAGTGAAATGTTTTGCAGTACTGGAGATTGAACCTGGGGTCTTTGCACTGAGCTACCTCTCCAGCTCTTGTTTATTTTTAATTTTGAGACAAGGTCTCATTATGCTACTAAGTTGCCCACACTGAGCTGGAACTCCTGCCTCAACCCCCCACAATGCTATGATTACAGGTGTGCACCACCAGGCTGCTGCGTTTAATCTTTTAAGATTTTCCTGTGTCCTTGGTGGGCATGGGAAGGTTCCCAGAACTCTTTTGTATAGTTTGAAATTTCATTCAGATGTGACAGATTCCTAGTTCTGTTCCACTCTTGGCTCTTATCAGTCATTGTCAGGGGGAAGACAAAACATGCCTTTTCAAATGGCATCTTATTTATACTATGATGAAATTAGAAAGGTAGCTGGCCATTTGTTTTGCATTATTTATGATGTAAAGTTCAATAATTGAGGATTCAAATGAGTCATAATATGAGTCATTCACAAAGTATTTATTGAGTACTAAAATGGACAAAGAACGTTTTTGGTGAGAGAGAACAAAGATGAATTTGGCTGGCTCTAACCTCCAGGCACTCTCGGTCAAGGAAAGGAACCATATATTACATTTATGCTATTACTGTATTTTATTTTGTTACATATCACTAAGTACCAAGCACACACTGTCCTGTGACTTGTAAGAGTTCTTCAGGTTGCTTCTTTCATGATAATATACAACAGAGGAGGTTGAAGAATGTAGAAACTGTAGCAACTTCCTGTTTTAAAAATTAATTCCCAGCTTTTCTGGCTTTTGTTAGTTTTGTAAACTTTCTTACAACTATTTATCTATGAAACTGTATATAGGTAAAAAATATTAAGTATAACAATACAATATAACATCTTAATCTTTCATAATCAATCTATTCAGTAATATGCTCTAATAGATATTATCTGATACTGTAGAACATCATAATATGTTAATACTAGCAGTGCCTAATCATAGACGTATTATGTTTATAATCAGTAATCCATATCCATATTTCTATAGTGTCTAATATACAATAAGCATTCAAGCTGCTATTGTTAACTAACATTTTACAAATGAGAAATTTGTTTCTTAGATCTGTTAATATGTGTAGTGCTAATCAGCTAAAAATTGCCAAAAACAGATTAAAATTCAAGTCCTTCTATCTTGGAAACCAGTGCTCTTACCCTGATATCTTATGGCATTTTTGGTATTTACAGCAAAACATTCAAATCTCAATATCAATATCAGTATGATATACCAAAGTATATCATAAATTCCAGAGATAGCAGTGATCATTGCTAATTAAGCAGTCAGTTATTAATATACCTATGATAGTTTTACAGATTATTTTCTTTCCAGTTATTTCCTCTCACATTTTTCTTTGAATTGAATTCTGTGCCTGTCCTTGACCCCCTTTTTATGGCAGGAACCATTAGTAAATAAGCAGTAATACCCTCATTTGTCTGATATATATATATCCATCCAGTCTTCTATCTGTATAACATTCTTCTACAAAATATGGGGTATCTAAAAATAAACAATGCATTTCCCTAGATAGAGGAATTCATGTACCAGAGTACATTTATATTTCTAATATAATAAATATAGAATACACTATATTGTGTTTCTTTCATTCAGCCGTGTTTGTAAGCCTAGTACGGACCAATAATGTGCTAGCCTATTGACATGGAAGGTAGAAAAGATTGCTACTCTGGAAGAAGTCTCATACACAAATAAGCTGTGCAAATGCACAGAGTGAGCATGGAAATTGAAGCATATTGGATGTGTAGTGTATATGAGTTGGAGAAGATATTTATTGGTCTAGAGAGGTCTAATACTCCTGAGAACACTAAAATACACAGAAGGGTCTAGTATTTGGACTTTTGTATTTTAAAATGAATGGCTCTGGCGGCACAATACGTAGATTTCTATTTACACAGGAGAAACTGAATCACAGTGTTAATTTCCCCAGGCACACAACTAAAAATGTAGCAAAGCAGAGTTTCAAGCTAAATTTGTTGAAATATAATTCATTTCTTTAGGTACGTAGTCATTACTGCACTTAAAACGTTAAAAAAATTTTAAAACTCAAACGTATAGGAAAGGACAAAAATAAAAGAAAACATGAAATTGAACAAATATTGTCATATTTACTTAAAGTACAACCCAGAGCCCCAGTCATCATTCTTCATTCTCCATTTGCAGAGGTAATCCTCACTCTGAAATAATACTCATTCTTGCTTTTCTTTGTTTATGGCATGTGGATCTATTAGCTTTTCACAAGAGATTATATAGTATGGATTTCTGTGCTTGAAATTTTATATTAAAATGCTGACAGTGTTTTCTTCTCTTGACATTATGTTTTATTTATTTATTTTATTTATTTTTTTGGTACCAGGAATTGCACTCGGGTCCTTGCACTTGCACAGCAGGCGGCGAAACCACTGAGCTAAATCCCTGGCCGACATTACGTTTTAAAGACATAATCATATTGCTATCCATAAACCCACTTCATTCATTTAGTAGCTATTGACTGATAAGCAATTGAATAAATATTTTCAAGTTTCTCTGCTATGACGGTATGCTGTAGGGAAGTCAGTACATGACAAATCAGAAAGAGTGCAAAGGAGAGAGAGAGAGATCACATAGAGACCTAAGTGCCTTGAGGTTAACAGTGGTAAGTTTATTGGCTGGTTAACTGGTAGCATGGGCTATCCCAAAGATAGAAAACAGCACATTGTGAGGACAAATAATATACTACAATAATTTAATTAGGTTTTAATCTGTGAAATAAGTAGTATATTAAGTTTAAAAAAGATTAAAGCTATGCCTCTGAAGCTGTGGAGTTTCACTTTTTTTTGTAGAAAGATGGATGTAGCTTTGGAAATTTTACCAGTAGAAGAAGGAGAAAACAGAGTTCAGCATAACCAGGGTTTCTTGGATTGTTCTTAATGCAGATAAAAGGAGAAGGTATATATTATTAGTTCAGCTGGTAAAGAAGCTATGTCAGTCTTTGGGGGACAGTCATATTCTAGAGAAAGATGAAAAAAAGATAAAAAGATGATGGAAATAGATAAATCTAAACCTGAGTACTAATTAGTGTTTTTATTTGTTAACTGTTTTCAGTTTTTGTGAAAATGTTGGCATTATTTACTAATAAAACTCATTTGCTTATGAAACATTCTACTTACTGAGATTGAAGGAAAATTTCATTCTTGTAAGGACTCTCTTTTCCAAGGGGGAGCATAGACTTATAGCCCAAGCAATCTTTGATTTGGAACTTGAGTACTGTCTCTCTGTTATTAATCAATAACAGATCCTTAGCCCAAATTCTCAGAAACTTGGATATCCACGAATTTTCATTTTTGCCTATTTTAATTCCTATCATTTCACTTTTAATTTGAAGATCATATTTTGTTGCTTTTTTCTTTTTTTTTTTTGACCCGGGATCAAACTTGGGAACTTGTGCTTGCGAGGCAGGTGGTGGCACCACTGAGCCAAATCCCCGGCCATATTTTGTTGCTTTTTAAAAAATATAAATACTATAACATGATAAAATTAGTTTACGAAGTTATATTAGGACACAAATGTAGAGAAATGACTGTCAGTTAAATCAGGACAGAGTCTGTATCAGTTGATCGGAAACTACTTTTCCTCCAGCATTTTAAAATTTGCATTTTATTTTGCTTTGAAAATATCTTCTTTGCAAGTTTAAAAGCTTGTGTCCATAATTCAGTAGTGTTTGAAATCTTAATTCATGTATCTGTTCATGTTCTTTTCTACAAAGCTCATTTTGTAAATACTGTCAGACACCTTCAAATGAACACCTATTGATATAAGTCAATTTACCAATAGATCTCAGGCAAGCAATTTCAGATCCTGGAGCATTATTTTTTTTTCTAAAGAGAGACTGTGCTATATACTCTCCCTATCTTTGTACTGTCTGGTTTCTATCTTCTAAAGATGATCGATTAC
Organism: Heterocephalus glaber; assembly: GCF_053883595.1. Classification (NCBI taxonomy): domain Eukaryota; kingdom Metazoa; phylum Chordata; class Mammalia; order Rodentia; family Bathyergidae; genus Heterocephalus; species Heterocephalus glaber. The sequence goes on along the minus strand of NW_028258308.1, from coordinate 10,569,048 downwards.
TGGAAGAAAGAACAGCAAAATGTGTATCACGGAGAAGAGTCCCTCGGTTCCTCTCTGTGTTCATACTATGTCTGCGGTGCTTCTTAAAGTTAGTGTCTGTTTGATCAAAGACCCTTGTAAACTAAATTTAATATTATGTTCTAACAAAATATATTACAGTTACTTTTAATAAATGTCATCATTAGATCAGCTCAACCATTTGTTTTCTGAAAATGTTTTAAGACTTCATTTTGAAAGCAATTTTAGGATTACAGAAAAAAATTGAGCAGAAAATCACAGACTCCCATGTATATTCTTATACTTTCCTGTCCAATGTTTTCTGTTGTCGTCTTGTTTTTATTTTTTTGTTGTTGTTGTTCTCATTTTCTTTTTGTTTTGTTAATGAATTCTGGTTATGTTGAGGTAATGAGGCTACTGCTTCTTGTGGATGGGCATTTTTACTGAATTTCAGGTTACTTACTTTTATGAATCCTCTGATCTGGCTCTTTTAGATTAAAATAAACATAGAAATAAGCACTGACAACCTTATAAATAGAATAATTATTAAATGTCCATTGTTTCAACCTACTAATACTCTCTAAACCCTGTATGTCTAAGCAAATAAAAAAATAAGTACAAGAGCAAGGCATAGTCTTCAGTACTTGTCCATGACTTGCTCCCCCATGCCCATTTCTGATTGCTATTCACTTAAAAATCAAACAATCCTCTACTTAATCAGTTGGCTAAGACATAGCATGAGTCATGTTTTATATCCAGTCTTTAGTTGAGCTTTTGTAAATGCAGATTACTGGGTTCACACAGTTACTTGCAATCGTACAAAAGGAAAAGATGAACTATATCAGTCTATTTTTAAAAGATTACAACTATTTTATAAGTCTTTTGAATATTAAACCTGATAAAATGTATTAAAATCTTGGAATTTTTATCAGTGAGCCCTGCCTACCATTATTCCTTTGACATCCTAGCAAAACCCAACTATGTCCACCATTCTTCCTGTTAGTAGGTAATGGAACACAGACAACAATAGACATGAGCAGGAACTTACATGAAATTAGTAAAATTTTTTTTTTTTTTTGGTACTGGGCATCAAACTTGGGACCTTGTGCTTGCGAGGCAGGAGGCTGAACCACTGAGCTAAATCCCCGACCCCAAAATCAGTAAAATTTAATACAAAAATGATACGTGAATATATTTCTGATTTCCATGCATAATACTGAAAAATTTACTTAATGATATAGAGATGAAGGCCATTTTTCTTACTATTCTCCTCCTCCTTCTTCCTCTCCTCCCTTTCCTCTTTTCCTCTTTCCTCTTCCTTGTTTTTCTTTGCTGTGTATGTGTATTGGTGACCTAACCCAGGGCCTCACACACGCTAGGCACTGATCACATGCTCTACCACTGAGCTGTGCCCCTAACCTAAAGTCCACTTTTACTTAGACATTCCATTTACTGTTAACCATTCTTGCAAAAATCTGAACAAGTTGACATCTGTGTAGACATTAAAATGTGTTCAAAGGCCATGCATAATGAACTCAAGATGAGCCAGACAATCCAAAGACATTTGGAATGAAAGTGTGAAAGTTTTACCCAGGGCTCTGTGACTCTGACAAAGAATATAGCTGCTCTTCCAGTCAACAGTGTCAAATAAAAAGGATCTGAATCTTGATTCTTATAGATCTGAATTTCAGATAACCATAACAGTTGATGTTTAGGAAATTGAAACTCCATTTTTGTATTTACCGAAATTATTAATGTAGTCAAGGTTTCTTTACTTGTTTTCTTGATAAAGTATGGATCATCTTAGTGGATATCCCACTGAGTTGGTCTGAAAATGCTCTGAAAAATGGTGTGATTGCTCATAATACCTATTTTCAGTCATGGATTTCACTGTCAATGGATCACACTCCACATTTTGCAAAACCTAGGGAAGATAGACACTTGGGGGACATCTCTGTGGATTATAGATGATACCTGGTCGGTAACATTTTAATCTGCATTGGGTTGTGAAAAGGCCTTACAAAAAGAGCTGACACAGTTTATATTTAATTTGCTCTTTTAAAAGTCAAGAAGGACTACATGTAGGATTTGTATTAAATTAATGCTATCATTCACTTTGAATGAATTATGGAATATGTGAGAGATTTAGTAAATATATCAATAAATAGTTTAACATAAATCAAAGTTTAATTAAATATTTTTTCAACTAGATGCATATTATAAGGATCCTAATGTTTGCAATAATATAGATGAACATCATGCTACCTGAAATAGGCCAGACACAGAAAGATAAATATTTTATGGTCTCACTTATATATGAAATAAAAAGAAAGGAGAACCTCATAGAATAAGACTGGTTACCAAGCTCTAAGGAGTAGAGAAACAGGGAAATGTTGATTACAGGGTACAAATTTGCAACTAGTTATAAGATGTTACAGGAGACCTGTACTCACTGCAGATATAACTATAGGAAATAATAGTGTATTGATGTTAAAATTTGCTAAAGTAGATCTTACTGTTCTCACCAGGCACAGGTAACTGAGATGACAGATATATTAGTTAGCTTGGTTGTGGCAACCATTTCACAATGTGTACACATATCAAAACTACATTTTGTATACCTCAAGCAGAAACAATTTTATTTGTCAAGTATATATTAATAAAGCTGAAAAATATACTAATGCAATTAATTTTGAAAGGAAATATATTATAAAGATTATAGTTCTTTGAAAAACAGTAATATTTCAACTCAATTTTAACTAATGACCAGTAAAAGTTTATAGTGTGTTTTAGTTCCTTGAAATGTGCATTTGGAGAGTAAAGAAATTTCAAAGCATATAAAAACCACAGTGCCAAAAAAGAATAATAATAAAAATAGTATGCACAAAATAGCCTGCTAAAATGTTCAAAATATAAGAGCTTGTAATTACTAGTGAACATTTAGAATGTAAGCTAACAGAACATATTTGGAATACATTTATCTTTTTAAATTTTTGAAGGAGAGGTAAATGGCAAAATAAGATTTATTTTATCATTGAATACATTGTACTTTATGTTGAGCAACATATATTCATAAATTCTTGTAATTTTATTTTAATAAGCAAAAAATAGTGCCTCTTCAGCTAAGGCCAAATGAAGTTTCAAAATAGTAAAGTAATTCTTGTAAACATAACTTTGTCCTTCACAAAAAATATTGTGATTTTATTGAGGTGCAGCAAGAAAATTTATTTGCTTATATGATCCTCAGCATACATCTACTTTACAAATAATTGTGTAACCCTCTGCCTTGATAAAAACAGTGTCTTTCAATCAGTATGCTTAATAAATACAGTAGATAAACCAACTTATTTATAGAAAGTTTTAAAATATGTATACACATTAATTCCCTTGAATAGAAATTTCAATAGTATAAAAATGGTTTGGAGATTAAAGCATATAGGTGATAAACACATTGTGTTAAACCTACCCTTATGAGGATGTATCTTTTCACTCTAAAATAATATTTGAGAAATTTTGTCTCCTTTTCTTTTTTTTACCATGAGAAGCTTTAAATGTTAAGAACATGCTGTTCACTATTGAAGTAGGAAGCCTCATTTATGAATCAGAAAATGTATTCTATCTAAACATGTTTCTTTAATTCAGTGGATTTCAGATTTCAACATTAAAATATGTTATTATTGATGAGTAACAGTTTTATATTTTTGGCAAAGCCACTAGAGTTAGATTTTCTTTTTTTTGAGTCATATTTTTCTAGAAATTTAAGTTTTAATTATTTTCAACAAGCTACAATTAGAGATATAAATTTTATTTTGCCAAAACCATTTCAGGTATAATTAAAATGGCATTCTGGGGTTCATATTTTTATTTAAAATAAACATGCAAATGCAAAAAAAGGCTAGTATAACCCAATTATGTGAAAGTCATTGTTTAATACTATAAAACTAGACATCTTACTCTTTTGTATAACATGTCCAGAAATAGATTCCTACATTTGTCTATACACATAAAGCTCATATTTTTAAATTTATATTGTTGAAGAGTTTGAAACATTAAAGAGAAAGTTAAGTATTTTTTTTCTGGCTGTGTAAGGTACTGAAAAATGATTTACTGTCATACTTAATTAAGACAGAAGATTTTGTACACATAAACATAAGCATAGGCAAATTAACAGATATTCCTGAGGTAGAGAGTCTCATTGTTCCCCAGTATCAGTAGTGGCTGAGATGATTCTTTCACTCCTTGCATTTACACAGCTTAGATCTGCATTCTGTTATTATTTTTCACAAGTAAAAACAAATATATTTGACATTGCAACCAAATAATAACACATTCAGAAACACCACACAGTTGAAGGGGAATGTGTGTGTGGAGGTTAGCATGTGCATATTTATGTGTGTTTGTGTGCATATGATTAAAACAAAATTTCAGAGAACAATATGTATCACATATACTCTAGCAGTTTGTATTTTATTATATGCCATTCTGTTACATTAAAAAATGTATTCCCTAACTCATGTAATTGATTTCGTTATCCTGCAACGATCTGCAACCAATAGCTGGAAAAACACAGGCTAAGATAATGGAAGCATAAATTACATAAAACCTAAAAGAAATGTCTTTCTACTCCTACCACTACAGTATCATGCCATCTAAAGTCACCATGGCAATGTGTTACTTAAACCATGCATAGGTCAACACCAAAGCAAAACGGTGTTTCTGTCATTTAGAGAAGAATTATATGAATTTCATGCATCCAGGATTACTTGAATTACTAATATAAAAGTATACATAAAGTACATCGTATTTGATAAAGGATACTAAACCTTGGATGGGACATAAATCTTAAACAAATGGCATTCTTCTGGGACTTTGGTAAATACTGTCTAAATTTATCTGGACTAATATATTCATGATTTAACCCAGAAAATGACAAAATTATGAAATAAGACTTGACTTTGAGATCTAATATTATTAGGGATGTATAACATTCTCCAGGAAATATAAAGTGAACAATGTTTAAAATAACACATGAATACCATCTGCTGTGTAACCGAATGAAAAAATATACATGTATCAAGCTTTTTTGAGAATAGAAATGCTAAAAATATAAATTTTAAAAATAAGAAGAGAGATGGCATACTCAGCATGGACCAGAAAAAACTTCTGAATATGCATTTTCTCATAACTTCTCTGAGACAGGGTCTCCCTGTATAGTTTAAGGCTAGCCTTGAACTTACTATGTAGCCCAGGCTGGCCTCGAACTGATGGTAATCCGCCTGCCTCTGCTTCCTAACTGCTGGGTTTATAGGATGCACCACTTGCCACTATGACCAGCAAATTTTCTCATAATCTTAACTCTGATAATCACTTGAATATTTTACATTTTCAAAATTAAAAACAAAAAGGCATATATGTATGCAAGATAAAGCAAATCAGTGTTTATATGAAGATTCTTAGAAGCCAAGATTTTAATGTAATTTATTAGTATTAAGTCAGAAGATTAACGAGTTAAAGTCTCAGTAATGTTAAATTGGATTTCAAAATAACAAACTGAGCTCTTTCCCCTAAACATATATACAGGAATCTCTTGCTTAAAATCAGTAATCTATTTTCAAAACCATACATTGGGCTGGGGATTTAGCTCAGTGGTTTCACCTCCTGTGGCACAATTTCAAGGACTCAAGTTCGATCCCTGGTACAAAAAAAAAATACATTGCATATATTGCAAGCATGTTTTTATTATTTTAAATGAGAAAAATTACAATGAAGTGTAGGCAAACCCCAAACCTAGCCTATTTCCTACAAAATTACACACACAATAATGTCCATAGAAAAGTAACAGAATATCTTTTGTGTGTGTGTGTGGTTTTTTTTTTTTGGTACCAGGGATCGAACTTGGGTCCTTGCGCTTGTAAGGCAAGCGACAGAACCACTGAGCTAAATCCCCGGCCCAAGAATATCTTGATAGGATCTAAAATGCTTAAACATTGCTTTGTGATCATTCAGCAGTTATTACTGTTATTAACATACAGTTGGTTGTATGTAGTTACATGCCCTGTTTGCATGCTATATGAGAAGCTGTTTATGGTTTGATGTAGCAAATAGCACAGCAATAAAATGTCATAATTAAATTAAATTCAACAAAACATCCAGCACTAGATTTTGTTTTTCACTAAGCTAAAGGAGACATGACACTTGGAGATTAAAGCAGATGGTGATGGAGTGGCTGGCCACAGGAAAGTTTTAGAAGAATGCATAGAGGTGCTGTGGGACTTGGAGCTGCCGTCGGGACAGCTGGACAGGAGAGCTTTGATAAATCCTCGGAGATGGTGTTCAAACTGAAGGAAAGTGTAGCTGTGAAATGCAGATTTGCTTATTCTGTCAAAAATGTGTTCATATGATGAAAAACTCAGCTAATTTTACATAAATTTATCCATTTATTATAGACTAGGGATGTGTCAACTCATAGCGCTTCTCCTAGTTTTTCAGTTCCTTCAGTCTCCAGATGGCAGGCTTGACTTTGGCCACAGAAGTGGTTTCGTAGGTCCAGGCACCACCAGCCACTGTTTTCATGCAAGAAACACAGTGCCAGATCCCCACAGCCCGTCCCTGTGTCTCGATCTTGCCACAGAAGGAGCAGGTATACTTGGTGTGTTGGCTGATTTCAGTTTTCATCACTGTTTTCCACAAGGAAGCACCATAGTGGGTCCCATATTAACCAGCGATTTGATTCTGACCTTCTTGGTGCGTTTGGCCATGACAGTGCAATCCAGGCCCAAGCCCAGAGAGGATAATATTAGGGTGGGTTTTTTTGTTTTGTTTTGGGGGGTGGGGGTACCGGGGATCGAACTCAGGTCCTTGTGCTTGCGCAGCAGGAGGCGAAACCACTGAGCTAAATCCCTGGCTCATCAGGGTGTTTTTTTAAAAAAAGATGTGTCACTACATTGAGTATGACTTTGTGGAACTTTTCTTCCCAACATCCAAAGAACATGACTTGTTTACACTCAAACTCTTTTTAAAATGTCTACATGTGATCCTTACATTCTATCAAGTTGGAATGTAAATCAACTTTCTTCCCCCACATAACGTTTACAACATTGTATTGAGATGGAGAATTAGAAAGATGTACATAACTATTTTCATTTGATACCTACACCAAGATCCATTGAAAAATGAAGTTGTGAGAGATTTTTATTTTCTCTGTAAGTTATTAATAGCCAAAAATCTTTCTACTGGGTAGACATCAGTTAGGGAAACATTCTGTGGGATACACTGGCGTTTTCTAGTCTCCCCCCTGAAAAGATCTACCAGTAATGTAATCTGATTGCACTGGACACACTAATCCCAAATGATAACCTCTAAATATCATTTTTTAAAAATACCTTGAAGGAATAGTTGATTCCATGTGTGAAAAAAAAATAAACAAGATGAGTTTGTGTTTGTTCATCTCAGAAAACAGAGATGCAGCCAAACTGTAAGGTCCATGTATACAGGCATTAACACATGAAAGGGTCCCAATTAATTGATAGCAAAACAATAGGACCATTGGAAGAGTAATTGGTGTACCTAATTGAAAACTATATATTCATATTTTTTACTGAAGCAAATAAGGAATATTGGAAGGGAGGAAGATAGGAAGGGAAGAAAGAAAAAAAGAAGGGAAGGAGGGAGGGAGATATAAGGTGGGAAGAAAGGAAGGAATCAGAGATAGCAGATGGGAGAGAAAGAGTCAGATCAACACACCAAATGCTTTTTTGGTACTTTTTTTGTTGGAATAGAGAGTGGAAATTTCACATTAAGGGAGGCTTTACAGCCATGTAGATCTCTGTTTCATCAATATTTTTTAAAGCCAAAAATTTAAAGCAACTTAAATAGTTACCATGACAGATTAATACAACAAATGATGGTAATTCTTTTCACAGACTACTATACAGCCACTAAAAACAGTGGAGCAGAACTTTATGACAATATATGTAAAGGAACCTGTAATATTTTGTTTAGTGGCAAAAGGAAATTTAAGAGTAATACAAAAGGCTTTCTAATACTTTTCATAAGCTAAAACATTTTGTGCTTACAGAAGTAAATATATTTGCTTTAAAGAGATAAAAGTCCAGAGTCATGTAAGATCATATGACCAACAGTGGTCACTTCTAGACTTAGAATTTTACAGCAAATGTGGGTGGCTTGAGAGGGAACATTAACATTTCATTTACTATATTCTTATATATTTTAAAGCTTTCTCATGAGAAGCCAGACATACTGATTTGTAATACATATATGAGAAAGAGATGAGCACTTCTGTGCACCAGTTACATATTGCTTAATCCTACCTCTCTCTTCCAAAGATGTCAGGCTGCCAACAAGACTTGCCCCCCAAATTACGTGTGGAATAATCACATCTGCAGATGTCTGGCTCAAGAAGATTTTATGTTTTCCTCAAATGCTGGAGATGGTAAGTAGAATCTTTTTTGCTCTATATATGTATATGGTCTATACATTTATTAGCACATATTTTGTGACTGTTGTACAATATTCAGAACATCATTATTTGAAATGCATGACTCCAAACAGGGCGTTTCTTGTTCCACATTGGTATTATGTTTAGCTTCGTCCTAAAGGAGCATACCTGTGTTGATATACAGTCTTTTAATGAAAAACATAAATAGAACAATGCTTTAAAATGCATGTGTTTCACACCACACCCAGAACAACGTAAGATACAGTGAAGATATGTTTGTCTCAACTCGACAGATGGATTCCATGACATCTGTGGACCGAACAAGGAGCTGGATGAGGAGAGCTGCCAGTGTGTTTGCAGAGGGGGCCTCCAGCCTTCCAGCTGTGGACCCCACAAAGAACTAGACAGGAAGTCATGCCAGTGTGTCTGTAAAAACAAACTTTTCCCCACCTCATGTGGCACCAACAGAGAATTTGATGAGAACACATGCCAGTGTGTGTGCAAAAGAACCTGCCCAAGAAATCAACCACTAAATCCTTCAAAATGTACCTGTGAATGTACAGAAAATCCACAGAAATGCTTGTTACAAGGAAAGAAATTCCAATATCAAACGTGCAGGTAAGGGATCTTTGCAATAGCATCAGTTTTTCTTATTGGAACTATAATCTTCTCAACCCAAAGCAGTTTTCTTAACCAAACTAGCAGTTGCTTATTAGAATGAGGCCAATAAGCTTAGGAAGAGAAACATGATATGTTTTAACAAATGCTAAACTTTAAGATTGGATTTGCTCCCAAAAAGCAAGATAGGAGTGTGGGGGACCAAAACCAGACCCATATTCAAGATAAAGTTCAAATCCTGTCCGAGAGGCTAAGGAAATAGTGTGCGATATGAGTTAGAGGACTTGTGTATTGTTTTCAAAACACATGCAAGCAATCCACACCTACCCTCACCAAAAATTATACTTTCAGATATAATTTAGGAGAAACTGTTTTAAGTACAGGCATTTCTAGTGTAAAATTCATGGATAAAGAATAAGATGATTTCGTTTACTGTTGGATGTTATGAAATATTTACACTAAGTATTTTGTAGAATTAGAGAAATAAGTCAATATGTTATCAAGGTTATATGGGACTCATTTCTTAAGCCTTGATTTTGTTCCTTCATCAAGGAAAAAGAGGTTATTGCACTCAAGGACTTTCAGTGTTATTCCCTGAATTTATTTCTCTTTTATCTCAGAAAAATCAGATGAACTACTACTATTTAAACAAGATTTGTGTTTTGGATTTTTTTTTTACCACATTCTTTCAATATTGCTCAACCAGTCATTCTTTCTTGCTTCTGTAACTATTATCTTCAACTTCATTTTTAAAATTCTCTAATTTCTTGCTTCATTAACATCTTAGTGCCAAGATCTGTCTTCCCCAGAGCTTCTCAGAAGCTAAGTGTGTGACACGGGCTTTCACCTTTCTCTCATCACCCATTTAGTCAGCCAGCTGTAGCCTGGTGTATGCCCTCTATGTGGAAGTTAGACATAAGCGTTAAGGAGCCTCTGAGTTGCCACCCAGTGGATAATTCTGACTTCATGCACCCTGACCTTTCTATCCTCTTTTTCTTTGCACTCTCCTCCTCTTTGTCTAACTCGAGATTGTACTTTACTGGTTGCTCACTGCATTTGCAGAACATTTGTTTTTAATCATTTTCACTGATTGTTTTCTTCCATGATCTTTTTAAATCTGGGTAGATAATATCCTTTTCAGCAGATAAAAGCATGTTTATTTATTGACAGTGTAGTATTCCCAGTAGTGTTCAGCAGTATATACTGAGGTAAGTAGAGGCTATTACTGTGTGCTCTCAATTTAATTTCTATTTCTGAAGGTCTGTCTGCCCTAGCATTTTAGTCACTGTAAAAGTCCATAATGAATCTCACTGATTATAATTTTTCTTCCTTTGTTGTTGCAGAGTACCTTATAGAAATCATTATATGTCCTATTTAGAATATTTGAGCAATAATTATGCTCCACATTTTAATTGCATATTCCTATACCAATTACCAAAAGGCTAGCTACAAAAATATATTTTGGAGCTAGACTTGGTGGTGCATGCCTATAATCCCAACACTTGGGAGGCTGAGATAGAAGGTTCGCCGTGAATTCAAGGCCAGCCTAGGCTTCATAGTGAATTCAAGGCCACCCTAAACTACATAGAGAGACGCTGTTTCAAAAAACCAAAATACACACACACACAAACACACACACACACACACACACTCTTCTTCATCCAGAAGGCTATAGATACCAAATCTTACTAAACCTAGTAAAACCACTTTCTATGTTGAATCTTTCTTGAGTCTAGTGCACAGTAAAAACTCAAAAATATTTATATCTGCCCTCAGACTAACCAGCCATAGAATTCTCTTTTTTCTTTCAGTGATGGAAATAGCACACAGCTTTGCACATGCTAGGCAAGCACTCTTCCACTGAACTACATAGCCCGCCCTCACAGAATTAATTAATTTATTGATTGATTGATTTTTAGCATATGTTTTCAGTCTGTAATTATTACATTTATTATAGGGAGTTAGAAAATATTTCTATCATTGTATTTATCTTAATAGAATACATTCTTTCATAAAGACTTTCTGTTTACTGCGTCTCTTTATATGTACACTCTACTAAGTGTGTAGTTCTAGATTTTCTGATATCAACTGGAGCAAAAAACCCCTGATATTTTGAAAACATACACTTTTCTCATTTTCTCTTGATATTTGTTCCATACTTGTGGAGGGCAATATTCTTTTGTCCACTGCTTTCATCAGCAACTTCCATTGATCTTTGAGATGGTATCCCTTTTGAATAAAGAAATACTTGTGGTCTTATAATTATGAATTTCTATGCAAGAGGATTTTTTAAACACTAACTAGATATACTTCCTTTTCTAGAGAGAAAGAAATGAAATTCAAAACCAAATGTAGGGGGTTTTTTAGTGCACTTTTGATTTCAACCTCAAGCCATCTTGAGTTTTTTTCCTGTACCCCCATTTCATGTGTTAGGCTTGTTAATACTCCAAAAAGATCTTCAAAGATAGTACCAGTTCACTGAAATAACAGGATATAACAGGGCTGTGCCCTATTGGAAATTCATCCTGTTACTGCTGCTAGAAGTTGGAAGTCTAGATTGGAAGGAGAGGGATCCTCAAAGATGAACATTGTTCCTCTCCCTCTGCCCAGACCCATCTGTTTCACAGGAAGTCCAAGTGGAGAAGGAAGAGTCAGCTACTATCATGCAACCAGCTGTCAAGTAGAAATACAAGAGTGAGGGTAGGGCTGCTCATTGAGGACCACAGTCTTGCCAGGATGGCTGGTTTTAATTGCTTGAAAGTCTGGGTCCCATACATGTCCCACACTCTTTTTAATTCTGCCATGCTTATGTGATCACAGAAAATCAGCAGACCTTAAATATTCACTTTCAAAAATTCTGTTGTATGTTACTTTCATCCACAAACCAGAAAGCCCTTCAAAAGAACTAATGATTACAATATCCCATCGTCTCCATTTGGTGTATCAGCAAGCAAGGCATGTTTTTAAAGGCCGTTCCATTCCTCCAAAATATTATAATTTTAAGCACAAACCTAAGTATTTATAAAACTACAATTTTATGATAAACTGATATTTTTTCTAGTTTAAATGTAGAAAAATGTAAAAGTACATTAGCAGCATACTGAACTCACTGCCTTGGTCTTTAACAGATGTGTTCCTCTTTGTTTTCCTAGTTGTTACAGACGACCATGTACAAATCGACTGAGGCATTGCGATCAGGGACTTTCATTTAGTGAAGAAGTATGTCGCTGTGTCCCTTCATATTGGAAACGACCACATGTGAACTAAGATTGTACTATTTTCCAGTTTATCGTTTTTCTACCATGAAAAACTGTTACCACATTAGAACTGTCTATGAACAGAGAGACCTTGTGGGACCATGGTAACAAAGACAAAAATCTGTTTTTTTCTGAACCGTGTGGATAATTTTACAGAAATGGACTGGAGCTCAACTGTAAAATGCTTCTTTTAAAGACTGGTTTTGTGCCAATGACCAAACAGCTGAGAGTCTGAGATTTTTTTAAAAAGAAAGAATGACTATATAATTTATTTCCACTAAAGATATTGTTTCCGCATTCATTTTTATAGCAATAACAATTGGTAAAGTTCACAGTGATCAATATTTTTATAACATGCAAATATGTTTAAAATAAAATTAAAATTGTATTATAAACTGGTAAGTTCAGTCTATTACCATCTTGCATTATAAGCAAAAACTGATATTATGAAACATTGATCTCCTCCTTCCTTTTTCCTTTTTCTTTAACCAGGTGTCAGATTTTGATGGCTATGAAAAGAAAAATCTAAAAGGAAGTTAAGAAGGACAACAGTATGCTATTTCATTTTGATTAAATTTATCTCAGTATATTTAATGATTATAAATATTGTAGCACATGATACTTTGGAATTTGTCACCAAATGAATCCATGCAGAGCATCTTATGAAACAGTCCACTTAGCATGTCCATCTGATAGAAAGTTGTTCAGTGCGCTAGAAGCATTCAGACTCTTCACTGGGTATAGAATCCTTCAGTATGCATTGAAATGGCTTTAAAATATTTTCTCAAAAATAATCTTTTCCAAATATGTAATTTCTTTTGACCAGCTAATATATTTTTGAAAGCTAAAGTCCTCCTTCCCAATACTTTTAAAATAAACTTGAAATAATATTTATATTCTCATATATTTTTAAAATGAAACATTTCAGCCATACAACTGAAGTGCATGTTTCGGGAGTTTTTGTATTTTTGTTGTTGTTGTTTTATTTTTGCAGTGCTGAGGATGTGCTTTACCACAAGCTATATTCAAAACCCCAATGTTTTACTTTTTAAAAGGACAGCATACTAAAATACTGCTCTTTATGAACAGACATTTTGCCTACATGAATAAAATCAAGCAAATGACTTGTTGTTGACAGAACATTCATTGTATAATAGTGTGACATAGGTTCTGTATATAAATAATTAGCCTTGAAAGGAGAAAATATTCAATACAAGTCATATATAGATAGCCTCTAGAAAGTGGCAAGTTTAATATACCAGAAACCTGTAATTAGTATAGAGGGCTACTCATTATAATATTATAAATGTTTAATATGTATAGAGGACTAATCAATATATATAAGCAATATAAATATTAGTATGGATGTTCTTCTATAATTTTTTTCAAAATATATAATTAGACTATAAATGCCCTAAAAACACCCTCAGCATTTTCAGTATTTACTTTTAAAACAGATTTTACAAGCAGTGTTTACTGAATTTCAATTATGTGCTCAGTACAACATTAGCATCTACTTTATGAAGTCATATGTTTCTCATATATTAGAAAATAAAATGAAAACAGTCTTTCAGAATTCTTTCATTATACACTTAAACACTATCTTCCAATGTTTCAGCAAAGATTAATTTGAAGCCTCTAAGCAGACAAAATATGCATTGTACATTCTATATTCTGGGCAGGTTTGGGTTGTTTTCAAGTTTGAGAAAAAAAGAGGAAGGGAGGGAGAAAAGAAGGAAAATGAACTCGATAACAGCTAGATTTCTGTAAAGTTCTTCAAAAGATCAAATTCTGGGGTGATTGCAGAAGGGAAACTGGAATCAAAATAACCTATCATCATCTGATGAAGAGGCATAAAAAGGTCATCATCTTTGAAACTCAGTAAAGATTCAATGCAATAATTCTTCATCTCATTTAAGCCAAAAATGAAAGCAAACACACTTTATGTAATCTGTTAGTGTAACAATCATTTTTACGTTTGATACATTTCAAATATAGATTTAAAGTTAATTTTAGAAAAATAATCTAAGCTTCCTGGGCCCATACAAAGAACATTAGGAACTGATACCATGACTGTTACATGTTAGATTAAAAAACAATCTAAACTGTATTTCTCAAATGTAAGGGCAAGCCAAAAAAAAAAAAAAAATCAATAGACCAAAAATAAAAGCCATAAACATGCTAGGAAAACTACATTTAAATTTGTTCCTGGAGGTGTAATGTATTTTATTTAAAATCAAGAATAGTATGGACAAAGATAGTATATTGCCAAAGATACTTGAAAACAATTTTATGTGGACTATAAAAATCCCACTTCAACACATTATAATGAATGAGTTTTTTATTTGTTTGTTTGTTTTGTAGCCAGTTAAGATGACTAGAGATAAAGCTAAACAGTTATTTGGAATATCAGCAAATGTGATTCAGCAAAAACTAAAATTACAGTAAGACTATGCATAAACTCTGCAAAGGAGTCCCAAGATACTCATACTATTAATCCAAAGAAAGAAGTTGAGAAAATACTGGAAGCTCGCAGCAGCAGTTAATATGTCCAAATGCTAGAAAGTTTATAAACAAAATTTTATGTCCAGAAACCTAATACTGTATAGTCAGTTGAAAAGGCTAAAGGAAAAAAAATGTTTTGGTAAGCAGTTATATAAGATTTGACATTTACTAACTGCCTGCGTGAAATAGATTCCATTATTAGAATTTTTAAAAACAGTCCTTCCCTCATATTTGCATTACTCAGAACAGAAGCTTGAGTGGTGTCAATATAAGACTGAATTCTCCCAGAGTGCACTTTAAGGGATGGAGCAAAGGCCATGAACTTACACATATGCGCTTTAGGCTTCCTCTGCAGATGCCCTGCCCCTGAACCAGTCTCACTCAGGGGGAGAGAGAAGAGGCAGACACGTCAGGTGAGAGAGTTCATATTGCAGTCATTGTTTTAACATGTTGCCAAAGCTTATGAAACTCCTTGCCTGTGTAAGTTCCCATGTTCCCCGGTCTAGGCAGTGCCAGGATAGGAGTGAACAAAGGTCTCTTGGCTCAGGCTTGTTTATATTACTGTGCTATCCCCAAGGTTCCCTTAGCAGGGTGAGCAAAGGATACCTTTTGAGGTATCTTGATTTTTATATAGTAGATAAATTCTACTTCTTCTAGAAATTCTTCTATAGTAGAATAGTTCTCAATAAACTCATTATTTTATGCTAAAAATGCATTATAGTATTCCCAAAAAACAATTTGAGGAAGTAAAGTGATACAAAATAGTTTAATTCTAATTTATCTGTTCAACTGATGAAATTTTTGCCATCCTGCTTATTTTTAAAGTGGGAAGTAACTATCTGTGGACAAACAGAAATGTAAACAAAGGTTTCCTATGGACTTCTTATTCCAGAGCTAAAAACTCACTGTGTAAAGAAGCATACTAAACAGGATGATCCAGTCTAACTGAGCACTGGATTGGAATTCATAAATCAAATCTTTAGTCTTGACCTTTCTTCTGTGACCCTGAGCAAGTCACCAATACCCTGAGTCTCAGTTTGTTAATCTGTGAAAGGAGTTGGATTAAAACTGTGTATAAATCTTAGCTCTGATGTTAGAGTTTGTACTAAACAGACAGAAGTCAAAACCAGAGTGTTTTTAAGAACTTTGGGGATACATCATTGTTGAGATTGGTGACCTTATTTAGAGGAACTATTTTTCTTTTTTAAAGTGTCATACAAGAAGTTATAAATGAAAAAAAACTCCCTTATACTGTCAGATCAAAGTCCAGTTTTTCCTGATTTTTTTAAATACTAAAGGTGGTCATATATGGGGGCTGAAAAAAAATGTAAAACATCGTGAAAAAAGAAAGAAACCACAAACATTAAGATTTCTTCTACAATTCTTCCAAAACTCAACAGATGCACATATACTGTACTTTATCCTGGAAAGGGCTTTGAAGTAGAAATTGATTTCTAATTGTTGTTACCATCTGGGATTCTGATGATAAGATGTGATTAAGTATTGAGCCCACATCACCAGGATCTGATATCTACAAATCTGTAAGCTCAGAGATCACAATGCTCAGATGCTGCTGTAGGCAAACCCATGAGGACTGTTTACACCACAGGCTTGAGCCATGGCTGTCCACACAGATGGCAATAACTTTTGATTTAATAGAAATAACTTTGAGACACTACTCAAAACTTCTTTAACATCTACTTAGTAATAAGTGTGCAAAAAGAATTCTAAATTATCTTAAACACAAATATTTAATTTTATAGATGTAATGTTGACAGGAAAATTTTTTTTCAGGAGATTTCAATACGTTATGACTTCATAACAATATGCTTAGTTTGCTGTTAAGTCATGCGGAATTTAATATTTTATCATTTGAAGGCAGCCATACCTCTCAGTTTTTTTAGAAAATTGATCTTGTTTATGGTCAAATTTATATATGTAGGTTCAGAAATTTCTTTGACAATGTTATTATACCCATAAAATGTAACACCAGCAAGTCAGTTTACAAAGAACCTCTTTTCCTTGGAATAAGTTACCACTGGAATATCTTTACCACTGGAATTTCACAGAGCATTCCCTCATGTGTGACAAATGGATCCTCTAAAACACCTTTTTCTTCACATAGTATATTTCCATTCCCTTATACCCTTCCCCCTTCACATGGCACTGCTTTTATCTCTATCTCCTACTCATTTTCTTTCTTTTCTTCCTCCACAATATTTTGGGAAACCATTGATGAATGATGTGCTATCACAGGAGGAGAAAGAATACCAGTATACAGGTGGGATTTTAGTATCTAAGATCAAACATTCCCATCTTGTTCTGGTTTTATCCTAGACATAAACTGACCAGCTGGTGTCCACTTTAGACAGCTTATCTTATTTGTGAGGATGCCTTTGAAGTTCGTGATCTTTGTAGAGCACAGAGTAAATAAAGAATCACAGACTTGCATTTCAGTTTTCTAATAAAAGACAAGATAGGAAAAGAGGAAGGAAAAGCAAGAACACTAGAATTTTGAGAAAAAAGTGAAGATGACTATGACTTTTTGGAACAGGGATTTTAAAAGTGTGGTGGAAACCTCTTGAAATACATTGAAACATTTCTGCAATCTGTGAGTAAGAAAGACAAAGGCGAGATTATATTCTCTCTTGAGTTTTTCATTAAAATATGGTATCCACTAAGTGAATCAGATAAATACTGTCATGGAAGATGAAAAATTCTGTGCTAAAAGTCCAAAATAAAGCATGGGAAGATATTTGACATGAAGTAATTTTAGTCTTTATTTGTGCACATGGGAATGTCACTTTATTCAAAGTCAAAAGAAAAAGTATGGGAAAACCTATATAGGTGAGAATTCAGGTTTTAAAAAAATAATGGAAATATCCATAGCGTTCCAAACCTCCCAAAGTACCCCTTAACTAACCTTTTCATAATAAAAAGGGTTGAATAATGTGCATAATTTACCAGAAAAACCAATAATGTTCCTAGTGTATTCACCAAAAAGTGATAAAATGGGCCTTATTTACCAGAAACAACAAATTTGCATTGTACTCACCATTAAAGTTGACATCTTTGGCTTCCAGGACGGGAGGATGAAATGGAAGGTGATTATTTTTTGAAAGGAGAGTTCCCTTACATAAGAACATCAGGAATTTGGTTCTCTGGTGTCCTATCTCTTCTTGGGTAAGTCTGTAGCCCACTGGGACCTGCTTCCAGCTCACTAGGTCTCAACCTTTTGAGACCTAAAAACTGGTCTAAGGTTGTCTGCTTCTGTCTGCTCTTTAACACTGCTCTGTAGTATGACATGACACTGTCATTAAGCAAGTGAATACGAATGGCTTTTTCTCCATCTGGGTGAGTCTTCTCTACAAACTTCTGTAGTTCTGTCCATTTTTTCAAGATTTCCTTTATTTCAGAACAAGAATTTTTCTGCATTGATTGTTGATACTTCCCCTCATCTTCAGAAAGATCCTCAGCTTCCATTCTCTGTTGCTCAGCCAGAAGTTGTTGAAGTTCCTCTGTAGAGAGTTCCCCTGGGCATTCCTCCACCAGTTCCTCAATATCACCACCGTCTACCTGCAAGCCTATGGACTCTGATATGGTGACAATGTGATCAATTACAGGGTCACTTGAGGGCTCAGGCTCCTCTACACAGCCCTCAAAATCTCTCTCCTGTATAATTTTAGGCCACACTTTCTTCCAGGAAGATCTCAGTGTCCTTAGAGAGAATTAGGCCCAGGATTTCTCAGTTAACGCCACACAGGAGAGACTGGTATTCAGGTCATAACTCAACACTTTGGTCATAAAACTAAAATTCTGATTGCAACCCAAATTGTACATATGTAAGGCTGGTCTATAACTTGAACATCTACTGTAGTTATGGAGGCCAGAAATACAAGATTAAGTTATCTGGTTCTATTCTGGTGAGCCCACTTTTCCTGGCTTACAGATGTTTAGCTTCTCATTATTTTCTCACAGGACTTTTCTTTCTCAGAAAGGGAGCAATCTCTGATGTCTGTTCCTCTTCTTAGAATACCAGTCCTGTTGGATTAGCCTCTTATCCTTATGACTTCAATTAGCCAGGAAGGTCTTATCTCAAAATACATTGGGGGTTAGGGCTTCAACAGATCGAATTTGGGGGTACCAAATTCAGTCTATTGAAACTCTTCTTTATATGGAGATTTTAATTGGTAAAAGAAAAATCAAATATGAAAAATCAAACATTTTGAGACCACAGAAAGTGTTCCAAAGCAGATCATATTATCTGAATTTTGTGGAATGCTGCAATAAGAGACAAGAAAACAAGGGTTTTATTTATTTTTTTATTTTTATTTTTTGGTACCAGGGATTGAACTCCAGTCCTTGTGCTTGTGAGGCAGGCGAAGGAACCACTGAGCTAAATACCCAGCCCCAAAACAAGAATTTTATAATTTTGGGCTCTGTAGAGAGAATAATTAATTCAAGAACCTTTAAGTTATATTAGTCATTCTAACTGAGGGAATTTCTTGAAAAACAGCCTTGCTGGACTGGAGGTAACATGATAAAATACCTGTGTGGATAAACTGGATTTTGTACCCAACTTGGAATTAAATTTGTCTGCCTGTACAGTTTGTACATCAAGATATCTCAGATTGTAATGAGATTATATGAAAGTCTGAACAGTTACCTGATGCTTTCACACATTTCCAGTACAATTATTAAATTAATCAAAAGGACTCTGGAGATGACTTTCCAAGCCAAAAAGCAAATGACTCCATGCAACATTAGACTTCTGCAAGTAACCAAAAATCAAAGCCACAACTATTGATTTCACAGAGCAGTCCCTTACTTCCTTGGTTGCTTGTTACAAAATTGCCAAATACGTTAAATTTTAAAATAGTCCTTGATTCATAATAAAACCTCAGTAAGTAATTCCCATTACCTTTGGAAGTTTCAAATGTCAAATTCTCTTTCTAACCAGAACTAAAGCATCCAGAAATTCAGCCTCATTCACAAATAGCAACAGAAATTTCTGAAAGGGGCTAAGCTTAAGAAAATGTTAGGATTTAGCCAAGTATCAAATTTCAGAATCTGAATGCCTGAATTGATCATCTTAGTGGTTATATAAAAATATAATGCATTTTGAAATTCAATACTTTTTGTCAAATTAGGTTATGAAAATTTGTGCTTTAAGTGCATCAATCCCTCCTCTTTAGCTTTTAATATGAACAAAAGCACAGAGAAACCTGAGGCTAGCTATGTAAGATCAAGCTAAATATTTCAAAAATGGGTTCAGTTTTGTCTCAATAAAAATGTTCTTTTGAAAAAAAAGAAATGAAAAATTTTAAAGCATCTGAATATTAATAATACCAAATTAAAAATAAACTTTTTATTCAAATATCTGAATTGTATTCAAGGATTTCTCATATAATTTTGGTACAGATTTCCTTTATGTTAAATAAAATCCACTTTGCTCATAAACCATAGAGATGCAGTTTAAATCAGAAATCTTCAAATATCAACTCTGAGAAAATTCCTATTGAATTTTTAAAAGCAACATGATCTGGAAAACTTCACTAAACAATGCATAATGTTCCTAGACTTCAAACTGAACAAATAGGCAAAACTAGGTTCCTAATATGTCATTTGCTTATATGGCTAGTTTTAAATATTATCCCAGTATTGGGAAAAACACATTATACATTTGAAATAGCTATCTTGGGAATTATCATCCACTTTGAGCATATTTGAGCTATTTTTTTTTATTGCTTCCAACCTCAAAGAAAAATACATTTATAGAGGTCTACTGAAACTCAGTGAAATTTTCTAAAAGATGAAAAATGGAAGGCTCAGTCAATGTGCTTCAAAGCATTGTTTGTTGAAAATATTTAAAGTTTAGAATGTAGAATTTTAAGACCTTGGAGGAGGGGTGGTAATAATTTAAAAATAAAACAAAATCTCTAAAGAGTTTGTGTATAAATAATTTGGAAAAAATAGAAAATTTATAGGTGGAAGAGGACTCTAGTTAAAAATATAGACTATCTTTTATGTATTTCAAATCCCAAGAACTCCTTAATAATATCAGCAAGATCAACTGTCAGATGATGCTTTTAATTTACTATCACAGTATTATATTCTTCAGTAATGATGCACTCTGTACATATGAGGGAAATGAATTGGTCTTGAGATAAATCACTTATCCATATGAATTCTGATTAGATAATCATGAAAACTAGCAAAGTACATTTTAAAGGTTGAAGGTGACCAGCTTACACACAATTTTAAGCAAATTTATCATTTTAGAAAATTACCCGAATATACCATTGGTAGTATTGTAAGCTATTTTCAAATAATTCCCGGTTAAACATGTTATTTTGTCAACATAAAATGTGAAAAAGAATGAGCTGACCAAAATCAGCTGTTCTAATGAAAGCCTATTCAGCATGGTTGAAAGAGCACAGTTTGAATCCTGACTCTCCTCGATATCATTAGCACCACTTTACCTCTCTGAACCTCAATTCTTTAATCTGTATTGAGATCAATGTTTACATAAAGATTCAATGCAACAGTATATATACAGGCAAGATTTTTTTATGTAAATGATGCTTTGATATTGCATTTATTGTGCATGTATATGTTGATATTTCAACTAATATTTTAGAATTAATTATAAAGGAATAACATTTTATTTTTCCTTCTATTTGTTAATTCCTTTGCAGAAACATTGATCTGATTAGTCAAATTCCATAGGACTTCTTTTAGAATCAGTCCGTGCATGCTTTTGGTAGGTACAGGTGAAGAAGGAAAAGCAACAACAAAAGCAACAAATCTTATTTTGCAGTCTAAAAGATATGTCTATAAAAGAATATGAAGAATTCATTTAAAAAAATCTATTACATACCTTTGTAGGTTCTGGAAATTCAGAGATTGGTGGTTGCCTTACAGTGCTCCTCTTTTCTTAAACTCAAGAGTCCCAGTACCAAGCTGGGTACATCACCATCCAGATTTTTTTAAAAAACTACATTTCCCAGAATCCCTTGCAGCAGGTGTGATTAAATTCAACAAAGTGTGGGATATTGAATAAAATTACCTTGATATTTTTTGACAAGAGTTGATTTAGTTGACTCTAACACAATCGAAATGCTTTGTGGAGCATATGCAGTCCTAAGGTGATCATGAAGATGTAAAACATGTTGGAATAGAAAATTAAGAATTTTAAGCAAACAATTCCTTACATTTTAAGCTAAAAAATTTACCAGGATGTGTTAGTTATTTTATCTACTGTCTCTTTTTCTTTTTTGGGGGGAGGTATCAGGGATCAAACTCGGGACCTTGTGCTTGCGAGGCAGGCAGCGGAACCACTGAGCTAAATCCCCAGCCCCTACTGTCTCTTTTTCAAAAGTCATAATTTTATAGGATACATATATTTGTAGTAGAACAATTCAGGTATGTGTGTGTGAAAATTAAAATGCCCTGTAACTATACTATCCAAAGATAATCATTATATACAAAAATGAGGCAGTGTGACATACAGATTTGTTCCTTGCATTTGGAGCTTAATTTTTATGTACATATTTTTACAATGTTTCAACTTTGTGTAATATATAATATTATAGCTGAGCAAAACTTTCAGTATTCTATTTTGAGCCTTTATTCAATAGACTTATAAATTTTAATCTTGGTATAATTATCATCTGTACTTGTTTATATACTTTGGTCCAGAGCCATGTATCCTTAGGCTTGTTCCTATTTGTAGAATATATGGTTTAAAAGTATTAATCTTTTACAATTCTTGATACGTAATTCTAATAATTCCCTGTCAAAAGTTGGTGGCATTTTGTACTCCCATTTTGTTTGAGAGAGGTTTTCATTTTTTTACAACTTGACTAATATATTTTATAAAGTCATAGATAATTTGTGAATTAAAAAATACCTAAGTTGCTTCAATTTACAATTCTTTTTGTCACTAGTGAGACAGAGTACAGCCTTAAGCCTTTACAAATCGTTTATCTGACAAGTTTATTTAATACCTCTGCCAATGTTTACTGGATTGTTTTACTTATCAGATTGTATAACTTTTTTTTTTTCAGTACTGGGGACTGAACCCAGGGCCTTTGCATTGAGCTAACTTTTCAGCTCTTTTTGCTTGTTTTGTTTGGTTTTGCTTTTTTTTTTTTTAAGACAGGGTCTCACTAAGTGTCTCAGTTACTTTTCTCTCATTTCTGAGACAAAATACCCAACACTCAAAG
Source organism: Heterocephalus glaber (assembly GCF_053883595.1). Lineage (NCBI taxonomy): Eukaryota > Metazoa > Chordata > Mammalia > Rodentia > Bathyergidae > Heterocephalus > Heterocephalus glaber. Next base: position 10,545,985 of record NW_028258308.1, on the reverse strand, counting down.
TTAAAGCAGGAAAAGTTTTTTTTCATTTACAGTTTGTAGAGGTGTCAGTCTATAGTTGGCTGGCTTCAAGGCAGAGTGGCACATGGTAGAGGGTCATCTCAGAGGAGGCTAACAATTAATGATGGCAGAAGACAGCAAAAGCAACCAGAGACCTTAACAATGTCTTCTTGCCCCTTTTATCTTATCCAGACTACTTAGGGTGGGTAGCACCCACACTCTTAATTCTAGCGCCCTTGAGCCTAGCATTGCACCATGAATCAATTCCAGCTTCACACTCTCTAGAATCAGCCACCTCCAAAAAAGCCCTATGACTGCATGAGGCTTGGAGTGGGGGGACAGCATCTAGACACAAACCATAACATTAAGTCACTAAATTGCCAGACTAAGCTCAAACTTGTCACGTTTACAGAGTGCTGGGATTCCAGGCAAGCAGCACCATGCCCAGCTAGACCTTGTAGTATAATACTACTTAAACTTTTATTTTTTACTTGTTCACACTTTTTCTTTGATTTCAGTTTGCCTGATTTTATAGTTTATATTTTTCTACATACAAATTTTTAATTATTATGTAATCAAACCGCTTTTTAAAATTTATTTTTTTATTGTATGTGTCAATTTCTTTTTAAAAATAAATATTACTGTTTTATCACACCAAAGGCAGGCAATAGTCATGGGATAAACTGCTGAATTATGTAAATGATGGAGAAAATGTCATCTGTGTTATTAATCACAGGAAAACCATGTACAGGACCCCAAAAGTTTGAAGCTGAGCTATGAACGGTAAGTGTAATGTCTGTGCTTTCAATGGGAGAACGTATTCTACATAACAAAGCCTTCATTTCCTGTCTTCTTTCATGGTTTCACAAGAATGGCTTTTGATTTATTGGACAGGTAAATGGAGATGCTGCTTTGGATTGTGACACCAATGATATTCTGCTGAACATTCTTCTATCCTAGGGTAGAAATTTCCTAGGGTAGTAGGGTATCTAGTGTACAGAAATGAAACTATCCAGAGGAGAAAATAAACTTATAAGTTGTAAGTATACCAGAGCATCTGTGATACAAATCATCAAATATTTAATATTAGAAAAAATATATAACAAAACAACTAATGGTTCTATAATCATAGTATTTACAAAATTAAAAACCAATAGGAACTTACTTCAGTGTGTGATATGATATATTTGCCCAAATCATTTCATCAATTTTCCTACAAATTGTGTGGTGTAGGGCATATATTCTTCTTTCATGTATCTTTTGCTACACATCATTTTCTTATGTATTATATCTTTTCTAATTCACCTTTTTATTTATCTTTTAAAAATTATGTCATCACTATCATGATATTTTAGCTTTATTTTTATTTTTGCATAGTCACAGCAAACACCCCACACTTACTGCTATCCTGGGCCTCATTTTATTAGGTTCATGACCTCACATTTTCCTTACCTGATATTTTCTGAAAATTTTAACCTCTAAATGATGTGTAAGTGTGAAAAAAGAGAAGAATATTATTCTAGTCACTTCAAAATTAGCACCAATATAGAAGGGGTAGCTGCCTAATTTCCCTGACTATCTCTCAAGCCAACTGTCAACTACAGAATTATACAACTTTATATTTTAGTCAGGTCTGCCTGCTTTATTTTAGAAGACAAAAACCTGTACACTATCAGATTTTTCATTTCAATCCTTATAATTTCAATTATAAGTTCCTCCAGATGCTGTCTATAATCAGTCTGCCATCAATTTTCAGAGGTCTTCATAAGAATTTTACTATAAAGTTGAAGAAGTGGGAGGCTTTCAGCCAGCCAGGTGTCATTTCATCCCCAAGCCCCAGTGCCTCTTAAAATTATAATATTTACATAATACAACTCTTGAAATAAGTCACATTTCACACTGCATTTTCTGTATTATCAACATGATGCCAAAGAAAAATGTGGCTTAGTTGAAAATGACTTTTACAATGCACTGTCTCTAAGGGGGAACCCCCAAAGATGATTACAGAATTAACTCCAGGACTCCTTCATCACTAATCAGATAACTTTTAAAAAACCCTGGTGAAGGTATTTTCTATGGAGGAAAATATTAAACTTGCTTCATCCTCATCTAATGGAATTTTGATGAAAATATAAAATATATCTTTATATTAAATAAAAATATAAAATCTGTTGAAGTAAAAAAAAAAAAGTATGGTGAGAGAAGAGTTAGAAGGAATAGGGAATGGCTTCCCTAAAAGAAAATGTCAACAGAATCTTAGTTGAGATTCTATGTCAAACTACACATGCTCCTACACATTAATTTTGGTAATAGAATGTATGATTTGTTTAATTTTCATTGTCCAGATTTAGAGACATTAAATTAAGTTCTTTATAGACTCTGTTAAACTCTGTGTGACTTAAAGACTGAAATCTTTAAGATTGAAATAGAGGAGCTGGGGATGTAGCTCAGTGGTGCCAGCGCCTGCCTCGTAAGCACAAGTCCTGAGTTCAATCCCCAGTCACAAAACAAGAAACAAGAAAACAAACAAACAAAAAGATTGAAATAGAAAGATTTTATCATAAGTAATCAAAACTCATTGGTAGGTAATTAATCTAAAAGTAAAAATGAGGATCATTAAGGATGATAGAATTATACTTTAAATATATTTTACTTTATTTTTGTTATACTTTAAAGATATTTTTAATATTTCAAATACATTTTTATTTGCCATATGCTTGTAGGCTTTGTTGAAGAAATTAGAACTCGCTATTGGCTTTCTGCCAACATGATACCTATATTTATTTGTTAGTTTTAAAATTTTTATTTTATTAAAGTATACTGAGAAATTAAAGTCATTTGCAAAAAAGAAAAAAGAAGCTAAAACAATTATTTTATTGTATATCCCCAAAGGTTTGCTAGTTGGCTAGTGAAGTCCTAATTTGACAAATTGGACAATCTTTTTGATGGTTTTTTTTTTTCTTAACTCTTTATCACTAAGCCTTTTCAAAGCACTTTCATTCTTTTAGTACTCATAGTAATTTTTTCATGTTTCTTTTCAATGGTGATATTGAATATGAAAAGAGTATTTTAATAAATTTGTATTTGTATATTTCAAATAACTTACAATATTGAGATGACCAAAGTTTGGCTCATATGATTCCATAGGCTTGAACAAAAGTCTTTTTTTTGGTAACTATAAGAGATACATGTCATCAAAAGGTTCTGAACTGTGGACTATATTGTTTCAAAAAAGTTATTCTTACACTTTTCAAAAAAAGAATCTCTAGGTATATAAAACAGAACAAAAATATCAATTCAAATATTTGCAAATAGAGAACATTAAACTAATAGTGTAAGTTTAAAAGTGCTAGTGGTCTTTCTCTATTTTTTTATATTATGTATCCTTCTAATGACTGCTGTTTTCAGGATGTGCTCAAGATGAACATGTTCACCTTCTTTGAAACTTTGAATCCTGTAATCTATTTTCCATTTCTGGCACTCATACTCTTTGACTTCAATACCTAAGTGGTAGCTTTAGGAAACTTTAATATTATACATTGGTTAGGGGTTATGGATAGACCTCAGTGGTATAGTACTTTCATAGCATGCACAAGGTCCTGTGTTCAATCACAGCAAAAAAATAGTCTAGTTAAAAACCAAATGATATTTGTCAAAAGCTTGTGCTACCCAGGTTAAAAGAATAATAAAAGAGCAGAAATGTAAACTCTGAAGTTTTGAGGATTACAGATTACAATGCCACCAACATTTTCCAAACAGAAATCAAATAAGTTGCAAGTAACATTACAAACATTATACCTGACAACCTTTTATATAAATTAATTATGAACAACAATCGTATTTGAAAAGAAGGAATATATCAGAAATAATCTCAAAATTTGTTTTTCTCTCTTATTTGTTGACCTTTTTCATATTTTAACCTTGTGTTAGTCAGTGTGATGTGGCTATAAAAAACTAAGATGATCAGCTTATAAAGAGAAAGTATTTATTTTGGCTCACAGTTTTGATGATGGGCCCTTTTGCTAAAGGTCTGTGACAAGTCAGCATGCCAGGGCAAAATGGCTCACCTCCCTGCCAGGAAGCAAAAGAAAAGAAGGAAGGGAATGGGATTCCACTACCTCCTTTGAGGACGCACCTCAAATCACCTCACATAGGGCCTCACCTTTCAGAAGTTGTATCACCTCTCGGTAGCATCACCTGATGACCTTAGCCTTTGACACACAGGCCTTTGGGGCACTTCCAACATCCAAACTACAGCAAATTTGTGAAAACTTCCAGTAATCCACCCCCACAAAATGTGCCTACTTGCTATATACCTATGCATTTGAAGTAGTCTTAAGTGATTAAACTTACCTATTAGATGTAATTCCTAACAAGTCTCTATCCAGTATTTCACTTTTGTGTCCAAAACAGACTAAAATATTCAAATCTTAATGTAGCCATTCGATAGAAATATTTAATGGTATTTACTATTTTTTTTCTTCCCAACAAAAGAAATCTGGATATTTTTTCTGCCCCAAAGTTCCTTTTGAGTGAATAGAGTTTCAGTACTTCAGATAGCACTTTCTTTCCCCGAGTCTTGTCAGGCCCTGCAGGACATTGCTGGTTGTCAGCCCTCATACTTCCTCCCTGACTTGGTTCTTTCCCACGTGCAGCCTGTTGACAGAGATGGTTGTCAAAAATAAAATAAATCTCTCAGAGCTTTGTGAGTTTCTATGCCATGTAGTTATATTTACATTTAACCAACATTTTCATATAATCTCATATGCTTTGAAACCTTTGCTCCATTGCCAAATAAACCTTTTTCACATTTATTTATAGGAACTTTGTCATGGAGCTGATGTGTTCGTTCATTTACAGAATTGTTCAAAGGCAAACAATTGAAATTTGTTATATTTTTATCATTTATCACATTAAATAAATTGAAATATTCACAAATAATCATCTATTTTTGTTATTGGGAATAATACATCCAAAGCTATCTGCCAAGTTGATGCAATAGCACCAGAATAACAGAAAGCATAGGATCCAAACAATCCTAAAATTCATTCAATTTGAACAAAAGCAGTTACATAATTTCAGACTACAGTGTTATGGTTTAGATCTAAAATGTCCCCCAAAAGTCTCTTATGTTCAGAGGTCAGCGTTTTGGAAGGTGATTGGTTCATCAGGGTGCTGTGTACATCTGTGGATTAACTCATTGATGAGTTGATAGCCAAATTACTGCTAGGAGGTGAGATCTGGTTGGAAGAAGTGGGCTGCTAAAGAAGTGACTGAAGGGTGTATTCTTTAGTCTCTTCCTTTTGCTCTCTGTTTCCTGGCTGCTATGAGATAGGTAGCTTTCCTCTACCCAGCTTTTCTATCACGTAGTTTCTATGTTGAAGTTAGCCAACCATGGACTGAACCCATGAAACTGTGAGCCAAAATAAATCTCTCCCCCTTTAATTTGTAGATGTCATGTATTTTCCCCAAGCAATAGGAAAGTGACTAATACCCATGGTCAACATACAACATTTATTACTGTGTTTTCAACAATTTGATTTATTACAAGGAATATGTCTTTTTCATTAGAGTGATATACTTTCAACTCAATCTGGAATTGAAGTGTTTTACACAGTCTTTTTAATCTTAAAAATTGAAATTTCTATATTAATACCTCCACTATCTTCCAATTTAGTTTGTAGTTAGTTGCCTCTATATTTTCACTCTTGGTTGTCCTAAGGGTATTTTTCTGAAAACAATATATAGGTTGTATCATATAATAGAGTGTGATTTGTTCTTTTTAGTTTAATTTCCTGTATAACTGGGTTTTTTCTACCTTATTTCATCACATATATTATTTCACCTTTATTTTTTGGTACAATGAAAAAAATCCAATTCACATACCCCCTCTATTTATTGATAATTTCTCTTTCTATCTTGTTGTGTAGACATTCTACTACTATTTGAAGGCATGACAAAAAACCATTTTTTAATAAAAACTGCACTCCTCCTGCACACTTCAATTAGATGATAAATTTATAATAAATTTATTTCTATATTCTCATCATTTTGAAAGTTGTTTTAGTTTTATACATAATAATGCACATATTTATAGGGTGCAGTGCGATATTTTGATCCAGCACATTGTGTGATGATCAAACCAACCAGTATTTACCATATATTTTACTTCAAATGTTTATCATTTATTTGTGGTAAGAATGTAGAAAGTCCTCTTTTCTAGTTATTTTGAAATATACTGTGTAATTTCCAAGCATGGTGGTGCACACCTGTAATCCTAGTACTCAGGAAGCTGAAGCAGGAGGATCACTGCAAGTTTGAGGCCACCCTGGGCTAAATAATGAGTACCAGTTCAGCCTGAACTAAATAACAAGACATTTCCCCCCAAAATAAAAAGAAATATACTATATAAAATTGTTAACTATAATCACCCTATGGTAAACAGTAGAACAGCAGAACTTATTTCTCTTATATAAATTCATTTTTCCCTTTGATTATTCTCTCCTCATTTTTTTTGTCTCCTCATACCCACTAAGGTCTCCTGTAAACAATATTCCTTTCTGTACTTCTACAAAGTAAGCTTTTCTAGATTTCACAAATGAGTGGAATAGTGTGGCATATGTCTTTCTGTATCTGACTTACTTCATTTAACGTATTCTCCAAGTTCATTCACAAGTGTTACAAGTGACAGGAGTTTATTCTTTCACCTTTTTTTCTTTGCCTTTTGCTATAATAGAAGTGAACATTTTCATTTATTACCATTACTACTGCTGTTTTTGCTAAGATTATTTCATAGTACCATACACAGAGCCCTCCAAAAAAGTGTATTCAGCAGTTCCGCTGTACTAATAAATGTCTGCAAGATAATGGCCACCCTTTTGAGTACCTCTTGTAATTGAAGAGGCCAAAGGTAACATATTGATCTCATGATGTCTCAATAAATTTAGAATTAAAATAATTGTACAAGTATTTCTTTTCTCGGTATATACATTTTGGGTGGACTCTGTATAATTTTAGTTCCTACATTTCTCCTTCTTTTTCTGTGTTTCACCTGCTAACTCTCTTAGAGTCAGTTGAAGTCATATAGTAGGTTCTGGCCAGCAAACATAAATAGAAGGCATGTGGATCATTTCTTGGCTGAGGCACTGATGAAAACCATTTTTGCAACCCTATAACCTTTTTCTTTCTCCCCCCAAAAAATCCCAGCGAAGCTCTTGTTTTAAGATGGCAGAGCCAATGTTTAAATACTTAACTTTTTTTTTTTTTGGTACCAGGAATTGAACTCGGGACCTTGTGCTTACGAGGTAGGCAGCAGCACCACTGAGCTAAATCCCTGGCCCTAAATGGTTAACATTTGAAAGACCCCATTGAGATCAGCTGTATGGGAGAGTTACCCAATATAAAGAAAATCAGTATGCACAAATAAGAAATAAGGTTTTGTTGTAGAAAACTACAGAGAATTGGAGGTTGTTACCAAAGCAGCCTACCTATAATTCCCTTTTAAGGGAACATTTTACTATTTGTATTATATAGTCTCAAGTGCACACATACTTACACTCTGTAATGCTATATCTATTTCTGATCTTTCCTTGTCTTGATCTCTGTATAATACTTAATTGGTGACTGGTTGGGCTGGGGGTTTAGCTCAGTGGTTCCACCGCCTGCCCGGCAAGCGCAAGGACACAGGTTCAATCCCCAGGACCAAAAAAAAATGAGGTAATTGGTGACTGGTTAATAACTTTTCTCAGTTACTTGACATGAAGCAAATGAATCATAGGTATTCTAAATTCATTTATATTTTGTTTAGGTAAATGCTGTTGGTTTGATCTATGATTCTTGAGTTGCATTCTTTTAGTTTCATTAGTCTGTAGATAACTATTCCACTGTTTTCTGGCCAATGTTTTTGTAAAGATAAGTCTCGTGCCAGTTTGACATTTTCTCAACAATCAACAACAGTTACAAGTGAGTTTAAATGGAAAGCTGATTTAGCTAAGGACTGTTTTATAGGGAGGGTTCAGTTTGGAGTGTAGAATTCAGGGGGCTCCTACATGCTAGGCAAGTACTCTACCAGTAAGCTACATGCCAAGCCACAGATTGAGATTTCTGTACAGAGGATGTGCGTGCGTGTGTGTGTGTGTGTGTGTGCGCGCGCGCGCAGGTTTATTGTGGTAGCCTGAAATTGAGAGAGCCTTTTACAATTTTAGGTCTAGGTTCTTCTTCATCTCTAGAAATATGCTTTCTATAATCCTGTGACAAGAAGCCTCCACATTGGACCTCAGTGGTCCCCCACCTCTCCCTATTCACACATTTATGCATTCCTCTTGAACAATGTACTACACTTGGTCTGTTGCTGGATATAGCAAAAGTGACTGTGTGTCACTCTAGGGATTAAGCCAGAAGAGTTTGACCTTTGTCTTGAACTCTTGCATACACTTTCATTCTTTCTCAAATCACTTGCTCTGCAGAAAGCCATGCTGTGAGCTCTTCAATTGCATGTGATAAGGAACTGAAGCTTACAACTAACAGCAACAGAAGTTAGCATGAAAGTGGATGGTTCCACAATGGCCAGCTTCAGAAACAACAGCCGTGGCCAGCAGTCTGACTTCAAACTCATGAAAGATTGTGAGGCAGAACCAGGATGCCTGTTTTTCAGAAACTTGAGACAATAAAAGTAGTTTTTTAGGCTGTATTAGTCACCATTCCCTTTGTTGGACACATAGGGAGCACCCACAACTCAAAGGAGTAAAGATCTGGTCAGCTCACATTTTCAGCTCCAAGGCAGAAACATCATGGTGGAAAGACCTGGTAGAGCAAAGCTGCCCAGTTCATGGCAACTGGGAAGCAGAGCATGGTAATAGTGCCAGAGAGGAACAGGTGAAGGGCTATATGTGGTACTCAAGGTCATAACTCCGTGACCCACCCAGTCACACCTGGAGTGTGCTTTACTAACCTGGTACGCATTCCTTAATCCAATGCAGTTGACACACCAGGATTAATAGTCACATAAACCTCTTAATTTGGGGGTAATTTGTAACAGTAGTAGATATCTAACACAGTGTTACTTATATGTTTATTTTCTCCTCACCATTTGTTTCATTTTCTTCAAGGATTTCTATATGACATGTGTTTGCTTTTTTTGATCTATCTTTCCAAATGTGTTTTCTTTTCCCTCATGATTTTCAAATTTTTAATATTTTTTCCTCTGGGCTTTGAACAATTTTTACTTTTGGTCTTCTACTGAAATAATTCAAGCTTCTGTGGCAATTAAACTGTGTTACAAGTGATTAATGGGAAATTATGTTTCTATTTTAAATACTACGGGTCATTATTTGTAGGTAGGAAGTTGTCTGTTTCTGCAGAAACAATTGGGGGAATTCTATCTTACATACACTCAGGTCAAGGAAGACTCAGCCTATTCATTCAGGCCTTCTCTTGTCTTTTGGGAGTCAGATTAATGAGGAATACTGGTACAGGCCTTCCTTTAGATCCTCTCATACCTCAGAAAGCCAGGGCATTCTCAGGATACCCTGCTTTTCAGTGTTTGACCTTAAACTAAAATGCTGCTGTACAGAACTCTTAATAGTTAAGAAATCTCCATTGCCACAAAAAGCAGAATTCTCAAGGAGCAAGAACCTTCTTTACATTCTGTGGTTTTATCTCAGTGGAGGCAAAAGGCTTGGAGCTAGAAATAGACAGAAAAGAAATGACTTGACCATTATTTTTAAAGTCAGTGGCATTCTTGGGTGGATTACCAGGCACATAAGCTTATGGCAAAGCATACATAAATGATGGGCTAAGGCTAGAAAAGAAGCCACTTAAAAATAATTGTCTTTAATTCTAAAAGACAGATATTTTATACCTCCACTCATATAAGGCACCTGGATTATTCAAATTTATAAAGACAAAAACTACAATAATGGTAGCCAGATACTAGGGAGAGTAGAGAATGAACACTTTTTTAAAAATGGGAACACAATTTCAATTTTGCAAGATGAAAAGTATTCTGGGGTATATAGTAGTGATGCTAATATAATAATGTAAATGTATCATCTAATGTTATTGAATTTTACCCTTAAAATGGTTAAGAGGCTAATGTTATGTTATATGTACTTTATCACAATAGAAAATAGTTAAAATGATAAATTTTATGTTATATATATATCTATCACCACACTTTAAAAATAGATAAAAAACAATTATTTTTTTTAATTACATACTCTTGATATTATAGTCATTACATTAGTTCCTTTATAGCTATTTTCTTTAATTCTTTAAAATCCTAACAATTTTATGATCATCTTCCTATTCAGAGATTTAGAGAATGCTAGTTATTTCACTTTTCTGAGTTTTAGTTTTTAGAGATACCAATTGTGCCTACTGCTAGGATTATCGTAAAAATTCAAAAGTAGAGTCCAAGGAAATGAAAGTTGCCATTAGTGATAAGAAAAACTTTGGTGGAAGGCACACAATCTTTTGTGGCCTTCCTAAAGGAAGTATATTTTGAAGCAGAGAATACACGTGAATTTAAGTCGTGAGAGCATGCTGGGAAGAGACGAAACATTTAGATAAGGCCTAGGTTTTGTGTCAAATAGCAAGTCAAATGGTCTTCAGAACATTTTCCTTTAAAAGCTTAAGAGAAATACAAGGAAATTTCTAATATCTCAGAAGTAGAGACTACATTGCTATTTTTATGTACACATTTTAGCTGCCTTGAGTGCAAATTATTCTAAACTGAGATGATGAAAAAAAATATTGCTCAAAAAGGCTTTTTTCTCCTAATCACACAAGGTCCACTTCAAGAATCTGCCAAATCTTGAATAATTATGTAAGAGATCTAATCTTCCTCCCATGCCATTATAAATCACAGAAAACAATGTTCCTTTTCAGCCTCAGAGTTTTGACTGCAAAATACACAAAGAACATGTCAAGAGTCACATACCACCAAATAAAATTATAATTGCAATGGTGCTTATGCATGTCAACAAAGGAAAACCAAACCAAATGTTTGTAGAGAGTTAGACTACAAACCAATGACACACACAGGTAGCTATCTGGACAGTGGCACATTGCAAACGCCTCTATAGCTGGAAGAAAGGCATCATTTGCCACTACACAACTTATGTCATCTGCCACTGGACAACAAAACAGTGACTTTTCAAGTTGCCTCTGACCACAGATCTCTCAACTATTCTACTGTGAGGGTGGCAGGAATACCTTTATCAGGTAGACAAGGTGACCAATTGGTGTCTGCAAAAATTGGAAGACTTCCAAACAGCAAATCACTCACATATTAAAATTTAGTGGGAGAACAGAGCTGAGGAAGCAAGAATACTCTCTCTGTGAAGGACACTGATGACAATACTGTGTCATTTTGGAGATGCTGGAATCTAAGTAAACCCAGACTGCTACAGGTCAAAAGTCATGAGAAAACCCAAAATTATTTATCCCAGGCTTGACAGTCCAAAACTACACCCAGAAAAGTTTGGGGCCAATTTTCTATAAAGAGAAAAATTTAATTATTTAGAGACTTGTTGCTTGCATTTGGAAATTCTGGGACTTGTCATTTTCAATATTTTCCACTCTGGACATTTTTCACTTCTTCTAATAAAATGATATTCCTATGTCATAGTTTTCACTTTTCACTCTCAAAATTGTTATGTTTTCTTAAAAGTGTTGCAGTTTGAGTTCACAGAAAAATAATACCTTCAATTTTGCCATAAAAGCCAAGTAAACAATTATTGTGTATTTTTAATAGAATCTTTTCTTCTCTTTACTATAAACTCTCAACATATTTTCTGTTGCCACACACTGAGGAATTATGACATGGTACACTATTTACAGCATATTTAGATATTACCATCTTTAAAAATGCAGCTGAGATAAGCTAACAGGGTTCTAATAAATAAATAACTGATTCAGAGCAAGAAATAATGGAAGGAAAATTCTTCCAGTTATGGTGGGATGTGATTCATTTCAAATCATACAACTTTTAGAAGTTTATTAAAAGAAGGATGTAATTCAAATATTATAAAAATGTATCTTTTTCCTTAATGATTTACATTTTCTGACAGATATGACTTTTTAGAATATTTATGACAGTGTCAAGCTTTTCCTTAGCCATTTATTTCAGAAGGAAGTGATTCAAGGCTTAATGTTTTGGGGGACTTGGGTGTGTCTTTGTGTGACTATTCCTACCTATTCAGCAAGGAGAGAATAGTTGAAAAATTGAGTTGTTATATAAACTATTGATTACTTGTTATTTGTGATATTGTTTTATGTGTTTCACATATACTATTTGTATCTCCAGTAAATCAAGTGAGATAGATAATGTTAACTTCTTTTTATAAATAAGGAAAATGAGATGCAGAAAGTTTAAACAAATTTTCTTAAACTACAGAGCTAATGAAATATATAGCTGGGAATTGAACCCAAGATACCTGGTTTCAGAGTTTTCTCTCTTTAGCTAACTACTGAGTATAAAAAAAAATGTATATTCTTTTGAGTTCCTTCAATACAGACCCCAATTTCTAAACCAGATGCTGTTTGTACATTAAATTGACTTCTAGATTTATTACAAAATTGGAATGTGCATTTGTACATTGTGAATGCTGCTTGTACTTGATCTATTATATTTTATCCCAAAGAGAGAATATATACTTTAACATAAAAGGTTAGAAACAGAAATAAACAAAAATGTAAAAGACCATAAACTCAGCACATATTATAAATACAATTACAAAATGGAAAAGAGGGTTGTGGCAGATACGTTTTTCAAAGATGGCCAAAGTAACATTGTTCATCTCACACACTATAGTATGAGTGTATGCTTTACAATTGCTCAAAAATAGTGCCTTTCTCTTGCATCCAGGTAGGCTATGACTGGCTCCACCAAGAAAGAACTGTGGCTTGCAGCTCTCCAAACACTGGCAGGATGCTTCCTTTTGCAACTCTGCTGTGAGAAGCCTAGGCAACAGAAGCCACATATGGATGCTCTGGTTGACATTCCCTGCTGAGCTCAGCTTTCAAGTAACCCAGCCCAGGTGGCAGACATATGCAGAAAGAAACCTCTCCATGACACCAAATCACTGTCACTCAAATTAACCCCAGCATGTCACAGGGCAGTGATAAGACATCTTTCTGTATCCTGTCTGAATTCCTGAATCACAGAGTCTAAGAAGAAAATAAAACTATTGTTCGTTTCTTTTTTGAACAAAGTCTGGGGTGATTTGTTTATGTAGCAATGACAAATTAAAGAGAATTGGATACCTAGAGATGAAACACAGCCAAAACAAAACCAAAATCAGGTGGGATTTGTTTTATAGGTTATGTGTCAGGTGTCCAAAAAATCTTGGGTCAGGCTGAAAATAATGCCCCTCATCTCTGGAACTTGTGAATATGACCTGATTAAAAGTTCCTTACAGAAATGACTGAATTAGGGATTTAAGTTAGGGTGTTGGGTAGATTATTTTAAATTATCCAAGAGGATTCTTAATGTCATCACTAATGTCCTTATCAGAGAAAGCCAGACAGAGAACATAAAGAACGAAAGGTAGAAACAGGCAGAGCTTGGAGCAATGCAGCCATCAGAAGGAGGGAGAGGAAAAGGTGGCTTCTCTACTGAAGTTTTCAGAGGAAGCACCTTGATTTTTCCCAGTGAAACTGATTTCTGACTTTACTTCCAGAACTATAAGAGAAATAATTCCTGTTATTTTCAAATACACAACATATAGTAAGGTGTTGCATTAATCCCCCAAATAATAGAACCTTCTAAAACAGTCAGTAAAGGTTTTAAAGAGATTGAGGCAATTGTTGGAAGCTAGAGGAAATGAGACTTCCACAATGGTGTAGATAACAATGCAGGTACCCACAGTAATGTGGAAAATAAGAGGTCTAATGAACTCAATTAACTACATAGGGAATTTTTGAAAGAAGTGTCCAAGTGCATATGCCTTTTTCTAGGTAGTTATAGTAGGACATAAGAGTAGAAAGAGGTTATCTAAACAATAAAATATTCATTCTCAAGAATAGCTATAGAAGGCCTAGGTAAATCTTGCCAGACAGAAGACTTCTCAAATAAGAAATTGTTCTTGGTTCAAATATTAAATCCAAAGTGCAGAAAAATATTGTCCTAGCGTCAAGATAAAACATTAGGTGTAACTACAACATCTGTTATGAAGATCTCAGAAAGATTTATGTTTGTGTTCCATGGCAAATGGACAGAGAATGGGTAGGTGCTATAATAAACAGTCCCAGCTGAACCTGGCCTTTGAGTCATGTACAAGACATTTCAGTGAGATACAAGACATTTCAGTGAGAAATGCTCCAAATGATTTTTGCCCTCAAATATTTGAATCACTCTCAGTTGAGGCCCCAGACAAAAGCCATTCCTGCCATACCTTACTCAGTTCCTGACCCACAAATTGGTGAGTGTGATTCTGTTGTTGCAGTTGCACAATACTAAGATTAGGATGGCCTGTTATATAGCATAAATAATCAAGGCAAGAAAAACATCAAAGAATACAAAGGTGAAGGACGAAGCAGCAAAAGAAATGATGGAAAAGTCAATAGACACCAGTACTAAAAATGCTGCTGTTTTCATGTCTTGAGCATTGCGGTAATTACACTTTTCAAGTGACATAAAGCTGCTGGGAAGGGATAATGAGACCAGTGAGTGCTACGTGGATTATAAACAGCTCTTGACAAATTAGGGCGAAATCAAATACATGCACAACAGCAGCATGGAGAGAGTGCTGCCATCAACACTTTTTGAGTGCTTGGTAGATGCCCGAAACAATGTAAGCAAGTTTTTATTGAATTTTAAGTTTGCCTGATTTGCCAAAATACCAATGATGTTTTAGGTATAGGGTTGGGGGGAGAAAGGAGGAGGGAGAGTAGGGAGGAATTTTAAATTAACAAAGAAAGGTTCAACCCAAACCATTTTAATGAGAACAAGACTTTATAGCAAAATTGCCAGATAGTCCAGTGGATTCAAAGCATTTTTAATTCTTAACAGTGTATGAGACACTTTTCTTTCTGTAATACCTTGTTTCTTTCACAAATACATTTTACAGACAGTATCATATTACCAGGTAAGTTTCTGTTTCTTTTATTGAAAACATGATCCATTTTTGTGTGTATAGGAAATACTATGTTTTAGATCTAATTGAATCCTCTTTTAAAAGAAACAATGTTTTAAAAATTAGAGGGTGACAGAATCAATTGATTTCATATACATCACTCTGCTCAAATAAAGGATAATAAGGGCCGAGGATTTAGCTCAGTGGTTCCACCTCCTGCTTTGCAAGCAAGCGCAAGGTCCGAGTTTGATCCCCGGTACCAATAAATAAATAAATAAATAAGAATAAGAATAAGCCTGCCAGGTGAAGAAATTTCTTCATACTAAAGAACAGTAACAAACTAACCCAATTGTCCAAGTAGGCAACCAAGTTCATGATTGAGATTTGTGTCAAGAACGGCATGTGGGGCCGGGGATTTAGGTCAGTGGTTCCGCTGCCTGCCTTGCGAGCACAAGGACTCGAGTTTGATCCCTGGTACCAAAAAAAAAACAAAAACAAAAAAACAAAAAACGGCATATGTAACTATGTGCAGGCTTGTTAATGATTAATTCAGTGTATTAGTTCTCTATTGTTGCATAACAAATTACGGAAATTTAGCATCTTAAAAACAACACTCATGTATTAGCTTACATTCCCATAGGTCGGAAGTCCAGAAGCCTGATTCCTGTACTCAGAGTCTCCCAAGGCTGAATTCTTGAAATTGGCCAGCCTGCATTCTGATCTGGGAAGGAATCTGCTTCCAAGCTTATTTGCATTGTTGGCAGACTTGGTCCCTTGCTGTTGTAGGACTAAGAACCTCTTTTCTTGCTGGCTGTAGGGAAGGGGCCACTAATAGCAACCAGAGGCCACTCCAGGTCTTGTCCCACGAACTTCAGGCTCATCAGTGTCTAACTGATGAGACTTACAAAGCGTCTCTGACTTACTCTTCCCAAGAAGCTGAAGAAAAACATTCAAAAGGCTCTATTATTAGGTTAGGCTGTCCCAGATACTCTTTCTTTTTAATGTCTACCTTCCCTCATATAGAATTTTCACTCTTACAATGAGTCTCTGACTTACTCTTCCCAAAAAGCTGAAGAAAATTTTTTAAAAGGTTCTATGATTAAGTTAGGCTGTCCCAGGTACTCTTTCTGTTTTAAGGTGAGCTGATCAGTAATCCTAACATTTGCAAAATCCTTTTTGCTTTGTAATATAACTCAATCAAGAGGAAAACACCAATAGTAGAAGGTCATGAGATTATATTAGACTTTTGTCACACTGCTACAGCTTCAAGCAAAACCTACTAATTTACTTTCCTTTTTCCCAATTTAATTAGCCAATTCCAGCTCTTAGGACTGAATGTAGCCCGTCAAACAGGTCTAAATTTTACAACTTTGAGAACTTTGAGTTCTACTTCTGCCTCTGACCACATCTATTATTGCAGACATACCCATTCATCACAATGAATCTCAAGCTCTACATTTGGAAAAATACAAGGAAACAATAAATATGCCATAGGGTTTTGTGAGAATTAAATGAGGAAATAAATGTAAAAATATATAGTGCTATGCTTTGTATGTATGGGACACTCATATCCTCTATCCCTGGCTGCCTTTTTATAAAACTGTAGATGGGCTATAAGCATAGGGTTTTACTTCTACTCCTAACACCTCAGGTACTCAGTATATTTTCTTTCATTAGTTTCCTTTCATTAACATTCACTGTGTGTCCACTTTTGTTTCTCTAACACTTAAGGGAAGTCAAAGTAATAAACCACCAGTCAAATATTTAAATTTAATTATGAATATACCAACACTTACAAAATTGGGCTATGCTAGTTAATATTAAGGTATATTTAGTGTGAGAATTTAATATAGATAAGAGAAAAATAATGTGTAGAAAATTCAATTTCAAATGTAATAACAGTACGGTCTAGAAATGTTGTACTCACTTTATTATAAGTTTATTTTCCAGGACAGCAGACTCTAGTATTAATCATATTTCTCTCCATTAATTTATAAAATAAATTGCTAATACCTATATTTGTCAAGGTTCAGAAAATTCTACTGAGGTACATACATTTATTTACTCTCATTTTACTGATAAAATTTGAGACCAATTTAAGTAGCTTTGCCAGGATCTTAACTAAGTTAATGGCACAACTACACACATTTTAGAATTATTGTCCCTTACTTCAGGCCAAGTCCCAAGTCTTATACCAAGCTATGGGGCCATAAAGCGATTGTCAGTGTTATTCTTACGTTTTCCAAATGTTTCTACCATCAAGGCACAGAGACAGCTTGATGGAGTAAGTGCAAATCAGATTCAAATAACAAGTTAACCCAGATCATAGTTTGGTTTGTTAAGAACTAAGAACTGCTAACCAATCCAAAGTGCATGCATTACAGATCCATCGATATCATATTCCTAAGGTTATGTATTCCTATTCTTCTTTACAGAGCCACTTAGGAAAATCACCCAGTTTATAATCAGTTCTTGGTAATAACTGAAGAATGGATGTGGAAGTCACAGAAACTTGAAGGAAAACAGATGTTTTCTGGAGTTTCCCTCCCGCCCTGATACTGAGAAAAAATTAAAAACCTTAGAAAAACATGCCTTGCTTGAGTGTATTTTCTCCATATAAACAAGACAAAAAAGCAGTATTTCTCTAATAAATGGATTTTTAAGCATCAAGTCTCAGAAACTACTACCAAAACAATGACACTAGACCAAATTATGGCATTTATATTTACTCATTCACAATGATTCCACAAATTTGGAAGCATACAACTTGCTTCTATGATTGGAGTTTGGAAAGAGAAAAAAGCAAAAGAATTTTGTAAATATATTACAAAGGAGAACTCTAAGATTTCATTCTCCAATTAAAGAAAAGTTTTCTAAACTGTTAGCAATATTCCAATTTTTGGAAATAGAGGTGAATTTAGTAATTAGATTTATGGTGTGTGATTTTCAACTAGTTGTCAGTATGTAAATGTAAATTATTTTCCTATTTGGATATTTTCTCCAAAATTTTTTTATTCTGCTCTCATTCCTTTGAATTGAACAATGTATTTCCAGTAAAAGCACTCAAGCTACATGACACTGCTATTGGGCTGAGTGCTATATTTCCATTGCCAAATTGCTGGTATTGCCAAGTGTCAATCATAAAAAATACTTTTTCAATTAAAAAACTGATAAGTTTTGTTAATAGTAAAATCTTTATCATATGGTGAAGACTTTAGGTACAAAAGATCTCATATGTATTTGTAAATAAGATTTTTTGGTAGGGTCTACAGAGAAATATTTCTTTTGTTCAGGCAACACAACATTGCTGGACTATTATTTATCTTCTTTGCCTTCAACAAAGTTAGCTTCACTCTCAGTTCAGTTCACATGCATTATCAAATATATTTTACTCTGGGCTGGAAATTTAGCTGAGTTTGATCCCCACACCACAAAAAACAAATATATTTTATTCTGAGAAGTAAGGAGCAAACAATTGTGCATTATTTTATATCACTTGCCTACCATTTGGGACAATATTTCAAATTAAACACCATGAATACATTAATTTTCCTAAAACACTCCTCTAATTATATTATCTGCCTAAATATTTACGTTTTCTCCCAGATCATAAAAGTATCTCCCCTTAAATTTCAAAGCACTCCACCAGAAAAATTCCCAGTATGATTGCCACTACTATCTGGTTTTTGATAACTGTAGACTGAATGTTCCATTTTGTCTGAATATCCTTTCTCTTTTCTCAACATTATACTTTCTTAATGCTATTCTCAATTTGTGATAGCCTCATTGTTTCTTCTCAGTACATTAATATTATTTTATTTCAATCTTTTCTAAAATTAGTTTCATTTCAAGCTAGACTATAAATAAAATACAATTTCATTATAAAATTTTTTAAAAGAAATGAACATAGGAATAAAATCATAAATTCTGGGTTTTTTGCTTAGATTCATTAATTGATACATTTTAGGTATACAATATATTTACATCTATCATTGGGTGCTTCTACCTTTACATGATGTATCTTGGTTCTAATTTTTTCCCCATTTCCTGTCCTTCCTTCACCCCCTCCGCCCTTCCCTATTTACAAAGACTTTGTTTCCATTTTTTCCTTTCCTTGTAATTTTTCCTTTCCCTTCTTTCCTTTCCCGTTCCCCTCCCAATTCACCTACCCCTTTGGACCTTTACTTCGTATTTCAAATTACCAATTATTTGTTTTAATCACTACTTACACTTTCAGTTTCTCCCATGAGAGAAACTATTCAGTATTTACACGTGTGTCCTATTTATTTCACTTAAGAGTATGTCCTCAATATGCATACATTTAGCTATAAATGTCTCTAGTTTATCATTCTTTATGGCTGAGTAGTACTCCATTTTATAAAACAAAAACACATCTTCTTTATCCAGTTTCCAGTTGATGGGCACCTGGGCTGTTTCCAAGCTTTCACTATTACAAACTGTGCCACTATAAACATGGGCACACATATATCACTGTGGTATGATTCTTTTAATTCTTTTGGGAAGATACCCAGCAGGGGAATAGCTGGGTCAAATGGGACTTCTAGTCCTAGTTCTTTGAGGTATCTTCATACTGATTTCCACAGTGACTGCACCAGTGTGCACCCCCACCAACAATGGAGAAGGGTTCCTTTTTTTCCACACCCCCGCCATCACTTGTTATTGGTTGCTTTCTTGATAGCAGCTATTCTTTCTGGGGTGAGGTGGAATCTCAGAGTTGTTTTCATCTGGATCTCTCAAATAATCAGTGATGTTGAACATTTTTTTCATATGTTTATTTGCTCTTTTACTTTTATGTCTGAGAAATGGCTGTTCATTTCAGGTACCCATTTTTTTTTTTGGTACCAGGGATTGAATTCGCGTCCTTGTGCTTGTGCAGCAGGCAACGAAACCACTGAGCTAAATCCCTGGCCCCTCAGATGCCCATTTTTGAATTGGGTTTTTAAATTTGGGGGGGTCTGATTTTTTAAAGTTCTTTGTATATTCTAGACAGTGGTCCTTTGTTTGAGATACTGCTACAAAAATTTTTTTACCACATTGTAGCTTGTCTCTTAGCTCTGTTGGTGGTTTCTCTTGTAGTGCAGAAGCTTTTTAATAAGATGACATCCCAGTTGTTGATTCTTTGTGTTAGTTCCCATGCTACTGAGGTTTTGTTAATAAACTCTTTTGCTATGCCAACGTCTTCCAGCAAGTTTAGTATTTCTGTTTTAATATTTATATCTTTAATCCACTTTGATCTTAGTTTAGTGCATGGTGAAAGATAGGGGTCTAGTTTTAATCTTTGGCTGGTTGAAATCCAGTTTTTCCAACACCATTTATTAAAGAGGCTGTCTTTCCTCTGGTGAGGATGGCTGGCTCCTTTGTCAAAGATGAGGTGGTTGAGTATGTCTGGAGTTGTTTCTGCATCTTCTAATCTAGTCCACTGATCCTCAGTTCTGTTTATTTGCCAGTACCATGCTGTTTTTATCACAGTAGCTTTGGAGCATAGTTTCAAGTTGGGGATTATGATACCCCCAGCCATGTCTCTGCTTCCTAGAATTGCTTTTCCTATTCTAGGTCTCTTCTGGTTCTAAATGAATTTTTGGAGTGTTTTCTCTAGTTCTGTGAAGTGTATTGTGGGGATTTCAATTAACATTGCATTGAATCTATATATTAATTTTGGAAGTATGGCCATATTCCCTACATTTGTTCTTCCTACACAGGAACAAGGGTTGTCTTTCCATTTTCTTGTATCCTCTTTTTTCAGGGTGCTGTAGTTTTCAGTGTAGAGGTCCTTTGCTTCCTTTGTTAGATTGATCCCTAAATATTTCATTTTTTTGGATGCTATTGTGAAAGGAATTGTTTCCCTAATTTCACTCTCAGTGAGTCTGTTATCTGTGTACAAGAAGGCTATTGTTTTTTGAGTGTTGACCTTGTATCCAGCTACTCTACTGAATCTGTTAATTAAGTCTAGAAGTCTTTTGGCAGAGTTTTTTGGGTCTTCTATGTAAAGTATCATATCATCAGCAAATAATGAGACTTTAACTTCTTCCTTCCCTATCTTTATTCCTTTTATTTCTTTCTCTTTTCTAATTGTGGTGGCTAATGTTTCCAGAACTATATTGAATAGCTGTGGTGATAGTGGACATCCTTATCTTGTTCCTGATTTTAGCATGAAAGTTTTCAGTTTTTGACCATTTACTATGATGTTGGCTGTTGGTTTTTCATAGGTAGCCTTAATCAGGTTGAGATAAAGACCTTCTATTCCAATTTTCTGTAGGGTTTTTATCTTGAATGGGTGTTGGATTTTGCTGAATGCCTTTTCTGCATCTATTGAGATGATCATATGGTTTTTGTCCTTGACTCTGTTAATATAGTGTATTACATTTATTGTTTTATGAATGTTGAACCACGCTTGTATCCCTGGGATAAATCTGACTTGGTCAGGGTGTATGATCTTCTTGATGACCCTCTGTATTCTGTTTGCCAGTATCTTGTTGAGGATTTTTTCATCTATGTTCATTAGGGAGATTGGCTGTAGTTCTCTTTTTGCATTGGGTCTTTCCCTGGTTTTGAAATCAAAGTAACACTTGCTTCCAGGAATGAATCTGGAAGCCTTGCTTCCCTTTCAATTTCCTTGATGAGTTTAAAGAGTAATGGCATTAGTTCTTCTTTAAATGTCTTGTAGAATTCATCAGTGAAGCCATCAGGACCTGGGCTTTTCTTTGTTGGTAAATATTTTATTACATTTTCAATTTCATTCATTGTAATTGGGGAGTTTATAATTTCTATATCTTCTTCATTTAACTTTGGAAATTCATATGTATCTAGGAATCTGCCCATTTCTTCTGTGTTTTCCATTTTATTAGAGTACAGGTTCTCAAAGTATGTATTGATGATCCTCTGGATTTCTGTTGGATCTGTTGTGACTTCACCTTTTTCATTCTTAATTGCATGGATTTGTGCCTTTTCTTTCCTTTTTTGATAAGGTTGGCTAAGGGTTTGTCAATTTTATTTATTCTTTTGAAAAACCAAATCTTCAATTCATTGATTTTTTTGTATCATTCTCTTAGTCTCCATTGCATTGATTTCTGCTCTGATCATTATAATTTCCTCTGTTGAATGAGCTTTGGGTTTGTCATGATCTTTGTTTTCTAGGAGCTTGAGGTTCTGCATTAGATTATTTATTTGAGGTCTCTCTGTTTTCCTAATGTGGGTAATCACTGCTGTGAATATCCCTCATAGAACTGCTTTCATTGTGTCCCATAGATTCCTGTATGTTGTACTGCCATTATCATTTACCTGTAGAAACTGTTTAATTTCTTCCGTGACCCATTGGTTGTTCAGGAGAGTGTTATTCAGTTTCCATGTGTTTGTAAGGGTTTTGCAGTTTTTTACGTTATTGATCTCCAATTTTACTGCGCTATGGTCTGATAATATATAGGGGTTAACTTCAATTCTTTTACATTTATTTAGACATGTCCTATGAGCTCACATGTGGTCTATTCTAGAGAATGACCGAAAAGAATGTGTACTCTGATTTTGTGGGGTGGAACATTGTAAAAATCTTGTCTCTCTTGATTAGTTTTGGTTTGAAATCTACTTTGTCTGCAAATAAGATTTCTACCCCTGCTTTTTTCTGGGCTCCTGTCATGTGGAGAACTGTTTTCCATCCTTTTACTTTCAGTCTATGAATTTCTTTTTGAGTTAGGTGTGTTTCTTGTATATAGCATATTGTTGGATTTTGTTTATTTATTTATTTTTTTTGGTACCAGGGATTGAACTCGTGTCTTTGTGCTTGCACAGCAGGTGATGAAACCACTGAGCTAAATCCCCGGCCCTGGATTTTGCTTCTTAATCCATTCTGCCAATCTCTTTCTTTTGATTGGTGAATTGAGCCCATTAACACTGATGGTTATAATTGATAGATATTGATTCATCCTTGTCATGATGTTTTACTTTTGCTGGCTCTTTTATTTGTTATTTTTTCCCCCTTTCCCTTTACTGTCTTGCCTTGCCTGGTGACTTCCCTCTGTTGGGCCTCATGGAGTTGTGACCTTCATTGTCTTTTTCTAGGATATTGTTTAGAATTGCTTGTAGTGCTGGTTTGGTGTTCATGAAATTTCTCAGGTGTTCTTTGTGGTGGAAGTATCTAATTTCCCCATTGACTTTGAAAGATAAATTTGAAGTTACTTCCTTTTAGGGGTTGAAATACTTCACTCCAGGCTCTCCTTGACTTGAGGGTTTGTGTTGAGAAGTCTGTTGTGATTCTGATGGGCTTTCCTTTGTAGGTGATTTGTTTCTTTTCTTTAAATGCCTGTAGGATTTTATTGCACTAAGGTCTGATTATATACAGGGGGTAACTTTAATTGTTTTGCATTTACTTAAGCATGTCCTATGAGTTAGCATGTGGCGTATTTTGGAGAATGACACATGTGCAGCCAAAAAGAATGTATATTCTGATTTTGTGGGGTGGAACACTCTGTAGAAATCTATTAGGTGCATTTGTTCAAAAGCTTGGTTCAGTTCTAGAATTTCGTTGTTGATTTTTTGTCTAGATAATCTGTCTATTTGTGATAGTGGGGTATTGAGGTCCCCCACTGCAATTCTATTAGTGCTTATTTGGTTTTTCATGTCCATTAATATTTGTTTTGTACAGTTGGGGGCATTCGTATTTGGTGCATATATATTTATGATTGTCATCTCTTCCTCTTGGATTGTTCTCTTCACAAGGATGCAATGACTATCTTTGTCTCTCTTAATTAGTTTTGGTTTGAAATCAGTCTATGAATGTCTTTTTGAATTAGGTGTGTTTCTTTTACACAACATATTGTTGAATTTTGCTTCTTAATCCGTTCTGCTAGTCTATTTCTTTTGATTTGTGAATTGAGGCCATTAACATTGATGGTTATTATTGATAGATACTGACTCATCCTTGTCATGATGTCTTACTGTTGTTGGTTCTTTTATTTTTTATTTTTCCCCCTTTTCCTTTAGTTTCTTGCCTTGTCTGGTGGATTCACTCTGTTGGGCCTCATAGAGTTGTGACCTTCATTGTCTTTTTCTAGGATATTGTTTAGAATTGCTTGTAGTGCTGGTTTGGTGTTCATGAAATTTCTCAGGTGTTCTTTGTCGTGGAAGAATCTAATTTCCCCATTGACTTTGAAAAATAATTTTGCAGGATACAACAGTGTGGTTTGGAAGTTATTTCCTTTTAGGGGTTGAAATGCTTCACTCCAGGCTCTCCTTGACTTGAGGGTTTGTGTTGAGAAGTCTGCTGTGGTTTTGATGGGCTTTCCTTTGTAGGTGATTTGTTTCTTCTCTCCAACTGCTTATACAATTTTGTTCTTCTGTTGGGTTTCTGGGATCTTGACTATTATATATCTAGATGTAGATTTTTTTTTTTTGATCTGGCTAGTTGGAGTTCTATATGCCTCACTTATTGGTATGTCCAATTCTCTACCTCTGTCTGGGAAGTTTTCTACTATTACTTCTGTGAACAGTTTTTTTATGTCAATTGTACTTTCTCCTGTTTTTTTGTGGACTCCTATCAGTCTTATGTTATTCTTCTTTGCATCATCTAGCAGCTGCTGGATTGATTTTTCATGGTCCCTTGCTATTTTTAAGAAATCTCTGTTTTCATGTTCACTAACCGCAATCCTGTCTTCTGTATCTGATATTCTTTGTTCCCTTTTGCTCAGTCTGCTGTGAATACTTTCAATGGAGTTTCTAATCTCTTGGATATCTGTTTGAATCTATTTCATGGATTCCATTTCTTTTTTATGTTGGGTGATCATGGTTTCCATTTCTTTCTTATGCTGGGCATTCATGGCTTCCAGCATGGTTCTGAGCTCATCTATTTTTTTTATCTGTTTCTGTTCTAGACCCTCTAATCATGTCTTTCACTTTGCTCACCATGTCTGTAGATATCTGGGAGATTATTTCTGCTTTGAATTTTTCTAGTGCCTCATTCATCTGTTTTCCTGTGCTATCAGTTCAGGGTGTCCAGGTCATTGATTATCAGACTTTTCCACCTAGTTTCCCCCAGAATTTGTCTTTGGTGAGCTGGAAGCCTATGTTTTTGTCCTATCAAGGTGTCTTCTCATTTTTAATTCTGTTGTTGATGCTGTTTTTTGCTGTATTTCCTGGGCTGATCCTCCAATATTTCTTATTTTGAGTATCTTTATTAGTGGTGTTTAGAGCCCCAATGGAATGATTGCTTCTCAGAAATATCTTCCAGGTATAGCTGGACATTTTAGGCTTTGAGTCTCTAATGACTCTTAAGCAATCTTGTTTTAGTATACCAGGGTGGACAACTGATTAGATCAATCACAACACCTTAGCCCAATTGAGACAATCAGCATCAAACACAGCTTAGAAAATGACAATTTGTGGTAGCATTTAATCCGTCACCTTTAACCTCATGAACTAGATCAAAATATGCGACCACTCCAAAATATGTTTGTGGTAAGTAAACCCTTCAATATAGCAAATATACCCTTCTTGATAAGGATTTAGCAGGAGTTGGGGAGGGAGGGGTAGAGAGATTGAGGGAGAGGGAAAGGTTAGATGTGATGCTAGAGGACACGGGAAGATCATGCAAATTGTGGGGATCTGTTGAAGACAGGAGGAGAAGACAGAGCGAAAGACCAGAGACAAGTACAGAACACACTGACAACAATAGGGAAGCTAGAAATTGTATTCAGCTTCCTATAAAAGTGACAGTCGAGAGGAGAGAGATAGAAAAAAAAGTTCAGAATGGGACAGGAACAGGAACAAAGAGGGACAGAAATATAGAGCCAGAAGGTATAGAGAGAGAAAAAAAGAAAAGAAAAAAAAAATATATATAACAAAACAAACAAACAAAAAAAGGTCTCCCTCGGGATATGTCTCCGTTGTCCTAGTAGGCAATGTGGACAGCCATGTGCAGGTCTAAGCCGATTAGTCTCAGCAAGCCAGCTGTAGTCTACTGAGATTCAGACTGATTTCTGGCTGCAAGGTCCAAGTTGAGGTCCCTGACCTCCTGCTGGATTAAACTCTGCAAGGTTCTACTGCAGTGTCCCATCTGTCCTCCCCCCTATAGGAGTCCAGGTTTTTATGGGAGGTGCTGATCCCACCATCTTACCAACCACCATGGTCCAGTGTGCTTTCATCAAAGAGTTTTTCTTCACTTTCCCAGTGGGCTTCAATTTTCATTGAGGAGCATCAGAAAGGCCCTCTCTGTTGTTCATTTCTGCTCTATCTTCTGGGACTCCTAACTGTGGCCTTTATGTTCCCCCTGGCACCTCTGCTGTGTGAATTCAGATGCCACACAGACTCCGCGTGTTCTCCCGTGGGGTGC
Organism: Heterocephalus glaber; assembly: GCF_053883595.1. Classification (NCBI taxonomy): domain Eukaryota; kingdom Metazoa; phylum Chordata; class Mammalia; order Rodentia; family Bathyergidae; genus Heterocephalus; species Heterocephalus glaber. The sequence continues at coordinate 10,519,573 of NW_028258308.1, read as the reverse complement.
AGCATGTGCGTGACCAAGGGTCTCCTACGGAGTGTGGCCTGCTGGTATCCGTGCAACCAGGGGTCTCATAAATTCTCTTTAATTCTTTCCTCAATACATAATCTGTATTGATATTTTGATATAATATTTTTGCACTTTTTGAAAGGCATCAACAGTACATAGTATCTCATACTTTTCATTAGCTACTACATTATAGATATATGAATACATATTATCTTTTCATACATCATTCTTTGATTCTCTGAATTTGTGTATCATTCACCTTTGTGACCTTTGTAACACCCAATACTGAGTGTGAGTTGCAACTATATAAACCAATATACAATCAGTAATATATTGTAGCTTTGCAAATATTGTCTATTTAAAACTATCAGAATTTAAAACAATTTCACTGATGTTTAATGACTTTTTAGTTAAATTTACTATGCCATTTTGTTTCATAGAAAAACAGATCAGGTAACTTGTCATATAAGTAACCAAATCATACATTCAATACCATATATTTATATCATCATATAAATTAATATTTAAATAATGTTATTTAAAATAATAAATAAAATATTTAAAAATTCTAGAAAGAAAAATGGTTCCAGAAAGAGGACAGTTTCTCTAAAACAAATTTTTCATAATGTTATTAAAAGGATCCATATGACAAAAAGGCTTGTGTGCAAGACATAAAAGGCATATAGCTTAGAGTATATGAGAAAATCTAAAACTTGTATAAATAGGGAACCATGTTAAAGAAGGGCATAGGAATCTTTTCAACATGAAACTACATAAGTGAGTATGTGGGCTCTGATTCATAGCTTAAGACACTGATTTTGATTTGTAAATAAGCATACATAAGAATGTAATCAAAGACAGCTAATGTGTGCTTGTCTTGGAATTCACATGCATGATTTTACTACTTTACAGCATGATTAATCTATACGATTTCTAGCTTATGTGAGAAAGAGTATAGGTTTTTTATTAAGGAAGTTATATAGGTGACAAATAAGTTGTTATTTGCAATAATGGCCCCAAGAGATACAATGAAATGGGGTGTTTGAGTATGCATAGAACAGTTATGTTCACCATTAGTAAAAACATGAATTTTCCCTTCCTTTTCCTTAGTTTTCCCTCAACCAAATCCTCTCCTATTTCAATTGCACAAAAACCATCATATACTGTAGAGATGAAGAATGTAGGGCAACTCAAGAAAGTATAATTTGATCATTTTACTTCACACTTTTTGACGTTTTATGTTTCTACATCAACAGTGCTAGATAATATAAACTACAAAAATGTAAATGGCTATATATATATATATATATATATATATATACCAAAAATAATGAAATTATTCTTGCAATGAAATACTGTTATAATTGATACAATATAATATTGACACTAGATTACCTATTTCAATAGTTTTCTCAGATACTATGAAAGTATTAAATGGATTCTTAGTAGAATAAAAAAATCATATTTTTTAATGTAATGCATTTTAGTTTTTAGTTTTTGTTTTTTCTTTTAGTATTTGTTTTTAGTAATGGGTACACCACAAGCAAATTAGTGTACACATCAGCTTTATTCAGAATTCTTTTGAATAGATTTAATTCTTTTCTCAAATGAAGTTGTCATTCAAAATCAGTTTTAAAAATATGAATAGAATATGTATTTTGATTTTCTAATGTATTACAGAACCTCTCAATGTACTAATAATTCATCATTGAATATCATGCTAAATTTTCCCTTAAATTAGTCTTACATGAGTTTTAAGGAATAGGAAATAGTCTCTTTTGAAAATATTAAAAAAGAATTATATTAGAAAAAACTTTCTGGTATTAGAATTTAAAAATATAACATGTTTGCTTTCAGAGAACTAGTGGAACCCAGTGAAAATACCATTTTCTCCTTTATTTTTCATGTATTCATTGGATATCCACTTAACATCAGAAACTGCTGAAAACAGGGCATCTACAGTTGAAAAGGCACCACTCTTATCTTCAAGCAGTTTAAATAGGCAAATAACTATAATAAAGGGAGATAATTATGAAGAGAGCTATAAAATGTACCACAGAAATACTAAGCATGCATTACAATATTTCTGCCAGTTTCCACATTTTTGACAATAAGATTTCCATTTCAACACTGCAATTACAGTAAAGGAATGAAATTTGGGGAATTTTTTCAGAATCAAAATAGAAATTCATAGGAATAAATTGTGAGTTGTTAACTTACACAGAATTTAAAGAAAAATAGTAAAGAGAGATAAGAGATTAGAAATGGATTTTTGAAGTGCAAAATACGCAATTGGAGAAAAAGTAGAGATGTGAAAGAAATGATAAATTTTAATATAAAAGAGTTACTGACAGTTATATATGTCTCCTGCAGTTGGAATATTGGAAAATGTGATCAATTGTCCATGTTGATGTAGGCTTATTAATATGTACCATCTCTTTGTAAAGCCCGTTGACAAAAAAAGAAAAGTTGAAATATCCTCAAGGGGGATTTGTAGAACTACTAGATTTATTAATTTTAGAAACTCAATAATTTTATCAAGTTTTTTCTTCTCCAACAATCTGCCATCCCCACACTCTTCCTACCACAAAATGCTGGCACACAACAGGGCAACCCCAAGTCCTGACCCCTACTCACTCTCTTCCTGAAGAAGCTGAGTGCAGGATTTCAGGTTAATCCTATCAAAGGCTAACTTGGAGTTTGGGCTCAGGAATATTGTCCCTGGGCAGAGACTTTCATGAAGCTGTTCTTCCATCTCCAATTTTTCTTCCTCTTCCCAGCTTGTGGAATCTTGAACATGATCCAGGAGGTTGGCGGAAAAGCTCAGCTTTTACTATGTATTCTGTTTGCTGTTGAGTTGAAAAAACTTGGCTTTTGTTATTCATAGATATATGTTAAACCACAACAAAAGTTCTCCTCAGTGATGTGAACCCCACCTTGAGGCCTAAATGTCTATTTTAAATCATTACAGCAACAGAAAGCTCACCCAGGGTCTTGGTATCAGTACTGTAAAATCTCTACCATGAGGGCAGTTAAGTACAGAACATCAAGTCCCTACTGCTCCCTGAATTCGAGAAGTAGGTGAGAAAAGGAGAGAGGGAGCTAAAAATGCTAAGTGAAAAACCCATTGTCTGCATAATTTTATTCTGCCATGCATGTGAAGTACTCAGAATATTGCCAACTACATTATAGGCCCTGATTTATTTTAAATCTGTAGGAGATTACTGAAGCACATATTATCATGTTTTTACAAGATAAGGAAATCAAAACACAAAGGTTTACTTAATAGATAACAGTCTCAGGCAAGTGGTAAAAGCATAGTGGAAATTGGTTCCCTGAAACATTTCTGTTTTCTTTTCAGGTTATTGTGTGGCCTTAGGCAGTTGGTTAAAAGCAACAGACATTAATTTGTCCTTCTTTTGTGCCAAGGCAACAGTTCTTATTTCTGTCTTTCTTTTAAATAAAATTCAACAGGTCTAAATAAACTAGCTGCTTTTGAAATATCCAATGTTGTAATCCCTCTCTAATATTACATCTACTTTAAAAAATTGATTTTTCTCTGTATAACATTGACATTCCATGAATGTACAAGAGCATGAAAGATTTTGGCATTTAAGTTGGGTGTAGAGAAGTAAAATTTAGAGTACATTTTGCACAACTTTGTGTGTAGTTTTTCAGAAGTTCAAATTGCCATGAAAGTAGGATTTGAGAAGGGGCTAGCTTTGATGAGTATACGCATATGAAAAAGAATGAAAATGTGTGCTAATGAATGATCATATATAAACTTCAAGGATGAGCAATACAGTAATAAAAGAAACAATGTGGTATTAGGTTAATTTTAGACATTTTGTTGGTTCTAAATTTCCATATGCCATTTTTAAAGGGCAAAAAGAACACAATAAGTGAGATGATAAATAGATTTTCCACTGGCTCACATAGATTTTTTTAAAGCATGAGAGAATATCTAAATCCATTTAGGCAAAAAAAGAAGCAAAAAAAGAAAATGAAGTTCTCAATTTCCTATGAGTTGGTCAGTATATATAATATACCTGTGCAATTCATTTTTATTAGGAAGGACAAAACTGTTCATGATTTTAAAAATAAATTAATGATGAACTTTTGTCAAAGATATGTATCTCATTTCTTGCCTTCCTTTTTCTTTGTCAGTGGAATGAGTTCTAATTTTATATTAAAAAACTTTTTAAAAGAGCCAAGTATTTTACAATATATTTAATGTAACTATTATAAGAACTCCATAGACATACAAATGTAATCATTTTATCTATACTTACACTAAAACTTCCACTCAAAATAGACTTTCTGTTGTTGATATATTGTCAACATCTATGAGAAACTCTTGTCTTGTTTCCTGAGAAAATGATGTGTCATCACATGTCAGATGTTCCACAAGAGGTTCAGAAGCCACAAAATTAATTTCTGACCTTTTATGGAAAGTTGCCAGATAAACTTTGGGAGCATGCTGATGATTCAGGAAGAAATGGGTTTTGGGAAGTCCCAATGGGTTTGCCAAGCATAGGAGATGCCATTTTGTATTGTTTCATCTTGTGCAGCTTTTATACAATAGTAGTTCTTTCATGAGTATTAAAATTTTACTTTCTTTTAAAATATTTATCCACACATTCTACATTCAACGTACAATCCAATATGCATTGAAAATATTTGAAAAAAACATGTCTGCTCTGAATACGTACAGACATTTTTCTCGTCATTTTTCCTTAAACACTAGGTTATAACAACTATTTACACAGCATTTATATTTTATTAGGTATTATAAGGGATCTAGAAATTAAAGTATATAGAGGATATACACATATCATATGCAAACATTATGAAATTTTATATAAGGAACTTGAGCATCTGTGAGTTTGGTATGATAGGCGGATCCTGAAAACAATTCTTCCTTGGGTACCAAGGGACAACTGTATAATCTATCTGAGAATGCAAAGTTGCCAAGAAACATGTACAATTGATTCCTTTTCTTTCTTCAAGAGGCCTGAGCCTGCTTCACCAGACTATTTAGTAGTTCACAAAAATTTTGTTAGGACTTAAAACCCATGCTTAATGCTAAGCTTCCAGTAGCCTAATGCCCCAGAATGGTCGTGTGAGCAGACAATGATAATTATTGTTACCAAAGTTCAACTACATTGAGTTTGCTTTCAAACGAACTGCACTCTATTTTGTTACCACCTTCAAATACGCAGTGCCACATTTGTGTCACAAACTTGACTCTATAATCAGTGACTCTATAATCCCTGAAAGCCAGCTGCCATGTTCCTAATCCTAAACTTCATTCCCATCAGCAAATTGGGTTGTATATGAGGCTTTCAATTTACATAATTTTCACTTAAAGTCTCATGTCAGTATATCTAAGGCCTGTGATTGAACTAAAATTTTGAGAAAGTAACTTTTTAGTCTTCTGTTTGAGTAGATGAGAGTGATAAAGTGGGAAACTCTTAATTGGCAAAAAGCACTAAAATAGACCAGGGCAGTCTGAAAATATGACAAAGATGAACTAGAATATTAATGATTTGTTTTTTAAAAATTAAACTTAAAATTTTTTTGGTATAATTGTAGATTCATGTGGAATTCTAAGAAATAATACAAATAAATCCTATGTACTCTTAGTTTCCCTGAAGTATAGTACAGTAACATAAATTATACAGAACATTTCCATCAGTCTCTCATGCTGCTTTCTTTCCCTTGGCTGCCCTTATATATCACCACTCAACCTGCATCCAGAACCCCTCGCAACTACAAATCTGTTCACCATTGTGATTTTGTCATTGTAAGAATATTTTATGAATGGAATCATACAATCTGTAAACTTTTGGCCATTTTTGTTTCATTCAGAATAATTTTCTGCAGATTCATCCAGGCTTTTCTGTATATAAATATCTCTTCCATTTTACTGTTGAGTAATATTCCATAGTTAGTTAAGCATTCACCCAAAGAAGGACCTCTGAGTTGCTTCCAGTTTTGAACAAGTATGAATACAACAGCAATGACTATTTGCATTCATTTCTCTGGAATAAGTGCTGTATTGTTCAATTGCTGTGTTGTATGCAATAGTATAGTTTGTTGTTTAAAGAAGATTCCAAATTGTTTTTCCAGGATGGCTATACATTTTAATGCTCAGCAGCAGTGTGTGACAGTAGATGTGATATAAGAGTACGAATAATCTAGTTGCTCTGTATCCCTGCTAGCATTTGCATTATCACAATTTTTTTAAAAATAAGCTATTTATATAGGTATGTAATAATACCCTACAGCTTCCATTCTGCACTTTCCTAATGAGAAATTATGTTGAATATTTTTCTCATGTTTATTTGCCATCTATATCTCATCATCACTTTTTATGTCTTTTGCCCATTTTCTCAGAAGATTATTTCTGGGTTTTGTTTTTCTTTTTACTGTCAATGTTTTTCTTTTTACTGTCAATGTTTCTTCATAACAGTCTTTTGTCAGGTATGTAGTTGGCAAATATTTTCACCTCTTCTGCAGTTCATGTTTCAATGCTCTTCACATAGGCTTTCCTAGCACTATTTCATGGAGGCACTGTTACCAAGCAGCCTGCTTCTAAAAGTGGCTTGCAAACTAAACATTACTGGGTTCTGGGTTGCTCGTCTCTTCCACTCGAATTAGATTCTAGGTTTTTCTCATCTCAAATAAAAAATTGAACAAAACGAGCAAAACGCAGTGGTCAAGTTTATTCAAGAAAGTAAAAGTGAAGAATTCGGCAGAAACCAGCTCTGGCAAGCAAGGTTGGGCAGAGTAAAAGGAGAAAAAGCAATAAAAGGACACCCTGGAGAAAGCAGAATGGGCTACCTTAAAGAATGTCATCATAACAAGTCCCCTTGTGGTGTCTGTGGCTGTTATGCAGTCCAAATCTCGAGGAAACCCGCAAGAACTTCCACATATGATTCCTGAGAGGTGGCGCTGGGACCCCATGCTTCAGGCTGACATCAGGTCTAGGCCATCCTATTGAAAACCTGCTCAACTTTTTGTGAGAAGTCAATGTGCAGGGTTTTGGGAACTGTTCTGAGCATGTGTCTGGGATCCTATAGTTAACAGGTCAGGCCTACACAGCCAGCTTTGCCACACCCTAATCTCCTGTCTCAGTACTATTTGTAAAGTGTTCCTTTTCTGGATTGTACTTCTAATGTCAGATTAAGGAAATTTTTGTCCAGCCTTGACTCTCAAGGATTTCTCTTACTTTTAAACATTCCTTGGTTTTAAATCTTTGAGTCATGTTGATTTAATATTTATATAGAGTGTGAGGTTTAGGTATCCATTTTTCTCCTCCTCCTCCTGCTCCTTTGCTTATCTCTCCCCGTCTTCCACCTCTTGCTCTTCCTCTTCCTGCTTCTCCTTCTTGCCAATGAATGTCTAATTGCTCCAGTACCATTTTTTGAAAAGGGTACCTTTCTTTTTTTTTTTTTGTAATGGGGATCCAACTTGGGACCTTGAGATTGAGAAGCAGGTGGCACCACTAAGCTAAATCCCCGGCCCTCGGTACCTTTCTTCTAATGACTTGCTTTCAATCTTTGTCAGAAATCAACTAGGTATATTTGTGTGGACCTATTTCTAGGCCTGGTGCATTGATCTGTAAGTCTATTCCTCTACCAATAACACAGTCTTGATTACTAGAACTGTATAACATATTGTTAAATTGAGTAGAGTAATTCCATCCAATTTATTCTTTGTGTCTTTTGGAAATATTTAAAATATTTTCAGCAATAATTTATTTAAGTACTTTCTTAGTCCTCTGTTCTTCTCCTACTCTTCCAGCACAATGAAGACACAAATGTTAGGTTAGTCATAGTCCCACAGATATCTTGAGCTCTGTTTATTTATCATACATTTTCCTGTTTTCTGATTGGGTAATTGCTATTGTTCTGTATTCCAGTTGACTGATTCTTTCCCCTGTCTCCTCCATCCCACTCTAGGGATCGTGTACTCAGCTATCTATTGTAGTTTTTATTTTGGTTTGGTTTTCCTATTAAGTTCTACAATTTCCATTTGTTTTGCCTTTCTAGCTTCTACCATTTGCTTTTATTTTCTATTTTTTTTGATGAAGTAGTCTATTTTTTTAATTTATTACAAGTGTGCTGACACTTATGTGTTGAAACATGTTTATAATAACTGCTTTAAAATCACTGAAGTCACTGTCTGGTTATTTTAATTACTCTATCATCTCAGTATTTGTGTCTATAATTTTCTTTTAAAATTCAACTTGTAGTTTTGCTGAATGTAAGATTAAAACATGAACATTGGGTATTATGAGACTCTGGGTCTTATTTAAGACTTTTATTTTTGTCCTCTGACACCTCTTCAGCAAGGCAAATGGAGTCAGTCCCTCGTTAGTGTCAATAGGTTCTGGCAGATATCCAGGCTCCCCACCTGAGGTCTATTGAGACCAGAAAGTGAGGGGCTCCTTAGTCTTCCTCAGGAATGGTAAGGTTCTGTCTTCCCTCTGGTACTCCTCTGACACTACCCTGGCTGAGAGGGTAGGAATTTGTTCTTACTGCCCTCTATTTGTCCTCCATCAGATGGTGTCTCTTAACCTGTGGCTGCACACACTGACAGAGCTTCAGCAGGGAAGAGAAAGGGGTCGCCTTATTGACAGGCAGGGTCAGAAGTCCTGGGTCCTCCTGAGGTCTCTGCTGACACTGTCCTGAGGAAGGGTGTTTTATTCCACCCAGCAGAGATGAAAGTCTCAGCTTCCTACCCATTCCCCTCTGTGCCAACCTGGAGGGTGGGCTGGGACTCCTCATGACTTCCTGGTTAAGAAGGTATTCACCTCACAAGCCTTCTTGGCACCAGGAGAAGCACTTTTTTTTTCACCTCATGCTTTGCTAGAGTAGAATTGTTATAGTCTAAAAGTTTTCTTGCTAGGTTGCCCTTTTTCAGGTTTTGCAGTTACAACTTTGGTTGGAGTTTGACTTCTTTTGCTTTGGGTTTTGTTTGTTTTTGTCTGTGCCTATTGGTGGGTGTGGGCTGCTGATTTCTTCTCCACATCTGGGATATATGAAGCTAACAGAAAACCCAAGGAATAACAGCTGTGTGATTTCTTCAGTCCTGATATTCTTAGCCATTATTTCTTCTTCTCCGCTCCAGTTTTCAGTTTATTTTGTATATAAGAGCTATAGTTTTCAGTTGTTTTAAAAGAAAGAAATAAGGGAAATATCCCTACTCCTTCCCAGAATTGAAATTCTGGGAGTCCAATTTTAAATAATACCATCTCAAAGGCATAAGTGAAAAAATACACTTTATTAGTAATTCTAATTTTTTGGTTTCCGTTTTGTTTAGACAAGGTCTTGCTATGTAGTTTAGGCTGGACTTGAACACATAAAGTAGCCCAGTTGGCCTCCAACTCTTAGCAATCCTCCTGCCTCAGCCTCCTGAGTGCTGGGATTACAGGTGTGAGCCACAATGTTCTTTATTAATAATTCTACAACACAGTATTAGCCTCCAATTGAAATTACTCTTAGAGGGCCTTTATGTGAAATTACTTCTGGAAAACTTAATGTAGAAAATACTATATATTAGCAATGTTCTTTGATTAAATACATTTTAACATGTATAATAACCCCATATGTTAGTGTATTTCTCTAATTTCCTAAAATTTATTTATAGAACACTGTTAGCAGACTCCCTGTAATCTAAAATGATCATTCTCTCTCTTCTTATGGAAAAGGGCAAAACCATATGATATAAAAAATGCCTTTGCATCATCAGCTTGAATGAAGTGATTTTTCCCAAGGTTTGTTCAATGTGTGATTGTTACTGTCTGAACATGGCAAGCCAGTCAGCAAGGTGAAAGTCATCCAGAGAACTTTCTTGGAGAAACGAAGATGCTGAGTGGTGAATTGAGGCTCAAAAGGTGTCAAAACTTGCACCACGTCACTGCTCTTAACAATATGTATTCCAAATGAGGATATGATTTTTATCCATGCAATTCTATCTGTTAGGAGGTTATTATTTCTCAAAGAAAATAGATGTTAACAACTAAGCAATAATAGACACCTAGTAGAAAAAAGTTGTGAATGATGAGAGAATACATCCACTGTACAGGTTCTGATGGTTAGTGTAACTCTAAGACATAATCTGTTTAAAGGTCATATTTTATGCTACATTTACTGAGAACAAGATTCTGAATGAAAAATATCCAAACAGTCAAATTATGTGGTTGCTTCTAATTATCTCAGTTTTAGTCTATATAAACAATGCCTTGAGCTTAACACCTATTTCTGTATGCAATACATTATATATAAAACTGCACTGACACATTAAAGGGGAAACTAAGAATGGAAAAGAGAAAGGTAATTTTAAAAGAGCTCAAAATATTTTCTAAAAATGTGACTTAGAATCAAACTTTGGGCAAAGATTACATTTGCCTTGGAATATATAGCTTCAACAATGAGAAAAATTGTTCCCATGGCTTTTCACCGTCTGTGTGTAGTCACAAATCTACTAGTGAGAAAAATTCCACTTTTACGACATTTTCATATTAATTGATTTGTGCCTTTTTTTACTGCAATAGTTTGACCTTCCAGGGTCATTAAGTGGGAGTAATTTAAGCAATATTTTTCATTTTGGATACAAAGAGTTAGCAGTGATCTTTTTATTGATAATGTTCACATCCTACAAATCTGAATCAACATACAGGTCTTCTATTTACATGCTGACTCATCTGGAAACTGTTCCTACAAATGACTCACTTAACTCAATAAAAATATAATATTCTTTTAATGATTGCTCGCTTGTTTTCACAAATGCTTTAATTTCCTAGAGAATCCTTAATAACATCAAACCTTACTGTGTGTAAGGCTTTCCTAATAGAGTCAAATATATATACTCTTTTGCTTCTGTGCTCTCATTTTCTTACATATTCAAAATGTCCCCAATTTATGAACTTTCAACTTCATTTTTGTTCAAAAGCTATAACACATTCATTAGGAACCATATGTCATTTTGAATTTTGATATTTCCTTGGGCTCTCTAATAACTAGGAGCCACAGCTCCTAGTCAGCTGTACAACCACAACAGAAATTCTATAATCTACTGTTACTAGTTTTCTTTATATTATGTGTTGTGTTTTCATGTCCTATCATGTCTGCAGAAAGTCTATCTCTGTTTCCTGTACCACATAAATATTCTGGTTTTATTTCATTTTCAGTACACTTGGTAAATAAGACAGTCAACCCTTTATTACAAAATATGCTTTGTTAGAAGATTTTGCCCACTTGTAGGCTAATATAAATTTTCTGAGTACATTTAAGGTAGTGTAGGGTGAGCTATGTTAGAGATATATTAAAAGTTGCATATGTTAGATGTATTAAACACAGTTTCAACTTAATATTTTTAGCTTACCATGAGCTTATTGGGATGTAACCCCATTGCAAGTTGAGGAGAATATGTATTTAGATAAATGGTTCTCAACTGCAAGTGATATTTATCCCCCATGGAACATTAGGCAATGCTAATATTGGGCAATGTCTACAGACATTATTGGTTTTCATTACTGAGGGCAGTGCTAGAAACTAAGGAGTAGAAGCCAGAGATGCTAAATAATTTATGACTCACAGGAAAGTCCTTACACAGAGAATTACTCAACAAAAATTCCAATAGTAAGATAGAGAAATCTTGGTCTAGAATAAGTCACCTACACCAGGCCCTGTACTTTCTACTCATGAGGCTGTGACCTCCATATCTGCTTGCTGTCACAGTACCAGCTCATCAACTGTTCTCTATGCCACATCAGAGTTCAGGGGAACTTCAGATGCTCTGTTACTCTGGATTTGAAAAGTCATTCCCTGGCTTCCACATCATCACTGTCAAAAGTGAACAGGACACTCCAGAACTCCACGAACTACTGTCAAGAACTCCATTCATAGGGCTGGGGATTTAGCTCAGTGATTCTGCCACCTGCCTCATAAGCACAAGGTCCTGAGTTTGATCTCTGGTACCAAAAAACCCCCACATATAAATAAATGAGATGTTGAAGTAAAAAAAAAAAAAAAAGAACTCCATTCGTTCATCAAAAATTTAGGCCTCACTGCCAATCTGTGTCTTAACATTGTGAGAAATAATTTTGGTAATTCTTTTTATCCTTGTGCCTCACAAGAACTCAAGGACTCCTGAGTCATCTGCAATTCTCCAGACTCTACTCTACATTACATTTACTGACTATGTGGGACTGCATAACTCTGCAATCATAAAACTCCCCTAGCCCCAACTGTGATTGAATGTGACTTAATAGATAAAGATGCTTGTTAGTTCCGGGACACTAGATAAGATCTGTATCAGCCATAAGGTCCCAAAGTAAATTACTCAACTCTTTGTTCGAAACTGATGTTCCCACACCACTATCTATAGAACAATCTACAAACATCTGCTGACCATCAGTACATGTCAGCTGACCACTAACCTTTGTTCATCTTCTGTAAATTTCACCTGTTAACTTCCCCTACAACTCTCTATAAAAAGAGCTTCGGACTTTGAGCTAGTTGCCTCTCTAAGCTACTTTGCTTTGGGAGTGCCATCTGGCCAGACTAAGGTCTGTTTTACTTTCCAACTTGGCTGGTGTGTTCCTTCCCGGGTGTTCTTCACTGCAGTCAGCTCCTCAGAGCATTTGGTAAGGCCCTTGGTCTTACAACTAGCCCTTTCTATTCTTCCATAATACCTCAAACTCTTCTTCTATTGTATCCTTTAGAATTTAAAGTCAGTAATCAGAAAAATCCCCCATATCTTCAAATTTGTACTCTTTCTTCTAAGAGCATGGTTTCCTTAGCCTTTTCCTAGAGGTAATTATTTTCTCTTCCACAATCTCGGCTTTGCTACACCTAGAGGGATCTTCTATCGGGTGAAGCCTGACCAAGTTATCAGGGGATGCCTAATCACCTGATTGGGGTACAGTGGGGGATAAAAGAATACTAGAACAAAGAATAAAGAATAATTACTTGGGGGGCTAGGATTTGATCTTAGCTCTCTCCTGGCTAAGACCACCTGATCTTAGCTCTGTTATGGCTAAGACCATGAGCTCTGGATTAGTCAGTGTTTATGATTATACAACATAGCAAGGGGTGTGAATACAGATGTAGGAAATAGCAGAACTAATGCACTTAATGAGCTAGGCTTGGAAAATGGAGGAACAATGCATTCTTGCAAAGGAAAGGTCATAGTTAACAAGCCACCTGTGTTATCTTTAGCTAACTTTTGAGAATGGCTGTATAGAGTCATAATTCTTCAGCTCCAGTGTCATCTTGCTATTAAAAATGTCACAGTCTCTTAAGTCTTGAGATCTTAATTGTTACTGTTGGCATAGAGAAGTCTGTCTTTGTGTATCAGCTGAAACTCATTTAGCAAGCCACACGTGGGCCCTGCAATGACTCATAATTTTAATCAATAGCTGAATTATAAGCCAATTCAATTATATCTTAAAGCCTGCTCAGTGTGGTTTCAAGCTGGTCTCCTGCAATCTTCCTTTTCAGATATTTTCTCCCCTGGTCCCCCAGCTTCAGATTACATAAAACCAGACAATGCTGCCTTGCATATGACAGCCATCTACTGAACTTTCAGTAAAGATTTTCTTTCCTAGGTGACACTTACTTTTTCCAATACTATATCCCAACCCTCAAGGCACATACATTTTATAATACTTTGTCCTCTTGATTTCTCAATCTTTTTTCTATAGTATTTAATCGATGAATGAAGAATTTCATACTTTATCTTATCCTCTCATTCCCATGGCACATTTTGGACATTGTAGTTATCAATTTCTTCAATTCCTCTATGTTCTCCAATTTATGCATCCTACTTTATGAGAGTTTTTCCTGATCATTCTCTTTGATTAGTCTTCTGTACTGTCTTTCATCTCATTTAAAATTTACTATCTATTAACAAACCACCTCATCATGACATCATGTCCCTCTGATGTAATTTAAATTTTTTCTTAGTTCTTTTTTTAATTTTTATTTTTCATTAGTACATGTTTGCAGTACTCAATAATTACATTCTTCATGGGGAACTGGTCCGTGTACATAATACTTCTCAATTATTTTTTCATTCCTTCCCCCCTCTCAGTCTCTTGGTTCCTTCCCTTTCCCTTTGCAAAAGATCTATCTCCTTATTTCCCTTTATCTATCTTTTATTTTGCCTTTATTTCCATTTTGGGTTTCTAATGTGAGAGAAAACATGAGATATTTAAGCTTGTGTGTCTGATTTATTTCACTTCATTGTGGTCTTAAGGTGCATCTATTTTCCTACAATGCCTCAAATTTATCCTTCTTTGTGGTAGAGTAGTACTCCATTGTGTAAAAATACCACATTTTCTTTATCTATTCATCTGCTGATGGATATATAGGCTCCTTCCAAGATTTAGCTATTATGAATTGTGCTGCTATAAACATGGGCATACATATATGATTGTAATATGATATCTTTAACTCTTCTGGGAAGATATTTCAAAGGGGAATAGCTGGAAATGGACTTTCTAGTTAGTTTTGTGTGTGTGTGGAATCTCCATACTGATTTATATGAGTTGTATTTGTTTATATTCTCACAACTATGAAGAAGGATCCTTTTCCCCAAACAGCCTCACCAGTATTTCTTAATTACAATTCTCCCTTTGTTTCTGATCGTTCTTTTCTGGCAAAAACCCTAACCACATTTAAATTCAAGTTTCTACCTACATGTTACCTTCATGCAAGCACTTTTCCCAAGGAAAGAGTAATGATATTTTGGACAATGTCAAATGCTACAAACCACGCATTATTATTTTAAGAGAGCTACTACAGCACTGGCTTTCTCCTCAATCCAGTTTTGGCACCATTTGTCTCTGTTGGATTTTTAAGAAACAGACTCTAAGAGAGATCTGTTTATAGAAAGTTTATTAGGTTCTAATGCCTGTAACAATATCTGTAAGGATGTAAGGAAACAAGATCGGACAGATGGAGAAGTTAAAACATTGTGGTCTTGAAAAAGGTCTCAGACAATCTCATGATGAGCTCTAGAGTTCGATGGATTTAAGAATGTCTGGAATTTAAACAGGGAAGCTAACCTTTATGCACACACATTGTATGCCAAAAATCTGCCTGTCTCTGTAGAGTGAGTAACTTTGGGTGGGGCAATTCTTTTCCGAAGAGGGCAACTCCTCTTATAGAGAGGAACTCAGCTGTAAGCTTTAATTAGCCAAAAACTGTTCCTGTAATTCCTAGAGGATTGAGTGGATTTTAATGTGAGTTGTGGACAATATGTGCATCCTTCTATGCCAATAAATATTCATCTATCATATTAAGCACATTATTTACATTTACTAAATCTATTTTCCTCTTTACAATTCTCTAAATAATTTTCTTTATTGTAATATAGAAATTCCTAAATGTATGGCATGAGCAAAGAGGGCCCATTTTCCTGGACTTTCATCAAAATTAGTAATTATTAATATTTGGAAGAATGATAGGTGAAAAATAAGCTGTCATTTTTCTTACTAATAAAATTGAATACACTGACTCTTCTTAATAACTATTGCATTTCTAGGATTGCAAATTGTATTGTTATATTCTTTTCTCCTGTGCTCACTCTGAATATTTTTCCGTATTGACTTGCAAGGACTTTCAAAAATATATTAAGATTTACTATTTTTTTCAGTTGTATTGTCCCTCCTTATTTTTAATTACTACTATTTCTATTTTCTACAGAAAAGTGGTTTTTATTCATTATGTAATAAAGGGCCAGGGATTTAGCTCAGTGGTTCCGATGCCTGCCTCGCAAGTGCAAGGTCCAGAGTTCGATCCCTGGTACCAAAAAAAAAAAAGAAAAGAAAAATTAGTGTTCCATTATGTAATAAAAACACTCAATAGTTTTTTATGGGTTCTCATTTTGTTATTTAAAAAGATATCAACTTCATTTGAGCAGTCCAATAAACATTATCAGTTGGTTGATATATGGAAAGGGACTATAAGAAATAAAAGCAGGCTTAATTGCATAAAGTTGAGTATGAAGCTAACTATAATGAAAAGTTAAGGTAATATTGATATAGGGTGTATGATCTATGGACCTTCAAATAATATAAGGGAAATATTCTAACTTCTGACCTGCTAGATGTCTGACACACAAAGTTCATGTTCTCTAAAATTGAAGAATGAACTCTAGCAACAATGGAGGTTAAGAGCAGGAAGAATTTATTGAGAGAAAGGAAGCTCTGTCTAAGAGAGACACAAGAGGGTCAGAAAGTGGGTAGCCTGCCAATCCTGCTTCTCAAGGGTATTTTATTGAGCTAAGCCATGAGGTGAGGCAGGTTCACATAGGAACAAAACTATAGTTGACCAATAAGATTAAAAGTATAGTCACTTTGATAATATTGATCTAATGGGAAATCATAAAGTGGGTATGAGGTGGGACAAAACTATGGTCAATAAGATTACAAGTATAGTCACTTAGGTAATACTGATTAAATGGGAATCAAATGGGGAAGCAAGTCATGTAGCAAGCATATATGGAATGAACAAGGATTTCCAGGAAGGAATGGACTAGGGAGGTTTTGGTTTCCACCCAAGGTGATTGATCCTTCTTTTGCTGTTCATCCATTCCTAGGGGAAGTATGTGCATGTAGAAGTTTCTCTCTCTCTCTTTTTTTTTTAGGAGTAGGAAAAATTTATTGAGAGGAAGATAGCTTCTGTCCAAGAGAGAAAGAAAGGTGACCAGACTGGGAAATGGGTTGCCCACTCACCCAACTTCTCAAAGGTGTTTTATAGGTCAAAGCCATGAGGTGAGGTGGGTTCAAGGTGGGACAAAACTATAGTCAACTAGTAAGCTTACAAGTATAGTTGCTTAGGTAACATTGAGCCAATAAGAAATCACAAGGTGTACAAAACTATGAACAACAATAAGATTATGAGAAATATAGTCACTTAGGCCATACTGATTAAATGGGGATCCAATGGGGAAACAAGTCACATAGCAAGCATATAAGGAATGAGCAAGGATTTTTGGTGGTGAGGGGTGGGTCAGGGATTTTTCTTGGAAGATCTTGGTCCCCCACCCAGGTGATTGATACCTATTTAGAATACCAATAACTACTGTTCATCCTATGTGGGTGTGGTAGTTTCTCTTCTTTTACAATGCTGACCTTTAGAGAATATGTCTTGATTGTCCTCCTTGTTGACTGCTTGCAGGCCAGCCCTTTCTAACTGCCTACAAGATATCTAATTAACTTACCTATCTACAATATTCCCCTCTCTGAAGAAGTACCCCTAACTGCTGTTAGGGTGCAAAGGGTAAAGACCAATCTGGCTACTTCTGTCTGAAGAGTGTCATAGTTGTGATCAGCAGTCAGAGATATTCTACAGAGGGCCTATCTAAAGGCCTTTGATAAGTGCCAGGTGTTGTCATCTTGGGTAGGCATATAGCTATGAATCTGGAGGGGACAAAATCAAAGGAACAGTTAAGAATAAATGGGCCAAATAATAAGGTCAATAGGATTGTTATGAATATAACCAACAAGCATTTCCACCAGGAGGAACTAGTAATAACCTCCCACTCACAGGACAAAGAAAAGGTCCAGCGGACTTCAGAATCTGACATAGAAGTCATATTGTAGTTTAGCAGTTATGAGCTATTTACATGGTTGATCTGTTGGATCTTGGTAAAAGAAGTCTAACATATTTGTCATTGGTTCCATTTATATGACTGCTTCAAGTTTGGCAGCTTATAGGCAAGAATAAACAAAGCTTTTAAGAAATTAGAGCATGTATAATCTATGGATGAGCACACTAGAATGGAAGGGTAGGTTGGGGAGAGAGTCACACTTACACATTAAAATAGTGATTGTAACCTGCTGGTTTTTAGATTTTTTCATTGATAGAGGTTATCTATAAGTCTGATACTTTGTCATAAGTCTCTCTAGTTTTAGCTGTAAGAAAATAAATTGACAAATTTAGCTAAGAAATTCTAAAACTCTAATTGAGCTCCTATAGACTCTACCATAGTTTTTCCTAATAATCCATAATCATGGTCAGCTACTGGTATAGCTGGAAACTGCCAGAAAGGGTTAGCATTTTTATTTCTAGCTTTATTACTATGGTATTATTTTTATACCTCTTTTGGTTTTTCTTTTCTGGTGAGTGTTTAAAACCAAGTTAAAGTGAGACCTGTGTCAATCAATATGAACCTCTTGCTGACTATCAAAGTCAGTTATGTCTCCTCAGGCATTACTTTGGGACCATGCATAGAGCCTCTCTGTTCCTCTGTCAGTATCAGCCATCAGGATAGGCCATGGCCTTGCTTAACCATGTTGCTTTCAGTGAAAGGATGGGAGACTTTTCCCTCTTGGTGACTCTTTGGCACATGGTACATTTGTCTTCTGGCATCCAGCAATCTCCCTGCTCAGGAGGTTGGGTGACTTACCAAAGATGTAGGATCCTGTGAAAAAGGTTCCCTCGTGTTCTGGATTCTTTGTTGACATTGAGGGCCCAGGGACAAAATATTAGCTGTCCTCTTAGCTCAGTTACCTTTCTAGTTTTGGTCTCCAAACTTTAGTTGTTGAACACCCAGAAGAGAAGATCAGTGACATTAGTAGTAAGCAGTGAGCTTAGCTATTATAATTTTGTCTGGACATTAAGCACTTTTGAAATATAATCCCTATAGAACGTTAACAAAAAACAGTTATATACATATAGAGAAACTCAAGATCAAGAGGCACACACAGAATTTTAGCATGACAATCATGATGGCATTATCTTTGTTATACTTACATGTCCAACTTACTATGGAATAGTCTTCTAGTCAAACCCCTCCATTTGATCACAAGTCATTAAATGACATAAAGAAAACTCTTATTTAATTTGTTATCTTTCAATAGGATGCCAACTAAAGGGAACATACATACTAGCCTATAAATGTATGTTAGAAGTTCATAATATCTAGCCTCTAATTTTAGTGTGTGACATTGTTTGGACTGTTTGACATACAAGCATTCCTAAATGTGGTGACACATATAACATATACATCACATAAGTTCTTAAGAACAGCTATTATTTAACTGCTTATCCCATGCTGGCTTGACATATGCCTCTTATCACAAGTAGCTGGAGCACAAGAGAAAGGCAGATACCTGAGTCAAAAAAGATCATTACCATAAATAATATCTTAGAAGACCTGTATACCTGGAAGGCATGAATGTGTGTAGTACACCATGAAATAACAACAAATATCACAGTTATGTGAAAACCTTTGTTCCTTAATTTAGTTTTGTACCAAGAGCATTTTTAATAAAACCTGTTTTCCCACAGAAAGTTTAGCTGTTTGACCATGACCAATGTGTATATATCACAATGATATGTTTGGCAATCTATTTTCCATAAGGCTATTGAAATTATTGGGTTCCCCTTTGTGGACAAAGGCTGGAATAAATTTTTTCAGGCACATACTCATTTATTTATCAAGGAGAGTCCTGTCCAGTAGTTTCCTAAGCCCAGGGGTCTTTATTTAATTATCTTAATGAATTTTTAGATGACCTGTGAGAGCCAGATCATAACAATTAACTCATTATTTTTGACCTATGAGAGATTTCTGAGTTATTATACATAGTTATTATACATATGCACTGTATTTGTAAAACCAATTTTGACATCATTTGGATCATCTGCCAACCTGGGGGAATAATGTCTTTAGTGACATTTATCTATAAGCCAACTTGAGTTACAGGCAAACATCTTTAAAATCCCAAAAGGCCAAAAAGAAGAAAAAAACTCATTGAGCTCAAACAAAACAGCTTACATGTTGTAACAGATTCAACAGACACACAAACAAGTCTCACAGAACACACCGAATCAGCCTGCTGCAGACAGGCAGGTCTGTGCATACCCTACTGAGGTCCCAAGTCACGTGGAAGACACCAAATCACCCCGCTGCAGACAGGCAGGCACCTGGTTCCACACTGCAAAGACGCAGAGGACACCAGACCACCAGACCAAGGTACTGAGTCCTGCTGCTCCCAGTCCAGAGGTATGGGCTTCTGAGCCGCTGTTCCACTGCTCCTGGTCCAGAGGAAGGGGCTTCCTGGTCACCATCCCTCCTGCTGCTCCCAGGCCACAGGAAAAGGCTTTTGGGTCACTATCCCTACCACTGCTCCCGGCCCCTGTTCCACTTCTCCCAGCTCAGAGGAGGTAATCTGTGCAGGCGCTAACAGCCCCCCCCCTAGTCGAAATGAGAAAACACAAATAAGTCTCAAAACCAGACTTCCAGATCACCTACAGCAACCCCAAAGGGAAATGAGATGGAACACTTTGATACTCAACCATCTGGACCCACTGAACTGGCAACAGACACACACACACACACACACACACACACACACAAGATGATTTGTTAATAAACCAGAGTGCATTCAGATGCATTTGGCCAAGTTGAATTATAATAACCTTTTAATAATTTCTAGACTAGTCAAAACTTTGTGTATCAATTAACAGAGATCTCTTGTAATAAGAATCAAAAGAAATAAAAATCTTCTACACCTGTGAAAACAAAGACCATTTTTAAGATAGGCCCTAGGCTGACAATTTATCTAATTGCAGTATCCACCTATACAGGCTTCTTGTGATTGCTTTGATCCCCAGTTGTTTGATAGCCACATGTAACTGTTCCCTTTAAAGGGACAGGCTGTTAAAGGTAATTTTAACTATCTCCAGGGAGGTATGCTCAGGCCAGTTGCATGTAGAAGGAGACTGGGTGACACTCTTTGGAGCTAAGTACAAATTCCAGACAGTGAGGGAAGAAGGCCTGCCAAGGCTTCAACTGCTGTGCTGCAGATGTCTACCCATGACAGTGTTTTCCCTTTTGAAAATAAACAAAGGGAAAGAAGACATCCCTGTCTATCCTTCTTGTTTTTTTGCCCAATCTAACATGTCTCTTAGACTTTATCTTGTCCAGTGCCAGTGGCAGCAGACCAGAGGTGCAAAGAAATGGTAAGAGCTGGGTTAGCTGTTCTTACCATTCTCTAATTTTGCCTGAGCCTGGAAGGCAGATAAATTTGGACTAAAACTTTCATATGTATTTTTTGAGAGTATCAGGATTAAGCCTAGACCAGTTTTCTATATGGCCCAGAGATAAGTGAAGGTCAGCTTTACTCTGGAAGGGTTCCAGGGAGAGGAGGTTCACCATTCTGGAAGACTTCTCTTGAAATCCAGCAGCCACAGAGGAGGGAAGTGCCTCAAACCAAACACTGTTGAGAACTGTGTTATGTGTCAGGAGTGTAAGACCAAGGGCCTTACCAAACACTCCAAGGAGCTGACTGCAGCAACAAACACCCGGGAAGGAACACACCGGACAAGTTGGAAAATAAAACAGACCTTTATTAGTCTGGCCAGATGGCACTCCCAAAGCAAAGTAGCTAAGAGAGGCAACTGACTCAGAGTCCGAGGCTGTTTTACAGGGGGTTGAGGGGGAGGTTAACATGTAGATTTATGAAAAAAAGGAACAAATGTTAGTGGTCGACTGTCACGTACTGATGGTCAGCAGACATACACACTAATGGTCATGACCGTCACGTACTGATGGTCAGCAGACACATTGATGGATTGTTCTACAGGTAGTGGGCCTGGGAACATTCGTTCTCTGGACAAACAAGGGGTTGAGCAATTTTACTTAGGAACTCTGTTTCATTACAGATTTTATTATCCCAGAACTAACAAGCACATTTTAACCATTAATTTACAAGTACAGTAGAAGCTAAGGGAATAATTGATTTTGGAATCATGTAGTCCCACATTCCCCACTGATTTTCTGTAATCTAAGTAATCTTACACTTAAATGTAGGCATCCATTGTATACAACAGCCTGATAATAATAAGCATATACATATGATTATAATGACAATGAATAGTTGTCTTAACCATTGTAAATTGAGCAGCCATTCAGTTAGCCATTTAAACAGATCTCCACCAT
The DNA here is from genome assembly GCF_053883595.1 of Heterocephalus glaber. Taxonomy (NCBI): domain Eukaryota; kingdom Metazoa; phylum Chordata; class Mammalia; order Rodentia; family Bathyergidae; genus Heterocephalus; species Heterocephalus glaber. The sequence continues at coordinate 10,497,604 of NW_028258308.1, read as the reverse complement.
CTTCATCATGTACTTTTTGAGCCAAGTCTTTTAATTGTTTTACCTTTTTTTGATTTTGAACTATCATATTTTTTATTTTTTTCACAACCTTGGTGGTGGAAGAGCAACAAATAGTCTATCACTGCCCTATTATCTAAGATTGCCTGTCTCTGTTCTTGTAACTCTTGGTTAAATTGGCCAGAATATAATTGAAGATTATTCTTTCACAGGTATAAAACCAACCCATTGGCAGGGAGATATGGCAATTGTTATACACAATTTGTTTGTTTTATATGGCAGAACATCCCTTCTGACTGTTTTATCCTCAGACATTTGGTTGTACAATTTTTATACATAGCACATTGGGTATTATTTGACATAATTACCTTGGGTGTATATAATTTGACAGCATTTTTAGGTTTACAACATGAGGCATGTCCCCAATACATGATGGAAATTTATATCAACATTTAGATAGAATTTAGACAAATTAAGCGAGTTTGTCAATTGAATCCATACTTTTTTGTGTGTGTGTGTGTGTGATCTAGTCCTCTTGGGGGCAATACTGTTAGTGTCCCAGAGAATATTATCATGAAGCCGAAACATCTCCAACCCACTCCAATCTTAGCTTTTGGTTGCCTAGTTGGCTGATAACCTTCCATTTGTCCTTTTTGATGTCCACGGGGGGGCCTGCTTTCAGATGGTTGCAATGTATCCAGGCAGAATCTCCAGCCACCTTCACCGCCAAGGGAGTTGACAGGACAATAGGAACCAGTCCCTTCTAATGAGGTTCCAGGGTCTTGGAATCAAACCTGTGAATAAAAACCAAATCTCCCGGCTTATAGGGTAAAGGTTGTAAAGGTTTTTCATTTGGACTAGTCATTTTCTTTCGTAATGTCTCATGTAGCTCTGACTGAAGCTGATGAACTGCTTTTAAGGATTTAAGGAGGCGAAGGTGGGAAAACTTTTCCTTTAATTCTACATCTATTAATGGAATGATTGGGGGAGATTGCCCATAAATAATCTGGAAAGGGGACAGATTGAGGGGAGGCTTGGGAGTACACCTTATTCGGAGGAGGGCAAAAGGGAGAAGTTCTACCCAACCTAGTTCAGTCTCCAAGCATAATTTAGTCAGAATCTCCTTTAAAGTCCTATTTGTTCTTTCTACCTGTCCTGAACTTTGAGGCCTATAGGCACAGTGTAGGTTCCACTTTATTTCAAGAATATTACTAATTAATTTAGATATCTTAGCCGTAAAGCCTGGACCATTGTCGGACCCCAGAGCTCAGGGCAAACCATATCGGGGAACTATTTCTGTCAGAAGCTTTTTAACTTTTACTTCAGCTGTCTCCCCCTTAGTGGGGTATGTTTTTACCCATCCTGAAAATGTATCTACAAAAAAACTAGCAGGTATTTGTACCCATACATGCCAGGCTTCATTTTAGTAAAGTCCAATTCCCAATGTTCTCCTGGAGTTAGTCCTCTGTGTTGGACCCCAGGGGACCCGGTTACCCGATTAGCATTTACCTTGAGGCAGGTGGGGCATCATCTCACCATGTCCTGGGCCTTTTGGGCTAATCCCTCACTGACGAAATGAGGTCACAGGGCAGCCATCATCCTTTTCTCACCAAGCTAGGTGGACTCATGTAGTTCTCGCAGCAACGTATCTGCTACAGCAGCTGGGAGCACCACCTTTTCATCTTTAGTCGTTCACCATCCATGTTCTCCTCAAGTCCAACGTTTCCTGTTCATTTTTTTTTTATTTCTTTATCTGTGTATTCTGGTTTCTCTGGGAGCACCAGCATGGGAAGCAGAACCATTTGTCTCCCCACTGATTTTTGGGCAGCTTGTTTGGCTGCCTGGTCAGCAGCATTATTACCAATTGTTTTGGGGCTAAGCCCCTTCTGGTGCCCATGGCAATGGATGATGGCAACCTCTCTGGGTATCCAGATGGTTTGTAGTAATGTCAATATCTCAGTCTTATTTTTGATTTCTTTTTTTTTTTAGAGGTCAACAGTCCCCTATTTTGATAAATTTCCCTGTGTACATGGGCAGTGGCAAAAGCATAATGGCTATCAGTGAATATATTTATCCTCTTTTTTTTTTTTTTAATTCCAGAGCCTTGGTCAAGGCAATCAGCTCAGCTCTCTGAGCTGAAGTCCCTTGAGGTAGGCCCTGTTCCCATTTTACCTGTTGGTCCTGGTTGACTACCACTGTTCCAGCATATCGTACACCATCCCAAACAAAACTGCACCCATCAGTATAGAAAGTTATCTCTGCGTGGTGGAGGGCTTGGTCCATTAGATCCGGACGCCCTCCCCTCAAATTTTCAAGAGTCTCGAGACAATCATGGATGGGCATTTGTTCCTCAGATTCTGGGAGTAGAGTAACCAGATTGAGGCTAGAGGTGGTGGCAAAACTTAATGCATGGCTGTTCTAACAAAAGTCCTTGATACTGTAACAGTCTGGCATTAGCCATTTGCTAGGTGAGCTATTCAACAAGGGCTCAATGGCATGGGGAGTGATCAAAGTCAAATCCTGTCCAAAGGTCAATTTGTCAGCCTCTCAGGTTAAAGCAGCTGCTGCTGCTACTGTCCTCAGACAAGTAGGCCACCCTCGGGCCACTGGGTCTAGCTTCTTTGAGAGGTATGCCACAGGCTGCTTCCATGGCCCCAAAAGCTGAGTAATCACTCCTTTAGCCACCCCATTTTTCTCTGCCACATGCAGGGTAAAGGGATTGTTTAAGTCTGGCAATGCCAGGGCTGGTGTTGATGTAAGTGCAGTCTTAAGCAATTAAAATGACTGCTGGCAAGCCTCAGTCCATTCAGGGGTGTATTTCCTCCCACAGTGGCCTCGTGCAGGGGTTTGGCAATCTCAGCAAAGCCAGGAATCCAAATCCTGCAATAGCCAACCACCCCTAGGAACTCTTGCACCTGTTTCTTTGAGCCTGGCTTTGGAATCTGGAGAATTGCAGATACTCTCAATTCTGCCAGCCTCCTCTTTCCCTATCTGTTTAGCCATTCTATCCTTAAAAGGATCCCTGTTGTTAAACACCTTCATTGCCACACTCATCAACTTTTTCCTATTTTCTCCCTCAAACCCCTCCATCCACTGTAATTTCTTCCTAATATCTGGGGCCGACTGAGTAACAAAAGCCAAATTAATCACCTGTTGATTTGCAGGGGCATCTGGGTCAATTGGAGTATACGTACGGTATGCTTCCAATAGACACTCCAGAAAGGCAGAAGGGGATTCCTCAGGCCCTTGAAGGACCTTGCTTACCTTACTCAGATTGGTAGGCTTTCGAGCGGCTCCCCTCAAGCAGGCTAGGAGATGCTGACAGTAGTTGTGGAGAGCTTCTCTCCCGCCCGAGGAATTAGCTTGCCATGGGGAATGGGTGGATAGAAGTTGCACCTCAATACGGGCCCACTGTTGTTCATCGAGTGGGCCCTCTGATCCTCCTAACACTGATTTTATGGCCTGTCCTCAAATTCTTTCTCTTTCTTCGGAGGTAAAAAGGGCTTGGAGAAGTTGCTGGCAATCATCCCAGGTTGGGTCATGGGTATGAAAAACAGATTCTAGGAGGGAGATCAAAGCCTGGGGTTTTTCTGAAAAAGGGGGATTTTGATGTTTCTAAATATACAAATCACTGGTAGAGAAAGGGATATAGACATAATGACCCTATTCTATTTCCCTAAGAGGCAGAAGAGGAACTGAATTAGTCCCTTCAGTGAGAGCCCTGCTGGGACCATAAGTGGCTCCTGTTCAAATGTGAGAAGGGGAGGTTACAGAATCTGGAGACTTTTCTTCTTCAGGAAGAGGAGGATAGAAGGGGTTCTGAGATCTGGGGCCGATTTTATCAGAGGAGGATGATGGCTCCACATAAGGTGGAGGTCTTATTTCAAGATCTAAGGGGTCAGGATCTTGTGAGAGCACTGGCTTGGGAGCTTAGGCTTTGGCCTCTCGGGGTTTACTTGGGGTCATAACCAAAATGCGAGAGCTTGTTTGTAGGGAACAATGCTGCAACCAAGCCGGAGGCTCCTGACAAGCCTGAACCCAGATATTTATATATGGAAACTGATCAGGATGGCTAGGGTGTCCAGTGACCTTTTTCCATACCACCCGGCAGAGGCTCAGATCAAAGGAGCCCTCAGCTGGCCATCCAACTTCAAAGGCCAGCCACTCCAATTGACACAGGGAGTGAAGTTTTCCACGAGAAAATTTAACCCCATATTCATCCTCCTGCTTGGGGAAAAAGCCAATTTAAAATTAGTGAGAAAATGATCCAATGGAGTATTCTTGGAGCCGGATCCTCTCATCTCTGCCCTTGATGGTTTGGAAAAGAAGTAAACACAAAATGGACAGGACATTAACATATGATGAACAAGACGAACAGGCGCCACAACAGAACCAAAACTAAATCTTCCCTTGTTCCTCTTCAGGAACCTTGGGGTTAGGGGAGGCTTACCAGCTCATCAGCCACCTCACTCCTAACAACAAACGGTTGCAACCAGCCAAAAACTTACCTCCGGAGGTTTTTCTGAGGTCTGTGCCTATGAGTCTCCTGCTGGATCCCGCCACAGAGTCTCGGCCGAACCGGGGTTCCTTACCTGGGGATCTCACTGGGGCCTCCAAAATGTAAGACCGAGGGCCTTACCAAACACTCCAAGGAGCTGACTGCAGCAACAAACACCCGGGAAGGAACACACCGGACAAGTTGGAAAATAAAACAGACCTTTATTAGTCTGGCCAGATGGCACTCCCAAAGCAAAGTAGCTAAGAGAGGCAACTGACTCAGAGTCCGAGGCTGTTTTACAGGGGGTTGAGGGGGAGGTTAACATGTAGATTTATGAAAAAAAGGAACAAATGTTAGTGGTCGACTGTCACGTACTGATGGTCAGCAGACATACACACTAATGGTCATGACCGTCATGTACTGATGGTCAGCAGACACATTGATGGATTGTCCTACAGGTAGTGGGCCTGGGAACATTCGTTCTCTGGACAAACAAGGGGTTGAGCAATTTTACTTAGGAACTCTGTTTCATTACAGATTTTATTATCTCAGAACTGACAAGCACATTTTAACCATTAATTTACAAGTACAATAGAGGCTAAGGGAATAATTGATTTTGGAATCATGTAGTCCCACAGGAGCAGGGCAGTGGAGAAGGTACAAAAGAGTGCCTTTAAGTATTGCACAAGAACTAAATCTTAACCATCTCAGGTGTAGAAGGACAATTAAAATCAGGAGCTTTTCCAGAGTGGACCTGCAATCCTTAACAAAACATGTTTCTAGAGACAAAGCTATGATTGACTTCAACTGCACTGCCAAGCACAAAACCAATAATCAAAGAACCTGAATGGGTGCTTTTTTGTCTCTTGAAAGAGAATGAAAGTGTTCCAACTATATTGTTTAGGGCTTACCCTTTTAATTAATTACTCTGAATCTATAATATCTAATTTATGACTTAAATACTCTACAGGCTGTTGAGCAGCTCCCTGATCTTGTAGAAACACTCCCAAAGCTGTGTCTCATCTTTTATTAACACACAAATGGTATGGTGTCCCATAGGGAGTCACTTACAAGTGCTTGTTTGAGCTTCTGAATGCAGTCTGAGAATAAGGTTCCCAGGTTAAAATATGGATGTCTTTTGGATTTTTCTATAAGCTAATAGAGGGGTCATATAATCTCACTATATCCTGCTATCTGAAGGTAACAAAACCCTGTAATTTTTAGGAATCTCCTTAGCTGTTTTAGAGTCTTGGGTTGTGAAAAGGAAATAATTGGTTAAATTTTTTCCCCAAGTGTTTGGGTTCCCTTAGATACAATAAGGCCTAAATATTTTACCTCAAGGCTGCAAGTTGTGCCTTAGATTTAGAAACATTATAATTCCTGTCTATTAGAAAATTCAGCAGAGCACAGGTGTCTTGGCTAGAAAGCTCTCCTGAGAGGGCACATAACAGTATACCTTCTACATATGACTGACTTGGAAAAAACTCAAATCAGGATTTAGGGATGTCCTCATCTTTTTCCTGATAAAAAGTTGGGAATTTAAAATAATTGAAGGGCTTAGTTCTCATCTTTTTTAGATCTTCAAGAATACATGCCTGAAAATGTCTTCTATTTTAATCTCCTATCTGATTGGCAGCCCAATGGGGGTCTTGTATAGGAATTGCTTGTGTTCCGGTAGGAACCAGTTGTTCTCCTAGCTGCCTGTCTTCTGAGTTTCCAAAATTAAGATAATATTTGTCTCTAAATGTAGTAGCAGCTTATAATACTGCTTGTCTCTCATTACAAATCAACATTTAAGAGGAACATTACAGCTTTCTAATCTAGTCCATAGGTCTGAGTTAGTCCACTAAAGACCTCAATGTACATATCAGGGTCAGCTGAAAACTTTCTTAGGTCTCATTTAATCTGTTTTAGATTACTGAGAAGAAAAGATACATGAACACAGGTAGTCCCATATTTGCTACTTACTTCCTGCCAGGGATGTTGTCTTTGAAGGACCTGAACAATTTAGCTAAGGATGGATATAGCCTCAGGGAGATTTTATTTATGGCTGACCTAGAAACTCCACCCTCAGTACCCTGTAGTGAAGGTTTAAAGTTGTCTTGGAAATTTTGTTCTCAGGTTCTAAAGGGTGAAGAGTAGCCTCAGGATTAGAGGTACTGAATGTCTTAAGGGCAAGGTGTCTCATTTTTCTATGGCCCACATTTACATTTGAACACAAGCAAGGATTACTTCTTAATGTAAAGAAAGTCTCAACATAAGATGATGTGACCATTTTTTTTCTCTTACAATATAACTCTAATTGTGAGATAGCATCATAGCTGGTACTTTCCTCTGTATACTTATTTTGGCTTTAGGAAGTAGGCACACTATGTGCAGGTGTAGAAAAATACTAAGTTGCTCTTTTTCAGTATGTGAAGGTAAAACATTTTCCAGTGTTTTAGAAAACATTCCAAAAGAGTAAGAGGCTCAGTTACAGAGTTCCCAATCTCCATCCAGTAATCTTGGTGGAAGACCTCCAAAATGATGTAGGGGGAAGAGATGCAATGCCCAAACCCTGTAGATATCCAAAATGTGAGTTAGTGTTCTCTAAAATCAAAGAGGAACAATAGAGGTTAAGGGTAGGAAAAATTTATTGAGAGAAAGATAGCTTCTATGAGAGGCAGAAGGGGGACCAAGAAATGGGTTGAGCCCAGTTCCTCTTTTTTGAATCCTGGCCTTCAGTAAATGGCCTCAATGGTCTTTTGTATTGACTTTCTTGAGGACCCAGCCCTGTCTAACTGCCTGTAATATATCCAACTAACTTAGCTGTCTACAAGCATATGCTGATTTTCAAAAGTCTGTAAAACTTCATCATTAAAATATCTGATATTTATTTTAAAGGTCATTTGGGAAGTATTCTCAACCACTAATTAATTTCTAGGTATTAGACATTTCACTGCAATTAACTATAAGATATGCATTAAACATTTTATTACAATGAATAGCTTACCAAAAGGTTGCTGTGTTGAATTAATGATACTTTAAACCTGATATAAAATCAAGCCTTCAGAATTTTCCTCTTTTTATTATTTTCATTTATCTACTTGTTTTATCCCACAATAAACTCATTGAGAGTACAAACTAGATCTCATCCAGGTGCCTATATCCACTGAGGTATTTAACTAAGCATCTTGTCACATATTACTATTATAATCACTACCAATAAAGGTTTTGTAGAATTTATATCATACTCCAAGAATTATTCTAAGTGCTTTTGATTATTAATGCACACAATCTTCACAATTATCCTCGAAAGTAGGTATACTGTTACCCACACTCTGTCAGATGAGAAAGGTGAGGCAGCTCAATTTAAGAAAACCGAGTCTGACCCAAGGCAGTCTCATTCCTCTGCCTGCATTTTTTCAAAAATTGTATAATTTGCTTTTCAGTTTAATCTTTGTATATGTTCCAAATATTCTATAATATCTTTGAGAGATATGGATGTGAGAAAAGAAATAAAATAGTATTTTATTGGTAGGAGAAAAATTGCATTCACCAATGACAAATCCCTATCATCTAAATCAGCTAAGTTTTAGACAGGAAAGGCATAGGAGGAGTTCACCCACCCTCAGCCTTTTTCTTTCAGTGTTTTTCTCCTTAGATAAAAGGGAGCATTAACTTGGAGCACTTATAAAAATAAGTGTTTTATAAACTCATGTTAAAAATAATTTCAATAATATTGCTATTTTAGACCCACTGAATCCTCAAGATAATTTATACATATGTTTTGGGCTTTACCTTAATAACTTCTTGATTATGATTAAATTCCTACAATTTGGTTGTTGGGAAAGTTACTTTGACCAATACTGGGTTCATTTACAAAATGAGCAATACATTATTATTGAAACAAATATCAATATAAATGGGTGTCAAATTATAGTTCCTTATTCCAGGACTAGAAGCAATTGATATGATCATCCTACCCTTGTGAGGAATTTTCTTCTACATAATCATTCAATCATTTTGAGTGAGCAGTAGTACAGCTTTAGTTGTTTCACTTACTCTTTTTCATATGCACTCAAATCTAATTGCACTGCATAGCAATGTTCTTTCAGAACATCCATTATCTTTATCTGATTAATAGTTCTTGTCCTATCTCAGGCAGAACTATCTGCTCTTTGTGTTGAAAGGCACATTGTCCTCATTCTCTTCAGAAGTAACCAAGTGTTTTTGTTTTTCTGCAGATGACACTATTGAAGCCAAATATTCTACAAAAGCATCTCAACAGATTCAAGCCTTTTCTACTATTTTCTATGATGACTCCATAGAGAATTTCAGAAATTTCCATTTTGGACAATTCTAACGTCCATACTGATATTATACATGACCTTCCTTGGTTTTTTCAATGTGACTTGTAAGCATAAAGGAATGACATCTGTCACTTCAGTCATTTCCAAAGAGGCAGAAATATCCCCAGGGAGCCATCAGAACAATCAACCTCTCCTTCAGGAAATGAGAGGAAATGCCAACCCAGTGGAAATTTATGTATTTGATGTTTGAAAGCTGCTGAAATAACAAAACATCTTGACAGGCAAACCTGTCTTATACAAAAGAAACTCACATTGGGGCAGGGAATGGCATTCCAACTAGTGCTAAGGAGTACTTTGTTGAGGCAGTGTGGTAATACAAAATAATTTATGCAGTAATGAAAACTTTCCTTGAGCTTATTCCTTGCAGGAAATCTCAAAGTAGGCCTTGGAGGCAACCAGGTCAACAGCTTCTGCGTCAGAGCGAATGCTTTGTCAAAGTTACATTGTGTTGGGAAATCCATCTGCTCAGGTCCTTGAGTTAAAATAAGGTATGCTCCAGGAGAACAGTGACTCCTAAGATCTGGACAGATAGCAATCTTTACTTCTCAGGCCTGCAGGAAAACTCAAGATTGAAAGTCTTAGTCATTTTCCATAGAGACATTTTGTGTGCTGACCCTGGGGCAAAGTTCAAGTTCTTCCAGTCCCTAAACTGTGCTTCCAAGGTGGGTGAGGGGAGAGGATTTGCCTCTTTTACTTCCTCTATTACACTTTAGGGGTAATCTCTGAATGGCAATTCTCTGTCTGTCCCTAAAAAAGGGATTTCTCTTTCTCTCTCTCTCTCTCTCTCTCTGTTTGAATAGCATTTTATTTATAAAAGGACAGAACAAAACAGATTCAGAGTTTGTATCCTCTTCCAGAGGCATTACATAGACCCCTTTCCCAATTTATTCTGCCAGTGCTTTCTTGTTATAGTTTGTTTCTTGTTCTTCTTTTGAAAGTTTTTCTTTCCAGTATATTTGAAATAAAATTATATATGCAAAAAGCAGAAAGGAATTCTGCCCAAGTGTTTAACTTAGAAATCCTGCTTTAATCTCCATGTTACTTGTCTACCCTACAGATTTCATACTCAAGACTATAATTTTTACCTTGTTTCTAGCCTGATGACTTGCCCTATGTATATCAGACCTGCCAAACACTACAGTCATCATTAACTACATACAATTAGCTCAGTTGTTCTCCTGATGTATATGAGCAACAGGCCATGGGTTCCAAAAGCCCTTCCAAGCAACTCTGCTGGTCCAGCCATCTTCACTTGTTTGTATTCCAGAAATTTCTAGTTTACAACATGATTCTCAGTCCTGGTGCCCGGAGGTCTGGTTACTGGAATTTCTTGGGAGAGGAACATTTTAGCATTGGTGTGCAATCTCCTTTCTATCAGGGTAGAAATACAGCCCTTTCTGGGTTGCTTGGGCCACAAATCTTTTGTTTCAGCAGCAGGAGGAGTGAGTGTGCTCTGGAAATATCCCTAGCACAGCCTGCAGTTGCTACCACCAGAGGGAAACCTGACAGTGAACCCTACTGGCAGACACTCAAGAGGGCTTTTTTCCAGTTTCAACAGAACACAGGCAAGGGACTCCTGGGAGCCACTCTGGGGACAAACTACTCATAGCAGAGTCCTGGGTGATAGATAAGTGGGCTCTGAACCTGAGTGTCTTAGAGAAATTCTAGGAGAATAAGATGTGATTTAAATAAATATGAGCTGGCAAGTTTAGCAAAAGGAAGACCTGCTCTTTACAGAGGTAGACTTCTGCAGCTGACTCTGGATTTGAGACCAATCCCAGAGCAGCCTTGGGGGAGTGTGTGCTGTAGAGACCAGGGCCACACCCAGAGAAGAGGAACTCCATTCATGAACACATAGATTGAATGCAAAGTAGCTTCCCAGAAAATCCATGCAGTTTTAAGACTTTGCTGGCTCAAATTGATATTATCTAAGATATGATTGAAGTGGAGGTGTCTTAGTCTTTGGTGAGACCCTTCTATATTCTCCCCTCCCTGCCTACTTTGAACAGACAAGAAGGAGAATGGAAACCTTGACAGCAGGGGGATCCTATAAAAAGCGTAGGTAGAATAAGGTTACTCTGCTGCAGAAGTAACTTTTAAGAGAATTATCTTCACCTGGTGATGCAGGAATATGAGTTCACTCTTGCAGCAAGCCACATGCTCTGACATTGTGGCCTGAGGTATGTACAGAGAAGTGGCATGGTGTGCCTCTGCTTTGTCCTCTAGATTTGTTGTAGGGCCCTGTGGGACATAGGGTGGCACAAGTTCCAGGCTGGTTTCTGGCTACAATCATCCCTTTCCACTTTCCCAAATGTGCTATATAAGTAATATTGCCTTCCACATGTGCAGTGAATAAAGAAAACTTTAAAATATTGTTTTGTACAACCTAGCTCCCCACTTCATCCTACCTCCACCCAAAGCCTATGGGGATGATCTGTCTTGCTTGCCACATACTTCCGTACATGAAAGACAGAATGTTCAGAGTTCCTTCTATCCAGTCAGTCACGGCCCACAGGATCCTCACCATCAAAGTCAGCTCCCTTTGGAGCTGCAGGAAGCCTGCTGTTTGTCTCAAAATTGTCTTGTTAGCAGGTCCCAGAACAGCTAAGCAATGCTTTGCAGGTTTTGTACAAATGCTTGAGATAAGTCCCAGGTCTCTTTGGCTTTCCCAGGGAGATCTTGGTATGTCCTACTAGAGTTAGTTTTATTGTAAAGAACCAATGTAGTTTAAGAAGGGATGTCAGAGCCAAAAGATTTTCTGTCCAGGTTGAAAAATCTTGATCACAAAATTCAAAGAGATCGGACTAATTAGCAATGCTTATGAAGCCTTCCAGTTGCCTGTGCTAGAAGCCAGTCCCCTAAAGTCATAAATTGTGTTTCTGGAAGCATTTAATAAAAATCTAGATAGAGTCCCACTGGAGGATACAGCATTGAAAAGGAACAGAAAAATTACCCCTACATTTTCATTTCATGTGCTGCTGCTGATAACGTAGCTCACCTCAACAACAGTCACAGTCTTATAATGAGGCATTGAGAACAGAGGCAAGATCCACTCAGTCTCAAGAGACTGATGCAAAAAAAAAAAAATCTTAAAAGCATCTCTGAAGAATGTAGAGCAACAGAAGGAGAAAAGAATGCACAATTTGAATGGAAACACGCAGTTTCAAGAAAATCTAAAATGGCTTGCCCAAGAAACTGTAGCATGAAAGGAAAGACCATAGGAGCTGAAGAAACAGAAAAGTGCCTGAAAAGTCCAACATGTGAATGCAACATGCTGTGAATGATAGAGAGCCACCAGTTAAAAATCTCTGACTGATATCATCAGAAAATAATGACAGTTTAACTTCTTCCTTTCCTATCTATTCCTTTCTCTTTTCTAATTGCTGTGGCTAATGTTTCCAGAACTATATTGAACAGGAGTGGTGATAGTGGGCATCCTTGTCTTATTCCTGAACTTAGTGTGCAAGTTTTCAGTTTTTGACCATTTAGGATGATGTTGGCTGTTGGTTTTTCATAGATAGCCTTAATCAGGTTGAGATAAAGACCTTCTATTCCAATTTTCTGTAGGGTTTTTATTATGAATGAGTGTTGGATTTTGTCAAATGCCTTTCTGAATCTATTGAGATGATCATATGGTTTTTGTCCTTGACTCTGTTAATATAGTATATTACATTTATTGATTTACATATGTTGAAACATCCTTGCATCCCTGGGATAAATCCGACTTGGTCAGGGTGTATGATCTTCTTGATGACCCTCTGTATTCTGTTTGCCAGTATCTTATTGAGGATTTTCTTTTATCTATGTTCATTAGGGAGATTGGCCTGTAGTACTCTTTTTGGGTTGGGTCTTTCCCTGGTTCTGGAACCAAAGTAACACTTGCTTCCAGGAATGAATTTGGAAGTCTTGCTTCCCTTTCAATTTCCTTGATGAGTTTAAAGAGTAATGGCTGATGATATGATACTTTGCATAGAAGACCCAAAAAACTCGGCCAAAAGACTTTTAGACCTAACTGACAGATTCAGTAGAGTAGATAGATAAAAGGTCAACACTCAAAAAACAATATCCTTCTTATACACAAATAGCAGACTCATTGAGAGAGAAATTCTGGAAGCAATTCCTTTTACAATAGCATCCCCCAAAATGAAATATCTAGGAATCCATCTAACAAAGGAAGCAAAAGACCTCTACACTGAAAACTACAGCACTCTAAAAAAAAGGAGATTGAGGAGGATATAAGAAAATGGAAAGGCATCCTTTGTTCCTGGGTATGAAGAAAAAATATAGTGAAAATGGCCATACTTCCAAAACTACTATATAGATTTAATTCAATGCCAATTGAAATTCCAACAATATACTTCACAGAACTAGAGAAAACAACCCCAAAATTCACTTGGACTGAGAAAAGACCTAGAATAGCAAAAGCAATTTTAGGCAACAGAGACATAGCTGGGGGTATCATAATCCCCAACTTGAAACTATACTACAAAGCTACTATGATTAAAAACAGCATGGAAATGGCAAAGAAAAAGACCTGAGGATCAGTGGAATAGGTTAGAAGATGTAGAAATAACTTCAGACATACTCAGCCACCTCATCTTTGACAAAGGAACAAACTACCATCATTGGAGGAAAGATAGCCTATTTGATAAATGGTGTTGGAAAAACTGGATTTCAACCTGCCCAGGATTAAAACTAGATCCATACCTATCACCATGCACTAAAATAAGATCAAAGTGGATTAAAGATCTAAATATTAAGACAGAAACACTAAACTTGCTGGAAAACAAGTTAGGTAGAACTCTTGAAGACACTGGCATAGGAAAAGACTTTATGAACAGAACCTCAGTAGCACGGGAACTAGCACAAAGAATCAACAACTGGGATCTCATCTTATTAAAAAGCTTCTGCACTGTAAGAGAAACCACCAACAGAGCTAAGAGACAACCTACAAGTTGGGAAAAAACATTTAGCATGGGTACTTCAGATAAAGGTCTACTATCTAGAATATATAAAGAACTGAAAAAAAATCAGACCCCCCCAAATTCAAAGACCCAATTCAAAAATGGGCACCTGAAATGAACAGACATTTCTCAAAGAATTAAAAGCAGCAAATAAATATATGAAAAAATGTTCAATATCACTGGTTATTCGAGAGATGCAAATGAAAACAATGCTGAGATTCCACCTCACCCCAGAAAGAATGGGTGCTATCAAAAAAAACCCAAAAAAAACAAAACAGCCAATAACAAATGCTGGCCGGGATGTGGGGAGAAAGGAACCCTTCTCCATTGTTGGTGGGAGTGCAGGCTGGTGCAACCACTGTGGAAATCAGTATGGAGATACCTCAAAGACCTAGGGCTAGAGGTTCCACTTGACCCAGCTATTCCCCTGCTGGGGATCTTCCCCAAAGAATTAAAAGAATCATACCACAGCGATATATGTGCACCCATGTTTATAGCAGCACAGTTTGTAATAGCTAAAGCTTGAAAGTAGCCCAAGTGCCCATCAACTGGAAACTAGGTAAAGAAGATGTGAGTTTTTTTTTTAATAAAATAGAGTACTATTCAGCCATAAAGAATGAGAAACTAGAGACATTTATAGCTAAATGTATGTATGTTGAGGACATACTCTTAAGTGAAATAAATAGGACACATGTGTAAATACCAAATAGTTTCTCTAGTGTGAGAAACTGAAAGTGTAAATAAGGATTAAAATGATTAAAATGAATAACTGATAATTTGAAATATTAAAAGGTCCAAATGTGTAGGAGTGTTTGGAGGGAAGGGGAAAGGAAAGAAGTGAAAGGAAAAACCATGAGAAAAGAAAAAAATGGAAGTGAAATCCATGTAAATAGGGAAGAGTTGAGAGGGTGAAGGGTGCACAGGTAATGGGGAAAAAAATAAGAACCAAGATTCATCTTGTACAGTTACAAGCACCCAATGATAAATGGAAACATATTGTATACCTAAAAGGTATCAATAAAAGAATTTAAAAAAAATCTCTGACTGAGACTGTGCTGAAAATCATAATTGACCTGATATCTTTAGAGAAGATTACATCAATGGTGGAAATTCAGAATTACAGAAAAAATGTAAACTAGAAAATAGAGATTAGTGGCTGGTAGTATAACTTGGCAGTATAACCACACACACACACACACACACACACACACACACACCCTACTCTGTCAGTCAGAATTTAGTTTGAGAAACATGTTGATGCTGTTAACGTAGATGTTTCCTTTAAAAGACTTGAGAAAAACTAGAAATATAAAATGAAAAATTTTTGAAGAAAATAAAGTGATTGGAAACTTACAAAACCAACAAAAAACCTCTAAACTGAGTCATGATGTTTGCAGCCTGAAAACTCCCAGCTTGAACGAGAGATTCAGCAGCTACAGCTGAAACTTCAAATCCTTCCTAAGATAATGTAATGCAACTTCAGAGAAGATCGCTTGTGGAGGAAATGAGCTTCTTCAAAATAATTGAGCTTTTCATGGTACATAGAAACAGGAGCCACACATTTCAGAAGCGCAAGCTCTTTAGGAAGATAACCAAAAACATGGTCTAAGACCTGGCAAGAATGACTTTATCCCATCCAAACTCCCTTCTCTTCTGTAGGAAAGAACCTAAGAGAGTTCGAAGGCAGCTCTATCAATCAAGAAATATCTCCAGGTGTAGAGGAAAGAAAATGAACACAATAGATAAATATTGGCTGAAATAGGTTTTTTTGCAGTTACCCCTTTCCTCGTTTCTTTCATCCGCAGCTCACAGAAGCCTGAATATACAAGGATCCTCTGGGTCCTTGGGTCGCTGAGGAAGGAAGGAGGTATAGCTGCGAGGGACAGGGATCTGCAGTCATATGAAGGCTTGGTCTACATTCACAAAGGCCAAATCCTAAACACATAACCACAGCAAGACTGCTGCCTGCGTTTTCTGTCTTTTAAAGCAACTTTATCTGTTCAGTTTTATTGCTGTAATTTTATTGCTGCTAGAGTTGCTCCTATTAAAGTTTGATAGCATTAAAATTCTTTGGGTAGTATTTTTCAAATATAGATATGCACAATACAATTCTTGTGAATACATTATTTCTACTTCATTGGACTCTTTCGATTTAAATAGTGTAATACTGCAAAGTGACTTAAACCATTGTTAAGTTTGACATAGATAGGATGTCAAAAATAAAAAAAA
Source organism: Heterocephalus glaber (assembly GCF_053883595.1). NCBI lineage: Eukaryota > Metazoa > Chordata > Mammalia > Rodentia > Bathyergidae > Heterocephalus > Heterocephalus glaber. Next base: position 10,481,564 of record NW_028258308.1, on the reverse strand, counting down.
GGTTTTGTATATTCTAAAATATAGTATAGGTACTTCATATGAAGATTTTTTAATAACTTTAATATACTTCATTTATTTCTACCTTAAAAATATCCTGGTCTTTTGTGACTGTAAGCCACAGCACTTCAACAGAATTTTGTTCTAAGAAAAAGCTAAGTAGTATCGAAATCATCTGTAGAGAGAAATATGAAAAGTGAAGGAGCAATAAAAGGTAGGACAGGATAGTGTGATGTATACACCTATACTCTTAGCATTTTGGGAGGCTAAGACAGGAGGACCACAAGTTCAAGACCAGCCTTGGCAACTTAGTGAATTAGTAAGATTCCACCACAAAATAAATAAATTGAACTAATGAATAAATGAACAAATGGGCTGAGGAAGTAACTCGATAGGAAGACCCTAATTTTAATCCTCAGTACTGGAAAACAAAGTAAGACAATTTTATTCATGAGGCAAGTTAACTATGTAATAATCTTTTTTTTAAACCTGTCTGTCTACAAACACCAACTGAGCACTGATTGACTGTCAGACCCGAGCTGGGTCACAGCAGGTCTCTCACAGTGAGAAAAGCATATCAAATGAAAGAAGAGAAGAAAAGAAAAGAAAGGTGAGAACATGAGTAATCCTGTTCTTGTAGGTAAGATCAACTGTTGTCAGTGTAGGGGAGTATTTGATGAGATTATGAAATACCTTACCTTATGATTTTAAGATGTTTGACTTTATCTTACATTTTAATGAAGGGGTTTAAACAGGGAATGCTTCAGAACTTTACATTAGCAAGAAAATTATGGGCACATGTTTGAGTACAAGCCCAGTAGCAGTAACTGGAAGCAAATAAAACAGTTAGATAACTGGTTCCTGACACAAGAGATGGGGAATGACAGGTGGTGGCATTGAGAGACTTTAGAAAGTAGAATCTATGTGACACAGCATAGACATGAAGGATGAGGGAAATGGACTGATGGGATATTGTGAAGTTTTAAAAAATAACTTGTTTTTGTTTTGATATTTCAAAAGATTTTGCAAAAAATTGGTGTCATAACTCATGAAATATGCAGATGAACACATGTGTGGGTCAGGAAAAATCCCTAGATAAACCTAGAAAGAGACCTTTGTTTGGTGTTCCAAGAAAGGCTCTTTTTCATCAACTGCCATGGATTGTCTCTCCTCCCTTCCCCTCCTTCTTTCCTCTCTTCTTCTCCTCTCTTTATCTTTCTGTATCATTTTTTACTCAGCCACACAAGATCTGACCATTCATATTTCTTATGACTCATTCTCAAAACTGGCATATGAAAAGGTCTCCTCTTACCTTCCCTTCTCTCCTTTCCTTCCTCTTTCTTTCTTCTATTCCTTTTTCTCTTTCTTCCTAATAATATGATCAGCATTTTTATCTGCAAATCCCCACTGTGAAAATCTGAAGCTGAAATGAGACAGTAATCTACATCTAATCTTGTGGCTCCTTTACCTCCATTCTATATTCTGATTCCACCCAAACTAGGGCAATCACCCTCTTGAATCCCTTCCTGTTATTTTTTTTTTTTTTTTGCACCAGGGATTGAACTCAGGACCTTAAGCTTGTGAGGCATGTGCAGTGCCACTGAGCTACATCCCTGGCCTCTTCCTGTTATTTTTATGTAGCATTGTGGCAGATGGAGACATAGCCATAGATTCCTAAAATGGATATATAAAACATTCATCTATTTTTAACTTTCTACTTTAATAGCATATTTCTAAAATTTATCCCTAATGTTACATACCACTGTATCTTTATTTTCTGCACTGTACAATTTTCTTTTATATGACATTCACCCACTCCCCTGTTGAAAAACATTGGATCATTTCCAGGTTGGGATTTTTGTGCACATTATTGTACATATCTCTTTTCTACTCTCCAAGATGCTGCTAACAAGTTGTAATTTCTTTTTTTTTTCAGGACAGGGAGATAACATAAATTTTCTTTATATGTTTTATTCCCACAGAGGTTTTTCAAACACTTATTTAATTCAACTGATCTATCTTTTCATATTGATTATTGATCCTTGGCTCATAAATTGTCTCTGTTTACATAATACAAAAATGCCTAACTCAAACTACTGATTCATTTAGTGAAAAATAAATCATTCATATAAGTTATTTGGATTAACCAGCCAGATGGATGTAAACAATGCACACAGAAGCCCCATAAATTCTAGCAATGGTGAGTAGGCTTGCTTGTTTTTGCTAACTTGCAGATAAGAACTTGATAGCTAAATGTATTCCTAACACTTAAAACTCCCTGTTCTCCCTAGAGCAGACACAAGTCTGCAGCCTAATAGTCAGGAAGTGAAGGCCTAAATCAAGAATGTTCAGCTGCTACAAAGAAAATATATGTCCTTCATGTTTCTCAAAGCATGAGTTGCAGCATTGCCATTGCTTTGCTGTGAAGATTTTTTTCTCTAACATTGTTTCCCAGAGTCTTAAGGAGTAAGCTCCCTGTAGCTTCCCTGGTCTGCTTGTGTCTGTATCAGATATAACTGGGCAGGGCTAATCATGCTATGTGTGAGAGGATTACACCAAGGGGGAAATGACATCTTAAGTGCTTTCAACAAGATGCCACCTTCTGATCATGCAGACTTGACTAATCTTCCAGAAGTGGTGCAGAATCAAAGACGGTTTCAATCTGAGTCCATTTATTTATTACATTTTGATTTGTTCCCTGCACAGCATGAAGGGAAGAGAGACGCTTCAGGGAGAAGTAGAAGCTCATTGATTCCAGATGTCCTTACCAATCTTCTGTTTCTAGAATTTCTGTCTCAACAAACTCTAAATAACATATTCAAAAGGTTTACTAGTCTCTCATCATTTAATTTCCTATAATCTCTCTAGAAACTGGAGATTTTTCTCTCTTTTCTTGCACATTATATTGTACTCATTGCATTCCCTCATTCAACAAATACTTACTGAGTTAGAATTGGGTGCCAGGTGCTCCACAAGATCTAAGGTACAATGCTGAGCAAAGCAGACAGAGACCCTACTCCAAGGGTTATGATTAACTACATTTTGTTGAGAATTATGAACATTTTACAAGGAGGATATAGTGGTCTTTGATATTTTCTGGGCAGGGTAAGACAGAAAATTATGAAGGAAGTGAAATTATGCTATAGTGAGCTCTGAACGAAGAATAGCAGCTACCTATGGGGAAATGTTTTTCTTATTACTCTTTTCTTTCCACCTATCCTGCTACTACTCTTATCCAGGACACAATTTCCTGCAGGTGACCACTGAACCAACCAGATAGAAGACTTGTCTTCCTATTTTCATTATGCTCAATCCAATCAATTCTTCTCTCAGTAGATTGAATATTTACTTCTGTTATACTGATAATTTTATTTCTTCTTCATTATATACATGTTTAAATATATATAAATATGTGCATATGTATGTATATATTTTTTCTTGTTTTATCATAGTAGCTAGGATTTCCAGTACAATGTTGCAACAAGTGGCTTTACTGAGGTACAATTGACAAATACTGCATGGAAATAAACCTCCAGTAAACGTGATATGTAAGTTTTAAACACCTCAAAATATGAGTAACTTATTTATGAAAATTATAATGAAGAATTTCACGTGGAAATTTCAGAACTGAAAAAACAATCTGAAATGAAACTTTAATACATGAGCTTCACAAACCTTAGACATAGCTGGATATGATATAACTGAAAGTATGTTAGTCATAAATATATAACTTAGTCATGAAAAAAATTAATGAAATACAGAAAAAATGTTTTAATAATAGATTGAATTTAATAATAGATTTAATATTATTTTTAAAAGCATAAATTGCATCACATTATTCTACTATGTAAAATCCTTCCTCAGATTCACATTTATCTTGAGTAAAATTACTTCTTTTTGTGATGGTCCACAGAACCCTGTCAGTCTCCCCCCTTCTTGTAGTTCAAACTTCACTTCCTGCTGCTTTCTAGGTCCACAATGGTTCAGCCAGAGCCTTCCTTTATAATTTCCCCAGAAAGTCAACATCTTCACTCTGTTTTCATTCAGGCCTTCTTGCCTGCCACTCTTTCTCTTGTTCACATGATTAAAATGTTCTTATCTTTCAACTTTCAACTTAAATGACATCTCCTCAAAGAGTCACTACCTTCTTCCTATCTTTCATAGAAGCCATAAAACTCCATAGTTATACTTTGTTTCTTTACTTCTACATTGTTTCTCTCTCTTATAAGACTATAATCTCCATCAAGGTAACATAGTATCTGGTACACAATAGACCTCCAATGTATTTCTGCTGTACTATATTTAATGAGTAGACGGATTTAAATATACATATCTTGGTTGAATAAAATTTTTATTAGAAAAGTTAATTCCAATAACACAATAACTAAAAAGGAAAAAACTAATTACAAATAATACTGTCTTCACCTACATTTGAGACTATGATTGTGCTTCCTCTGCACATTGTTGATATTTCAGGTACAGGGTTCATCTCAGACTCATGGTGCAGGAAATCCCCAGATTGTGCTATATGTGACTCTAAAATGAACATTTAGTGACTCTTGCTTGATGCTGGATCAATTTGTTCTTCCCAGGTTGAGGTGTGTGATAATTATAAGTGTGTTAGTCCGCTTTTATCATTGTAACAGACACCTGAGATGACTGAGTAATAATGATAAAATGTTTGTTTTGGTTCACACTTTTGGAGCCTTTGGTCCATGATCCATCAGCCCCATTGCTTTGAGCCTGTGCTGGAACATCACGGTGAAAGCATGTGGTGGAGCGAAATCGCTCACTTATGGCTGGGAAGTGAAAAATAGTTCAGAGGAAGGGACTGGGGTTCTCACTATCCTTATCAAGGGCATGCTCCAATGTCCTTAAGGCTTTCTATTATGCCCCACATTTACTACCTTCCAATAGCTCTACTCTGTGGACCAAGCCTTTAGCACACAAACTTCTGGAAGGAGGGGAGTTATCCAAAATATAGCAACAAATATTTTTCATTATTACTATTATGCAGTATAAATAGCATTTATTCACTGTTTTCCAGACACTATTCTGTGCACTTTAGATATAGAAATTCATTTAATCCTTACAATAACTCTAGTTATTATTATTATTCCCCTTTTATTGATGAACAAAATGAGACACAGATGGGTTAAGTAGCTACTTCAGGGACAAAGCTAAAACTGGCAGGTCCAGGATTCATATCTAGACACTTTTGGTCTGGAATCTCTGTTTCTAGATAGTACATATACACAAATGTTTCTCACAGAGTTCATTGTATGCTCAGTGTTAACACGTTACCTCTTTAATCCTAATCAACATATAAGTTAAAAATCCTAATCAAGTATAAGTTAAAAACTATCAGGCAGAGGATGAAGGTTCAGGGTTACTGTAGCACAATTCCCTGTGCATAGCACAGCTACCAGCACAGAGGAGGTAGGCCTTGTGGGTACCAGCAGCACCCCCACCCCCCATGGAAATCAGAAGATACGTAAACAAGTATCAAAACCAGACTTCCAGATCACCTACAGCAACCCCAAAGGGAAATGAGATGGAACACTGATACTCAACCACCTGGACTCCCTGAACTGGCAACAAAAGAGTATCTGGAAAAAATGAAATCAGAAATAATTTCTCAGATAACAAGAGAGATTGTGTTCATAGTGCAAAGCATAATTAATAAATCTAGAGAGGAGCTCAGGAACATGATGGAATCCCAACATAGGAAACAAATGGAATCCATAAAACAGATGCAAACAGATTTCCAGGAGATTAAAAACTCCACTGAAAGTCTACACAGCAGAATGAGCCAATGTGAGGACAGAATTTCAGATATAGAAGATAAGATTGCAATTAGTGAACAAGAAAAGAAAAATTGCTTTAAAATTGTAAGGGACCATGAAAAATCAATCCAGCAACTGCTAGATGATGCAAACAAAAGAAACATAAGACTCACTGGAGTCAATGAAGAAACAGGAGAGTGTGCAGATGATATAAAAAAAAACTGTTCACAGAAGTAATATCAGAAAACTTCCCAAGCAGAGGAAAAGAACTTGACATACAGATAAGTGAGGCATATAGGATTCTAACAAGCCTTCATCAAAAAATGTCTACACATAGGTATATAATAGTTAAGATTCTGGAAACACAACAGAAGAATAAAGTTCTACAAGCAGTTAGAGAAAAGAAACAAACCACATACAAAGGAAAGCCCATCAGAATCACAGCAGACTTCTCAGTGCAAACTCTCAAGGCAAGAAAGCTTGGAGTGTTGTATTTCAAGCCCTAAAGGAAAACAACCTCCAACCCAGATTGATGTACCCTGCAAAATTATCTTTCAAAATAGATGGAGAAATAAGCTACTTTCAGGAAAAAGAGCACCTTAGGAACTTCACGAATACCAAACCAGCACTCCAAAAAATTTTAGACAATATCCTAAGAAAAGACAATGAGGATCACAACCCCAGGAAGCACAGCAAGATGAACCCATCAGGCATGACAAGAAATTAAATGCAAAGGGGGAGAACCCAACAAAAAGAAAAAGTCATGACAATGATAAGTCAATATGTATAAGTTATAACCATCAATTTTAATGGTCTCAATTCACCAATAAAAAGAAACAGACTGGCAGAATGGGTCAAGAAGCAAGATCCAACAATATGCTGCATAGGAGAAATACACTTAATTCAAAAAGAAACTCATAGACTGAAAGTTAAAGGGTGGAAAACAATACTCCATGCCACAGGAACCTGAAAAAAAGCAGGAGTAGTTATCCTCTTTGAAGATCAAGTGGATTTAGAACCAACACTGATTAAGAGAGACAAAGAAGGACACTACATCTTTGAAGGGGAAGAATACAAGAGGAAGAGATGACAATCATAAATATCTATGTACCAAACACTAGTGCACTCAACTATATAAAACAAATGCTAATGGACATGAAAAGTCATACATGCACTAATACAAATATAGTGGGGGATCTCAATATCCCACTGTCACAAATAGATAGATAACTAGACAAAAAAAAGTAATGAAATACTAGAACTCAATCAAACTCTTGAAAAAGTGAACTTAACAGATGTTTATAGAGTGTTCCACCCCACAAAATCAGAATACACATTCTTTTCAGATGTTCTTGGGTCATTCTCCAAAATAGACCACATACTCCCTCATAGAACATGTTTAAGTAAGTGCAAAGGAATTGAAGTTATCCCCTGTATATTATCAGATGATAGTGTGATGAAATTGGAGATCAATAGCAAAAGTAACTAGAAAAATTTCATAAACACATGGAAATTGAACAACACACTTCTGAATAATCAATGGGTCACAGAGGAAATTAAAGAAGAAATCAGACAGTTCCTTCAATTAAAGGGCAATGACAATACAACATATCAGAATCTATAGGACACAATGAAAGCAGTCTTACGAGGGAAATTCATAGCAGTGAATACTTACATTAGGAAAACACAGCGAACCCAATTAAACAACCTAACGCTGAACATCAAGCTTTTAGAAAAAGAAGAGCAGAACAAACCCAAAACTCATACAAGGGAGGAAATTATAAAGATCAGAGCAGAAATCAATGCAATGGAGACTAAGAGAAAGATACAAAAAAATCAATGAAGCCAAGACTTGGTTCTTCGAAAGAATCGGCAAAATTGACAAACTCTTAGCAAACCTTATTAGAAAAAGGAAAGAAAAGGCCCAAAACCATGCAATTAGGAATGAAACGGGTGAAATTACAATGGACCCAGCAGAAATCCAGAGGATCATCAATACCTACTTTTAGAACCTATACGCCAATAAGATGGAAAACACAGAAGAAATGGACAGATTCCTAGATACATATGAATTACCAAAGTTGAACAAAGAAGACCTAAAAATTCTAAACAAACCAATATCAATCAATGAAATTGAAAACACAATTAACAACTTACCAACTAAGAAAAGCCTGGGCCCTGATGGCTTCACTGCTGAATTCTACAAGACATTTAGAGAGGAGCTACTGCCATTACTCTTTAATATCTTCAAAGAAATTGAAAGGGAAGCAATACTTCCAAATTCATTCCTGGAAGCAAGCATCACCTTAATCCCCAAAGCAGAGAAAGACTCAATTGAAAAAGAGAACTATAGGCCAATCTCACTAATGAACATAGATGTAAAAATCCTTAATAAGATACTGGCAAAGAAAATGCAGAAGATCATCAAGAAGATCATACACCCTGACCAAGTGGGATTTATCCCAGGGGTGCAGGGATGGTACAACATATGCAAATCAATAAATGTAATACACTGTATCAGTAGATCCAAGGACAAAAACCATGTGATCATCTCAATAGATGCAGAAAAAGCATTTGACAAAATACAACACGCATGGGCTGGGGATTTAGCTCAGTGGTTCCGCTGCCTGCCTTGCAAGCACAAGGACCCGAGTTCGATCCCCAGTACCAAAAAAAAAAAAAAAAAAAAAAATACAACAAGCATTTATGATAAAAACCCTACAAAAATTTGGAATAGATGGTCTCTGGCCCAATCTGATAGAAGCCATCTATGAAAAACCAACAGCCAATATCATACTAAATGGTCAAAAACTGAAATCCTTCACATTAAAATCAGGAACAAGACAAGGATCACCCCTCCTTTTCAATATAGGTTTGATAACATTAACCACTGCAATTAGACAAGAGAAAGATTAAAAAAGAATAAAGTTAGGAAATGAAGAAGTCATATTGTCATTATTTGCTGATGACATGATACTCTATATAGAAAACCCCAAGTACTCCACCAAAAGTGTTCTAGACTTAACCAAATTCAGTAGTGTAGCTGGATACATGGTCAATACACAAAAATCAATAGCTTTTCCTCTATAGGAACAATAGACTCACTGAGAGAGAAATAGGGCAAACAATTGCTCTTCACAAGAGCATCCAAAAAACTGAAATACCTAGGAATCACCCTAACAAAAGAAATCAAAGAACTCTTCTCTGAAAACTACAACACTCTGAAAAGAGAGATTGAAGATGATATCAGAAAATGGAAAGACATCCCCTGCTCCTGGGTAGGAAGGATCAATATCGTGAAAATGGCCATACTTCCAAAACTGCTATATAGATTCAGTGCAATCCCAATTGAAATCCCTGTAGCATACTTCACAGACCTTGAGAAAGCAATCTAAAAATTCATTTGGAAGAAGAAGAGACCCAGAATAGCAAAAGCAATTCCAGGCAACAGAGACATGGCAGGGGGTATCACAATCCACAACTTGGAACTATACTATAAAGCTACTGTGATAAAACATCATGGTACTGGCAATGAAACAGACCTGAGGACCAGTGGAACAGATTAGAAGATACTGAAATAACTCCAGACACACTCAGCCACCTTCTCTTTGACAAAGGAGCTAAACACCCTCACAGAAGGAAAACAGCCTCTTTAATAAATGGTACTGTAAAAATTTGGTTTCAACTTGGCAAAGATTAAAACTCACCATGCACTAAACTAAAATCAAAATGGATTAAAGATCTAAATATTAAAATAGAAACTCTGAACCAGCTGGAACAGAGGTTAGGTAGAACTCTTGAAAACATTGGTATAGGAAAAGATTTTATGAACAAAACCTCAGTTGCCCATGAACTAGCACAAACAATCAACAAGTGGGATCTCTTCTTGTTAAAAAGCTTCTGCACACTAAGGAAACCACCAGCAGTGTGAAGAGACAACCCACAATGTGGGAAAAAATCTTCACCTGCTCTTCCTCAGACAAAGGCCTACTATCTCGAATCTATAAAGAACTTAAAAAGATCAGACCACCCAAATTTAAAGACCCAATCCAAAAATGGGCATCTGAAATGAACAGACATTTCTCAGACAAAGAAGTAGAAATAGCAAATAAATACATGAAAAAATGTTCAACATTACTGGTCATTTGAGAGATGCAAATGAAAACAATGCTATGATTCCACTTCACTCCAGAAAGAATGGCCGCTATCATGAAATCAACCTGTAACAAATGCTGGCGGGGCTGTGGGGAAAGAGGAACCCTGCTCCACTGCTGGTGGGAGTGTAGACTGGTGCAACCACTGTGGAAATCAGTATGGAGATAGCTCAAAGAACTAGAATTAGAAGTCCCATTTGACCCAGCTATTCCCCTGCTGGGCATCTTCCCCAAAGAACTGAAAGTATCATACCACAGTGATATATATGCACCCATGTTCATAGCAGTACAATTTGTAATAGCTGAAACTTGGAAGAAGCCCAATTGCCCATCAACTGGAGACTGGATAAAGCAAATGTGGGTTTTTTTTCCTTATATAAAATGGAATACTACTCAGCCATAAAAAATGAGAAATTAGAGACATTTATAGCTAAATGGATGCACATTGAGGAGATACTCTTAAGTGAAACAGGACACATGTGTAAATACTGAATAGTTTCTCAAGTGTGAGAAACTGAAAGTGTAAAGAAAGTCTCTAATAAAAGGTATAATAGATAATATGAAATAGGAAGAAAATGGGCAAAGGGGAAGTAGGAGGGGTAGGGGAAAGTAATGAAGGGAATGAAATTAATATGAAAAAATGAAAAAAATGGAAACAAATCTTTGTAAATAGAGAGGGATGGAGGAGTTGAAGGGAGGGCAGGGGAAGGGGGAAAATTAAGAACCAAGAGAGATTATGTAGAGGTGCAAATTTCCAACGATGAATGTCATTATATTGTATACCTAAAATGTACCAATAAAATAAAATTTTAAAAAGTGATAAAAACTATCTAATGAGGAAAATGAAGACTAATTTACAGTGAAAAAACTAAGGCTAACTGATGCCCACAGTTATAGTGCAATTCAGTGGAGGAAACACATTTTCAAGTCAGAGCTATTAGACCCCCTCAGCTACATCTAACTCCAGCAATGCTCAGCCGCATCCTATGTGTAGTTGAATCTGAGTGGGTTTCTCTATCTTCAAAGCAAAGTTTGCAAAAAAAAGATAAAACAATCTCATATTTATAGTACAATGGGAACAGAGTTACAGAAATTTAACTGGGCATATTTTTTCTAGGCAAATTTTATATACACAGCAAGACTGGATTAATGACTTTCATAAAAACCTAGGTTTATAGTCCTGTTTTCTCTCTGCTTGTATTATTTTTGATAAAAATTCATCAGTTGAAATACCTAATGCTAACCATTTATTTATAGTTCAGGACATATAAATGGTGATTTAGTGAATATACAATATTTCTAACTTAATGGCTTAGGATGCTAAAGAGTGAAAGAAAAGGATCTAGCTACAGATTACTGAGAATCCAAGCCATAGCTAGGTAAATACTGAAGAATTATCTGGGACAGTTTTACAAGTCTTGTCATTAGATAAAATCAATTTCACTGTTCTCTTTACTTTTAGAATTTTTCTTCTGTGAATGGAGAGAGACTAATCTTAAGGATCTAGCTAAGCAATCAGAAACTCTAAGTCCACCCCTAGATGTCTCTAAGTACACTTGAAGAGAACTAAAGTACCCTGTGATGAACACTCTTTCAAGTACTATGAGTTCATGGGACCTAGCCAGCTATAGCAGTTCACCTCTGATTAGCAAAACAAAACAGATGTCCATATTCCCTCAGCCAAGCCTCACACACTGATCAGGACCCCTACAAACACTGTTCCTTCCCACCCTGCTCCTACAATCATCATTGTGTACAGTTGTTCTTAGTTAACTCATTCTATAGGTTGTTTTAATAATAATTCTAAGCATTTCAACCCACTGTTCAAATGTTTATGCATATACATCATTTGGTTGCTTTAGAAGGGTTGTTAGGGATGACTATTTACTTTAAAAAGTGTTTCTCTCAGATAATTGTGATTGTGATGATAGACTTCCATTTGGGCACTGTGTTTGTGATATATAATATTCAACACATTAAAAGAGCCATTACAAATAATCCATGTTAGCTAAATAGGCAGCTGTGAAGTGTGTTTCTCAGCAGATAATTATTTTAACAGATTAGATTTCCATTTGCCCAGCATAGCTGTGTAGAAGCTGCTTAAAAGCAATACAAGAAAGAACAATTTTATTTTTAAAAAGTCTATTCCACACATTTTAAGAATAAGTAAACAATCCGCTAGGTCACTACTGATGTTTCCTGCTTTCTTAAGCAGAGTAAAATCTAAGAAGCTCTGACGATAAAAAGCAATGCTGGTTTTCTAAATGTGAGTTTTCACTCATAAACCACAGATATGTTGAGGTTTAACTGACAAATGATTCAGATATATATATCCCTGGAGATTCTTTGATCCTCTGCCTGATTGTGACACAGATACTTAAAACTTGTATAACCAATCCAGAAATAATGAGCCCACATTGTTGGATGAGCTACAGAGTTTGACAGCAGCATAATGAAAATGGACACTGGAAACTCGAGGGGCGGATCTCGAGGGCTGGTTGAGCCTGCAATCTGTTAGCTGCAGAAGGAGAACTCAAGTAGTTTTATTTACATCACACAATGCGCTGTTGTGTTTTTCTGGGACGATTCCCCCCAAATCCTCTATTCTCTCATAACATTGATCAGAGAAGCCATTCTACTAAGATTTGCCCTTAATTTTCAGTTCTGTCATCTTTTTTTAGTGGCTCTATAAAAGATAAAAGCACAATGTACTAAGGAACATAATTCAGTGTTACATATAAAGAATTTGCTTTATTTCCCTACAGCATATTCTGCAAATCATTCTCTCACTTAAGAAACTGATGTTGTACCTGACAAGGGCCGCATGCTGCTGTGCTTGGCATTTGCCCCAGTTGTGCTAGGAAGACCTTGGATTTGACTTTGTTATTGTAATTTGAATGGTTCAGACCAGTCAAGTAACTCGGGAGAGAAGTGTATATATGTTTTGGAAAAGGAAGATGGAGTCTTATCTTCTGTAATGTGACATCAGCTAAGATTTTTAACTCAAATATACAAAATTCAAGTTCACAGTGGACTTTACTTCTTAAAATTATAACTTACTGAGGTACAGAAAATGCAGGCAGCTTATAGTTGTAAAATTGGTCTTTATTTATTTGTTTGTTTATTTATTTTCTTTGGGTCTTATAGTTAGAATCATCTTTTTTTTTCAAATTTTAAAATCATGTGTATTATTAAACCATTTCCACACCTCTTTCTAGGTCATTAAAGTGATATGATATAGAAATTAAAGCCAATTTCCCATGAAATGATAAGATGTCTTTTCAGTATTTTCTCAATTTAATTCTGTATGTAGGAGTTGTCTTTATAAACAAAGCCTGCTTATCTCAAATGACTTTGGAAGCAACTGCCTTTCTCTTCTGCAATTCAGTAGCTACTTTTTCTTTGACAGTCACTTAGATAGTTTTCCAAATAAGCAGTGTTCACTGTATCTCAGCACCTAACACATTGTAATAGAAAATTTTGTGGGCTAAGAACATTCTGGGGCTAAGGTTTAGGAAACCCAAAGTTAACAAAGTAAGATTTGCTTGAAATTTTGTGAGCCAATCAACAATTAATAACCTTACAGGACCTAACAAATCTTAAAATATAACAGATCTAAGCATTAAAATGGGTTGTTCAAGAAAGTTCTGGAGGAAAGTTAGCATTGGATGAATTGAAATTAATGGGTACAATCAATGACTTAGGTTTAGCATCAAGGCAGCTCCTTGAAAAATATTTTAAATATAAGTATCATTTTACTTTCAATTTTTTAATTTTAAAACTTGTATATTTGTCCTCTTGCTTTCCAGCAAATTGAACTTTCAAATTGAACTAACCATCTTAGTTACTTTCTAGTCACTTGGACACAATATCAGACACCCACACCTTAAAGGAGGAGAGGTTTATTTTGGCTCCCAGTTTGTAGAGGTTTCAGCATAGTCAGCTGGCTCCAAGGCATGGCAGCATGGCAGAGGATGCTTTTCATGGAAAGGCAGTCAAGAAGCAGAGAGAGAGATCAAGGAAGAAGGCAAGGCCACTCCCCCAGTGACCACCTCCTCCAACCAGGCTTCACCTCCCAACGTCACACCCAGCTACAAACTCACCAGAGGACTAATCCGTGGATGAGTATCACACATCCAGGATGCATTCACCTCTCAAACGTCCCATCTATGATCGCAGGAGGCTTGGGGGTTGGGCATGTAGATATAAATCATAATAGACACTAATAAGAGCTACATCTGAGTGATTTTTCAGGGGTGATCTTTTCCACCTAACCAAAACAGGATGAAATTTCCCTTAGCACCTATACTTTGGATTTGAACTTTTTTTTTTTTTTGCCAAGTAATATATGGGCTTCCTAGACAGTCTATAGCATGCCTGAATTGTAAAATATGTCAGTAAAATGTGTTCTCATGTATGTATATACACAGATACTATCCTTTCAAAATACAAATTCAAAGCAATTCCTGTGATTATGTTACCTTAAAGTGTTGGGGTGTTATGAAATGAGTGAGTTCATTTAAAAGTGTCATCCATATTTTATTCTATTTTTTCACTATTTTGAAGCTGGGGCCTGGGCCTGTAAAAAGGTCTACCTACAGTGCTTCTGATGGAGTTACACTCAAAAAACAATATTGGACTCCCATCGTGTTCCTTCACATTACATAGACAATTACATGATGCAGAGTCCGTAATAATCCTCAAAACAGTCATGCCACAGCCTCACAGGAGGGTCAGACCAGGATGGCACTGGGTTCCCTCACAGTCTGGGCTTTCTCAAGGGCAGCAGTGCAAACAAAAGCTGCAGAGGAGGAGGGAGGATTGGCTGCTACCCCAGGGAGGAGGAGCTCAAACTGTGGTTAGGGAGAAGGAAAGGGCATGTGGCTGGCACAGTGGCAGGTGGGGGTGTTCTGGAGTATCAGTCATCAAGCCCTAAGCCCCTAAAGAGGGAAGATGGCAAGGCAATAAAGTTAAGCAACTTCGAGTCTCTGAGGCTGGCGAAGAGTGAGAAACACATGATTGAATTTGGGCCGAACTGGCTGAACTCCAAAATCAGGACATCACGATCCCCAACTCTGTACTTTCTCTTGCCATGTTTCTTTCTATACCTTTCTTCTTCTTTACAAAAAGTTTCTATAGGCACCAAATTATTTCAGTTGCCATAACAATATTTGATCACTTGTTGGTAAATAGTCATCTCGGGAGCTCCTGTGACAATGAAAACAGGTATTGATCTAACACTCAATTCCCCTTGTGTCAGCTGTGTGAACTCTTTTACTCATTCTTCATAATAATCCAGTGAAAGAGATCTCATTACCTTATTTATTCAATAATGAAATAGAGAATGATAAAAAGCAACTAGCCCAAAGACACATAGCCATTAATTCCCAGTAGAGTTTGACCTGAAGCTCATTCTTTCTTTTCCTTTTTCCATTGTGGAATATCTCTAGACAGGATGTCCAGGGGTGCTCAGTCTGATCTGAATTTCTGTTTGTCTTCAGAGATGGTAAAATAACAGCTCCCAGGCTGATTTAGACCACATGTCTTTTTTTAAAAAAATGACATGATCCTTTTTTATCGTTCATTAAGTTTATTGGTACATTTTAGGTATACCATGTGTCTTCTGTCTAGAGACATAAGATTGAGACCTTATGTGATATGTATAGTTTTTACAAATATTACAACCATTTGTTAATTAAGCAAGTGAGATAATTACCTGAAAATATAAATTCCCAGCTTCTCTGGAAAATTTTCTGTATCTATTGATAGATTATAAACTAATAATCAGAATTCCACAGTCAATGTTAAGCTCCATCTACTACTCTCTGTGAATAGCACCTGGATATGCAAACACAAACTATTCAGAAAAATGCAGCCCACTGGTGGCTGTGCCCATTCTTGGGAAAGTATTTATTACAAACTGAGAGGGAGAACAGATCTGATGGTGAAATGGGAGCCAAGCTCTGAAATGGCTTAAGATGTGCTTAATCTTCCCTTGACAGATACAATCTGAAGTGTTAAGCTTTGCTACCCTGTCCTTGTTGAAGTATGGTCTTCAGAGTCCCTGTGTAATAGTGCTCATTACTTCTTCTGCCCTGGCAGGAAAATCCACCTGTGCGTCTCAAAGGTCTTTTCTATCCAAGATCTATGATCCAAGATTTATGGTTCTTACTGAGACAAAACGGCCATCAAGCATTCTTGGACTCAGCAGATGCTTTAAAATATAATTCCCTAGTTCTATAAATGTCCAAAAGCCTGAACTATCTGATGATTAAGAAGCTTGTCTCTGTGTCAAAGGAAAGTTCATTTCCCATAAGTAAACTCTTGGTAGGCAGGAGGGTATCATTTATAATCCTGTATTTAAACACATAAAACTGAATGTATGTTGTAGGGTCTCTGTTGAATTCAAAATAAAGATGTTTCATTTAATCTAATGAATATTATGAGTTATCTATTATCCTATGCCTGTGATCCTAGCCTCCATCTTTTTCTTTTCTTTATTTCTGTTGTCTCTTTTTCATATCTTGAATCTGTACTCCCTCAAAATTCCTTTCACAGTATTTCCTTTTCCTGTAATAGTACATTATCTCCTGCTGTTCTTTGAATCTTTCTCCCCCCTCTTGCATTTGATTACCAGAGGCAGCATTATGTCTTATATAAAGCACTGATCTGAGGCAAGTAGAGATAGGATTATTTAATTTTAGCTGTGTGGATATGGATGCATACTCTTCAAAGTATCTGATATCCCTGAATCTGTAAAATGGAAATAGCTACCTTGGATGTGTCTTGCAAAGATCAAGTGAAATAACCATCATGGTGTCTGGCAACTGGTGATCAATAAGCATTCCTGTAGAATTATAAAGAGGATATTGATTTTTCTGATTCAAGTTGATGTGGAGAATTAAAATTATAAAATTAAAATGTTTGCTGCTAGTTTTACAGCAAAAATGTTGTGATTTTCGATGTCTTCAATCTTTACACAATACTGTGAAAACACAAACCAAACATAAATAAATACAATTTTTAAGTACTATGTTTAGAGTTTTGTAATATTTTTCTGCCTTTTACTTAGCCCATAAAATATTTTAAAAACATGTTTGAAATGAGTCTTACATTGAAGGCTTCTTTTCGAATCCAAGTTAAATAATATGTATTGTGAATTAATGTATTTAGTTCAATAGACTCCCCCCCCCCCAGCTTGACAAACAAAATGTTCAGTGAAAGAGTCCATACTTGAGAAAGTATCTGTAGGAAAAAGATTATCATATCATGTTTTACATATTCTATGTGCCCTGAGTGAATAATTAAACAAAATGAGAAAGCAATTACTCAGAAACCACTCTGAGGAATTATAATTTTCAGATGTAGAAAGTGAGGGTGAAGAGGTTAAGAAACTTGCCTGAGGCCATGCACTTAGAAGTCGGCCAAAGTAAACCTTAAACCACTATGGCAGATTTTGAATTGGGCGAGCATACTACTGCTCACCAGTGTCTGGCTCTAAAGTCAGTGTTCTTTTGACTCTGTCACATTGATTCAGCAAATTCCCACTGGATTCTAAAGCCCCCCCTCCTCAATATAACAAAGCTGAAATTTGAAGCCAATGAACTAAAGTACAATTATTCTTAATTCATAACACACTAAAATATTTTTATAAATCTTTACTTAACAGTATCAGTAACATAGAGAAGTGGTTCTCAAAACCAATTTTGCGTCCCAAGGAATATTTGGCTATCTGGAAATAGTTTTGATTGTCATGACTGTTAACAAGTACGTTACTGGTGTCTAAATAACAGAATCCAAGAACACTGCTAATGTCTATAACATCTGTAACACCCAATATGTGCCTTCTAAGAAAGAATTATCCAACACAAAATATCAGTATAGCTAAGAATGAAAAACCCTGATCTAAAGTCTTCTCCTTTACAACAAGGGGGCATAATTATAACTAAATTTATCACTGAGGACAAACTGTATGAATCAATGAAATATATACTAATTTTTTAAAGATGCTGAAAGGACATTAAAGAAATATGGGTCCAAAATTTTTTTCAAAGGTGATATGTCAGAAATATAAACCTACGCAAAAGTGTTTTTTGCTTTAAGAATGTTCACTCACTAAAAAAAATCAGCAATATCAGGATATTATGACTTTTTGGAAAGAATGGCACAAATCCCAGGGAATATTGAATGTGGGGAATTAGTTTATATCCTCCTCCAATTTAAGCTGAGAGCCAAGCACTGTACATTGAGTTGCTCTGAACTAGAAATTATTCACTTTTGTTCAGAGTTGTAGCTCAACTGTTTATCATAATCCAAGAGGCAAGTTTGTTTCTTATGAAGATGGTCCTAGACGGGTAGTGTCCAAGTAGTTGACAAAAGTTCATGAAAATATTCTCTCCAAAATGATAGTTATAATAGGACTGAAAGTTTCTTAGAAATAAGTTTCCAACTACAATGATCATAAAACTGTCAAACATAGCCTGTGATTCCCAAGTAAATAGGACCCCATAAGATTCTGCAGAAATAAGAGCCAACAAAAACATATCCATAAAACTTGAAATGTTACTATAACTACAAACAAACTATAAAACACTGTGGTCACCACGGATGGCAAGCATGCTACAGTTCATCAGTGTCTGGTGACGTCCTACTTCCAGCAGGACTGTACCTCCTCATCTCTTGAAGTTAGTCAAGACAATGAACCTTCCTTCTGTAACACCTCTTTATGGTGAAATTTGGCTATGATTACACACAGAAATGTTACAAGTCCAAATCTACTGAATTATACAAGTTACTGCAGTGATCTGAAAGAATCATACTTTTCCATTAATGTACTTTTATATTAATGACACCATTAACTAGATCATAAAGTAGGATGACTTTATGGATAGGAGGAGCTCTTGCTTTCAAACTGTCAGTCTTCAGTCCCACAAAGTCACTCTCAGCCTTAAACCTGTCTGTCCTGAAGCACTCAACTTATCTGTCTCCCTAGGTCTACAAACAAACCTGGATGCATCTGAATTATCAGTGGCTGAAGCATCCAGGCACCACTTTACCTTGATGGGAGACATTACTCCCAATTTTTCCTATAATTTTTGACAAGGTTGACAACACAGAGTAGGTAGTATTCACTGCAAGTGGGGATTGTAGATGAGTACACAAATTTCAAAGAAATTGTCATGTGATGTTTTGAACAGTAAAAATCGAAACTTTTAGATAAATGTTTGTGAAGTGCTTTCTTCTGACCAAAACCAAAAGTGTAGTTTTAGGACTTCAAATGTTTATGTTTGTGGAGATTAAAGAAAGTGGACCTCTTATTCAATCCACACAAGTTTGGGTCTTCTTTGGTCTTTGTCACTCAGGATATTATTTAAACCACAATGTTCTCTATAAACTGTCCTTAACCCAAACCTGACTGAGAATGCTAAAGAACAGAGTATTCTATAAACAGAGCTCAAGATAGTCTCTGCTTTGACCAGATTTACCCAGGGTCATACAATTCTTCTGTGTAGTAGGAAGAGGATATAGAATCTTTTAGAGCAAGAGAAATAGTGTCCACTAGAGAACTATTAGCTTGTTGATGAATCACTCCTTTTAAAATACAAATTATTTTATTAAGTGACTTGTGCATCTAATCTCTTTAATGTTAATTTTATCTTATTCAATGGTTATTTATTGTTTAATTTATTGTGATAAATATAGTATTTGAAGCTTAATTCATCTTGAATCATAGAAGGCCTCTATGCTTGGGTGATTAATACTTTACAGCAATTAGTAAGGGATTACTTTATATTTGTGTGTAATTAATGTCTGCAAACCAAGTGTTGTTAAATATATGAAACCTGACTCCCTTTTCCTTTCCCAGCTAGAGAAATAATTCATCATTTGCAGAAGGGAGATCTTTCCTTCAGCATAGGCACTAAAATCAGGCATTGATGGATATCCAGCTTCAGGGAAGAACTGTTCCTTGATAAGAGTAGCCCAAGGGATTTCCTGCTTCTAAGCTTGACAGTGATACAACAGCTGTGCCAGCAGGTAGATAGTCATTTTACCCACTCTCTTGTGCCCTGTTCCAGGGGAAGTAGTTAAAACGCAAAAAGCAGTAACTGTATTTAGACAATTTCACAATAGAAATTTGGAGACATTCATGGGTTTCTCCTTTTAAATTCATCTAAAACACTTCTGTATTAGTTTCAGATGGCTGCTTTAACAAAAGACTACAAACTTAGTGGTTTAAGACAACTATAAATTTATTGTCCTACAGTCCTGGTAGCTAGAAGTCTGAAATCAAAGTGCTGGCAGAATTATGTTGTCCCTCCAGTCTCTAAGGAAAGATCCTTTGATGCTGCTTCCAGCTCCTCACAGCTCCAGGCTTGTGGAAGGATAAGTCCAACCTGTACCTCTGTCTTCACACGGAGCTCTCTTGTCTATGCCAAGTTTTCCTCTCATATGGATACCTGCCTTCTGGTTTAAGGGCTTGTCCTTCTGCAGTGTGATCCTATCTAATTAGATCTGAAGAAAATCCATTCCAAATAAGGCCACATTGAGAGATATCATGCTTCAGGATTTTAGTTTCTCTTTTAGGGAGAAATATTTCAGTCCTAATAACAACTCACTGGCAGACTCAGGTTAAATTAATTTTGCTCCTTAAATTTTCTCAACATCAAGGAATGCCTTCTGGATTTCCTCACAGAACAGCCTCATTCAAACTGAAATCAGAGGAGCAGCTACCATTCAGTAGAGTACCAACACCAATAGTTATCTGACTCCTTTCAACTCAAGTGGACAAGCTTTCTTCAGATAGTAGCTACCCCAAAGTAACACAGAAAAAAGGAGCCCTAGAGGTAAAGGCAGATCTAATGTCAAAAGAGCAAAGACAATTGATCTCACACACAGGCTGGGTTCTAACATGCAACTAAACATAGTCCTCACCTCAGCCCTGTCTTTTACTCTCATGTGAGGACTCCCATATTCAAATTCATCTCAGTTCCTTATCATTTATTTCCTCACCATCATGGGGAATCTTTTAGAGACTGAGTGCCAAACTGCAACCCACTTACTTATTGCAAAGTACCAACACTACAATTAAACCTGAGCACTAAAGTATTAGTTTAGAAAAAACAACTCAGGTGGGGATTTACCTCAGTGCTTCCACCACCTGCCTCAAAAGCACAAGGACCCAAGTTTGATACCTGGTACAAAAAAAAAAAAAAATAGAGAAAAAAACTCATACATTAACATCTTTTGTCTTAAAAGAAAAACACAATTAACACATGTGCCATAGGTTTGCCACCACTGAGTGTTTCTGCTGGGTTTGCATGGGTAGAAATTCCTCAAATTTTCAAAAATGACAAGGTTTCCTAAGCATAAGAGCACAATAAAGATATGAAGAGAAGATACTGATGGTAAGACTGGTTAGAGGATAATCCTCTCCTCCCACACAATTTGCCAAGTAAATATAGAAGAAGTTGGAAGGGAAAATGCCATTCATGAGGCACATTTCATGAGTTACATCATTTCAGCCTCACAGTAAAGGAGTTTGCTTTAGGATTATGCAGTTAGAATACTGCAGGCAGGATTAGGAATAATTATGCTGCCGTTTGTGGCCATTCATGCCTCTATGGAAGAACATTGGAGGACATGTAGAGTTGAAGGGATGATTCATTAAATAAATATGCTCAGTTAAGAGGCAGTAGAAAATTGTGGCTTTAGAGACTTCCCAAAGCTTATGTGAAAACACTTTGCCCCAGCACGTCACTATACAATATGTCATTGGTTGCTTTTAGTGTTCAAACCAACAATTATCATCCTTTTATGACTCTTTTTCAAATGACTGCTTTTTACTTGTATTTTTTGCTGTGATTATTATTAAATTAATTTGCATATTTGGCTTCATCGAAGATACTCTTGCCAGATACCACAAAATCATTTCGCTACTCTACTTAAGTTTTGGACAGGTTATATGGAAACTTTCTTCTCAGAACTACATACAGTGTGTATTCTACTATTCAAGATCTAAAGAGGAAATGCATTTATGTCTTTTTTCCAGAACAAAAAAGAATAATCAGAAAAAAATGAGCAGATGTGGTGAAGTGTATTTTAACTTATCATGAATGAGAAATATTGCAAATACTTTTAGGTTAAAGAATACTGAATGAATATGTTACATTACTTGCCAGATCTCATTTAAACAGTTAGCGCATACCTAGAGGATTATACAAGCTATCACTGACCTTGGCAATGAGACAAGAGTAACATTTTTAAAAGGATAAAGTGTTTTTGAAAAATATCCCAGAAGAATCAAATGTGGCCTCACTGCTTTCATCATTATCCATAGTTCTTTGCCTATTTCTCTTCCTCTACCAAGAGATGGGGAGTCTTAAAATAAATGTAGGAAAATTGTCATTTCAAACTCTAATTCCATGTTTTTGATTACTGCCAGTAGTTAATACAGGTATCCTGGAAATAACTTTTCCAAGGATGTGTGCATACTGTATTTCTCTTAAAGTCAAATGACAGTAAAAGACGATAAGTCAAGAACAGAGAAAAACCACAAAATTCTGATCAGGATCTACAGGTCAGATCCTGGGAGGAATTTTTTGGTTATTTGTGTTTATTTATTACCTCGATGATCCAGCACACTAGTCACACAAAATAGATTTCATGCAATGAAATGGAAAAGTAAATTTATTAATGAATAAATGTATGAATAAGAATATGAAAAATATCACTAATGGTATGTTTTTTACTTCCTTATAGATTATATCATAAATTTGAGGACTGAAATATAGTTTTTAAGAAGACCATGATAATAATAGATGGCAGTAACATTCTAAAAAATCACGTCTAAAAATTAGAAATTGTCTGATCCCCAAATATTTTCTTTTTAACTAACAACTTACATATGAAATTGAGAAAATCAGTTGTTATTTATAAGTGAGTGGACTTCACTATGTTTTTGTTAAAGTAATGTTTTCCATTAAAAGTAAAATTATTTTCCTCATGTTTTGCCTGGGCAAGAAAGTTCATTGCTAATCATAAAGTAGATTAATGACTGCTTTGGTACATGGAAAGTCACTCAGTTATTCAGAATGAATAATTACAAAAATATTCTTCTTTGATGAAAGGAAATATCAGAAGACCCTGAGAGAAAATACAAAAACAAGGATGTGGAGAGATGCTCTTTCATCTATTTGGTTTGTTGAAATTATTGCAAGATCTAAACAAATTAAGAGAATTTACCTCATATTGCCATCTTAGAAGGATAAATAAAGGAGAGAAGAACTTATGAAAATGAACTTTGGAATTGTTTTCAATGAAGACAAATTCTTCAGATTAAACTATGTGTCCCATGGAATAAATGAATTCTAAAACTGTGTTCAACAAGTATTTATTGAGCTCCTATTAAGGGGTAGGCATGGTGGTGCAAAGTGCTGGGAATTATAAACAAAACAAAATCCCTTTCTTAAAACAGCATTTTCCAGTGAGTTACAAAATGTTAGCAGCTTCCAATGAAATGTTAGCAAATAATGCAAAGATCCTAGAATGAAAAAAAGATTGTTTACAAAACAGCAATAATCTCATTGGCTTCCACATTTTATCAATAACTCAGAGTATTTGAAGAGATTAGGAAAAAATTCCTTCAAAATACTGAGGGAAAGTTATTTCAAACAGAAAATTTTATTACTAGCTCAAGTAGCAACCAAATTCTAATTAGGAATGGAATGAAAAAAATCCTTATTTACTCTTCCTTTATGTTGCTTTCCCCACTATTCTGCAGGATTTCCTGTGGTGGTCCTTAGAACATATCACAAAGAAAGACTCTATAGGTTTTAATTCCTTTTCAAATATTAAGAAATAATTTCTCAAGTTTTAGATATTAAAACTTTCAACCTCAAAATGTATGCAACCTAAAATCTCCTTCTCATCTTCCTCCTAGCTACCACCTCTCCAAACACACACACACACACACACACACACACACACACACACACACACTTCACAATTCAGGTTTGATTCAGGTTTTGTGCTAAGAAGTAATAAGTAAGGAGGTAAGCAATGTTTCTCTTTTATCTCTCTCCCCCTATTCTGTGACTCTTGATGAGTTTGTCTCTTACACCTCTCTCTCCCTCCCTCCCTCTCTCTGTCTCAGGGTTTCTTGAGGTCTATGTTACTCTCTATTTTTTCTCTCTCTCCCTTCCTCTCTTTTTCATTCCACCTCCTGCCTCAAACACTCCTCTATCTAAACTCCAAACCTAAGTGGAAGGATGTTGCCTGGTAACAACAGATGTTGCTGCCTGAATACCCATGGATTTTTTTCTCTGTTCACATGAGTTACAGTAATAAATTTCTATGTATTATTATAAAGAAAACCAGAGAATTAATTTTGTTTGATGAACTTAACTAGTTTATCTCCACAAAATATCAGAAGAACAAATTCTTATGTTGGATATTACAGTTTAAAAGGACCTTCACATCTGCCATCTTGCCTGAATCTCACATTTCTGTGTGATGACAAATGAGACATTTTATTCCTATACTCTACAATAGACAACCAAGTTGTAGCAGGCTTTGTGACTAGACTAAACCCAGGGGTAAATAGTACAGCAGAAAATGAGCTCTACATTTTGGACTGCAAATTCTTTGCATCTCACAAATTCTTTCTCTTTCCATGTAATAGATTCAATATCATATCAATATTTTCCTTCACTGCAGTGTCCTAGGGAATCCAGAAGCAGGCTGAACACTTGCATTCAAATTCAAGAGGAGAGAAAAAATTCCTCTCTGGTATCTTCCTTCTTTCTTGGCTCTAATAAATGTTCAACAACTAAATGGTCACACACTGGAAAAAGGCATATTCATCTAAGTACACAATATACTTTTCATGTTATGTATGTCAAACCTTAGAAAGTAATAGAAAGCTAGTTAGCTGGTTTTGCTTCTTATTTAATACATATTTGAGTAACAGATATACAAAGCACAAATTTAAGAATTTTATATGAGAAACTTGTTGAATCATTCCAAAGCAAGAGAATCTATTTTCATCTTACATGTAAGGGAACTGAGATACACAGAAGATAAATATCTTTCTCAAGATCACACAACTAATGTATAATAAACCTCATAGTCTTGTCTGAACAGTTTCCATTAGTTAGTGCTCAGTTCATACTTTGTTAACACTATGTCTACATATTAAATTATAGTTATGAAAGTCACCTCACTAACTCATCAGACTTACTGATAAAGTTTTAAGAGATCATGTGTAATCATAAAATAAAGATGCATCTTTTGAATTTTCTTACATCACAGCCTTCTTGCATCACTGTCCATTTTCCTTCTTATAATTAATGCCAGATGTTCACAGAAACAGTCTGTGTGTCCAGTGGAATCTGAGACATTATCCAGCCCAACATCTTTCTATTATAGGGGTCTTTCTGTAACATCTGACTGTGGCTTTGGGACTATGAAAAGACAAAACCATCTTTCTTTATAGAAGTAGATAATTTCCAGCTAGACTGCTAATTACTGAAAAAAAAAGTCCTCATAAAATGTTGCAGTTTCCTTTTTTGTAACATTTACTTCTTTTTCTAGTTCTATCCTTTGGAAGCATTAAAATAAATCTATTATCTTTTTTTTCAACAAAATAATCCAACAAATGAAGTGTAGGATAACCTGGTTTTGTTCCTTGTCTGAAATGTCCAATCATTACCTTTAGATAATCTAGCACTTTCTTTCTCATTAGGATTATTTATAACTGTAGCAACATTTTATAAATATTCCTTATGGGATGAGATGGTACAAGGTCTGTTTTGTGCAGAATAATGTCAGACTCTTACCTACTTAATGTTGGATATCAGTGGTCAGTTATGACACATTAGGTTCATTATTTGGATGGGCACAATTGTCTTCTAATACTGATTTCAGAAGCTGATTTTTGAGAAGAAAATGATTTAATGACTTTTATAGAATTAACTCAGTGTCTACCAGATAAGCACTCAAACAGTAATAATCAATTTTGTTATTGCCAAAATTTCCTAATTTTGAATTTTCCCATTACTTCATGCTGATTCTTCAACATATTAATTCTTTTTTAAGTTTTGTCATTCCCAAATTTTACAAGTATGCTTTATATGGCTTCATCTGAGGTGACAATTAAAACATTGAATATGCAGGACCCAGTAGCAAAACACTGATCCTGCTGTCTGAGATGATCCCCATGGGATGATACCTCTTTTTCAAAAGTATCACTGGGTATGTGCCCTTACTTATATGTTTTCACATGTCAAATTTTAGCATGTCATCAAAAATACATGGGTTTCTTTAGATAGTGCAGCTCTTTCTTTCTCATTAGGATTATTTATATTATTATTTATAACTATAGTAACAGTTAATTTTATAAACATTTTCTATGACATATCAATGGTCCTAATAACACAGTCTCTGGATCTAGACCTGTATTTGTTTCCAGGGTTATCATAACAATTTACCACAACTTGATGTCTTATAACAAAATAAATACATTCTGGTGACCAGAAATGTGAAAAAATGTGTCTGCAAGAAAATTATTTCTAAGAAAGATCTAACGGAGAGTACTTCCGTATGTTTTCTAACTTCTGGTGGCTCCATGTGCTCCTTGGTTTATGGCTGTTTAAATCCATCCTGGGTCTCCATCTACATGTGTCCTTCTCTGTGCCTGTTCCTCTTCTTTCATTTTTATTTTTTAATTGGAAATTTGCACCTTTACTTAATCTCTCTTGGTTCTTATTTTTCCCCCTCCCCCTGCCCTCCCTTCAACCCCTCCATCCCTCCCTATCTACAAAGACTTTGTTTCCATTTTTACATTTTCCCATATTGATTCCATTCCCTTCTTTCCTTTCCCCTACCCCTCCCACTTCCCCTTCCCCTTTGCCCCTTTCCTTCCTATTTCACATTATCTATTATACCTTCTAGTCCTTATTTACACTTTCAGTTTCTCACACTAGAGAAACTACTCAGCCATAAAAAATGAGAAATTAGAGACATTTATTGCTAAACGGATGCACATTGAGATGATACTCATGTTCCTCTTCTTTCACAAGGACACTTTTCATTGGATTGAAGGCTCTCAGATAATGCACGCTGATCTCATCTTAAGATCCTTAATTAATGTGCAAAGAGCCCTTTATTCTTCAAATAAAGTCATTCACAAGTTCAGGGGTTAGGGTGTGCCTCTTCATCTCTGTTGAAATACTTTCATTTTGCTACCTTCCAGTCACTTCACCTGTTTTTCTTCACCCCAAACCACCTAAGCTCTTTAAAGAGGTCCACAATTACATCATCCCTAAAGGAATCTATCTATTTTACTTTAAAGAAAAGGAAGGACACTATAACTTCTGTTGTTGTTGTTGTTATTATTGTTGTTGTTGTTTTTTGGTGCCAGGGATCAAACTCGGTACCTTGCAAGGGAGGCAGCAGAACCACTGAGATAAATCCCCGGCCCACTCTATAACATTTTTATAAGATACGCCAATAAATTTTCTCAGTTACTACATTATTCCTTTGTTTAACTTAAATACTTCAGAATTCTGTTCAAGAATTTTCCAATTGAAAAATCCTAACTTTTTCATAGAGGAATCAGTGATCTTCTTTCTTTGTGTAAGATGTGTAAAATACAGTCCATTATAACAATGGCTAATAGGACCTCTATAAAAGGAAAAATTAAGGCAGTTTCTTCAGAATTTCCTCATTGGTTTTCTTTTTCTCATCTAAAATTGTTATTGTAACTACTCTGAATTATTTAAAGACTCTCCACAAACCTCAACATTACAAGAGAATGTAAACTCTGAATTAGCATTTCCTAGGGTTAAAGTCTGCCTATTCTGACTGCTGTAGTTTGGATTTGGAATTTCCCCCAAAAGGCTATGTGTTAAAGGATTGGATTCAGGATGGCACTATTGGTAAGTAGTAGAGACTTGAAGAGCAGGAGGTTCCAGGTCAATGGAGGTGAGCCTCCAACTAGTATTGTGGAACACTGTCTCTTTTTATTTTCCATGAACCATGAGAAGAATAGCTATGCTAAATCATACGCTTCTGCCATAATATGGTGCCTTACCACAGGCTTGAAGCAGTGGGGGCAACTGATCAAACCACCAAAACTGTGAGCTAAAATAAAACTTTCTTTCTTACAAATTAATTGTTTCAGGTAATTGTTATAGTACAGAAAGCTGACTAACACAATGACCTTGAGAACATTACATAACCTGACAATCTCAGTTTTCTCATCTGTAAAATAAGAATAAATATGATTTTGATTTAATAATACTTTATGAGAACATGCACAATAACGTATACAAGACCTTTAGTACAGAATCTGACACACTTCAAATGCTTAAATAGTGCTTGCTGTCATTTTTGTTATTATTGAACCCAGACATACACATGCTATCACTTGCACAGTAGCAAGTCTAATATTGTACTCTAATTTGATAATAAGCTGAAGGCTATTATGTACTATGCATTATTAGCAGTATCTTCTGATTACAGGCCCTTCTCTCCTTCCACCATTTTCTTTCTTTCTTCTTCCTTCCTTTCTCCCCTTTCTGTCTTCCTTCTTTATTTTCTTCCTGACAGCTACAGAGTTTTATCATTGATTTATGACTTGCTTATTATTCCAATATGATACCTCAATTCTAATTGTCACATTCTTTTGCCAAAATCTGCCAATTCCTTCTAGCTTTCTGTAACAGGGGATTTTGGCCAAGCATCCAGTGTTTCAGAAAACTTTCTTCTCTGAGACTGAAATAAAGATTTTTATTCTCTTATGTAGCTATCACTTGTGTGGTGGCATTATCATGTGATGTGTTAGAAGTGTTTTGGTCAGAGTAGTAAAAACAGTGTACCAACACATTTGTCTTGGTATGTGAAATTAATTGTTTAATATCTTTCTGAGATGAGGCTGGTTTTAATAATATTCTGTATAAGCATCTGGTGCTAAGGGGAACTAAACATTGTATAAGCTGTCATTTGAGCTTACCAAAAATAATATGTCATAAAATTGGGAAGCTTCCAATTGTGAACAAGTTTGAAAATTTAAGTGAGGTATGGCTGCTAAACCTACAGCCCAATTAAAAATATGTCATAGAAGCAAGAGAGAATCTAATATGACACCTGTGAAAACACACAAGAAAGTAAGAACCTCTGGAGACAAAAGATAGTGGATGTGTCCTGTGAGAAAAAGAAACAGTGTCCTATGAGAAGAGAGTACCAGGAATGCAGGAACTTGGAAAGTAGAGCTCAGCTTGCAGACACCATGCTAGGGCTACCTCTCTCTTTTCACATCACTCTGGTCCTGACATGTCACTAGTGACAGCAGGGAGCAGCAGCATCCACAGAGACATGCAGGGTGGCTGAGGATTTCATCCTGGCACC
This sequence comes from Heterocephalus glaber, assembly GCF_053883595.1. Taxonomy (NCBI): domain Eukaryota; kingdom Metazoa; phylum Chordata; class Mammalia; order Rodentia; family Bathyergidae; genus Heterocephalus; species Heterocephalus glaber. The sequence goes on along the minus strand of NW_028258308.1, from coordinate 10,452,220 downwards.
AAAAACATTTGTATTAGGAGCTGGTATGTTATGCGGATGCTTAGCCTCAATCTTTTCCAACCAACTCCCACATTTGGGGCTAGACAACTGCAGCAGGAAATAGAATCTCTTGGGAAAGGATGGTGACTGGAGCAGCAGAAACCACAGGTCTCCTGCAGAGCAGAACATTACTTGTGATGGAGTGAAGTGGAAAAAGTTGAAGCAGATTTCAAAGCCGAAGTTCTCTGCCTTGAGACAAAACTCCAACGTCTAAATTCATGAGATGGGAACAAACTGGGATTTAGGTACTTGCTTCTCCTCTGCACTACAAACAAGAGAGAAAAATAACAAATCAGCTCTTCTACAAGAAGTAATAGTCCTAAAAAAAAAATTAAAAAAAAAAGAAGTAATAGTCCTTAAAAATGCAACATTTAAATAAGAATAATAAATAATCTCTGATATGTAAGAGAAGGTATCAGAAATATTGGACAAGCTTTTTAAATCTCTATTAGGTATTATATTAGATACGACAGAGTAACTACTGAAATCGAATCAAATATATGAGTTGGAGAGCAGATAATATACACAGAAGAAATCAATGGGCTGGCAGATTTGAGTGACGATCTCTTCCAACAGGCACAGGAAGATATGAGTTACAAAAAAATGAGATGTAAAAAATATGAGTTCAAATGTCAGCACTCTTTTAAAAGCAGTCCAAGAAAAACACTGGAAAGCCAAACAATCAAGAAATTCTCAAAATCAAAGAAAAGATGCCAGACTTCAGAATGAAATAGCTCATATTGAATGTTTTAAAAAAGATACAGTATTTATAGACTTGGTATAATTTTAGAATACTGTAGATTATTAATCAAGGAATAAGAATCATTTTGACATCTAATTTCTCAAGAACTACGTGGAAGAAGGGAGGTGATATTTTCAGTGTTGAAAGAATTTTGAATGTACAGCTTTATAGCCAATAAAAAGGGGCATTTAAACCTTAAGATGATACAAAAATAATTTTTACCCATGAATTCCTACATTTTAACACAAGGAAACTGTCTTCAGTATTAACCTTCAGCAACAGGACATCACTAATAAATATAAGAAATAAGGATGAGTAATTAACTAAGCAAAGTTTATCTATCTCTAAATAACAATAATACTGATCCTCATAGAAAACTATGGAAGTCCAAAATCACAAAACACAAAGGCAGGGTGGAAGAGAGAACAGAGTAAGAGAGAACACCAAGTTACTGGCCTTGCCTGACAAAAAGAAACAGGTATGATAAGACCTAAAACTGTGTGAGTCTTAATAAGGATAATTTCCAGGCAAAAAAAGATAAAAATCATAAGAGAAGTAAGGAAGGAGGAAAAGGGCCAGGGATTTAGCTCAGTGGTTTCGCCTTCTGCTGTGCAAGCGCAAGGACCCAGGTTCGATCCCCAATACCAAAAAAAAAGAAAAAAAAAGGAGGAAAAAAACCCCTTGATAATAAAAACACAAAAAGAGTAGAACAATGTCTGCATAAATCAATACTTTCCACAAAAATACACACTCATTGATCAAAATTATTGTAATTAGAGACATATCTTTCTAAAAATTTATAGATTAGAATATGAAAATAGGTGAAGCTTTGGAATATCTGAATAATACAATAAATAAATGTATTCATATATACAACTTTACATTTAACTATGACATGTTATCTATTCTTGTGACTCATAAAAAAGCAGATTTGTACTAGGTCACAATAAAAGCTCCTATAAATTCCAAAGAGTGAACATCATACAAGCCATGATGCAAACCATAATTTTACAAAATTAGAAATCAATAAAAAGGATAGCTAAAATAGTCCCATATGTTTGAAAAGTTTACAAAAATAGACTACTAAATTACCCTTGAGTTAAAAAGGCTATTGCATATAAATCATAAGCAACATAAAGCTGAATGACAATAAGACCACCATATATTAAAATTTATGTGGAAATCTAAAGCAGTATCTAGAGGAAAATTTAGTTTTAAATATGTGTGTACATATATCAGAAAAACATTGAAAATAAATGAACTAATATTAAATTCAAAAAGTTAGACAATGAGCAACTTAAAGCTCAACAATAAAAAATAGAAACCACAAAGGGAAAGAGAAAAGCAACAAAATAGAGTAAAGAAATGAATGCTAAAACTAAAGCTTTGTTCTTTGACTAAAACAGATATAAATTGAATGGCAGTGAGACAGAATACAAATAATCAGAAAATTTAAAAATATACAGAATAAAAACAAGAATGTAACTAGAAATAAAACAAACAATACAGTAATATATATATCATTATACTACTGTGAAATAAAACTATATTGATTTATATATCATTATAAATCAGATGACATTGTAAATCTTTAGCACCATGAATTGACAAAACTGACTATTAATAGTATAAAATTTCAGTACATAATGAATATCACAGAATCAGAATTGGTAATTATTTTCCCCAAAACAGCCACAAAGATAGATGATTTAATATATGACTTCCAATAAGATTCAAAGAAACATAGAATTCCTTCTTTTAACGGTGTTTAAGAAAATTTTCTTTAAAGGTTGAAAACTTGTGAAAGTTTCTATCTACCTATGTACCTATGTCTGTATCTATGTATATATCTTATGTATGTATGCATGTATCTATTTCTTTAATTCAATAGCAGATAAGTCTATTACAATAATAACATTTAAATTTAAAAACATTATACAGCCCCAAGTTAAATTATTTCATATAAGTTGTATTTTATATTATTTGAAAATATATGAGCTTCCTAAATCAAATGTTATCTAATTTAACACAACTATATATTAAAAACATGGTATATCAAGTAGGATTTATCCTAGAGTTATGAAATAAATTAACAGAAGGAAATATATCAAAGTTAATCACAACAGATATAAAAAATTGACCATTTAAAAAAAATTGACCATTTCAATAGAATGCCCATGAAGTAAAATCTCTTGTAAAACTAGAAAATATTACAGATCTTTAGTTTATGAAAGCTATTTTCTGAAACATTTACTGATAATATTGCATGTATTGCTTTCTAGATCTGGCAGAGCAACATGCCTCCTACTGTGCAATTTTTATTAAGGGTACTTGGAATTGTGGCTAAGACAAAAGAAAGAAATATGAAATACATGTATTAGCTAAAAGACAAATAGTCATTATTTGTAAATGATCATTCCATGAGAATTAGCAGACAAACTAATGGAACTAATATGATAATTTAATCAATGGAATTAATTATGATAATTTTGACATTTGTAAAATATGTGATAAAAATCAATGCTAGTTGCTTCTTCTGTGCTCTTCTGATTATTTCTCTCTTTTTTTCAGACTTTCTCATATTAGTGTATTTTAGCACTTAATTATTGTTTCTTTTCTCTGTATATCATCTGGAAATTTTATATAGTCTTGTTGTTTTAAATATTGCCATGTGTTTCCAAATTTGTATCTGTATTCTGTACCTGTCTACCAAAGATTTTGTGTGCAACTATTACTTCCACTTTTCTTTTTAAAGTTTACAACACGTGCCACTTAAAACATTCCAAGCTCAACTCCTGTTTTTTTTCCCTAAATCTTCTTCACATCCCCATCTTGAATTAATAACAGTTTCCTCTCTGAAATTGCTCAAATAAAAATCCTTGGAGACACAATTTTTTTCTTTCACATCCTACATCCATCCACCTATATATCCCATTATCTCAGTCTTGAAAAAAAATTAGACTCTAATCACTTTGAACCATCTCCACTTATATAGCCTGGCTCAGGCAATATCGTATGTCATAAGTTTTCCAACAGCTTCTACTTGTATCTCTTTATATCTTTCTCAGTATTAGAGCAGAGCTAACTTCCTAAACTGTAGCAGAGGAGAACTTAGCACTCTTCTACTCAAAACTCTGGATCATCCTCACTTTTACTTAGAATAAAAGCTGAAGTCCTTACAAGCATCTCTAGGCCCTATGTGGTTGGTACCCCAACTTATCAATTCAAACTTTTCTCCTGCAGCTCTTGGCCCTCACACACTGCAGTTCAGCCACACTGACATACTCCAGCCCTGATCTCTCTCTCTCCTCTCTCTCTCTTTCTGCTCTTGCCTCCACCTAGAATGCTCTTTTCCTTCCAGATACCAACTTATCTAACCCTCTTCCCCCTTCAAGTCTTTCTTCAAATCTCATGCCTTCAATGAGGTGTATCACATCATTTCATTTAATTCTAAACTTCCCCCCACAACACATTCGATTCCTCTTAGCATAGATTTTTTTTTCTTGCCCAAAGAATAGTGATCACTATATAGGAAATGAAATTTCTATGAAATTTCAGCAGCACTTTTGGAAAGAATTTAACAAACTCGTTTATATATAAACAAAAAATTTATATTTGTATATACTCAATAATGTGTAAATAAAAATAAATAAATAAATGTGTAAATAAAAATGTAAACAGCCCATACATTTTCAGAATATAAGCACAAAGAAAGTAAATGAAAAAATATTTACATTTATTTATGTTTAACAATAAGTTGTGATGTTACTATTTTCCACTGGGCAGTACAGTGCAAAGTCAATATTTAATAATATGTGATGGCAAAGCTAATGAAAATGCAGTGTGGGTAAGACTGTAAACTGGTAAGCAGCATTCTAGAAGTAATTTGACAATTTTAGCTAATTAATATGTTTATACCCTTTTATCAGCTTTCCCTTGGTTAAACCTCCCAAAAAGTCTAATCCAGATTAAAAGGAAACACGAAGGATGTTTTCCATGGTGTTCTTTATAGTAGAGTTGGAGTCAACCTGAATCTATCACATTAGGGAGGATATATGGCCGGCTGACTCTTCTTCAGCAATATATGATTCCCCTGCCTAGGACAAAAACAGAAATTCACAGAAAATCTGGAGAGCCAATCAGAGAATGAGAGAGTGAGAGAGAGAGAGAGAGAGAGAGAGAGAGAGAGAGAGAGAGAGAGAGAGAGAGATTGATTTTCATTCTGTGGCTCATTCCAGAGCTGAGTCTTATCAAAATATCAGCTTCGTTCAGAAGTTACCATTGGCCTCCCCTAACTGGACACTGGGCTCCACCACCACCAAACTATTGTTTCTTCTGCTGCTTGTAGGCTTGCGAAGCTTCTCATGGTGCCATCAGTACTTTTTCTGGTTTTTAGGTAATGTTCATAGCTTTAGGAAATAATGACATTAAGCTTTGCACCCTTCTTGACTGCCAGGAGAAAGGAAGAGGGAGGGAGAGTCTTCCTACTGTGCCCTCTCCAAAGTGCAAAATGGGAAGTGCTCTATTCCCAATCTCATAAGCTGGCAGGGCAGGAGGATTGGCTCAAAACAAAGAGAAAGTACATGTGTAGGGCAGACTGAAAATGGCAGATGTCTAACTACCCTTTCTTCTCAAGAACTCTTTAGCCACAGATATAATTTATCCTACACTCCCCACACTCGTCCTTCACAAAATTGTCCTGTCCTGATATACAACTATGCCTTGCACTGAGATCGAAACCACATGTGTATTTTCTCCCAGAGAAAGAACTCCAAATTCAAAGTCATGAGCTACTGACTGCATCTGCCTCAGAACGTAACAACAGAGTAATCTCAATTCTTCCTAAAACTCTTTCTTTATTTTCATAGTCTCTAAGTTACAGACTAATTCATTTAAGTCACAATAAACTTTGAGAAAATTTAGAAAAAAGAACATAATTAAAGTAATCATTTATTTTATTAATTACAATAATTAACATGTGAATGAATGCAAGGAAAATACTTATCTGTATAGTGATTATAATGATTATGAACCCATTTTATAACAATACTTTTCACCACTAATTCAAATTTTCTTTTTCCTACATCCAAAGCTTCAATTTGTTGTGGTTCTTCAACAGAGCTGCTTGATGGACCTAAGTTCTTGTTGGTCATGTCTTTACAGTCTTTGCCTGAGGCTTTTATTCACTCTTCTTATTGGATTTGGTCACATGGTGAGGCATGATGGGAGATGAGCTGGGGTCCTTTCATAATCTTCCTTTTCAAAATATGTTGTATCACCCTTATTTGCTCTGGATGTTAAGAATTAATCATCTCCCCTAACTGTGTAGTTAAATTACTGAGCAATAAGGAATGAGTGTCCAACCTGCTTGCACAACTGGCTGGATGAGCTAGAAAGCCCTCTCCTGCCCTGGCCTCAATAAATCCTGACAGCCCCTGCATTTCCCCAGAGAATCCTACTCAAAGGTGGCCTACATTCTCTTTGTCATGCAGAATGGCCTCTAAACATTGTGAGAATAAAATGTAAAGTAAATTCCCCCTTTAGTTTGTAGGTGGTATAACTATATGTTAAGTCTGGCTGGAAGCCATTACTATTTTTATTGTTGTTGTTTTGTATGGTACCAGAGATTGAAACTAGGGCCTTCACACTGAACTATGTCCCCCACTCTTTTTATTTTTAGTTTTGAGACAAGGCCTCATTAGATTGCTAAGCTGCCCAGGTTGGGCTTCAACTTGCTGTCCTCTGCCTCAGCATCTCAGAGTCCTGGAATTATAGGTATGTGCCACTACACCCAGAGAAATCCATCACATTTTAAGAATTCATCTCCCAATTTGTGGTATGCAGGGTTCTTACTAAACCATCCAGGGTATCTATTTTTTCTTGCTTCTTAGAACCCACCTGCGTGATGCCATAAATGTAGTGGAGCAGTGTGATAACCCTTGAAATAATGAGATAATCAAAGTCCTTGAAAACTATAGAACTTAGCTATCTTTATTCAAAATGTATGTGGGGATATAGAAATAGGCAAAGAGAAACACACATACACATGTATAAGGATATAAGGATATCTATTCACTTGTATATAAGGATATCTATGCTAAAGATTTACTTGGATTTACTGGAAATAACCATGAAGTAGATATTTTCTGCTGGGCCTATCTTGCAATTTGGACACCAAACCATTTATCATTGTATAAGCTCTTCTTCTGACCAGTGGACAGAAAAGTCATTCTAGGTTCCTGTAAATTATTTAAGTTCAAAGTTACTATCCACTGAAACACTTCAGCAGATAGAATTTTCCAGTGCATAGTTTAACATTTAAAGAGATGAGCATTCCTTTATAAAAATCTAGGAAGAATATTATATATTACTTTGATTTATCAAGTCACTTCTTCATGTCAGGGTTTTCAACCTAGTTTTACATCATGGCACACCTAGAAAATAATATTTCTACAGCATACCAGAATAGATGGAGAAAGTAGCAGAGCTGGCTGTGCCTGGCCTGAATGTACACGTGCTGCTCTTGCCCTGTCTCTATAAGATGGAGTAGAACAGCACCTCAGCAATCTGTAAGCCTTGCAATGCACTCCATGTGTTGTGCCCATCAGGTAGGTGACTCTGCTCTAGCACACAGATCTCCCCTACATGTAGCTCTAGGGCAGTGAACCAGCTTGAATACAGAAATCAGGTGTACAAGTCAAATTCATGGTGACCTACTATACTTTTGCTCACTAGCATTTTTGAGCTTTTTATGGTTAAAATATTGTATTAATATAATGACTGCTCATTTGTTAAGACAAAGGGACCCTATGTAAATTATCCACTATCAAAAAATTGCTTCAGGGGAGTGCATTCTGTTCAACATACTAGCCTTGCTATTTATTAAGATGGCCACATCTGGTTTATTCTTGATGTTTAAGTTCTACTACTTGGCTAGGACAATCCAAGGTCTTCCTGCATTAGTGTTCTAGAGATGCTAAAAGAAAGCACCATAAACCATGTGGCATAAACAACAGACATTTATTTTTCACAGTTCTGAAGGCTTGGAAAGGGCAAGATCAAACTGCCAGTCAACTGAGTTCCCATTACGAAGACACCACCCTCAAAAACCTAACAAAACTAATAATCTTCAAAAAGTTCCATTTCTAAAAACTGTTGCACTAGGGTTCAGAACTTCAACCTATAAATTTTAGAGGGACACAATTTAGTCCATAACATCTCCTATCATTATCAAAATTAGGGAATTCTTTCTAAAAGTGATTTCCCATTAGTCTTTGAAGGATAGCTACCATAAAGAACTTTTCAAAGATTCTCAGACTCTTTCTTTACAAACATATTTCTCAAAACCTTGAGAATGGAAGTATGTTTTATGCCCTCTTGAGGGAACATACTTAAGGAACATGTAGGTGGTTTATGCATATTAAATTAACTTTAGCATTCATATCTCCCAAAATATTTGGATTATTTTCTAGCATTAACAAGGTAATTCTGGTATCTCAACTTTGTTTATAGTGGATCAACATTGAATTCAGACTTGTGTCAGCCAGTTGAGTAAACAGCTGAAACAAGACACAGTTGTTCAAGTCAGCATACAGAATCTAGAATCTCTGAAGCATTCACATATATTGGTAAATTTAGCCTGAGTCTTCTATCTTAGGTAAATATCCTAATAATTCATACTCACATAAAGGTTCCAGATTTTTGTTGATACAAATAGATTCCTTACATTGTGTTTTTACATAAAACTTAACTTTCTGGAACATGCTGAGATCTGACTGTAGTTATAAGTGTGAAAACGGTGAGGGGCTTTTCAGTATGCAAAGCACTAGGAAACAGATTTTCTATGGAAAGGGAATTGAAAGAGGTGTGGCAACCCTAAGAGAGGGAGGAGGGGATGCACCAAGAGAAATGAGAGGAATACCAGATAGCAATGCAAATTCAGCTAGGACTGAAGAGTAGAGAACTGCTGATCATTCTAAATCTCACATTAATGTCCAAGGTTATCCTTTAGCTCCTACTACCCATCCCCATGCTTTAACATTCATTCTGAGAAATCTGGAATAACTCTGAATCCAACTGATATTATAATTTGGTGATCAATGGGCTCAAAATTGTGTTTTGATTTTGGCTAATAAACCATGTCAGTTATATGGTAGCATTTGTAAAGTTTATCAGCTTGGTTTTAGAAATACCCTGAGCTTAATTTGTTTCTTGAGTTGAGAATTTAGAAATTTGAGCAATCTATGCTTTTGTCTTTATTCTGTCCTATGCCACTGGAAGTCACCTTGCCTCAAGTGTTGGAATTCTTTACATCCTTAATATTCTTCTGAGATAGCAGCAATAGTTTTCCTGGAAAACTTGCTTAATATGTACCTCACTCTAGATGGTAATGTAATTTGGTGGTTTTATCTTAGTGTAGGATGGGCTGTAACATTCCCTCCCATGACTAATGATACTATTGTTGTTCTTCAACCTCAACTTAGGTTCCTCATCATGAAAATATTTCCCAAATCACAATCATCTCTTCCTGTCACTCTGAGGCCTGTTGCCTATAATCCCATTCCCTGGTACCAGTTTCTATTTTAAGTAGAATAAAATAACTGGCTAATTTAGGCAAAAATGTTCATTACTGACCTGATATCAGATTAAGTATGAAGCACTTGAAAATCAGCCTTAGAAGACTGACATGAACTAAAAGTTTGCAAAAGCAAGATCATATCAGGTAAACAGCTTGATTAGAATGATGACTTTTACTCTAGAGGGCACATCTCTGGTTTTGCTCTTGTCCACATGATGTCTTTATTCTCAAGAAAAAGAGGAAAAGCTGCTGTCTCTGTCAGTTTCCATTAAGCATTGGTGGACTGTACCTCTTAGCAGGATTCACACAAGGTTCAAACATATAATATGTTACCAAATGGCGAGTAATTACATCATTATCTTTCAATTTAGAAATGTACTTTATCAAGGTATTCTCTGGAATAAAAATTATTTGCATATATACATTGTCAGCTTCTTTACCCACGTTCTGGAAGATTTTGTGTATATCTTCTCTTTTCTTGGAAACTTGTTGTGATGGGTTAATAGCTAAATCAAACAAGTTAAAAAAGTCAAAAGGGCAAACTGACTTATTAAAGAAAAAACAAGAGAACTGATAAGAGAGTGACTTGGAGGAGCAAGGAGAGAGGAGAGTATGAATGTGCTGATGTCTTCTTTAGGGAGGAGAGAAATATTTTTGGAAGAGAAATATTTTGGAAGGGAGGCATCTACTATGATAAGGAAACCGTAGGCTATAATTCCCCCTCTTCAAAAGACTAAATAAATTAAGTTCTTTAATCATGTGTTCTGTGTGTTGCTTTTAGAAATGTAGTTAGACGGCTTTTTATAAGATCAGTAGGTACACCTTTATTGAGATTAAAATCCAAATAATATCCTTAATTTAAATATGGGTACTATTTATTACTTTGCCTTTGATTCTTACATCTGACACTTTGTTCTTTTTATAGAAGACTTGTCTTCTTGTACACTATGGAAAGCTCCATACACTGTTCTGGTTGGTGTGTGTGTGTGCGTGTGTGTGTGTGTGTGTGTGTGTGTGTCTGTCTGTCTGTCTGTCTTTTTGTCTGTCTGAGAAGGATGTCATTATTTTAGACTTTCAGAATGCTGTTCAACTTTTATTGCAGCATAATACTTTTTATGGCCCTGTTGTTTTGTTTTACTTTGCTCAATTTCAACTTAAAGGAAATCTGTCTACACTAAGGACAAAGGAGAAACTTACCTACTACAGCTGCTATCAGTTTTGGTGAAACTATGAACTGATAGGTGTCTTCAAAACCTACAGTCTTGCACCTGCTGCTACTTTCAACCCCACCCAGAGAGGTTTTCTTATGCAGGCTACACCTCTTTTGTACAGTAAAAAATAGTCAATTACTGTACTTTTCCACTGCATTTTGACAGTTGAATTTGGCAAAAAAATTTTAAGAAAAAGAGATGGATACTAACGTAGGGTACAGCATTGTCTAATGATGGATAAATATTTTGTGTGTGTAGGCAGTGGTAGGTCAATAAACCATGTTTGTAAACCTTTTCTTAAGCCAGAAGGTTTGCTATATTTCAAGTTATTAGTCACTATGGGCCTCCACTCATACAGATCAACCTCCCTTTAATGAATTTGTAGTTAATTGAAAAACTTAGAAATTCTTACACTAGTTTTATTGTGATTCTTAAATTTTTGATATTATGAATTCTTGGTGTTTTTCTAATCAATTTAATTTTAGGAAAAGGAAATCAGGTCTCTGAGAGAAGTGTCATGTAAAATGGCCTCAGTGATGATTTGTTTATCTCTCTCTTCCCCTAAATAGAAAGTGGACCTATTGAGAACAAAGATCATGTCATATTTTCGATGTATCTCCAGTATCTATAATAACATGTCATAGAGAACATGTTCAATAGATTTCTTTTTCTGTTTTTATTTTGCAGTACTTGGATTGAACACAAATCTTTGCACTGAGCTATATCTCAACATTTTTTTAAAATTAATTTTTTTGGTACTTTTAGGTATACAATATAATAACATTCATCATTGGAAATTTGTACCTTTACGTAATCTCTCTTTATTCTTATTTTTTCCCCATTTCCCTGCCCTCCCTTCAACCCTTCTACCCTCCCTATTTACAAAGACTTTGTTTCCATTTTTTCATTTTCTCACATTAATTCCATTCCCTTCTTTCCTTTCCCCTACCCCTCCCACTTCCCTTTCCTCTTTGCCCCTTTGCCCCTTTTCTTCCTATTTCACCTTATCTACTATACCTTTTAGTCCTTATTTACATTTTCAGTTTCTCACACTATATCTCAACATTTTAAAACATTTTTAAATTGCCCAATCTGGGGCCAAACTTGTGACCTTCCTTCCTCAGTTTCCCGAAATGTTAGGATTACAGGGATACATAATCCATGCAATACATTTCTTTAGTTGTACACCAAATGCATTCACCTGCATGTTTCTGAACAGAAATTTTCATCCTCTATTTCCCTATACCCCTGTGGATCTTATCATTGCTATCTGACTATTCCTTATCTCCTAAATAATGTAGTTCTAATAGTACACCAAACGCCTTTCTCTTTACCAAATCCAAGACCTTCTTTTCAGTATTCACCCACTTGAAGTTTTTGTGATAACTAAATCTGAGGACCATTCTCTCCTTCAAAAGACTTTCCTTTGGTTTCTCATACTGCTTTTCCTTAGTTCTCCTGTTACCTTCTCCTTTTTCCCCAATGGTATCTCTTCTCAGTCATTTAATTTGAGGGATCTCCAGAATCTCATGCTTGGCTCTCTTCTGTTCTTCTTTTTGCTCAGTGCTCTACATAAGTGTTTATTCCCTATCCCTTCAGCACTCATCAAGGAGAGATCTCAGTGGATCTTAATTATCTTTGCAGTTTTCATCTACAAGCTCTTCCTCTCTCCTGAAACCCAGATTTGTATTTTTCACCTTTTAAGACCTGTATGCTTCATTTAAACTGCACCCTAATATGTTCCAAATGAAATACATCACTCTTTCCTACCTGCCAATTTTCCAGAGCTCCTTTTCTTCAGATGTTCCAAAACCAGTTAATGGCTTTTCTGTATCCTTACAGATTTCTGAACTATAAATTGAGATTATCCATAATCCCTTTTATTTTTCTTCCACTACTATTCTTATATTTAATTTATTGCTAAACATAGTCAAGTATACCAAATATTTTTTCAAATTGCTCCTTCTTTTCAGTCCTGATGATTATTGCTTTCGTTCACACCCATATTTTCTCTTTACAAATAATAAATTTTCCATCATTTATGTCTACTTTGTATGCTATCCAAGTCATAATTCTGACCATAATGCATAATTTTCTACAATATGTTCCTAGACTTCTGGCATGATATTTAAAGCTCTTTGCTGTATCTTACAATGTATCATATCAACTCTTCCACTCCACTCTTTACTCTGTCTCCAGCCTTTCTTCTGTGACTTGTCACATTCCTGTCACTTGGCTAATACTGCTTTCTCTACATAAATTGATTTGTTTTTGCCTTTTCTTTCCCTCTACTAACCAGTACATCCAATCTGGAATTATTCTACAACCTTGGCCTTTATTTTCCTCATAATTCATGATTTCACCACCTCTTAGTTTTTAGAAGTTATTAACTGATTTCAACATGAGTCTGTATCTCTAGCAATATTGCAACATTCATCATCCTTTTGCTATCCTGCAACACTGTGGGTATGTGCAAATGCAAAAGAAGGATTTTTAAGATTTCATCACAGTTGAATTTTTAGCCCAACCACTTCTCAGCCTTTTGACTAAGATCGAGTGTAGAATTTTTAAGCCCAGTAAATCTTAAGCTAAGGAAGAATGAACTCATTAGCAACATTGGATTCTAGACCTAGATTTACCTTGATTTGAGATTCAGGGTTCTTATCTAAAGAAAGAATGTTAATAATATATATTTCTCACTTGCCTCCACATGGAATTTTTGCAGAAAGAATTCTTTTATATATAAAATAATGTTATATATCTGAGTATTATAACACATTAAAGCAAATATAAGAAGAATTATATAAAATATTTATGTGTGAAATATCAAAATCATTGACATACAGTCATGAGCTTTTAGGAAACTATTCAAAGACTTTCAAATCCCATCTAAAATTAATATGAATATCTATGTCATATGATTATTGAAAAATTTTAAGAGGTAATATATACCTTTAATTAATAATTTCAAAATTATTTTAAGTTAAATTAACCTAGAAAAAACAATTCATTGATATCATGCCAATTTATAAATGGCTTGTGTTGGATTCTTCTAGAGAATAGGTTTTACAGGAAGTGTTGGAGAAATTGAGTCCTTTAATATAGGTGAGATGATCTGAGAATAGAGAACATCATCTGGAAGGCAAACCAGAAGAGTAGTTTTATTAAGGCTTTTGCTGTTGACCTCACTACTACATAGAGATAGTGATTTTTTGTACACTTGCATAAACTACCAATAATAAGATGGAAAAGCTTTAGGTGCATTCCAGACCTTAACCACACCACTACCTGATGAGTTGAGATTGTCAGTAGTTATCCCCTTTCTTCTTCAGAGACTGATTGTGCTCCTATCTATCTATCATCTATCTATCTATCTATCTATCTATCTATCTATCTATCTATCTATCTCTAATTTCACTCCGGAATTCAACTATGCCTGTACCCACACAACAGCAGCATCACCAAACTGGATTCCAAATGGATAAGAATTAATTTAGACACATGTTCTCCAAGAAAGGAAAACAATCCAGTATTTTAAGTGTTTCATTGTATTAAATAAGCCATCATAAATTACATCCTTATTCCCTTATCACTCAGTTTCTCCTTGGTTAGACATGTAGTGATTATTTGATAAGTTGTAATCCACAAGAAGACCTTAACTTCTATAGCCTTAGGAATTAACTGAATCCTAAGTGAACTACAGAGAGATAAAATGAGAGTCTCATGGTTCAATATGGTTCACTCAATTCCTGCAATTATTTTTTGACACTTATTTTTGAAGAACTAAAGCAACTTTCAAATCTGTGAGTATCAAATTATTAAGTTGGCTGAAGTTTCAAACTAGTAAATGTTTGCCAGGGATTTTAGGGGTTGAATCTGTACTCAAAAAACCAAACCAAACCAAACCAAACAAAAACAAACGCCTTCTTTTTTTGCTTACCATAGTTGTCTTATGTTAAATAGGGAGAGCAAAGAAGAGCAGGACTTAGCAAAATGCCATCACATGAAGATTATTCAATCTGTACTTGATTTATGTTTTAAGAATAATGTCCTATGTGATAAGGTAATCCTGTGCAGGCATGCTTTCTACCATGCCATGTGTCTTCACATGTTTGTAGGAAGCGGTCAATATTCTTGTTTAAGGTCTTATTGGATTTAAATCACCTTTCATGCATCTCATATTTTGATGCAATTGGCTTCTGGCTGCCATTTCATACTTTCATTGACCATTATGGCACTTTGTCAATCTTTTACAAGCTTCTAAATGATTGATTAACTCATTCTATCTTTTGAGTATGGTTCTAAAAATTATGTGGCTCATTTGTATTTCTAAACATTCTAATTCCAAAGATATACAATACAGTATCTATCTGTTAAATCTTAATATGAAGAGGTGATAAAAATACAGTGAAAGTATACATTTTAAAATATTATTACAGTAAAAGACATCACTAAAACCCCTCAAAATACTCACCCTATCTTCAAACACACATATCCCATCATTCTTGCCATTTGTGAAGCAGTTCTGGAAGTTCTCTTTCATAGCTCTCTCAATGTCCTAAATAGGTTCAAAATGTCTACTTTTCATGGTCATCTTGACTTACAGGAAGTGCCAGAGTTGGTACAGTGCCAGACTCAATGAATAGGTTGGTGAAGATATACAGCAAAGTTTTTATCAGTTTGACTTTCTGTTGGATGGCACTTGGGAGCAGCCTTCACTGTGTTGTTTAAAATCATTCTTCCCAAAAGCAGTAACAAGAGGACCTCTAGCATTGCTTCTAAAAGTGGCAAGAATGATGGGATAATTGTGTTAGAAGCAAGAGGGAATATTTTGGGGGGATTGATAGCAATGTGCCTTTTATGGTAATAAATTTTCTAAAATTTAAACATTCTTGACATATTTTAATCAACCTGTACATTCCAAGCTTGAGAAAATGAAAAATTAAATGGAGACTATATAAAGTTTGAAATAAAAACTACATAAGCACAGAATATTTTCAGAATCGTTTCTTAGTTTCCATACTAAAACAAAGGAAAAAGATACCTATCAAAGAAATAACATAATTTTTGTAAAGAAGCACATTCACACGAACTGTTAATTCATTCATTAATTATAGTAACAATCTGTCTATCTTTCTTTGGATTGTATATTTTTCCTGTGTCACAGTACCTTACCTCTGAACTCCCATTTGAGGGTTGCACAATCTCTACCAGTTATTTCCACAATAACGCAAAGTGTTCACAGTCCCCTGCCTGCTGTTGCAAAATAATGTGAAGGCATCTTTATGACCCCTGAGCAATCTATGTCTCCACATTTTCTCTTCCCATCATCCATCTGTGCTTTACCCTCAACCCAATCAGCAGAATGACCAAAGGTACATGCTCTTGAAATGACTGACTCATCTCAGGTGCAGTCAATGGCTGTGTAACAGGAAGAACTCACTGGTCCACAGAAAGCTAATGAGACATTAATATAACCCATACTAAACAGAAAAACATGAGTTTTGGGTTCTCCTGTGTTTCACCACTAACCACTTGAGTGATCTCTGTTAAGCCACTTAAATTCTCTGAGATTTATCATAAAAGGAAGGTTTAGCCTAAAGTAAATGGCTCTTTATCATTCTGTGTGTTACTTATGGAGCTTTTCAATATACAAATATCTAAAATAAACAATACAGGGTTGATAAACAGACACAAATAATTGCGTGAACTTACTTTATGAAACAAGTACCAATGCTTAACAGTGGGGAGAAGGTGGCACTTGATAAATAATCTTTCAGCAATTTGTGTTCTCTAGGAAAAAAATATTAAATTGCATCCTTACCTTACTTCTTATACCAAAAAAAATTTCCAGATGAGTCATAAATGTAACTAGACAAAAAATCTCATAAAATTCTAGGAAAAACCATAAAATAATTATTTTTCATACCTCCATAAAAAAGTCCTTTCTAAGGAAGTCACAAAACTTCTATGATTTCATTTAAGGACATAGTGATTATGTAATGTATAATAATAAAAATTCCTGAATAAAATCACAGATAAAGTCAGAAGACAAAATGAGGATAAATTTGGGATAAACTTTTGCAATACTTATCACACAGAGTTGATTTTTTTAACATATAAAGAGATTTGACAAATCAATAAAATCCCATTTATTTTAAGTGGTTAAATGCAAAGATATAAAAACATATACAAAACTACATATAAAAACAATAAAGTTACCTTTGAAATAAATTATGATCAGTGTCACTTGAATATTCAAATATCAATTCTGGAAATAAAGACTGAAGCACTATCATCTACTTTTTAAAAATTCATCAATTTGTTCTAGGGTGAAAAGCAATGAACTAGATATTGCCTAAGATTCACTAACCTCTGAAGGTATCTGTGACCAACTTGACTTTGCTATCCAAATACTTTTATGTTCCTGCCATTGTTAGGGAGTCTATGACACACACAATTCCATGCTCCCTTTAATGAACACCTAACACGGCAGCCCACTCCTTTCTTCAACTAAGGGTCTGGGCCTGACTAGAGGGAAAATACACATTTATTGGATTTAGATCAAATTCCATTTTTTCCAAATCTGAGGTTTCAATTGGATTATTCAAGAGCTTTCTCATTTTTGGAATTTCCCTCTTACATTCACTCCAGCTTTATCATCCTGTATAATTTCCACTTCCATAGTTCTCCTATTCATCTTGCTGCTTTCTCATTTTTACTAGATGACCTCATATCCTTAACCCACAGAGAAAGTAGAGGTCATTCTTTCTTTTTCTGACCACACTTCCAACACCAAATGAAAATTTCTGCACCTATCTATGCCTCTTTTTTCCCTCATTTGTTGTCAGGGAAAGATAAGTCTCTTGTGGCAAAGCACCTGTGTATGTGGTCTGAATCTTAGTATCTCCTACTACTTCAGTGGATTCTGCTTTATTTTTCCTTCTCTTTCTTAGAGCTTTAGAATCTTCCACTGCTTTCTTCTCCTGGCACCATAGTTCTCACCTAGGAACAAGTTTTCCTCATTTTTCTCCAGGGAATATTTGAGAATGTCTTCAAACATTTTGACTATTACAATTGTGGAATACTTGGAACCTGTGTGCAAGACCATGGATCCGGATGAACATCTTAGAATACAAAAGACACTCCCCTCACCCTATACTCAAGCACAGTACAGTCTTATCTGGTTCAAAAGGGTCAAGGCTGAGGGACGCTTCAATCTGTGTGAGTGTTGAATTGTTTGCCTCTCTTCCTTCCTCCCTCCCCGCTTCCCTCCCTCTTTCCTTCCATCTTTTCTACCTTTCTTCCTGTCTCCACTTTCTTTTACTGTCTCGTTCAACACCCTTAAAATAATTACATTTTAAAAATGCTTTTTTTGACCCTTCATCCCACTCTAGCAATTCTTTCATTCTTTTGCTCAGCCAAACTTTTGAGAAAATAAAAAAGACCAAACCCCATTGTTCTTTCTTGCTTATATCTCAAACACTTATGGCAATCTGGCTTCAGCTTTCCTTGTGCATTAAACCCATCTTATCAAAGGTCACAAACGAATCAATGTTGCTAAATCCTTTTTTAAAAAGCCCAAATCTTATCTCAGAATACTTCTCTCAGACATTTGCTACTTTTTAAATTTTTTCCTTAAAAATTTTCTCATTCTATATCTTGCACATCTCACATTCTTAGGTATAGCTCGTGGAATGAACATTTTCTCAATGTCTTTTTAAAGATCCAATATCTTTTTAAAAATAAAATGTTTCTTATAGTCTACATACATTTTTAAGTATATCCTCTGTCTCAAGCTTATTTTATCTACCCCCTAAAAATCAATGACATATAAATAATATAACTTCAAACAAAATAATTCTGTAAGAAGTCAAAGAAATATTATCAGTCACCTGATAGGGTCTTAACTTGTACATCTCTAAAGTACTTCAAATTTCCTTTATGAAAAGAAAATTACATTTACATTTAAAATTATGCCCATTCTTTTGTATTGTATACATAATTACAAACAATATTATCTAACCAATTTCCCAAGCCACACATCTGGGAATGATCATTGACTCTTTCAATACCCTAAAACTCTGTATATTCAATCAGTATCAAATCTTCCCAATTGACACCATTAATATGTCACATCTGTTCTATCCTATCCAAACAGCATAGGCACTGCCAGTGCCATGGCTTGGCTCCCATCATTAGATAATTGTAATCGGGTAATTGTAATACCTATCAGTTGATCTCCCTATCACTAACCTCACTGCCAGGCCATTGATTCCCTACCACTAGCCTGGTTGCCAGGCTAGCTTTGAAGACCATGCTTTATCATGACTCTCTCCTTTCTAAAATCCTTTCATAGTCCTTTATCACCTGAATTAGACTCTAAGTCTAATTGTTTTACAAAGCACAGGAAGTTTTAATGATGTGACCCTTGCCAAACTCTTAAGGTCTATATCTTTCTTCTTTTTCCCTTATACTTTATATTCCATTAATGTGAAATTGCTTCTACTTTCTCATTCTCAGAAAATTGTTTCATATCTCCTTGGATTGAAAAGTTACATCCTTAAAATTGATGTTTGATACTAATTTTGGTAGAGTCAACTGACTTGTCTCATCTAGCAAATTTCTATCTCCTTTCAAGATTCAGACAGATGTCTTTCTAGAAAACTTCCGTTGGCATTCTCTGAGTTACTCTCCACATTGCCTTTCTGCTTTGCATTTACTTTAAATACTACATTTCCCACATTTTATTGCAATTGTAAAATACATGGTTCTTCTGCTTCATTATGTCCTGTTTAGGGAGGATCTGTCTTGGTAGTCAGTGATGTAACATCAGGATCTGGAAAAAGACTTAGGGCTAGAGACTCAGAGAATGTTTGCTGAAGAAGGAAAAGAGTTAAGGAAGCAGGTTGGCATAAAATCTTTACTAACCAGCTCAAAATGAAGACCAAAAGGTCTTGACTGACCATCCACACCATTTTTGAAATGTCTGTATGCCTGATGGTTCATCGGATGCTGTGCAAACAAAGCAATTTAGCTGGTGGAATGGTATATTAGTTATCTGCTATTACTAATAACACAATACCATTGATTGAACACATTATAATGAAAAGGGATTGTTTTATCTCAGTGTTCTGGGGGTCTTTGGTTGAGTGGCTACATTTGGTAAGGACCTTCATTCTGGCAGAGCCCCCCAGAAGTGTAGGGCATCGCTTGGCAAGAAACAGAGAGCAGGTGTGTGTCTCTTGCAGAAGGTTCCTCTTCTGGTCTCTTGCTTCTTCTTACAAAGCTACCTGGAGTCAGCCTTGGAAAGTACACCCTAATGACCTTATTTCACCCCAATTACTGCCCAAATCTTTAAGCATAGAAAGAATAAGTTTTTCTGCTTTTATTACCACACAATGAGGATTAAATTCAATGCGTGGAGACTTAAGAAACAACTTCAAACCATATTTGTACCATCACAAATATGGCTTTAGGTAAATATAAGACTAGTAGCTAATCCTTAATATAATTTAGTGTGATATCATTCCATCATTACTGTAGTAATCATTAGTGACTTATTCTACCCATGAGATTTCCTTTCTTAATATGCTGTGAAGAGTTACTTTCCCTAGATAATTAAAATTCCTTTTAAAAAGAACTAAATTTCATAAAATTTGTCCCAGTTAATCTGGACCTGTGATATTGACTGAGATAAAAGTGTCCTGTGGTCAATTATGCTTGTACAATAGTCTTATCATGCCTCTCTTTTGGGGATGTAGAATATTCCATATTAAAATCTCTGGAAAAGTTTCATAGTAAGGAAATCTTCTTGCATTTGCTGAATCTACTGTCCTACAAGTTTATATGCTTATGGAACTTTTTACATGACTTATCGATAACATCTCATAAAGTTAATGATCTGTGAAACAAGCTTTGAGAAGCACTAGTCAGAAGGGTAGTTTAAAGAACATCAACTGTTCAGCCCATTCTCAGTTACCAATCCTCCCTGGCTCTGTTTTTGGAGGGTGGGAGGAAGGATTAAGAGTGATGGCTGGAGAGATGGATATTCATTTCTAGAAATCAGGCACATTCCTTATTCATTTAAAACAGTTTCATCTAAATTTTTTTTGAAGGTCAGATTGCCCTTTAGTTTAAAAACAAATCTGGAATCATTTTTCCATAGAATGTTACAGAATCAAAATAACATTGTTGTTTTTGATATAAGAATTAAAAGCAAGATACAATTATAAAAGATCTTTCATCAAAATAATTATATGAAAATAAAAATCTTGAAGATTCTATTTTTTAATTAGGCAGCACAACATCAGGCTTTTCTATTTCATCAAGAATGTATACTGCACCTACAAAGGATTATAGTGCTAAAAGGAATTGAGAGATCATTTAACTCAGTCACTTAATTTTGCCAGTGAGGACCTGAAGACACAGAGAAAGTAAATGGCATCAAATACTACCTGAAGCTTTAGAAGGTTTGAAAGCATAGGGCTTTTGATTTCCATTTCACTGCTTCCCCCACACTTCTTTTCCAGTTAATGAATATAGTCCAGGAATAGTGTTCAGGGTTAGAAGCAAACAAAATGCATATTGATAATAACCTGATAAATATTCAGGTTCACGTTGCTTATGAAATGCTGTCATATTCGTTATCATATTCACCAGCCACATTGGCCTTGTAAGGTGAATTGGGCAATCCTTGTCTCCTTAATCACCAAGATTTACAGCCAATCCTTAAGTGAAAAGTTCCCTGTTCTTGTGAGCTGTGTCATGTTAAAATGTAGAGAAACTTAGTTATGCTTTCCAGAGATAGGTCCGAAAGTCCACAGGTTATACAAACCAAAGATGATATACTCTAGCAGAAACTACAGTACTGAGAAAATTGTGGCTAACCAGAAGTTGTACTCAGTATTTTTTTTCTATTACACACTTGAACTTCCAATAGTTAAAAATGCTTATTTTCAAAAATTCAAGATGTTTAATTTGAATCAGGTCTAAAGTAAAAGACACACAGTCTGGTATATGAAGAGCTCTTCTAAAACCACTCTTCCAAAGGCTAAAGAAAACACGATTGGTATTGAAGTGGAGCTTTAGTCCAAACAGCTCCCTTCAGCTGGAACTGAGGCCCCACTAAATCCAAGTGATTAGAGCTTCATGGAAGATTAGAAAACATTCTACTGCAAACAGCACTCCCAGAGCCATGAAAACCAGGTCACTACTATGTAAACATTTTGCATTACTTTGTAAACAGATAAAAATATCAAGTCAATTGGTGTAAACAGACCAACCGCAGGAGAAAGCAGCATCTTTCTCAGATGGAACTTTGTGGGTAAGGAGAGATACATTATTATCGGATTTAGAATTGCATTTGACTCTCCCTATGCAAGGGATTATTTGTTTTTTCTAAAGTCTGGTCCATTTGTGGAAAAGCTAAGGATAATAGTAAATTCAATGTGGCCCATAAGAGGCTCTAGAAACTAGTCGAGGACTTGTAGCTCTGCCATAACCTCTCTGAAATGAAGAACTATTTTTATACTGTGATTTAGAAAAGGAATCAAACAGAGTGGACATGAAAATGTTAAATGAGAGGTCATGGACAGACTTTGAGGATAATGAGATAGCCAAAGCAGAGGAAAAATAACACTAATTAACACCACACACTGAGTTCAGGACACATGATTTACAAGAATCTGGTATACTTTGTCAAGTATATAATTCACTCCAATTCTACCACAACCTTCCACTCCACTAAGTCTAGCACCCATTCCTCCTTTCTGCTTTCACATTTATAAAGAGAAAATGGAAACTAGCAAACAGAGAAGGGGTTCACTTCTTCAAACCTGAATGATATTGAAATGAAGTGGACTGGATATACTTGAAATAGTCTTTGAAGATTGTTTTCATGTATGCCGTTACTAAAATATGATTAAGTTCCCTTTGTTATCTGATCATTGTTACATACATAATAGTGAAATCAGCAAAATATGGTTTCTATTCACAAAGATCATATCTTATACAGTCAAATATATTTTTAAATTGTGGGACATTTAAAGAAATATGGCCATTTATAATTCCTTCATCTTATAATGACACATAGCAGATGGTAAATACAATATAATACACGGTACACACCTGAACCTACCAGTATGTGTCACCATGTGATGAAGTGCTGACTGTTTATAAGAACTGTGTATGTAAAATGCCTCTTGTGCCCTGCCCCAAGTTGTCATGGTCTCTCATTCAGTTTTGTGGGGATGAGTTCTGTGCAGGCTGCCCATCATCTTTGCATAGGTGTAACCTGGCAGAGGCTCATCTTGGGCACTTGCTGCTTCTCTCTAGCTTCTTTTTCAGTAACTTTTCTAGTCAATTAGCACAGGAAACCTGCACAAACTATTGACATTCATGCACACACGACCCATAAATGCAGAAGAGTTAACACTTTAATCCTTGAAAAATGGAGGTGTTTCCCAGGGGGCTTTTCTTTATATTCGTTGTATTGAGAATTCTGAGATGCATTTCACAAAGGGGCTCAGGAAGTCATGGTGAAATCAAGCTTCTGTGATATGCAAATTGAGGGGTTAACTTGATAACATCTTTGTATGGGTATTCTCTCCTTCCTGGTTTCACTCCAGCTGTCCTGTTCCTTGATTTTGCTCCCTGGGAACATGTTCTATTTAAACTCCCTGACTATAAGCTTTATCTCACGTCTGCTTTGGGGAATACCATAATACAAGTTGAATGGGCCTTCAACATCTACATTATTTAATGATGTTCAATCTAACTTTGTATTCTTCACTTCTTTCAATGATTCCTCCCTTAGACATGTAATATTTGGAGTCTAGCAAAGATTTTTTTTTTTTTTTTTTTTTTTTTTTGGTTCTGGGGATCGAAGTCGGGACCTTGCACTTGCGAGGCAGGCAGCGAGCGGCACCACTGAGCTAAATCTCCAGCCCTAGCAAAGATTTTCACTGAAAGATAAGTCACTGTCTTTTTCAAAGTGTTTCCTTTAATTTACACTTCTTAAAATTTACACAGAGCTATAGATAAGCATAAAAAGGAAGGAAGGAAAGAAAATAGGAATAAAAGGGGGAAAGGAGGAAGAAATAAAAGCTTTAATTCCTTGACAGAATCTGAGAAACTATGGCATTTTTAAGAGATCATTTACTATAGTTAAGCTTTTGGAAGAACAAATCCAAAATGCATATTAACTATGCTTTCATTTGTTTTATTTATCCTTTTGTCATTGCTCTTTCCAGCTTCTAACATTCTGAATGTTGAATGATGATAAATAGAACAGAGAATCAGGGATGGTACATGGGGAAATAAAGAGATTAGAATCAGTCAGTCTGAGAAGAGACCAGGTACACATTAGCTGTGGCTGCAGGGGCAGCAGGGGATGGGCTGTCTGTAGGCTCAGAAATCCTGGGCTACAGTAGTTGCTTCCTGTTGGTGCTGCCAGCCCTTGATGTGGCAGAATATCCAAAGAAAGCTCCAGGTGCAGGTTGCAGGGATCTGGCTTAGGGACATCAGCAAGTTCCTGCTCACTCTACATCACTCCTTCTGACTTTCTTGGCACCCTCTTTTTCTCCCTTTTCCTTCTCCACACCTTGTGCACACTTTGCATCAACTCCCTCCTACTTGAAATGTATAGTTGTATTTTCCTGACTGCACACTGACTGATATATTATATTCAGCTCTAAAAATATCCAATGTCATTTCTGGTACAGAAGTGTTTGCCCACGATGCTTCATTTCTCTTTTGCTCTACTTGAAGCTTTGTCTTTGGTAATCAGGAATACATTCTCAATTCACTCAATACATGCTATATATAATACATGATGCTGACTTGAACTTAGAAGGTTTTCAGTGGGCCTCAGAGAACAGAATCCTATTTTATAAATGTATATGGTGATCTTCTTAGTATAACAAAAAACATCAGATGTCAAGTGGAAGTTTAGGTCCAGACATTTTATATCCATGATGCAAAGCATGCAAGCATTTGAAAACACCTCAATGTTTGACTACCACCTTCCAGGTAGCTTGACATGTAGCTACATCCCTGAAAGCCACTCAGATGATTTTAACAGCTTTTAACAGTGCGCTTTTATCATATGAAAACCAAGTGCCTAAAGTGTAGCCTCATATTCCCATCATGTGTATCTCTATGGCACTCAGCCCACTGCAGTGCCTTTAAGAAAGACATTGATAAGTCCTTTGTGGTTTCAAAGAGAAGAGGTCAGCAGTGAGTGCTGTCAGAAGTACATGGCACCAAGGGTAGGCAAATAAAGAATGCTCAGAACACATGTACTAATATGCCACAGTTAATAATTCTGCACAGTTTTCTCAGCAGTATTTTGCTATCCAGGGACCAAAAAAATGTGTTTTGCTTTACAAGTGTGACATGATTGATGCTTCACTATGAGGGACTTTTCATAACACAACAGATGTCTCCTGACAAGAAAGTTATTGGTATAAGCGAATTACATTATTGTAATAATGTTCAGATTTAAGCAAAAGATAGTAAGATAGCATGGGAGAGGGCAGTGAGGAGAGAAAGCAAATATGAGCTAGAGTGAGATACAATTTAGTTCAAATATACATCCATAATCTGACCACACTGACTCACTCTGTGGTATATCAGTACACCACAGAGCACTTGGAAGGATAACACGCAAGCTTTCAAAAGCCAGTGTCTGTACATATCCATCTGTCAATATCTTAGCAGTAAGTACTCCTAGGTTTCCACAATCTCTTAACTTTAGTATATCGAAATGTCATTATGTATAAATTAAAAGTGATACTTCCCTTATATGATCATGGCAAGATCAAAGGATAATACATTGTAGGACATATTGAACACTTGTAGTTTTGTCTTGCTTATAATTTAGCTATCATGCTTTTTAAATTACTATCAATTTGTACAGTATATAAGTTTGGTGGAATTTTAAAAAATAGGACTTAGAACTAACAAGCCCACTGGAGAAAGATGAAAACAAGACTATTGCTATGGGTCTCCATAGGAAAAGAGAAACCTTACATTTAAAAACAAAACAAAACAGACAAAACAAAGCCAAAAAAACCCCTTCAATTACAAGATATGGGCTAAAGTAACAGATCCAACTGAAATTCATCTCATAAACTTGTTTCATAAAAATTTAATTTTATTCATCTCACTAAGTATAATTATCAATATCCTTAATATCTACCAATAAATCTTAGTCAAATATTTCACTATGTGTATGTATGGTTCCAATTGAAAGGTTGATGGTGTCTTCAATCATACACAAAGTAATATGTTTTTGAGGCTGGTAACTGTTCTTAGACTATTTTTCAGTAACCTGACATAGTTTGAATCTCTGTCTCTTATATTCACAGCCTGAATATGTCCACAAAATGTTATCTACTTTTATTCTAGATTTGTTATTATATGCTATTGTTTTTACTCCTAATTATTATTGAGGTTGTGTTTATAGAAAAATTAAAAGTATTTCTTCTCCATATTCAGTTTGCGACTATTTCCACGTTTCCTTACATAGCAGAACTTCAGGATAACCTCCTGTCAATCTTTTGCAGGTGGCCTGCCAGGCCAGGAAGCTTTTGACAATAACCCAGTGTTTTGGGGTCATCTTACAAGGCAGTATCGATTGACAATTATTCTTCTGAAAATAACAACAATAACAACAACAATAGCAAAACATTCTCATCCCTGGTTTGACCACAATTTTTTTTTTCAATCAAAACTACGAGGTCACTTAATAGCTTAGACATGCTGAGTATTAATAGACATTCAGTTGTCAGGAAAATAGATGCCCAAATTTCAAATATTCAATAAGGCATTGGAAATCCATGATGTCTTCCCACTTTTTGCTTATTAGAAGAATAATTTAATAGACTTTGCAGGGGAATTTGAATCTAGTTTCTCTTGTAACAGCTAATAAATATTTTTAAAGTTTATTACTTTCTTGGACATGAATGATTAATATATAACAAATTCTGAAAGTCTCTCAAGAAATTTTGATAATTATCATACCATAGTAAGTTGAACCTTAGCCATTTCTTTGGAGTTATGTAAACATAATATACAATAAAATGTAGATAAAATGAAGAACAGATTAGTGTGTCTGTTTGAGACTTCATCCTATAAATATGTGTTTGGAAGTTGCTTGTGACAAGGCGAATAAACAAAAACAAAAAAGAAAACTGCATATATAAAATTTGGAAGTATAGAGAAAGTGTGCTGAGTTAATTTTTTTTTCACTGTGAAATGTTGTTTTTGTGACTCTTATAAATGTTTAACTTAAGTTATAATGGTAATGCTCTCAGAATGAGAGCAAAATATTTAGAAAAAAAGTAAAAATACGAAAAGAGATTCCCTTGAACCATTGCTACCAGGAGGGATGTTAATCTGTGTACAACAAAAAGACATCTTAATATGGTTGTATTTATTCTTTACAAATTGTACTTTGAGTCAGGGAAGGAATTCTTCCCATGAGAAAATGCAGAATATAACCTTCCTTTTTGCTTCAGCAAGGCAGGCAGTTCAGATAGAGCTGAGAATAAAATTCATGGAGGCAGATACTTTGGAATACAGCCATTCCCATGATAACATTCCCAATTTGGCAACCGGTACTCTCCAGAGCACTTTAAATTTGTATAAAGCTTTAATATTTCAAGAAAACTTGAGGAATTGGATCAACAGATATGGTGAATCTTAAAATAGTCAAAAGGGCACTGAGCAGGAACAGACTAACATATTAGTGTGGAACATGCATAAGAATGAACCAAACATGCTAAAAGAGGCACCTAGATGAGCAGGGTTATTCCCTCCATCCTGATGACAAACCATTACAAGTTCCCAGTGAAGAGGATATGGACATTAAAACTTATCAGGGGCCGAGGATTTAGCTCATTGGTTCCGCTGCCTGCCTTGCAACCACAAGGTTCCAAGTTTGATCATCCCTGGTGCAAAAAAAAAAAAAAAAAACCAAACAAAAAAACAACTTCTTATCAGAATATTACAGTATATCCATTTGGTTCTCTTTCTAAGATATAGATGTAGGCATTCTTAATATATCCCATTAAATACTTTTCTATAATCCTGTATTTTAACACTTTGAATAAGGAACCAGAAATAGAAAGAAAATAGATATTGTGTACCATTGAGTATCTTTACTGTCCTTTCAGCAACTTTAGTAAATAGGAGAGATTTTAATTTAATTTATTAAAGTTAATTTTTGGCTTATTAAAATAAAAATTTAAATTTTCCAAATCCTTGAAGTTCAATTAATAGTATATTTTATTTTATTCATTGAATAGAATTGTAGTGCTAGAGATTAAACTCAGGGCCATGTGCATGCTAGGCAAGCTCTCTACCAATGAGCTACATTTCCAGGCCAGTAGCTTTTGATAAGCCTCAACAGAGATACTTTTGATAATTATGTTTAACTTCATCTATTACTTTATTATATTTGATTTCTCTTTCAAACACTTCTTACAAATCTAAGTATTTAAACATTCTTAGAAATGAAATAAACTGACTTTTAAATTATATTAAAAGTTTGCTAATGACAGTTCCTTGTATTTCACTTAAAATCATGAATCTAACTCAACTTTTTATCATTTTGTAAATTGGATCATTAGTTAAATCTCATACTCTCTGAAAAAACAAATTTATTACAAATACTTAAATATCCCATACATTAAGATAAATTTCAAAAAATAAAAAATTACTGACACCTTGAATTTTTTAATTATTTCTATAATTATACCTGATTGGAGTTAAGCTGTTTGCTCCATCTATATAGTATATAGACGAATTTGATTTTTGACTGAAATTCACTAGAACAAGAGAAATCATTTATAGCTGGCTTCTAGTTTCTCTGTATTTACCCTCAATTCCGATTAGTTGGTTCTAGTGATAGTTTAGTAAATCACCTCTCCAGAATAAAAAACTCTGTTTTGTAGTATTTGCCAGTTTCTGTGGTGAAATACTCACCCATGGGCTCTTTCAAACTGCTACAGATTTAATAACATACTTATAAAATTTCCAGCTACTTAAGAGTTTCTTTCCAAGAGGAAACAATCCAAAAATTCATTTGAAAACAGAAGAAACCTAGAATAGCTAAAGCAATTCTAGGCAACAGAGACATGGCTGGGGGCATCACAATCCCCAACTTGAAACTATACTACAAAGCTACTGTGATAAAAACAGCATGGTACTGTCAAAGAAACAGACCAGAAGATCAGTGGAATAGATTAGAAGATGCAGAAACAACTCTAGACATACTCAGTCACTTCATCTTTGACAAAGGAGCCAACTACCCTCATTGGAGGAAAGATAGCCTATTTAATAAATGGTGTTGGAAAAACTGGATTTTAACCTGTCAGAAATTAAAACTAGACCCATACCTATCACCGTGCACTAAACTAAGATCAAAGTGGATTAAAGATCTAAATATTAAGTCAGAAACACTAAACTTGCTGGAAGATAAGTTAGGTAGAACTCTTGATGACATTGGCATAGGAAAAGACTTTATGAACAAATCTTCAGTAGCACGGGAGCTAGCACAAAGAATCAACAACTGGGATCTCATTGTATTAAAAAGCTTCTTCACTGCAAGAGAAACTACCAACAGAGCTAAGAGACAACCTACAATGTGGGAAGAAATATCTAGCAGCTGTAGCTCAGACAAAGGACTACTATAAAGAATATATAAAGAACTGAAAAAAATCATACCTCCCTAATTCAAAGACCCAATTCAAAAATGGGCATCCCAAATGAACAGACATTTCTCAGACAAAGAAGTAAAAACAGCAAGTAAATATATGAAAAAATGTTCAACATCACTGGTCATTTGACAGCTGCTGATGAAAACAACACTGAGATTTCACCTGACCCCACAAAGAATGGCTGCTATCAAGAAATCAACCAATAACAAATGCTGGCAGGGGTGTGGAGAGAAAGAAACCCTTCTCCATTGTTGGTGGGAATGTAGATTGGTGCAACTACTGTGGAAATCAATATGGTGATACCTCAAAGAACTAGGACTAGAGGTCCCATTTGACCCAGCTATTCCCCTACTGGGAATTTCCCCCAAAGAATTAAAAGAATCATACCACAGTAATATATGTGCACCTATGTTTATAGTGGCACAATTTGTAATAGCTAAAGCTTGGAAACAGCCCATGTGCCCATCAACTGGAAACTGGATAAAGAAGATGTGGTTTTTTCATAAAATAGAGTACTACTCAGCCATAAAGAATGATAAACTAGAGACATTTATAGCTAAATGGATGCATATTGAGGCCATACTCTTAAGTGAATAAATCAGACACACATGTGTAAATACCGAATAGTTTCTCTAGTGTGAGAAATTGAAAGTGTAAATAAGGATGAAAATGATTAAAATCAATAATCGATAATTTGAAATAAGAAAAGGTCCAAGGGTTTGGGGATGGTGGAAGGGAAAGGGGAAAGGGAAGAAGGGAAAAAGAAATTGAGAAAAAAAATGGAATCAAACTCTGTGTAGATAGGGAAGGATGGAGGGGGTGAAGGGTGCACAGGTAATGGGAGAAAAAATAAAAACTAAGATGCATCATGTTCTGGTACAAACACCCAATGATAAATGTAAATGTATTGTATACCTAAAATGTACCAATAAATATATATATTTAAAAAAAAGAGTTTCTTTCCATGAGGCAGTATGAAAAAGCTTCCACACCCTAATTGTTTACTCTAAGGCATTAATTATTAAATATTTTTAACAGCACTTCTGATTGGAAGTTCAGTTACAGTAAGAGACTTGAAAACATATTTGCTAAATATACATGAGTGGTAATAATGTAAAATGCCATAGCTACTTTAGATACTACTTTAATATTTCCTCAAAATATTAAACAAAGTTACCACATTAGACAATTTCACTTCTTATTCTTGCCCCCAAATGAAAATATATGTCTTGCAAAAAAATTGTGCACCTATATCATAATAACCAAACACAAACTGAAAATAAACCAAAGGTCTTCAATTTATGAGTCAGTAAGCAAAATACATTATACTCATACAATAAAGTATGATTCAGCAATAAAAAGGAATAAAGCACTAATACATGCCTCAAAATGGATCAACCTAAAAATGTGCTGAATTAAACAAGCCAAATACAAAAAGCCACATGCTGAACAATATCATATTTAATAATATCATATCTATCTATATCTATTTATATATCTAGAAAACACAAATCTACATAGACAGAAATTATGTTAGCAGCTGTCGAGGGCTAGAAGAGTACTACTAAGGGTGTAAGGAGTTGGGTTATAATTGCCAGGGGATGTATGTTTTCTTTCAGGGTGATAAAATGTTCTAAAATTAAGGTATGGTATTAGTTGTGCAGCTAAGTAAATCATAGAGCTATTACATTGTCCACTTAAAACAAGTGAACTTTATGAAATACGAATTATATTTCAAAAAAGCTGATAAAAATATCCATTTTCTGGAACAAAATAGTTTTATTTCTTTCCCATGTGTAAGTTTAGAGGTAAAATGTGGTATGTGTGCACAATGGAGTATTATTCAACTATAAAGAAGAAAATCATGTCATTTGCAGGAAAATAGATAGGACTAGAGATAACATGTTAAGTGAAGTAATCCAGACCCAGAAAGACAAGTATAGCATGTTTTTTCTAATATGTGGAATCTAGAAAGAAAGAGATGACGTTAAAGTAGAAGGGGGGCTATTGGGGAAGAAAAACAGGGACACAGGGAGAGAGGAGGTGTAATAGAGGGCATTAGGGAGGGCAGATAAAAATCAAAGTATGCAGGAGACCAGCTTAAAACCACACTAAAAAGGCTTTAGATATTATTGATATTATTGGCTTATAATTTGGTATTGATTAAAATTATTACTAAAACCTAAGTGTAAATTTCTAATTGACCTTTTGGCTGGTGTTTAGAGATAGACTTTCTATGCCAACGGTCATAATTGAAGTTTCAATGATCACATCAGGTTATGACGTCTCTAATAGTGAGGAATCACTGCAGCTGAGGAATTAAAACTCTGTACAACCATTCTCTAAGATCAAACATTACCTAAGATAATGCAGGTGGCTTATTAGATATGACCTGCAAGATAACATAGGTGCCTTGTTAACTGTGACATGTCCTTCACAAGTGTGCATAGTTACTCCCCCTTTTCCAAGCCTGGCTCATTAAGTACATTAGTTCTGCTATTTCCTACATCTGTCTTCATGCCCCTTGTCATGTTGTATAATCATAAATACTGACTAATCCAGAGCTTGTGGTCTTAGCCATGACAGATCTAAGAAGGGGACAAAAATTCATGGTATTCCCCACTCAACAAATATGTTGATGGAAAGAACCAGGAAGAAGCATAAGACACTTGTATTTATGATTTACTTAAAAGGCTAGAACTATAACCAAATCTAAGAAATATACTCTCTGGAAGGGTTTACATGCACCCACCCAAATCTCACCATGGCTAAATATTTGAACAAACAGAAAATGGACAATTAATTTACCAAGTGAATCTGCAATAGTCTCTAATGAAGTTATTCTACCTTCTTGAGATAATTTGGGGTCAATATCTCAAGAAAATGGACATTATCTCTTAGGTGGCTTGAGGTTTCATAATTCCTGGAGGGATTTTTTTTTTTCAGGGTCAAGAAATGTGAAAGTGAGCATGCCCAGGAAATTTTTTTTCTATGATATTAAATAATTAGTTGAAGCTCTCGTGGTCACCTGCAATACCACTAAGGACTCAAAGTTCAAATTTATAAACAGGTACACTTGAAGACTTTGTATTTGAATTCTAGTAACACATTATCAAATTTTCAAATCTGATACGAATTTCTAACTGTCTCACCTAATCATTGAAATCACCTAATCTTTAGATTGGATTAAATGAATATATTTCTCAATTCTATCCAAAATTCTTTTCATATCCATCCTATCTGGTTGTACTTCAACTTTATTTAGATACTTAAATGACTTTCAATTGCATGCAGTGTATCTCTAGGGTCTACATTTTGGCTCTTTAGTTGCAGGTACTAAGGACACGCAAATAAGAGCGACAATTATAACCAAGATTTTAGCTCCCAAGTGTGTATAACATATTAATAGCATCATCTTGTGATCACAATCTTAAAGTTTATGCTGTCCACAGTAGACTGAACTTGAGATCATTTCTGTTTTCCAGTAAGGGCAAAACTGAGGAGGCCTAGGGAGATTAGGATGTTAATTAAATCAAACATGTTATTAATAATGGACTAAGAAAATAAATGTATGTCTAATAATGATACAAATCCCTAAAATAAAACAATGAAAATACTATGAATAATACATATGCTTCTCTCACCACTATAGACATTAATATGACAAAAATAATTCTTGAAGAAACTGGAGGTTCACATCAATATGATCTTTCTCTAGCTATTGGTAACAAGGATGAAATATATAGGTACTCTTACAGCATATTATACAGTGATCACAAATTCCAAGAGGAATTATTTCTTAAGAAAACACATTCTCCTTTCAGGATAAAGAAAAAAATACCCTCTCAATGATGATTCTTAGTATTTGTGGTGATCCTTCATATAAAAATTAAACTCATTGTACTGTGTGGTAACAGCATTATTTTTTACCTCAATTTCTGCTCTTTTTCCTGGTTTTCCATATTGTGGGTTGCATTTTTCTGTATTTTTGTAGGATTCTTCTGATGAATACATCCAGGTTTGATAAAGGCACAAGATGATTAGGACATTTATTTTATTTCTCCTTTATTTAAAGCAGTTAGAGGTCCCTAAGCAGGGAGCTGAAGACATACAGTATTGCAGGGTGTCACTCACCCTCTGTGTGTGAGTGACCCTCATGCCATTGCTGGCTGTATTTGGAATGTTATTAGCAGAAGTCATGTGCTTTGCAACTCATCTGGTAACAGCTCCTCTGGGAGATAATTTACACATCACGTGGAAATCGCTCTTTGAGCTTCTCCTTTGAAATTAGTTGTCCTTAACAGCATATGTGGATTTCATCGAGGCAGCTTGTTGGCAAGACAAATGATTTCCTTCATATAAACTCCAGCTCTAGAAGCCAATGTGGGAAAAGTGTTCTTAAAATTAATACATGTGAGTTTCAGATTAGCTACCCATTTTTGTACTTATATTCATATATATTCACACATGTAACATATACACTTATAATCACAAAAATATAGGTGTGTATATGTATATTTATATTTGTGTGTATGTGTACATATATATTTCACACTTCAGTAGAAACTGAAAAATTTTAAAGAAAATTTAGAGCTACAATCTATTTTTTAGGGTCTATAATTCAGGTGTTTTCTTTCTCTGCAGATATTTTTTTTGTATGTTTTCACTTTTATGTCCTTTCCTTGATGTCCAAAAAGTGAAGATTTGAAATTAGTTTCAACTCAAGCAGAATGAATATTTGAACAAGAAGCACTAATTTCTCTTAGTCAACAATAAAATTTGACACACCTGTCTATACCTGAAATAAATTTTAAAGTTCACTTCCCCCTAAAATTGCTTTGTAATAGATGTGTGACTCAGTCAACGGAAGAATGTATCAAAATATTCTAAACTAGAATTCTGAAAGCTGGTGAGTTGGTGAGCCTATGCTTGTGAGAGAAACAGACACCATGGCCTCATGCCTGCTTTCAGAGGTTGAGTGGGCAATGTTAAGGAGCCAGGCAGCACTGTTGGCAAAACATTCGAAAAGTTGAAAGAGCTGGTAATGAGTGGAGGAATGCTACAATAAAATAGGATGCCATGGAATACTAATTATTTTAAGCTGAAGGAAATTGAGAAAAGCATCGAAGGGAAATATTTTCTTTGATCTTTTCTTCCTCTTTTCTTTGGACTTCTCCTACCTTTCTACTCAGAGACCATGTAAAGAAACATTTCTGGCCCATTTCCTCTCAAAGTAAGCCATAAGAACAGCATTTTAGAGAGGTCCTGCTCTATACCAAAAGGTCAAAAAATCTAAATAAATTGGCTTTGCTAAGTTCCTGCCTATTTATCACCTTTAGCTTCTACAACCCTTTGTCCAATTATATTTCTACACCTCTTCTACAACCACCCTCTTTTTATCAAACCTAAACATAAAAACACAGTTTTCTCTGGGTCATTGAGTAATTTCTAAAGGTTCCTAGGTCATATAAAATTTTATTAAATAAATTTGTAATATTTTGCTTTTGTTAATCTGTCTTTGTTGGGTGTCACTCATGAACCTTGTTATGGGTGAGGAATAGATCATGTTTCCTTCCCTAGAATAGAAATAGATAAAAAGGAAAACTTCTCATGTAACCAGTGGAAATCTGGGCAGGCATGGCAGGCAAGTGGCCAAACTATGGAAAAGTGGGAGTAAAGTGTGCAGTTCTGATGATAGTGATTAAAGTTAGGATTGATTCTTAATCCTCAGAAACCTCACACGAAATAAATTAATATAAAAATTGGTCATCAGAGCAGAAACTGCAACAGGGAAGAAGAAACTACGAAGACGTTTGGAGAAACAGAATAAATGATCCCATTCCAACTTCTCATAAGGAGAACACAAGGTTGATGGCATACTAAATTTGAAATTAGACTTTATTAATCTATGAAACTGGAGTTGTGGGACTGTGATTCCAGCTACTGTTACTTGGAAGATGAATTGGAGAAAGTAAGAAGCAGGTTATTGACAAACAAGTATCTAAATGTACTTTTGTATTAAGGCAAAAGTATAGCCAAAGGAATCATTTTATTCATAATACAAAAACCTGCCAATTTAAAATGAGAGATCAAATGTTCCAATTGAACAGGCAGTGGATTTCTTATTTCACAGTTTGTAAATATCAGACAGAAAAGAAATGTTTATAATGACTGTGTATGTTAATATGGACTATAAAATAAATGTCAGAATTATAACACTGAGTAAAATTGCTTATCCTACATTTTTCTTATATGTTAAATTCAAAACATCTGCAAAAAAAAAAAAGAGTAAATGAAAATGAAATAATGTGTATGCTGTTCATTAGGGCAACATCAACATGGAAGACCTAGCCCTGAACTTGTCTTCAAGAGACCAAGACTTTCAATGAGTGTGCCTCAAAGTGACTGCAGGTTGTGAAGAAGGGAAAAAGAACCATGAGCAGAGCACTTGTGTGGCATGTTTTAAATGTGCTACACCGTTTAAGCACCATAAAGCCTGAGTAAGATGGATAAATTACTGAAAAAAATAAAGCTCAGAAAATTCATATGAGTAAGGTCTATTTTAGAAGAGAATCAATGTGCAGATTTCTCAGCCATTGGAATTTTTTGGATGAACATAAAATACTTTCATTTGAATCTTACATATTGAAGAATTTAATATCATTTTTCAGATAATTCCAATACTTTGATGCCCATCTTTTTTTTTATTAAATTCTTTTATTGGTACATTGTAGGTATACAACATAATTACATTTCTCATTGGGAATTGTACCTTTACATAATGCATCTTGGTTATAATTTTTTCCCCATTCCTAGCCCTCCCTTCACCCCCTCCACCCTTCCCTATTTACAAAGACTTTATTTCCATTTTTTCCATTTCTCAGCATTTTTCCTTTCCCTTCTTTCCTTTCCCCTGCCCCTCTCACTACCCTTACCCCTTTGGACCTTTTCTTCCTATTCGGCATTATCGATTATTCATTCTAATCATTGGTACATTTTTTGATGCCCATCTTGATCAGATATTCACTAAAATTTAAGAATGTCAAATGCTTTTGATTTCTCATAATAAAGCTAAAATTGAAGGGATTCTTGGTTACTTTACTGAATGACTTGAAAAGCACAGTTATATAAATCAATAATTTTGTGTGTTACCAGAAAAAATAACTGATGGAATATTTTAAAGTGCAATAATAATGGCACTTAGACTATACACAAGGCAAACTATCATTAATGTTATTGCAGACAATTTATTTTCCAGACAATTAGCAAATACTTTTATATAATTGAGATGATTATTTTGAACAACTCTGCAAACCTGTGTGTGTCAGATTTGCCTGTCTTCTGCTCTGAAGGTGAAGGTAAAAATCAAATCTCAATTATATAAACAATCCTTTAAAAATTTTAACTTTGGTCACATTTTGTGAAATAATGATTTCTTATAAGAACCAACTCATTTTCTAATTGATGGCCTTTTATGGCTCATAGTTGTGTTTGTGGACCTTAGACTGCATGCTTAACAAGCATGAGCTCAGACAGTTACATAAAGGATGGAGTTAAAATAAGAAACAAGGGCTGGGCATGTTCATAGTGGCACAGTTTGTAATAGCTAAAGCTTGGAAACAGCCCAACTGCACATCAACTGGCAACTGGATAAAGAAGATGTGGTTTTTTAATAAAATGGAGTACTACTTAGCCATAAAGAATGAAAAACTAGTCATTTATAGCTAAATGGGTGCATATCGAAGCCATAATCTTAAGTGAAATAAATAGGACACACATGTGTAAATACCGAATAGTTTCACTAGTTGAGAAATTGATAGTGTAAACAAGAGTTAAAATGATTAAGATGAATAGCTGGTTATCTGAAATAGGAAAAAAGGTCCAAAGACAAAGGAGTGAAGGGAGGGGAAGGGGAAAGGAAAAAAGGGAAAGGAAAAACTATGAGAAAAGAAAAAAAAAATGGAAATGAAATCTATGTAAATAGGGAAGGGCAGAGGGGGTGAAGGGTGCAGAGGTAATGGGGAAAAAAAATAAGAACCAAGATATATCATGTACAGGTACAAACACCCGATGATAAATGTAAATGAATTGTATACCTAAAATGTACCAATAAAAGAACTAAAAAAAAAAAGAAAAGAAATGAGGGATGGGTAAGTATCCAGACCTACCTCCTCACTTCAAAGGGCAAGGGGAAGGAACCTAATGCTAGATACCTATGGCCTTATGGAGAGGAAGCAGCCATGGCCAATCCATAGCGAGGCAACTAGGCTCAGAGGGAGCCAGGAAAACAAATACCTCTATTTTTGTTTACTCTTATCTCCATATTTCTTGTAGTGCCTCCCATTTATCATGCCAATAGGAGCGCAGTCCATTGAAATCAAGTTCTAGGATTGAGAGCAATGTGATGAAAAGCTGAAGAACAAACAGATATCTAGAACAATGGCTTTTCTAGATAGGAAGTGTATTTTCTTTGCAATGTGTTTGTTTATTCTTTTATTAAATATACATTTGTGAGCACCAATGATATTCAAGATGTACTTCATCTAAAGGGTTTAGGAAGAAGGAGAAAATTGTGTAAAAATTGTTCATATTCTCAAGGAGTTTACAGTATAAGAAAAATAGCATATAAATAGTGCTAAGCAGAATATGATATACAAAAAACAAGTGCAAGAACAATGTTAGGGGGATTAAGAGTAAGAAAGAATGATTGAGGCAGTCAGGAAAGATTTCATGAAAGACATGACGAGATTTGTCTTGTGGGATAGGCAAGATCATAGAAATTCGAGTGGTGATATCTATCCCACATGGTGGGAAAGAGTTGGAGATAAATAGGGTGGGTTGGAAAATACAAGCTATGTCCAGAAAGTCTGATAGGAGTAAAGTGCTCCTTTAAGGAAGCAATGGGAGGTAAAATTAGAAATAAACCAAACAGAACCTTAATGCCTGCTCCATCACACACACACACACACACACACACACACACAATGATGTAATCACATCCACTTATTTTTATTAAAACAATGCTGTTCCACTGCAAAGTTTCATCAACTTACCTCTGAGTAAATGCAAACTCTGTGAAAGATCTGATATTAGTATTGCCTCTGGTGTAGGGAAAATTCAATGTGCACATTAGGCATGATTTTCTTTTCTGTAGCTTTATTCTACATAAGTGTTGCTTCCAAAGCATGATTGCTGTTAGGATAAGAGCACCATCTAGTGTGTCCTAGTCTTATGTTAAATTCAAGATCTTCTGATCTGTTTCTAATGCTATTAGAGAAGATAGTTATACAGGTACAAAAAAATAAAAACTGAACTTTCACAACCATTTTTATCTTTAAAATTCACACTTCAATAGATTGAGATTTTGGAGGTATTCATAATACTTCTAAAGAGTATTCCTAAGAGAAAATTGACCTATCTCATCATTAACTGAGGAGAGGAAAGTATAAAAAATAGTTTATCATCACTTTCCCAGCGTAACGAATCTGGCAAATGAAATGGAAAAAAAAAAAAGAAGAAGAACAAATGTCAATTTTATTTCTAATTACAATTTTAACATGCAAAGTAACATCCTTGTATCTTACACATCAATAATCACCATTTAATTATAGGACATAAAACAACAAAAGCTGGAAGGAATATTTACTTTAGTGATTGTAATATGAGGGTGAATTTTTCAGCTATAAAATAAAACAATATTAGAAAATAATCAGATAATGAACCATAAAAATTGACATGCAAAAGAATCTCAGTCTCCTTTATTCTGCTATTGCTTTGTTAACAGAAACAGGAGAAAAGAAGGATGAAGTGAAGACAAAGAACCTGAAGCAGAGAAGGGAAGTGGGAATTCAGAAAGAGACTCATGAAAGCTGTGCCTTTTAGCTCCACATTTCCCACCCTTTAGAATTTTACATTTCAACATTAGACCTGGAATCCTACAATGTTTTTGAATGGAGGCAGTAATTTCCTAATTTATCATCATTAAAAATATATCAAAATAACCAAATAGAATATGCCTACACGAATGGTACTCCACAGGGACAGTGCCCACACTTCTCACAAGCATTTTGCAGTGTACCCTCATAGCATTTAAAGAGAGGATGCAGCTTGCTCTTTGGTGACACAATTAAGCCAGTCTCCTATTTAACTTTTTTTGTGTTGATATATTTGAAATGAGCTGATAATAGCTCAAATGAAACCAAATACAGCATTTCCTGATCAGAAAGTTTCATGTGGAGAATATATAGGTTGAACGCTAACAAAGAGCAGGTGTGCAGAGACTGTTTCCCACTGTTTACAAGTCTCTGATCTCAGAGCCACTGCTATGGACAGAGTCTCTCCTTCAATCAGTGTAAGCTGCTACCCATGGTCAGTGGCCAGGGTTGGCAATGGCTTCCTACCTCCATTTCTTGTTATATGCTGAATTTCTAGTTTCTCAATCAAATATGCTTGAAATACATAAGTATATTTATAGTCCACAAAAACTAGTATTAAATAGACTTTCACTCTAAGGGATTTTGGTTCTCAAGCTCCTGTAGAAATACCAATCACCTGGGGACTTTATTGGAAATGTTGAATCCAC
The DNA here is from genome assembly GCF_053883595.1 of Heterocephalus glaber. Classification (NCBI taxonomy): domain Eukaryota; kingdom Metazoa; phylum Chordata; class Mammalia; order Rodentia; family Bathyergidae; genus Heterocephalus; species Heterocephalus glaber. Next base: position 10,412,343 of record NW_028258308.1, on the reverse strand, counting down.
TTTCTTCTCAAATCCACTAAATCAGAAATCCCTTTGGACAGGGTAAAGGATTTGCTATTTCAGTAGGTCCACCAGGAAATTTTGCTTGTTATGATAGAGAATGTCTCATCAAACCTTCGTGCATTCACAGGCAGGATTTTTGGAAGGTGATTGGATCATGGGAGCATTGTACTGGTCCATGAAATCCTCCGCTGGTGAGTCTACCAGCTAAATGTGCCATTGAAGAGGGAGCTGGCCAGAAGACGTGAGTCACAGGGGTGTGACATGGAAGGATATATTTCCTCCTTCTCTGGTTCCTCCCTACTTTCTCTGCTTCCTGGCTATCACAACATGAGTAACTTTCTTACAACATGCTTTTCCTCTGCAGTTTCTGTATTGGAGCTGGCTGACCATAGACTGCAACCATGAGTCAATAAACCTCTCCTCCTTTAAGTTGATAGTGTTGAATATTGAGCCTCAGCAATGAGAAATTAACTAAAACAATGCTCTTAAGAAAACAACACAAATACCCATATTGTTTTCTTGACCAATAAAGCTTTTTTGTACATACTCCTCAAAACCTTTGTAGTTTGCTCTTTGAACAAGAAATCATATCAATTGAAAGATTTCTGCTGTGTAAATTTTAGCAAAGGTAATCCTTAGAGTTTTTGATGTATTTATTCAGCTGAAGAGGTCAAAGTTTTAAAATCTAGTGTTTTAGTTACTTTCCCACTGCTGGGACAATATATTCAACGCAGACAATTTAAAGGATGAGAGGTTTATTTTGGCTCATGGTTTCAACCCATGGTCTAGCTGGCTCCAAGGTAGAAAGAGGATGGCAGAAAAGGGCATGGTGGAGGAAAAGATGTTGCAGCCATAAGGACCAGGGTCTCAGAATGAAGAGAGGATCCAGGGAGGAAGAGATCGTTTTAGGTCATTCCTCCAGTTACCACCCTCTTCTGAACAGCTCTACTCTTACAGCACACTCAGCTATGAACTCAGCTATAGTGTCCTTCCTATGATACAGTCACCTTCCAAACACATGAGGTTTTAGGGGACATTTTAGATCTAAGTCATAACATTTGGGATCTGCCATTAAAATTTCTGAAATCAGCTGGGGATTTAGCTCAATGGTTCAGCCTCCTGCCTCGCAAGTGCAAGGACCCGAGCTCGATCCCTGGTACCAAAAAAAAAAAAAATTCTGAAATTATTTTGTTTACTAAAAGCTATGATGCTCACAAAGACATAACAGTTTGTCCAGGGTCAGCTATACACTGTGGTGAGATGTGTTCTTTCATGTACTTCCTTTCCATGCCCTTCCTAACTAGAAGCTCCTAGTGGTTTTGTTGCTATGTCCTGTCCTCCATTTTCACTGTACTCTAATTACCAGGTAAAACAGTTCACCTGAGCTCAACATCTTACTTCACTCCTCTGTCTCACAGTTCCAGTTTCTGACTCTTATGGAAAGTTTCTTCTCCTAATACCCATCTGCCTAGAAAGCTCTGGTGCATCTTTCAAATCACAAATCAAATGTCACTTCTATTGTGAAACCTTTCCTGTACTCCCTAGAAGACTTGACCACTTCAGTCTCCATCTGATGTACTACTGTTCTGTGTCCAGGGCATAGCACACCCGACAATGAGGCACATCTATTCATTTACCTGTCTCTCTATCAACAAGTGCTGAGCATTTGAGAGAACATGGCTTCTTAATAGCTTTGTGCTACAGGATCTATCCCTGAACAGTCAACAAGTGTTAATGGATTAAAAATGTAACCTGTTCTAAGTACCTGTTTATCTAGGACTATAAAATGGAGGAAAGTGTTCTAAAGCAATAGTTTGAAGAAAATAGTTTGAATAGTTTAATAGCTTCAATAGTGAAATGCCGAAATCCTCATTTGGCCTTAACATGTGTTATGTGAGAACAGTTCTCTTTTTCTTAATCTATACCTAATAAAAAAGGATATATATTTGACATGAAAATGTGTGTGAAGTGGCAGAGAATGTAGATGCAGCAGCTATAAATCTCTTCAGGTTAGTGTAAACACTCATCTAAGATTGTTTGAGATGCTTTATTTTGCTTTCCCTCTTGGCTAAATAACAAGTATGTACAGTGATGTTGCTATCTGGGAATAAGAAAATCTATCAAACACTATTCATTATTACCCAGTCAGTTATAGGGAGCTTGAGATTTCTTTAGTATTTCTTAGAACAAGAAATGATTCTAAAACGAGAAGAGCAGTCTCTCTCAGAGGCATGAGTAGACCCCAAAGTGACAAGCTCTGTAGAGGACTTTCTTATCAAAGATTCTCAAGATATTTGTGAAATAACCCTAAAATGCTTATGAAAGTAAAAACATGTTCATAATAGATTAGTATATGTAAAAGATGCTATACTGCAAACTACCATGAAAACTCTCTATAAAAAATATACTAATAAATACTAACCACCTGAGATACAAGGATATTTATATCTTTATAGTAGCCAGATGCTGCACAAAATATATGATGTATCCTAGTAAGAGTAGTATTGAGAAAAAATGTAAAAGAGACACAAACATTCCACTTCATCGTTTAAGATGAAAAATTCAAATTAGTAGGATACAAAATTTAGCTGTTTGTACATCATATTTTGTCAAGAATAAAACTATTATCACTTTCTTAATTTCAGAATTAGGCTTACTACAAAAATTATTTCAACTTGATATATTTTAAAGATACACTTGTATATATGCAAAATAAGACCATATATCTGAAATAAAAATATGTCTCATGCAATTTTTAGTTAAAAAATTATACTATCATCACCATTGGAATTCACAATTGTCTATGTTGAACAATAACTGTGGAGCTTAGTTTTAGCAATACTAGTCAACTAGAAGTAAGGAAAAGTAAAGTTCATATTTGACAAGTAAGTTCAACAATTCAACATTTTTATTAGTATTCTTCTGATGTCACTAAGAGAGCTATGAAAAAAACGTTAACATTATGTATTCTATAAAATGTAGTTAGGATAAAAGATTTTTAATGTGTTTTAGTACTACTTCATCTGCACATTGGAAAAATGTCCTACATATGAGAGATTTGAAAAGATTAGTTCCTTGAATACAAAGTCCATCAATGATACAGTAGAAAATGAGTCACAGGTGAAATAAAAAACTGTTGTAAGCCCAACGATTGCAAAGCATACATTAATATCTTTTATTTATTTATTTATTTATTTTTGGTACTAGGGATTGAACTCAGGACCTTGCGCTTTCGAGGCAGGCGCTGGAACCACTGAGCTAAATCCCAGGCCCAATATACAGAATATCCTGTGCCTTCCTTTGACCTCAGTACAAACCAAAATTTAGGATCCCTGTAACTTTTCCACTTGTCTTTTCATGAGGCTTGAAATTTTCTTTGTATTCATCATTACACCATCATTTTATTTCTTTATGCAATTCCAGTGGCCATTAACTTTCTGATATCTCATGTGTCAATGTTAACTTCTGTCAAACTAAATTAACCAGGTTAGTATTGGATGAAATATACATTTGCCTGTATGACTTGACAACTGAGTAAATACCCCGTTCTCATTTCTCATTATCTTGACAATCAACTGGATCCCAATTGTTATATGGTTTTACTCATTCCAAATAATCTTAACAACATAGCTTTTGTTTGAAAGTTTTAGTATACTTGATAACAAGTTCACAAGAGCTCTGGATCCAGACTCAAGTCTAGATGGGCTGCTTCTTATAGGTTTCCACTGTTGGCGTTTTTGTGGGTTTTTTCTTCATTTTAAAAAATTGTTTCTTGGTTTTGCAATATTGTTTCCTTTAGCATGTAGTCTTTCCACTTTTAATAGGTTTTATTACTTTGGCAGATTCGTACATGTGCATCACATACTTTGATTGTCTCCCCCATCATCTCTTGCCCTACCTTACCCCCTACTTTCCCTGTTTTGGGGTTTCAATTTCCATAATATATTTTTCATATCTTACCCCCCATTACCTTTTCTCACACTCCCCTCTCATTCTTTTCTTAGAAGAAAAATGATCAATTAAGAATAATTCATGATTAGTAAATCTGTTGCTTCTCATTTGATGAATGAAAGACTGTAATAAAATGAGGGTTTCTTGCTTTATCACTAGTATTTTATATGCGTTAGTACAGACCAATTTCTAATATGTTAGCAGTATAGTATAGGATTCACTAGGAACTACCTGATAAGCAGTTTAGTTGTACAGATCATTATTCATAAAAGATAAAGTTACAGTAATTAGTAAAGTAGAAATATTTTTCTGGGTCACTAAATAATTTTTACTATAAAATAGATAGCTGTTGTCACTAAATATCTCACCCAGAGTAGTAGCATTATTCACTTATTTTTCAATATCAAATATAAATATGTCAAGATATATAAAAAGCAACAAATCAATCAAATCAGGTTGAAGCAAAATAGCTCCAAACATCTGTACCATTAAAACTGAAGGCAAATTCGTTTTTTATCCAGAATAAATTATATGCAGGCATGGAATGAGCTCCAAGAATGTGTTCCTGAGAAAACACAGAGGAGCTAAACTTTGAAAGAAAGCTGAAGTACAAGATACACTTAAAATTATCAATGACCTGTGATACTCCTGAGTTAGAGAGAATGTAAATCCTGTAAGGAAATTAGCCCTCCTATTTATATGATAGTAATTAAAAGCTCAAATTTCAAATCTGTCTCCAGCTCCTGACTCCAGAGTATTTGGCAATTCACAAATATGACAGCTTCCAAGTGCACTGTACTACGTTATATTTAGCTTAACTCAAATAAAAAAAAAATCCCGTGCAACTTTAAACTTCTGCTGCTTGTCCTGATCTCATTTTCAGAGAGCAATCTTTTATCAGGAATTAATACATCAACATTTCAAAAGGCATTCACACATGATAAGATACGGTTTTATCAATCAACCACAATGTTTAGGTTTCTTACAGAAAATTATTCTTATACACATTTTACATGCTAAACATTTGAACTAGTTTCTTAGGTTGGATTAAAGAAAAGCATAGTTAAGACTGAGTAAGCTAAAATAATCAACCTATTTAAAATACTGGCCAAAGTTTATGAGAGTATAAATAAAAGTTTTTCATTAGTAAATTAGGCTTTTAGTAAACTAGGTTTTTTCATTTTAAAGTAAATGATATATTAAAATGTAAATATAAGTATTTGCTATTTCAAGGTAACAAAAATTTCCTAAAAATTAACATAAATAAAATCCAGTGGACATGTATTGAGTTATAACCTCAATAGTAAGGATAGCAGTGCACTAGAATAAACAAACTAGGCTTAAATGCTTATAACTTTCTTTGATGCCATTCAAACATTTTTTAACTTTTTTTCTGGTATCGACGATCGAACTCGGGACCTTGTGCTTGTGAGGAAGGTGATGGAACTACTGAGCTGAATCCCTTGCCCAATTCAAAAATTTTTTAAAGATTTCCTTTTATAAGTTCAACACAAATCTATAATACATATAATTTTGTAATTTTAAAAACATTTATTATAATTGTTCAATATATTAATTGTACAAATCAATGGCTTCATTATGATGTTTCCATACATGCATACATATCCGCCTTCCATACTTCTCTATCTTGCCCTAACGCTCTCCCCGCCCCTGCCCCCATCTCTTTCTCTTTCCCTAAGAGTCTCTCTTCTAGTTTCAGGTAATCTTTTCTTTCCTAGTTTCCACAGATGAGAGAAGATAGGTGATACTTGTCTTTCTGTGTGTGGCTTATTTTGCTTAATGTAGTATCTTCCAGTTCTACCTATTTCCTTAAAAATGACATGATTTTGTTCTTCTTTATAGTGGAATAATATTTCATAGTATACATAAACCATGTTTTCTTGATTGATTCCCCTGTTGATGGGTATCAGGCAGACTATAACTTTGCTACTGTGCATAGAACCACAGTAAACACAGGCCTACAGGTATCTCTGTATCTTGGCTTTTTCTCCTCCAGATATACATGCAGAAGTGGTATAACTGGAGCATATGGTCTATTTTTCCTTAAAAACATTTTAAGTAAACCTTACTGAAGTATAAATTATGTACAGCAAGTTATAGATTATATACACTAACCACAAAACTATATAATATAATTTGATGACTTTTGACAAATAACCATTTAACCACTAAACCTTTCAGGATAGAGAACATTTCCTCACCAAAAGTTTTCTGATAACTCTTCGCAATCAATGTACAACATCTCCTGCCCCAGGCAACTATTAATCTCATTTCTTTGTATAGATTAATTTGGCCTGTTCTAGAACATCATAGAAATGTAATCATAGGACATGTACACTCTTTGGAATAGTTCTTTGGCTAAACACAATATTTTGAAAACAGCCTTCATTATTCATTTCTGTTTTATTTCTGAGTAATATTTTAAAATTATGGATATCCCATTATTTGTCAACTATTCATTTGTTGGTGGATAATACAGTTGGTTCCAATTTGGGGCTCCTCTGAATAAAGGTGTTATGAATATCTCCATATAAGTTTTTAAAATTATTGTCCTATTTGAATTTATGCTTAAAACATTGTCCTTTAGCCTGCCTCACAAGTGCAAGGTCCTGAGTTAGATCCCCAACAGCAAAAAAGAAAAAATGTCCTTTGTTTTCCAACTGTTATTTGTATTGGATTCCGTTCTACCCTTTTTTTGAATTAATCTAATATTTTAGTGTCTATATTATTTTCTCTATTGGATTCATAGCTACATCTATATTATTTTTAACTATTGCTTTAGGCCTAACAGTATTCATTTTGATTCTTGTTCTGCAACTAACAATACCCATCTATTTAGAGTTGAGTTAATATTATACATTTCTCAATACACTTAAACCTTTCCAAGTCTTCTACATTGCTCATCATAGTACCGTAAACTGCCCACTTCCTGTTTTGTGCTCCCACTCCTTGCTTCACATTTCACAAATGTAATTATCTTGAAACAGTAGAATTCTTTTTACCTCCCAGACCCTTTCTTCAACTGTCTTTATCTTTTACGTGTGTTTTAAATCTGAGAGTGCTATTTTTAAAGTAAATTTTGAGAAGAAAATAGAACATCTATACTTACTCACTAATTAATCATTTTTAGTTCTTATTAATGCTCTCAGTAGACTTTTTCCAGTCATTGTAATTTTCTGTTGAACTAAGGGATATCTTCCAACAATTTTGGCAGCTCAGCTCTGTAGATGGAGAATTCTATCTCTTATCTCTTATCTTTTTGTCTAATAATAATTTTCTTTCTTAGTTTTGAAGAGTGTTTTAATTGGACTCATTGTCTACAGTGGTCATCTTTTAAATATCACTTTAAATAAGCCATTCAATTGTCTTCTAATTGACATTGTTTCTAATGAGAAATCTGCAATTTTTATCACTGTAGTTCCTTTGTACTTAATCTTTCTTTTTCTGGGGTTGTTTTTAAGATTTTTTTTTTATTTCAGAAGTATGGCTATGATATGCCTAGATATAATTATTTATATCTACCATACTTGAAGTTTGCTGAGGTATTAGTAGTTATAAATTATACTTTTTACAAATTTAAAAAGTTCTTAGAGCTCATTTCTTCAAATATGTAGTATTTCATCATCTCATTTTCTTCTCTAGAACTAAAACTAAACAAATCATATTATCATATTTTGTTCAATGCATTCTTTAAGCTTTTTGTCAATGTTTTTCCTCTTTGTGAAATCAAATACTTTCTATGTATCTGTCATCAATGTTATTTTTTTCTCTCTTGAATTTTTTCTTGTCCATTAGTATACATTTTACTTCTGTTACTACACTTTTCCATTCCAGCATTTCTAGTTCTTTTTTGTTTGTTTGCTTTTCTTTCTTTCTTTCTTTCTTTCTTTCTTTCTTTCTTTCTTTCTTTTTTGTACTTACCATTTTTCTGTGGAGTTCCCCAACCTCTTGTTCACTTCCTTTTTTTTTTTAGAGAAAGTTTTACTAGTTGCTTTAAATTCTTTGTGTAAATTCCACAATTGAACTGTTTCAGATGTAGTTTCTGTTGATTATCTTATTCTTGATTATGGTTCAAATATTCCTGTCTCTTTACGTATGTTGTGAATTTTAAATAAAATACTGAAGTTTTAAATTAGTACATTGTAAAGACTGTGGTTTTTAGACATTTCATAAAAAGTGTTCATTGTTGTTTTAAAAGGTGGTTCAATTACTAACTGATTGTGTTGCAGTTTTCAGACTAGACCTTTTATTTTGTTAATGTGGATCTTCATAGACTCTAAAGTATTGCTTTAATCCCTGTCATTTTGCAGAACTCAATCTCCATACTGTTTTTGTCTTTCTGAGTCTTGATTTTAGGCTTTGTAAGAGAAAACCTATAGTAGATATTATTGAGGGATTTGCTGTTAAACCTGGCATGGAAAATTTATGGTGTCTAGCTAGTGCCAAGGTTTTGTTTTTGGTTGTTTTGTTTTGTTCTTTCTCCATAACAAAATGCCATGGTATTAAGAAGGTAGATACTGAGGTCACACCAAAGTATCCCTAGAACTGATATTCTCCCACCCTGCTCAATTTGTAATAGCTCTCTTCTACCTTTAATCCAATACTTTCAAACTGGTAAATACCATGCGATCTTTGCCTATACTTGTACAGTCCATTTCCTAGACTTGGGCTAATGGTATTGCTCTGCACCATCTTTTGGAATCATCTCTCTGTACATCTGTCTTCCCTCTCATGACTTATTCTATAGATTTAAACTGCTTAAGCTGCCCTACACTACGATCTCTCCCTTCCTAGTTCTTCTGAGCATTATCATTTTCTACTCAGTCTTAAATTCTTTGCCAGAAAAACTGATCTTAGGCAGAAAGCTGGGCAATTATGGATGCAAAATGGAAGATTCATTTTGGCAGCAGTGATGCCACACTGCTGTTTGCCACTGTCTGGAAATATTTGTTTTTTATATTTTCCCAGTTCTGGAGTTTTTTGTTTGTTTTTTTTGTACCAGGGATTGAACTCAGGACCTTGCGCTTGTAAGGAAGGTGCCAAAACCACTGAGCTAAATCCCTGGCCCTCAGTTCTGGAGTTTATTATGGCAGGATTTTTTGTATGGCACCATTCATTCCATCCAATAAATACTAGCTTTGTACGTGCACATTTAGATATTAAATTTGTATAAACCTTTTCATTTTTATTGATGTGTTTATGATAAATTTTTATTTAAACAAAAAAATTAAAAATCTTTTAAAAGTCTCCCACAGATTCTTAGAAGAAATTATTAATCACCAATATTTATGGATCCCTGACATAAGAATGTGATAGCTTAATAATGTTCAAAAGTATTTTTTCTTAATATTGTGTTCTTACTAGATGTATTAATTTCTTTAAGGTTTACTAAATATCTGCAATCAAAATGATGCTATGCTAGTATTAAAAGGAATCAGACAAAGGTTCTTTTATGGAATTAATAGGTAATAAGGATAAAGTACTGGGATATAATGTAGAAAGGGGTATGGCAATGATGCACCAGATAAAACATTAGAAGCATGTGCAAAGGAGAAAAAAGATCAGAGTACAGGGACCTTAAATATTAGGAAATTAACAGAGATAGAACTGGTGTTTATGGATAAATGAATAAGGAACAGCCATGACCACGTTAAAGACACAAGAGTTAACAAAAACAAGGCTGGGAAACTAAGGTTCTTACAAGAAACAATGAGCACATAAATTTGGAACTTAAGGTAAACTAAGAAAAAAATGAAAGTATTTTAAAGTAAACTAGAGACAAGTCTTAAATCATGAATATCAAGATTTTTGCTTCATTCTTTAGATAGTAGCAAATCATTGAAGAATTTTGTAGGTGGAAAATGTTTTGATCTGAATGATTATTAATGTGTTATGAATGAATAGATGCTTTCAAATGATCCAGAATATTACTTAATCTACCATAAAAGTTTAGTACATTTTATGGTTATCCAATCATAGATTAGTGTAAATATAGTAAAATTTCAGCAATCAGTAATTCTTCATTTTGACTTAAAATCTTTTAGTCAAATTAAATCCCAGCTTATTGAAAGAAAATTAAAATTCAAAGCAAAAAATCTATAAACAAAATAATTTAACTCATTAACAAACTTAACCATTGTTTTAATATATGAAAAAAAATATTTTGGCCTTGCCAGAGATCAAGTTCATGAGCTAAATTATGTGATTAGAGTGGCTTTCCTTCAGAGAGCAGACACAGTGGTTAAAACAGGGCAAATGGGTCCCAAACTGGGTTTTGTCTTTAGTGAGTGAGCTTCAGTAATCTCATGTGCAAATTAAAGAGGTGTGGACATTTTCTAGGGTCCTTTGAGCTTTAAAATCCTGCAGTTCAAGAAAAATACTGACTTCTTGATAAAAGTTTCCAAGTCATTTTCTCATACTACTGAAATTTGATATGGGGGCTCAGAAGAATCTCTTGTCATTCTAACACAGTTCATATACTCTCTTTAAAATAAGTTTAGATTCGACAAACTTTAATTGAGCACCTACTATGTATACAAAAACACTTTATTGGGTATGTGAGAAATACTATTAACTAACCTAGACAAGATCCTTATCTTCAAGAAATTTATGAGCCCTAGTCTATATTAGATTGTAGGTGAAACACTGGAATAAAAACAGCAAACATTGTGTCACAAACTTCTCTGAAGACCAGACCAACAAAGAAGGCAAATGTCTAAATTTCAGTAGGATGCACTTGTTTAGTACTTTCCATTTCTGTTAGAATACTGCTCCTGTGATAGGTGAGCTATGTTGTTCTTCCAGAAAATATAAATGAATCAACTCAAACTTCAAATACACATTGCTTCCAAGAATGCCTACTCCATTTGCAGCAGAAAGACAATATTAAAATGGAAGTTCATGACTGAGCTTCCAGTTCAGGGACAATAGAGATTCAGGTTTAAAACAGTAGAAATGTCCATAATTGTTCTCTCTGTGAGCCACATTATTCCTCTCTTCCTTACACTCTACCCCACAGCCTCCACAGACAGAGTGATGATTTATTTATACACTAGAGAAGCAATGTTTAAAAATATTTGAGCCATGGAATCCTACATCTAAAATTATTAAATAGAATAAATTTTTAAATAAATGAATTATAGCAATTACTAACAACTCTAGAGAAAAAAATAAACAGTGAAATAAGTTTTTGCCAATTAAATAAAATAAAAACTTAAAAATGGAATACTCATTTTCAACACAGATGCATCATAAGAAATCTATGCTATGGAGATATAACAATATAAATGTTTGGAAAGGCAATTTAATGATTTTTTTTTAAGAAACAAAGATATTCACATCTCTGATCTAATAATTCTCTTAGAGAGATCTAATTTTTTGTGTGGTGGAGGGGAAAATCACATTTTATGAGGTTTACATTTCTATCAAGATTTTTTACAATACTGCAGATTGAATTCAGGGCCTTTGCACTGAGCTGTGTCCCCATCCCTTTAAATCTTTTTTAAAATTTTATTTTGAGGTAAGGTCTCTTTAGGTTGCTCAAGCTGGATTCAAACTTGTGATCCTCCTACTTTAATATTCTTGAGTGCTGGGATTATGTGTATGCACAACTATGCCTAGCTCTTATCAAGACTTTTAAGTGTACAGGACAGTATTGTTAATTATAAGTACAATTTTGGGGGGGGTTGTTTTTTTGTACCGAGGATGGAGCTTAGGACCTTGCACCTGTGAGGCAGGCACAGTGCCACTGAACAGAAGATCTGTAGAAAGTTTTTCATCTTACATGACTGACACTTTATAGCTGTTAATCCACTTCCTATTTCCATTACTCCCAACTACTAGCAACCACTTTCTACTTTGATGAGTTTAAATATAACTCAGATAAGTGAGATCTTTCAATATGTCTTTCTGTGACTAATATTTCACTTAGCATACTGTCCCTAAAATTCATCTATGTATGTCATAGAGTTTCCTTCTCTGTTGTAATGAAATAAAACTTCATTTTATGTATATATCACATTATTTTGTCCATTTAGCTGTCAGCAGATATTTACCTTTTTTCTACCTCTTAGTAACCGTGAATGATGTTACAAAGAGCATAAAACATATGAATATTTCTCTAAGATTCTAATTGAAATTCTTCTGGATAAATATTCAGAAGTGGAAATACTAGATCATATGGATGTTCTATTTTTAATTTCTTGAGGAACTTCCATATTGTTTTCCATGGTAGCTGACCATTTCACATTTCTGCCAATAGTGCATGAGGTTTCCCATTTTTCTACACCATTTCCAACACTACTATTTTGTGGATTTTTTGGTAATGCCAGTCTTAATGGGTGCGAAGTGATATGTCATTGTGGTTTTCATTTCCATTCTCCTGGTGATTAATGACGTAGAGTTCTTATATTTGATCATTCATATTCTCTTCGGAGAAATGTCTATTCAAGTTATTAGTCCATTTCTAAATTGAGTTACGTGTTTTGTTTGCTGTTAAGTTGCATGAGTCCCTTTTATATTTTGGATACTAACCCATTATTAGATAAATAGTTTACAAAAAATTTCTCCTATTCATTACGTTATCTGTTCATTCAGTTACAGTTGGGATATATGTTCCCTAAGGCCCAAATGTTGGGGAGTGTGGTTCCCAATGCAGAACTAGTTAAGAGGGAACTTTGGAGAAATAACTGGCTCATAAGGACTCTAACATTATCAATGGATTAATTTATCACTGACTTCATAGCTCAATGGTTTTATTAGGACATGGGTACTAATTACATAAACAGGGCACAGGAGTTATAGCTTTGAGAGATATATTTTTTCCCTATTACCTTTCACTCTGGTGCTTCTTTCTCTGCTTCCTGATTGCCACGAAGTGAGCAGCTTTTCTCTAGTTCATCCTCCTGCCATGATGTTTCTGCCTCACCTCAGGTTTAAAGCAATGGAGCCAGATGAGCATGGAATGAAGGCCCTGAAACTATGAGCCAAAATAAATCTTTCCTCATCAAGTTGTTTTTATCAGGTATTTTGTGACAGTGATAAAAAGCTGTTGGTTGCTTTTTCACTCCTTTGTTTTATAGAAGCTTTTTAGTTTTATAGAATCCTGCTTATTTATTTTTGCATTTGTTGCTTATGCTTTTGATATATCTAAAAATATCATTGCCATATCAAATGTCATCAAGATTTTCTCCAGATTTTATTCTATGAGTTTTACAGTTTTAAGTATCATGTTTAAGTCTTTAATCTATTTTAAATTAATATTTGTGTAAGGCTAAAGTCCAATTTCATTCTTTTGCACATAGATATCTTGTTTTTCCAAAATTTGTTGAAGATTATCCTTTCACAGTATATTTTTGGTTTTTGGCATCCTTATCAAAATCAGTTGACTGCATATGCATTGTTTTATGTTTTGGCTTTCTATTATGTTCCATTTATCTGTACTTTTGTCTTTTTGACAGAACCATACTCTTTTGACTATTGCAGCTTTGTAGTATTTTTTAGATTAAGAAGTATAAGGTCTCTAGATTTTTTCTTTGCTATAATTGTCTTAGCTATTTGAGCTCCTTTGTGGCTTCTTATATATTTTAGGACTATATTTCCAATTTCTGTGAAAATATTTCTGCAAGTTTTCTAAAGGATTGCCTTTAATTTGTGGATTATTTTGTGTGGTGTGGAAATTTTTATAATATGAAGTTGTTGGGAGCAATGCTACATAATTCTAGGGAAAAATCATTTGAGTAGGCCTAGTTCTCCTGCCTACAGGCCAGCAATAACACTCCAAGACATACTTCCATTTTGGCCTGAGGTCACAAGGAAGATCTCAATGATCCCATGATGCTGTAATGCTCCAGGACAAGACCACACCTGTGGGAGATGCCCTGGGAGGAACCAAATCTTCATCTGCATAGTTCCTCATTGTTCTTAGATTTCCGCTGCCCCCAACCCAGTCTTTTGTTACACCTTGTTCATCCCAATATGATACTGAAATCTACATTATTCATTTGTTACATTTGTTTCTTTGGATGTACTAAATAAAAGGTGCTGCAAGCTAGGGGTTTTTGTCTTTGCTGCCCAGAGCAGCACTGATCAGACCCAAAGCTCAGCTTCTTCTCAGTCTCATTTTTCTACCTTTCCTGTAATTCGCCGTGTGCTGCCGTGGCTCGCAGGAGACCAGGACTCACTGCAGAGGTTCTGGTAACGTCCCCTTCCCCTGTCCCCTACATGAAGTTCTTCCAATCTTTGATGGTTTGGATATAGTCTGTCATCCAAAGGTCTTAGTGTTAGAAAGTTGATCACAGTGTGGTGATGTTAAGAGGTGGTGAGATCTTTAAGAGTTAGGGCCTAGCAGAATGAGATTAGGTCAGTTACAAGCACTGCTTTCAAAGGAGATTAAGGTAATTCTCCTAGGACCCTGAGTTAATTCTTTTGAGAGAGTAGTTATAAAAAGTGCAAAACTGGTCCCTCCCTCTACCCTAGCTTCCTATCTTGCCATTTGATCCCCACCTTCCACACACATTCCCACAGTTGTGATAACGTCTGCCATAAATACCTCACCTAACCAAGCTGATTCTGGTACCATATCCCTGAGCCTCCAGAATATAAGTTACATAAACCGCTTTCACTTATAAAGAAATCAACTTAAGATACTTATAACAATGGAAAACTGAGGAGTGCATATTCTGTGAATGTAAAATGCCATTTCATTTATAGTGTCATTAATTTCCTTCAGTAGTATTTAATATTTTGTATTTTTAGTGTGCGAGTCTTTTACCTTTTAGTTAAGTTTCTTTCTAAGCATTTTATTGCTTTGATGTTATTTTAAACAGGATTGTTTATAATTTTCTTTTTGAATTTCTTTTGTTAGCCTATACAACTGTTTTATAAAGTTAATTTTATATCCTACAGCTTTACTGAATTCGTGGTGGAATCATTAGACTTCTAAATGTAAAATCATTTGTGAACAGAAGATAATTTTAATTCTTCCTTTTCAATTTATATGGCATATTATTTTTTTTATTACTCAGTGGCTCTCACTAACAGTCTAGTGTTCTTTTCAATAGAAATGACAAAAGTGAGCATCTTTTCTTTGACCCATAATCTTAGAGAAAATATTTTGGTTTTGCACCATTCATTGCTCATGTTGAAGTTATTTACTTCTATTAAATGTTTTTAATCATGAAAGAATACTGAATTGTTTATAATGCTTTTGCTGTATCTATTGAAATATTCATATGATTTTTATTCTTCATTCTGCTAATGTGAAAATACAGCATTTATTGCTTTTTAGGTGTTGAACCATCCTTTACATACAAATGATAAATCCAGGTCATGTGGTTCTGCACTAAGATCTTTACAATGTGCTGCTGGATTTGGTTTGCTCTTATCTTGCTGAAGAATTCTGAATCAATATTCATCAAGTATATTGGCCTATAGTTTCATTCGTCCATTACATCATAAAACTTAGTTTAAATCCTTTGTCAGGTAATTCATGCAACACATTTTGATCAGTTTCTGGAGATTTTTGCTGATTAGTTTGATTGTGTCATACTTCCTATTTCTTTTTGTTCCTTGTGACTTTGTATTAGAAACCTTGCATTTGATGCACTTCCTGGTGTTATGTCTCCAGAGATGCCATGAATTTTTCTACCCATTTTGGTGCAACTGGTTTTGCACTTTCCTGGGTTGTAGGAGTTTCTTAACTGGATCCTGGGTTTTCCACAAAGGAAATTGGTCTGTGTATTATTGTTAAATCAATGTGTTCATCATGTAGCTTCCTATTAAGGTATCATGCTGACATTTTGAAAAGCTCACATTTTTATCAGAATTATTTCAGGCTTGCAATAGTATTGAATTTGAAAGTAAACTTAAACTAAAATAACAAAATCATGAATAAAAACACCTGAAAAGCAGTGGCATAGACCACAATCAAGATTCAGTGACATAGCACAAAGCTCTACCATTTTTCTCTGTCATGTGAGGGAGATTGCTTTAGTGAACAAAAAGTCAAGGAAAAGACTACTTGTCATGGCCCGTGGCATTTGCTGTTCTCTGAACCAAGGACAGTTTCTGGGAAAATGCAGTGGTGTTCTGAAGTACATGCCCATGTGTGCTCAACCTCATGTATAACACCAATTTGAACTCAGTAACCAAATTAATTCCTATCATGAAGTGGGATTATTTGTATATAGCAGTGATGGTGAAACTTTTAAAGACCAAGTGCCAAAACTGCAACCCAAAACCCAATTATTTATCACAAAGTGCCAACACTGCAATTAAACCTGAATGCTCCGCTGCTGGGGCAATGCTGCAGAGATTTGTCTCATTTGCTTTGCGTGCACGCTGTGACACACTAGTTTCAGGTTCGCCATCACTGGAATACAGCAAAAAGAATAGAATTTATCTCTTTATTGTATTCATGAAAATTTAATGGCACAAACTATTTCGTACTTCATTACTTATAATAGCTAAAACTTTAAAATGCCCCTAAATATCCAACAGTAGCAATGGGACAATAACGATATATTCATATGATGGAACTTTTTGAAATTGTTGAATTTTATGTATGAATAAATTTACTGACATAAAAATTTGTTATAGTATTAAATGACCAAGTAAGGACATAATTCTCTAAAATTCTATCAAGTTTTCTGATCATAGCTATATAAAAGTTTATAAAATCCATTGGAAAATCTAGAAATATTATAATATATAGAACAGATATATTTAGATAGTGAAGTAAAATTTGTTTCTCTTTTTTCATATTCTTCTATTTTTACATAATGAACATGGACCTTATGTTTTTTGCAAATAATAATGATTGTACTTGAATTAGAGACAAACATTATTTAATTAGGTTTATATTTGAGGGTGTATAATTAGGACACTAGAAGCAAAGGAGAAATTATAGGTGCGCTGCTAGCTGTTTAAGAGCAGAGACTTAAATGGA
Source organism: Heterocephalus glaber (assembly GCF_053883595.1). Classification (NCBI taxonomy): domain Eukaryota; kingdom Metazoa; phylum Chordata; class Mammalia; order Rodentia; family Bathyergidae; genus Heterocephalus; species Heterocephalus glaber. The sequence goes on along the minus strand of NW_028258308.1, from coordinate 10,395,422 downwards.
AAAATTGTGTTTCAACACAGTAATGGGATTTTCACGTCTTTTGAAAGTGAAAATATTATTTTATCAGGCCTTGAGGGTCTGGGCACAGATCCAACACATCACACTGAGATGTCTTTCTTAATCCTTCCTTTAAGTAACATAGACCATATGGGCACCTTGATTAAAAATCTGAGGTGTACTCACTGTGAAAAAGCTGTAATCAAGTTCCAATAGCACTAGAAAGAAATGTTTTTGTTCATTAACACTATAGGTCTTGCATTTGTCCTAGAACTTCAGTAAAGCCAAACAATAAATGAGATTGTAAAATTAAAACTACATGAACACTGGAAAGAGATCTGTCAGTTATGTGATACCAAATAAAGTAGAATTTCTTAAAATCATACCTGTTTTTTAGTAAAGCTAGAACCAATGATTTTCAAGGTGTGAGAAACCTATAATAATTTCCGGAAATTATGTCTGTCTGGATCCTTGCTGTAACTGTTCTTGCCACTTTAATTAAAAACCTTTATTTCTGTTTGCTTACTTATTATATCTCACATTTATATCTGAGTTAATTTTTAACATTTTCATTATGCCACTGTGAAGATATGACCTCTCAGTTTCCCTTTGTGCTTCATAGGCGCTGACATGGCACGCTGTGGGTAACAGACTGTGTTTCCTTGCAGAACACTATCCAAGTATTAAAAAGGAAAATAACAACCAAAGCATCAACTAATTTGGTGGAGTAGAACACAGAATTTTAGCACCCTAACTTAGAATGTTTTTTTGAGTTAAAAATTCATGTCTGTTAATGTTTTCTTTTTTCTTTTTTGTTTTTTGGTACCGGGAATCGAACTCAGGTCCTTGAGCTTATGCAGCAGGCGGCAAAACCACTGAGCTAAATCCCAGGCCCCTGTTAGTGTTTTCTAATCACCTGCTTTGTCTATGCTAGATATGATGAGTACATTCAAAAAAATTAGACATAGTCCCTGCTCTTAAGGAGCTTATAATGTGATTACAGAAATGAATGTATGAACCACTGCTATGGAGTAAAATTAAAATTATGAAGATTATAAGAGGAAAATTTGCTAATTAAGCAGAAAGGAAATGAAATGTAGCTCACATTTAAAGAGTGAAAGGCTTGCAGACATTCAGGCTGTGAAATCTTTCTTATTTTGCAAAAAAGCCATGGGTTTCTTAAAGTACGCTCAGAAACAGGGACCAGTCCAGTGTGCCTGCAGTCTAAATGTGAGAGGAGGAAAGCAAGTCGGAAGCAGATTGTTCAGAGGCCTGGATGCCAAGCTAGGGACTGACCATTATTTGTAGACTACAGGGAGCCACTGGTGCATTAAAGTAGCAGAGTGTGACATGAATGGGTCTGGATTTTAGTAAGATAAAGCTTGTGACAGTATGAACGATGGATTTAAGGGGTGAGAAACTATAAACAAGGAGACCAGTCAGATACAATAATGCACATAAGAATGGGAAATTAATAAAAACTGTGGCAGCAGATATAATAGAAGGGCACACATTCAAAAGATAATCTAGAGTTAGATGAACATAGCAATAGTAGTTAAATTCATATGGTTTATTTTTTGTCTGTGTCCTTCACTGTATTAAGGACTCCATGCACATTACCAATAAATCTTCATAGCAGCCCTATGACATGCACTCTACTTACTGTGCCTGTTTTACAGATGGGGGAAGTGAAGATTAGGGAAGTTAAACGGCTGGCTGAAGATCACATAGCTAGTAATTATGGAGCTGGGACTGAACCCAGGCCTAACTCATTTGAGAGCATAACAAATACCTAAGATAAACAGCTTCTAACTTGCCCAGATGACCATGGGAAATGAGGAAAAATTGGAAACTAAGGATAACTATGTTGTTCCTGGTCTGAGTGACGTGGGGAATGAAGATCTGATTATCAAGGTAAGGACTATATGAAAAAAAGCAAGTTTTCTTTTTTTTTTTTTTTAAAAAAAGAAAGAATGAATGAGAAAAATGAAGGTAGGATGGAAAGAAAAAAAGAGGGAGGGAAGATGGGAAGGAAAGAGAGATAAAGATTTTTATGGACATACAGTATTTAATTTGAATATTGAAAATATACACATGTTTAGTAAGAAGCTGGAAGTTTAGTTTCAGGCTAGCAGTGTCCCACATAGTTACTCTCATGGGGAGTGTGGAAACCACAACAGAGGAAGAATACATTGTGATGATAGACAGTGGATGGTGAGAAGACAGAGCTAGGGGCAGAGAGCCAGGGAATTGCTTTATTCAAGGAATGCATGCTGATGATGTATCTGAAAAGGCGGAAGGGAAGGGGCATTTACAGATATGGCTGAAGAACCTGGAGACAATGCAGGGTTAAGGAAGCCAACTGAGAAAAGGCTTTTTAAAAAGAAATATTGGTGGGGGGGAATACCATTTTAAAAATCAGTTTCAGATATCAAAGAGAAATCATGTTGGAAGAGACCTGAGAAATGTTTATTTGATTTGGCTTTCAGGAGACCATTGTTGACATTTTAAAAAGATGGCTCAGGCAAAGGAAGGCGTTTGAAATCAGATTGCTGTAATGAGCAGTATAAAGGGAAAATGAGCGAGCATAGATTTCTCTGACAAAACTGATTCTTTCTGGGCAAGCATGTTCATCTCTTCCCCAAATCTCATAGTGAAGATACTATAGTGTCACAAAGTCACAGCTATATTTTACAACAACAGTCTACATTCTCCTAGGAAACATATTTTAGTCCTTTAAGTCTCAGATGTAAGCGTAAAATAGCCTCTTAATTATACAGTGAAAAGAGAAAGCTTTCTTGTCACTCCTGATATTTTCTTCCTTATAGAAGGTATTCAATCAGTTTTAACCTACTTCTGATTTTTGCACCTTTGTTAACTCAAACTCAACCTAAGTAAGTCTTACCTAGTTTGTAAATTTGTGGGGAGAAAAGGGCATGTGCAGAGGGGCCTGCTTTCCATTTCTCTCTTTGGGAACGAGCCTCTGGGCAGAAACAGTGTGATCCTGTCTGCTTCTCTCCAGGAACAGTGTGTCCCCTCCTTGTAAGGGTCAATTTGGGGGCATAAATTTCAGGACATCAACATTAGGTGCTTTGGGTGGAAATATTGAGAAATAAGATAAAGTGAGAAAAGCTAGTGAGGAAAATGAAAAAAAAGATACATGAGAGTTTTAATTAGGCCTCAGTCATATGGCTTAGGCTTTAGTCATAAGTTTTGCAGAATACTACCATCTATTACCATCTACTTTTGCAGAATACTAAGATCTGTAATGGCTTATATGCAACCATCTAATAACTGCTGTGGCCGAAGCCAGGATCTTTAAGACTTAGGGCACATGGTATTTTAATCTGGGTATTTGAAGAAGATAATGGTGTGCTTCTTATGAGAACACAGCTTTGTAGGGAGAGAAATCTAGAAGAACCTTAATGAAGATGCGGGGGGCAGTGAATACCTGCAGCCCTCACAGCCAAGTCAGAAATTGTTGCCTCTTGACCTAGAAATTTGCTTGCATGAAAAACCAGGACAGTGAAAACCACCCCAGAAGAGAGTGGCTGCTGTGAGTGGTCTTCATGCTCAAGGGCAGCAGAAACAAACACTAAGTTTTAGTGAGAAATGGATTTTTTTCTGTAAGTCTGTAGACCTTGGTACAGTTGCTTTTAAACTAGAAGGCGGCTGAGTTTCATGTGTGCTGTGAGTACTTCTGACAGTCTATCTTTAATTGTCAGCACCTGGTTTGGAAAGGCAGCAATAGATCAATAATCACCTGCCTCAAATTATTCTCCCGAAGATGGTAAATGAGTTTTACTAAACGTTTCACTGAAGATTCGCCTCTATTAAACTTACATTAACAAATCAGAGATTCTACTTAATTTGTGCTAAGCAGTGGCATCATGTTGATAATAAAAAAATAAATTAAGAATCTTTTTTTCCTTTGCCTTTTTTGAAAGCCAGTCTTTGAGATGGTATCCAATGTTCCTTGCCTCTTGGAATTTGAAACCATTTGTAATACCCTCCATTGCAGGCTTTAGTGGACTAAATGACTCAGTCATAACATGAATAAGGCAGAAGAAACATATATGACTCAGAAAGTGTGCCATGAGTGACAGTATATGTCACTCTTGCCTTTTCTCCCTCAGATCACTGCTCTGAAGGAAGGCAGCTGCCATGTCATGAGGACTGTCATGTAGAGGTGTTGACAAATTGAAGTTTTCAGCTGACAGCAAAACTACAGTAGGCTGCCTACTCTATGAGCATGTTTGGAAATAAATCTTTCAAGGCTTCCTCTGACTACGGTCCTGACCCACAGCTGGACTGCAATTGCATGGGAGACCCTGAGCCAGTACCAAGCAGAAAAAGTGCTCTCAGATTCCTAAAACACAGAAACTGTGAGACAATATGTTGATTGTTTTAAAGTATAAAGTTTCAGGTTGATTTGTCATGCAGCCATAGATAACACTTCTTCTTTCACTTAGAAATAACTGAGTCTTTACTATAGTTTCAGATAGTACTAAAAAATGGATTGAGGAATATTTACTTGCGAAAATTGGGAAGATTTCCTTTTTCGTTTGTTTTTTAGAATTGGTATATGTTTGGAAAGTACAATTATAATCCTGTGTGTCCTATTAACTCTGGATTCCAAAGGAAAATTTAACAGATTCCCTGTGTTTAAATAATAAGATGAATGAAGTTCAATACACAACACCTAGTCTCATGTATTCGGATATTGAGAAAACTTCTGATACAGTATAAAAAATAAAAGGAGGGAATTGCTTTTACTTCTAACTTTTAAATCATTACTGTCAAAATACTAAATTTTAAACATCAATTCTCTTAAAGTTCAACGAGTTTAGCTTTTAATTTCTCCCTATGAATTTGAAAGCATGAAAGGGCTTCTATCAAAGTTTTAGCATCCACTATTACATCATTTGTATATTGTATTATATCTCCTAATAATATCATTAAATCTTTTTGCAGAACTAGTGACACGTTACATTAGAAGCAAGGTTGGACAATTTGGAAACAGGAAGAAAACCAAGTATATCTTCAACCTTAAATAGAGCAGCCCTGTGGTAAATTAAATTATTTGACTAGAAGACTCACTTCAGAGCCTTCTCAAGACAAAATATATCTTTCCCGTTAGGGTTTCAAGATAATAATAAAGGAGAAGTAATTCCTCTTTGAGACAGGGGTAAGGAATCACCCTGTCAATTGATGGCCAACCTCTTCTAGACTGCTGATCTCCAACAGGAGACCTGTTCACACATGCAGCAGCTAAGCCCAGGGAGGCAGAAGAGAATGTTGGAGGGGAATGCTGGAATTTTCCACCTGTGAAGACAGTGTTATTACTATGAAACCTACCCTTTCTCTGCCCCTTTTCTCTGTTGTGTGGGAATTCAATGACTTATCTGATGAACAATTTTCAAAGGAAAGAACTAGGTACCATTTTTCCTCTTGAGAGTGCTTAGCTCAAGGGTGAACTTTCACTACTGCCCCAGTGGCCGGTCCCCCCCATAGTGCCTTGACTGCAAAAGTAGCTCTGAACAATTTGTTGGTCCATTACTGAGTTCATTTGGCCATTACAACTTAGCTTTTATCAGTTAAAAAAAAATGTAATATTTTTATTTTCCAAATACTTTACTCATGATCTTATTTCTCAGTTTGTTTAAAACCTAAAAAAGAAAGGTGTTATATCTCCTCAGGCAAACCACACTTCTATCAAAATTCAAGTAACTAAAAAGCTTTACTTTGAACTCTACAAGGGTAGTGCTTGTAGATTTCCTTTTAAATTGTATGCTGTTATCACTATTATTTAATAAATTATTCAAATGTTAATAGAATGTCCCTTCAAATATATATTTTTATTATTCATGTAGCAACAAATATCATGGAAAAGATATAATTAAGGACAGTATCTAGCTTGTGCCTAAAATTGAGTTTTGGAGACAGGCAGATATGGCTACTAACCCCAAGTCTGGCAAATCATTTAACCTCATGGGAGACTCTTTCTACATATGTTTCTTTATCTTTATTTATATAATGAGAAGTAGCAACTACTTTGGAGGTTTAATGTGTGGGTAAATGGAATAATGTATTCAAAGTCCAGCACGAGTCTAATATCACTGGACCCCTAATTAATGGGAGTTGTTATTCTTAGCTCATAAAGTTTATTTTGATTTTTTGTATAATGATTTATTATGTGCAAAACATCACACCATTTTTTACCCAGAGGATTTTTACATTATAAATTTCCTGAAGCTCTAATTTTCCTAAGGTAATTTTCTCTCATGAACAACTTTTTGTATTTAGCTTACAGTTAGTGAGTATCTCACTTTAGGCAAGTGTCAGGTCATCTTCTTTCTTTCTATTTTCAATTCAAAATATTCCATGTTAAGCTAATTCAAACATTTGTCAGCTTTCACCACCACTTAATTTGTATGGATTTTGGATCTGGGAGAAAAATGAAGTCACGAAATAAATGTCCCTTTGGATACTGCTATAGAAAATCTTTTAATACTTTAAATATTAGATTTGCTTGTAGAATGTCCATAGTACAGTTTAATAAATTCTGATTTTGTTGCCTAAGAAAAAAATTCCCATATCAGTCCTTAAGGAGTTTTTTTTTTTTTTTTTTTTTTTTGATATTCTTTTCTGGTTAAATTATTCCATTAATTGAACTATCCACCATTGAGAGATCTGGTTTTGAAAATGAAACTTTAATTACTTCTAATGCTTAAAATTCACCTATCTCCTTCCCAGCATTTAAGTCTACTTCTGCCAAGCTGGAAGACAATTCCTTACTCTGTATCTTATGCCCATGGGATTCCTGTTCATTCAAATTTCCAAACTAACCCACAGATGCTCTGTAAGAAACTTTGCTTAGATTTCTGTGTGTGTACTTTCTGAGATTATAGACAGTTTCTAGCTTCCAGGAGACTCTCCCTGCCCAGATCCCCATCTCCCTTTGGTCCAGGCCCCCAATATTCAGAACACACAGACCCCAGGTGAGTCCCTTTTATGCAGTTCCCCAGGACCGCACCTTAGTGTGGTCAAAGAACTCTTTGTAGAAACCATCAAAGCTATTAATGAAAGAAGATTGTGTTTCTACCAATGTTCTTTCAGATAATACCATCCAAAATGAAAATAAATAATATTCAAAGAGACTTCTTTTAATGCAGTAGCATATTTGTGTTCTTGTTTTTTTACTTTAAAAGTCATTGTTACATAGAATATAACAAATTCATAACTTCAGGACATGAACACTCTCCCTTTAAAGAAGGCCAACCAAACCATAGATTCCCTCATTAAATATCAAGCAGAATTCATAAAAGTAACAAAACCCGAGTGCTATAATCTTAATCCATTTCTTCAACTATTTTATTCACTATAATGTAGGACAGATTTATATTTCCATAGCAAAATAAACAGCATCTTTTCACACAGAAAGAACTACTTATTGCCAGACATTAAGTTACTCATCAAAAAAAATCTAGTAACAATGAACGCTGGCAAGAATGTGGGGGAAAAGGAACTCTTCTACATTGTTGGTGGAGGGCCGGAGATTTAGCTCAGTGGTTCCAGTGTCTGCCTCGCAAGAGCAAGGTCCTGAGTTCAATCCCTGGTACCAGAAAAACAAAAAACAAAAAACAAACATTGTTGATGGAAATGTAAACTAGTATGACAACTATGGAAATCAATATGGGGATTCCTCAAAAAAATAAAAAATACAAGTTCCACTTGACCCAGCTATTTCCCTACTAGGTATCTTCCCCAAAGAGTTAAAATCATGTATACTCATGTTTGTAGGAGCACAAATTTATAATGGCTAGATCTTGGAAACAGCATATATGTCATTAATAGATAAATGCATAAGGAAAATGTGGCTTTTATATACAATGGAGTACTATACTGCCATAAAGATATATATATACAGATATATACATATATCTGTATATATATATGTATATATATATACACAAGTTAATAAAGAGCAAAATGGAAGAGATTTGAAATGGAAGTAGGGAGAAGTTCAAATATTTCCCCAAATTATCTATTCTGTTGTTTCAAAGCATTTCAATATATATGCTAATTTGTTTCATTTATATTACTAGTTTATCTTAGATAATTGAAAATAAAAGTTTGTGTTACTGTTTCTGCTTTTTGTAAGAATATTTTTGGTCTATGTCTTGTACTCTGAGTAACTACTTTGAAGATAATGATACACAGTGTATTAACAATTATTATTCTCTTTTTATTTTGTTATAAATTTTTTCATAAAATAAAAAATAAAACAAAGTTACTCATTTATAAGAACTGTCTTTGCAAGAGCAAGGATATGTCTAATGTTTAGAGGAACATTTTTTTAAATAGCTAAGAATACTGGCACTTTCGTTTAAATTTCATTTAATAGCCAGAATCCCATGTTTATTGTAGCATCATTCACAATAACCAAGTAATGGAAACAACCTAAATGTCCATCAACTAATGAATGAAAACATCATATATACATGCAATAGAATATTACTTAAAGAAAATGTGATACACTGGAATACTATTTACCCATAAAAGGATAAAGCTTTGTCACTTGCAGCTATATAGTTGGAACTGGAGATCATTATGCTAAGGAAAATAAGCAGCCACAGAAAATCAAGTACTACATCTTATTCATATTTGAAATTTTAAAAGTTGATCTAGAAATTGAGAGTAGAATGGTGTTTATTAGGGGCTTGGGATAGCAGAGGTGAGGAAAGAATGGAGAAAAGCTGATCAATGGGTACTAAGTTATAGTTAGACAGGAGAATATCATGCTCTAGAATGTTCTTAACATAGTAGGTTGACTCTAAGTAGTGACTATGGACTGTGTATCTCAGAAGGCTTAAAGAAAAGATTTTGAATGTTTTCACTATGGAGAAGTGACAAATGTTTGAAGGTATAGACATGTTTAATCAAATTATGCATAGTTAGTGTCCTAAGAGTAGAAATATAGGAATAAGCAAAGCAAACACCGTTACTGACCTCACAGAGGTTAGTGGGCTTCTATTTTGTATCTAGTTTTATCCAAAATGATTGCAAGTTTGATAATTACCTTTAATTAAGATAAATTATGTGAGGAGGTATATAATCTGATTTTCTTCTGCAAAAAAAAGGTGTATCCCTGGACCTCATAGTCTCCTTTGTGTCTTGGAATATTTACAATGCACACCCCTAGGCAGGAAGTGTAAGCTGATAGATGTGAGCCGCTGTCTGGAATTTGTTTTTAATGAAAGGAGCAGGCACCAGTGACACCATTTCTTTAACACATCACTAACTGGATCAAAGAAGTGAAACCTGGGGTTGCCGCAAACATCCTGTAATAGTGAAGGAAGGCGACACAATTCCCAGGACAGCTGGTCCTGTCTTCCCTTGAGTGCTAAGTCATTGCCGATGATTGTCCAATGTTGACTTCTAGCTGTGTTATAAAACCAAATTTAAATGTGTATGCGGTTGCTGCTTGAATTGCAACCCCATTTCACAGGCAGGCATTTTTGTTCTCTTCTATAACAAACAAGGTGGCTCAGAGAATCTATTGTGCCCAAGGTCATGGATTTGTTGTGTGGCATAGTAGCAAAGTTTAATAATAAATGCAAAGTTTGGCTTTTATACAAACTTCTATTTGAGTGTTCTAGATGATGATTTTTGCACCTTGAACAGTACCTATACACTTCTGCTAGCTCTAACATTTTGTAGGGAATGGGAGTCAGAGTCACTTATGACCTAACTTTTGAATTTTTCAACTGTGATATTATGTTTTATTTCTAATAATTTTACAAGCAATGTGGTTAAGAAGAGAATGTCAGAAATGAAGTGGTTAAAACACAGAGAAAGCGACCCACTAATGGAAAATCATTATGCTTGCTCTGGAACATTCCCTTCTCTTAAACCAATGTCTGAAAACAAAAGGTGGACATAACTTCCATAGATAAGGTCCTATTGTACAAAATGTTGTGTACTAATTTATCTACAGCCAAAATGTTGATTTTCCCTCTTGAAAATGCTTTCCCATTCCAATCCTTTGAAAAACAATTAACCTGTCAAGTTTAAGGCTTTACATTCATAATTCGGACTGTATCCTGCCATTGATATTTATTTTAATCTCCAATTGATTTCTGTGGGAATTCTTCATGTAGACTGAAGGCAGGATATAGCCTTAAAAGAATTTCTGCAAAGAAGTTTCCCACTTTCTTCTCTTTGTGTTTGATTTTTATTAAGTTTAGGTCATGACGCTGTATATCTAAAAATAGCCATACAGGCTAAAGCTATGATAAAGTCTTCTATTTTTGCATTCAGACTGAAAGGTCAATGAGAATACTAAAGTCTCACAGAGGAGAACCACACTACACTAGAAGTAAATTTTAATCCTATGCTTTTAGTCCCCTTTCAAAAAAAGAGAAAATAAACAAGGAAAAACATTTGTATTACTAAAAATGTCATTTTTACTTTATATATTCCCAAATGCCTATATACCCATGAGATTCATTTTAAAGATAGCCTGTGGAACCATTACTAAAACACAAGGTAGAATATAGTACAGTCATTTAAAGTTAAACTAATGATCGCTGTGGAACTGTGACGTTCGGACATTCTTTGGAATGGTATTAAGTTTCTCAAAAGGCAAAGTACTAAATTATACATACAAAAAGTTTTCTTCTGGGGAAAAAATGTTTCTCTCCATCATTAGAACTTTCATATCAAACTCATCACTATATTTAAATACCTGAATTACCAGAGGAACATTGTATGCCAGAGTGGAACTCAGTTTCTAAAATCCTCCTCAATGAGGATTCGACTAGAGGTAGTGACCTTGGCCCAAAAGCTATCAGCTAACTTTTGAGTGAAGGTTACCCTCTTTCCACAATGATTTCAGCTCAGCTGAAGAAGGCTGGGGTCCAAGGACTTCATTTCTGCCTAGCTGAGAACTCTTTAACAGGGACACATTGCCCTGGAGCTCTCCACTGAGCTCCACTGATTTTGTTAGATTTGTATCATGATCTGACTGCTCCTCTTACAATATCCTGCTTCCTTCCGTTTCCTCTCACAGAATACTTCAATTTCAGTCCTATCCCCAGCCAAAGGTCTGATTCCCAGAGAAACTGACTGACACCAAGAATAGTCCGAAACACCACACAGTAAAGATGAAGTTTCAGGATTAGATCACTGCTCCTTCATCTGGTAATAAGGACACTGTCCCTGTGGTATATGTATAATACGAGGGGGCAGCCCAATTGCTGAACACTCTTTAGTGGTGACATGGGAGACTATGGGAGGAGATGCCCCACCTGGTGAGTCTAAAAGTACTGGAAATGGTCCATAGAAATGTAATTGAAGTCACTTGCTGTCATTAAGTGATACTAATGTCCTTGGTAATGAAAAGCTGGTGATATTTAACAGTAATTGAAACTCACAGTCCACTTTGAAAGCCTTTTTATTCTCTCTTTGGAGACCAGAAAATGTTCTGGGTAAAATTAAGGATTTACAATTGTATGAAATGATCTCTAAGGACTATTGAGGCTCAAATAAAGCAGGTCTGTTAACAAACTCAGGTCCCTAGTTTGGAAAACCTGAGACTTTTACACAAAATAAGGATATGTGAGTAGATGCTTCTTAATATTTTGATTTCCCTGGACTTTTTAAAAAAGTAAACTTATTTTTAAGATCCATTTTAAATTCACAGTATGAGTGAGCCCACCTCCAACATACTCAGCCTCCTCCACTACCATGACTCCTCTACAATGCAAGAGTATTGGGAGTCTGGGTAATAAATGAAGTCCTCAACAAATTTAACTTACAGTGAGACTTGTGGGTTTGTGGTCCCACCCAACAGTCTTTTTCAAAATTCCCAAGTGTATAATTATGACTTGAAAACTTTGTAGTGCTATGTAGTTTGTCCCCACTAGGTCCATGTGTTGGAAGCTTGGGCTTTAGTATGCCAATGCTGGAAAGTGGGTCACCAATGTGAAGAATGTATTAGACTGGATGCAGTAGAAGCAAGAAAGAATCATCATTATTCCTAATGACCCACCAGGGGATTTTGTGTTTCCTGTCCCTGCACCCTGGCCTCTTTGTGGTACAGGTGCTATTACCCAAAGGAGAACAATGACCCCAACAGCCAGCATCTTATAATCTGCTGGTTACTGCTGTAAGTGCTCTATATGTGTTCACCCATTTAATCCCCTCAGGTCATTGTGAGGTGGTCACTATCAGTAACTTTTGGTTAATGTGGAAACCAAAACACAGAAATATGTTCACATATTTATTAAATGAAAACCTCAACCACTATGACTACCAAAATGTACAACATAACAAATCAGATGATGTTCATTTGACATTAGACAACTGCTATCTTATGGTCTCGAGATATTTCAGTCAGTCACTCAGTTTGCCAGAGCTAACCTGAAAGTCAGCAGCTATTTATTTATGGAAGAAGATTGATTTCCCTTTAAAATGTTCATGCCCCCATGCAGCTCTCTCAGCACAGAATCAATTCAGTATCCACAGATACACTGAGCCCTGAGGGCCCATGGTAAGAGTTGTTTCCATTTCAGTCTATACCAGCTGGACACTGTTCATTTCATTTGGGTCAAACTGGAAATGTTTAGGGCAGTGGATCAGTGCCGCTCACAGATATGGCATTTCTATGGCATATGGCATTCTTTCAGAATCAAAGTCATTTATTTATTTATATATTTATGTATTTACTTATTTATTTTCTTCTACATTTTGGAGGGGAAATACTTTAGCGATGCTTGTAAACCTCATGGGAGTGGCAGGGCCTTACACTATAGGGACATTTATTTTCCAGGCTGTGGTACTCTTCTCCCTTATCAAGGTAATAGACAGTTGCTATGTTGCATGGTGTGATTAGCATGGTGGCCATGACAATTTTCTGAACATTCCCTAGGGAGTTACTTGTCCTGTAAGAATGGCCTGGGACATAACTGAAGAGTTAACACAACCCTGTGGCAAGACAGTGCAGATAGACTGCTGTCTCTACCATATGAACATCTGCTATTTCCAACTTTGAGGGTAGATAAAACATATTTGTCTACTCAATAGATGTTTATAAGAGTCTATATTGATTTGCACTAAGAAGAGACTACATCTTATACAAAATTATAACATTGAATTCTGGCTCAATTAAACTTCTGAAAAATCTATTTTCATTCTCCATGATCAATTTATGTTTTTCAATAGCACAAAAGGATAACTAACTGTGAAATTGATGGGAGTTAAGCCTTTAATGTTGTTACAAATTTTTACTATTTTGCTAGGTGTCTGGTCTTAGTTTTTTTGTTTGTTTTTTGGGTTGTTTTTTTTTTTTGGTACTGGGGATTGAACTTGGCACCTTGCACTTTCGAGGCAGGCTCCAGAACCACTGAGCTAAATCCCTCGCCCAGGTCTTAGTTTTCAAAGCATCCACTTAGCATTCCTAACAATGATAATAATACCAGAAATGTGCATGTCTCTCTCTGTTGATGGAAAAATGTGTATTTGACTCTTGTTACTTGCAGTACTTATGGTCTATAAAGTTGTCCCAATCCTGGATCAATAAACACCAAACTATTGGTCCTATAGGAAATGTGTGCATATATGTACATCTATCGTGTAGATTATAATCTTAAATCTAAGAACAAAAAAATCCTTGTAGATTGTATTTTTGTTATTTACAAGACCAAAACAAGCTTTCAAAGTGCTTTGTGACTTGTCCAAGGCTACCTACCTACAGGTCGCAAAGTGGATTCATCCACATCCTACCTGTGGTAGGGTTGGAGCTCCTTGTACTACACTATACCATTCTCTGCCATCTCCATCCTCTGGCAACTCTTTTGATAGCTGTAATATTACTATACATATATTTTTTGTTTTGTCCATGGTTTCTGGCTTATAACTCCCTTCCAAGACAGGTCATACAAACTGAAATTTCTTTTCTCCAACGTCAGTCGTAGAAATCCTAATCTTCTCTGTTTTTCTGTCTTGAAATTGGCTCCAAAGAAATTATCTGACCTACCCTTGCCTTCCAGATAGCTCCAGCAATGTGGAGTTTCCTGGAAGGTGGCATACTGCAAAGGCATAGAATCTCCACACCCTTCCCTTATACCTCACCCTTTGAATCTCTTCATCTCTGTCCCTTGTAATATCCTTTATAAAATAACAGTAAATGTAAGTATTTTCATGAGTTCTGTGAGCTGCTTAAGCAGGTTAATCAAATCCAAGGAGAGGGTTAAGGCAATCTTGATATATAGTATGTATTCAGAAGCACAAGTAAAATAACCTGCAGCTTGTGACTGGCACTAGAGGGAGGGAGACAGTCTTAAAGACTGAGCAGCCTTCAGCCTTTGGGGCCATATGCTATACCCCAGGTAGATATTGTCAGAACTGATATGGATTATAGAATAGTAGGCTGATGTTCAGTGCAGTATTAATTGCTTGTTTGTTGTGCGGGAAACTCCTCCCCTGATACATACACAGGCACACACCTATATATCTGGTATCAGAAGTGATCTGTGTTGTGAATGGATGGTAGGAAAACTGAGTTTGAGTTTGGGGTTTGTTTTCTTAGAGCTAAAATTACAAGGCAAAGCATCTCTATGTTGGCTAGGAATGTGTGCGGTAGATGACTCCAACATTTGCTGCTCTACAAGTCCATGAATGACTGTGAAAATGCCAAAGTATGGATTTTCAAGTTATAAGTAAATTCTAGCAAGTAGGACAATTTGTTGATATTATATCAACAACTGTATTTTAATTTTACATTCAGTAACTTGAGAAATAACCATGTGCTAGGTTGTGGCCTTTCAAGATCCTGTGATTATTTGACTATTGCTAACCCCACTCTTGGTAGATTTGTAGTCATAAGTATTCTGTTCCTTAAGATTAGTTAAGATCATGTATTATATGATACCACAAACAAACAAAGGTAAAGAAAATAAGAACATATATGCTAGGTCTTCTAAAAAACCACTTATTGGAGAAACTCACAGGGATGAGAACAATAGCAACTGCCTGCTCTTTGATTTCTTCATCACCACAGACGGATTTTGTAGGACTCAACATAGGACCCTCAGGAGTTAGCCCAGCCTTTGGGCTTTAGGACTTTCAGACTGTATGATTAGAAAAGTACCAGTCTGTTCTCTGACATGATCAAAGACTAGGGGCTCAGGTCTTATGATTATCAGTATAACAAAGCAGACCACTGGCCTCCAAATCCCTACCCCGGTGTTATCAAGGTCAGAAGTATAGAGCCTATAGCCTGAGTCCACTACCTTTGTACCCTGCCAGCTTTGACTTCTGTAAAGATGTGAAAATAGCCATTTCCACAGAGATTTGCAGTTGGTTAGCCTGCATGGAATCAGTTGTGGATCCTTAAAATTACCTTTTTAGCCAAAAAGTCCTGGGTATCTCTCTTTCCAAGGTTATTTAAAAAGTAATCACAGAGCCTTTAAAGAATGCTAATCAGAAGACTGAGAGAACATGATAGGTTGCTGTTGTAATTTTTGTCTTATGCTTGGACTTCCTTTCTTTAGAAAGGTTCTGGGAATTGAATGAGAAGGTGCCAGTATTATTGTGTCCAAGGCAGCTTTTTATTCACCTGACCTGTCATTTCCCAGATGTACAAATCAAGTAGGACATTAATGACCTCACCACCTGATTTCACCCTAAGAATCCTTGGTTATCTAACCACCACCGATGGTCTTGTAGGCCAGTCTACTCTGATTACCACATGGTGGCTGACATCAATTGTACTAATCACATCCATCTTCTTTTCGGTGATTGACTGTGGCCACTTGGATTCTGTAAGACCGGGCACTTCTTTTGTCCATTGAAATCAGGGAGTTTTTGCAACTGCAGCTTCTTCCTCCAGCAGCTCTAGCCACATTCAACCATGACATGATGGCACTGCTCTCAGCAGTAAGGTTACCAAAAAGTGATGAATGTGATCTTTGCAGCTTTCTCTGGTCAAAGTGTGGTGGGACTAAAGACAGCCACACATGTTACTTACTCCAATATGATTTATCTCCCAATATCTTTGAGTCTCTTCCCTGATATCATTCCAAAAAATTTCTGCCATCTCAGTTTGAATTAAAGAGCCACATGAGAATCTTTTAGCAACTCAACCATACAATTATCATTATTTCTTGCTGTTAAAGTAAAGTTGACTTCAGAGTTCTGGCACTTGTGTAGATAAATTCAGTTCAATCTAAAACTATGTTTTTCCTTCTTTGCTCTAGCAAACCCAGGTAAATTCCCCAGATTTTTGCTGATGTGGATTAGAGAATTGTGCCCGTTCTTTTTTTGTGTAAGTCATATCCTTTAAGTCTTGAGTTTGTAATTTCTCTTCTCCCACCCTAGTCATAGAGCGTGACAAGATCTAATTTAGTTTTAGATATGAATAGAATAAAATGTGATGGAGTTAACTGCTTCCCATTGAAAAGAAATACCTTCCAACCCTCTGAATCTTTAATAAGGTGCAAGAGCCTCTTAGTGGAAAGGGCTTCCTTCAGCTAACAAAAGTTCTTTAGGATTAGTAGTACCTAGGTTACTTTTACTTCTAGATAACTCCATTTCAATTCTAGCTGAAAGTTGCATTATTACCAACCATTGCCCCAACATGTCTGTAAGATCTTTGCTAAATTCCTAAAGTCAACTGATATGGAAATCTATGACCTGCAGAAATATATGGTATATTTGCTTTTCAGCTATTTCAGTTATGCAACCAAAAAGATGAGAGAATCTCTTAGAAGTCATAGGAAGTTCCTGGGATTCATTGCTTTTTTCCCTTAATCTACTTAACATCCATAGAATATGTATCCATACAATGACTTTTAAACTGTTCCTTGACAATGGCAATTCAGTCTCTCAAAATTTACCTTTAATGAATACCTTAAAAGATTTGATTTAGCTGCTTACCACTGCAGGCCCTGGACAGAATAGCAACAGTCCCATATCTTGATATTATCTGGTTGCTACTTTATTTCAACTTTAGATGACCAAATAACCTATACCATATGACTTCCAGTTTCCTGAGTTTTTTTTTTTTTTTTACTGCAACTATTTCTAATATCAGCTTACAGTCCATTATAGCATGTATCTTGAAGAAACAGGGGCTTCTATAATCCTGGATCATATAATTTCACACAAAAGGCAATCTGTAGGTAGTACAGGCTTCAAAATCATTTAATCCTACAAAGCAGGTGTGCCAGCCAAATTACAGATTATTTCTGTTTCTCCTTTCTGCTTTAACAGGTCCTGGGTTTATCCTAAGGCTGTTTCACACCAAAGCTCTACAGGAAGGACACCAAGTAGCAAAAAAATGCATGTCAAATGGGAGAAACAAAGTAGTTTTCCTTGGCTCTGTGTTATGAGGTAAGAAGGGCTTCAACAGGAGCCTCTAACAGAATTTCCTTGTGTCTCTTTGCCATGTGAATGTGTTAAATGCTTTAGTTTGCATTTACAACTATGGATTCTGCTTTAAAATTATCTGTTGTATTTGAACCCACACTGCAGTAGGAATTTCTGCTTTTTCCTCTGGATTCTTTATTTTGTTACTACCATGCCTGTAGGTTATGCCAAGCTGCATAAAGAGAGGCACTTGGCTTTATAATTTTTTTCACTGTGGTATTCATAGTGTCCCTTGGTATTTAGCAAATATAAGTGAATGTATGACGAAAACTACTACTTGAGAAACCTTCCTTGTAACATCTAAAAATGCCTAAGGATTGAGCACCCTAATGGATACCTGTTAATCTCTTGATTTTAAAATATAAAATATTCATTATATTATCAAAGATACTTTAGTATCTTTGATACTAATTAGATCAGACACTAATTAAATTATTAGATACTAATTAGATTAAATCAGTAAGTAAACCTACTTTTATTTGAGATATGCTTACTCGGCCTAGTCCATACAAATGAAGTCATTGTGGCTTTTATGTTTTCAGCAACTGAGAAGTTGATTACATACACAAGGTCTCTTAAAATGCGAGCTATAAAAGTCCCCAAATTCCCTGATTCTTGCCTTGTCCAGCCACACTTCCTCCTCAAAAGGCCCTGTATACACGCACACTTGTGGTAGTCTAGGAAATTTAGTACTTTCTCATTAGCTCTATTTTGTGCCAAAGTAGAACTCCAGTGAGTTTGGTTGAATCTTGAGGAAGTATTTTATTTCTCTCACACAAGCTGGATCTAAATACTCCAGAATCAAGGAAGCTATAATGCCTGCTCTTCTTCTAAAGCTCAAAGCCGAATTTCAGAACTCACCTAAGAATGAAACACAAAGCCTCTCATGCCCACATCAGACATGAAGAGAGATTGTGTCCTTCAAAGGTAAGTCACTGCCCTTAAGAAAAGTGGCTTCAATTAGTGCCCTGGAATGTAAACAATTCAAAATCTTGGAAAAAGATGAAAATAGAGAAAAGAACAAGATTTGCCAAAACCAGCAGAGCTCAGGTGACAAGAGCCAAACCTTCCACACTAAGGATTTCAGCTCAAAGACTTAAAATGATTAACAATTTTTTATAGTGTCTCTTTTCCATATCTTTGTGCACTCAGGACAAGAATGAACAGCTGATGGACAATTTAGGATTTCAACCACATGCATCTATGTTCTTTCTATTTGGTGTTAGACCTAATAGGAGACATAACCCTTCTCCATTAAAATGCATATATTTTCATATATTTGGAAATAGAGTGACATAGCCTAAGATAAAATTTAAATGACATGTAGTTTATATTCCTCCTTCTGAAAGAATACCCCTCAAAAAACTTTAGAACCCAATTTTTTAGAGCTCATCAGAAGAATAGAGTGCCTTAATGTCAAGGTTTTGTCAAAAAACATGCTGAGATTAAAGTTTAAAGGAAATTTGTTGATTTGGGAGATGATCTCAGGAAGAAATAGTAAGGCATGGACAAGTGGGACAGCAGAGGGGAAAGGTGCTAATATGCTATGTGTTATGAGAAGGTTGCAGCCTGGGCCTTCAGAAAGACTGGATAGAAATGCACAAAAGTACATAGAAGTGAAGATGCTGGATTATTTATTCACAACTCCTACCCACCATTCCCTGAAATCAGCTTCCAGGACATCCACCTCTCAGACCTAGGCATTCTAGTAAAAGCTCTTGGGCAAAGATTCTCAGAAGGCTCTGGAAGTAAAACTTCAGCCTGCTTCAGGAAGCTAAGTGCCCCCAGATATGAGAGGCAGCACCAGTAGCTCCTGTTGCAATTCATGAATTAACTTTTGGTAAAGATATCTTGGATTAACACTCTTTAGCAGGAGAATATCTTTCTAAAATCTAACTGCAATCCTTTTTGATATCTTTTATACATTTTTGATATCTTTATGACTATAAAATTATATTTACAATCTTCATTAATAGAAATAGTAACATTTCCTATATATAGTTGTGGCAGAACTGATATTGTAAAGTCTACCATCAATATTTATTGAAATATACATAATAATGACCATGCTTATCTTAAACCTTTTGTATAGTTTTTGGTAACATGCTACATTTCTATACCCTTTACTGAAAAGACAGTATTAGAAAATATTTATTCAAAGTTTATTATATCCTGGGCATGATTTTAAGTGTTTAGATTATTTAAATCACTGAAGCCTCATAGTAACCCTGTTTTCAGGTTAGGCACGATTATTATGCTTAGTTTGCAAATGAAGAAAACAGTTCACTTGCCCCTAATCATAGTAGCCAAACAGGCAGAATAGTCTCAGAACCCACAGTCTTAACCTCTTAAGCCAACAGAAGTATATTGCTACATATTCCAGTACCAGTGTCATTCATTCATTCATTCATTCATTCTGAGCCCTGGTTCTGTCATTTAGCCTTTCACTAAAGGTGGGCTACATCCTTTGGTATAATTGTAAAAAGTCAGCCCTGTACTGATTATATTTGTGCAGCATGGTGAGCAGCAATTACTTCCTGCTTGGTCATTTTGATTTACAGTCTGCTTATATTTTTCAGTGTTGTTAATATCCAGTCATTTTTAAGCTAACTTTGTTTTTTAAAAACATGTGACATTAGGTTTTTCTGTTCTATGATAATAAAGAAAATGCAAAAGTATTAAAGAGTTTTCTCTCACTGTATGAAGTGGTCATAGAATGCATACAGTTGATATCTCTGCCCACTTCATTTAGATGATAAAAGAGGTAGAAGATTTATCAAATTACTATATAGTCCTTATCGATAAATCTCCAGGATCATAAATGGTTTAGGAGATTTATGAGAAATAGTGTATTACAAATTAAAAAAAGGAAGATAGTTGGTATAAAAAGTAATAATGTGACATAAAAATTTTTGAACTATTGTTCATAAAAAAGATATAATCAACAACATACATTGAATTTCTCATCAGGAATCAGGCCCATTATATTTTAAAAATTTTATTAACTTTGCCTGATCTTATTATTTGCACTATGTTAAAACAAAGGTAAAATGTTTGAGAAATCAAGTTTAATTCAAAACATATTTGTCCCTGCCCAGCAATCTGTTTTTACATTTCAATAATAAAGTGTGTAAACATTTTGAGACATGCTAAATATTTTCAGATTTCAAAATAGTTTTTTGTACAGATGCTACTGAAACATTTTACAATAAAAATATTGTCAATATCATTTTGATTCCAAATGTGTATGATTTATTTTCACTTTTAAAACAAATATTGAAACTATCAATTCGTTTTTATTTGTCTTTTTAAAACAAAACAAAAATATTTTTAAAAGTTTCTGTGGTTATAGAAAAGAACATATGTATAATATTTTATCTTGTGTCTATTTTCTAAGCATTACTTGAATCAAAGTTCTGTTCATTACAGAGAAGATAATGTGCCAAAAGAAATTACTTGGGAGAAAATATCTAGTAAAAATCAAGTAAAAAGTTCTTAAAATATGACAAAAGCTGAATTTTCCTAGTGAATAGTCTAATTTCCAGTCAATATCATTTAGAAATTTTTGAGGAAAATTTTTAGTACCTTATTCCACTTCCATTTAACCTGTAGCATAAGTAGTTAGGTTTATACATAAAGGTGATTGATATTGGTAGTTACAACCTACAAACAAATCATTTACACAACGTGTTTGTTTTTGACACAACTGTCTTCAGCATAATTCAATTTTTCTAAGTTTCCAGAAGTTCTTCAGCTGTTCATTAGTTATAATCAATAATTATCATTTGTGATATCATAATTTTTACTCTATTTTTAATAAATATTTACACTATTTTACATTTTAATTTTGACACTCAATGGGACAATTTCAAGTATTTAAAATGTCAAAAACCTTTAAAAATATTAGTATTAACAACTATTCCTGTAAGACAGGCAAAATCTGGAAGGAAATTTGGGGCCATCAGGAATAACTCTCCAAATCCCAAGATCAGCAAGCCCAGTAATATTTTATCAGTACATCTGGACATGAGCAGAAACCTCCATCTACTAATGTTTGACAACCGTGGATGGATGTACAGGCCGTCAAACAAAGGGAAGCTTTGCTGGGGTCATCAGTGACAAAGGGATGAAATCTGATAACATGACAGATTTTGTAATTCTGACAAACAAGGAACTTACGAAGTCAGTAGAAGGAAGGCAAATGGGAACAGAGATCACTCCGGCCTCCACTTTGATCATTCTGTAAATATTTTGGTCTGTGTTTCATGTGTTAGATTCTCTCTATACCCAGAAGGCAAGAAGACATTTTACAATATTAAATCTTGCTCATGGCAAATATCAAAATCATGGTAATTGATTTAGAATCTATAGAGAAAAGGCTAACTTTTCTTTTTGGTAATTTTTCTCAAAATTAAATTGACTCATCTATCTATGTACATTGCATAACATTTACTGATATATTATTATTAAGATGTGTTTCCAATTAACTAACTTTTATTTTAGTTTTAGACTTTCTTGGGGTGGAACACAGCTTTTTAAAATCCTTTTCCTTTTGGGATTTATTGTTTTGTAAGATACTGCACAGTTCCAAAGCCAAAATAAAGCACAAAAATATTCAAAGGACTCTCTAGCTTGAGTAATGCTTTCCCCTCTCTGTAGTCTTCCTCCCTGTGTGTTTTTATCAGCTTTTGTATTGCCCTGCCATTGTTTCTTTCTAAGAATATAAGCAAACACACACACATATGTGTATATGCAGACATACATAATTTGATTCTATTGTAAACAATGTTCTGAAGACTGCTTTTTTTAACCTAGTGCATCCTGCAAGTACACATGATAATACACGAAGATATTCTCTATTCCATTTTACAACTGCATGGTACACTGTGTGGATCCACCCATAATTCATTGAACAAGTCTCATACGGGGTACATTTGAGTTGTTTCTCTTATTCTGCTATTATAAATTATACTGCAAGGAATACTCTGTGCATATATCATTTTTTGTTAATTTTCTGCCATTCTACCCAATTTATTTTAAAGGGTAAATCACAGTTCTCTCATAATCTATGCAATTTGAAATGCATCTATTAGAGTGATCTTAACAAACCTAGTGGAAATATTCCACGGCTCAAACTACCTATTCACATCAAGACTCAGAGGGCCTATCTTGGATGAGAAAAGTACAAAAAGTAAACCAAGTACAGAAAAGTAACCAAGACTCTGCATGATAGTCCTTACTGGATAATAAACCTAGTGAAAAAATGTGTCATCAATATCAGGCAGACTGCTCTGGAGAGCTAATAAGCATTAAATAATAATTATGATAACACACATGCTGAAAAGCTGCTCACCTCTTAACAACCAATGGGAAAGTTTCTTAGAAGTAATGACAGCTAGATGGGAGGAATGTGTTTAGGGAAGGTACTCGGAATTTTTAAAACAGATTTTAAGAAGTTTCTGTCTTCATCCTCACATTTCATTTTTATTCACTACCATTTAAAATAGTATTTCAAGTTAAATAACATGAACACAGACAGCTCCGTGTTTATGCCCTATAAGAATCAAACCTTTGATTTCATTTCAGGCTTCATATGTAGTAAGGAAACAGAGAATGAATGATATTAAACTGTGGCATCTAATAATTTAGTTTTAAAAATAATCTCTAGGAAACACTATAAGTTTTTCTCATACTCCATCTCTCTGCTCCTTTTATTTTTAATATTATTTTGCTTGTCATTCAACGAAACACACTCTTGTTAAAATGGAAACATAATATGCAAGCTGGGAAGCTAAAAAACATGATAAATAAATTGAACTTATAAATAAGCCAATCTGCCCATACTTCCTTGAATCAGTACAGTGGGAAAGGTATGAATACGGGCTCTGGAACTTTAGTGGCCACAGTCTCAAGGTAGAGACTCCAGTTACAATTTGAGTGGCCTTCAGCAAGCTGATCAACATCTTGGCACCTCAGTTTTCCCACCTGTTGATGAAAATACTACAATAATGGCTTCCTAATGATCGACATGGCAATTACACAATTAAAACCCATGTTCCTGACATGTAGAAATTCTCAATAAAAATTCTACCTATTGTGATGTCTAAATTATTTTTATGCTTACGTCTACATGAATGAAAATTTGATAGGTTCAACTATAAACTTTATAATACCCCAACTCTCAGCATAACATAGTCTAAGCAGACTTTCATATTGAGGTAGGTACATAAATATCTATAGACAAAGCCAGAAATTTCTTCAGGAAGTAGAACAAAGTCATAGTACACTAAAAATAAGTTTTATGGAGTATCTTGAATTTTCTAATACACACAATAATCAAAATTATTTTGAGCTACAAAATTACTAAAAATGGTTTTAAGTAACAGGATTCAAACATGGTTACAATATATTCCTAGAAAAATATCAAAATTAAATATCTTCTAGTAACATTTGTTCTATTTTTGTACTCACTTCCTTCCATAAAACCTAATTTAAACTTTACTATGACATCTGTTGGTATCAGTGTATTTATGATTATTTTAATTATAGCAATGTCCTGGTGATACTCTTTTATTTGTCATTTTCTTTTCTGAATTGAAAGACCCAGGAGGATAGGATATTTTGTTCATCACTGTCTTCTTTGTCTCTATTATCAAGGCCAGTTGTTGAATAAATGCCTTCATATCAATGAGTTACATTTTGGAGAGTGTTTGAGAAAGAAGGCATTTGGATATATAAAATAAATAACAGTGAGATATTTTTCTTGATAATAGATACTAAAATAAATTTTATTTGTAACTTGTGTGAATTTGTGATGGTACAGTTTTATCGTCAGAATCATAGACAACCTAACTGCCTGTTCTCTGTGGAAGGAACATTCATGTAGAAAAGATAAGTAGGGTTTCTGAAAATTAATATAAGCTCATAAAGTGGAGGAGTTATAAGAAGCTTTATTTCCCTACATCAACTCTCTTGTCAGATCATGAAGGGACTTCCTCTTGTCAACCATAATTCTTACAGTGACATTCAAGTATGGAGTTCATGTTGTAGTCACAGGGCTAATATATAGCTTACAAAATGAGAGGGGGAATCACCGAGCTCAAATTAAGCTCTAAAAATACTGTACTAGATAAAGAGAGTTATGTATAATTTTATATTAACTAATTTCCTCACAAAATCTAATTTAAAAGAATGTTGAACAATATGATCATTCCTGAAGCATGTCTGTCATTAATGTAATATATCAGACTGAGAAACAAGACCACCAAAACATTAATGCACAGGTATTCGATGAAACCTTTTTCTTCCTTTGAATTGTAGCTGAAGATACCATGTACAAGTACATACTCAGTCTTACAAAGATTGTTACACATATCTTCAGAATTTTCTTATATAGCACAAAACATTAAATAAAATACCGTATGTCTTAGGAACTGTTCTTGTTGGTGAGACAAAATACCAGACAGTCAAAATGAAAGGAGGAAAGGTTAACTTCGCTTACAATTTGTAGAAGTTTCAGTCTCTAATCTGATGGTTCCGAGGCAAGGTGGCACATGGAAGAGGGTTGTCACAGAGGAGAAACATTTTGTGGCACCCACACAGTAGCAAAAGCAACAAGGGAAATATTTTTGTTCTTTTTGTCTTATTCAGACTACTTAGGGGGGTAGCACTCACACCCTTAATCCTAGCACCCTCAGGCCTAGCATTGCACCATGAGTCAATCACAAACTCTAGATTCAGTCACCTTTAAAAGCCCCACCTAAGACCACATGAGGCTTTGGGGGAACATCTAAACCAAGCCATGACTCCTTCTACCTTTAGTGTAGGTACTATTACCTACTATTAGTCTCTACAGAAGAAATGGAGGCCAAGTGAGTGAGGGAGTTGTCAGATTGGCAGTGGAAATGTGAGTTTGTCCCCCTTTTCTGTGTGATAATAAAATCATTATGACTGTGCATTTGCTGCCACAAAGGAGAATGACATTTTGCCTCGTTGAGTGAATATTTTTCTTTTCATAATTTTTGTAAACATTTTATTCATATAATTCACATATCATACAACTCACCTACTTAAAGTGCACACTCAATTTTAGAATACTTTATTGCCCCAAAAGAAACCTTATTCCCTTTATCTATATATTTCCAAGCTCCCTAGATATATTTCTATTATTAATCTCTAACATAATTACATCACTGTCAGAGAACATACTCTGCAATATTTAAACTTATAACTTTAAGGAGATTCAGTGAATCTACTATGTACATCTGAAAAGAATATGTATTCTGCTATTGTTGAGTGAGTTAATACCACTTATTATAAATGTTATTTTTATCTTCTGCGTTTTTCTTGATTTTGTGTCTATATATTCTTTCATTAAATGAAGGAGGATTCTTGAACTCCCTGGTTATTATCGTTGATTTTCTCTTCTTTCACTTTATATATTATGAAGCTCTGTTATTAGGCACATACTCACTTAGGACTGTTACTTTTTAATGGATCGACACTTTGCTCTTTATGAAATGTCCCTCATTATGCCTGGCAATATTCTATTCCTGAACTCTAATATTTTTGCTACCAATAAAGTAAAGAGAAGAAGAGAATGAAAGGAAAAAATGGCAACAAAACTTTTGTAAATAAGGATGGGAAGAGGGGTTAAAGGGAGAGGAGAGAATCAGGGAAAAAAGTCAAGATATATTATGTACAGGTACAAATTCCTTATTAAGAATGTGACCATTTTGTATATTTAAAATGTTCCAGTAAAATTACTTTAAAAAACAGAGTCACTTCTTCTGCATAAATATTACGTTTTTTTAAAAAAATTGTACCTTATGTATGCCTTTATACTAAAGAAGATTTCTTACAGACTGAAATAGTTGTTACTTGTTTGGGTTTTTTTTTTTCTAGTCTACAAACTTCTTCATTTTGTTTCAATTAGTACTATGTCTTTATGAATGAGCAATAGAGAGAGGCCAGGACTGGCAAACAAGGGCAAAGCACTATCCAGGAACGTGGATCACATTGAGTGGATTTACAAGCAGGCTGACAGCTTGTGTCAAGAGCGTCAGGAGCTTGGAACATCTCGATGAGGGCTCAATGTGAACCATTAATCACCCTGGGAAGGGTCCAGAGAAGTGTGAAGCTGGCCAGAGCACTCCATGAAGCAACTTCCATGTCCACTTCTCTGATACCAAGAGACTCATTACAGTTACTCATTTCATCCATACACTATGGATGTGCAACAGCCCCAAGGTCCTTCTTGCTAATGTCATTTTCCTTACCGTCCTTTCCCCCATCATTGTGGTACAGTTGATGCAAGATGACTCTGTTTCCTTTCATTTTACCTAGTACAATAGGTAAAGTCATTGTCTTCTTGCATTATCGGTGTCATCTTTTTACCTTTTCATATTGATCATATTTTTGATTGTTCATATTTTTCCTTTTCATGTGTGGAAATTTTTGATGGGCTTATGGGCATTACTAATAAAATGACAAGAATGGATGGTCTAAATGCTTTCATCTTCCTTTAAAGTGTGTTATTTTGTTTTGCAAGCAGATGAGTGTTTTTCAGCAAGAGGAACTGTAGGGCTTACTTCATTTTTTCCTCCTTTGTCAGAGATAATAGGTCTATAATATCCATTGTCCTATATCTAAAACCTTTTTGTCTATACTTTTTAAAGATTTCTACTTGCTAATAGTGCATGGGCAAATCCTGTACCAGTTATTCTATTGTGGTTGGATTAAGTATTAAATTCATTATTGAGTTGTATTCTAGCTGGACAAAACCAATCTAGTAGTGTGTCTTAATAGTATACATAGTCTGAAATTTGAAGACAATGCTTTCTGTCCTTCTTTATCTGTGGTCCTATGAGGATTAAATGTTCCATTTGTGTTTGGTTATGAGCATTCTGTTAGTCAGCTGTGTGGCAACTGTGGCATGATGGCTAAGCACACTGCTTTGGAGCCAGAGCACCTTGCACACAGACCGATTTTAGGTATTTAATACCTGTACTATCTTGTGAAGTTATTTAATTTCTCTATGCTCTGGTTTCCCATACATTATCTTAAAGTAATCTTAATAAATGCTTCGAAGATTACTTTGAAAATTATTAAATGATGCTATGATGATGAGTACATATAAAGGGCTTAGGAAGGTTAACAATTCCATCTATGAAATTTTCCACCTATGAAATTATAAGAATAATATTATCTATATTATAGGATTAAACTTCGAATTGGCTTTTTTTTCTACAACTGGATAAAATTCTACCATGAAGAAAAAGTAAATACAGGTAAAACAATTAATTCAGTAATAGAAAAATAAGTTGAAGTAATTTCTTGGATACATTAACATTAAGAAAGACCCATTGCTATTGAATATTTATTGCTCTTGTCTATAGAACACATAAACCTAGGGCAGAGACTGTAAGACAAGAATGCCTATTTTCAAATCCAAGATAGGTTACTGCTTGTATGTGACATTTAAAATTTAAAAAATAAGAATGGCTTTCATCAAGAAATCAAATAATAGCAAATACTGTTGAGGCTGCAGAGCAAAAGGAAACTTGCTATATTGTTAATAGAAATATAATCTAGTACACCATGGAACCACTATGGAAATCAGTATGGAAATTCCTCAAAACATTAAAAATAGAAATTCCATTTCATTCAGCTATTCCCGCTCTAGATATCTTCTCAAAAGAATTAAAGAGATTGAATTACAATGATTCATGGATACCCATGTTTATAGCAGTACAATTCATAGTAGCTAAATCTTGGAAGCAGCCAGCATGTGCATAAACAGATGAATGTTAAACAAATTGTAGTATTTATACACAGAAGAATATTATTGTGATATTAAGGATAAATTTGAGTCATTTTTAGAAATATGAATGTACCTTGAGACCATAATGTTAAGTGAAATAAATCAGATACACAAGTTTAAATATCACACAGTTTCTTTTATATAAGAGAGCCAAAGTATAAAGGAAAGAGCAATATGAAAGACACATAGAGTAATAGGAAACAGGGAGATTTTTTGCAAAGGGAAAGGGGACCATGAAGTCAGGAGGGAGAGAAGAGGAAATAAAAAGTATTCAGATGTATTATGTACATGTACCTACTCTCCACAAGGAATGTAATCATTTTGTACTGTATACATATGCTAATAAAAATATTTTTAAAACTTTTAAGTTACATTACTTTATTTAAAATGTGGATAATAGGATGTAGTGTCCTTCTTCGTCACTCTTAATCAGTGTTGGTTTGAAATCTACTTGATCTGCAAAGAGGATAGCTACTCCTGCTTTTTTTCGGGTTTCCATCACATGGAGTATCATTTTCCACCCTTCAACTTTCAGTCTATGAGTTTCCTTTTAAATTAAGTGTGTTTCTTGTATGCAGCATATTGTTGGATTTTGCTTCTTGACTCATTCTGCCAGCCTATTTCTTTTGATTGGTAAACTGAGACCATTAACGTTCATGGTTATAACTGAAACATATTGACTTGTCATTGCCATGACTTTTTCTTTCGGTTGGGTTCTCCCCCTATACATTTAATTTCTTGTCACGCCAGATGGGTTCATTCTGCTTTGCTTCCCGGGGTTGTGAACCTCGATGACTGTTTCTAGGATATTGTGTAAAATTTTTTCGAGTGCTGATTTGGTATTCATGAAGTTCCTAAGGTGCTCTTTTTCATGAAAGTATCTTATTTCTCCATCCATTTTGAAAGATAGTTTTGCAGGGTACATCAATCTGGGTTGGAGGCTGTTTTCTTGTAGGACTTGGAATATGTCACTCCAAGCTCTTCTTGCCTTGATGGTTTGTGTTGAGAAGTCTGCTGTGATTCTGATGGGCTTTCCTTTGTATATGATTTGTTTCTTTTCTCTAACTGCTTGTAGAACTTTGTTCTTCTGTTGTGTTTCTGGAATCTTAACAATTATATGCCTATGTGTAGATTTTTTTTGATCAAGGCTATTTGGAGTCCTATATGCCTCACTTATCTGTATGTCAAGCTCTGTTCCCCTGCTTGGGAAGTTTTCTGCCATTACTTCTGTGAAGAGATTTTTTTATTTCATCTGCACTCTCTCCTGTTTCTTCATTGAGCCCAATCAGTCTTATGTTATTCTTCTTTGCATCATCTAGCAGCTGCTGGATTGATTTCTCATGTTCCCTTATAATTTTGAAGCAAGTTTTCTTTTCCTGGTCACTAATTGCAATCTTATCTTCTATATCTGAAATTCTGTCCTCACATTGGCTCATTCTGCTGTATAGACTTTCAAAGGAGTTTTTCATGTCCTGGAAATCTATTTGCATCTGTTTTATGGATTCCATTTGTTTCCTATGTTGGGATTCCATCATATTCCTCAGCTCCTCTCTAGATTTATTAATCATGTCTTGCACTAGGAGCCCAATTTCTCCTGTTATCTGAGAAATTATTTCTGATTTCATTTTTTCCAGATCCCCTTTTGTTGCCAGTTCAGTGGGTCCAGGTGGTTGAGTATCAGAGTGTTCCAACTCATTTTCCTTTGGGGTTGCTGTAGGTGATCTGGAAGTCTGGTTTTGAGAGTTATTTATGTGTTTTCTTATTTTGACTGGGGGGGGGCGATGCTGCTGAATCTATAAAGAACTTAAAAAGATCATACCTCCCAAATTTAAAGACCCAATCTGAAAATGGGCATCTGAAATGAACAGACATTTCTCAGACAAAGAAGTAGAAATAGCAAATAAATACATGAAAAAATGTTCAACATCACTGGTCATTCGAGAGATGCAAATGAAAACAATGCTGAGATTCTACCTGACTCCGGAAAGAATGGCTGCTATCATGAAATCAATCAATAACAAATGCTGGCGGGGCTGTGGGGAAAGAGGAAAACTGCTCCACTGCTGGTGGGAGTGTAGACTGTTGCAACCACTGTGGAAATCAGTATGGAGATACCTCAAAGAACTAGGACTGGAAGTCCCATTTGGCCTCAGTATTCCACTGCTGGGGATCTTCCCCAAAGAATTAAAAGAATCATACCACAGTGATATATGTGCACCCATGTTCATAGCAGCACAATTTGTGATAGCTAAATCTTGGAAACAGCCCAAATGCCCATCAAATGGAAACTGGATTTAGAAAATGTGGGGTTTTTTTTATAAAATGGCATACTACTGAGCCATGAAAAATGAGAAATTAGAGACATTTATAGCTAAGTGGATGCACATTGAGGCAATACTCTTAAGTGAAATAAAAAGTCACACATGTATAAATACTGAATAGTTTCTCTGGTGTGAGAAACTGAAAGTGTAAATAAGGACTAAAATGTATAATAGGTAATGTGAAATAGGAAGGAAAGGGGCAAAAGGCAGGAAGTGGTAGGGGTAGGGGAAAGGATAGAAGGGAATGGAATTAATATAAGAAAGTGGAAAAATAGGAACAAAATCTTTGTAAATAGGGAAGAATGGAGAGGTTGAAGGGAGGGCTGTGCAAGAGTGAAAAATAAGAACCAAGAGAGACTATGTAAAGGTGCAAATTTCCAATGAGGAATGTCATTATATTGTATACCTAAAATGTACCAATGATTAGAATGAATAATCGATAATGCCAAATAGGAAGAAAAGGTCCAAAGGGGTAGGGGTAGGGGTAGTGGGAGGGGCAGGGGAAAGAAAAGAAGGGAAAGGAAAAATGATGAGAAATGGAAACATGGAAATAAAGTCTTTGTAAATAGGGAAGGGTGGAGGGGTGAAGGGAGGGCTAGGAATGGGGAAAAAAATAAGCACCAAGATGCATCATGTAAAGGTACAAGTTCCCAATGAGAAATGTCATTGTGTTGTATAGCTAAAATATACCAACAAAAAAATTTAAGAAAAAAAATAAAATATGGATAATATAGTAATTACCTCAGTGGACAATGATGATTGCATGCAATAATGTTTATAAAGTATTTATTTCCATGTATGTGACAACACTGTGAGCTAAGGTTTCGCAAACTTTTTATGTAAAATATTTCAGATTTTCTCACCCAGGAAACTCTTTTGCAGTTATTTAACCTTCCTGGTGTAATGTGAAAGCAGCCATAGATAATATGTAAATGAATGGAATTTTCTCATAAAACTTTATTTACAAAAAAAATAATGCAGTGGGCTAGATTTAGTTCATAGGCCATAATTTTCCAACCAATTTTTACAATAATTAGTGTATAATTAGTGTATCTGTCATCTCTAATGCCATTATAAATTCCTAGAGTTCAGAAAGTTTGTTCTTATTTTCTTTGTATGTTTTGCATCTCCTAGCCAGTACCTGGTATACCTGATATGTATTTGGTGCTTACTATGTGGTATGTTTAAAATAATTATTTATTGCAAATTTACCAAGTACCAAACACACTAACAAAATGTTTGCTCATATTCTGCCTGCTTTTGCTTTTCTACTGGAGAGTCAGAAAGAAATACAATACAGAAGTTAGAAAAGAATGATCTTATTCTTGTATAAACAATCCTGTTACTAAGCTATGTTTTCTTCCAGCATTTAGATCATTTATGTTTCCTTTCCACCTTGCAGAAGTACTTTAACCTATTCACAGCACCATCAGGCCATTTTTAATCCTCATTATCTGGCCACATTCTCTAGACAGGACATTGCAGATTTCCTTGTGCAATCATTTTACTTTGAACCTACTGGAAGGGTGGGTTCAGTTTATGATCCTCTAAGTATTTGAGTCAGGACAATTTGTGTGACTCTGCTATGTTAACGATGAGGAAAGCAATTTATAATGTTTGATGAAGAGGATATCCTGCCCTGCCCTGTCCCATCTCTGCTTCCACACACCCATCACGCAACTCCTCTTACCTCAATAAATATATCCTGTGGCATTTATGTTCCTGAGGGTTAAGCTTAATCATAGTGCTCTCCTCATCACCCATACATTTTAAAGGGCATAGTAAAAAGTCATTCTCGGCTAAACCCTCTGTATCCACCAAATAAGATTATAAAATAGTCATTTATCCAAGTTAAGAGAAAAAACTATATTCCATTGCTATCCTAGTCAATAGTACAAAGATTTTTAATCTCATAGAAATGTTCTGTGTATGCTCCTTTGAAAAATAAAGTAGATGGCTACACCATGAAAAAAACACTAACTTCCAATGTATTTAAGTGGGTAGGTCTATATGCATGTGTCTGTCTGCTTGTCTATGAGAAAGGCTATAACAGCAGTGGCGAACCTATGGCATGCATGCTGCAGCTGGTTGTTTATTCTCATTGAAAGCTCTAAAAGGTTCACCATCACTGGGCTATAATATAAACAGACTTAAAAACCAGTACATCTTAATTGAGGTAGAGTTGGCAACACTTAGCTGATATGAGCCATGTGGTAAAAACTACTTCTTGCCTTGTTTAAAATCAGAGCTTCCTATGTTGGCTGAAGGTGCAGATTCCCCTTAGAGAAGCCAAAACAATGACCTGATAGCTGATACGTTAGTGATGAGTGTTGATGAAAAGATTTCCTTGTATTATTTTCATTAGGTTTCCTGCTTGCCTCATCAATGTTTGATGGAGTTGGGTGCCAAAAAAGTAGAGATTACTTTTATAGAGCATCTTGTAGGTTTATTTCCTCTAAAACTTGATGCTATTTCACCTAAGTGTTAGAGCAGGCTCCTTACTGCAATTAGCAACAATTGGGCCAGGACGTGCATAATCACCAAATGCCCCCGGGGAAGCAGTTTGAGACTGAACTGAGATAAACGCCATCCGAGGTCACTGTCTTCCAAGTTCGCATATGATGCCACCCACCACCGTGTTGATGTTCCTGTTATCAGCTCTCCTACAGTAATCTTTGTTCCCACAGGAGAACAGGACATTTTTTTCCAGAGTGGTAGCCCATCTTCTAGCTTTTTCCATTTCAGCTGTTTTTCTCCCTTACCTATGTTTTCTTTGAAAAATCAGAGTAGTTTCATTTGTTATACCCTAAGACTTTTCAAACTCAGGATTTGACATTTTGAGTTCGATGGCTCTTTGGTGGGAACAGTGTGCCCTGTAGGACATTTGGCAGCATCTGTGGTCTTCACCAATTAGAGCTCAATAGCATCACACCTTTCAATACATAATTTTACAGGAAAGGCGATGGAGATAGAGGGTAATGAATTCTGTTAGCCATAGTGACAGTTTCACTGAGGACACAGCAAAGGGTAGACTTTATCTCATCACAGCACTTCTTTTCACCTGCCCCTGCTCCCACTTACTCCATCACAAAATATATTGTTGCTAAAAAGCTACTACACCTTCTGCTCAGTACTGTACAAGTATCTGGGCTATGAAGTATCTGAGTAATTAGGTTATCCATGCATTCCATTCATCCATTCAACAAATATTCGAATGGTCTTTTTATGCAATGCATTGTTTTAGATTTAGAAGATAGAACAATGAACAAACCACTCTAGATCTCTATCATCCTTGAAAACATATAAAATAGGTGATGATCAGTACTCTAGAGAAAGCTCAATCTGCAAAGGGAGACAGATTCATAAAGGGGTTGGGATTCTAAACAGGGTGGTCAGATCTCAGAATGTAATGTTTGAGCAGAAAAAACAGTACAGGCATAAGAGGCCCAGAGATGAGAGGTGAGAATGTGCTCAGAAAATTTAACAACAGTCAAAGAGACCATATTGGCTGGAGAGCACAATGACTCAAGAATCCAATAGCAGCAAATAAGATTTTTAAAAGGGATACAGAGCAGGTCATATAAGGCCATAAAGATAGATGGTGATGATGATTTACTCTGAGATTGATTCTGAAGTGAAAGGTCATTTTACAGTTTCAAATCCCAGCTCTGTTACTTTCAGTTTGGTAACTCTGGGAAGTTAAGTAACTCTACACTTTAGTTTCTTCATCTGTAACAAGCAGGCATTTAATAGTACTACTTGATAAGATTGTAGGTTTTAAAAAGTTAACATATTTTAAAAACTGAAAAGAGTTGCTGTAAGTACTATAAATTTATCAGGCCTTTTATTGACTTAAATTATCATGCTTATTGCTGAAAGTAGAATAGATTGTGGAAGGGTGGTATGTGAAATTGTAAAAACAGGGAAAATAGTAAACAGGTTGTTACAACAATTCAGAATTTTGGTCCAGCATGTTATAAGAAAAAGGTGCAGAGAAATGGCATGAATATTTGGTATGTATTTTGAAAGTAACACTAATAAAATTATGGATGGCTTGGAAGTGGAGGACGGCACCAAGTTCTTTAACCTATCAGCTAGAAGAATGGAGTTGCTAGTTCCTGTGACAGGAACCACTGGAGAAATAACTAGTCTGAGAGGATTTGAGGATCGGTTTGGGAGGTATTAAGTAAAAATGTTTGCTAACTGTTAAATAATGATGTTGAGTAGTCAATTTATAAATCTGGAGCCTAAGAGGGAAAACTGAGCTAGATACAGATTTGTACCCGTCAGTATGGGGGAACTATTTCAAGCCATGAAATTGAACAATTTAAAGAGTGAGTGTGCTAAAGAAGAAGGATGAGAAATGAGCCAGGTTCCTATCAGCATATACAAGCTAGGAAGGACAAGGACAAGCAGCAAGGGAGAGGAGAAGGAGGGAGTAAGGTACAGCCTTAAAGAATGAAAGTGTCATTATGAAACCCAAAAGAAGAACAGCCTATCAGGATTTCCAGTAACGGAAGGTTAAATATGTATATTCGACCAACTTTTCATCTGAGAAAAACTCTAAAAGCGAGACAAAAATAAACACTATCTTTGTGAAGGAACAGAAAGCTAAAAAGAAAGAGAACATGGCTTCATCTGAATATATACTTGAAATTTCATCATACTCTATTCTTTAATTGTGAGTGTTTGAAGTTGTTTTTCAAAAGTTAACTCAGCCATGATCTGAGAAGAGACGAAAACCCCAGATGATGAGCCCAGGGGCTGAGACTTTTTTGACCCTAGGAATTCCTGCTGATTCTGGAGAAGATGGCTGAGAGGTTGGGAAGCTAAGTTGAAGGAATTTTTGGAATCTTTCCATGCTGAATAAGACACAAATTGGAGTTCAGTGCCCTGCAAATGGAAATGGGCTATAGGTCAACCCTATGGGTTAGTTTAATATCCTGATGAGGTGCCTTATAAGATATGAGGAAAGCTACTATCTTTTCCATTTCTAGGACTGCTCTCAATGTATTCTATAACTTTAATAACGTATTTCATACAGATAAAAATAACCTACTTCCTGAGATAACTTTAAGAAAAAGTAGAATTAAATGACAGTAAAAACAGACCCATGAGGTCTATGACACTGAATATAAAATAATCATGTTTCCTATGTTCCAGTAAATAAAGGGATTTGGAAATTGGGCAAGGAATAAAAACCTGCAAAAGAAGGTACAGTGGAACTGAAAAAGTACCAGTAATAGCAAAACCAGGAAACTAATGGGTGGGTTTAATGGATTAGTCAAACTGCACTTTGCAAACTACAGGAAAGGTCAGAAGAAACTGTCCAGAAGGAAACATAAAGACATAAAAGATTGGAAATGTAGAGTAGAATGTAACAGACACAGAGAATACATGAGTAGGTCTAACAAATAGATATAGTCGGGGTAGGGGGGAGAGTAGGGGGAAGGAGGAGGAGGAGAGGAGAGAGAAGAAAAGAGAAATAAAATGGTTAAGAATTTCAAAACTACTGAAGCACATAAAAATAGATTCAAGAAGGCTATGTATATATGTGAAAATTTTAAAATGATAAACATATAAATACTGTACTAAAATATTTGAGAACAAATGGGTAAAGTATTAAAAGCAACTACAGAAAATAGGCAATTTTCCTTTTGTTTTGATTTGGATCTAAAATGTTTCCCAAAAATCTCATGTGTTCAGAAGTGGGTCTTTTGGAAGTCAATTGGTTCATGAAGAATCTGGCA
The DNA here is from genome assembly GCF_053883595.1 of Heterocephalus glaber. Taxonomy (NCBI): domain Eukaryota; kingdom Metazoa; phylum Chordata; class Mammalia; order Rodentia; family Bathyergidae; genus Heterocephalus; species Heterocephalus glaber. The sequence goes on along the minus strand of NW_028258308.1, from coordinate 10,359,099 downwards.
TCATCAGTGGATTAATCAATTGATGGATTCATAATGTAATGGTGTTATTATGAGATAAGGCCTCTAAACTAATGAAACAAGTCTTGAGGACATGGCTTTGAAGGGTATACCGTGTACCTGTGCCCACCCCTTCCCAGCAGCTCCCGTGTGGTGGACAGCTTTGCTCCTCCATCCCTGCCTCATCATGATTCTGCCTCATCATAGATCCAGAAACAACAGAGCCAACTGACCCTGAACTGAAATCTCTAAAACCATGAGTCTACACACCTTCCTTTAAGTTGTTTTCCCCTTCAAGTTTTTCTCCCCAAGAAATCTGTCACAGATACAGGCAGAAAACTGACTTAATAAATCATTAAAGGAGAAAGAGTTAAATACAGAGTTGACTCAGAAGATACAATGAAAGCCAGTGGAAGAGGCAATGCTGAAATCAAATAACAGACAATGTATAACTGTGCCAATGGAGATAACTTTCAAGAATAAGGATAAAATAAAGATACATTCAAGTAAATAAAAACAGGAAATTTTCATGAGTGGAAGTAAACTCGTGAAATATTAAAATGAGTTTACTAGAAAAAAATCTCAAGCAAAAAGGTAAATGAAAGAAGGAATGCAGAACAATATAGAGAATAATTCTGTGGCAAATAACTGAATATTGATTGTATAAAATAAGTGTCTTATATGGGATATTTTAAATATATATAATATTAAAATACTTTTAAAAAATATGTAAAAATTGTAAGGTGCAGCAAAGGGCACCAAAGGTCCTTGCCGAATTCACAAAAGGGGAAAAAATATAAAATTTTACCTTGATTAGTAAAGAATACATCTTGTATTTAAATAGCATTAAAAATAACATACTACTATACAACCAAGAGGTTTTTTTAATTAATGAAGAGATTAAAATCAAAATTATTCTCTTCATATCCTTATATTCTATCCCATACCCAATTCTCACAATGAATGTTTCAAACAAGAGGGTGTAATAAGTTCTTCCAAATAAGACATGTGGTATCAGTAGATAAAGAAATAATGACCATTAGATTTTATTATTTAGAGGTCATTGATGAAAAGTTTTAATGGCAAGGAGGGTGATAAAATGTTAATGCAATATGTTCAAGAAAGAACAAGAGAAAAGAAATGGAACACAGCAAATACAGGTGGAATTTTTCAGTGAAGTGGAACAAAAAATGGAAAAATAGCTAGAGTCAAATGCAAGAAAAAGGAGGGATAGTCTATGGTTTATACATTGAAGGAAATACACAGAGAAAATTTAAGAAGGGAGAGGGTAGGGCAAATTGGTGGATCAGTCAGTGTCTTTTATAATGTGCACAGTGTACACTGGAAAGGGGTGGCCACACACAGAAAGAGACTATCCATTCAATAAAACAGGAGTGAAAGCAGATGGTTGTGTAGGCAAGCAGGCTGGAAGAAGTGAGTGAGACACTGAATGCTCATTTGTGGTTGGAGGGAGGGGGTTTTGTTTTGTTTTGTTTTGTTTTATTAGTTTTGCAGTAGAATAGGATGGAAATCAAGTAGAATTGCTAGGCAGTATTAAGGAATCAATATAAAGTTTCATGTTTTTCTTCAATGACCAGGATGCAAGTGTAGAAAAGAATTTAACAAGTTAGAATTATTTCAGCTGGTAGAGAAAGGAGGAAACAGCTTTACCATGTAATACAGAGTAGGCAAATAGAAAAGAGAGAACATTATACTGTGGACAGATAATAAATAGCCAGTCAAACCCATAGATTCTGATGTCACAGAATCATTCAGATTCAGGTACTTCAAGTAGTGGCCTTACAAACGTATAAATTGCTGCTGGGAGAGTAGAATCCTTGAAATGAGACCACTGTAGAGACTTATTTAACCAAAGCACTGGAGATATACTCAAGGGAATCAGTAAGTGCTCAGATCTATCAATTGCTTAATCTTAGAATTAATCAACTAATATTCATTTAACAGGTTTTCAAATCATTCTAAAATTGAAACCTGATCATGGCATTACAGAAAAGTCCTTTAAAGGTCACTACTCTCCCCAACATCTGAAATAATTTTCAAGATCAAATTCAATTCTGAGAGAATGATAAGAAAAATCCTTCCATTATCTTATTTCTTATTACTTTTCCAGTATCAAAAGTAAATTCCTCACCTGTACAACTTACTTAGACTTTGATTATTGACTCCTACCAAAATTCACCCCAGATGTTATTTTTTTCAGTGACATGGACCTAAAATTTCCACTAACTTAAGTTTATGAGTAAGATTTGAATTTAAATATTTATATCTAGTAATAATACTACTATACTTATGTTGCATTTTAATAATTTAATGTTTTCTCACAAATTGGAAGCTCTTTGTCATAGAGTTATTAACCCATTTCTTCCTTCCCCACTACCACTTCATTTTATCTGTAGGTGAATTAAATTATCAAGTGAATGAATAAATAAATGAATTAATAAATGAGCATCCTCCCTGAAGCAGAAACCAAACTAAGAATTTAGCCTCAACACTAAACAGTCTTGTTCAGAAAAAGAAGAAATAATTTATCAGTGCATCCTATTAATAACATAGTAAATAATACATTAGAAATCCAATCCCAGTAAATGCAATTGCAAATTTATTGATGAATTAAAAAAAGTGGGATACTTTTCAAGTTAATTTGATCCCCGGTACCAAAAAAAAAAAAAAAAAAAAAAAAAGAAAATGGAAAATGGTATAGGGATGAAAATTCTGTCCAAGTAACTGTCATGATAGCTGTGCCAATAAGCTGACTACTCGACACATCTGCTAATTTCCCCTAATCTTAAAAGGGCTGCATTATAATCTCAGTTCTTTATATAAAAGAGGTAATATTTGCCACAAAAAGAGAAACAATGATGTTCAATTGTACCTGTATTCAAGTTCTTTTAAACATCTTTTGTTTCTATGTTCAGCTGTTTATTGGTATCTAGGTACTTATTTAGTTAGCTACTTGTTTAATTAAGTAATTTATTACTGTCAAGGTAGCCCTAATCAAGGGCATAATACATATAAAGTATGTAAAAGCTTAAAATTAATTCAACAGCCAGATATGAGCTCCTATAAATGGAGACATATAATTGTTTCAGGTCTGGTATTGAGATTAGCCTGACTGACTTTCTGGCTTTGGCTCAATAATTTATTATCTCATTTTGAAATAAAATAAATCTGATGAGAAGTAGTCATTGTATCATTTGTTTTGCAGGCACAATCAAGGAAAAGTTTATTTACCTACCGCCACACCTGGCAAAGCAAATTACCAAAGAAAGATAGAATGTACTATAGCTTTTACTGTGCTCATTAAGCTTCATTATGCAATAAATTTCTGTGCTGTTCTAGGTTTTAAGAAGATGAAAGTTTAGAGCTGTCTGATCATATTATTTAGAATGAAAGTGGTTTCCTTTACATTATAACATACCCCAACAAACTATTTTGCTTTGGAAACGCATACTTATAAGTTGCAGGGAAAAAGAAAATTTTGTTTCTGTTAAAAACAGAGAAAGGGAGAAAAAGATATTGAAAAGTAATTAAAATGTTACACAGTTTTAAGAGTTTTAAAAGATTTTAACTGATATATCAAAAAAACGGCCATAATGTGTACATTTAAATAATGCATGTTTTAGCAAATATATTTAAAATTAATACAAAGTTATTCATTTTTCTTTAGCTCCCAGTTACCTCTAAAGTTTCACCTTCTTAAGATAGCATAGGAAATTGTGTTTTGTCCCTTTAGATGTGCAAAACACTCCCAAATCCCTATTGTTTGCGAAGCTCTCTCCACCATGGATCTGGTTTCAACTGCCCCCACTCATAATTTCAGTTAATTTTACAAAGGAGAAAATGTCTTTCTTAAGGAAGAGAAGAGTAAGAGTGGAAGTAGAAACATATGTAATAGGATGATTAGCATGTGTTTAAGTTGGAAAATACACAACAATGCTCAAGGAATTTTATTTGGTTTTAGCAAATTTTATTTCATGTGGTTTTAATTAATGAGACGAATTTGGTACCTGGAAATACAGTTTTATATAAACCAAATTATATAGCATAAGCTAAGGCTTTATGAACGTAAAGTGATTTTTTTTTTTCACATACAAATCTTCACTCTTTTAACCACTGGAAATACGGGGGGACAACTAAATGCTCACACCATAAGTCAGTTGGCTAAATTAAGTGTAATGTTACTCATAGGAGATTAGATTTTCCTGGTAGTAATTTTCAGTAAGGTGTTAGAATGAGATATCAGGAGATCAAATGACTGGCTTGAGAATTTTCAATCTCAGGTGTCTATCTCCTTCTAATGATCTTAGAAACGAGGAGTATTGCACATATCTGTCAAGAAAATGATGGGGCATACTGATAATTTCACATGGGATGTTTTTATAGTAAGATTTGTAAGCATAACTGCAATAAATGTGAGGCAGCTTGCCATTATATATTTTTATAGCCCATTTAAACCATTTTCAAAACTCACTTAAGTGGATTTCATCTTTAAAAGCCAATGTTTTACAAAACAACCTATTATTTTATCAGATACATTGTGGTATATCAACTTAGTAGCTGAGGACAGTAGGTTATTTTGTCTTTAAAATTATTGAACAAAATAGGAATACTAATTGACTTTTTAGTTTGATATTTAAATTTAAGGTAATGTCTTTCATAGTCATTAAGCTTTTATACTTAAAAGTGGAGAGAGGTATCCAAAAGTACTACAAGGCTTTACTAAAAGATTATTTTAGTTTAATTTACTAGAATTTATTGAACACTTGCTTTGCACTAACCTCAGTACTGGACACTCTGGAGGAATACAGGAGAATTATAAGCTTGGCTTCCACCTTCAGAGGTTTATTAATGAATTAGAAAGATAGTAATATATAGATACATAATTATAGTTTAGTGTTTTAGCGTTAATTGTTTATGTGTTTAGTAGCATGTGTACTATAATATAAATTTATCTAATGATATCTTTGAAGAGAGCTGTATATAAATGGCCAGGAATTTATCTAAACCTCATGGAAACCTAAATGCAAAAAGGAAGTTATGATTACTTGCAATATAAAATATAGAATAAGATGTTCCATTGTTCAAAATTATGAGATTAAATTCAAAGCCAATACAAAGATAGACAAAGAATTGGCATATTGTCTCCAGAAATCAAGAACACGTCACTGAAATAAATTTGTATTTGTCAAGAGATAAGAGTAAAATTATCAATCTTGAGATAAGTAATATGAAAAATGGATAAAATCTTAAGTATTTTGAGATAAAAGATTAGTGCACAACAAATGGAAAGATGAAATATTTTGACTCTCATAAAACACACTGAAAAATGTAACTTTTTAAAAAGATTATAACTTCCACCCAATAAATATGAGTATCAAGTTTCAGTGACTCAGTGTGTATAGTTAAATAAGAGTTTGTCCTATAAATGATCTCTTTCAGAATAAAAAGATGAAAGAAAACTGAGAGTTCAATTATTTGGAGATTTGAAAGGGTACTATATAAGAGAAAGGACTATACGACCAAATACAGGTTTTTCAAATGGAAAATTCATGATTTTCAATTTGTACTCATGAGTACAACATAATAATGCATAAAATGATATTTTGGTATACATTTTCCTATCATAAAATATATAATTCTAATATATATATATATATATGACTGGTTGCAAAGTATGTATGTGCTTCCAACAAATATTATTTTCTCTCTTTGCATAGTAAACTGTCTCATAAAATTATTATTCCCAGTAGTTTGTGAAATGGAGTTAATACGAGTCATTCACTTTAACTGGGATATGTATGCATCTCACCACTTTTTATCACTAGTCTACTTGTTTTTATAGATATCAGATCAAATTTCATTCCTTGAAGTCCTACGCTGTCTGTTTCCACTGTTACATATAAACTTGTCCAATTATTTTCCCTTAGAACATATCAGTTCATACTAAGTACTATGATAATCAAATATCTATTTTGATATGTTTCCACATGATTGCATGACCCATTAATGAAGTGCCTATCAACATAATTGGTACATAGTGAAAATTTTAAAGTAGTATCTGTTGATTAAGTTAGTGGAGAAATAGATAAAAAAAACTATGTGTATTTAAGTTCACTCATTCTTTAAAAGTTTTTAACTTCACAAGAAAGCCCCCTTCTATTTCTTCAGTTGGAATTGATGATATGGTCTTTTCCATGTGATGTCTTTGCCCTTCTACCTGTATTTCTAGTCTAAAGGACTTGGTTTTCTATCTCCTTAGATTCATATCCTTTCATATAAATCTCTCTCACTATAAAGCAAACCTCTGCAAATCATGAGTGGCATCTTTTCTTGCCTATTTTCCACATTGTCTATGTAAATGGTTGAACAGCAAAGGTTCTGAGATTTTTACTGTTTTTTAATCTTTCCCTTGTCAGACTTCAAAATCATCAGAAACCATGCGGCAGCACTAGAAAGAATGGAGTGCTTTTCTACAACAAATTCAAAATGATGAAGTTCTACATGTACCTTGCCTGAACGTGCTCTTCTACCCTGTCAAACCTCCCATTTAACAGGGAAAATATCTAAGGGAAAATGTTCAAATATGCAGACTGTCTTATGTCTTTAAAATATAAACCACATGTTAGTGTTCTAACCAAATTCTGGACTCCATCAGCAACTTCCAATTCTATGAACTTACAGTAATCCCAGTTTTGGAATTTTAAACACATTGTTCACATACATGACTTGACCCCTTACTGGGAATTCTTACTACTTTCCCAGGAGTAATGATGGAATTTTATGATTAGTTCATACTTTCTCACCTCATCCCTTTGTCAGCAAAACATTTGGAAGCTAACCATTCAGCTGAGCCTGTAGTGTGACTATCGAATAAAAGCACCTTCTACTGTCCGCTTGGAGGTAAAGGCCAAATCCCACCAACTGGGTTTTATTAGCACCATGACCTTACCGACTAGGCCAACATACCCTTACTTAATTCTGCTGCCCATGTGAAATACTATATTAGAAAAGCAGCTCACCAAAATCCCAAAAAGGGGCTGAAAATTTTTTGGCAAACTCAACTTTAAAATTAGAATTTGAAATGATGCAATGAACATAGTAAACGGTACACTACATGTTGCTAAAAGTCGTGTTTACATATGATAATTTCTTTATCATATTATTATCTAATTTTATATTATCAAAAAGAGATTTGATCATTAAATGCCTGCTGTTCAAGGACCCAGGGACCAAAAGCCTTTGGTCCAATATAGCTTTCTGGTACTAGTGGATTGTTCTCAAAAATCATAACAGAGAAAACTTTATCTTATTCGTTTTATGGGAACTGTGATCTTTTTATCTCCATCCCAAGATCTAACATACGGATGTCTACTGAATGAGGGGAAAGAGTTAATTTCATATCTAATTTACCCTCCCACCAAAAAGTAGCTCTCCTCCCAGTCTCTTCCCTGAGTCCCCCATGAATTCCCATGACACTCTGCCTCCTTTAAGGGCTATGGCTTTGCTTGCTCTTTATAAAGTGTGTGAAGTATGATTTTCAAGTTCATATAAGAATCATATATACTAGCCAGTCCAATCACTTCATTTTTAAAATTAAGGAATTAAGTCCTAGAACATTGCATTTTCCACAGCTAGCTGTGGAAGTCCATACATGAGAGATTACCAGGCTCATTCCCTTTCCATAACCCTATAAAATAATGTTCTTTAATAGTATCTGAAGGCACACAGTGGATTCAATCAGATGGCAGGTGATAACTACATCACTTCTGTTTATAATAATGAGCTCTCATGGAATGGGAAACAGGAAAATTGAAAGATCAAGCAGAGATACAACTAGAATATGTCAATTAGTTCTTTTTGTCTTTATCCTGTCGTGAGTTAATCATCTCTTCTTGCTGTATTTAGAGATTGATATTTGGATCCCAATTAAGAAATGGGAATTAGCTTCTAAATCCCAGAATGGAGTCACTTAGGTAAGCAGCAATCCCTACCCAAGAAGTCTTTTATAAGGCTTATTTCTGTAAGATGTGATGCATGATACACCAGGTCCTTTTATTTCAAATATTAAATATTTAATATTTTATGTCAAATATTAGAATCTATGATTACTGCAGAGAAATATCGCCAATATAATGTAGAATGTATTACTCCCTGTCTCAGTTCATCTATAGATGGCAATGAAAGTGCTTATCTCTGCTTTGCACCTCAAAATGTGAGGCCTTCCAAACAATATAATAGAATTGTAGGATGAAAGAAATTGCAAAATGTTATTATAATAAGTGAGAAATAACAGTGTCTGGAGAATCATCGCTTTTCAGCCAAATGGAAGAACCCTGTTTTTCAACATTAATAATATTCTAAAACCCAAAGTGCATTGAGTTGCTTCATATTCTGGTCCTCTGAGAACTGATGAAGATTAGTGACTATATTATGGTGTGATTTATCTATATTTGGTGCCGTAAACAGATTTTCTCTAGGAAAAAAGAATAATTGTGCATAATGGCAATATCCCTCATGTTACAAATGCTTGATTTATGATAAATATTTTATGAGCAATTGCAGAGTATATTGGCTGGAAAACAAAGAAAGTGAAAAACTTAAAAGGGTGCCTCACATTTCCTACTTTGGCAGACAGTAAAAAATATTTTAAACTTAAAAATCTTCAAAATTATAAAATTAATGATGAATCATTTAAATTCTCTTAGTTCAGGAATCAAAGTACAGAATAACATGAAAGGAATATTCTGTAAGAATACTTCATGGTCCTAACGTAATTATTTACATATTTTACATATGAGTCTGAGTGACTCTGAAAAACATTTTCACTAATATTTCTAACATAGTTAACCCAAAATGGTGCATGTATTTTAATATGTCTAATTGAAAAAGATCAAGCATCTAAAGGATTAGTAGCAATTGAGTTGTGAGATTTCTGTATATAATTTTGGAAAATAATCCTTTATAAGATAGTTTACAAATACTTTCTTTCATTCCTTAGGTTGCCTTTTCATTCTGTTGTTCATTTCCTTTGCTGAGCAGAAGCTTTTTGGTTCCATGTCATACTACTTGTCTTTTGTTGCTTTTGTTGGCTGTGTTAGTTTCATATCCAAGAAATTATTATCAAGGCCAATGTCAAGAAGCATGCACCTTACATTTTCTTCTAGGAGTTTTACAGTTTCAGGTTTGATATTTAAGCATTTGGGAGCAGCATTCACCGTATTTTTTTTTTATCACACCTTTATAAAGGACTTCCAGAACTGCTTCAGAAAGTGGCAAGAATGATAAGACTGTGTTCAATGGAAAGGGGAATAAAATAAAACAGAAATATACATTGTTTTCAGTAGACAATATATTTGGAGAAAACAGAAATTCCAAGAGTCAAACTACTGCCATGTTTGACATGCCTAACTCTAGAAAAAGAACTATCAGAGGCTTTTTTTGCCTCTTTTTTCAGTATAAAAGTTGTAAAAGCATAAAGGGAGAGCAAAAAGTTTGTAGGAAAATTTGAAAATAGAATTTAATAATTTATCCTTTGAAGGAATTGTGTTTGCTTTTCTTTCTCTTCCCACTAGGGTTGTTTTGTTTGTTTTGTTTTCTTGTTGTTGTTTGATTGGTTGTCTGGTTTTTGTACTGAGGATTGACCCCTCGGCCTTCACACTGACCTGTATGCTTATTTTAGGCAGGGCCTTGCTAAGTCACCAGTGTTAGACTCAAATTTGTCATCTTCTGCCTTAACCTCTTTGACTACTGGGATTACAGGCACGCAACACCACACCAGGCTTTTTCTGTGGTTGTAAGGTATACATTTCTTTTAACTTTCTTCCCTTTTTTGTGATACTCATGAAGAGAGAAAGCCAAAAGGAAAAGGAAAATGATTTAAATAATAAAGAGGAAATATAATATATATTGTAGACTGATCTGTGCCTTTTCCTTTACTAAGGGGCATATGTTGAGGAGATAGTCTGTATTGTTGCAATATTAGCATAATCTGTTCACAGTAAATATTTCAGTCATGTCATTGATATCACAAAAAAATGATTTGAATGCTATTTTAATGTAACTAATGAACTTGCTTGTGTTCTCTATTTCTGTGTAGGTATACACATTAAGTTATCACTACTTTAAAACACTGAATTTTCTTTTTTATTCTGTTTTTTTATTCTGGGGTTTACTTTAGTTGTTCACATAATTTTTCTCTCTTTATTTTAAATTTTTCCCCTGGCCCAGTAGAGTTTCTTTTATTTCACTGTGGCCAAATCAAGTAAAATTACTTGTGTTTGTTTATGAGTATGTCAATAATTGATACCTTTCTAGGATCCACTTTGGAGAAAAAGAAGATATTATTTAGAAGAACCTGTTAGGTATTATCACTTTGGCATAAAACTCATCCAATTGAGAAATTGCTTCCCTTGTGTCACAGTTTCTTTCACTTATTAATTCAGTTTATTACAAAAACACATCCTGGTCATAAAACATCCAACATCTGAACTTTCTTCTTTCCATTCTGGAGAAAGACAAAAGTAAACAAATTGCTTCAAGTTTCATAAAGGAGAAAGATAACCATGTCAGTAAATTCAGAGACTAGTGAAAGCTATTAGTCACAAATTGTAACTCTTCAATGGAGCATAAAGAGGAGACTTGAAATAGTCTTTATAAACACTCCATGGGCACATTGCTGAGAACTTTTCAAGCTTTGCTGATCATGTTGCTGTTTAAAATAAATCTTCCTTAACATTGACCTAGAGGTCTAAAGAAAAGACAATTCTTCATAACATCAAATTGTCCTTATTCTTAAAACATAGTTTGCTGTTTAATTTCTCCTTAAGCAGTGGGAGTAGAGATAACACTGGCAATCTTTCCCAAAGAAATGAGATTTCCTCTTATTGTGAAGATGAAAACACTCCCTCTTAGTCACAACGAGTGAGGGGAAAAAAAAATCACTCATTTCATTGTTTCTTGGTTTTAGGTGTGCCTTCCAAATTGGATGGCATTCACAGACACTCGGGATATAAGACAAGGACTTTCTCTAAACAATTCCAAATAGTAAAATAATATAGATCTCAGAGTCTACATTTAATCCTACTTGTTTTAAAAAATGTATGCTAAAGAGTAGATGACATTTAAAATGCCCCCTGATTGCTTATAACAAAAATCAGCTAATAAAACTAGTCCCCAAGAATGAAGCTGAAATTTAGTATTCTAAAGTAAGAGATATTCTCATTAAACTGACATTTTGCTGTTAAGATGACAAGTGTCTTTACAGTAGAAAGTAGCTTGCTTTTATAACACAACTAAATACTCTATGCAATGCTGAATTATTCAGTATATATTTTTTAAATGAGACAAGTATTGTTTCCTAAGCATAAAATTCTAATTTTTCTTCTCTGAAGAATTATAAAATATGTCTTAATTTTGTTTATTCTCTGATTTCTGTTATTTTGATGATGGGTTTTAATGAAATGGGAAGGAGAGATGATTTTGGTTAAAATTTTTTTAAAAATCAGAGAAAGCTCATATATTTTGTTCTCCTAAAATAACAATGATTTTTTGGTCACTTGACACAATTGAACATTGTAGACTTGTTAAAAATAGTGCTTCGTGGGACTGGGAATATAGCTCAGTGGTAGAGGTTTTGCTTTGCACCCGTAATGCCCTAGGTTGACATTCAGTATTGTTTAAAAAAAAAAAAAAAAAAACAGCAACTGTGTCTATATAAATAGCAACATAAATTTCCAGTGATACAGTACAAGGAGTAACATTAATTACACCTATTAAAGGATATATTTTAAAGTAATTACATTCTCCACAGGATTTGAAAGGTAGCCTGAAGTTACTGAAAGAACTCCAGTTTGAAGCAGATCTGAATCCAGGATGTGGCTGTCCTGATTACTAGCTATGTAACCTGATCTAAGTTAGTAACAACTCACTTCTACTAATCCATTGAGCTTTGCAATGAATCTAACCACATGTGTCTGGGAAATAAATAAAATATAGGTAAATAAACACTTGCCCAAGGTCCAGTTCGGAGATTGGTGAAAATGCTAACTGGGACTTGTGTAAGGCTATTTTCACTTCTATTTACAGTGAAGCAGCAAATCAACCCATCTAAGCATGAGATCAAGGATGCACAGTTGTGTGAGTGGATTCAACAGGATTTTAGCAGTCATCATGAAATGAAGGATCCACCAAGCCAGAGAACCAAAGCTATGGACTCCAACCATGCAGATAAAATAAGAAATAGCACATTCAAAGATGTACCTTAAAATCATTAAAGCAATTTATATTGTTCCATTATTAATATACTAATTTATCAGATTTTATTTCTCCCAGTACAATTAGGCCCACTCAATATTTCAGTGTAGTAGAACTGATGGCTAGACCAAAAATGTATGTTATAACATGATTAGACAACACTTACTAATAAGTTGGAAATGAAAGTTCCAAAGAGGATGTCAACTGCTGGGTGTGGAGGTGCAGCCAGGTGTAGTGACACATACCTGTAATCCCAGCATTCAGAAGGCTGAAGCAGGAGGATTGCCATGAGTTCAAGGCCAGCTTGGGCTACTTAGTGAGGCATTGTCTCAAAAAAAAAAAAAAAAAAAAAAAAAAAGAAAGAAAGAAAGAAGAAATCAAAGAGGTTGTCAATTAATTTAATGCTATCATTTCAAGAAAGTATCTGTTTAGTAACCATGTGATTTTTAGAATTTAAAATATTACCTATTTTCCCAACATTGTTAGTAATCACAATATATTAAATATATCTTCTTTCTTTTTCAAGGTAATGGAGAAAACTATCTAAAAGAATTCAATTATCCATCCATATACCCATTAATTCAGAAAATACACTTTATCTATTATGGCTTCTGTCTTTGTTAAGGAAAAATATTTGTGCTTAAATTTCTTGACAGAAACATCAATATGAAAGGTGAAAGGTAAGGATCAGTGTGAAGGATAAAAAATAAGTCAGAATCAGACTAAGAAGTAGTAAGTGTCCCAGTCAGTGCCTGAGCCATGTTTACCTAGAAATTAGAAGAGCCAAAAATAGTGTCATTAATCTCTCCATCATTTTAAATGTCCAGGGTTGGGGAACAACCAATCATTGAAATAGCTGGAATATTTCCTTTTTAAAACTCAGCTTTTTATAGTAAATATTTAGATTCTCTAAGGCATATAACAGAATTTGAAGTCTATCTGTATGGATTTGCTCTTATTGTGGTCTCTGCAGGAAATTAATTTTCCCTATATATTTACCAGGCATATATATTTGAAATTCTAAATTCATTTCCATTTGGGGAAGCATCCTAGACAATTCTAGTCCATACACTAATGCCTTCTGCACAGAATATTTGTTAAACACACACACACACTCCTTGGTAATTCAATTGATTATGGAGTAGGGACAATATCTAAAACCCTTTACTAGTTTCATATCAGGGCTATCCCTTTTCACAGGACACTACAGATTGTTTATTTGTAGTCTTTGTTAATTATGTCTCCTGAAATTGTGCCACACACAATTTATATAATCATACATGGCAATCTCAACACATGGTAGGGATACTTAACTAAAGATATTATTAAGAAAGGATATGATCAGTGATCTGATTTTATTTTTTATACAACTGATATGCTATAATTCTTATGTCATAAAATGCCCCTTTATGATGCAGAATTTAGTGCTTTTTGGTGTACTCATAAAGTTGTACATTCATCACTACTATCTAACTCTGAAGCAGGTTTAGCATTCTGAAAAGAAATGCCATATTCATTAGAAGTCACTGTCTGTGACAGGCAGAATAAAAACCTCTCAAAGATGTCCACATAATAATCCTTGGACTTTGGGAATATGTTACTTTACATGGCAAAGGATAATTAAAAGAATTGATCCAATAAGACTGTTAATTAGTGACCTTAAATTGTGGAGGCAGTGTTGAACTACTGAGGTGAGCCCCTATAGTCACAAGACTCTTAAACATGACAGAGGCAGAAGAGTTAGTGTCAGTGAGGCAATGTGAAAAATACTTAAACTGTCATTGATGATTTAATGATGGAAAGGGGGCCATTAAACCAAGGAATGCAATCTCTAAAGCTGGACAAGCCAAGAAAGCGGATTCTCTTCTAACACCTTCAGAAAGGCATGCCACCTTGCTGACATTTTTATTTTACCAAATGAAACTTCAGACTTCTGACCTTCAGAATTATGAGATAATGTGTGTTACTTTAAGCCATGAAGTTTGCGATGATTTATTACAGCAAAAACAGGAAACTATTTTTTTTCTATTTCCATTCACTCTCTCTTCCCAAGACCTAGCAAATGTTCGTCTACTTTCAATCCTTATGGGTTTTCCTATTCTGAATACGGTAAACTGAATCATGAAATGTGTAACATAATGTGTCCAACAGGTTCCACTTAATGATTTCAAGGTTTACCATGTTGGAGCGTGTATTTATCTCTGCTTCCTTCCTTTCAGTAGATGAATAACCTCCTATTGTATAGACATACCGCATCTTGTTTATATGTCAATGACCAATATTTGTTTCCACTTTGTGGCTGTTAATAATAATGCTTCTATGAACATTTGTATGCACATTTCTGGGTGGATATATGCTTTTAATTGATATGTATATACATATATATATATATATATATATATATATCTCCTGTATATTGAACTTTTGGGTGAATTATCAAATTATTATCCAAAGTGGCTGCCCCACTTTGCATTCCCACTAGCAGTGCATGAGAGTTCCAGTTTCATAACAGTTTTACAGTTTTATCAATTCTTGTTATTGTCCATCTTTTTTGTTGTAATCATCCTAGTAAGTGCAGTGTTGTCTCATAGTTGCTTTTATTCATATTTCATTAGCATCCAATTTTGAGCATCATTTCATGTATTTTGGTCATTTATGTGTTAGAATAATGTCTATTTAAGTTATTTATCAATTTTCCAATATTTTTATTTAGTTGTAAGAGTTCTTTATACATTCAGGACACAAATTCTTAACCAATTATATGATTTGTGAATATTTTCTCTCAATGTATGGGACATCTTTTCATCTTGATTATGGCATTTAAAGCACCAAAGTATTTAACTTTGTATCCACTTTTCCTTTTCATTGCCTGTGATTTGGATGTCAGCATTAAGAAGTCATTGCTAAATCCAACCACATGAAGATTTACATGCATCCTGTCTTCTGAAAGTTTCATAGCTTTAGCTCTTTATATTTAGACCTTTTATTACAATTTTTAAAAATTTTCTTAGTATATGTTTGCAGTATATAATGATACTTTCATTCATCATGGGGCGTTGGTGCCTGTACATAATACATCTTAGTTCTCTTCTTTCCCTTTTGTCCATTCTGCCTCCATCTATCTCTTGGTTTGTTAATTTTTACATGTGATATAAAATAGAAGCTGAACTTCATTCTCTTACATGGGAATATTCAGTTTTGCCAGGACTATTTGATGAATAGACCATTCTTTCTCCACTGAATAATCTTGTCTCTTGTCAAAAATCAGTTAAACTTAGATGTATAGGTTTACTTCTGGCTTCTCAACTCTCCTCCATGAATTGATACATATCTGATATCCTAGTACCATACATTCTTGATGTACTTAGTTTTGCAGTTATTTATTTATTTATTTATTTATTTATTTTGGTACCAGGGATCGAACTCGGGTCCTTGTGGTTGCAAGGCAGGCGGCAGAACCACAGAGCTAAATCCCTGGCCCCAGTTATTTTTAAATCAAGAAGTATGATTCCTCCAAATTTGTACTGCCTCTTCAAAATTGTTTTGACTATTCTAGATCTCTTGCATTCAGATACAAAAATTTAGGAATGGTTTGTTAATTTCTGCATAAAGGAGAATTAGATATAGATATAAATATAGATATATATTTGGGGGTGGCCAAAAGATTAAATTGGAGATTATTATTGTCTCAATAATATCAAGCCTTCCAATCAATGAACAAGGGGTGTCTTTCCATTTATTTAGGTATTCTTTAATTTCCTTCAACATTGCTTTGTGGCTTTCAGTGTATAACTTCTGAACTTCTTTTGCTACATTTTCTCTAATTATTTATCCTTTTGGACTGTAGTAAAAAGAGAAAATTTTGTTTAATTTTATTTTGTATTGCTCATTGCTAGTGTATAGAAATAATTAATTTTTTAAAGTTTAATCTTTTTAAATTAAGTTTATTGGTACATTTTAGATGTATATAATGATTATATTCATCATAGGGAATTTGTACCTATACATGATATATCTTGATTCTCCTTTTTATCCCATTCCTCTCCTTATTTATAAAAGTTATGTTTTGATCAAAAAACTAAAACTAGAGATTCCATTTGACCCAGCTATTCCTCTTCTTGATATCTTCCTGAAAGAATTTAAATGCATCATACCACAGCCATATATACACACTCATGTTTATAGCAGCACAGTTTGTAATAGCTAAATCTTGGAAACAGCCCAAATGCCCATCAACCAATGAATGAATAAAGATATGTTTTTTTAATACAATGGAGTACTGATCAGCCATAAAGAAGGATAAACTGAGACATTTCTAGGTAAATAGATGCACCTTGAGACCATACTCTTAAATGAAATAAATTGGACACACGTGTAAATATAATTAATTTTATATCAATTTAGTATTCTGCAATCTTACTGAACTCTTTTGTTAGATTTCACAGATTTCCTGTGGCTTCTTTAGGATCGTCTATGTACTAGATAATGCCATCTACAAATAAAAATAAATTTACCTCTTTTCTTCTTTTGTAATCTGAGTGCATTTTATCTTTCTTGCTAAACTTCCCCTTGGAGCCTCCAGGAAATTGTTGCATGTGTAGCGAGAGTAGACATCTTTGTATTTGTATTTATTGTAGCATCTAAAACATATGCTTAGCAAGGCTCACTGAGGAAGTAGTTGTGCAATTGTGGTTCAGCCTCTTCTTGTGTGGACTCATGCTCATTCTTTCTTAAGGAAAGCCTTAGCAGATAAGCAAATCGTGCAATCAACTTTAAAGCTATAGTGTATAAAAAAGCATTCGATACATATCTCTAGGAATTTGTAAATTTAAAAACAGTCTTTTAACAAATTAGGAATAGAAAACAATTTGCTTATACTGATACCTGAATTCATAGTGGATAGTACAAACTGGCCCATTTAGTACCTACTCAAGATCGTTCTAGTAGAATTCTTGAATAATTAAGGTCAGAAGGCTAAAAGCTACATCTTTTATACTTTTATTACAACTAGTGTTCTGTATGGGACCTGAGGTTTGCCAAAGAAATGCTTACATGAGACTGGGAGGTATGCTTGTACAGAACCTGGCTGTAGTAGTAGAGGTCTAGAAGCTCTGGAGAAGCTGAGAATGTCAGATCATGTAGTTCCCCCAATATATGAGTGTTATGTGGCAGTCAGCAATCATGTTCTTCCACAGACTTTGCTGCAATGTGATTGGATGTTTCCCATTGCTGGTCTATTCCTGACTATTTTAAATACAAGCTATATTTTATCCTAATCCTTTTCTTTTTAAATTAGCTAAAGTCTATGACCGCTACAAAAAGTCAATTATACAGTGATAAATCAAAAACTTCAATGAAGGTCCTAATAGAAAAATATTAAGCTTAGATTATTTTAAAATTAGATTTATGCTAAGCAACAAAAAGTAACTAAATGGAAAAAGAGAAATAGAAATTTAAAACAGTAAAAGGTAGATAAAGATGTCATTTATGTAAACTAAAAATTCATACGCATGCACACAAACACAATTTCATTATGATATGTACATCTGAGAGTATATACAAAATATAAAGGAGGATGAGAGAGTGTGACTTCTCCAATATAAAAAGAAATGGACAAATAGGTGAGAGAAGAGAGAGAGAGTTTCACTCAGCTCTTCAGTGCCACTTCAGATCCTTGCAGGCCTCTGTGCTTGGGGGCTTGGGTCACTTTCCTCTGGCCCCATTGCTGCTGTGGAGCACAATGACCTGAGACTGACCAACCTCACACATGTGTAACCTGTGGCTGCCACATCACACCCATTATGATGGATTCCTTCATACATAGATATTCAACAGCAATAATCTTTGAAGTAGTTAAAAGAAAGCATGTACGAAACTGACAGAGGAGACATTTTTGAATAGTGGGAAGCGTATATCTTTCCTTTCTTCCTGGTATGGAATGTTCTGAGCAATAATTATATCTATAGCATCTCAGAAGATATTTTCTACAAGCTCAAATAGTCAGACTTCCTTGACAATTCATATTGACTCTTCCTCTTTTGCCTCATTCCCTTTTATCCTCATTTCTGTTCCCTGAGAGACAATATCCTAATAATGTTTTAGAGAATATGCCATTTATTCAGGCCCTGCATCGTGGAAAACCAGGCAAAAACAGACAGACAAGCAAAGGACACTTGTGAAGTGCAACGCTTCCATGTACACTGCCCTCAGAAACAGGAGTAATACCTCCACCTGAAGTCCAGAGAAGAAAGAAAGGATGGAGAAGAGTGACAGAAAGAGCAATAAGGAATGAAGTTTAAACAGCTGAATAATATGGGCAAAACAACAGGGTTGATCTTTTATTTTTTATTTTCTTTTGGTACTGGGGATCGAACTCAGGCCATTGCGCTTGCGCAGCAGGCGTCAAAACCGCTGAGCTAAATCCCTGGCCCAGGGTTGATCTTTTAAACAACTAATGAGATAAACCTCAAAAAGACAGATAAAAAGGGAAAGTGTAAAATAGTGGAATAATTAATACCACATAGATACTTTTTAAATTTTAAAGTTATTGTATGCAACTAAACATCAATAAATATTAAAGTCCAGATAAAATGAATAGATTTGTGAAAATATTTTGAAAATGTCAAGAATGAAAAGAAGAAACAGAAAAATTAAACTCAATAATAAAGGAAATTAAAATGGAAATAAAAAACAATATTTCCAAATTCCCTAAAAAAGAATGCTAAATCAAGATATGAGTTCTAATTAATGAGTTCTAGCAAAACAGACAAAAAAACCCCTTAATTTATAGAATTAAAATGGAGTATGAGGAGAAAAGAGAGTTTCCTATATTAATCTATTAAGCTAGTATAACTTTAGTAGCAAACTCTAGTATAAAGAGTTTGCGCATACAAAAAATTACAGAATAAAAATTATCATAAATATGGAGTAAAATTCTAAATTAATTTGTAGTTATGTTATTCAAATTATACATACAAATTACTATTGGAAAACAAAGAGGATTTACCAGTAGAAAATGCTTCAGTATGCTTCTCAACCTAATTGACTAAGTAATGTAATGAAATGATCATAAATTCAGTATGGGAAAGTAAAAATGGAAATGAAAATCTTTATAAAATAGGGCATTGCCATTATACCTAAAATAGCATCATAAGGGTTCCTCCACACCAGGCTGAGATGGAATAAGAGACCAGATTTTACTTCCTACCTGACACAAGTTTTAATAAAGCAAAGTATATGAAATAATGGTTTTCATGACACTGGACATCAGGCACCAAAAATGAGAGAAATCTAAATTGGGAGCAAATTCAGTGAACCCTGTGACTTTTTTACTTTACTCTCCGAAGAGTTTCTAGTACATGGAAACTTTCAATACAGGGGCAGGGAGCCCAGACAGAGCCGTCTTATTTCAGGCTTGAGAACATGGAAGAGGGTATGCAGGTGATCAAGGAAATTAGAGTTTTTAAGACAGAATATCAGAAAGGAAAAAAAGTGTACCAAGAGAAGCAAAGAGTTCCACAAAGTGTCCTCCTTAACCATTCATGTGTGTGACAAAACTGTTTACATCCAGGGGGGAAATAACTCCAATGGGATTAGAGAGAACCATACCCAGCACTCACACAGAGTTGGAAATAGTTCCTATTCCCACCAACCAGAGTGAAAATTTCATAATTTATGTAGTTTTAGGTAGAGTATTCAGAAGAGTCCTTCCTGAAATAATTAGCTTTTTAATATTGCTCCACCTCCATCTAAAATATCATAAAAACAAAACTGGAAAAGATCAGTTTCAAGTAACTTAACCGCATTCCATAAAAAAGGAAAAAAATTAAAAGATCAGTAGAAATGTGCTTCTCAATACTAAACCAGAGAATCAGATTTATTCCATTAGTCCACAGCAAGCTGGGACCACTTAAAACTCCCTAGGTGCCTGCAAGGGTTTTTCCACAAGCTGGAACAGGTTCTTAGGCCCTAATCTGCCTAAGAATCACCTTCAAACTCCATAAAGTTAGATCCCCATACTCCAAATATTCTGATTCAGTTGGTTTATAAAGGCCCCTCAAAGTTTGGATTTTTTACCAAGAATTGGAAATGTTGATCTGCCATCAGCAGAGCATTTTGAGTAACATAAACATTTTTTTTTTTTTTAATTTACCGATATTCCTCACGGGAAATGCAGGAAATGGCCAGCGCTGCACATGTGCACGTTTTCTTTCCAAACTCATCTCTCAGAGGTGTGAGAGAAGTTATGAAGAGCAGGCCAAAAGGTAGAGAGCTTTTGAAAGAATGTAATATGCTAACGAAGTGTTTCTAGCCTCTCTCCCTGTGTAGCCATTCATGACTGTCCTCAACGACTTTTAGAGAGTGGTCCTTCTGATGCCACCACTGATGTTCTGAATATCTTCTAGGAGTACCTAATAAAAAGTCTACATTTTTTTCCCAGAGAAAGCTCTGGAATTGATTAAGTTTACCATTCATCTTACCTTGAATTCAATATATTATCAAAGGTATATATATATCCACCCCCTATTTTACCCCCTGTTCAGCCACATTTTTCAGCATATACTCTCAGAAAAGAAAACCAATCATCCTGGTTAGCTTAGGAAAGAGGGTTTCTAAAATGCCAGACTTGACCATTAAAAACCAATATAGTCGCAGCTAAACCAGAACAAAGTCGGTCCCTTTCTACAATGTACTGAGACGGTAACATCAACATGAAGATGTTTGAATCTGAATAGGAATCCTTCCTTCTAAGAAACAAAAGCCAAAATATGAAATTACTTTTCAAGATGTACAAGAAATACATAGGAAGAAAAAAAATCCTTCATGTCAAATTTTTTCTCACTTCATTAGCTAAAATTTAAGAAAATTAAAGTTGAAAAACTCCTCGCTCCCAGTATTTTATTCTGCTCCTTCTGTGCCAGAGGGGTTCTTATTAAAGTGGTCATTTATTTAGTAAGTAGAGCCTGGGAAACCTCTCATTACAATGAGTGGTATTTCTTTGGGGATCCAGAACTCATAGTATTATTTGAGTTCTAAAACTTTTCTGAGGGCCACTTGTAGAGAACCCAGATTCACAGGATTATCCATAAGGTTATCATGGTCATCACCTCACACCCATAAAATTTAGAAAGTTAGCCTCAAACACAAAAAATTACCCAAAGAAAAATTATATTCTGAAAATCCTATTGACAGGAAGTTTTGATGACAAGTATAGAACTATTTTACACTCAGCATAGGTAAGGACTGTGGCCAAGACCTCTCCCTGGGATCTTCCTCTTGGAAGCAATTAGGAGAAAATCTCAGTTATGAACTTAAGACTTTATTAGCAGAAAGCTCTGAACAAGAGCAAACTTTGGCAGTTTATCTTTACTCTCTCTCAAGTGAAAATCTGCATGGGCTTACTGCCTGCCTTCTCTAAGAGAAAGAAGACATTACTGCTGTTTTAGGAAGTTTAGAAATTTGCAAAAGAGGCATTCCAGTCACCGGTTCTTATTGGAGATGCCTTTCTTTTCCACCCATTTTATTAAAAAATACTTAATTTCCATTCCCCTCTGAGTCCAGGGTTCCTGATAGCCCAATGGCATCAGCATCCACCCTCTTGTCTCATACCACTGTGGCTGTCTGCAAAGTCTCATGATATTTATCCTCAGGCCTAACAAAGCTGCCATGCTGATGATGCCCTCAAATGCAATTCACTATACTTAATTTGAGTCTATAATGGGTCTTGATTTTAGAGCTGTTGTACAGTCAGAGAAAGCTGATGTTCTCCCTCCTTGATACTGCATGCTGATGGATTCTGTCACAGCTGACCTGGCACTGCCAACCTGTGCCTGGCACTTATTATTTAAAATTACAACTTATTAAGGCTCCATTCCCTAATGTCTTGTTTCTGAAGTCCTGTCTATATAAGCAGTCGCTCCTCTGTGGACAAAGCTATCCTAAGCCATAGCTACTTGCCAAGATCAAAATCTTACATGAGCAGCAAAATCCACCTCAGTACAGAGCCAAAGCAAACTCCCATGGGCAGCGCACAGCCTAGGGCAATGCCATAGGCTATTTTGATCCCTGATTTTCTCTTGTCCACTTCTCAAGGTCTCCCGTCCCAGATGCAAAAAATCCAATCAGTTTCCTAAACTGAATATACACCTCAAAAAGCCTCAAGCTCACCCACTGTCTGTCAGAAGCTTATCACTTAGAGAGGCTGAGATGAACCTAGAAAGAAAGGATCCAAAAATATTTTGGTCAATCCAACCAGGAAAGCATTTCTTAAAAATGTTCCAGCTGTTCCATTTGACTGATGAAAATGACAAAGGAATTTAATGAGTGAAAGAAAAAACAAAACCAAACAACAAACAATAACAAAAAGACAGAAACAACTGACCTTTTTCCCAAAAAACTTTATTAAGCCATAGTTGACAATTAAGAATCATGTATGTTAAAGAATTCTGTGTCATGGTTTGATATGTGTATAAATTGTGGAATAATTTCTACAATGGAGCTAATTAACTAATACTTCTTATATTAACATATATGTTGAGAAAACTTAAGATCTCTGCTCTTAGCAAATTTAAAGTAGACAATAAAATATAGTTAACTATTTACATCACAGTAGATTATATCTCCAGAGCCTATTTGTTTAGTAAGTACATTACTAAGACTTTGCACCTCATGGCCTTTTATTCACACTTTCTCTCCACCACTGCTTGATAACTACCATTCTACTCTCTGCTTCTAAGACTTTGATGTTTTCAGATTACATATAAATGAGATAGCTCAGTATTTATCTTTCTATGCCTGGCTTATTTCATTTAGCATAATGCCTTCTAGATTCAACCATGTTGTCTTAAATAATATTTCCTTCTTTTTTTAAGACTGAGTAGTATCCCACCAAATATACATTAATTATATCTACCATAATGTTGTTTTTCATTTTTTGGAACACATTAAGGTTGTTTATATATTTTGTGCTGCAAATAGTGCTGAAATGAAAAGGAGAATGAAGATATCTTTTTGAGACACTGATATTTTTTCTTTGAATATATACCGAGAAGTGCGATTGCTGTCTCATATGCAGCTTTATTTTTAGATCTATTTTGAGGGGATAGTTTGTAGTTTCATATTGCTTTCCATAGTGATTTTATGCTCCAATATCTTATGTTGACCGGAAAATGAGAATGTGAGTTCATTTGGGCAGAGTTCAATGGCTTTATATGGGCTTTAATAACTGGGAAGAATAGGAAAATAATCTAAATGAGAAGAAAACAATACGAACACTTATCATTTCTCCAAGATGGTGAAAGACAAGAGTCATCAGGATGTCCACTAACCAGAAGTGGATGAAATGGACAGTAATTTACAAATCATTGAGAGCCAAAAATAAAAATGCCTGAAATGAAATACATATTGGCATTTTTAGAATTTGGGAAAATAAAGATAAAAATATTACAACATTTCATAATTGAGAGAATTCCTGTCAATAGTTTTAAAGATAAAGTCTTTGTTACTTTACTAATTTTAAACAATTTGAAACTATTTCTTTTTGACAGTACTTTACCAGGGGTTTATGTGTAACTCTGCATAGGATGGTCTTATGTTATTGGAGGCAATGATTATAAGCATTAACATTTGTTAGATTTTTATGAAACAGCTGTAAACAGGTTATGAGTACAGCAATTATAATAATTAAAATTTATCCCCAAAGGTTTTTTATAGTACAGATTTTGAAATTTTATGATACTTTTGGTATAGAATAAAAGATTAACACTTTTTTTCCTTTTTTCACTGAGAAAGATAATTTAAGATCTTGGTAGCCTAGATCAGCAAAATAAGATAAAATGTTTAAGGCTTATACCTTAAATCTATACTTTTATGATGTTTTGAAAATTTATTTACTACAGTTTTATTTCATTACCACTGCACTTTAAGGATCACTTGCCAATATTCCAAGTGTATATGAGCTAAAACCAGTGAATGTCCTAAAATGGATGATTTGAAACATATATTTTTGTGCATGTTTGCCTTTTAAACTTTTCTACTTTTTAGTATGGATGGTGAAATGAAAGGAGATAAAATAAATATCCTACAAAGGGAGTAACTAACAGGATGAAAGCGGGGCTCAGGCAAGAAATAGAACTGAAACAATTGACTGTTAATAAGGAAAAAATCAACACCTTGCATCACTCTATGCATAGAATAATAATTCCAAAGAGACTGAAGACTTATATGGTCGTAGCTAACTTTAAATATTTTAAAATAAAATATAAGAGAATATTGTTATGCTTTTAGGAAAAGATTTGTTAGATAAGATACAACATTCCAAAGAAAAATAACAAAAGTAATAAATTTGTTTCACTGAATTTTTAAAAATTGCCGTACACTGGCTCCTGCTTCAAAAGCTCAAGGACCTGAGATTGATCCCTGTAACCCTCCTCCCTCCAAAAATTGCCATATGTGTAGCTACCAAGACAGTGGTAATTAGGATTATGAAAAATTCTAAAATTTAACTAAAACTGCAAAGAAAGAGGTAGGGCTCTGCCCAGACACCAGCAGCTTGGGGCTGCCTGAAAAACAGCAATACAGGTATGCAGGGGAAAAACAAAGCCTACCCAGATACCAGGAGCTTGGGCCCAGAGGCCCCAGACAAAGGCCCACATGGAAAAGAGCTGCACAGGCACTCAGGCAACAGCCAGAGACCCACCCAGATACCATCCTTAAAGGCATGCAGACCCTAGCCAGAAGCCCGCTCAGACACCAGTGACTGGGATGCACAGCCCCCAGCCAAAGACCCTCACAGACCACAGCTATGCAGGGGTGGGCAGGCCCCAGCCAGAAGCATGCCCACATACAATCTCACATGTGCTCAGGGCCCAGCCAGAACCCCACTTGGACAATAGGGCAGCACAGGGATCTAGAAGGTCATCATTCTGAACCGAGGAATCAGCACAGTGGTGAGTAGCAGAGAAAAGGCCTCTATGAGGCTTGCTGAGAATTGAAGCCCACTGGGCAAGCAAAAAGTTGCCTTAAAAAGGGCACAGCAGGTTGCATCTGTTGAAATGAGAAGATACCTAAACAACTCTCAAAACCAGACTTCCAGATCACTTAAGGCAATCCCAAGGGGTAAAGAGATAGAACAATCTGATATTCAACTACCTGGACTCCCTGAAATAGCAACAAAAGAGGATCTGGAAAAAATGAAATCAGAAATAATTTCTCAGATAACAAGAGAGATTGTGTCCCTAGTGAAAGACATGATTAATAACTGTAGAGCAGACACAGATAAAAAAAATAGAGGAGCTGAGGAACATGATGTAATCCCAGAATAGGAATCAAATGGAATGCATAAAACAGATGCAAACAGATATTCAAGAGAATAAAAGCTCCATTGAAAGTTTACACAGCAGAATGAGCCACTGTGAGGACAAAATATCAGATATAGAAGACAGGATTGCAATTAATGACCAGGAAAAGAAAAATTTCTTAAAAATGATAAGGGAACACAAGAAATCAATCCAACAACTGCTAGATGATGCAAAGAAGAGTAACATAAGACTGACCAGAGTCAATGAAGACACAGGAGAGAGGGCAAACAACGTAAAATGTTCACAGAAGTAATGGCAGAAAACTTCCCAAGCAGGGGAAAAGAATTTGACATACAGATGAGTAAGGCATATAGGACTTGAACTAGCCATGGTAAAAAAAAAAAAATACACCTAAATATATAATAGTTATGACTCCAGAAACTCAACATCAGAACAAAATCCTACAAGCAGGTAGGGAAAAGAAACAAACCACATACAAAGAAAGCCCATCAGAATCACAGTAGACTTCTCAACACAAATCCTCAAGTCAAGAAGAGCCTGGAGCGAAGGATTTCAAGCCCTAAAAGAAAACAACCTTCAACCCAGATTGATGTACCCTGCAAAACTATGTTTCAAAATAGATGGAGAAATAAGGGCTGGGGATTTAGCACAGTGGTGCTGTCACCTGCCTCACAACCACAAGGTTCCGAGTTCAATCAATGGTATCAAAAAGAAAAAAAATTGGTGGAGAAATAAGATACTTTCATAACAAAGAGTACCTTAGGAACTTCATAAATACAAAACCAGCACTCCAAAAACATTTAAACAATATCCTAGGAAAAGACAATGAGGATCACAATCCCAGGAAGCCCAGCAGAATGAATCCATCAGGCATGACAAGAAATTATATGCAAAGGGAGAGAATCCAACAACAAGAAGATGTCATGACAAGGATAAGTCAATACATATCAGCTATAACCATCAATGTTAGTGGTCTCAATTCACTAATCAAAAGAAATAGACTGGGAGAATGGGTCAAGAAGCAAGATCCAACAATATGCTGCATACAAGAAACACTTAATTCAAAAGAAAACTCATAGACTGAAAGTTAAAGGGTGGAAAACAATACTCCTTGCGAAAGAAACCTAAAAAAAGCAGAAGTAGCTATCCTCTTTTCAGATCAAATGGATTTCAAACCAACACTAATTAAGAGAGACAAAGAAGGCCACTATATCCTTGTAAAAGGAACCATCCAAGAGGAAGAGATAACAATCATAAATATATATGCACCACATACTAGTGCACCCAACTAGGTAAAACAAATACTAATGGACATGAAAAATCAAATAAGCACTAATACAATAGTAGTGGGGGACCTCAATACGACACTATCACAAATACATAGATCAAGTAGACAAAAAATAAACAATAAAATACTAAAACTCAACCAAACTCATGAACAAATGGACTTAAGAGATGTTTACAGAGTGTTCAACCCTACAAAATCAGAATACACATTGTTTTCAGCTACACACAGGTTGTTCTCCAAAATAGAATACATACTTGACATAGAACATGTTTAAATAAGTTCAAAGGAATTGAAGTTATCCCTTGTATATTGTCAGACCATAGTGCAATGAAATTGGAAATCAATAGCAATAAGAATTTCAAAAATACATGGAAATTGAACAACCACTTCTGAATAACCAATGGGTCACAGAGGAAATTAAAGAAGATATCAGACAGTTTCTACTATTAAATGGCAATGCTAATACAACATATTGGAATCTATGCAACACAATGAAAGCAGTCTTATGAGGGAAATTCATAGCAGTGAATACTCATATTAGGAAAACAGAATGAGCTCAAATAAACAACCTAAGGCTGAAATTTGAGATTCTAGAAAAAGAAAAGCAGGACAAACCCAAAACTCATACAAGGTAGGGAATTATATAGATCAAAGTAGAAATCAATGCAATAGAGACTAAGAGAACAATACAAAAAAAAACCAATGAAGCAAAGAGTAGGTTCTTCAAAAGAATAAACAAAATTGATAAACCCTTAGCCAACCTTATCAAAAAAAGGAAAGAAAAGACCCAAATCCATGCAATTAGTAATGAAGTGGGTGAAATTAAAATCAATCCAGCAGAAATCCAGAAGATCATCAATACCTACATTGAGAATCTATACATCAATAAGATGGAAAACATAGAGGAAATGGACAGATTTCTAGATACATATGAATTACCAAAGTTAAATGAAGAAGACCAAAAAATTCTAAACAGTCCAAGACCAATCAATGAATTTGAAAACATAATTAAAAACTTACCAACTAAGAAAAGCCCAGGGCCTGATGGCTTCACTACTGAATTCTACAAAACATTTAGAGAAGAACTGTTGCCACTACTCTTTAAACTCTTTGATGAAATTGAAAGGAAGCAACACTCCCAAATTCATTCCTGGAAGCAAACATCACTTTGATCTCAAAAGACCCAACTGAAAAATCTCACTAATGAACATAGATGCAAAAATTCTCAATAAGATACTGGCGAATGGATGCAGAAGATCATCAAGAAGATCATACACCCTGACCAAGTGGTACTCATCCCAGGGATACAGGATGGTTAGACATCTGCAAATCAATAAATGTAATACACTATATTAGTAGAGCCAAGGACAAAAACCATATGATCATCTCAATAGATGCAGAAAAAACATTTGACAAAATCCAATACACATTCATGATAAAAACCATACAGAAAATTGGAATAGATGGTCTCTATCTCAAACTGATAAAAGCCATTTATGAAAAACCAACAGCCAATATCATACTAAATGGTCAAAAACTGAAATCCTTCACACTAAAATCAGGAACAAGACAAAGATGTCCCCTATCACCACTCATGTTCAATATAATTTTGGAAATATTAACCACAGCAATTAGACAAGAGAAAGAAACAAAAGGAATAAAGATAGGAAATGAAGAAGTTAAAATTGTCATTATTTGCAGATGACATTGTACTTTATATACAAGACCCCAAGTACTCCACCAAAAGTCTTCTAGACTTAAAAGAAAATTCAGTAGAACAGCTGGATACAAGGTCCACACAGAACAATGAATAGCTTTCTTGTACATGATCAACAGACTCACTGAAAGAGGAACTGGAGAAATAACTCCTTTCACAATAACATCCAAAAAATGAAATACCTAGTAATCACCCTAATGAATGAAATTGAAGACCTCTACTCTGAAAATTATAGCACTCTGACAAAAGGAAATCAAAGAGGATATCAGGAAATGAAAGGCATTCCTTGCCCCTGGGTAGAAAGAACTAATATAATGAAAATGGCAATACTCCCAAAACTGCTATATAGATTCAATGCAATCCCAATTGAAAGTCCAACAGCATACTTCACAGACCTTGAGAAAACAATCCAAAAATTCATTTGGAACAAGAAGAGACCTAGGATAGCAAAAGCAATTCTAGGCAACAAAGCAAGGTAGGAGGTATCACAATCCCCAACTTGAAACTATATTACAAAGCTACTGTGATAAAAACAGCATGGTACTGGCAAAGTAACGGACCTGAGGATCAGTGGAACAAATTAGAACATGCAGAAACAACTCCAGACATACTCAGGCACCTCATCTTTGACAAAGGAGCCAAACATCCTCACAGGAAGAAAGCCTCTTTAATAAATGGTGCTGGAAAAATTCAAATTCCCAAAGATTAAACTTAGACCTATTTCTCTCACCATGCACTAAACTAAAATAGAAATAGATTAAAGATCTAAATATTAAAACAGAAACACTAAACTGGCTGGAAAAGAAGTTGCAGAACTCTTGAAGACATAGGCATAGGAAAAGATTTCATGAACAAAATCTCAATTACAGGTGAACTAGCACTAAGAATCAACAATTGGGATCTCTCCTTACTAAAAAGCTTCTTCTGCACAGCAAGAGAAACAACCAACAGTGTGAAGAGACAACCCACAATGTGGGGAAAAAAAATTTACCAACTGTTCCTCAAACAAAGTCTACTATCTAGAGTATATAAAGAACTTACAAAATTCAGACCTCCTAACTTTAAAGACCCAATCCAAAAATGGACATCTGAAATGAACAGACATTTCTCAGACAAAGGAGTAGAAATAGCAAATAAACATATAAAAAAAATGTTCAACATCACTGGTCATTTGAGAGATGCAAATGAAAACAATGCTGAGATTCCACCTCACCCCAGGAAGAATGGCTGCTATCAAGAAATTAACCAATTACAAATGCTGGCAGGGCTGTGCGGAAAAAGGAATCCTTCTTCATTGTTGGTGGGAGCATAGACAGGTGCAGCCACTGTGGAAATCAGTGTGGGGTTTCCTTTAAAAACTAGGATTAGAGGTTCCATTTGACCCAGCAATTCCCCTGCTAGGTATCTTCCCAAAAGAATTTAAAAAATTATACCCCAGTGATGTATGCACACCCATGTTTATAGTGGTCCAATTTGTGATAGCTAAAACTTGGAAACACCCCAATTGTCCATCAACTGATGAGTGTATAAAGAAGATATGGGATTTTTAAAAAAGTAAAATGGAGTACTACTCAGCTTTAAAAAATGATAAACTAAAGACATTTATAGCTAAACAGATTCACATAGGCCATACTCTTAAGTGGAATAAATAGGACACACATGTGTAAATACCCAATAGTTTCTCTGGTGTGAGAAACTGAAGGTGTAAATAAGGATCAAAAGGTATAATAGATAATGCAAAGTAGGAAGAAAAGGTCCAAAGGGGAAGGGGAAGTTGGAGGGGTAGGGGAAAGGAAAGAAGGGAAGGGAATAAATATGAGAAAAGGAAAAAATGGAAACAAAGTCTTTGCAAATAGGGAGGGGTAGAGGGGTTGAATGGAGGGGAATAGAGAAAAAAATAAAAACCAAGATATTTTATGTAAAGGTACAAATTCCCAATAATGAATGCCAGCATATGTTATACCTAAAATGTACCAATAAATACATGTGTTTATTAAGAAAAACTGCAAAGAAAAAAATTAAAATGTTATGACATATCTAGATGTCTACCTAATGAGTCACATGCTCGCAGGCAGGGCTTGTGAAAGGTGATTGGATTATGGGACCAGTACAGCTGACCTGCTGTTTGGAGGTGGAGTCTGGTTGGAAGAGGTGGCTTACTGAGGGTATGACCTGGAAAGGTCTGTTTGTTCCCAGTTCTTCCCTTTTTTCTCTGCTTTCCAATTGCCATGAGGTGAGCAGCTTTCACCCACAGACCCTTCCTCATGTCTTTCTGCCTTGGGAACCTCAAATTATGAGCCAAAATAAATCTGTCCTTTAAATTGCAGGTGTCAGGTTATTTATGTCAGTGTCAAGGAAAGTGACTGAGACAAAGTGGGGATGTTGCTATGATGCTACAAGACCATGTGGTTTAGAAGCCTTTGAAACAGGTTTGTAGGAGCAGTTTGGAAAAGTTTGGAGATCCCAGCTGCAGCAGGAGCCCTAAATGCTATAAAGTAAGCTTGAAGCAAGATTCTTGTTTCAGCTCAGGAAACTAGAACACTGATAAATATATATACCATAAAGACCAGGCTCAAGGAGTTTCAGTTGGGAACAAGGAATCCATTGGCCATTGGACTCCAGACCATGTGTGTTATGCTCTGGTAGAAAACCGGTCTACATTTTGTTCATGTCCTGAGACTTCACGGGAGACTGAGATTAAAAGTGTTGCACTAATTAATCTGATGGAGGAAATTTTAAAGCAGCCAAACATTAGGCCCAGCTATGGGTACTGTTGGGGAATTTTAGCCAGCTTGACATTGAGAATTAAGAGCAAACAGGCCAGGTGAGTAATTGTAAAAGTTTTGAGTATTACCAGAAAGGAAGCTCCTGTAAAGTTGGGCCCTGTGAAGTAGAAGGAAAGTTATGTTGCTGAAAAGATTAGCATTAAAAAGAAGCCAAGTACTGTAACACAGGACAATTTTTAAAAGGCCTCAAGGACATCCTGAGAAAGAGCAAGACTCCACCTATCCAAAGTTCAAGGTTGCAAAGACACAAGATTTTGCTTTGAGAAGAAAACCCCAGAGCACCTTGCCAGAAGGGGCCATCTAGAAAATTGGCTTCATGACATTCAGTTCACAGTGCTCAATCATCAAGGCACTGAGAAGCCCCAGCAGCTATGATACAAAAAGGACCAACTACTTCTGGAGCCAGTGAGAGAACTTGGCATCATCCACAAGATTCTAGTTTTACAGAAAAGTAGAATGCAGAAATTGTGGGATCAGGAAGGCTTCCATCTAGATTTCAACAGAAGGCTTGGAAGGCCAGGCAGTTTGCTCCAGAGAGGGCAATGTGGGAAGCTGCGAGTGGGGCTTAAGGTGCAATGGATACTCCAGAAAGTTGGAGAAGCCAAGAGCGTGGATCATCAGCTGAAGCCTAAAGACAATGCATAGAGCTGCCCCAAGAAAGAAGTCATATGGGGTGAACTGGCAAAGCTGTAGAGGTGGGACCACTCAAGCTGATTGGATCTCATATCTTTGCTTCAGGTGCTGGAGACAGCAGACAGGATTTAATGTTTGTTCTGCCTGGTTTCAGTTTTGCTTTTGTCTTATTGATATCCTATTCCCTTTCCCCCCTTTGGGAAT
Organism: Heterocephalus glaber; assembly: GCF_053883595.1. Classification (NCBI taxonomy): domain Eukaryota; kingdom Metazoa; phylum Chordata; class Mammalia; order Rodentia; family Bathyergidae; genus Heterocephalus; species Heterocephalus glaber. The sequence goes on along the minus strand of NW_028258308.1, from coordinate 10,326,882 downwards.
GGGAATGTTTACCTTGTGCCATTGTATGCCAGCAGTGTTTAACATCGGCTCACAATTTAGAGTTTCCCTTAAGCTTGAGGGTAGGCTTGGGACTTGGACTTTTCAACAATGCTGGAACTGCTAAAACGCCAGTGACTCATAGAGGTGGACTAAATGCATTTTGCATAAAGAGATGTTCATGCTTCTTTTGGGTCCAGGAATGTTACCTATATGGTCCCCAAAGACTCATGCACTTGTAGGCAGGGCTTTTGAAATGCGATTGGGTTGAAATGTGATTGGGGCAGTGTAGCTGAATTGCTGTTAGAAGGTGGGGTCAAGTTGAAAGAGGAGGATCACTGGGGGCAAGACCTGGAATGGTTTATCTTCCTTCCCAGATCCACTCTGCTCTCTCTGTTTCCCAGCCACCGTGAAGTGACCAGCTCTCTTCTACCAGATACAACTGCCATGCCATTCTGCCCTGGATACAGACGACCATGAACTGTACCCATGAGCCAAAATAAACCTCTCCTCTTTCAATTTGTGTGTTTTGGGTATTTTATACCAGCAAAGAGACAGTGACTAAGACAAGTGAATAGGAATATAAACAGATAAGTTGTGGAAAGGAAACCCAAACAAAAAAACCTAAAAAAGGCTCAAATTTGGAAAATACTAAATAATGGCAAAGGAAGGGGAAAAGGTAGTCATAGACAACAGAAGTGTAAATTGATATAATTACTTTGAGAGGACATTTTAAAATATTAATTATGACTTGAAAATGTACATATAATAAAGTTAAAGACATATGACCCCTAGGACCTAGAAACTCATTTCTACCATATACTTTGGGGAAACTTGGACACGTGTGTCTAAGGAATCATATTTGAAGATGTTCATTACAGCTTAATTTTAGTGGAAAAATCTTGAAAAAAAATTAAATGCTTATTAACTGAGCAGGTAAATATACAATGTTTCTCTCTAGAGATATGAAATAAGCTGATCTTTACAAATCAACATGGCTAAATGTCTCTAGGATAGTGTTGAGTAAAAAGTAACAGAATGCAAAGTTTAAAAAAAATTACTCTCCCATATATGTTACTTATGTTTTTTAATTCTACAAAAATAACTCTTAATTATGGATACCAGTTATTAACAATTGTAAAATGTTAAGTTTAATTTGAGAGCAGTTATTTCTGGTTAGGAAGAGCTAGCTGAGCATGTAATCACAGAGGGATGTAGACAAGGTTTCATCTAATCAATGAAGTACTGTAATATTTTTAAAAGATAGGCTTAAAATGAGATTAATAATTGCTCTAGATGGGTGATGAATTATGTATATTTAATTTAGACTCTACTTTTTTATTTTTAGATTCTCTCACTAACAAAGATGTGATATTTGTAACAATTCTATTTTGCTTTAAACTTAATGGACAAAAGCAGGATGTTAAGTATATCGTATGATCTCAACAACATAAAACAGCAATGGTAACCTTGTCCTGTAATCCCAGATCTCTGAGAGGCTGAGGCAGGAGGATTGCAAGTTTGAGCTTAGCCAGGACAATTCAGCAACTTAAAAAGATCCTGTCTCATATAAAAAGGGCTCAGTGTGAAAGCCCTAGATTCATTTCTCAGTATTTAGAAAAAAAAATGAATGGAGCAATGGTAAATTGGAACCCCACAGCTAGATAAAGGGAGCCTGTTTAGTTAATTTTTGTCATAAATTTGGCTTATATACTATTTTTCATTGGGAAGTATTTGCCATCATTTATAAATTAAGACAAAACACACACAAAAAAACCCCTCTGCTTTCTGATTCTTTTCCAAAATCAGGGCTTCTGGCAATGTGGGAGCCAGGCTCATAGAGCAAGACCCATGAAGCAGAGTGGCTGCAAGCTCCAGATGGTATCCAGGAACTGCCCACCATGATACTGGGTATCACTCACCATCACCCTTGCCCTTTTCTCTTGCCAGAGAGAAGGCTACATATTTCACCTGACCAATTTTAAGCATTTCATTATCTGTCTGCTCCCCATAGGCATCTAAATTTGTAATCCCCAACTTAAAAATCAAAACATTGAAGACCAGCTGAAAGCAAATAAAATATTTTTATAGTTGTCTCTGTGTTGATGGTCAGTTTTCAAAGGCTGAAAGACATTGTTTTAAACTTTGAAAACAGCCAAATGCAGAAGATTCATCCATACTGTTGCTTCATATTGATAGCCCAACACTCAACTACGCTTCTAGAATTATTTTCTGCTTCAGCCTTTGACCATTTTCAGTTTTTATCCCAGGAAAATTCCTACCATAGTTCCCAAGTACATGAACCTTTTCAGATCCAGAAGTTTTCTTCCCAGGGCATCCTTTTTTTTAAAATTAAATTTAAAACAAAAATATTTTCTTCCATTTCTATATGTCAAACAGCTACTCAGCATAGTCATAAACTCTCAACATAAGTTCATCATGAGCATGTAGCGATTTCTTTTGATTACAGACGTTTTCTCTTTGCTCCCATGCCTAGCTGTTCTCTCCATCTCTGGCAGTGTTGATCATTGAGTACATGCATCACCCCACCCATGTCACTGTGAAGTGGGAGAACAGACTCTACCATCCCTCCCTTTCTAATTTGGAAAGGAATTGTCTAGAAAACCATAGACACTCAAAATATTAAGGGAAGGGCAATGTACTGGTCATCACTATAGATAAGTGATATCATCATTATAGAATAGCAATTTAATCTTTATTTCCATGAGACATTATGAAAGCTACTTTTTTGAGTAAACTGTAACCAGAATTTTATCTTTCCCACAGAATTCAGGAAATGTAAAAAGATCACAGTAAAATAACCATGTATACATTCTTATTTTATAATTTAAAGAAAAGTTAATTTTATTTTGTTACATTGCATTTCAATCTAGTGAAGAATATTTATTCTAATTTCTCCAAATTTGTCATCCAAGGCTCCTAAACGTATGCAGGTAATTTGGACATACTATTGATTGAGATTTAGATTACTTCTAACTCACCATTTTCAGTGTGTTTTAAGAAAACTCCCTAAGTGGAACATATAGTAATATTCCAACATCTATCGTTATTACTAAATCACTTTTGATGCAATTTACAGGATTGATTTCTGTACATATTCCTGCCATGAGGCCATTTCTTCTAATTGCCATTCATGAAAATTAAAAGGTCCTGTTTCATTCACTCCCTACACTCAAATAACATGTCATGAGCTATCTCTGTCCAGTATCAGACATCTCTATTGACTTCTCTTTAATTAGTGAGTTGTTAGAGTTTTCTCAACGCACAATTTATTGAAATTTTATCTGTTTAGCAAGATAAACAATAAAGGATTAAAAATGGGGAAGAAAAGCCAGTAAGAACTACAACTTTATATTTGACTCCACAGGAAGTAAGACATTTTCCTTTCTGGTGCGTATCATTAGAGGCATGATAGACACATACTCAACTTTTAAATTCAATTACTTAAAATATTTAGAATTTAATTCTAAGAAATCTTCTTAACTCTTGCTTTTCAATTTGACAAAACAGAAAAACAAGGAAAATAGAAACCAATAAGTCAAAATACATTTAATTTTCACTGATTGCCTACTTGTAAAATGATATTCTGGTTACATTTTGGAGTTTTCTGGAATTCATTACAAAATAGTCTTACCAGATCATGAAAGATGCTTTGTTAATAAACAGTTTTTTTCTTGAAAGTGGGTTCCAAAATATTATAAATGTAGCAGGCAAGAAGAATGCCATGCATGACCTCAAAAGCCAAAGATTATCTCTATGTGGGGCACATATGGTCAAAATAGTATCTATGTTCCATGAACTAAATAAAGTATGTTCCCTGGCAACCATCCCAGGATAAAATTCTATACCATGGCCAGAGTCAAAACACAAAGTAATTCAAACTCTGAAGTATTTCTCATTAAAGAAGGGAAACGCATTTTACCAAATGTGAAAACAGCACTGAAAACAATGATTTATATGCACCTTACAGTGCTGCATATCATTGTGAGGGAAAGAGAGAAAGTTACTGACTTTTAAAAACCCTGTCTGGCATACAGACTATACTGTTTTTGAATTTTTTAAGTTTTAAAAACAATTTTCTCCCCTCCATCTTCATTGAGATAAAATTGATACGTTAAAGTTGTACATATATATTGTAAGGGTACTATGTGAGAATTTGAATAGTTATGCATCTTGTAATGTTTATCATGATCAAATCTATTAACATATCATCAATACCCCCAGTTATCATGTGTGTGTGTGTGTACACACTTAAAATCTGCTCACACCCAATTTCAAATAAACAATACAGTATCATTGGTTATACTGACTGTGTTGTTTAATAGTTCCCCAGAACTTATTCATCAGATAACTGGAAATAAAACTTTAAAAATCTACTCCCAATTTCCCTCTACAAGTGGGAAGTTGTTAATAAATGACCCTTACTGACTATCTAATCTTCTTAAAAGTTATATAAAATATCATACACCTGGTATACTTTCACATTGACAAAGTTATCTTGCTGTCCATTTAAAAATCTTTGGAAAGAATTACCTAGCTAATAAATATATATTCACAAGTAATGTAAAACACAATATTTATTTAAAAACCAAGAGGACAGTGTTTCTATAGTATTTAGGAACATCCCAGAGTATTCAAAACATACAGTAATGTTGGTTATGATTAGCAGCAATATTCTAGAACCATATCTTTTAGTTTCAGTTTCTGGCTCTGATGGTTTCTGGCTCTGATGGTTTCTGCCTGTGCTACCTTAAGAAGAATTTCATTTTTTGGTTTCAGCATCTGAAAAATAGTCCTAACACATAAGAATATGAGGGAAAATGTTGTGACATTAAAATGAACAAATTTTAATTGAATTCCTATAAAAATAATGTAATAAAATTATTTACTGTTAACATAAAATTCTTAAATATGCAATTACAATAAAAACCATTTGAGACTTAGATTCTACTTGCTTGTAATAAATCTAACATATATAATTTTATAATAAATACACATAAATTTTCTCAAGAATCTTAGCTGGTCATATTCAAAATTTTATCACCAATAATTTCATAAGCAATTTTATAATTATTACACAGGAAAAACATACTCCTACTGTAAGATATGGGAATACTGTATTTCAACTTGGTTTATACAGTGATGTGATGAGCTGGATAGCAGAAGAAAGAGAAAGGATGCAAAAATTATGAACTCTCACTTCCAGATATGGCAATTAGGTAGACAGTGATATCATTTACTGGGAGTGGAGAAAACAAGCTGGTATAAAAGAGTTGCTTGAGATGAGTTTTGCAAAATACTAAACCTGGGGTTTGTAAAGTACTAAAGTAACTATCAAGTGTGGTGTAAAAAATGTTAATCTGGTGCCCAAACGTTAATCTGAGCTAGACTTTAAGTTCAACGGGATGTAGGTGTCATATAAAATGATGAAATAAATAAAAACACTCAAAGAGAGAAGAGAGGAAGAAAAAGGTCCATTGGTTAAACTCTGTGTAACTAAGGTTAAATATGAGGCAGAAAAAGAATTGCTAGGAAAAACAGGCACAGTACTGTCTAGAGTAGTACAGAGATTTTTAAAAAGGGATTGGTAAAAATTTTACTGTTGATAAAGATGAGGAACATAAAAAACAGAGAAATTAAGTTACGATTTGACATGAATATTAGTTTTGCCTTTTAACAATGGTGATTTTTAACTAAATGATGGGATTATAAGCAAGACTGAAGAGATTTGGAGAATATGCAATATCTATAGACCACTCTTAGAAGTATGAACATAAAAGGGGACAAAGAAAGAGGAAGTGGGTGAAAGGCAAATTTTGCCTTCCTTTTTTCTCTCAATTTAATAGAGGTTTTTATTTGTTAGACTTCACAGCCTGAGACCCTGATGAAACAAGTTCATTTAGTTTAGGCATTGTTCCACTTCTGCAGTCAAACAGCTTCTGCTCCCTTGATTGCAACTGACAGGAATCCAGAAGTGACTCAGTAAAGCTTTGAAAATTAGGTAAATGCTCAATTAATGAAATCTTGTTCGAATAAGTATTAATAATATTGTGCAGTGATATTTTTGAACAGTAGAACATCAACCTATGAAACTCCCATATCTAATTTTCATGAAACTTCTAGGAATGAAAGATTTATTAAAAACTCCAAGAAGGAACAACTGCATATAGAGAGCAACATGATTCCATTGAATTTTTAATTAACTAACTTCACAACTCATTCAGTCTTCCATAGTTTTTGCCTAATGTGCATTTTCTGTTAAATGGTCTTATTCAAAATGTCATATAACTTTTGCTTGTTAAGTCTTAGTTCACTCTGGGCTGTGACAATTTCTCTGCCTTCCCTTGTTTTTCTTGACCTTGTAAATCTTGAGATGTCCTGGTATTTTGTAGATAACCCTTCAGCTGGGATTTGCTTGTTTTTCTCATGATTGGGCACCAGGTTATTGGTTCAGGAGAGACCATTAGAAGCAAGGTGCCATTCTCACTGCATCATAACAAAGATGCATCTTAGTGACATTTATCATTTTCAAAGTTGGCAAGGTGGCTGACTGAGATGTGTTTGTCATATCTCTTCTCTCTAGTTATTTTTCCCTCTGAAGTATGTGATGAAAGTCAAAATTTAAACCTATGGAATGAGGAGTAATGCTCTACTTTCTACAAAGTTAAATGTCTACAAAATATTACTGTGTTTTAAATTTGTCTGTTTTAATAACTTTGTCTATTTTCTCTCACTTATTTAGTCATTTATTTATTTATCTATTTTTTATTAAATTCTTTTATTGGTACATTGTAGGCATACAACACAACTGCATTTTTCATTGGGAATTGTACCTTTACATAATGCATCTTGGTTCTTATTTTTTCCCCATTCCTAGCCCTCCCTTCACACCCTCTACCCTTCCCTATTTACAAAGACTTTATTTCCATTTTTTCCATTTCTCATCATTTTTTCTTTCCCTTCTTTCCTTTCCCCTCCCCCTCCCACTAACCCTACCCCTTTGGACCTTTTCTTCCTATTTTGCATTTTCGATTATTCATTCTAATCATTGGTACATTTTAGGTATACAATATAATGACATTCATCATTGGAAATTTGCACCTTTACATAGTCTCTCTTGGTTCTTATTTTTCACCCTTGCCCAGCCCTCCCTTCAACCCCTCCATTCCTCCCTATTTGCAAAGATTTTGTTCCTATTTTTCCATTTTCTCATATTAATCCCATTCCCTTCTATCCTTTCCTCTAGCCCTCACACTTCCTTCCCCTTTGCCCCTTTTCTTCCTATTTCACATTACCTATTATACATTTAGTCCTTATTTACATTTTCAGTTTCTCACACCAGAGAAACTATTTGGTATTTATTCATGTGTGTCCTATTTATTTCACTTAAGAGTATTGCCTCAATGTGTATCCACTTACCTATAAATGTCTGTAATTTCTCATTTTTTATGGCTCAGTAGTTCTCCATTTTATAAAAAAAAAAACACATTTTCTTTATCCAGTCTCCAGTTGATGGGCATTTGGGCTGTTTCCAAGTTTTAGCTATCACAAACTGTGCTGCTATGAACATGGGCACACATATATCACTGTGGTATGATTCTTTTAATTCTTTGGGGAAGATCCACAGCAGTGGAATAGTGGGGCCAAATGGGACTTCCAGTCCTAGTTCTTTGAGGTATCTCCATACTGATTTCCACAGTGGTTGCACCAGTCTACACTCCCATCAGTAGTGGAGCAGGCTTCCTCTTTCCCCACATCCCCGCCAGCATTTGTTATTGGTTGATTTCATGATAACAGCCATTCTTTCTGGAGTGAAGTGGAATCTCAGTGTTGTTTTCATTTGGATTTCTCGAATGACCAGTGATGTTGAACATTTTTTTCATGTATTTATTTGCTATTTCTACTTCTTTGTGTGAGAAATGTCTGTTCATTTCAGATGCCCATTTTCAGATTAGGTCTTTAAATTTGGGAGGTCTGATCCTTTTAAGTTCTTTATAGATTCGAGATAGTAGATCTTTGTCTGAGGAAGAGCAGGTGAAGATTTTTTCCCACATTGTGGGTTGACTCTTCACACTGCTGGTGGTTACTCTTGTTGTGCAGAAGCCTTTTAATAAGAAGAAATCCCACTTGTTGATTGTGCTAGTTCACGGGCAACTGAGGTTTTGTTCCTAAAATCTTTTCCTACACCGATGTCTTCAAGGGTTCTACCTAACCTCTGTTCCAACTGGTTGAGAATTTCCATTTTAAAATTTAGATCTTTAATCCATTTTGATTTTAGTTTAGTGCATGGTGAGAGATACAGGTCTACTTTTAATTTTTGGCAAGTTGGAGCCCAATATTTCCAGCACCATTTATTAAAGAGCCTATCTTTCCTCCAGTGAGGGTGTTTGGCTCCTTTATCAAAGTTGAGATGGCTGAGTGTGTCTGGCATTGTTTCTGCATCTTCCAATCTGTTCCACTGGTCCGCAGGTCTGTTTCTTTGCCAATACCATGCTGTTTTTATCACAGTAGCTTTGTAGTAGAGTTGCAGGTTGGGGATTGTGATGCCCCCTGCCATGTCTCTGTTACCCAGAATTGCTTTTACTATTCTGGGTCTCTTCTTGTTCCAAATGAATTTTTGGATTGTTTTCTCAAGGTCCAGGAAGAATGCTGCTGGGATCTCAATTGGAATTGCATTGAATCTATATAGCAGTTTTGGAAGTATGGCCATTTTCACTATATTAATCCTTCCTACCCAGGAGCAGGGGATGTCTGTCCATTTTCTCATATCATCTTCAATCTCTCTTTTCAGAGTGCCATAGTTTTCAAAGAAGAAGTCTTTGATTTCTTTTGTTAGGTTGATTCCTAGGTATTTCAGTTTTTTGGATGCTATTGTGAAAGGAATTATTTGCCCTATTTCTCTCTCAGTGAGTCTGTTATTTGTGTAGAGGAAAGCTATTGATTTTTGTGTGCTGACCTTGTAACCAGCTACTTGACTGAATTTGGTTATTAAGTCTAGAAGACTTTTGGTGGAGTTCTTGAGGTCTTCTATATAGAGTAGCATGTCATCTGCAAATAATGACAATTTGACTTCTTCATTTCCTACCTTTATTTCTTTTATTTCTTTCTCTTGTCTAATTCCTGTGGCTAATGTTTCCAGATCTATATTAAACAAGAGTGGTGATAGTGGACATCCTTGCCTTGTTTCTGATTTTAGTGTGAAGGATTTCAGTTTTTGACCATTTAGTATGATATTGGCTGTTGGTTTTTCATAGATGGCTTCTATCAGTTTGAGGTAGAGACCATCTATTCCAATATTTTGTAGGGTTTTTATCATAAATGCATGCTGGATTTTGTCAAATGCTTTTTCTGCATCTACGGAGATAATCATATGTTTTTTGTCCTTGGCTCTATTGATATAGTGTATTACATTGATTGATTTGCATACATTGAACCATCCTTGCATCCTTGGGATGAATCCCATTTGATTAGGGTGTATGATCTTCTAGATGATCTTCTGCATTCTGTTTGCCATTATCTTATTAAGGATTTTTGCATCTGTGTTCATTAGTGAGATTGGCCTATAGTTCTCCTTTTCAGTTGGGTCTTTCTCTGCTTTGGGGAATCAAGGTGATGCTTGCTTCCAGGAATGAATTTGGGAGTATTGCTTCCTTTTCAATTTCATTGAAGAGTTTAAACAGTAGTGGCAGTAGTTCTTCTCTAAATGTCTTGTAGAATTCAGCAGTGAAGGCATCAGGGCCCGGGCTTTTCTTAGTTGATAAGTTTTAATTACATTTTCAATTTCATTGGTTGATATTGGGTTGTTTGGAATTTTTAGGTCTTCTTCCTTCAACTTTGGTAATTCATATGTATCTAGGAATCTGTCCATTTCTTCTGTGTTGTCCATCTTATTGGCATATAGGTTCTGGAAGTAGGTATTGATGATCCTCTGGATTTCTGCTGGGTCTATTGTAATTTCACCCTTTTCATTCCTAATTGCATGGATTTGGGCCTTTTCTTTCCTTTTTCTGACAAGGTTGGCTAAAGGTTTGTCAATTTTGTTGATTCTTTCAAAGAACCAACTCTTGGCTTCATTGATTTTTTTGTATTGTTCTCTTAGTCTCCATTGCATTGATTTCTCCTCTGATCTTTATAATTTCCTCCCTGGTATGAGCTTTGGGGTTGTCCTGCTCTTCTTTATCTAGAAGCTTGAGGTTCAGCATCAGGATGTTTAATTGGGCTTGTTCTGTTTTCCTAATATGTGTATTTACTGCTATGAATTTCCCTCATAAGACTGCTTTCATTGTGTCCCATAGATTCTGATATGTTGTATTGTCATTGTCATTTAATTGAAGGAACTGTCTCATTTCTTCTTTAATTTCCTCTGTGACCCATTGCTTATTCAGCAGTGTGTTGTTCAATGTCCACATGTTTATGAAATTTTTTGATTTTCTTTTGTTATGGATCTCCAATTTCATCGCACTATGGTCTGATAATATACAGCGGATAACTTCAATTCCTTTGCACTTACTTAAATATGTTCTATGTGTGAGTATGTGGTCTATTTTTGAGAATAACCCATGTGCAGCTGAGAAGAATGTGTATTCTGATTTTGTGGGGTGGAAGACTCTGTAAACATCTGTTAAGTTAATTCGTTCAAGAGTTCAATTGAGTTCTAGTATTTCATTACTTATTTTTAGTCTAGTTGATCTATCTATTTGTGCCAGTGGGGTGTTGAGGTCCCCCACTACAATTGTATTAGTGCATATATGACTTTTCAAGTCCGTTAGTATTTGTTTTATATATTTGGGTGCACTAGTGTTTGGTGCATAGATATTTATGATTGTCATCTCTTCCTCTTGGATTGTTCCCTTTACAAGGATGTAGTGTCCTTTTTAGTCTCTCTTAATCAGTGTTGGTTTAAAATCTACTTGATCTGCCAAGAGGATAGCTACTCCTGCTTTTTTTTGGTTTCCTATCACATGGAGTATTGTTTTCCACCCTTTAAATTTCAGTCTATGAGTTTCCTTTTGAATGAAGTGTGTTTCTTGTATGCAGCATATTGTTGGATTTTGCTTCTTGACTCATTTTGCCAGTCTATTTCTTTTGATTGGTGAATTGAGACCATTAACATTGATGGCTATAACTGAAACTTATTGACTTGTCATTGCCATGACTTTTTCTTTTTGTTGGTTTCTCCCCCTTTACATTTAATTTCTTGTCGTGACAGATGAGTTCATTCTGCTTTGCTTCCTGGGATTGTGATCCTCAATGACTGTTCCTAGGATATTGTGTAAAATTCTTTGGAGTGCTGGTTTGGTATTCATTAAGTTCCTAAGGTGCTCTTTGTCATGAAAGTATCTTATTTCTCCATCCATTTTGAAAGATAGTTTTTCAGGGTACATCAATCTGGGTTGGAGGCTGTTTTCTTTTAGGGCTTGGAATATGTCACTCCAAGCTCTTCTTCCCTTGATGGTTTGTGTTGAGAAGTCTGCTGTGATTCTGATGGGCTTTCCTTTGTATGTGATTTGTTTCTTTTCTCTCACTGCTTGTAGAAGTTTGTTCTTCTGTTGTGTTTCTGGAATCTTAACAATTATATGCCTATGTGTAGATTTTTTTTGATCAAGGCTATTTGGAGTCCTATATGCCTCACTTATCTGTATGTCAAGCTCTTTTCCCCTGCTTGGGAAGTTTTCTGTCATTATTTCTGTGAAGAGATTTTTTTATGTCATCTCCACTCTCTCCTGTTTCTTCATTGAGTCCAATCAGTCTTATGTTATTCTTCTTTGCATCATCTAGCAGCTGCTGGATTGATTTCTCAGGTTCCTTTATAATTTTAAAGCAATTTTTCTTTTCCTGGTCACTAATTGCAATCTTATTTTCTATATCTGAAATTCTGTCCTCACATTGGCTCATTCTGCTGTGTAGACTTTCAATGGAGTTTTTCATGTCCTGGAAATCTATTTGCATCTGTTTTATGGATTCCATTTGTTTCTTATGTTGGGATTCCATCATGTTCCTGAGCTCTTCTCTAGATTTATTAATCATGTCTTGCACTAGGAGCCCTTTTTCTCCTGTTATTTGAGAAATATTTCTGATTTCATTTTTTCCAGATCCCCTTTTGTTGCCAGTTCAGTGGGTCCAGGTTGTTGAGTATCAGAGTGTTCCATCTCATTTCCCTTTGGGGTTTCTGTAGGTGATCTGGAAGTCTAATTTTGAGACTTATTTATGTGTTTTCTCATTTTGACTGAGGCTGGGGGCTGTTAGTGCCTGCATAGATTACCTCCTCTGAGCTGGGAGAGGTGGGACAGGGGCTAGGAGCAGTGGTAGGGATGGTGGCCCAAAAGCCCTTTCCTGTGGGCTGGGAGCAGCTGGAGGGATGGTGATCAGGAAGCCCCTTCCTCTGGTCCAGGAGCAGCTGGACAGAAGGTGACCCAAAGGCCCTTTCCTCTGGGCTGGGAGCAGTGGGAGGCATGGTTACTGGGAAGCCCCTTCCTCTGGACCAGGAGCAGTGGGACTGCTGCTCAGAAGCCCCTACCTCTGGGCCAGGAGCAGAGGGACTCAGTACCTTGGTCTAGTGGTCTGGTGCCCTCTGCGTCTTTGTAGTGTGGAACTAGGTGGCTGCCTGTCTGCAGCGGGGTGATTCAGCATTTTCCGTGTGACTGGGGACCTCAATAGGGCTTGGGTAGCCCTGCCCGTCTGCAGTGGGGTGATTTGGCGTCTTCCGCACAACTCGGGACCTTAGTAGGGTGTGCGCAGACCTGCCTGCCTGCAGTGGGCTTATTTGGCATGTTCCTGGTGACTGGGGACATTTGATAGAAGTTTCAATCCAGTCAGCTGGCTCCAAGGCAGAATGACATGGTGGAAGGGCCTATTGAAGAGGAGAAACTGCTCATGGAGACATTAGCCTAGTCATTTATTTATATGAATGTGGATTCATGTGTAGTTATTTATGTTAGCTTATAATCCAACACTAATTTTTTACTTTCGCTTCCCAATTTGCTCCAATTTTGTAATTAAGAGGTCTTACATTTGGTTCCTTTGTGTCTTTGGCACACCTACGTCATTACACAGTTTTATTTTTTTGTGTATTTTGTGCTGGTCTTTACCTTTTGAAACTGAAATATGTTTTGGGTTCATTTATTTCCTCCCCCTGTTCAATAGTCAGCCATTTTCTAAGAAGCCTCAGTTCCTTTTATTTTTACAGAGGTGATAGAATCCAAGGTCCAGGTGGTAGATATGCTACCAGAATTGTCATTGTTTGTAGGCCCTGTCATTTGAAAGACCAAAGAAATATATGTGCATATACTAACTCATGTATGCATGTACTAACTCATGTATGTATATACAACTAGACAATATGTCAAATGTATATTTCTGTATTTATATTAAATGAAAAATAAATTCATGCTAATTTCTACCACAATGGATCATTCTAGCCTCCCCTTGCTCATCTGTAACTTAACATGCAAAAAGTAGGAAATCTGTCTATTCATTATTTCATTTATTGTTCACTTCCTTTATAACAGTATCAGAATTGTTATCCCCAAGTTATTGGAAACATCTTTATAAACTCATGTGAAATTGCTTTTGCCTTTAATCTTACAGCCTCTATTCACATCCAAAGTCAGTTAGCAATTTCATTTTTTTGGGTACCGGGGATCTAACTCAGGACCTTCCACTTGCGAGGCAGCCAGTGGAGCCACTGAGCTAAATCCCCAGCTCTATCTAGGTCAGCACTCTTTGCCCATCATTTCAGAAAGGCTCTTTCATATATTAGTAATATAATTAGATTATTTTGTCAGAGTGTGCATTTCATTCTGAAATTCCCCCAACATCTAGAATGATTTTTTAAAATGTATATTCATTAACTTTCACTCTATATACCTTATTTTTTTGCTTAAATTCTTTTACTGATACATTTTAGGTATACAATATGTTTACATTTATCATTGGGTGCTTGTACCTGTACATGATGTATCTTGGTTCTTATTTTTTCCCATTACTTGTGTGCCCTTCACCCCCTCCACCCTTCCCTATTTACATAGACTTCGTTTCCATTTTTTTCATTTCTCATAAATTTTCCTTTCCCTTCTTTCCTTTCCCATTCCCTTTTCACTTTCCCTACACCTTTGGACCTTTTCTTCCTACTTCAAATTATCAGTTATTTGTTTTAATCCTTATTTACACTTTCAGTTTCTCACACTAGAGAAACTATTCAGTATTTACACATGTGTGCCCTGTTTATTTCACTTGAGAGCATGGCTTCAATATACATTCATTTAGCTATAAATATCTCTAGTTTCTCATTCTTTATGGCTGAGTAGTACTCCATTTTATAAAACAAAAAAATCCTACATCTTCTTTATCCAGTTTCCAGTTAATGGGCACTTGGGCTATTTCCAAGCTATAGCTATTACGAACTGTGCCTCTGCAAACATGGGTGCATATATATCACTGTGGTATGATTCTTTTAGTTCTTTTGGAAAGATACCCAGCAGAAGAATAGCTGAGTCAAATGGGACCTCTAGTCCTAGTGCTTTGAGGTATCCCCATACTGATTTACACAGTGGTGGCACCAGTATACACTCCCACCAACAATGGAGAAGGGTTCCTTTCTCCCCACACCCCTGCCAACATTTGTTATTGGTTGATTTCTTGATAACAGCCATTCTTTCTGGGGTGAGGTGGAATCTCAGTGTTGTTTTCATCTGCATCTCTCAAATGACCAGTGATGTTGAACATTTTTTCACATGCTTATTTGTTGCTTTTACTTCTTTGTCTGAGAAATGTCTGTTTTTTTCAGATGCCCATTTTTAAATTGGGTCTTCAAATTTGGGGGGGGTCTGATGTTTTTCAGTTCTTTATATATTCTAGATAGTATTCCTTTGTCTGAGGTACAGCTGCTAAAATTTTTTCCCACATAGTAGGTTGTCTCTTAGCTGTCTTGGTGGTTTCTCTTGCATTACAGAAGCTTTTTAATAAGATGAGATCCCAGTTGTTGATTCTTTGTGCTAGTTCCCATGCTACTAAGGTTTTGTTCATAAAGTCTTTTCCTATCCCAATGTCTTCAAGAATTCTACCTAACTTATCTTCCAGCAAGTTTTGTGTTTCTGTCTTAATATTTAGATCTTTAATCCACCTCAATCTTAGTTTAGTGCATGGTGATAAATATGGGTCTAGTTTTAATCTTTGGCAAGTTGAACTCCAGTTTTTCCATCACCATTTATTAAAGAGGCTATCTTTCCTCCAGTGATGGTGGTTGACTCCTTTGTCAAAGATGAGGTGGCTGAGTATGTCTGGAGTTGTTTCTGCATCTTTTTTTTGTTTGTTTTTTTTTGTGGTTTTTTTTTTTTCTTGGTACCAAGGATCGAACTCGGGTCCTTGCACTTGCACAGCAGGGGGTGAAAGTTTCTGCATCTTTTAATCTATTCCATTGACCCTTGGGTCTGTTTCTTAGCCAGTACCATGCTGTTTTATCACATTAGCTTTGTAGTATAGTTTCAAGTTGGGGATTGTGATATCCCCAGCCAGGTCTCTGTTGCCTAGAATTGCTTTTGCTATTCTAGGTCTCTACTGGTTCCAAATGAATTTTTGGGTTGTTTTCTCTAGTTCTATCAAATATATTCTTGGAATTTCAATCAGTATTGCATTAAATCTATATAGTAGTTTTGGAAGTATGGCCATTTTCACTATATTGGTTCTTCCTACCCAGGAATAAGGGACATCTTTCCATTTTCTTATATCCTCTTTGACCTCTTTTTTCAGAGTGTTGCAGTTTTCAGTGTAGAGGTCTTTTGTTCCTTTGTTAGATTGATTCCTAGATATTTGATATTTTTGGATGCTATTGTGAAAGGAATTGTTTCCCTAATTTCTCTCTCAGTGAGTCTGTTATTGGTGTACAAGAAGGCTATTGTTTTTTGAGTGTTGACCTTGTATCCAGATACTGTATTGAATCTGTCAATTAAGTCTAGAATTCTTTTGGTAGAGTTTTTTGGATCTTCTATGTAAAGTATCATATCATCAGCATATAATGACAGTTTAACTTCTTCCTTTCCTATCTTTATTCCTTTTATTTCTTTCTCTGTTTTAACTTCTGTGGCCAATGTTTCCAGAATTATATTGAACAGGAGTGGTGATAGTGGATATCCTTGCCTTGTTTCCCATTTTAACTTGAAACTTTTCAGTTTTTTACCATTTAGTATGATGTTGGCTGTTAGTTTTTCATAGATAGGCTTACTCAGGTTGAGATAATGACCTTTTATTCACAATTTCTGTAGAGTTTTTATCATGAATGGGTTTTATATTTTATTGGATGCTTTTCTGCATCTATTGTCACTCTATATATTTTAAACTTCTGTGAGTTCAGGCTAATACATAGTGTCACATACCCACAATTGAAGTATAATACAGAACTGTTTACCAACCTTTAAAAAGCCTGTGCTTCATCTATTCCATCTCTAGTCTCTCCCTATGAACTTCTAGCACCCACTGATCTTATTATTATCTAATTGTACCTTTTGTAGAATGCCATATAATTAGAGTCATGTAGTTTGCAGCCTTTTTAGATTGCCTCCTTTTACTTTACAGTATGCATTTAAAACCTAACCATGTCTGCATGGGTTGTTAGCCCACTTGTTTTTATTTCTGAATAATATTCCATTCCATCAATATACCAAAGTTTGTTGCTCTATTCACTTAAGGGACATTGTACCTCCATGTTTTTGGCAATTATCTATTAAGCTATAATAAACATTTGCCTGCCTATTTTTGAAAAAGCATATATTTTTACATTAATTGTATAAACATCTAGGAACATGATTTCTGGATAGATTGTAAAATTACGTTTAGCTTTGGCAGCAGTTGCCAGACTATTTCGTGTGTTTGTACCACTTTCCACTTCTTCCAGCAATAAATAATAATTGTTTCTGCTCCACAATCTTAGTAGGAACTGGTTATTGTCATTTTTTTGGATTGTAGTCCTACTAATAGGAATGTAGTGGTATCTCATTTTTGTTTATTTTCATTTGCCATTCTCTAATGAGAAATGATAGTTAGCATCTTTTCATATGCTCATTTTCCATCTGTATTTTTGATGAGGTATTTTCAGATGGTTTGCCCATTTATAATTGAGTTGTTTGTTTTCTTTTTGTTCAGTATTAAGAGTTCTTTGTATATTTTGGATGTAAGTCTTTTATCAGATATGTGTTTCACAAATATTTTCTCCCAATCTCTGGCTTGTCTTTTCATTCTCAGTTTATTTCAGAGAAAAATAATTTTTATTTTAATAAAGTCCAACACATTATTTTCTATTATGGATCATACTTTTGGTGTCATATATAAAAATCACCAGATTCAAGTTCATGTACAATTTCTCCTATTTTTTGTTGTAGAAGTTTTATAGTCTAGCATTTTAAATTTAGTTTTACGATACCTTTTCAGTTAACTTTTGTGAAAGATGTAAGATCTATGCATGTATTTATTTTTTGGTCTGCACATCCAGTTTTTCTATTCATTGAAAAATCTACCCTCCATTTAATTTTGTTTCTCCATTTGCAAAGATTACTTAATTTTGCTCCATTGATAAAATGTCTATTCTTTCACTAATATTGCGTAGTCTTTGTTACTGTTACTTTATGTCTTATAGTTTTCCAACTTTGTTCTTTCCCTTTAGAATAATTTTGGGTATTCTATGTCTTCTGGCTTTCCATGTAAACATTAGAATCAGTTTATCAGTATCTATAAAATCACATGCTGGGATTGTGTTTGAGATTGTACTTAATCATTAATTTCAGAAGAATTAACATCATAACAAACTGACTTTCTTAATCTATAAATATGGATTATCTTTCCATTTATTTAGTACTTCTTTAATTTCTTTCATCAAAATTTTATCATTTTCTACATGTAGATGTGATATCTATATCATCTTAGTTGCTTTTTCTCATTGCTGAGACAAAATACCTTACACCCAAAATTAAAGGAGAAAAGGTTTATTTACCTCACAGTTCATAGAAATTTCAGTTCACAGTTGGCTGGCTCCACATGGTCAGCTGGTTCCAAGGCTGTGTGGTAAGGTAGAGAGGCATCAGAGAGGAGAAAGAGAGTTTACGGCTGGCAGAAGGCAGCAAACCAATGAAGTAGCAAAGACGGAGCAAGCAAGGAGCAACCCCATCAGCCCTCTTTCTGTTCATTATATTCTATCCAGGCTACACGTCCTTAGGGCCTTCCCATTATCCACTCCCAGGACTGTGCAAAGCCAATCATTGGACTAACTTAATAATCACACACCCCTGATCTCAGCATCACAGATTTAATCCCAGCATCACACTCAAGATCCAGCCACCTCTGAAAAGCCCCATCTACGAGCACATGAGGGTTTGGGGAGTTATCTACACACACACACACACACACACACACACACACACACACACAAAGACTTTGATTTGTGAAAAACTAAAGTCTATTGCTTTAAATTCCAATTGTTCATTGTTAGTATATAAAAAAGTAATTGACCTTTGTATATTTACTTTTATCTTGGGACCTCACTGTACGTATTTGTTTGAGAGAATTTTGTTAGTTCTTTGGGAATTTCTACAAAGACCGTCATGCCATCCTTGAATAAAAATAGCCTTACTTCTTTTCCGATCTAACTATATGTAATCTTCTTTGTTTTATTGCAGTAGCTGCAGTACGATGTTATGATGTTAAACAGAAGTGACTGCCCTGCTATATTCCTAGTATTAGGGGAAAGTATCTAATTTCTCACAATAAGTAGTTATAGATAGTTTAGCAATTATCCTTTTCAAATTGATGAAATTCTCTTTTTCTAGTTTGTTGGGAGATTTTTATTTTTTGTTTTCTTTTTTTCTTGTAACATCTTTATCTGGTTTGACTGTTAAAGGATTTCTAGTTTCATAGCATTTCAGGTCAACTATATCCTTACTAGTTTTCTTCCTTCTTGATAAATTAATTACTGAAAGACAGGTATTAAAATCTTCAACTACAATGATAAATTTGTCTATGCTTTTTAGTTACATAAGCTGTTACTTATATGTTCTGACACTGCCTTTGTAAGTGAATACACTTTAAGGACTGGTATGTCTTCTTGGAAGATTAACCCCTCTATCCTTGTGTAATACTCCTCTTTATTTCTCCTTTTGATGTCTGCTTTATTTAAAATTATTGCAGCCTCATTATCTTTGTATTGGTAAGTTTTAATATGCTATGTCTTGGTCTTTACTTTTAATGTGTCTTTGTCTTTATATTTGAGATGAGTCTTCTACGGCAAACATAGTTGAGTCTTGTTTTTGTGTATTTTATGAAATCCATCTGACAATTTTTTAATTGATACATTATGCAAGTTGAACATGATTATTAAAACTGTTTGTTTACTGCTTACCATGTCTTTATTTATTAAAATTGTTGTCATACTACTTACCATATTTGTGACTATGTATTTTTAATTTCTTAGATTTTCTTTGTTTCTTTTTTCCCTCTTTTTCAGATTTCTGTGACTCTAATAGAACATTTTATAAAATTTGATTGTATATCATTTATTAGGATATCAATTATTCTTCTTTGTTTAATATTTTATGGGTTACTCTGCAGTTTACCATATACCTTTTTAAATGATCTCAGTTGACCTTTTTATAACACTAACTTATTTCAAAGACAGTGCTAGTTACTTATAACAGAATATCTCTATATCCTTCAACCTGTGTCTCATTCTTATCATTTATTTTATTGGTCCATAATTCAGAGTTACCAAATATATCATTACCACAGTACTTTACATAAACATTTGCTTTTAGATCAATTAAGAAACATATAAATTTTTATTTTATCTTCATTCCTTATTTCTTTAATACTCTTTCTTTATAAAGATCTGGGATATTTATACATCATTTTCCTTTCCTCTGAATTAATTCTTTTAACATTTTTTCAGAGAAGATCTGCTGGTGAAGTTTTTTAGTTTTTGTTTTTATTTGCCTTTACTTGTGTAGGAAAACTTCACAAATGACAACAGTTTTTGTTGATTCTACTCTTGATTGCATGGTTTCTGGAAAGAATTAAATGGGTCTCATTCTTGTTTCTTGTGGTTCTGAGCTCTTGTTCCCTTGGGGAGGCTGAAGCTTGCTGGACTCAGCTGCTGCTTGTCCGTTCACTACACTATTTCTCATACAGAAGAACAACAGAGTAAAGCTAAAAGTTATTTAAAATGTTTAGTCATTTGACGTGTCATTTTATTAATGGGGTGTTGTAATTATTTGTAAATGAATAAACCTGTATTTTGATTGGCATGAAAACAGACTTCTTAAGCAAAAGCTACACACTTAAATATAAAAGATAATTAATTTGGAGGCTTTAAAAATTTTTGCTACAATTGTAACAATGGTTTACATCAAAAGAGTTAATTGAAGCTCTATGTAAGCTAATTTCTTTTAAAAAAACCTAACTCAAATCAAATATTCTCTATTTTATTGCCTTACCTGAATCTATCCTATTAGTTTGCTAATTTTTTTATAAATCCAAGGTCAATTAAACAATTGCTACTAAACACTTTCAAAACACTTTAGAAAGGAAACCCAGAAGCACTTTTTTTTTTTTTTTTTGCACAAACCAATCAAAAAGTTGAAAGATTTTTTTTTATGCCTTTGGTTTAAAATTTGGGTCTTACCTTGGTCAGCCACTCCCAAGACTGGAACTTCTGCATTCCTGTGGGTGTTTACTTTCTTTACATAAAGTTTTGGTGGAAAGGACAGCAGATAAAGATTCTCTGGCATTCTGCTCACTTGATTGCCAGTTGCTCAGAGAATAAGCAAAGGGCCAGAGTTTGTTGAAGCATTGAAGTTCTCTGAACCTAAGGCCAAATCCTAACTACACTATGGACAATGGCTCTGGAGAGCTATGGTTGCACATTTTGCATGCTTTGTTTTTTGGATTTTTTTCATTGCAGATTTACTTGGCAATGTACAGTAAGTTTGGTAAACTTGTACCAAGCTTATGAATAAAGAACAATTTAGGGCTGGGGATTTAGCTCAGTGGTTCCGGCACCTGCCTTGCAAGCACAAGGTCCTGAGTTCAATCCGTGATACAAAAAAAAAAAAAAAAAAAATTTTTTTTTTTGTCTTTTATTTCTACAGCTTGGATATGATAAGTGTAGGGATAGTTGTTTGTGATTTTTTGGATCTGTGGTTTGATGTCTGTTATCAATTTTGGAAAATGTTTGGCCATTATTATTTCAAATACTTTCTGTTGCTAAATGTTTTTCTTTTTTTTTCCAGTATTCTATTTTCACCTGTATTGTCTGTTGTTGTCTGAGAATTCTGGGGTTTTTAAAAATTATTTTTTCCTTCACATTTTAGTTTGGAATGTTGTGATTGACCTATCTGGTATTGATGTCACTTTTTCCTCAGTGTTCAGTCTCATCTCTCTTATTCCTCATTGTGTCTAATCTAATGATTAACCTATTAAAGTCATTCTTCAATACTGTTACAGTGATTTTTAAAAAATTTCTCATATGGGCCAGGGATTTAGCTCAGTGGTTCCACCACCTACTTCGCAAGCGCAGGGACCAGAGTTCAATCCCCTGTCCAAAAAAAAAAAAAAAAAAAAAAATTGCTCATATTTTCTTCTCTTTGTTTTATTTTAGAGTTTCCATCTTTACCATCTAGCTGTTCTTCAATGTTGTATACTTTTTTTCCATTAGAGCCCAACTTATTTAACACAGTTATGGAAAACTTCCTCCTTGGCAATTCCAAGGGTTCTATTTGAGTCCAGTTCT
This sequence comes from Heterocephalus glaber, assembly GCF_053883595.1. NCBI lineage: Eukaryota > Metazoa > Chordata > Mammalia > Rodentia > Bathyergidae > Heterocephalus > Heterocephalus glaber. The sequence goes on along the minus strand of NW_028258308.1, from coordinate 10,305,098 downwards.
AATGTTTGCTTGGTTTCTTCAGACTTTGTTTCCTGTTCTTGCCTTTATTATGCCTATAATCTGATATATTGACCAGTAGTACGTAAAAAGGCCTTTAATGTGAAAATTTATATTACCTGGCTTGGAATTGCACATTGCTTAGCATTTCTTGTAGTTGTAGATGCCAGAGGTATAGTTAATTGTCCTTACAACAATCTCTTCTGTTGGCCTTGAATTGTTTTAAACACTCTTCCTCAGATGGAGCTTGCATCTTCTAATTCTTTGAGCTCTACTTCATTGTTATTATTCACTGTCACTACACTATGTTTGTATGGTGGTCAGTGTTTGTGTTCGGGTAAGCATTCTTTTTCTTTTTTTTTTTGGTACCAGGGACCAAACTCAGGACCTTGCGCTTGCGAGGCAGGTGGCAGAACCATTGAGCTAAATCCCCGGCCCAGGGGTAAGCATTCTTATGATTATGTTTCAATCTGCTAGTGTACCTCTGGGCTTTGTTTTTGCATTGGGTCAGATTTTTTCCACCAACTTAGATGAGACCAGAAGGCTAGAGCAAAAGGAAGATCCTTCCTCTGCTGAAACATGGTTCTGCAAAGCCTTTTTCCTTATAGAATAGGTCTTTGTTATACAGAACATTCTGAGAATATTTTACAATGATTATTCTCTGTGTCCTGCCAAAACCATAAGGGGAGCATCTGTGGCTCTTTCCCATGAGAACTTGATGACATTTCTCAAAGTAAACCTATTAAAAGTTTGGAGATTTTCTAAGACTGCAATCCTAAGAGTTTCCCCTCTGTCAATCTAGCCTACTTTCTGCTTCCAGCAATTCATGAGAATAGCCATTTCCACATTCCTACCAGCTCATGGCTCTAGTCACTTCTGCCCCATGTAAGTAGGTTCAACTGTGACTCTGGATTTATCTGTCTCTTTAATTTTCAGAGTGGCAATTTGCCCTAAAAATGCAGTTCTCTGCTAGGTCCAAGAAAAGTCATTTATTTCCAGTTGCTTCACCTGTTCCTTGATGTAAGTATAGAAGTGACAACTTTCAAGCTCTTTAAATGCCAAGGCTGAAACCAGAAGTCTCTATTGAATATTTTAAAATACATTTTAAATACTAATATGACCATTGTTAACCTGTGATCCATGAATCACCTGAAAATTTGTGCATATTCATGCAGCATCTGTAAGGGTACTTTCTAGAGCTTTTATTAGATTCTCAAAGATTTCCATGACTTGGAAAAGCTAGGAAATACATGATAGAAAAAATTTCTGTGTAAAAATATAGGTCCCTAAGATAGGAATAACAAGAATATATAGCAACATCACTTTTTTAATTTTAATATCTTTGAATAATGAATGTAAATTCCAAATTAAAAGTCAGTATCTGCTCTATAAGTTCAGTTTGTGAAACCTTACCTTGCTTCAGTAATTTATCAAAATATTTTGACAGCTTAATTTGCAATTTGGCTTTGAATTTATTTAAGAAGCAAAACATGGTTTTTAGGATATAGTAATTGAAGAGCAGACTTGCCTAGATGAAGGACTAATACAGTACAAGGCAAAGAACACACTTGCTGATTTTTTAACTTTTATAAGAGACATGTATTTAACTTCAGCTGCTCATGTATCAGAGTAAGCTCACAATTAATCCCAAATCCAGTGTTGGAAGTATGTTATACAAATACTATTAACAATAAAGCATCAAGATAAAAGATTACTTTTCAATTTTGTGCTGCTGTGTAAATCTTTGTACTCATTTTCAAGGCTGATTAGATGGTACTGGTGAGAGAAGGCAAAAAACAGCCTATATGTGAGCATTAAATTAATGTAACTTTATTATTAAGAGGACATTATGGTGGCAATATCAAATCCCCAGCTGTTTTCTGTTGACTCTAGCATTCAAAAAGGAAAAGAAGCCCCACTGTTTACCAGGAGAAGATACTGTGGTAAATACCATCACTATTTTGCTGTTGCTCAGTATTTTACATTATCATCAGACTTCCTAACAGTAATCTCTGAAAGATGAAAGTGGACTCTCACTGAGAATTTCACACAAATGGATTAATTTGTGTCTCCATTTTTGGCATGTTGCCATGGCTACAGCCATCTGAAGGTCTCAGTGCAGCTGTGAGTTGATTGACGTTCATTCACAGTGCAAGGCCTTGCATAACCAGTAATGTGAAAGGATGCTCATTAGTGGACAAAGACCTTCCATACACATTTGGGTGAGGTTTCAAAGACTGACTGTTACCTCTGCACAAATCTGACCTTCATGTTAATATCACTAATGAAAGTTAGAACTATATCATGAAGAAAACCCTCAAAAGTATAGAGCTAGCATATTTATCGGATACCTAGCTTTATTTTGCTTCATGCAAATCTAGCTAAAGACAGTGGAATGTATACAAAACCAAAAAGTGCTTGTGTAGTAAATCCTGTCTTTTTTTCTAAAAAATATTAGAGGAAAAAATTGTTTCTCATTACAAACAGATATATACTTGTAATTTCTTCCATCTACTATACTTCTTTCTACCTTCTGCATAGTATAACACACTATGAGGTACAACACTTCCATTGTCACACACACAATTGCAAAAGATGTACCTTTATTTCTTGTAAATAAACTTTCTCATGAAACTCCATTGCTTCATGGTAATGGGATAACTTTCTTTTAGGTATTCAGGTAATTCTAGCAACTCTAATCCAATACTCCAGAGTATCTATTCCATCAATTCAGGAGGCTTCTCATGTCACACCTCTAATTCTCTTCTTCCTGGGTGTGACTTGTGTTCCTGAAGTAGCTTATATGTTTCCCTCTTATCAAAGGAGAGGAGACCTTCTCCTATGTTCATCACTTCCTGCACTGGCCCCTGCAGTCCTATCCTGCTGGCCTTGAGCACTGACCTTTTTCTTGCTGCACCTGCTGATGATATTGACGGGCCTATGTGGTACCCAGTCATTAGATCTGTGCTTCTATATGCTCCTCAGCTTCTCTCCTAGTGCCTCTGTCCACTCCTTCAGCCCCTGCTCAGTGCTTCTTGGGATTCTCAGGAATGCTTCCACACCTTGTGAAGGTGTATGAGATTCTGTGAAGCTGACTGCACACCTGACTGAGTAGATTGCCCAGAACCTGAAAACAGAAAAAATGTTAGCTAATTGAACACAGAGAAACTTTGTCAAATTCCACTGAATCATGACAAATTTTAAGTCCTCATATTGTATCTTATCATATGGGTAAATTACATGGAATTGATTTTGATACTTTGATATTCTTTAGCTAAGCGTCTCCCTTATATCAAAAGACCAGAAATAACAGCTCCTCCGGGACTTTCAAGATTCCTGCTGTTTTCCTTGAGTCAGAATTCAGAGACATCATTTGGCACAAAACCCATGTTTAATATAAGCTTATTCATCAATGTGACAGCATAAATGAAACTGGGATTCCACTGTCCTCTCCGTTACTTATATGCTCAGTAAGATTTACTATTCAATCTTATCTTTTTCAGTTAAATTGAGCAGAAAAACCAAATCAAAATTAACAGTTTGGATCTGTTTACTTAGAAATATTTCATGTGAATTAAAATTTTAGCACCTACATGAATCAGAACACTAATGAACTGAGGAATGCAAGAATATTTGTGCATATTTGTACAGGTGCCTGCTAAAGGGAAATTTTCTTTGTAATAAAATCTTTTAATCCATCCTAATGCAGTGGGATTGGATAAAAAAATAATGTGAGTCATGTATGAGAATGCAACATGTAGGTAAAACATGAATCTGGATGAGACAGTGTTATAAAATAAATCATCATAAAAGATTTACATATAAAAGATTTATACTTTACATCTTTTTTGGTGCATATTTATAAATTACCCAAGCTCATTATTCTGTAGTACAGAAAGAGATTGGAAAAGAGAGAGAAGTAGCTGAAGAATCTATGCCATTATGAGAAGGAAGTGCAATTAATTAGGAAAAAATTGTTCTTAAGAGAGAGAACTTGATACGGCAAAATAAACAAGGTACATTACCAAAACAGAGTAATTACTAGGCAGAATAGAAAACATAGAACTCAATTTTTAATTAAGCCAGGTTTGTATCTATTGTAAAAGTTCTCTTTACTTTTTTACTTCCTTTTGAGTAATAATAATAATAATAGGAATCAGCCTGCTGTGCACAGGCAGGTCTGTGGATGAAGACCACAGGTAGCCAGTCACACGGAAAACACCGAATCAGTCTGTGCCCCAGCAGCAATCCACTGGACCCCTCCCGACTCCTTTGGCCTCTTCTCTATACAGCCACCTGGTTCCACACTACAAAGATGCAGAGGACACCGGACCACCAGACCACTGTACTGGAGCTAATCAAGTTCTCAGCATTTAAAGAATTCCTGCCCAGAGGTAGGGGCTTCTGAGCCACTGTCCCACTGCTCCTGGTCCAGAGGAAGGGGCTGCCTGGCCACCATCCCTCCCACTGCTCCCAGCCCAGAGGAAAGGGCTTTTGGGCTGCCATCCATCCCGCCGCCCCCGGCCCAGAGGTAGGGGCTTTTGGGCCACCATCCCTAGCACCACTCCTGGCCCTTGGCCCACCTCTCCCAGCTCAAAGAGGGTGAGCAGTGCAGATGCCAAAAGCACCATCCTGCCCCTTCAGTCAAAATGAGAAAACATGTAAATAAGTCTCAAAACCAGACTTCCAGATCACCTACAGCAACCCCAAAGGGAAATGAGATGGAACACTCTGATACTCAACAACCTGGACCCACTGAACTGGCAAAAGGGGACCTGGAAAAAATGAAATCAGAAATAATTTCTCAGATAACAGGAGAAATTGTGCTCTGAGTGCAAGACATGATTAACAAATCTAGAGAGGAGCTGAAGAACATGATGGAATCCCAACATAGGAAACAAATGGAATCCATAAAGCAGATGCAAATAGATTTCCAGGACATGAAAAACTCCTTTGAAAGTCTACACAGCAGAATGAGCCAATGTGAGGACAGAATTTCAGATATAGAAAATAAGATTGCAATTAATGACCAGGAAAAGAAAAATTGCTTCAAAATTATAAGGGAACATGAGAAATCAGTCCAGCAACTGGTAGATAATGCAAAGAAGAATAACATAAGACTGATTGGAGTCAATGAAGAAACAGGAGAGAGTGGAGATGACATAAAAAATCTCTTCACAGAAGTAATGGCAGAAAACGTTCCAAGGAGGGGAAAAGAACTTGACATAAAGACAAGTGAGGCATATAGGACTCCATATAGCCTTGAACAAAAAAAAATCTACACATAAGCATATAATTGCTAAGATTCCAGAAACTCAACAGAAGAACAAAGTTCTACAAGCAGTGAGTGAAAAGAAACAAATCACATACAAAGGAAAGCCCATCAGAATCACAGCAGACTTCTCAACACAAACCATCAAGGCAAGAAGAGCTTGGAGTGACATATTCCAAGCCCTAAAAGAAAACAGCCTCCAACCCAGATTGATGTACCCTGCAAAACTATCTTTCAAAATGGATGGAGAAATAAGATACTTTCAAGACAAAGAGCACCTTAGGAACTTCGTGAATACCAAACCAGCACTCCAAAGAATTTTACACAATATCCTAGGAACAGACACTGAGGATCACAGCCCCAGGAAGCAAAGCAGAATGAACCCATCTGGCATGACAAGAAATTAAATGTAAAGGAGGAGAACCTAACAAAAAGAAAAAGTCATGGCAATGACAAGTCAATAAGTTTCAGTTATAACCATCAACGTTAATGGTCTCAATTCACCAATCAAAAGAAATAGACTGGCAGAATGGGTCAAGAAGCAAAACCCAACAATATGGTGCATACAAGAAACACACTTAATTCAAAAAGAAACTCATAGACTGAAAGTTAAAGGGTGGAAAACAATACTCCTTGTGACAGGAACCAAAAAAAAAGCAGAAGTAGCTAACCTCTTTCCAGATCAAGTAGATTTCAAACCAACACTGATTAAGAGAGATGAAGAAGGACACTACATCCTTGTAAAGGGAACAATCCAAGAGGAAGAGTTGACAATCATAAATATCTATGCACCAAAAACTAGTGTGCCCAAATATATAAAACAAATATTAACGGACATGAAAAGTCATATATGCACTAATACAATTGTAGTGGGGGACCTCAACACCCCACTGGCACAAATAGATAGATCAACTAGACTAAAAATAAGTAATGAAATACTAGAACTCAATCAAACTCTTGAACAAATGAACTTAACAGATGTTTACAGAGTCTTCCACCCCACAAAATCAGAATACACATTCTTCTCAGCTGCACATGGGTCATTCTCAAAATAGACCACATACTCACACATAGAACATGTTTAAGTAAGTGCAAAGGAATTGAAGTTATCCCCTGTATATTATCAGACCATAGTGGGATGAAATTGAAGATCCATAGCAAAAGAAACTCAAAAAATTTCATTAACATGTGGAAATTGAACAACACACTTCTGAATAACCAATGGGTCACAGAGGAAATTAAAGAAGAAATGAGACAGTTCCTTCAATTAAATGACAATGACAATACAACATATCAGAATCTATGGGACACAATGAAAGCAGTCTTATGAGGGAAATTCATAGCAGTGAATGCTCATATTAGGAAAAAAGAATGAGCCCAATTAAATAACCTGATGCTGAACCTCAAGCTAATAGAAAAAGAAGAGCAGGACAACCCCAAAGCTCATACCAGGGAGGAAATTATAAAGATCAGAGGAGGAATCAATGCAATGGAGACTAAGAGAACAATACAAAAAATCAATGAAGCTAAGAATTGGTTCTTCGAAAGAATCAACAAAATTGACAAACCCTTAGCCAACCTTATCAGAAAAAGGAAAAGGCCCAAATCCATGCAATTAGGAAAGAAAAGAGTGAAATTACAAGAGACCCAGCAGAAATCCAAAGGATCATCAATACCTACTTCCAGAACCTATATGCCAATAAGATGGACAACACAGAAGAAATGGACAGATTCCTAGATACATATGAATTACCAAAGTTGAATGAAGAAGACCTAAAAATTCTAAACAACCCAATATCAACCAATGAAATTGAAAATGTAATAAAAAACTTATGAAGTAAGGAAAGCCCGGGCCCTGATGGCTTCACTGCTGAATTCTACAAGACATTTAGAGAGGAACTACTGCCACTACTGTTTAAACTCTTCAATGAAATTGAAAGGGAAGCAATACTCCCAAGTTCATTCCTGGAAGCAAGCATCACTTTGATCCCCAAAGCAGAGAAAGACCCAACTGAAAAGGAGAACTATAGGCCAATCTCACTAAAGAACATAGATGTAAAAATCCTTAATAAGATACTGGCAAACAGAATGCAGAAGATCATCAAGAAGATCATACACCCTGATCAAGTGGGCTTCATCCCAGGGATGAAGGGATGGTTCAACATACTCAAATAAATCAATGTAATACACTATATCAATAGAGCCAAGGACAAAAACCATATGATTATCTCCATAAATGCAGAAAAAGCATTTGACAAAATCCAACATGCATTTATGATAAAACTGTACAAAAAATTGGAATAGATGGTCTCTACCTCAAAATGATAGAAGCCATCTATGAAAAACCAACAGCCAATATCATACTAAATGGTCAAAAAATGAAATCCTTCACACTAAAATCAGGAACAAGACAATAATGTCCAATACCACCACTCTTGTTCAATATAGTTCTGGTAACATTAGCCACAGGAATTAGACAAGAGAAAGAAATAAAAGAAATAAAGGTAGGAAATGAAGAAGTCAAATTGTCATTATTTGCAGATGACATGATACTCTACATAGAAGACCCCAAGAACTCCACCAAAAGTCTTCTAGACTTAATAACCAAATTCGGTCAAGTAGCTGGTTACAAGGTCAACACACAAAAATCAATAACTTTCCTCTGCACCAATGACAGACTCACTGAGAGAGAAATAGGGCAAATAATTCCTTTCACAATAACATCCAAAAACTGAAATACCTAGGAATCAACCTAACAAAAGGAATCAAAGACCTCTTCTCTGAAAACTATAGCACTCTGAAAAGAGAAATTGAAGATGATATCAGAAAATGGACAGACATCCCCTGGTCCTGGGTAGGAAGGATTAATATAGTGAAAATGGCCATACTTCCAAAACTGCTATATAGATTTAATGCAATTCCAATTGAGATCCCAGCAGCATACTTCACAGACCTTGAGAAAGCAATCCAAAAATTCATTTGTAAGAAGAAGTGGCCCAGAATAGCAAAAGCAATTCTAGATAACAGAGACATGGCAGGGGGTATCACAATCCCCAACCTGCAACTCTACTACAAAGCTACTGTGATAAAAACAGCATGGTACTGGCAAAGAAACAGATCTGAGAACCAGTAAAACAGATTAGAAGATGCAGATGCAATTCCAGACACACTCAACCATATTATCTTCCTTAAAGGAGCCAACACCCTCACTGGAGGAAAGATAACCTCTTTTATAAATGGTGCTGGAAAAATTGGGTTTCAACTTGCCAAAGATTATAACTAGACCTATATCTCTCGCCATGCACTAAACTAAAATTAAAATGGATTAAAGTTCTAAATATTATAGTAGAAACTGTAAACCAGTTGGAACAGAGGCTGGGTAGAACTCTTGAAGACATTGGTGTAGGAAAAGATTTTATGAACAAAACCTCAGTTGCCCATGAACTAGCACAAACAATCAACAAGTGGGATCTCTTCTTATTAAAAGGCTTCTGAACAGCAAGAGAAACCATCAGCAGTATGAAGAGACAAGCAACAATGTGGGAAAATATCTTCACATGCTTTTCCTTAAAGGTCTACTATCTCGAATCTATAAAGAACTTAAAAAGATCAGACCTCCCAAACTTAAAGACCCAATCTGAAAATGGGCTTCTGAAATGAACAGACATTTCTCAGACAAGGAAGTAGAAATAGCAAATAAATACAGGAAAAAATGTTCAACATCACTGGTCATTCGAGAGATGCAAATGAAAACAAAGCTGAAATTCCACCTCACTCCAGAAAGAATGGCTGCTATCATGAAATCAACCAATAACAAATGCTGGTGGGGCTGTGGGGAAAGAGGAAACCTGCTCCACTGCTGGTGGGAGTGTAGACTGGTGCAACCACTGTGGAAATCAGTATGGAGATACCTCAAAGAACTAGGACTGGAAGTCCCATTTGGCCCCATTATTCCACTGCTGTGGATCTTCCCCAAAGAATTAAAAGAATCATACCACAGTGATATATGTGGACCCATGTTCATAGCAGCACAGTTTGTGATAGCTAAAACTTCGAAGCATCCCAAATGCCCATCAACTGGAGACTGGATAAAGAAAATGTGTTTTTTTTTATAAAATGGAGTACTACTCAGCCATAAAAAATGAGAAATCACAGACGTTTATAGCTAAGTGGATGCACATTGAGGCGATACTCTTAAGTGAAATAAATAGGACACATATGAATAAATACCCAATAGGTTCTCTGGTGTGAGAAACTGAAAGTATAAATAAGGACTAAATGTATAATAGGTAATGTGAAATAGGAAGAAAAGGGGCAAAGGGGAAGGAAGTGTGAGGGCTAGAGGAAAGGATAGAAGGGAATGGGATTAATATGAGAAAATGGAAAAATAGGAACAAAATCTTTGTAAATAGGGAGGAATGGAGGGGTTGAAGGGGGGGCTGGGCAAGGGTGAAAAATAAGAACCAAGAGAGACTATGTAAAGGTGCAAATTTCCAATGATGAATGTCATTATATTGTATGCCTAAAATGTACCAATAATTAGAATGAATAATTGATAATGCAAAATAGGAAGAAAAGGTCCAAAGTGGTAGGGGTAGTGGGAGGGGCAGGGCAAAGGAAAGAAGGGAAAGGAAAAATGATGAGAAATGGAAAAAATGGAAATAAAGTCTTTGTAAATAGTGAAGGGTGGACGGTGTGAAGGGAGGGCTAGGAATGGGGAAAACATAAGAACCAAGATGCATTATGTAAAGGTACAATTCCCAATGAGAAATGTAATTGTGTTGTATACCTACAATGTACCAATAAAAGAATTTTTAAAAAAAAAAAAGAAAAGAAATTCAGAAACCCTTGCTAAGTGCTGCTTCAAAGGCTGTTCTTTTTTTTTTTTTTTTTTTTGGTACGGGTTATCGAACTCCAGTCCTTGTGCTTGCACAGCAGTGGGCGAAACCACTGAGCTAAATCCCCAGCCCTCAAAGGCTGTTCTTGAGAGCAATTGAGGAATGTAAGTAAACCTTCAATTGGAAGTTTCCATAAGCAACTGGGAGCCAAAGCATTGTGGTCTTGGCTCAAAGATACCCTAGTGGAAAGTCTATTCCAATACATCATGAGCAGAGTCCACTTTGTTTTACATGACACTTGTATACTTCATCAAGGGAAGTGTTAATCAACATGCAATAGCTTTTATTTCAACATTTAATGCTTATAAAGGATAAGTCTTTGGTTGTTCTTCCAAATGATCTGCAGGACAGGAAAAGAGAAGCCAGAATAAGCAATAAAAACTTTCTGCCCCACCAATGACCTTTATCTTGAGGTAGAGTTACTTCCTGTTGTAGATATTGGAGTTGATTCAGTTCCTATGACTTTAATCCAAACCAGCTCCCTAAAATGAGGTAAAAAATGAAACTTTAGATGTCAAAGGACCAAAGGAGGGGTAAGACATAATGTGTGCTACTGCTAAATATAATTCTCTAGTACGTCTGTCAGGATTTTAGTTTTCTCCTTTTGTATGATATGGGCTCACCTACTGCACCAAATTAGAGGAAATGACGATGTGCCCACTTATATCTGATTTCAAATAAGTTCAATTCATATTTGCAGTAAAAAACTTGAACAAGGAGCAATTATTTTGAGAAACAAGAGAGTTCTATAATGAAAAACTTACTGTCAGGAATTATCCTGAAAGCCTGGAATAAAATGTGTCTTTAAAAATCTTTGTGCCAATAGGGGAAAACAACTGAATATAGAATTTGCTTGGAATATGGCATTAAATTTATAAATACCTTAATTCAAAAATATCTTAGTTCAAATCTATGATATAAAAGCTAACTAACCTAGCCTCTGATGGCCCTGACCTATAGCTTGTACCACATCTGCCTTGAACCAGAAAATTCAACACCAAGCCCTCCATCACAAAGCTTGCTACAGGATGTAAACAAATACTTCATAGATATTTGTTCAGTAAATTTGGATACAATGTAACCACCCTTTTTTTAATTCCACAAAGATTTGATGAAAAAATAACTGGAACAGGAAAAAAATTTCTAGGAGTATTATTCATTTTAATTATCCACAATAATAAGATGGTCAAAAAAGGAAAAATTATATCTCAATCCCATTTTTCAGAAAATATCTTAGCAGAGTTGATTTATACAAAGTGTCAGATTTAAAGAAACTATATTCTTAGAAAAGTCACAATTTTTCTTCCCGTACCATAGAAAATCCTTCATATATCAGAAAGTTATCTGTGAAGGATAATAAAGGAAAAGACTTTACAAATAGAGTGAATAAGGCTTTGTAAGCCTAAGAGAAGACTTGAATATGAAAGGAGGGAGCTTTCTAAAGGGAGCCAATAAATCAATTTTGATGAAGGATGAAAAGACAAGATATGGACAAGAGCAGTAATATACCACAAAGAGCTTGGGAAAATTTGAAAGAATGAGGAGCACTTTCTTAGCATAATAGGGAGCAATGGTAGGGTTTTGAGGAATGTGAGGGATCAACTCATTTTCATAAACAGAATGGAGGAACAGAACTTGATTAATTTATGTTGATCACTTTCTATATCCCAATTGCTCTGCTAGCTGTATCTATTCCCCTGACATACAGATTAATTCCTTCAAGCTCACCATGCTATTGATTTGCACCCCCACTTTACACGTGGGGAGAAATATGCAGAGTCAGTCTGTTGCCAAAAGGTGCATTGTTATGAAAGACTAGAACAGCAGCAACAGCCCATTAAATGAGTGTGGATCCTGAGCAAAGGTAGAGCAGAAGAGGCCAAAGCAATAGAAGCAGCAAAAGAATTAAAATGAAATTAACAAGATTAGCTCCAATCAAGTCCCTGAACTACTTTCCTTCCTGGGAAGCACCGTGCTCTCTGGCCTCTGGACTCTTCCTTGGGATTCTCACCTCCTAGCAAGACTCTGCACTTTCTTCTGTGCAGTAGACCTGATAGCCTCACTCCCTCGGAGCTTCCCTTGGAAGGCATAGGTCATACTGTGCAGGTGATGCAGTTCCCCTCTGGACTCTTCAAATGATGCAACCCATGAGAGGCACACCAAGTTTAGAAAGAAGGACACATTCCCACTGGTTCCAGGTAGCAGGATGGATTTGCCCTTGAAGGGGGATGAAAAAACATGGAGGATCCACAGTTCAGGGGAAGGACACTGAATAGAGTGCTTGGTGACAGGGTGGGGTGAAGGAGTTTTGAATAAGTGACTGATTGTGCCTTAGTCATTTATTCATCCTAAAGAAATTCTCCATGACACCTGGAATGAAATTTCACATTCTTAACATGTTTAGTTGGCCCTATGTCATCTAGCCCATACCTAACTCTCCAGCCTCATCTCATACTTTTTTCTCCTCTCATTCCCTATGTGCCAATACCAGTGGGCTTCTTGATATTTCTGGAATGTGCCAAGCTTATTTCTACCTCAGGCCTTTTCAGAGCTGGCCCCATGTTACACACCAGTTATAACTTCTCTCAGGAGGACATTAACAATGACAATATGTGACATGTCTCTTGTATCATCACCAAGCATTTTCAGGCTCTTTCAAAGATTTTGGGGTCTCTGAATTTATATTATTTGCTTATTTAATGATTTATTTAGTTTTCTTTCATCTCAGCCTTAATTGTTAGGCTCCATAAGGGCAAGTACATGACCTTTTTATTTTTGAATCACCAATATTGGGCACATGTAAGTGCTTAATAAATATGTTTGAATAAATGAGTAAATTGATCAACTACCCTGTCATTTTTCTAGGTGGCATTATCAGGATGAATGAATAGACATAAAGGTAATAGCTAGCATAATAGATGACATATATTATTAAATTACTGTATTCTAGGCAATGTTCTAAGTGCTTTGTGTGTGCTTCCAAGCTTACACAATCAAATAAAGGTACCAAAAATTCATGGTACCATATGTACTATAGCATGTACTACAACACAGGTACAATGCAATGTTAAGATATGTAAAATGGCAGCCTCTGGTTTTCTAACTTTTCTTCTAGCACGTGAAGTCATTTTAAAATTCATTGTTTCTACTTCCTTTGACCCTTCTGTCTTGAAGGAAATTCTTACTCTTCATTTAGGATTTGTCTACACATCCTAAAACCACTGCATAGTTTATCTAAAATGTTATCTAAGATATCCAATGGGCTAGCTTCTATTCCCACTGAATCATCTACATAATTATGTTAAAGTTCATAGCAAATTTAAATTGAAAATGTGTGTTTATCTGATTGTTTCTTTAATTTGAAAGTAGGATTCTTTTGTGTGTATCCCACTATCATCAATATTTTTCTCACATCCAATACAGAATAGATTTAAAATATTCATTAAATTAATTGCCACCCTTGTTCACAAACTAAGAAATTTAAAAAACTATTCTTCCAGAGACAAACCACAATGTGGGAAAATATCTTCACCTACTCTTCCTCAGACAAAGGTCTACTATCTTGAATCTATAAAGAACCTAAAAAGATCAGACCTCCCAAATTTAAAGACCCAATCCAAAAATGGGCATCTGAAATGAACAGACATTTCTCAGACAAAGAAGTAGAAATAGCAAATAAATACATGAAAAAATGTTCAACATCACTGGTCATTCGAGAGATGCAAATGAAAACAAAGCTGAGATTCCACCTCACTCCAGAAAGAATGGCTGCTATCATGAAATCAACCAATAACAAATGCTGGTGGGGCTGTGGGGAAAGAGGAAATCTGCTCCACTGCTGGTGGGAGTGTAGACTGGTGCAACCACTGTGGAAATCAGTATGGAGATACCTCAAAGAATTAGGACTGGAAGTCCCATTTGACCCTGCTATTCCACTGCTGTAGATCTTCCCCAAAGAATTAAAAGAATCATACCACAGTGATATATGTGCACCCATGTTCATAGCAGCACAGTTTGTAATAGATAAAACTTGGAAACATCCCAAATGCCCATCAACTGGAGACTGGATAAAGAAAATGTGGTTTTTTTATAAAATGGAGTACTACTCAGCCATAAAAAGTGAGAAATTAGAGACATTTATAGCTAAGTGGATGCACATTGAGGCAATACTCTTAAGTGAAATAAATAGGACACACATGTGTAAATACTGAATAGTTTCTCTGGTGTGAGAAACTGAAAGTATAAATAAGGACTAAATGTATAATAGGTAATGTGAAATAGGAAGAAAAGGGGCAAAGGGGAAGGAAGTGGGAAGGCTAGGGGAAAGGATAGAAGGGAATGGGAATAATATGAGAAAATGGAAAAATAGGAACAAAATCTTTGTAAATAGGGAGGACTGGAGGGGTTGAAGGGAGGGCCGGGCAAGGGTGAAAAATAAGAACCAAGAGAGACTATGTAAAGGTGCAAATTTGCAATGATGAATGTCATTATATTGGATACCTAAAATGTATCAATGATTAGAATGAATAATCGAAAATGTAAAATAGGAAGAAAAGGTCCAAAGGGGTAGGGGTAGTGGGAGGGGCCAGGGAAAGGAAAAAAGGGAAAGGAAAAATGATGAGAAATGGAAAAAATGGAAATAAAGTCTTTGTAAATAGTGAAGGCTGAAGGGTGTGAAGGGAGGGCTAGGAATGGGGAAAAAATAAGAACCAAGATGCATTATGTAAAGGTACAATTCCCAATGAGAAATGTAATTGTGTTGTATACCTACAATGCACCAATAAAAGAATTTAATACAAAAAAAACAAAAACAAAACCCAAAAAACTATTCTTCCCAATAATAATCTTGAGATGATTAGAGTTTTGATTAATTTTTTTCTTTTTATCATGAGATATTCAGGTTAATTTAGCCATATATCAATCTGAGAAATATACATAAATTTGACTTTTCCTTAGCCATGCACTAAAAGCACCATCATAAGGTTTTAGATTCCCTTCACATTTAAGTAGTAACTCATTTATCTTCTCCTTCAGGTCACTGTAATATGCACTTAGTTTATTTTTGCTAAGAAAACCTCTAGCATTTTGGCACTGGGATTTGGTTAAGCAGATAATGCAAATGGACTGGATATTTTCATAAGTCTTATCTGAATAATCCCAACCTCTAGAGTTTACTGTACTGAGCTAGACATCTTAGAAGGAGAGGTGTTCTCATAATATTTTTCAACACAATTTGTTTCTGGTTTTAGCCAAAAATAATGTAAAAGAGATCTGTCGACAAATTAAGGTCCAATCTTAGATTTAAAAAAAAAAAAATGGAGGCAAAAATAAAAGTCTTTGAAAATTCAAAAGTTTCATTCTGGCTTTCAGTTAAAACAGCAACAATAAAACCACAATGCAAGTGGTAAGCACGTTGGACTTGGATGTCCAGCCTTTATTTTAATAGATAATAGTGTGGTTCCCATTCAGATATGAACAGAGTCCATTCATTTTTCCCCACCTCTGGCAAAGTCACTTCAACTAAAAGGACTAAAAGATGATGAAAAGATAAGAGTTCCAAGGAGGGCAGCCTAACATAAGAAACACAATAACAGGAAATAGGTGGTGGTCACAGAAGCATTAAAATGTGCCTCAGTGTGAACCTGGGAAAACAAGTGAAAACAAAGCAATGACTGAGGCCAAGAAGCAGAACAGTTCTTTCACTAGCACGGAAAACTTTACCTACATGTTTGGCATGTTGATGTTCTTCACCGGCAGGCAATCTTAATTAAATCCATGCTCTGGGAGATGCAAAGAAAGAGAAAGGGAGGGGGGAAAGGGAGGGGGAACGGGAGAGGCGGGGGGAGGGAGAGAGAAAAAAGGCAGGTACGATCTGGGCTTGAATTGAAATCTAGTTTGTACACCTGAAGATAATTTAACATTTCCAGTGTGAGAAACTGAAAGTGTAAATAAGGATTAAAATGGTTAAAATGAATAATTGATAATGTGAAATAGGAAGAAAAGGCCCAAAGGGGTAGGGGAAGTGGGAGGGGAAGGGGAAAGGAAAGAAGGGAAAGGAAAAATGATGAGAAAAGGAAAAAATGGAAACAAAGTCTTTGTAAATAGGGAAGGGTGGAGGGGGTGAAGGGAGACCAGGGAATGGGGTAAAACTAAGAACCAAGATGCGTCATGTAAAGGTACAAGCACCCAATGATAAATGTAAATGTATTGGATTCCTAAAATTACCAATAAAAGAATTGAAGAAAAAAAATTTCCAAAAGCATTTTAAATGTTTAATTTGTTAATACAGAAGCTATTTTGCTTTTAGTATTCTGCAAAGGAAAAAAACCACAATTTAATTATCTTAGCTGCAATTGATATAATTAAATACTTGTTCGAAGTGGACTAGAGGTCCAGGAAGATTTAGAGACCCAGCCCCAGCTGCGTGATTTCGACAACCAATTCCAGGCAAACTAGAGCATAAATGAAACCACAGCACACAGAAGGTGGATAGGAAGAGAAAAAAGCATGACAATCTAGAGTCAAACTCTTAAAAGAGTCATTTCATAAAATTACAGTATTAGCTTACAGAGGCAGCAGTGTGAAATTTATGTGGAAAAATATTTCCATTCTCCTTCTTTTCAAAACTGCATTGATATTACCAGTCATGATCATCTACCTTAGTCATCAGACTCTTCTTTCAGACAGTTCTCTAAATTTAAAGTCTACTCTCAAAAAACAAACATCTAGCACCACAGAAAAACTTCATGACTCTATAAGTAATTTTATAAATGGAGTGAAAACCACTTGAATGAAACAAAATGTAAAATATGGTAAGTCAAAAAAGGAAAGTGAAATAATTCTTGCATATTGCTAGTGGCAGTGTTTTTATTTTAATTTTCCTTAATCGTTTATATTTCTATCATAATTGTTAACTGTTGTTTTCCTCCCTGATTTCTAAATGATTCTCTCTAGATATTTTCTAAAATTATGCCAAGTGAAACCAAATACAGTTATAAAAATGTGCATTTGCCCAACTAACTAGCCCATTGTCAAATATGGTGCTCATTACTGATAGTGGAATTGGTGGGGAATTTGAAACCCATTTAGAAATGTTAGGAATTATCTCAGGAGGAGTAAGAACCTTATTTGGACTAAACTATGTGCAAAAACATGAAAAAAGAAAAAAAAGAAAGGCTCAAAGGCAAGGCTGCTATTTGTGCGTCTTAATGTACTCCGGTCACAGCACAGTTGGGTAGAGATGGCTCATTCTCTTCTCTTGAGGGGAAAACCGGAAAGTTAATTGAGAACAGTGCAGAAATGTTCTTCCAGCTGCCTGCCCTTCTTTACCAGGAGCAGCAGAGTAGGTTAAAAAAAATCTGTTTATTATTGAAAGATTCCTTCCCATTCACAATGCATGTATAGTTATTGGTCCCACAGAAGACTTGGTTGCCATTTTCTGTTTTTGAGCTCTTTTGAATCCTAGGAGATTTGGAAGCAAGAATAAAAGACAATAGAACTATTGCATTGAAGACAACACAGAATTTCAGGGGAATCATGCCCTGTGGAGCCCTTTTCAGAATATTCAGATTCCTTATTTAAACAAAAATAACAACTAAAATTTGGGGGCTGCCTGTGAGTCCAGGCTGCCATTGAGCCAAACCCATAGAAAGCAGATATGATTCTGTGGTGAATTTAATCTGGCCACACATAGGAATAGGTCAAGTTTTGTATTGGCAGTCTGTCCAAGCCACACTGGGATATGAGGCAGTCACTATTTCCTCATTCGAACAACAGTTGGGGATTCCCAGATAAAGAAATATGTCAGTACAGTTTTGTGGTGTAGACAGAGGTTTAGAATGAAAAGGCTAATCCAAAGCAGTCTTTGGATACTCCCTCTGCCAAATTTGAAGCACCTGCGGGAAGCTTTCCTCAAGGGTTAGGTTGGTAATTCTCACAAGTAGCAGGAACTGTTCCTTTCTCTGAGGTTTTGGAGTCACTTTCTCCCCCAGTGATACCCTGGTAGGCAAAAGAAAGGAAAAAGAAAAGAAAAGAAAGATGAAAGCAAATTGTTAAGCAGATAAAATCCAAAGAATTATTTTTACTATAATTTTCACAAAAACTATAAAATTGAAATATAGGGTACTGGGAAACCAAAGCGTGTATATTCTCTACCACTTATTTAACATTCAGTATATTCAATGCCTTCCCTGATTCTGATAACTCTCTCTAACCTTTCTGGATGGACAGCAAGCTTGTGGTAGGCAGAAACATGATCTAGGAAAACAGTTCTGTAGCAAATACCTTTGTCAATAGCCATTAAGATATATGTGATGGTTTATTTATCTTTATTTATTGGTGTATGTTTGTGATACATAATAATTACATTCATCTTGGGGAATTACTATGTATATATATCACATCTTAATTATTTTTATTATTTAATTAGATGAATAATATTAAAGAACATACATAGGAAAGATAAGGGAGAAATTATTTAGGACAAGCACAAAGTAGCTACCTTCTGGGTTTGGGGATTGTTGAAGAAGGGAAATTCCTAAGTTTCTATTCTCCTCTCAACCACTATCTGAAATGAGTAAGAAAGGAAAATGGAGAGATTTAAAATCTACAAGAGTTTGGAATCAGATACCTCTTTCCCAATGTTCATCATATTGTACTCATTCTTCTGAGATAAAATCCTATATGCTTTTAGTAGGATGAAAATGGGCTATCTGGGAGGCATATTAGTATTAGGCACACTTTAGCAATATTCAGCTCATCACAAGTCCACAGAATGTAGGAACCCGGACACAGTAAGTACATGCAGAGAGCAGTTTCGGTTGAGAAAATAAGGATGTTAGGGATGCAGAATATGTGGAAAGATCCAAGGGAAATAACTCTGGGGCCACACAGGATGACCCAGTGCACAACAGTAGGATGCATTTCAAACTTCCAAATCTTTCACCTTTTATCTCTAGGTGGGAACCTATGTAAACACCCAATTGTTCAGCAGATTATTCATGAGGCTTCAGATATAAAAGTAGTAAGAGAACCACGTTGAAGGTAGAAAGTTACATTTTTTTCTATAAAATAAAGGGAAGAAAATAAATTTGGGGGGAAGGAGTACTGCAGATGTAGAGAAAGAGACTTATCATCCTGAAGTCTTTGTGCTAAATATTGGATGTAAATAATGCTTTGAAGGAAAACAATATGTGGCTAATATCTAGAAAGTTTTCACAAGATGATAACACTCCAATGGCAAGATGATTTCGTACACTCATTACTCCAGTGGAAGCAAAAACTGAGTCAAAGCTGAATCCATCCTACTGTTGTGCACTGGGTCCTCCCATGTGGTCCCATGGTTATCTCTCTTGCATCTTTCCACATATTCTCCATCCCTACCCATCCTTGTTTTCTCAACAGAAACTGCTCTCTGCATGTACTGTGTGTTCAGGCTTCTGCATTCTGTGGATTTGTCTGATGAACTGAACATCTGCTGAAGTAGCACTGACTAATATGCCTCAGGTAGCCTATTTTCATTCTAATAGGAGCATATAAGATTTTATCTCAGAGGAATGCCTACAATATGATGAACATTGGGAGAGAGGTACCTGACTCCAAAGACTTCTAGCTTCTCAAATCACATCACACAGGCCAACACCTACCTGCTTAAACTACCAAACACTAGCTCTGAATACTTCACTCACTGAACCTCTGCATTAACTTACCCAAGTTCATGCCAAGCATATTGGCAAAGGCCCAAAGTGCCTTAAAACCCTGAGTTGTCTTCCAGCTGCTGGAAATAATGCTTCCCTTCCTCTACAGCGTAAAGAAGATTCAGTTCAGGAATCATTATCAGTGAATATTCAAACTTCATGCAAATCAGTGAAATTTATTCTGTGCTTTGCTCCTTCATCAAAAAACATGACAACCACAAGAATTTTCCATAATTCTGCCTACAAAGCTCTCCAGAAATAGAGTATCTATTAAGTTGGCTTTCAGAATGTAATATTAGAAAGATCAAGTCTTTTTAAAAACCACAAAGAGAATAAAGTTGCAGAGTTTGGTGTTGTCAGGGCAGAACTCCAGACTCCCTGCAGGGCTCAGCCCTGTAGTAATAGTTGTTCTCCTTTTCCAACTTGGCTCAAAACTACAAGACCTTTACTGCACACATAATGTTTATTGTTTTTCTCCCCCACTGTTATTCATGATTGAAATGGCTCTAGAAGGCAGGTGTGGGAAATGAAATATTATTGAACTATAAGGTGATGATAACCATTAGATATCAAGCTAAATTTCTATCCAGGACTTAAATCATTTAAACGTCACCTAATTTCAGAGACTTTTTTTCTTAAAAGAGGAAAACACCCAGTGCATTATTTGGTGGATTCAGATAGAAGGAACCAGAGGAAATTATCTTTCAGTGGCAGTGAGGATAGCTGTGAAACATGAGTATCCCATGTAAATCCTAAATGACCACTGCTTCTCTCCTTCTAGTTTTCTTATCCCCCCCCCCCAACTTATGCCTAAGCTAGAAATTAAACCAGTTTTGGTTTTACCTTAACTTGTTCAGATGTCAGAGTATCTAATGCTTACTTGACTTACCAACATTACTTAGAAATAATTAAGAGTTCCTTCAATAGTTGTGCTTATAAAGGTGGATCTTGGGTCATCAATGTATTCCCTAATAAGAAAAAAGTGAACCTAAATACAAAGAAAATTGAGATCCAAAAAAAATGCCTCATTAAATTTAAAAATGTGATGTGTTTGTCTATTTCTTCTTAAAGTAATGTACCATCTAATGAAAGCAAATGTCAGTGTGTAGGGTGATATTGTCAAAAGCCTGACCATTACAATTCTAATTTATTATAGCTGCCATGGTGTCTAATCATTCTACCCCCTTTCTTGTTTGTGAAAACTATAGATTATTAGAAAGACAAGGGATATCTCAGTGGCTTTCAATCTGTGCTCTTAAGGAACTCCCAGTTTTAAAGCATAGACCATGAGGTAAGGTTTCCTGTTCTTCAAACCTGTCTCCACTGTATTATTATCTATTTCAATCTAGTTCATGTTTTATGTACCAGTACTCATAGTGTTAAGCATATAGTTGGTACTCAATAAATATTTGTTAACTGACAGGAAAAGTGAGTAATTGTTAAAAGCAAAGTCTCTGTTTAAGACCACATACTTAAAGGACCTCTGTTTTTTTAAAAAAAGAAAAAAAAAAGTAAAAGATTTACGGAGAAAAATAAAAGGTATCAAACCCCCTGATGAAGTTCAACAGTCAGAAGGGTGAAAAACCTTGCTCAAGATATATAGGAAGTTATTGTCTACAGCTAGTCTCCTGTGTCCTGATGCAGTGTTTTGTAGCACACCTAGCTGTCCTTTCTTTCCTTGACAGGTTCATAGGCCATGTGATTGAGATACTATTACATCTTTGTTCTGCTAAAGAAGCTTCAGATTTTACTTTATTTTCCAAACCTTGACTCAAGCATTTATAATGAGGTTATATTCATGATGTGTTTAATAAGCAAACAATGAAAGTATTTAAATAAAGTTTTTGTTAAAAAATATGGCTGGTTGAGGAACATAATTCATAAATGTGTAGCTTAAACAAAATGAGAAGTGCTAAAATATCAAAATCATGGTTTGACTGATTTTCTCTTATTTTGGATTCTTTCATCTCATGGTTCTGTAAATTGTGGAAGCAGAGAGTTAAATCTTCTGAAAAAGAACCTGTTAGGGATGTTTCTATTTGACTCAAACAAGAAATATCAGAAAGACCTTAAACAGGCTGGTTCCCGAGAGATTTCTAGCCCATGTTGCATGCTCCAGAGATTGAAATGCGTTGGATAATATGCAGAAGAAAAATAATATTAAATGTGATTTTTACCCAAATAAATTCCTTTCAAAATAGTCTATTATTAATACTTAGATTTCAGTCAAAAACTACTTGTTGCACCTATATTCCATCAGCCTGGGAGGCTGAGGCAGGAGTATCACACCTTCCTGGTGAGGTCAGTCTGAGGAACTTGATAACTTAGAAATCATCTTTCTCAAAATAAAAAAATGAAAAAAGGGGGAAGGAGTTCCAGGGATCTAACTCAGTGTGAAAGTTGTGGGCTCAATTCTTTGCACACTCTACACACACAAACATACACAAAAAAAACCACTTAGTTGTTGTAAATGCTGTATCTTTTGTTCTTCTATTACATTTGTCCTTAAATACAAACATGTCTTAGCTAGGAATTAGTTCTCAACACATAATTTTAAAGTGCTTACACAACATTGTACCAATATCATATTAGTTACAATTTGCCTAAATTTCTGATTGTATAATTAATAATCTACATTTGAACTGTTTTTCTTTTGATTATATCCCACAATGTTATCAATGCAATTATTCCAAACAGTTGATTGTAATGACTCTTGGAGAATCTGTGTTAGAAAGGAAAGTGTTGTAATGGCTTCTTTAAAACTAGAAATTCACATATTGTTTAAATGTTGGGAGTTTTAAATGCACTAACTTTCCTCACAAATTAATTTTTAAAAAATTTATCCATATAAGAAGCACTGGCTTTAAATAGTGCTTCACAGATTTCTTACTATTCTACAACAAAATAAAGTAACCTGGTCTACAGTTTCAATTGCATGAAAATAATATACACTAAAAATAATAGTTCTGGGTGTGGTGAGGCAGGCCTGCAATCCTAGCACTCAGGAAGTAGAGGCAGGAGGAGCACCCCAAGTTCGAGGCCATCCTAGGCTACATAGTGAGTTCAAGGCTAGTCTGAACTACATGGTGAGATCCTGTGTCAAAAAAACCAAAAAAGAAAGAAAGAAATTTGATAAAAGAATTAAAAAATAAAAATAATAGTAAATATAGACGGAACCTAAGGAAGGTAAATTTTTGGTATTTTAAGATTTGGAAAAACAAGTCATTGTCCAGGTACACACTTCAACAGTATTCTCACCAAAGTACACTTGTTCATGGGTTATGTATCTTGGCTGGACAACTTTTGAGAAAAGGAAACTCCAATTTACCTCTGGATCCAATTTTCCAGTATAATGCGTTAGTACAAAGTATACCAATGTTGACCTTGCTGAGTGCCAAGAAGTTAAAATTACCCTATTAAGTTTACAGCAGAAACATTTAAAATTGCTTAGCAGAGGATTCATTTGCTTCTCTCTCCCTTTTTTTCTCAGCAGGGATGAGCACTGTCTTTTACAAGCTGTTCTCTGAGTTTTATTAAATATCAACAGAAGTTCAACAATGTGAGAGAGACTTCAAACATAATCACTGCTGTTAGAATAAGAGGAACAACCAGGAGCAAGACAACGTTACCCATGCCAAGTCCTCAATAATCCTGATGCAGAGCAGTCTGCATGAAAATTAGGACAATTATCTACTGTAAATTAATGTACTTTAATATTCAACCTCTAATACACACATATTGCTTTGTTTTCACAGGATTAAATGAATTGAAGGGATTATAAATCCATATGCAGTGATAAATTTCTAGTATTGATTAAGCACTCATCAGACAGGCCTCCTGCTAAGTGCTGTGCTTATATGAGTAAACAAGACAAAGTCCAGTCCTCAGAAAACCTGACATTTACTACGTGTTAACAAACCAAGTCTCTGAGGATGGGGATGTAGACTTGATTTTGAATGAGCAATTCCAGTGAAAGAAACAAGTCATCCAGTTCTGGTTCTAAGAAAAGTAATGGGTACATGAGAGCACTGAGTGGAGCATTCCGTAGGGAAGAAATGGTATAAAAAAAAGGATTAAGGTTAAATCAAAATGTAGAACTAAAAGTAGTTTGATACATAACTACAGGTAGAATTGTATGTATTCATTTTCTGTTCACTTGTTTTTTTGAGACAGGGTCTCCCTTTGTAGTTCAGGCTGAACTTGAGCTTACTATGTAGCCCAGCAGCTAGCCTGGAACTCACAGTGATCCTTCTGCCTCAGCCTCCCAAGTGCTGTGATTACAGGCATGCATGACCATACCTGGCTTTATTAATATTTAATAAAATTGATTTGCTAAAATTTAACATCCATTCATGATTTTTAAATGCTAAAAAAGTTAGGTATAGAAGAACATCCCTCAACATAATTCACTCCATATATAATAAGCCAATATCTAACATTATATTAAATGGAGAAAAGCTGAAAACTTCCTAACATCTGGAATGAAACAAAAATACCCACTTTTCACCACTTTTTTTCAACATAGTTTTGGAAATTCGAGCCTGATCAATCAGGCAAGAGAAATCAATAAAGAGCATCCAAACTGGAAAAGAGGAAGTCCATCTGGTTGTAGATGATTTGATCTTGTATGTAGAACCCCCTCCCCAGAATGCCACCAAAATACTATTTGAGATAATAAGTGAATTTAGCAAAGTTGCAAGACATAAAACCAACCAACATATAATAGTAGAGTTACTGTACTCCAATAGCAAATCTTCTGAAATAAGAATGAAGAAGAAAATCCTACTTGCAATACCAAAATGAAAAGCCTGAAAATAAATTTAACCAAAAATTTAAATGATCTCTACAATGAAAACTATAAAACATTAATGAAAGAAATGGTAAAGACATTCTACATTCATGGATGGCAGGTCTCAATTCTTAAAATGCTTATGCTACCCATATCTATCTACAGATTCAGTGCAATACATAAAAAACATCAATGACATTATTCATACAGCTGGATTAAATAATCCTAAAATTTATATGGAACCATGAAAAAATCCAAATTGCTGAAATAATGTTGAGCAAAAATGAACAAAGCAGGAGGCATTATGTTACCTGATTTCAAAATATATTACAAAGCTGTAGTAATCAAAACAGGACAGTTTGGCATGAAAGCAGACCTATAGACCAACAGAACAAAATAGAAGAGGTAGAAGTTAATTCACACATCTTCATCCAACTGATTTTCAACAAAGGTACTAAGGGTGTAATACACATGACTTCTATGACAAATGCCAGTGGAGTCCTTGTTCCACACTGAAACCTTTTGGGCATGGCCTTTTCTGTTTGCATTTCTATCAGCATTCTGGTCTTGTGACCTCCAACAAGAATCTCCCATCAAGCTCAGCTTATAGTATTGTAGGGCTTCTCTAGCCCATATTCCCAAGCCTTTCCAAACTCCTCTTGCAAACCAGTTCCAAGGACTTCTAAACTACATGGTCAGGTACAATCACAGGAATGACCACATTTCTCTGATACCTATATATGTATTAGCCACCTTTCCACTGCAGAGACAAAATACTCAATGTTCACAACTTAAAGAAGGAGAAATTTATTTTAGCTCATAATTTCAGTCCAAGGTCAGCTGGTTCCAAGGCAGAAAAGATATGGTGGAAGGGCCTTGTGGGGGAAAGCTGTTCAACCCATGGCAGCCAGGAGGCAGAGAGAAGGGAAGAGCTGAGGGTGAGAATATATTTATTGAAGTCACATCCTCAATAGCCCACTCCTTTCCACCAAGCCACAGCTCTGAACATGAGGCTTTTGGGAGACATTTTGGATCTGAACTATAATAGGAATCTTGACACAATGCATTTGGGGAAGTTCCCCAATGATGCAGATGCTCCTGGACTAAGAAGGACACTTGAGAGAGAAAAAGAGAGGGATTTCTTTCCTTTTTCACAAGTTTGCTTCAATTCTCCAGCTCCTCTTCACTACCTCAGTAAACTCAAAATATCACAATAGCCAGAACACAGAAAAACTTTGAAAAGGAGGAATTAGATTGACATAAAAAAGGGAGAATGGATGTTAGTTTTAAAGAAAACTCACACTTACTGAGTCTAAAATAAAAGGAGAATCACAATTTTCAGTTAAATTATCTGCTTTGCAAAAAATAATCACCAAATCATTTGGGAGGAAAAACAGGACAGCACCTCAGATTTAGACTTAATCCTTTCACATTTCCACTAATTCCATTTTGGGGAAATATTATGAAGAAACTTCAAGTCTAAAGCTCTATGCAATCCCTTCTCTAAATATGTTTTATAACACTTTTTATTGTCTTAATTTGTATTATTTAATACTATCTCCAATGATCTGTCAAGAGTAAAATTTTACTTAGATGTAGAACATGAGAAAATCGGGTACAGCTATGTATTTCTAAGTAGAAATGAACACCAGAAATATTTGATTTACACATTTTTTATTCAGTGGTGTTGTCACATTTGTTGCCACTTGAAATACAAAACCAATATTTGTTGTTCTACATTATAGTTTAACTGTATTCTTAAACTCAATTATGAAACCTTCTTTAAGCCTTTATGTGTAGATGTTGGATTCCTGGGAAAAGAGTAGATATATATTAAAGTACTAAGGTAAGCCATTTAATTTAAGGTTAATGAATTTTATATGTTTCTTCAAGTTGAGTAAAAATATGACATCATGTTGAGCTATATACAAATACCTTTATAAAATAACTGTAAAAAAGTAAATTTTATATAGTATAAAAATTACAGATTTGAATTGTGCTTATAAATTATATAAGGTTTTATTGTTGCTCTATTACTTTATTATGACTATATTTTTAACAGGTTAAAATGACAAATATCTTTCTACATTGGTCTTTCCAATTTGCACGAATATATTTAAAATTCAGAAGAATACCAGGAAATACTAATAGATTTAGCATTTGGTGTCTAGAAAACCAAACACACTTAGTAATCACATATGTATTTTGATGTCTGAGCAAGCATTAGATGTTTACTTTTTTGGTCAAGTAATTAAGAATCTCTTCTATTAGGGGTTTTAGAAATGGAAAATCAAGAATTGTTTTCCCTGTGAGTAGTCATATAAAGCAGATAGTTGACTACTCTTGATTAAATAACCCATAATGAAATTTTTTCACTTCATCTAGAGAGTATTATTTATCTCAAAGAGATAATAATACAGGCAACAAAAGCAAAGAACACAACCTGATGGAGTTTTAAGTTGATAAATGAGTCTGATATACTTATAGTCAATAAATTTAAAAATCATTTGCTACCCCATAAAAGCAATAGTAATTCAACAAACTTAAATGTCAGACTTTATATCCACAAATTCAAAAGAAAATCATTTAAAATCTGTACTTTTTATCTTATACAATGTCCAAAACAACTGAAGTAGACTCATAAGATCATCAGAACTCTCTTTTCTTTTCTTTTTCTATCTCTGCATAGGCTCTGTTCCCATACAGCCACAGGATCTGTGCTGCTCCTTCATATGCTGGGATCTTGGGGGCTATCTTATAACCTAGTTTATTGCCAATATTGTCCCCTGAGAATTACTTTTTCTATTCCATTTTCTTCTCCTTATTTATAAGGGAACCAGATGATGTTTGGAAATTCTGCACTGCCGTGATCTTATCAATTTTGATGTCCTTTAAATTGACTATAGGCTTAGAAGCACTTTTTCATGAACTATTATGAATCATTTATTTTAGCCAAAGTTAAATATGTCCATTTTGGCTATTGCATAAAAATATTCCTTTTATAACTCTTCAAAACACTCTGCTTATCTGTTCATTTGCTTACTGGGCTTGCTTTTATATAGTTTTTAGGCTTTTCTTCACATCTATTGAAAACAGGACATAAGCTATTTGATGTTGGGCTTGGCGGTGACTTTTTTGGATATCAGTTCCAAAGCTCAGGCAACAAAAGCAAAAATAAGCAACTAGGACTTCATCAAACTGAAATATTTCTTCACAGCAAATATCAACAAAATTACAAAACAGCCTTCAGATCAGAAGAAAATATTTACAAAACATTTATAAGTGGTTAATATCCAAAATACATAAAGAACTCACATAAGTTAGTAGTAAAAAAATAACTTGAGTTTAAAATGAGTAAAAGATATAAATGGACATTTCTTCAAAGAATATAAATAACAGAAATAAATGAAAAGATGCTCAACATTACTAATCACTAGGGCAATGTGAATCAAAACCACCTATTGTCTGGCTATTATTGAGAAGGCAAGATAAGAAGTATTGAGGAGAGTATGAACAACAAGTGAGAATGTATATATTCTAATGTTAAAGGCTGTAATTCATAGTAAGCATGTGATCAAAATGTGAGAATAAATATGGAAAAAAGAAATTTTGTAACTCAGAGAATAGGGAATTGAATACAGAAGAAAAAAAGACAGTATTGCTTCAATGATGGTTAAGATAAAATAACAGGATTACAAAGATGCAGCAGATCTGAAAATAATGGAATGAAGTAAGAAGGTACAAATATGAATCTACTATATAATTGAAAGTATATTATTATATTCAGAAGAAATTTATAGTATTTGGGGAAGATTTGGGATACATATGGGATCATACTTTGAAAAGCTAACAAATAAAACTATAGACAAAGCTAGGAAAAAAATATATATATACTTGACTGAAAATGTTGCCACAGTATATTGGATGTATCTACTATGAATTACCGTGATAGTAATGGGAAAATAGAATATTCGTTAAACATAAATTGTGCTATAACTAAATGAGAATATGGGTGGATAGAAAATGTGTTTATTGTAGGGAGAAAAGCCATAGAAGACTATATCATGTATAAAATCTAAAACTGTTTTTAAATAGAAATAGCAGCTTATTTACAAATATTTCTTGAGGGTTCACTTCTGTCAGTCAATGCTATTCTAAGCTTTGAAGCAGTGTAAAGGGAAAAAGTCTCAGCCCACACACAGTTAATGTGCATTTGAGAAGATAGGTGATGGACAAAAAGTAAGTCAACAGTGTGGCTAGGCTACAATCTCCAACTGTTGAGGTAAACATTAACTCTAGGTGTTGCCATGAAGGTATTTCTTAGAAGCATTAAAGTACGCAACAGCAGACTGAGTAAAGGATATTATCCTAGGTAATCAGTGTGGGCTTGTCTGAATCAGGTGAAAGACTTTAAGAATTGAGTCTTCTTGAGAAAGAAGAAAATCCACTTGTGGACTGTAGCCTTTGCTCCTGGCTGAGAGTTCTGGCCTGTTCTTTCGAATAGCCCATCCTATCAAATTCTGACTTGCCTAGGCAGCCTTTATAATCATATGTGTCAAATATACATTACTGATTTAATATCTGCCAGGCAGAGATATAAAAACAAAGCCAAGTAGGAATGATAAAGAATGTGAGTCAGGGAAATATGTTGCTGTTTTATATTGGGTGGTCAGGAAAGCTCACTGATAAGATGCTGTGGTTGACTGATTACATCATTGATTTAATTCTTCATCCCTCCTTTATCCAAGCCTTTTTATAATAAAGCTTTGTAGTATCTTTCACTAAAAGGCAAGGTTTATTTTTCCAAGCATTATATCTGTAGTGACTATGCAACTTTAGGGGAAGGGGGTGATACATTAACAGACAAGTCTAAGGCAGAAGCTCAAGAAGGACCTGTCACAATTTCACTTGCCTTTTGTTCTTTGGGCACAACCATAAAGATATGCCAGGGTTTGTTAAAGATTGAAAGAGGTACTAGCCCTAATTTAACCAGCAGAGGCCATACTAGACCAGCCAATCACCAGCTGACTCCAGACATCTGAGTCTGCCCTTCAGCAAGAGGTGCTTATATGACCTGCAGCTAAAGACTCACATGGGATGAACCCAATTGTGATCATACAAACCCTAGCCAGATTAGCTGAAACCCTTAAGTTAAATCAGTGTTTATTGTTGGGATGTCTCTAATGTCTTATCATTGCTGCTACACAGCACTATGCAAGCCTGAAGGAAGCAAGAATCAGGGTGTATGGAAGGAACATCATTCTAGGCAACAAAAAGGGCAAATGGTTTAATGCAAGAGTGTGCTTGACATGCCTATGGGCCACCAAACAGCTTGTGTGGCACGAGTACAAAGAGAGAGAAAAGTACAAAGGGACAAAGTAAGTCAAGTGGCAGGTAGTCAAAGCATGTAAGGCCTTCTAAGGTAAGGTAGGATTGATTGAGACAGGAAATCAATGGATGATTTTAAATAAATTAGTATCAGGACTTGACTTCTATTTTTAAACATGGACATTGGCACTATAGTGAGGGAGAATGGCAGCAAATCAACTATAAGAGCAGGGAGGCTGCTCCATCCTTTGGTGAAACTTTGAAATGAAGCTGAAAGCAGCTGTTGCTTTGATCAGGTAGAGGTGGTAAGTACAGGTGGTAAGAAATGTTCAGATTCTGTACATATTGTTAATAAATTGCCAAGGGGGTCTTTAGATGGATGGGATATGAAAGAATGAGAAAAGTAAAGGATAAAACTGAGGCTTTAGCTTGAGCTGTTAAAGGACAGAGTTGCCATTTATTGAGTGGAGAAAGAATGTGGGAGGTGCAGGTTTGGATACAGTTCCAGTGATATTAGGAATCTGTGTTCGGTGCACGCATAGATACAAGAAGTGAAGTGGTGCTGCAGTGTTGAAGGGTCTCCGGTACTTTGTGTTTATGAGTGTAAGTGATTTCCTCAAAATCATATCCACCTGGGTCCTGTGCTAATCAGGAATGGCTATAGGTACACTGGCAACTCACACAGTCACTGTAAGGAGAGGTGTAATCAAATTATTCAGTGAATGTTTATTATTTTTTAGTTTTTCTTTATTCCTACATGTTCTTAGGATGTAATGCTTACATTGCTCATGGGGACTTGGTAGGGTACATAATGCATCTTAATTCTTTCTTTTATTTTTTCTTTCTTATTTTTTTTTTGGTACTGGGGATCGAACTCAGGTCCTTGCGCTTGTGCAGCAGGCATCGAAACCACTGAGCTAAATCCCCTGCCCAATTCTTTCTTTTATCCCCTTTCCCGTCTGCCTCCTCCCTCCCTCCTTCTCTTGGTCCACTTCCCTTTTGCGAAAGATCTATCTCCCTTTTCCCAATTACCTCTGTTACTTTGCTCTTTATTTATAGTTCACATTTCTTATATAAGAGAAGCCATGTGCTATATAAGCCATGTGCCTGATTTATTTCACTTAACATTACAGTCTCAAGGTGCATCCATTTTCTAACAAATGATTCAAGTTTATTTTGATTTATGGCAGAGTAGTACTCCATTGTGTATATAAATACATTTTCTTTGTCTATTCATCTGTTCATGGACAGTGAATGTTTAAATTTTTAAAATTTATTAATTTTATGAGTTTTAAAAAATATATTCTAGATATTAGTTCTTTGTCCAAGGAATAACTGGCAAAAGTTTTTCCTATTGTGTCTATCTTTCTGGCCATTACAGAAATGCAAATTAAAATGACACTGAGATTCCATCTTACTCCAGAAAGAATGGCTATCATCAAGAAATCAAATAACAAATGCTGGAAAGGCTGCAGAGAAAAAGAACCCCTTCCACATTGTTGGTGGGAATGTAAACTAGTGCAACCATTATGGAAATTAGTGTGGAGTTTTCTCAAAAACTACAACTACAAATTCCATTCTACTCAGCTATTTCCCCTTCTAGGTACCTTCCCAAAGGAGGTAAAGACATTACATTACATTGATACTTATATACTCATGTTCATAAAGAGAAGTGTTTATTAATGGTAAGGTGTCTTTTACTGTAATATTTTTCTCAAGTATAAACTTTTACATATTTTTCAATCATATAGAAAAACAAGTGAGATTCCTTTGGGAGATTTCTTGGAGAGCTATGAAAGAGGCAATTACAGTTTTGCAAGTTGGAATGGAACCAGAGAAAATATTTCAGAATTGAAACCCTGGGGTATTCTACAAGCTGGGATGGACTTGAGGAGAGCTGGGAGCATATAGTCTACTTTAATATTTAAGGTGTGAAGCATGTAAAACTATTGGTATTATTGCCATTATGCACTGGTGGGAAAGGAGAAAAGCACACAAACATGTATATTTTACATGACATAGGAGTCCTCACAAGAAGATGAAGGCCCAAAGATGTGCCTAAATCTAAATGCTCTTAGGTGATCAAAGAGAAGTCTTTGTGGAAAACTAATATAAAATGGGGAACAGGGATTAGGTGAAGCTAACAATTATACTAACAAAATATGTTTATGCAGAATTCTCTCAGCTATAAATCCCTATTGAAGAATGATTCTTTTCCCCTGGGCCAGGAAGAACATGCTACAGATAAGAGTTGTCTTCTATTTTCAGGAAGGAAAAGGAGATTAGACTTCACTCTTACACCTGTTTTTTTTCTAGTACTTTTATCCAAAAATAATCCTATAGAGTAGAATATTTTGGGGGGACATATCCTGCTACCCTTCACTTCTAATTTTTGGTTTGGTTTGGTTTTACTGTAACATACTGCCTCAACTTTAGTAGGGAGTTTTTCCAAGTGAATTATTATTTTAACTTTTGCTATTTCTTTTGAACAGATATTTTGAATGTCTATCATCTTTACTAAAGAACAAAATCTCTATCACTGATTCAGATATTCCAACCTAAATTAAATATAATTTAGGAAATTCCATGTCTCTTTTAAGAGATGGAGAATTATCTCATTCATCATCACCACCTTAGAAGAGAAAAACCTGAGAA
The DNA here is from genome assembly GCF_053883595.1 of Heterocephalus glaber. NCBI lineage: Eukaryota > Metazoa > Chordata > Mammalia > Rodentia > Bathyergidae > Heterocephalus > Heterocephalus glaber. Next base: position 10,272,464 of record NW_028258308.1, on the reverse strand, counting down.
AGAAAAAAATCATATTGCATTGGTTAAATTTCTCTACAGAAACAGAAGCAATATAAACATAGAAATATATTATATGCTTGTATATATTATATATATTCATATATTTTATATGTGTAATTATGCAAGGGGATTTATTAAGTAGCCTTATAGGATCAGGGGCAGTAGAATCTACAATGGTGATCTGCATGCTGGACAGTTGGAGGATGTAGTAGCTGCTCAGTGCAAGAACCTAGAAGCTGCAGAACAAAAATGATCAAGGATATAGAGCAGTCTCAAGGAGAAGGCCTGGAAGTTCACTGCCAAGTTGCTCATATGAGTCTGAGTTGAAAAGCTGAAGGTGGTCTGCTCTCCACAGTGATGACAATAACAAAAAGACAAGCCCACTCAAGCAAAATTGAGCTTTTCAACTGCAGGCCAACTTCCTCCTTCTTTCCCTTTTATTCCATCCGTCAGGGCAGGTCTTCCCATATCAGTTTGCTGGCCAGTTTGCCAATCATCTTTGGAAATACCCCCACAGACTCATCCAAAACTGCTTTACTAATATGCTAGGCATTTCTTAATCCTATCAAGTTAATATATCACAATTATCAGTCATGCACATATATTTTAAATCATTAATTTTTTCTAAATTAGTTTTCAAAATAAACTTTCTTAACTTACACAAATTTTGCTCCTGGCTCTACTGTTGATTAAATTGTGCCAATTTCTATACTAAGCACACTCTATTAAAGTAGTATTCTTGAAAACATTGACGTATTACAGGAAACTGAACATATCTTTTATTAATCAGTACTTAAAATTTTAAGTTTTATGTGGCATGGGAGCCCTCATAAGAAAAAGAAGACCCAAAGAAGTACCAAAACCTAAAAATCTTGGAAGATATTAAAATTTGAAGCACAGAGCTTTCTTTGAATACTATGTATCTGCTGAAGAATAATTTTCAAGAAACTGTAAAGGGGGACCCTGTTAACTGGTAATTTGAAACCTGGCCCTGTTTGTGCCACTGGGGTTATTGGCAGGCAACGTGTGCTCACATACTATTTCCTGAAATCTTCCTTGACAATTGACAAGCATGATGTCTCTTGTAAAGATCTTTTTAAGTTTCCTGAGGAATTGGCTATCAGCAGAAGCTTTCAGTAAATCTGGTATTTGTCATTCCCTTTCTCATGAAGTTTATTTAACTTTCTTACTTTTCCAAAAGAAGGGAAATATGGCTAATGACTATTCATGTGGTCCCCAAAAACATTTCTTTTACAATAGAAGGTAACCCCCGATGTCACAACAAGCAGTACAACGTAATCTTCACCACTGCAGCTTCACTTGTTGAAGACCAGAATCAGTTTTTTAAATCCAAAATGGGCAAATAGGTCAAATTTGCATTTCAACTTCACCATAACCCAATCATTTAATCATTTGCAGGAAAATTACTTCCATATAAAATAATTATGTCTAAGGACAAAAGAAGTTAAGGTTTTATAGAATCAATCCTTTAATGAACTGACAAGCCTCCTACCCAAATACCCTTAGCTGTATTGTATTATCTTCAAGGATTCCAATAATCACGGCACATTTTAATTGTTGGAAAAGCCTTATAAACCTTTACATATGCTTGAGAAGCTCTTTCATTGTCTCTATCAAATGGATTTTTATTCAAATATTCAATCAAGGAAGTTATTTGGCATCTAGTACATAAACTTTCCTCATGTTTGACTCTAATTTGGTTCTTTTCATGAAAACTAAGTCAAACTATTATTTCTATACAAACCAATCTTTACCAAATTCTTTTAATTGCTAAGCCAATAGAAATAATTTTGAAACAAGGTAGTTTATTTAGGCATGTATTTCTTGATTTACTGTTTGATATTATTGAGTTTCTCTGATAACAAAACTTGAGAAAAAGACCTCAGTTTTGAAACAATGTAATCAAAACTATTTGATTATCTAATGTTCTTAGGAACATTATTTTACATCAGGAGAAACAAGCAAACAAATTAATTCAGAATGCTAAAGAATGCTTAAAGTTCATTCTGCTGTGGAGGGCAGTAACCTGGGAACAATTTATCTGACAGTTTTGTCATATAGCAGTCTTCACTGAGAGTAATTGATCTATTTTACTATAATTGGGAAATTTCTCCAGATAAACAGATATTTTCATTATACTTAGCACAAATTCTAACTCCCTTTTTGGACTTCATGGGATGATTTGGGGTTTCAAGAGTTGATGCTGTCTTTCATTGCTTTATGAATATACCCCTATTAGTCCCATCAAACACTGAAAGAATGCAATAGGCTTATATTTATTAGAGCTGGATTTGGGGGGGCAATGCCTGGAAATTTTTATTTTGTAAATCTTCAAACTGGCAAAAACTTTAAGGACTCATTGTTTATTGGTTATCTGAATTATTTACCAGTTATCCTCAATTCTAATACTAGGCCATGAGAAAGCAACCATGTTATCATGTGTTTTCTTTTTTTTTTTATCATGTGTTTTCTTATTTCAGCTCCTTAAGATATTTAAGAATACAGGTTTTCATAGACAAAACTTTGTCAAGATCATTCTAATGTTATAACTTAACTACTAATAAGAATTTAGAAGCAATTAGTTTATGGTAAAAACTGTCTTTTGGAAAAAGCAATGAGAGTTGGAGATATAGCTCAGTGGTAAAGTGTTTGCCAAATGAGTGAAGTCCCAGGCTCAGTCCCTTGTGCAAAATGATTATGATGATGATAATGATGATGTAATTATCATCCCTATAGTAGTTTCAATCAACTAAATTAGTTGCATTATTGTTAAATAATATGGTCCTATGCAAAACAACATTTACCTGCAAAGAGTAAAAAGGAAAGTTTTTAAAAGTAATTGTAAAATAACAACCTTCGTTAATGAAACATTATTAGTTTCTAGAAAGTATTACAGAAAACAATATTTTCTAGCAATGTCTCATCAAGAACTTATGTCTGCAGTCGTGCAGAATACGCCAAGTCAGCCTGCTGCAGACAGGCAGGTCTGTGCACGCCCTACTGAGGTCCTGAGTGGCACAGAACACTCCGAGTCAGCCCACTGCAGACATGCAGGTCTGTGCATGCCCTACCGAGATCCTGAGTCATGCAGCACATGCCCAGTCACCCCGCTGCAGACAGGCAGGTCTGCCAACTCCCTACCAAGGTCCTGAGCTGCAGACAGGCAGGTCTGTGCAAGCCCTACCCAGGTCCTGAATCCCACGGAAAATGCTGGGTCACCCCACTGCAGACAGGCAGCCACCTGGTTCCACACTACAAAGATGCAGAGGAAACCAGACCACCAGATGAAGGTACTGAGTCCCGCTCCTCCCAGCCCAGAGGTAGGGGCTTCTGAGACACCATCCCACTGCTCCTGGTCCAGAGGAAGGGGCTTCCTGTTAACCATCCCTCCCACTGCTCCCAGCCCACAGGAAAAGGCTTTTGGGTCACCATCCCTACCTCTGCAACCGGCCCCTGTCCCACCTCTCCCAGCTCAGAGGAGGTAATCTGTGCAGGTGCTAACAGCCCCTGCCCCAGTCAAAATGAGAAAACACATAAATAAGTCTCAAAACCAGACTTCCAGATCACCTACAGCAACCCCAAAGGGAAATGACATGGAACACTCTGATACTCAACCACCTGGACCCACTGAACTGGCAACAAAAGGGGATCTGGAAAAATGAAATCAGAAACAATTTCTCAGATAACAGGAGAAATTGTGCCCCTAGGGCAAGACATGATTAATAAATCTAGAGAGGAGCTCAGGAACGTGATGGAATCCCAACATAAGAAACAAATGGAATCCATAAAACAGATGCAAATAGATTTCCAGGACATGAAAAACTCCTTTGAAAGTCTACACAGCAGAATGAGCCAATGTGAGGACAGAATTTCAGACATAGAAGATAAGATTGCAATTAGTGACCAGGAAAAGAAAAATTGCTTCAAAATTATAAGGGAACATGAGAAATCAATCCAGCAGCTGCTAGATGATGCAAAGAAGAATAACATAAGACTGATTGGACTCAATGAAGAAACAGGAGTGAGTGCAGATGACACAAAATATCTCTTCACAGAAATAATGGCAGAAAACTTCCCAAGCAGGGGAAAAGAGCTTGACATACAGATAAGTGAGGCATATAGGACTCCAAATAGCCTTGATCAAAAAAAAAATATACACATAGGCATATAATTGTTAAGATTCCAGAAACTCAACAGAAGAACAAAGTTCTACAAGCAGTTAGAGAAAAGAAACAAAAAGGAAAGCCCATCAGAATCACAGCAGACTTCTCAACACAAACCCTCAAGACAAGAAGAGCTTGGAGTGACATATTCCAAGCCCTAAAAGAAAACAGCCTCCAACCCAGATTGATGTACCCTGCAAAACTATCTTTCAAAATTGATGGAAAAATGAGATACTTTCATGACAAAGAGCACCTTAGAAACTTCGTGAATACCAAACCAGAACTCCAAAGAATTTTACACAATATCCTAGGAACAGACATTGAGGATCACAACCCCAGGAAGCAAAGCAGAATGAACCCATCTGACATGACAAGAAATTAAATGTAAAGGGGGAGAACCCAACCAAAAGAAAAAGTCATGGCAATGACAAGTCAATACTTTTCAGTTGTAACCATCAATGCTAATGGTCTCAATTTGCCAATCAAAAGAAATAGACTAGCAGAATGGTTCAAGAAGCAAAATCCAACAATATGCTGCATACAAGAAACACATTTAATTCAAAAGGAAACTCATAGACTGAAATTTAAAGGGTGGAAAACAATACTCCATGTGACAGGAACCCAAAAAAAGCAGGAGTAGCTATCCTCTTGGCAGATCAAGTAGTTTTCAAACCAACACTGCTTAAGAGAAATGAAGAAGGACACTACATCCTTGTAAAGGGAACAATCCAAGAGGAAGAGATGACAATCATAAATATCTATGCACCAAACACTAGTGCACCCAAATATATAAAACAAATACTAATGTACTTGAAAAGTCATATATGCACTAATACAATTATAGTGGGGGACCTCAACACCCCACTGGCACAAATAGATAGATCAACTAGACTAAAAATAAGTAATGAAATACTAGAATTCAATCGAACTCTTGAACAAATGAACTTAACAGATGTTTACAGAGTCTTCCACCCCACAAAATCAGAATACACATTCTTCTCAGCTGCACATGGGTCATTCTCAAAAATAGACCAAATACTCACATATAGAACATGTTTAAGTAAGTGCAAAGGAATTGAAGTTATCCCCTGTACATTATCAGACCATAGTGGGATGAAATTGGAGATCCATAGCAAAAGAAACTCAAAAAATTTCATAAACACATGGAAATTGAACAACACACTTCTGAATAAGCAATGGGTCACAGAGGAAATTAAAGAAGAAATGAGACAGTTCCTTCAATTAAATGACAATGACAATACAACATATCAGAATCTATGGGACACAATGAAAGCAGTCTTACAGGGAAATTCATAGCAGTGAATACGTATATTAGGAAAACAGAATGAGCCCAATTAAACAACCTGATGCTGAACCTTAAGCTTCTAGAAAAAAAAAGAGCAGGACAACCCCAAAGCTCATACCAGGGAGGAAATTATAAAGATCAGAGGAGAAATCAATGCAATGGAGACTAAGAGAACAATACAAAAAATCAATGAAGCCAAGAGTTGGTTCTTTGAAAGAATCAACAAATTGACAAACCCTTAGCCAACCTTGTCAGAAAAAGGAATGAAAAGGCCCAAATCCATGCAATTAGGAATGAAAAGGGTGAAATGACAACAGACCCAGCAGAAATCCAGAGGATCATCAATACCTACTTCCAGAACCTATATGCCAATAAGATGGATAACACAGAAGAAATGGACAGATTCCTAGATACATATGAATTACCAAAGTTGAACGAAGAAGACCTAAAACTTCTGAACAACCCAATATCAACCAATGAAATTGAAAATGTAATTAAAAACTTATCAACTAAGAAAAGCCTGGCCCCTGATGGCTTCACTGCTGAATTCTACAAGACATTTAGAGAGGAACTGCTGCCACTACTGTTTAAACTCTTCAATGAAATTGAAAAGGAAGCAATACTCCCAAATTCATTCCTGGAAGCAAGCATCACCTCGATTCCCAAAGCAGAGAAAGACCCAACTGAAAAGGAAAACTATAGGCCAATCTCACTAGTGAGCATAGATGCAAAAATCCTTAAGAAGATAATGGCAAACAGAATGCAGAAGATCATCTAGAAGATCATACACCCTGATCAAGTGGGATTCATCCCAGGGATACAGGGATGGTTCAATATATGCAAATCAATCAATGTAATACACTATATCAATAGAGCCAAGAACCAAAACCATATGATTATCTCCATAGACGCAGAAAAAGCATTTGACAAAATCCAACATGCATTTATGACAAAAACCCTACAAAAAATTGGAATAGATTATCTCTACCTCCATCTGAGAGAAGCCATCTATGAAAAACCAACAGCCAATATCATACTAAATGGTCAAAAACTGAAATCCTTCACACTAAAATCAGGAACAAGACAAGGATATCCACTATCACCACTCTTGTTTAATATAGATCTGGAAACATTAGCCACAGCAATTAGGCAAGAGAAAGAAATGAAAGGAATAAAGATAGGTAATGAAGAAGTCAAATTGTCATTATTTGCAGATGACATGATACTCTATATAGAAGACCCCAAGAACTCCACCAAAAGTCTTCTAGACTTAATAACCAAATTCAGTCAAGTAGCTGGTTACAAGGTCAGCACACAAAAATCAATAGCTTTCCTCTACACAAATAACAGACTCACTGAGAGAGAAATAGGGCAAATAATTCCTTTCACAATAGCATCCAAAAAACTGAAATACCTAGGAATCAACCTAACAAAAGAAATCAAAGACCCCTTCTCTGAAAACTATGGCACTCTGAAAAGAGACATTGAAGATGATATCAGAGAATGGACAGACATCCCCTGGTCCTGGGTAGGAAGGATTAATATAGTGAAAATGGCCATACTTCCAAAACTGCTATATAGATCTAATGCAGTTCCAATTGAAATCCCAGCAGCATCCTTCATAGACCTAGAGAAAACAATCCAAAAATTCATTTGGAACAAGAAGAGACCCAGAATAGCAAAAGCAATTCTGGGTAACAGAAACAAGGCAGGGCGCATCACAATCCCCAGCCTGCAACTCTACTACAAAGCTACTGTGATAAAAACAGCATGGTATTGGCAAAGAAACAGACTTGAGGACCAGTGGAACAGATTAGAAGATGCAGAAACAATGCCAGACACATTCAGCCATCTCATGTTTGTTAAAGGAGCCAAACACCCTCCCTGGAGGAAACATAGCCTCTTTAATAAATGGTGCTGGAAAAATTGCACTTCAAGTTCCCAAACATTAAAACTAGACCTGTATCTCTCACCATACACTACACTAAAATCAAAATGGATTAAAGATCTAAATATTAAAATAGAAACTCTGAACCAGTTGGAACAGAGGTTAGGTAGAACCCTTGAAGACATCGGTGTAGGAAAAGATTTTATGAACAAAATCACAGTTGCCCATGAACTAGCACAAACAATCAACAAGTGGGATCACTTCTTATTAAAAGGCTTCTGCACAGCCAGAGAAACCACCAGCAGTGTGAAGAGACAACCCACAATGTGGGAAAAAGTCTTCACCTGCTCTTCCTCAGACAAAGGTCTACTATCTCGAATCTATAAAGAACTTAAAAGGATCAGATGTCCCAAATTTAAAGACCCAATCCAAAAATGGACATCTGAAATGAACAGACATTTCTCAGACAAAGAAGTAGAAATATCAAATAAATACATGAAAAAATGTTCAACATCACTGGTCATTCGAGAGATGCAAATGAAAACAATGCTGAGATTCCACCTCACTCCAGAAAGAATGGCTGCTATCATGAAGTCAACCAATAACAAATGCTGGTGGGGCTGTGGGGAAATAGGAACCCTGCTCTACTGCTGATGGGAGTGTAGACTGGTGCAACCACTGTGGAAATCAGTATGGAGATACCTCAAAGAACTAGGACTGGAAGTCCCATTTGACACTGCTATTCCTCTGCCTGGGAACTTCCCCAAAGAATTAAAAGAATCATACCACAGTGATATATGTGTGCCCATGTTCATAGCAGCACAGTTTGTGATAGCTAAAACTTGGAAACAGCCCAAATGCCCATCAACTGGAGACTGGATAAAGAAAATGTGTTTTTTTTTTTATAAAATGGAGAACTACTGAGCCATAAAAAATGAGAAATTACAGACATTTATAGGTAAGTGAATGCACATTGAGGCAATACTCTTAAGTGAAATAAATAGGACACACATGAATAAATACCAAATAGTTTCTCTGGTGTGAGAAACTGAAAATGTAAATAAGGACTAAATGTATAATAGGTAATGTGAAATAGGAAGAAAAGGGGCAAAGGGGAAGGAAGTGTGAGGGCTAGAGGAAAGGATAGAAGGGAATGGGATTAATATGAGAAAATGGAAAAATAGGAACAAAATCTTTGTAAATAGGGAGGAATGGAGGGGTTGAAGGGAGGGCTGGGCAAGGGTGAAAAATAAGACCCAAGAGAGACTATGTAAAGGTGCAAATTTCCAATGATGAATGTCATTATATTGTATACCTAAAATGTACCAATTATTAGAATGAATAATCAAAAATGCAAAATAGGAAGAAAAGGTCCAAAGGGGTAGGGTTAGTGGGAGGGGGAGGGGAAAGGAAAGAAGGGAAAGAAAAAATGATGAGAAATGGAAAAAATGGAAATAAAGTCTTTGTAAATAGGGAAGGGTAGAGGGTGTGAAGGTTGGGCTAGGAATGCGGAAAAAATAAGAACCAAGATACATTATGTAAAGGTACAATTCCCAATGAAAAATGCAGTTGTGTTGTATACCTACAATATACCAATAAAAGAATTTAATACAAAAAAAAGAATTTATGTCTGTCTATTTCTTTGCCTTTGATATCAAAGGATAATTTTGTGTATTTTTGTTTTTTAAATTTTTTTAGCACAAATTGGGCTAGATGAATGGTAGCAGCAAATGAGATTATAGTTACTTCATGTGAGTTTGTGTGTGTGTGTATACATATATACAGACAGAACATGGTGAAGCAAATGAATGAAGAGAGATATTATAATCATTTAGTTTTAGTTTTCATTCTAACAAAACAATTTAATCTATGCAGTCTATGGTCTGAAGTAGGAACAATTGTTACTATTTATTCCAAAAGATTGGTACAAGACTTAAAAAGCATGTGCCATTCTACTCTTATTCTTTTTTAAAATTCATACTTCACAAGGTAGTCATTGTAAGTGGTTTGTAGCTATCAACAGAATCATTCAACAGTAAACTGTAGGAGTCAGCAAACTTTTTCTGTAAAGGAACACATAGCAAACATTTTAGCTGGCAGGACATATTGTCTCTTTCATAACTATTCAACTCTACCATTGTTGCCCACAGGATATAGATAATACATACACAGTGACCATAGCTGTGATGTGATATAACTTTCTTTATGGACACTGAAATTTGAATTTCTAACTACTTTTATGTAGTATGAAATATTATACTTTTGATTTTTCAATAACTTAAAATGTAAAAACTATTCATAGCAACAGATAGTACAAAAACAAGTTGTCTTGCTGCAGTGTGAAAGAACATGAAGTAAACCACTCTCCACTAAGCTGCAGAGTGAGGTTACCTCCTGGAGTCCCAGATTTCTCCTTTATAAAATGACAATGCTAGAAGCCCCTATCAGTCTCTACATCCAGTGATATCAATGATATCACCATCTCATGGCTAATATTTTAATAACTATTACTGGTAAGATGTAGAATGGTGCTTTGCTATTTACATAGTAGATTTGTATACTATCCTGTTTAATCTTCAGAATCTGCCATGAGATGATATAATTTTTGCCATCTTTTAAACTGAAACTATTAAGGACCTGTGTGTTTAAGAAATATTTCTAAAGTCATGCAACCAGCAACAACAGATCTCATGTTGAACCCAGATCATCAGACCATGTCACGTTCTCATCACATTTGTAATATTTGAGAAAATCACCCTGAAAAAACTGTTTAAAAAACTGTTTAAACTGTTTATTTAATACTCATGTTCTCAATAGTCCATCACCTTGTGAAAAAAGTAAGAAAGTCTTCAAAGGAAATTATTACATTTGTCTCATCCTTCCCAAGATATAGGATATAATTCTGAGAAGAGGCTAATGATGTCTAAGGAAAGAAAGGGGAAATTAGCTAGAATACGTAATAGAACATCTGTGTCTCTTCTGCATATCTTGTAAAATTGAGAAACTGGTAGCTGACACTTACATTTCAGGGTAATAAGCATTACATTTAATTTTATACTCTCATAAATGCAATGCCTATTTTCAGTTGGCCTACCAACATAATGGGCTACATTCTTTATGTAAGGATGGTATCAGTACTAAACAGAAATATCAAAATCTCAAAGAATTTTTTACTGAGCTTATTAAAGAAAGCTCAGTTTACTGAGTTTAGACCTTTGCTTTATTTCTGATCAATTATTTGACCTTTAAAAAAAAATACTCTCTGAGTCTTGGGTTAGCCACTACATTGTAAAAATAAAGAAATTTATAAAGAGGATGTTTTAGTTATTTGGGGTAAGAATCTCTAATAAACTGAAGAAAAAACCCAGTAATATCTTATTTTCCTCATGATATGAAGAGTGAGTCATCTCATTTTTATAGAATTGTGCGCATTCATTTGGAAATTATTATGAGTGGCCATTGTATGCCATGTATCGTTCTAAGCTTTGGGGATACAGAAACTTGTGAAATTTATATTTTGAGGGGGAGACAGATAAGTAAACATAGGAATTTTTCAAATGTTAATAAGGGATTTGGAGAGAAAGTAACATAGGGGAGAAAGGACTGATAGAGTGTGGTGGACTAGAGGTCAGGCAGGGAGCAGAGGGCAGGTAGAGGTGCTGAGATATGGTGAAGAGATCAAAGTGGTGAACAGTAGGTTATGAAGTCAGATGATGCTTACGCTGCTTGATATGCAGAGCCTTGAAATCTTTTTGCAGAGTAATGTCAAGATTTCACTTATATTTTCAAAGAATCATTCTGATTCTTTGTGAAGAGTACATGATAAGGTGGAAGTTCAGATGCAATGATATTGAAAAAGTCCTACTGAGAATTTATAGTGAGTTGGGCAAGGATCATAGTAGTGGAAGTAATAAATAGTAGTCCGACTCTTTTAGACATATATCAGAGAAAAAGTTGCCAGGATCTACTGATGGTTTGGCAGTCAGAAGTAAGGGGAGTCAATAATAACTCTGAGAATTTAGCTTGAGAAACTGGAAGATGAAATGCTTTCAGTAAGTTGCGGTGAGGGTAAGTACATCTGATTGGTGAGGTGGGAAAGTTTGCAAATCAGCAGTTCTATACTGGACACGTTAAATTTAAGAAGCCTATTAAATATTCAGATGGATCTCAGATAGGAAATGGGATGTATGACATCCAAGTTCAGCAGAGGTTGGGTGTAAATTTGGCCTTTGAAAGAGTTCACTTGGAAAGTAGAGAGAGCAAGAGGAAAAATAAAACAGCTGCCTGTGGTTTCCACAAATGTTGCAAAGGTGAGAAAAACAAAAAAGACTGGAAGAAATTTTTTATGGAGGCTCAAGGACAAAGGAGAGAAAGAAATGTTCTGGAAGCCAAGTTGAAAAAAAATGAGGAAGGACAGGGGCTATGTAAAATGCTACTTATAGGCTGAGTAAAATGTGAACAACAGAAGCAGAAAAGAAAAAAAAAATGACCCCAGAATTGGCAATACAAAAGTCTCTGATGACCTTGATAATAATCTGTTTCAATGTAGCCATAGAAATAAAAAGTGGAGATCATGAATATAGTTATATTTTTAAGAAGAGCTGATGCAAAGAGAACATAGTTAGGGTAGGAGGTAGAAAGTATTGTGGCCTTAAGATAAAATTCTTTTGAAAAAATGTGCGACATCACTCCTCATTAGAGAGATGCAGATGAAAACAACACTGAGATTCCACCTCACCCCAGGATGAATGGCTGCTATCAAGAAATCAACAAATAACAAATGCTGGCCAGGTTGTGGGGAGAAAGGAACCCTTCTCCATTGTTGGTGGGAGTGCAGACTGGTGCAGCCACTGTGGAAGTCAGTGTGGAGATACCTCAAAGAACTAGGACTGGAAGTCCCATTTGACCCAGCTATTCCCCTGCTGGGTATCTTCCCAAAAGAATTAAAAGAACCATACCACAGTGATATATGTGCACCCATGTTCATAGCGGCACAGTTTGTAATAGCTAAAGCTTGGAAGTAGCCCAAGTGCCCATCAACTGGAAACTGGATAAAGAAAATGTGGTTTTTTAATAAAATGGAGTACTACTCAACCATAAAAAATGAGAAATTACAGACATTTATAGCTAAATGGATGCATATCTAGGCCATACTCTTAAGTGAAATAAATAGGACACACATGTATAAATACCAAATAGTTTCTCTAGTGTGAGAAATTGATAGTGTAAACAAGGGTTAAAATGATTAAAATGAATAATTGATAATCTGAAATAGGAAAAAAGGTCCAAAGACAAAGGAGTGAAGGGAGGGGAAGGGGAAAGGAAAAGAGGGAAAGGAAAAACTATGAGAAAAGAAAAAAAAAAGCGGAAATGAAATCTATGTAAATAGGGAAGAGCAGAGAAGGTGAAGGGTGCACAGGTAATGGGGAAGAAAATAAGAACCAAGATATATCATGTATAGGTACAAACGCCCAATGATAAATGTAAATGAATTGTATACCTAAAATGTACCAATAAAAGAACTAAAGAAAAAAAAAGATAAAATTCTTTTAAAATGGAAACTATGATAATGTAGTTGTATAGGAGAAATTGTTAATGTAGGAGCAAGGTGAAGAGATTTCCAAAGAGTGATACTAAAGTATCTCACAAACAGGATACAATGCCTAAGTAAAGTGTTGTCTTCACCAAGGTGACAGACAGTGTAATCATGGTCATAAGAGGGAAGATACTGAGACACTGACAGAGATAGTTTGGTAGGTGTGATGTAGGAGGATCTCTTCCCATTGTTTCAGTTGCCTCAGGGAGATATGGAGTAAGATTATCAGTTGAGAATAACTGGAAAAGAAGTTTGGAGATTTGAGGAAGCTAAGTTATAGGACAGTAGTCTAATATAATAGGAGAACAAAGGAATTAGGGAAATATATTTTCTGGAAACAATCCTCTTGAGATAATGATCATTAATATTTAAAAAAAAAAGAATTGTTATTGTGTTCCTCCAGCCATGCTCACTACCTAAGTACAAGATATTCAGAGAGGAAGATTTTGGATGGGTTGAGGGTTTTCTGAGAGAGCAGTGTGGCAGTCATGAGGTCAAAGAATTAGAGATGTTTATGGTCAAAAGTTGTTAGTATTTTAGACATTTACAGAAAATAGGTGGGGGAAAGAAAGGTGCAGTATTCGTGGAATTAGACAATTGGAGTTGAATTTATGTCAGAGGCATTAATAATAACAAATTCCATGCTATGATAGGAAGACTGAGCAAGCAGAGCTTTGCAGATCAAAGAACTGATCAAAGAACCAGGACTGACAGAGAGAAGATGCCATCAAGAGAATGGGGAAGGAGCCTGAGCATCATTTGGCTGTCCTGCTAATGACACGATAACCTATAGAGAACACTGTTAGGAGAAGTCCTCTTCTGTCAAGACAGGACAGACTCCAAGCCTTGGAAACTGTGGACACCTCTTGGCAGCTCTATATGTGAGAGTGAATCTACAGTAAAACTAGAAAAACACCCTGTATCCTAGTTATCTGGCAATTATATAGTCTTAGGATGGCCCAAAAGGTTATCTGGTTTTACTCATTTGATGGCTTTCCCAGGCAAAATCCATAGTGTGTATTTTGCTCATCAAGAATACACAAAAATGTTGGAAGAGGGTCATTGTCAATTCCCTTCTAATTCATATTAGTTTACTTCCCCTTTCCCCATTAGACAAATGAGATTGTTCTCGATTTTCTTTTAGCTCTGTAGGCCCTCATTTCTAGAACTCCAAACAGAGAACAGGTGAAATATTAGGGAAAGCTGAAAATAGACCGCTTAGTGAAAATAATCTTGTATACATCAGGAAATGGGTAAGAAGTTTCCCCTGTCCAATTCAGCTCACAGGGCCAGTAACCCATAAAAAGTCAAAAGTGAGATCATTTTAAGAGTCTTTTTTATCCTCCTTTCTATGCTTAACATTAGGCATGGGTCATTTTGTCAATCTATGTCTAAAACAGACATAAATTATTTTATCATGGAGTGTTTGTTTCTGTTTTATAAATGACATTGAAAAGAGAAATACTTTTGTCTGCACCCACCTTTAATAATTTGCTTTGGATGAATTCTGGAAGTGAAATATATTAACCATTTTAACACACTGTATATATCTATATTATATATGTATATAATATATACACAAATTTTATTTCCAATCAGAATGCAGAATTAACAAAATCTCATCAGTAAAGTATAGAGAATATCTCATCATTATTTTGATATAGTCTTACCATCATCAAATATTACATTGAAAAGACATCTCGTAGCTTTAAGAGTGCAGACTCCAAAAAAGATAAAATAAAGAAAAAACAATCCCCGGTTTAAAAACACATTCCATTCTGGGAGAACTTACATAAGTTGGATTTGTTCCTAAGTCTGACAAACTGCCTTATGCACATTTGACACGAATATATACTGTAAAAATTTTAAAAACTCAAGCACACACAAACAAATACAGTAAGTTCCCAACTGTACTCTACTATGGGCACAATCACCTTGTACAGTAAGCACACAGCGGCACAACTGTGACAATGTCCAGAGGACAAGTGAGTTACTTTCACCATTTGTTTGCAGCTGGGATTGTTCCTAATGCTAGGTCTGTTCCTATCTGTGAAAGTTCACAACTGCAATGTTTGTAAGTTGGGGATTTATTGTATTGCTGATGCTTAGAGAAATATATTGGAGAAGTTAGAGGATGTCAATAATTATATATCCATTAGAATACAGTAAAAAATATGGGAGATGCAAAATATAAGTTCATTTGAATAAAGCTAGAAGAAAGGAGAAACATAAAAAAGTTCATATAGGATTAATATATAGCAGTGATGGGAAACTTCATCCATTCAAAAAGCAAATTTCCAATGATGAATGTCATTATATTGTATACTTTAAATGTACCAATATAATTAATTTAAAAAATGTTATTTTTGAAAAAAAGAAAAGAATGAAGACTCATTAGCTCAAACAAGAACACCTGTCAAGGCATGACCTTGTCGATACTTGCATTGATTTGAAGTTAGAAGCATGGAGATTGTGACACTAAAATGAATTCCAACCAACAGGTAGTAATACATTGGCAATGAAAAATTACCATGAGAAAAAAATAGGCCAGCCATGCCAGAGATATGAAGAAAGTTTCTTTTGTATAATTCTTTGAGGCAGACCTTAAATACAAAAAAAGAGATTTGGTTCTGTGTTCTGGATCTCTCTTAAGAAAGATGGATTAATAGAGTTTCAAAGCTCTAAAATGTAATTATCCAGGCAATAACTAATTATTCCAATGAGGTAGAAAAATGAGGGGTAAATTAAGAAATAAATGAGTCCTGAGGAGTGTTCTCAGTGAATTAAGATGGTAATAGATGTGTACAACAGCAGGAAGAATGAGCACATAGCCAAGGACAGATGTGAAGTGCTGGCGTGCATAAATCATGAAGGTGAAATCCTTAAGCCATCCAAGGGCTTGTGTTAATAAGTGCTAAATAAACAGAAATGGATGGGCCCTTCTTGAGACAGATATTTGAATGTTAGCAGAAAATTGAAATAAAAATGCTTCCTAAATTTTTATTTTATCCACTTTTTTCCACCCTGATGATGTTCAAACCAAAGTAAAAATAATTTATTCAAGCAGTGCGTGTTAAAACCACTAGACTGAAGGATGCTGGAGAACAGAATACCTGCAAAATACCAAGTGTCACTCACAGAGTACATACTAACTGGAAAGGGAAAAATAAATCTTTATAGGGAAGAAATCTAGTGGTCACACCCAAGCAGAGGGACCAATCTTTGCATTGTATGCTGGTATTATGTGTCAAATTATACAATTAAGTATAAGGTGTTCTTGTCGAAAATGTTTGTCTTGAATCTAAGTAAGCTTTTAGACCTAATCTCTAATGAACAGAAAATGCTAGGTAGGGTTAGATGAACCAATCAGATAGATATACCTGAATATTCAAGTTTGAGATGTTCTACTTAAAAGAAAAGGTCCTGATAGCCCCAAAGAGACCTAACAATCACAAGTAATACAGAAACTTAAATTGGATAGTGGTACAAAAAACAATCTCAGATGCAAAATGACAGAATAGGAAACTCTAGGGGTCATTCTAAGAAAGCAACAATTCAGCTGAAAAAAGCAACTTCAATCTATTAGTTTGATAATCTACAACCTAATTGAACACTTCTAGTAATCAGGACAACATTCACAGAAGAGAGAGGCTGCTGACTTTCCCCAAGTAAGTTGGGTGTGCAAAGCAAATGCCAGCCTCCCACTGCTGAGCAAGCACACTGCAGCTGTGGGGACAGTAGCCCATGTCCCGGAAGATGTCTGGTGCTAGGACAGGAAATGAGAATCTTTTCCTCAAAAAAATTTTGTGTAATGCTTTTTGGTTCTACGGTAACCAGCTAAGAAACTTTTCTGAGTTTCAGTTCTCTTAGCAGAAGTGACTTATACTGGAAAATTTAAACAGACGGAATTCTTTGTCTGGAATTTTGGAGTCAGATATTTCTGGAAATCCTTGTCAGGTCCACAGGCACTCACAACTGCATATAGACTGGATGGCTGATGTGTAGATAGGAAGGTGTGGTACAGATAATGAGTCATTACAAGTAACCAAGTCATAATCCTGAAGGGCCTTGTATGACTCTAAGCTGAGTTTCATGCAATAGGCAAGAAGAATCTAAGAAAGGGTTATAAGGAGCAGAGTGGCATGATTATCTCACTCAATGTTTTCTTAGAGGTGATAACACATATGATATAGTGACATAGCATTGAGACCCTGGAGTAAGAACAATCTATGTACAAACTCTAATCCTTCCACTGTGGAAGTCAGTATGGAGATACCTCAAAGCACTAGGGCTAGAGGTCCCATTTGACCCAGCTATTCCCCTGCTGGGTATCTTCCCAAAAGAATTAAAAGAATCATACCACAGTGATATATGTGCACCCATGTTCATAGAGGCACAGTTTGTAATAGCTAAAGCTTGGAAGTAGCCCAAGTGCCCATCAACTGGAAACTGGATAAAGAAAATGTGGTTTTTTTTATAAAATGGAGTACTACTTAGCCATAAGGAATGAGAAACTAGAGTCATTTATAGCTAAATGGATGCATATCGAGGACGTACTTTTAAGTGAAATAAATAGGACACACGTGTAAATACCGAATAGTTTCACTAGTGTGAGAAACTGATAGTGTAAACAAGGGTTAAAATGATTAAAATGAATAATTGATAATTTGAAATAGGAAAAAAGGTCCAAAGACAAAGGAGTGAAGGGAGGGAAAGGGGAAAGGAAAAGAAGGAAAGGAAAAACTATGAGAAAAGAAAAAAAATGGAAATGAAATCTATGTAAATAGGGAAGGGTGGAGGGGGTGAAGGGTGCACAGGTAGTGGGGAAAAAAAATAAGCCAAAATATATCATATACAGGTACAAACACCCAATGATAAATGTAAACAAATGATATACCTAAAATGCACCAATAAAATAACAAAAAAAAAAAATTCTAATCCTTACTATTCATGTAACATTGAGCAAGTCATTTAATTTTTACAAACCAGATTTTTGGTCTTAAAAATGTTTCTTGAGAAGATTAGGACAGTAAATTCAAAAAGCTGATCATAATGTCAAGCACGTAGTATCTTTTCAGTGTTCACTGTTTTTATTTTTGTTTGTTTGTTTGTTTGTTTTTTTGGTACCAGGGATCGAACTCAGGTCCTTGCTCTTGAGCAGCAGGCGGTGGAAACACTGAGCTAAATCCCCAGCCCATTCACTGTTTTTATTAGTAAGAGATCTCAGGTTAGGAAAGAATAGTGTGACATGACTTTGTCCAACAAGAGTTTTCCCCCATGAAATTACATAAAGGCTGATTCTTCACACAGCCCCTCCCCCACAGTTACAGAATTCCTCCAGTTTAACCTCCATCACTCCTTTTCCCTCATTCCCAGGTTTTGAGCTATTTGCTATCTGAGAAGAAAATAACTTTAGCTTTCATCAAAGCCCAGTTCAATTCTTCCTTGAGCCACCACTACCTGACTCGCCTCTATCTCATAGCCATTTCCACTCTGCCTTCCTTAACTCTACCAAACTATCAGGTAAAATTCTTTCATCTTGTATTTCCTGAGAGATACACTGTTCACTAATACATTTGTCTGACACCCAACTTTCCCCTGTTGACTATACTTTCCTTTTCAAACTCTCTCAGAGGGAAATTACAAATCCTCTCCCATCCTTCAATGTCTAAGTATTCTACTTTAAACTCCACATAATTTTCGGATGTTTATTTCTGGAACTTGAATATCCTTAATTGAAGCTGTATTAGATTTCTTATGGGCTGTGCCTCCTGATTTATGACTTTCCTGTCTTATGATCCTTCTCAGTGATTCCTACATCCAGATGACTGAAACATATAAACCTCAATGTCACACTTCCTTTGTTTCCTCTGCACTCTCCCATTATATTGTTGCTCCTCATATGACACAGTACACTATGCCATCTTCTGCAGCACCTTCATTTACAGTGGCATACTCGTACTTTTTAAAAATTACCTCTGCTCCTTCTAATTGTTTTATTTTCTTTTTTATCTGTAAATGTTTCCAACACATAATGATTACATTCATCCTGGAGAGTTGGTACATATACATAACACATCTCAATCTTTTTAATTCCCTTTCCTTCTCTCCTTCTCCCTCTGCCTCCATCTGTTTATCTCCTTCCCATCTGTAAAAGATCTATCTACCTCTTTCCTATTATCTACTACTCAGTTTACTCTTTAAATTATTTATACTTTGGGTTTCTCATATTAGAGAAACCTTGCAATATTTAAAATTGTATGTCTGATTAATTTCACTTAAATTTGTTGTCTCAAGGTGCATTTATTTTCCTACAAATGATTCAAATTTGTCCTTCTTAATGAAAAAGTAGTAGTCAATTTTGAATAAATATCATATCTTCTTTATTCACTCATCTATTGATGGACATTAGGCTCCTTGCAAGATTTAACTATTATGAGCTGCTGTAAACATGGCTATGTATGTACCATTGTACTATGATGTCTCTAAACTCTTACAGAAAAATACCTAAAGGGAAATATCTAGGTTGAATGGAATTTCTGAGGTTTTTTTGTTTTTTGGAGGAATCTTCATATTGATCACCATGGTCGTTGTACTAGTTTACATTACTACCAACAATGTAGAAGGGTTTCTTTTCCTCCCACAGCCCCACCAACATTTGTTATTATTTGATTTCTTGAAGATGGCTATTCTTACTGGAATAAGAAGGAATCTGAGTATTGTTTTAATTTGTGTTTCTCTAATTGCCATCAATGTTGAACTCTTTTCAAGTATTCATTGGGCATTTGTACTTCTTCTCAGAAGTGTTTATTCAGTTTAGAAGAACTGTCCATTTTTTTGATTAGGTCTTTTATTTGGGGAACTCTTAAGTATTTTTTAGTACTTTATACTTTTTAGATAATAGTCCTCTCTCTAAACAGTGACAGGGGTAAAATTTCCCTATTATGTAGATTGATTTTTCATTTTTATCCTGATACATTGTTGTTTCCCTTGCTGTGAAGAATTTTTAAAATTTGATATAATCCCCTTTTTATTCTTTATGTTATTTCTTGGGCAGTTAGATTTCTGTCCAGAAAGTCTTTGCCTATATCTTCAAGAATTTTACCTATTTTATCTTCCAGTATATAGAGTGTTTCTGTTTTAATACTTAGATTTTGGAGGGTACTGGGGATAGAACTTGGAACCTTGCCCTTGCAAGGCAGATGCCAGAACCACTGAGCTAAATACCCGGCCCCAATATTTAGATTTTTGATCCATTTTTATTTCATTTTAGTGCATGATGAGATATATAGGTCTAGACTCAATCTTCTAGAAATCTATATGTAACCAGTTTTCCCAGCACCAATTGTTAGAGACCATCTTTTGGGCTGGGGATTTAGTTCAGTGACACCTTGCCTTCCTCACAAGTACAAGGCACTGAGTTCAATCCCCAGTACCAGATAAAGAGAGAGAGAGAGAGAGAGAGAGAGAGAGAGAGAGAGAGAGAGAGAGAGAGACTATGTTTCCTTCAACATGTTTTTGAACCCTTTGTCAAAAAGCAGATGGCTAAGTGTGTTGGGGTTGTTTCTGCAGGCTCTATTATGTTTCATTGATCCATATGTCTGATTCTGTGCTGATACCATGCTGTTTTTATCATTATAGCTTTGTAATATAAATTGAAGTCTGGCCTTGCAATGCCTCTTGCTTTGCTCTTGTTGCCCAGGATTGCTTTTGTTATTTTGAGTCTCTTCTGGATCCATATAAATTTAGGATTGGTTTTTCTGGTTTTGTGAGGAATGCTGTTGGCATTTTGATTGAGATTGTATTAAAATCTATATGTCATTTTTGGAAGTATTACCATTTTCAGAGTATTGGTTGTGCCTATCTAGGAATAAGGGATATCATTCCATTTTCTGATGTCCTCTTCAATCTCCTTTTCAGTTTTTTATTAGAGTTCTTTCACTTCCTTGGTTAGATTAATTGCTGAGTATTTAATTTTTCCTGCTGCTACTATGAGAGGTAACATTTTCCCAATTTTTTAATCAATGTGTTCATTTTTTTATTAAGTGTATTGGTACATTTATGTATACAATATAATGACATTCATCATTGGAGATTTTTACCTTTACATAATATATCTTGATTCTTATTTTTTGAGCACAGGGATGCTATTGATTTTTGTGTGCTGATTTTTTAACCTGATACATTGCTAAATTTTGCTATTAGTTCTGAAAGTTTTCAGTGGAACATTTTAGATCTTCTATGTCAAGGACCATGCAATCCACAAATAAGAATAGTTGGACTTCTTCCTTTCTCATATATATTCTTTTTACCACTTTCTGTCAACTGATTGCTCTGGATCAAGTTTAGAGTACAATATTGAACAGGAGAGGTAATGAGGATAATTTTGTCTTGTTTCTAATTTTAGAGAAAAAGCTTAGCTTTACAGCCTGTGGGTTTGCAATGTGTCTCCCTCATCCAGAGGCCCCTCTGCCCATACACCCAGCCTATGGCAACTGTCCAAGCCAAGGCGTATCCCTGATCACATTGGCAGGTGGGAACAGCAAACAGACCACTGAGTTCTGTGCTGTGTTGGCAGCAGAGCAGGTTAGCTGGATGCAATGCCAGCCCTTTCAAATGCAGCCCCCTCCAGAACCCACACATGACTGGCTGTCTTTTCACCACAGAAGTTGGGACCCCCATGTTTTTCCAAGCCTGAGTTTAAACTTCTTAGGAGTATCAAGGTCTAGTCTTTACCCTATCCTAAACTCGCTTGTGTCTCTCTCCCCAGTCACTGTGGTAGAGTGATCCCAGAGATCTTGCAGTGTAATTCTCCCATAGCTCAATATTAAACAATTAATCCCTTCTCAAATGGTTCCTGCTTAAATACTCACATATACGGCAGATCCTGCCCTGGATTTCTTCTCTAACACTAGCCTGTCATGCTGAAAGAGTTTCTTTCAAAGTAATCCTTCATGCTGTACTTGCAATTTACAATGACTGTGGGCTTTTATTGGAGCTAGCATTTATTGGAGCTAGCTTTTATTGGAGACTGCCAGTCTGGTCTGATGTTTCTCCCTGGAACTGGCAAGCCTCTCTGGTCTTACCCTGTGTTAGTGGAGACAGGTTCTCTTCCCTGGGAGCCAGGGTTAGCATTCCAGGCTGCTTCATTCTTTATCGGCATTGTGCTCATTATCTCCAGTTTCTCTGTAATTTCTAAATTTTCCTGTTGGCTCTTTCTTGATTCTAAAATATTTACTTCTTTTTTTCTTCACTAAGCTTTTGCTTTCCAGGTGTCTCAATTCCAGGTCCCAGAGAGGCTGTATTTTGCTGCTGTTCTTTAGTCCACTATTTTTAATGTCTCCCTTCAAATTCTTGTACCCTCTTGTTCTCACAAAAGTTGCTCTGTGATCTTCCATGACCTTAGGTTCTCTAGTACTTTCCAGTTCCCTCAAGAGATGACTCTGCAGAGGAGGGGGCGGAGAAGGAGGTGGGGTGGGGGGAGGGAGGGAGGGGGAGAGAGAAGACGTTGCCACCACCGAAGATGGAGGAAGGGGAGCTGCCACAAGCAATGTGTCAGGTGCCCAGCGGGCGGTTGGTGTTCCAGTCTGAGGCAGCGAGGTTGCAGCAGCCCTAAAGGTGAAGGACTTGAGAGAACTGAGAATGTGCCTATGTGGGCATCATTGTAGCTGCCAACTACAAAAAAGGAAATATCAAATGTGAAAAGAGAAGGGGCAGTTGAAGTGTCAGAGTGTTTTAATTGACCGCAAATGGAGCAGGGAAAAAATGTCACCCCTTACTTGGAGCAAGACGCAGTTTTTTGTAGAATATCTTTGCATTGAAGTGTAATCAATTGCTTCTCATCTAATGGAGATTGTGGATCCTACACCAGCAAAAATAGGAGTTACCCTAGCATCTTGCTAAAGATAAATTGCCAGTTTTTACCAGGATTCCTGCTGAGAAAGCACTGGAGTATTTTTGAAGACTGGTATTTTCTGTGTCCCTGCATGAGTTTTCCCTTCAGGGACAATTTTGAGGTTTGATCTGTGGATGAAATGAATCACGATTTTCAAGCTCTTGCATTAGAACCTCAGGGAATGGGAGAGCTTTTGCCTATCAAAAAATTTTGGGAACCTGATGATTCAACAAAAGATGGACAAAAAGTCATATTTCTTGGGGATGATGAAAGGAGAGAGACTGCCTGGGGAACTTCTCATCATTCAGTGTCCCAGCCTATTACGTTACAAAGATGTGGACAGGGTTTTCATGCCCCAGAAGATGGTTGACATGGCCAAGCCTGCCCAAAAGGAAAATAATCATGCATAAGATTCAACCTCACATAACTACTTTGTGCAAGTCCACATACTGGAAGCATATACTGGCCAAGTTGGAGAAATATTATTTGAAAAATACCCCAGACCTAGGGCCTATTGGAGGACCACCAAATGGAGCACTGTAAAGGAAGAAAAGAAGAGAAAGGAAAATAATTTAACCATGTGAAAAGTTTTTGTGAATTATCAAAGCACAACTCAGCTAAGAATCTTGAATTTTTTTAAAGCAAAACTGTTTATTGACTTTATTCATCCATTTGTAATTTTTTAAGGTTCTTCTGTATCTTTGTGGGGTGGAGTGGTGAATTGTAAATTATATTCAGCCCTTAGTGGAGACCTATCAGATTGGATTGCTGGCAAAGCACAGAATGCCTGTATATGATGTAACTGTATCAAAAAAAAAAAAAAGCTGTCACATATTGTGTAAATTTTTATCTTGTAAAGTCACAAAAATAGTTTTTAAAGAAAAGAGTACAGTATTCTTTTAATAAACTGGTTTGCAGTCTAGTAGGTCTACAGCCTCATAGCACAACAGGTTTATAGAAGTGTATACAGGTTATAGTCCTTATCTTTTTTCTTTGCCTGAAGCCTTTCATAACAGATTAACAATCAACTGCATAAATATTAATTAATATTTTTAAAAGAGAAAGTTAAGTTGTATTTCGGTAATTCACAAACTATCTTGCAAATAAAAACTCAGCAAGTAACAGAAGAATAAAATAATTTGAGGGCCGGTCTCACGGAAGATGCCGAATCACCCCGTTGCAGACAGGCAGGTCTGCCCACACCCTACTGAGGTCCCGGGTCAGGCAGAACACACTGAATCAGCTCACTGCAGACAGGCAGGTCTGTGCACACCCTACTGAGATCAGGAGTCATGCAGAAGATGTCGAATCAGCCTGCTGCAGACAGGCAGGTCTGCTCACGCCCTACCAAGGTCCCGAGTCACATGGAACATGCCAAATCAGCCCATGCCCCTGCAAAATTCCACTGGATCCCCCCACCCCACTCCTCTGTACAGCCACCTGGTTCCAAACTACAGAGATGCAGAGGACACCAGAGCACCAGACCACAGTACTAAGTCTTGCTACTCCTGGCGCAGAGGTAGGGGCTTCTGAGCTGCCATCCCACTGCTCCTGGTCCAGAGGAAGGGGCTTCCTGCTAACCATCCCTCCCGCTGCTCCCAGTCCAGAAGAAAGGGCTTTTGGGCCATCTTCTGTCCCTCTGCTCTTGGCCCAGAGGAAGGGGCTTCTGGGCCACCATCCCTCCCACCTTTCCCAGCCCAGAGGTAGGGGCTTCGGAGCTGCCATCCCACTACTCCTGGTCCAGAGGAAGGGGCTACTGAGCCACCATCCCTCCCACTATTCCCAGCAGACAGGAAAGGGCTTTTGGGCCACCATCCCTATCTCTGCAACCGGCCCCTGTCCCACCTCTCCCAGCTCAGAGGAGGTAATCTGTGCAGGCGCTAACAGCCCCCCCAGCCCAGTCAAAATGAGAAAACACATAAATAAGTCTCAAACCCAGACTTCCAGATCACCTACAGCAACCCCAAAGGGAAATGAGATGGAACACTCTGATACTCAACCACCTGGACCCACTGAACTGGCAACAAAAGGGGATCTGGAAAAATGAAATCAGAAACAATTTCTCAGATAACAGGAGAAATTGTGCCCCTAGGGCAAGACATGATTAATAAATCTAGAGAGGAGCTCAGGAACGTGATGGAATCCCAACATAAGAAACAAATGGAATCCATAAAACAGATGCAAATAGATTTCCAGGACATGAAAAACTCCTTTGAAAGTCTACACAGCAGAATGAGCCAATGTGAGGACAGAATTTCAGACATAGAAGATAAGATTGCAATTAGTGACCAGGAAAAGAAAAATTGCTTCAAAATTATAAGGGAACATGAGAAATCAATCCAGCAGCTGCTAGATGATGCAAAGAAGAATAACATAAGACTGATTGGACTCAATGAAGAAACAGGAGTGAGTGCAGATGACACAAAATATCTCTTCACAGAAATAATGGCAGAAAACTTCCCAAGCAGGGGAAAAGAGCTTGACATACAGATAAGTGAGGCATATAGGACTTCAAATAGCCTTGATCAAAAAAAAATCTACACATAGGCATATAATTGTTAAGATTCCAGAAACTCAACAGAAGAACAAAGTTCTACAAGCAGTTAGAGAAAAGAAACAAAAAGGAAAGCCCATCAGAATCACAGCAGACTTCTCAACACAAACCCTCAAGACAAGAAGAGCTTGGAGTGACATATTCCAAGCCCTAAAAGAAAACAGCCTCCAACCCAGATTGATGTACCCTGCAAAACTATCTTTCAAAATTGATGGAAAAATGAGATACTTTCATGACAAAGAGCACCTTAGAAACTTCGTGAATACCAAACCAGCACTCCAAAGAATTTTACACAATATCCTAGGAACAGACATTGAGGATCACAACCCCAGGAAGCAAAGCAGAATGAACCCATCTGACATGACAAGAAATTAAATGTAAAGGGGGAGAACCCAACAAAAAGAAAAAGTCATGGCAATGACAAGTCAATAAGTTTCAGTTATAACCATCAATGTTAATGGTCTCAATTCACCAATCAAAAGAAATAGACTGGAAGATTGGGTCAAGAAGCAAAATCCAACAATATGCTGCATACAAGAAACACGCTTAATTGAAAATGAAAATCATAGACTGAAATTTAAAGGGTGGAAAACAATACTCCATGTGACAGGAACCCAAAAAAAAGCAGGAGTAGCTATCCTCTTGGCAGATCAAGTAGATTTCAAACCAACACTGATTAAGAGAGATGAAGAAGGACACTACATCCTTGTAAAGGGAACAATCCAAGAGGAAGAGATGACAATCATAAATATCTATGCACCAAACACTAGTGTGCCCAACTATATAAAACAAATACTAATGGACTTGAAAAGTCATATATGCACTAACACAATTGTAGTGGAGGACCTCAATACCCCACAGGCACAAATAGATAGATCAACTAGACTAAAAATAAGTAATGAAATACTAGAACTCAATCGAACTCTTGAACGAATTAACTTAACAGATGTTTACAGAGTCTTCCACCCCACAAAATCAGAATACACATTCTTCTCAGCTGCACATGGGTCATTCTCAAAAATAGACCAAATACTCACATATAGAACATGTTTAAGTAAGTGCAAAGGAATTGAAGTTATCCCCTGTACATTATCAGACCATAGTGGGATGAAATTGGAGATCCATAGCAAAAGAAACTCAAAAAATTTCATAAACACATGGAAATTGAACAACACACTTCTGAATAAGCAATGGGTCACAGAGGAAATTAAAGAAGAAATCAGACAATTCCTTCAATTAAATGACAATGACAATACAACATATCAGAATCTATGGGACACAATGAAAGCAGTCTTACGAGGGAAATTCATAGCAGTGAATATGTATATTAGGAAAACAGAATGAGCCCAATTAAATAACCTGATGCTGAACCTCAAGTTTCTAGAAAAAGAAGAGCAGGACAACCTCAAAGCTCATACCAGGGAGGAAATTATAAAGATCAGAGGAGAAATCAATGCAATGGAGACTAAGAGAATGATACAAAAAAATCAATGAAGCCAAGAGTTGGTTCTTTGAAAGAATCAACAAAATTGACAAATCCGTAGCCAACCTTATCAGAAAAAGGAAAGAAAAGGCCCAAATCCATGCAATTAGGAATGAAAAGGGTGAAATGACAACAGACCCAGCAGAAATCCAGAGGATCATCAATACCTACTTCCAGAACCTATATGCCAATAAGATGGATAACACAGAAGAAATGGACAGATTCCTAGATCATATGAATTACCAAAGTTGAACGAAGAAGACCTAAAACTTCTGAACAACCCAATATCAACCAATGAAATTGAAAATGTAATTAAAAACTTATCAACTAAGAAAAGCCTGGCCCCTGATGGCTTCACTGCTGAATTCTACAAGACATTTAGAGAGGAACTGCTGCCACTACAGTTTAAACTCTTCAATGAAATTGAAAGGGAAGCAATACTCCCAAGCTCATTCCTGGAAGCAAGCATCACCTTGATCCTCAAAGCAGAGAAAGACCCAACTGAAAAGGAGAACTATAGGCCAATCTCACTAATGAACACAGATGCAAAAATCCTTAATAAGATAATGGCAAACAGAATGCAGAAGATCATCTAGAAGATCATACACCCTGATCAAGTGGGATTCATCCCAGGGATGCAGGGATGGTTCAATATATGCAAATCAATCAATGTAATGCACTATATCAATAGAGCCAAGGATAAAAACCATATGATTATCTCCATAGACGCAGAAAAAACATTTGACAAAATCCAACATGCATTTATGATAAAACCCTACAAAAAATTGGAATAGATGGTCTCTACCTCAAACAGATAGAAGCCATCTATGAAAAACCAACAGCCAATATCACACTAAATGGTCAAAAACTGAAATCCTTCACACTAAAATCAGGAACAAGACAAAAATGTCCAATACCACCACTCTTGTTCAGTATAGTTCTGGTAACATTAGCCACAGGAATTAGACAAGAGAAAGAAATAAAAGAAATAAAGGTAGGAAATGAAGAAGTCAAATTGTCATTATTTGCAGATGACATGATACTCTATACAGAAGACCCCAAGAACTCCACCAAAAGTCTTCTAGACTTAATAACCAAATTCAGTCAAGTAGCTGGTTACAAGGTCAACACACAAAAATCAATAACTTTCCTCTGCACCAATGACAGACTCACTGAGAGAGAAATAGGCAAATAATTCCTTTCACAATAACATCCAAAAAACTGAAATACCTAGGAATCAACCTAACAAAAGAAATCAAAGACCTCTTCTCTGAAAACTATGGCACTCTGAAAAGAGAGATTGAAGATGATATCAGAAAATGGACAGACATCCCCTGATCCTGCGTAGGAAGGATTAATATCATGAAAATGGCCATACTTCCAAAACTGCTATATAGATTTAATGCAATTCCAGTTGAGATCCCAGCAGCATACTTCACAGACCTTGAGAAAACAATCCAAAAATTCATTTGGAACAAGAAGAGACCCAGAATAGCAAAAGCAATTCTAGATAACAGAGACATGGCAGGGGGTATCACAATCCCCAACCTGCAACTCTACTACAAAGCTACTGTGATAAAAAACAGCATGGTACTGGCAAAGAAACAGACCTGAGGACCAGTGGAACAGATTAAAAGATGCAGAAACAACGCCAGACACACTCAGCCATCTCAACTTCAATAAAGGAGCCAAACACCCTCACTGGAGAAAAGATAGCCTCTTTAATAAATAGTGCTGGAAAAATTGGGCTTCAACTTGCCAAAGATTAAAACTAGACCTATATCTCTAGCCATGCACTAAACTAAAATCAAAATGGATTAAATATCTAAATATTAAAATAGAAACTCTGAACCAGTTGGAACAGAGGTTAGGTAGAACCCTTGAAGACATTGGTATAGGAAAAGATTTCATGAACAAAACCTCAGTTGCCCATGAACTAGCACAAACAATCCACAAGTGGGATCACTTCTTATTAAAAGGCTTCTGCACAACAAGAGTAACCAACAGCAGTGTGAAGAGACAACCCACAATGTGGGAAAATGTCTTCACCTGCTCTTCCTCAGACAAAGGTCTACTATCTCGAATCTATAAAGAACTTAAAAGGATCAGATCTCCCAAATTTAAAGACCCATTCTGAAAATGGGCATCTGAAATGAACAGACAAAGAAGTAGAAATAGCAAATAAATACATGAAAAAATGTTCAACATCACTGGTCATTCGAGAGATGCAAATGAAAACAACACTGAGATTCCACTTCACTCCAGAAAGAATGGCTGCTGTCATGAAATCAATCAAAAACAAATGCTGGCGGGGCTGTGGGGAAAGAGGAACCCTGTTCCACTGCTGGTGGGAGTGTAGACTGGTGCAAGCACTGTGGAAATCAGTATGGAGATACCTCAAAGAACTAGGACTGGAAGTCCCATTTGACCCTGCTATTCCACTGCTGGGGACCTTCCCCCCATACCACAGTGATATATGTGTGCCAATGTTCATAGCAGCACAGTTTGTAATAGCTAAAACTTGGAAACAGCCCAAATGCCCATCAACTGGAGACTGGATAAAGAAAATGTGGGGTTTTTTATAAAATGGAGTACTACTCAGACATAAAAAATGAGAAATTACAGAGATTTATAGCTAAGTGGATGCACATTGAGGCGATACTCTTAAGTGAAATAAATAGGACACACATGTATAAATACCAAATAGTTTCTCTGGTGTGAGAAACTGAAAGTGTAAATAAGGACTAAATGTATAATAGGTCATGTGAAATAGGAAGAAAAGGGACAAAGGGGAAGGAAGTGGGAGGGCTAGGGGAAAGGATAGAATGGAATGGGATTAATATGAGAAAATGGAAAAATAGGAACAAAATCTTTGTAAATAGGGAAGAATGGAGAGGTTGAAGGGAGGACTGGGCAAAGGTGAAAAATAAGACCCAAGGGAGACTATGTAAAGGTGCAAATTTCCAATGATGAATGTCATTGTATTGTATAACTAAAATGTACCAATGATTGGAATGAATAATTGATAATGTAAAATAGGAAGAAAAGGTCCAAAGGGGTAGGGTAGTGGGAGGGGCTGGGGAAAGGAAAGAAGGGAAAGGAAAAATGATGAGAAATGGAAAAAATGGAAATAAAGTCTTTGTAAATAGAGAAGGGTGGAGGGCATGAAGGGAGGGCTAGGAATGGGGAAAAAATAAGAACCAAGATGCATTATGTAAAGGTACAATTCCCAATGAGAAATGTAATTGTGTTGTATACCTACAATGTACCAATAAAAGTATTTAATTAAAAAAATAATAATTTGAGGGCCGGGAATTTTGCTCAGTGGTTCCACCACCTGCCTCACAAGTGCAAGGTCCTAAGTTCGATCCCAGGTACCAAACACACACACACACACGCACACACACACACACACAAAGAATAAAATAACTTGAGGTGAAAAGAACCTGACATTATTTACAGTGGATGTGGTTTTCATACAGATACTGCCCTATAATGTCTCTGGCAATGTACAGAAGTATTATATGTACTTATATATGTAATTGTTAAGAGTTTGAAAAAATAAAATCATTGTGACAATTCCATCCAGTTAAGTTCACTAAATGAAAAGTTAAGTTTCATATTAACTTTTCAGTTTGGTTTGCAATAAGAAAGAGTGGAAATTTGTATTTTGTTTCCCTTAAAGTTATAAGGGCATGGCGAAGAAGTGTTGGGCTTTATTTCACTTTTTCATAGTAGATACAGAAAATAGGAACCAGATAGAATGGAAAGGGGGCCACTGAAAAGCTATGAATTTGATAGCTCAACATGTAAGCATGATTACATATTCGGATAGCTTTTTTGCTTTCTATAAATATGTGCATTGTGTGTGTAGTGATGTAAGTTTACACTTCAAAAGCAAATCTTGTTTCAGCGTTTATTATAAAAGCCTTGCTAATTTAGTAGTGATGCTTTCCTTGGTTGTACAGGTGTACATTTGTAAACTTTCATGCTGTAAATGGAATTTGTTTTATCTCTTTGGGAAACATTTGCATTTTAGTGTACATTTCTGTCCTTGCCCTCTTTGACCCGGGAATATAATGTTGTATAATGTAAATTTCTCCAAATCAAGAGTGGTTTTTGTTTTGTTCTGTTTTTTTGTTTTTTGGTAACAGAGATCGAACTCGGGACCTTGTGCTTGCAAGGCAGGCGGCAGAAACACTGAGCTAAATCCCCGACCGAAAGAGTGATTTTCTTAAAAAAAAAAAATTATCTTTATATGATTTCAGAAGTATGAACCAACTTTCTTTTTATTATTGTGGAAAAATTTTGTTTTATAATGTAGTTATTGACTCAATATGGACATGCTAGGATTTGGGTCACTTTCAAGAAGTCAGGGTATTGTGCATAATAAAAAGTGTTGGGCTGAGATATTTGGTTACCATGGAGGCCAATGCTTTGTCCATCTTATCAAATGTGATGTGACTTTTTTCTTTGTACAGAAGAGGACTGTATTTTTTGAATAGCCTACTCCTAAGTAAGAGCAAATATGTATGATAATTTTTTTCCTCTGGACATAAGACATTATAACAGTAACATGATGTACATTTACAAGCAGCCTTATGTACATTTCCCAACAGTCTTTTTAAGGCGAAATTGTGACCATATGTGTATAATTAAAATCTTTTTTAATCCTTTGCCTATAAAAAAAAAGAGATGAATCTGTGCTCTTCATTTTTTATTCAGCCTAGAAACTATAGCCCATTATTTCAAATATACAAATAAGTAACTCTTGAATGATCCATCATCTTTTTATACAATCAAATTAATATTTCACCTAAGAAATACCACCTATCTTTTAAGTATAATCAACTCAAGAAAAAGATTATTTGACACTAATATAATTTTTAAAAGCTTAGTTCTAACAAAATTTCAACTAGTGAATCAAAGGTGTCAAGAATAATGCTTAAAATAAATTGTGTGCTGCCTCTTTAGTTGTTTTTCTATTTGACTTTCTGGAGAATTTTTAGGCATAATGCAATATATATTTAGAGTAAATATATTTAGTA
The DNA here is from genome assembly GCF_053883595.1 of Heterocephalus glaber. Lineage (NCBI taxonomy): Eukaryota > Metazoa > Chordata > Mammalia > Rodentia > Bathyergidae > Heterocephalus > Heterocephalus glaber. Next base: position 10,240,510 of record NW_028258308.1, on the reverse strand, counting down.
AATATAGTAAATATAAAGTATATGTAGTAAATATATTTAACTCTAAATTGAGTCTAGTATCTTCCATTACTTTATATGAAGAGTTTATCAGAATGATCGCAGAATTAAAACCAGAGATTTTTCAAAGACATTGACAAGAAACTTAACTTTGATGGTTGGGTGGAATAATCTGGGATATTAAAACATGGCTAAGGGTATAGCTCCACGTAGAACATGTGCTTAATTAGCATACTCTTGGACCTGAGTTCAATTACCAACATCAAGATAAATAAACAAAACAAATCTAAATGGATTTTATTTTTAAACAAAATTTTCAGCTTTTATAAATGGTTATTGAGTATGTCCTTAGTTTGAGTGCAAAACAAATCTTAATATTAACATATTTGGAAATTACATGTTATTAATATAAACTTATGATGTCATAAGTTTGTTTTGTCCAATGGGAGAAATGTATTTGAGTTTAACATATGCCAAGGGAAATCGATCACATTAAAAATTAAAGAATTGGGTTTCCGGTTCCGTCGCCCTCTTTCTCTCCAGGGAGGCGGCCGAGCGGCAGATGCAGAGATGCAGATCTTCGTGAAGACCCTGACAGGCAAGACCATCACCCTCGAGGTGGAGCCCAGTGACACCATCGAGAATGTCAAAGCCAAAATCCAAGACAAGGAGGGCATCCCCCCTGACCAGCAGCGTCTGATATTTGCCGGCAAACAGCTGGAGGATGGCCGAACTCTCTCTGACTACAACATCCAGAGTCTACCCTGCACCTAGTGCTTCGCCTGCGAGGTGGGATCATCGAGCCGTCCCTGCGCCAGCTTGCCCAGAAGTACAACTGCGACAAGATGATCTGCCGCAAGTGTTATACACGCCTGTACCCCCGTGCCGTCAACTGCCCAAAGAAGAAGTGTGGCCACACCAACAACCTGCGCCCCAAGAAGAAGGTCAAGTAAAGCTCTCCGCCAGCCCCTCCTCCGGAAGGGCACCACCTGCCCAAGTGCACTGGCCTTGGAGCCCGAATAAAGTTTCCCTCCACACTTGACTGGAGCAGCAAAAAAAAAAAAAAAATGGCCTGGGATTTAGCTCAGTGGTTTCGCCACCTGCTGAGCAAGCACAAGGACCCTGGTACCAAAAAAAAAAAAAAAAATTAAAGAATTGAAATTTCTCCTTTTGGTTGATATTATCTGTAAATTAGATAATATATACAGAATGTTAGGTTACATGAGTAAGCCTAGTTCAAAATTATCAAGAACTAACAAGGCTCTGTTTTAGACTTTCTATAAGGTTATGATATGCAGAGATGAAAATTTGACATATTTTTGGTCTAAAGAAATAATATGAAGTTAGATATCTAGAGCCATTACTATTCAATTTGCCTTCATAGGGGCATATAAACTAGTAACAATAAGGTAGTTAGTATGTGTTTTTAGGGTGACTCTGTGGCTATCAATCAAGTTAACCTCTTTGTGTTAGTTCCCTCATACATAAAAAATTATACTTATGTGCTCACTTCGGCAGCACATATACTAGAAAAAAATTATATGTAGCTCATAAGGTGTGGAGTTCTAATGAGTTAATGCATTACAGTGTTGAGATCAGTGCCTAACACAAAAGAATATTAGGTAAAAGAAACTACATAAGCATAAAGATAAATATACTGGATCACACCACATACACACACACACACACACACGGTTTCAGTTTCAGTAAAAGGAATAACTGCTCTTTAGTAAAAAAAGGCCCCGGGGGCCGGAGATTAGCTCAGTGGCACCACGCATTCCTTGAAAGCGCAAGGTCCTAAGTTTGATCTCCGGTACAGAAAAAAAAAGGCCCAAGCTCAAAGTTCATATGTTGAAACTGCCATTTACTGGCTATTTGATCTTGATCATAGTATTTAACATTTCTAAATCATATTTTCTCATTTGTACCATGGGAATGATCATGATAACTTAGTTTATAGGCTTATGGTAGAGATTAAGTGAGATAACACATACAGAGTACTTTGTATGAAACAAACAGTAATTTCTCAATAAATAGTAATAGTGGAACATTAGTACTATCACCATTATCACTAAAGTATGACAGTGATATTATCAGTCTATTAGTTGCTTGTAATATGACAACCACTGGCTATTTCCAAGTTCTAAATTAGTTAACTCTTCTTTAAGTGTTATGAGTCCCAGAATACTTAGTTAACAGTAACTGAAAACAAGAGCATAGAAAACTAATCATGCTGGGACTGTCAAAGGGTGTAATTACTAAGGGTCCACTATGAAATTATCTCATACAGTAAGTAGATTTAGGTCACAGCCATTCCACTTACAAGAAAAAAGATGTCCAGAAATCTGTCTGGCAGAAGAAAAATTGCAAAGTGTAATAGTGTAGAATGCTTGTATTAGGGCTCTCATTATCTCTCCTTTGAACATAAAGTATAAAAACATATTGTATTTATTCACACTGTAGTATTTCAACAATTAAATTAATTCAAAGAATAATGGAATTCATGAAAATAATCAACCAATCCATTCATTTAATAGGTCAATTCAATCAACATTGTTGATCCATCCCAGTGCTATCACAGTCACATTGTAAATACATAATGTACATATGTGTTAGAGTTAAATTCGCTTAATATTTGATGAGCATAAATTTAGATTTTAATTTGGTCTATTTTAGTGGGAAAGTAAAATTTAAAAAAATAGTTAATTGTATATCAAGATTTTTGAATTACAGGTCCTTAAAAAGAGTAGCACTATACCACTTCTGCCAAAAAGTTCATGTTGTGATACATACCCTTAGGGAAACAGTTGGACCGGCTTGATGCAATTATACTAATCCACTAAATCCAGTCACAACTGTTAAATAAACAATTTAACTTTACATTAGACATGGGAGGTGGGGGAGGTAATAGATACTTGGAAAGACTGCCAAGTTATTTTTCAGGATTATTACAACAAAATGGATACTGAGCTAAGCAGAAAATATAAATACAAAATGTAGGACCCATTTTAATTCTAAAACTTGCATAATTGCATGAAATACTTAACCTGTGTAGCCTCTTGACTCTATCGTCTCCCTTCCTCGATACTTAGCATATTAATTAGTATTAATCTCCTCTCCATTACTGTGACAGTGTACCTAAGAATTACCACGTAAAGGAGGAGGAGTTTACTTTGGCTCGTGGTTTCAGAGGATTCAATCCATTGTGAGCTGACTCTGTTGCTTTTAGGCTTGTGGTGAAGCAGAAATATACCAGCAATGTATGGTGGAAGAAAGCTACTCACTTCATGGTCCCCAGGAAGCAGAGAGAGAGAGAGTTCAGGAAAGGAAGAGATCAAGGGAACAAAGTATAGTCTCAAAGGGAAGACCCCCAAAGACCCAAACGCCCCAACTAGATCCCACCTAGGTTTCCATCACCCTCTAACAGCCCATCAAATTTTAAACCCAAAACCATCAATGGAGTAATCAGTCGATGAGGTAAGACCCCTTCAGAATTTAATCCGTTCTGTAAGTTGAACATTTCAGTATTGCTCTATTGGTGACTAAGCCTTCAACACATGAGACTTTGTGAATATTCCGGATCAAATCAATAACTCTTATATTTCTAGTACCCTCAGAAATATTTAAGGGAGGTGGCATATTAAGAATTTCAAAAAAAAAAAAAAAAAAAGAATTGCATTCTAGCGCTGAGGATTTAGCTCAGTGGCTCCACCGCCTGCCTCGAAAGTGCAAGGTCCAGAGTTCGATCCCTGCTACCAAAAAATAAAAAAGAATTGCATTCCTGTGGAATTAGAGCAAGTTAGCTTTAAGAGGTATCTGGAATTTATTTTTAATGTATTTCAATATGGGAAAAGATAAAGGTTCAAATATGCATAACATAGAAGTTCATCCTTGGATACCATCTGAATTTGAGGCTTACAATAAAAGAAAGTTGTAAAATGAGATAATACTGAGCCAGCACACATGCCATATTTCATGGTTAATGAATGAAAGGAAATGCAACTTCTGTATCAGCTGAACCCTTTCTGTGCTTTCCTCCTAGTAGAAGGTTGGTTTCTAGACTGAAATCACTACCCTCAACTCTTAGAAATAAATGGTTGCTATGTACATGGGTTATATATCATTAAAGGTATCTTTCACTTTTTTTTTTTTTTTTGGTACCAGGGATCGAACTCCGGTCCTTGCACTTGCACAACAGGTGGCGAAACCACTGAGCTAAAGCCCCGGCCCATCTTTCACTATTAATGACAAATTATGACGTGAACAGGAGGTCATCGATACCTTTCATTGTTTATTTTTTTCGGTCTACCAGCCTTCCATCTCTTACACTGTAAAACCAAATTCCTTTCTGATATACCTAAACCTCCATGCTTAGGTCCCCCTTTCCCACAGCTGCCTAATACTCACTCTAGTCCCAATCTCCTCATAGTACTACCTGTCTTTTCTTCTGACCCTTTTCATATAGTTTCCTCTGCAAAGAATTTCTTGGTCTACTCATGTCTTGTGCAAGTTCAACCTTTTTATTGCTGCTGATGTGAAACCTTTCCTTTTCTGCCCAACTTCCCTTTATCTAGGTATACTCACTAACAATAATTGTAAAAATGGGGAATTGTACTATGTGTCAGGAATTGTGTCAGGAATTGTATTTTTCCTTAGAAGGAAGTATAGGATCATGATAAAATTAGAGAACCAAGAGCCATATTACTTGAGTTGTCATCTTGGCTTTAATTTCACTAGCTATTTAACCTTTGGTACCTTAACTAACCTCTCTATGCTTTCAATTTATTCTCTGGGTAGTAAACCTAGCACTTCTTGCAAGTTTGCTATAATATGTACAAAGTGCTTAGCATGTAGCAAGAACTACATTTATATATACATTTTCTGGGTCCAATCCATTTCACAGAAAAATAAATTAAGGCTTGTGGTTAACTTCAGCTAGTAAGTGGTAGAATTAGGAATTAAACCAAGGAATCTCAAAATGAAAGTCCATCTATTTAATCACTGCATTTAAGAGCCCTCTTTACATACCATCATAATTATCTTCTTTAATATTGATCACCTTGGCAGTGAGATCTATGTTTTACTTATCTTAATGGTTGTAGTCATGGATTTCCAGACCTAAGCAAAATGTCTAGCACAATATGGATGCTCAATAATTGTGTTGAACAAATGACTACAATTGCTATTGAGGCTATAGATGCAATATCTAGAGTTTCTATTCTTTGTATATCTGAGCTTCAAAATTAGGAATAGATTCTGAAGTTGAATAACTATATAGATGGCACTGTGATTTCTTGGCTATGTCTTCACAAGAACTGAGGAGCATGTGAAATCCAGGGGACTTATCCCATCCCACTGCCAACCAATAATAACCTGTCAAGACTACAGTCCAGATACACCAGTCCCCAGGTCCCTCCGCAATGGCCTGAGTCAATTTATTTTGACCCTTTTCCTACAAGGACTAATGTTCCATGAGTGTTTACACTCGCAGGTCCTGGAGGGTGGCCAAGGAATAGCTCTTTATTGGAGCTTAAAAAATGCACCTGATCTGGAGTGTGTACACTTGTTCCTGGGAGGCTTCTCATGGTGGGGACATAGCTGAGGGTAGGAAGGGAAATGGGCAAATCATAAGCCATAAGCCAGCTCCAACACCTACCATAGCTTCCAACTCAGAACGTGGAATGGTGTGAGAATTTTAGATTCAAATCAGCATTTTCAAATTGTAATGAAGGTAAATGCTTTAAGGTAGGAAAAGGAGACATTTTGTATAACTTGCATTTAGTTTGAATGATAATTCACAGCTATTTAGTCAAATGTTATAGGGTCCTACATTTGGACTTTTGTCTGAGACTCTGATGATGTTAGGGATAGGCTTCCAAGCAATAAAGTTTTACAGTTAAAATTAAGATCATTTCTCCCTTTTCTTATAAAGACTTAAGGAGGGCCAGGGATTTAGCTCAGTGGCACCATGCCTGCCTTGCAAGCTCAAGGTCCTGGGTTCGATCCCTGGTACAAAAAAAAAAAGACTTAAGGAGCTTAGTGAGAAAGCAGTGCTACACTGACAGAAAAATGCCTGGGTACATCTGTATCTTTCCTGATGGACGATTTCACTGGTGTGGACAGGCAGCTTTGCTTTAAGTCTTTGTAATCACTGAAAGGACTAAAAATAAAAATTTTTAAAACTCTCTTCTTTAGCATGAGAATTATCATTTTTATTGGAAAATAAATGTCTTCATTGCTATGCTTTTTCCTAATAAGATCCATATGCAGAAAGGAGAGCTCAGCAACAGAAAAAAAAATCTATTTGTCAAAGTCTGGGTTCCCAAGAAGAAAGCCTGTTTTCATTTTATAGCAGAGGAAAGTTTCACTTTACCTTCAATAGAAAAGCTTGTTAATCAGATTGTAATTTCAGGGATCTGGTAAACAGAGGGTACAGCTATGTTTCCATACCAATAAGGAAAAGCCACTTGCCAGTATAAACTTGTGCTACATTGTCTCAAAGCAGTGGCTGCCTCTCATCAAAAATGTGCTTGTTGAAAAAGAGAGTGGGGAGGCCTCAGGAGCCCACCTCTGCTTAGTAAAGTAAATGCCACATCAGATTGGTTCTCCCTATAAAGATGGGCAATCCAATGTGTAATAAATCTGAGGGGTGCTTTTGCTCTTTAAAGAAAGGAAAAGGAACTGTGGGACCTGGTAAGAAAGGAAACTGCCAATTGAATCCAATCTACAAAGAAATCGATTTCACATGGCCATAATTCAAGGAAATGGGGCAGTACGTAATGACGTGGACATTCACTTTGCTTTTGAAAATTTCAACTTTCTTCTTGGCTACTATAATATTTTTGAAAACAGCTTGGATTATTTTTTCTTATTACCCTCTGCAAGCATTTTTGCTAAACATGGAAATCTATGAAACACAGACTCACACTGTGACTCATTACTATTGTTTCCTTTAATTTTTCTCACCATCTCATCCAGCATCATTTCCCTTTGCTCAAGAAAAAAAAAAGTAGTGGAAAAAATTGATGTTTTAAAACATATAGTGAACATTTAGTGAGAGTGAGATAAACTAATTTTGCTTAGAATTTCCACTAGTGCATACTTTGAAATTCACACACAAATCATGTTCATATACAGAATTATATTACACATAACATCATAACTAGTAAATTTTCATTCATTCTCCTCCTTTTGGATTGATGCAAGGGACTATTACAAGTTTGTTCTTATTTCTACCTTTACTGAATATATGTACTTGAGAATTTTTCTGTGATAGCTGCTATGAAGATAACAATTCAATGCATTTTACATAGCAGTGGCAATGGCAATAATCTACACGTTATAAAATATGTACAAAAATTGAAGAAAGGTAAAACTAGTGCTTTAAAAGTAACTTGGCAATTAAGGCTATGATGGATAACATTGGGAAAAATATTTTCAGGCAAGGATAGCATGAAGGTTAAGGCAATTCCAATAATCCTCAAATGAGGCGATGTAGGCTTGAAATAAGAAGGTGATGAGGTATCTAGCATTTACCTGCCTTACAGAGTAGCCAGCGAGCAACAGAGTAGTGCTGGCAGGTAAGGCAAGGATACATTGATTGGGGCTGGCATTTTTTACCTCTAGTTTCCAAGGTTGACTATTTTCCAGCTAGGTCTTATTTTCATGGAAAGAAAGTGTTTGTGTATGGTCCTTCAAGCCCAACCATGGCCAATTTACTAAAGCTTTACCTGGCAGGGCCTACCAGGGAAAAGCTGCCCTCTCCACACCAAGCTTAGCGCATCAAAGATTCAGAGCCTCCCTCCCCGCTGCCAATGCCCTGCTAGCCAGGCTAAGGCATCTATGTCTGGAGTCTGTGCACCTCCATTTGAAGGATTTTCATCCAGGGCTTTCTCCTGAGGCCTCCTTCCTGAAGAGGAAACATGAAGAAACTTATACCATTCTGACTCAGTATTTGCACTTTTTCACACCCAGTCTTTCCCTCTGTAGCTGACTTTAACCCTTGTGTCCATGAAATAGCAGGAGCCTTTCTTCAGGGCTTCAATGGTAGTAAGATAATTCCCACTATGTGCACTGATGTATCTGACCCTTACGCAGTATCCTTCTGTGGGGAAAATAGAGCATTATGGGAATCAGAGCTCTGGCCTCTTGACTAGCTTAGAAAGTCAGGAAAGCCTTGTATGTCACTTTCACTTTGATGTGCTATCTTAATTGACTATTTCAACAACTGGATGCTCAGCTAGCTCCAGCTCAGCTCAGCTCTTAACAAGTTGCAGAGAGAGAGAGAAAAAAAAATATCTAAAGATAGAAGAGGCCAGAGTTCAGATCACTATTCTTGTTTGAAGCAAATCTATATTCCCACTCCTTGGAAATACAAACTACATTTGCAAAACATTTGGAGAAGAAATGGTTATTAATATTTAAAAACTAGTTTTACATTCTTTAAACAAAGATCATGGTAGTATTTCAATTTCAAATTTATCTACAACATACTAAACACCCATATTTCATGCTGTAGACTAATTTAACAAAACTTTCATAACACCAGCATTTGTAATGTAAATCCAAGAGTCAAGAGATCTCTAAATTATTGCATTTCAAAAACACTACTGAAAACTAATAAACTATGGGGACTTAAAGTCTCATATAGCTATGACATTGATTGAATACCTGACAACTCTTTAAAAGTGGGGATGTAGGAAAATAAGAAGAGGATTTATTTACCTCCTTTGTACTCATCTCTAACACTGACTATTTGAGCTCACCCAAAAGGCAACACTTTTATTTTACTGTGGCTGATACCAGGATAACTATTGTGACTTCTAATGGGAATATTGCTGCATAGCAATTGCCTGTGAAGCTCATCAATCAGTGTTCCTCAAATGCTAGCAGCTCATTACTACAAACTCCAGCCAGGGGGCACATAGAGCTCCCTTCTCTGCTTTGTCTTGCAATTTTCACCATGCCCCTGGACCAGCATTACTATTTGTATAGTCCTCTTGCCTCTTCCTTTCTGTTATCATCTGATCACTTCCCCACAGCTCTGAAAGTTGAATAATTAAGCGCTTGGTGATGTGGAGAACTGAGTATGAAGTCACCTTCACAGAGGACAAAAGTGTGAATGAATGAAGGTCAAGAGTACTGCTTTCTTCTTTTACTTTGTAAATTCCAATGTGTGCATTGATAATACAACATTTAAAATATTACCAAGTCCATGAGGAAAAAGCCTAGTATATAAAGTTTAAAAATCTGTCTATATGTTATCATTATAAAACTCTTCACATACACAATCTTCAAAATTTAAAAATAGTATATTTTCCTACTGAACTTTGATATCATATTATTTTTCACAAAGTTAATGAATAGTTGTTTGGTATACAACTGTTTCTTCTTTCTCTAAGTTTCCTTTGTTTGGCATCTTTCTGTCATTGATTATTTCTGTATGTTTCCTGGTGAATAACTACTCTTTAACATACATCCCTTGTAATTGTCTTTTGTGTTTAAAAGAGTGTAAATTATACCAAAAGCCAAAGAATTCTCAATAAATAAAGTGAGGAGAAATACTGTAATTTTTATTTTTCCTGGTTGCAAATAACCTGTAGAAAAGTAGGATCTTCAAAACAGGTTAAGATGAGATCTTGTGAGAAGTTTAATGTTCCTCTGTCAGGGAGAGCCACCAGAGATAAGCATAAATTCCTACTCTGAAACATGGCCTTTAGCCAAACTGGTTCTCTAAACTAACTTCAAACACAAGAATCACAAAAGCTTACAGAGAAATTACTGGTTTTCCCACAATAAATTCAGAATGTGCCAAGAAGACTGGCAATATTTGTCACTTTTAATGGACATACTCTTTAAGACTGAATTACTAATCTCTATTTTAAAAAGAAAGGAGATTTAAAATATAAAAGTATTTTGAGAGACATCTAAGAATACATTGACTTTTGCACTTAACTATATTTTCTTTTAAAAAGCCACCTCATCACTTTAGAAACTGAACAAATTAAGCTTGTTTTACCCTGGTTTTATAAAATCAGCCCTTCCTGAGATCAATGGCTGGGTACACTAACTGCTATTTAGCACATTGTTTCACACACGCCTGCACAAATGTACACCATAAACCACAGAATGATGAAATCATAACTTTACATTGCCATCAAAGAGTGATTTGTCTTTTCTCATAGAAATACAAGTTATTTTACCACAAATGCACATTTAAATCCCCTGCATGTCTTCTCTGTTCTCTTATTTATTTCCTAGGTATAATATTGGAAATTGAGATAGAGATTTTTTTTTAAATACATTAAATGAGAAAGTAAAATTCGTTATTGCTTGAATGCAAAATCCTTCAAGTCCATGATAGGTTAATGGGAAGCATTATTGTTGTTACAGATGAACACTTTGACATAACTAAAGGTGATTCTCTTCAGCTGGTCACAGGCAGGTAAGACTAAATGTTGGTTATAGAAAGAGAATGACTGACATCTGCTGGAATATAAGACAAACAGAAAGGAAAAAAATCCAACTACAGGAATGCTCATAGTTTAAGGATATATGGATGTCTATAATTTGTAACATGTTACTAGATATCCTTAGGAATAGAACAGTAACAGAGTGTAAGAAAAGGAGTGCAGTGTGTCATTCTGCACCGTTACATCATAAGAAATCCAATCAAGGTAACTTCAGCCCTAGACCTCCATAAATAGTGCAATCCTGTTGCCTGGATTTTTCAATATCCTGTTGATTTCTGTAGTCTGTTGGTTTCCATCAGCTTTATTCTGGCTATGTCAGGGCAAACAATCAAATGAGCTTTGCCAATCTAGACCCAAAGAATAACAAAAATTGATCACTGACAGAGTCACAATACAACTTACTTAGTCACAATGCCATCAGATATTGTTGATCCACATGTAAACAGAGATTTTTAAGTTATTTCCCACTTTAAAAATGATTTCTTAATGAAATAAGGGGATCACTGTTGAGAGTTGCTGTACAATTACATGAAGTAGGTACTTTATTGTATAGTATTTTTCTTGTTTTGTTTGTTTGTTTTGAAATAAGGTATTGCCCAGACTGGTCTCAAACTCTTGGGTTCAAGTGAGACACAGAGGCAGGCAGACAGACTGACAGACAGACAGACACACACACACTGCAGCTTTTCAAGTAGCTAGGACTATAGATGCACACCATTGCATCCAGCTTAACTCCATTTTCTAGATGTGATGCCTGAGTGTCAGAGAGGCAAAGAACGTTGCCCAGGGTTTCACAGGTTGTAAACCATGCATGTCCAACACACTGCCTTGAACATGAGAAATGTACTCCCCATAAGATCATGAACTTTCAACATTACAATGTGATCTTTAGGAATAGTTTTCATGACTCAATTGCATACCACAGTGAGTGCCAACTCCACTTCCCACACCTGTCACACACGGTCCAATGGAAACCTGCATGTATCAGATTTTACATGTGCTGTATTTTTGTATTACCAGTACTGTCATCCAAGCCACTTATCAACTGTACAAATTTTATGAAAAACAAGAGATCATCCACAAACACTGTGTGAAGACCCCAGTTCTTTACTCATGATCTGGTCCTGCTCTGGACACTGTGAACAAGCAAATCCTGCATAAAGACCCAGATAATAAGAGACAACTCAGCAGAGTCGGGAGAATCATCTTTCTTGCAGTTAAAAACATGGTCAAGATTCTTGGGTTCTTCATCAGTACAGTGATGGCGATGGACCAGATAATTCCTGAGGTCCCCTCCAACTGCGCATCTAATTAGGAATATTGCAAAAAACTACCAGACTGAGTTGTTTGGTTCATTATTATTCTGCCATAAAACACTGACAGAATCTGTGTAATTATTTATATGTTTCATTCATCATTCACTAATTGAAAGAAGGGTTATTTATTTTTTAGAATTTTTATCTTGGTGTATAATGCCTCATGCAATTTGTGTGAAAGTTTATACTCAAAAGTAGTCTGCTTTTACACATAAACATACTCACTTAAAATGTTATCTTGCCTGATAAAATTTGCAAAGCTTTTATCCTACTCTTTCAGTAGTCCAAAAATAAAATCTATATTTTACCTGAAAAGAAGAATAACTATGATCAAAACTTAAAACACATGCAAAAATGACCAAAGACTATGATTTATAGTAAAAGATAATTTATATGAAGTGTAATACAAAATATCAGATATCATACTAGTTCCTTAAATCAACAATGTTTTCAAATTTCCAGATATGATAAATTATTATTTACCTCCAAACTGAATAAAAATCATCTGAATTTTGTTTTAAATATTAATTTAGAAGAGAAAGGAACAATAAAAACATCTTCTACAATCGGTCACATTCCTGTGTTAAAATATACAGCAAGTTGAATCTTGAACTCAACAGCATCATCTAGTGGGACTCAATCGGAAATGTTGTAGGCTGACTTCATATTTAGTGAATAGTTAATGCCAGCTTTCTCTTATAAGTATAATTACTGTCCTTCCAAGTGCGTAGCAATAACAAATCCAGGGATCAAAGGACTTATGGGAATATTCTTGAAATAAGTAGTTCTTTGCCACAAAAATGCTATTTGCTTGAAAATAATCTGATCATTCTTATGTGATATACAGAACAATCTGAGTTTAAAAATACAAAGTGTATAACCATGATTTTATTTTTGACAACCAATCTCATATTAAGACATTGATAAATGTTCTTTAGGTATAATGAAGTGGCCTAGATAAGATAATAATTGTCGCTGAAAGAGAGAAATACCATGGGCTGCAAAATCACACTGATATGGATTAGCATAGTAGCACTATAAGTTACTAGCCAAAGAATACTGGGATGAAGTTCACTCATCTGAAGCATGAAATAGTATTGAATTTGAAGGGTCTTGTAGGGAGTTAAATTGTCTGTGTGTGTATCACTCACTCACTCATTTTGTACCATGTGATTTTATTCTTAATCTACATCTTTTTTACTCTGCTGCGGAGTTTGCCCTCTGTTATCTTGCACAAACTCCAATAGTCTCATTTATTTTATGCAACAGACACTAAATAGACTCCAGTGTGATGGAAACTTTCTCTCTTTTACTAATTCTATTATCATCATTTCTAAATTATCCTGGCTACCTGGCTCGTGCTGTACTCACTTGTATATGGATCCATTCTTACTCCTGTATTAAGAAGACATTTCTTCTGTGCAGGACAGCTCTGAAGTTTTCCTCAAAATTAATTCTGGACAGTGGCTAGGTCAAGTTAGTGGAAGTAAATAACTGAATTTTTTATAAAATACTACCAGACAGAACAGCCCTCCCAGGAGTAAAACACTTATTATTTATCCCTGATATCACGGGGGGGGGGGGATATGAGTATAGGTGTATGGGGCTTTCAGAAGTGAAAGCTGTTAACATGTACTATTCTTATTGTGTAAGTTATAAATAATCCTCTTACTCAAAGATTCTCTGAAATGCTGCTGATTCACCAAAATTTTCTTCCTCATTCTCCTCCTCCTCCTCTTCCTCCTCTTCCTTCTCCTCTTCTTCCTCCTCTCCCTGTTTTCCAGTCTCAGAAATTCTGTAATTTTATGCTGACATTGAGTCTCCAGCTGCCAAAATCTGGAGCTCAATTACAAAGAGCAGAACCCTGGTACTCTCTTTGATATTTATCATGAGTAAAAATAAATATGTTATTAAGCCACTGACATGTGTGGACTGCTCATATTTGCAACACAACCCAACAAATCTTGATGAAAACAAATGGTTAGTTAAATGTAAAATATATACTGCAATTCATGAATGTATTTAATTGGGTAAACAGAAATACATTTTAATATGCTGACAGCAAGTGAGAATATTACCCGGTCTCTGTTTTACAGTTCCCACATTGCTTGAGGATACTGTGAATGTTTAATGTAACATGAGACTTTCTAACACATTAACTAAACAAAAGTCAGTAGGTGAATATTTAACCTTGCTGATCATAACTACTTCATTTGTAGTAATGTTGTTAATAATGTTTTACCTGCCCAAAGAGTGTAGTGATCACTGAAGTCCCTTGCTATTATGAAATGCATAATTTTGTAGGTGAAGTACTAAGTAAACATTTCAGTATTAATGAACTGCCATGTATGATATTATTTCTCTGTGACAGAAAAAACATAAAGTATGCTTCCAAGAAAAGGAAAATATCTAGAGAATCGATATCTATACAAATGGGGTGCTGGGGATAAATCTTGACTTGATCTATAAGAAAATTTTAATGTTTTAAAATAATGGGACAATATTAGCAAAGAGCCTTCATTCATTTGTTCTACTGTATCAAAATACATAGGAGTTGGTAATTTATAAGGAGTAGAAGTTTGTTTCTCATGGATTTGGAGATTCGTAGTCCACATTCAAGGTGCTGGATTGTGAGGGCTCAGTCACTCTGCTCCCCAAATGCTAGCTCATTACTGCCTCCTCCAGAAGAGAGCACAGCTCTGTCCTCCTACGGCAGAAGGGATGAAGGAGGAGATAGGGCTCAAACCCCGCCATCGGGCCCCTCTATAATTGTATCAACCCATCCATGAGGGCTGAGCCCTAATGACTCAAATGTTTTCCTGGGGACTTTTCCCATTACATGAATTCTGGAGGACACATCCAAACCATAGTATTCACAATAAAGCAGTTCTCCAAAGAAGAAATATAAATAGAAAAAGTATTAAATAATTTAAATTTCATAAAAGTCACAAAATTTTTGTGATTTTTCACCAGTAAATTGGCAATTTAAAAAAACTAAAGCCTAGTGTTGGCGAGTATGTAAATAAACAGGAATCCTTACAAATATTCAAATAACTTAAAACTTGCCACAAATTCTTTGGAAGTCAATCCGGTAATATACATTACAACATTTTTTTTCCAAAATATTTTAAATCTTCTAATCCAATAACTCCCTGCCTAGGCTTTACTTAGAGAAATAATTATAAATATAAGTAAACATTTACAAATATGTATAAATTTGATAGTCATTGAAGTGTTTTTAATATAGGCTTCAAAAATCTTAAATCTCAAATAATCAATTGATATAGCTTATATTGGCAATTCATACAAATTAATGTTGTAAAATAATATTTAACAATTTAGTAAATTTTTCATTAGTAAATGGAGTACAGGTTGGAAAACAGTAAACATTTTAAAACCCCAGTTTGATAAATATATTTATAACACATTTTTATATAAAATTTTAAACTTCCATTTCTTATGTGAAAAGAATAACGTGTTATAAAATGCACATATGGCTATGTCTAAATGTGTACCCTTCTCAAAGTCAACCCCTTGATCACTGCTCTTTCAGGACAGATGACAGCAACCACTGCCTTTATTTGTGGCCATGGCCTAAAGCTCATGAACTATGTTTACTTCTAAAACAAAGTTCTCAAGTGTACAAACGAGAGAAGACTCTTTTATCTTTGGAATACAATGCCTTAGTTCTTTGGATGGTGGATACACTACCTGTCACAATGTGGGTACCCTCATATTTAGAATAACAGCCAGTGTTTTTTTTAAAAAAAACAATATAATCTTTTACAGTTTAGGCAGAAAGGGATTATAAGAGACTACCTAGGTAGCTCACAGAAGTGGTCAAAGAGCTGAAGGAAGAATCTTTAGATGAGGCTTCCAAAAACACTGTCCCAAATAACACCTAAGACGGGACAGAGAATGAGTTTCGGTTTCTATCATGGTCAGAATGCCACTGCCATAGCAGTTAACTCATAAACACACCTCACTTTGTTGACATAATATGTGTAGCAAAGTGGGTGCCCTACATTTTGCTACTATCCTCTTGTGACTCAGTTCTGAATTGCTCTCATGTCAGTGCATCTGCCTTGTAGAATCTAAAACAGTAGCTGCAGTGAATATTAGCTCCATGTAGGTCAGAGGATGCAATGTACTTCTTCAGTCTCTGCATAGTAGTTGTAAGAATGGGTGTTGGCATAAGTGATCCAGCTTCCTTGGCAGTCTGACTCTTTAACAGCACAACATCTGCACACATCATTCTTCCAACATTTACATTTTTGTAAAAAAAAAATGCATTTTCCCCTAATATGAGGAGGCTATCCTTCATGCAAACAAAAAATACGTTCATCATATCTCTGGAGAGAGACATCCAAAATCTCATCAGTGATTGCACTAATCATTCATTTTCCAGTTTAGTTAGACTTTAACATTCCATAAGTTGTAAACTACAATTGGAAAGAGAAATTAAGTAAATACATATCTGATCATGCAAGGAAGAACATATTGGTAGCTACTATGATCTTTTTTCTGTAACAGGTCATGAAAGCTTAGTTCAGATTTACAGCTTCCTCCACTACCCACTTACAGTCAACCCCAGCCTTCTTGACCTGGTGGGTGGCCCAAGGCTTCATTCTTTCAGGTCTCAGCTGGTCCTTCCTATAGGGGGCACTTGGAGGTGCTACAGTCTCCTCATTTCCAGATGTTTTCTTTTCTTGTTTTACTGTGTACCTACCATAACTTTCTCCTTCTTAATGAAGACAAATATCCTCAGAGAAAGGACCTCCCAGAAATGTAAAAGCCCAAGGAAGGAAGATGGAAGATCTCAAATTCTCATGGTAACCCTTGAAAACCTCTAATAATTTCCAGTTCTGAAGAATAAATTTAGCCAAGGCAGAAGCAAAGGTGAATCTCTTTTTGAGGAAAATCACCAACTTGGGTTTCAGTAATTTTAAAGTACAGTGATTCAGCAGAGGAAAAAATAGTCTTCAGATACTAGAATTATCAAGCACAAAATAAAAGATGACAATATATAAAATGTTCAAATATAAAAGATACAGTTAAATAAATGAGCAAGACCCGAGATTTAAAAAGATAATAGAAATTTTAAAATAATAAAGCAAAATTTAAAAATTAAATTATAATTCTATGAGTGAAAATAGCAGATTAGATACAGCTGTAAAGAGAAGTAGTATTGTCCTGGAACACAAGTTTGAAGAAGATACTCAGAATGAAACAAATGAAAAAGTATAGATTGACTGATAGATGGAGAGAGAGAGAGAAGCATATATATATGTATATAGAGATAATGAATACATAAATTGAAAATATTTAGATGAAAGAAAAGATAGTCATAGAAGACACAGGTATAACATCTGTCTAATCACGATCTTGTAAAAAGAAAATAAGAAGAGTGGCACAGGAGTGGGGTCCTGCCCTGATGTGAGAGAGCGACCCAGAGCTGCAACCCACAATGGACAGAGCAGAACTATGGGGAGAGGTGCTCTGCCTGCAGGGGATCACCAGAGGCGAAGACTCACCAACTAACCTAATCCTGGGTGAAAACAACACCCAGGGAGAAAAGGGAGAAACGAGACCCTACGACTGTGGACATTCAGCCCAGCAGCCCAATAATCCTTCCTCGTGGCCTACATCCAGCAGAGAACGGAGGGCTGATCACATTCCCCATCTACCAATGGGCGCAAGGACATACCTTGGTTTGACTGGTAACCACAGTACCTATTGAAAGGACAGAAGGGTTTCCAGCACAAGGAAGGGACCTCGAAGACCTGTAGGCCCTTAAGGTAGGCATAGAAAATCATGTCTGGCTAGGTCCCAAGAATGCAGATCTTGGAAAGAAACCACTCATTCAATAACACAGGAATTTTTTTCTATATTTTTAAAAATTTTCCTACATCGTAGTATTTTTATCTTTCCTTCAGTAGCTTTTTTCAGGGTTAGGGGTTTTCCACCCACTTTTTTTTTTTGTAACTTCTTTTAGGTTTTTTTTTAATCCCTTTTTATCTTCTTCCTTCTAACTTTATTTTCTCTTCCTTCTTTCTTTGATCTCCTGTTTTTGCTTTTACCTATTTTCATCTTTTTCCTGTTTGTTCTTTCCAGCAACCATTCTCCTCACTATTAATTTCCTCTTGGTCCTTAATAGGTCCCCGTCTTACTTTTCTCTCCTCCTTCTCATATCCCATCGATTAATTTTTCAAATTTTGGTTCTTTTCTTCTTCCATTCTTCAGTTTCCCACCCTCTACACCTTTCCTAGAAAAATCACTAACCTTTATGAATGTCTAAATAGTTAAATTTATGCTATTGCTATTGAATACTGTGATACTTTTAGGAGAAATAAAGTTGTTCCATTTAGTAGATATTTCCTGTAGGTCAATAGTAGGTTAATATTTGGTTTGTCTTTGTGCTCATACTATAATTATAGACCTCTTTTCTATGGACAAAGGTGGTATTTTGTTGATCACTAGGGGTTGTCAATATTCAGTTTGTATTTAATACTATAATTGATGCTGATTTTGTTCCCATAACAAAGGTATCATAGCTGTTGTCATTAACTTGTTTTCTTGAGATGACAAAATCTAGATTGCCTAGGGGTCATAAATAATACTGTGGCCCATTCTGGGAGAACTGGGTATTGGGCCAAACTTGATGCAGTCTCACATCTCAAGTAAACACAGGTGGTTGACTCCTGGGACAGAGGCAAAGGCCAGTAGGTAGCCACACCCAGAGAACATCATAGAAAAGTAAATATTAACTGAAAAAAATCTCCATACTAGAAACAAGGTTTCCCCTACAATAAATCCATGAACCTCAACATAAAAGAAACAAAAATAGAAAGTTTAGCAGACAAGTCAACAAAATGCCTGCAAAAATGCTCAACTCCCTCAAAGCTGATCCATGTAACAATGAAGGGGGGGAAACCTCACAGTAGAATTATCCAAAATGGTATCAGGTGGATAGCAAAAGAGTTCAATAAGGCATTTGTCAAGATCACAGAATATATAACTAACAAAATTAAGCAAAATCAGCAGCAAGTCTAAAGAAGACACCAGTAAGAACAAAAACAAGAGCTAAACCAAACAAGTGCAAAACATGCATGACCAGCATAGAAATATATCAGAGTCTATAAAAGTGCTCCAAATAGAAATTCAGAAGATTAAAAATTACAAATTTTAAATAATAATTATATTAAATGTGTAGGCAGCAGAATTTACCAATGTGAGGACAGAGTCTCAGAACTAGAAATCAGGGCTATTGACAGTGACCAATTAATGAGAGATATTTTAGAAAAACAAACAAACAAACAAAACCCCTGAAAAATGGATCCACCAGCTCCTAGATTATGCAAAGAAGACTAGTCTAAGGTTAATTGGAATTAATGAAAAATCAGAAGATAGCACAAATAATATAAAAAACCTATTTATTGAAATAATAGCTGAAAACTTTGCAAATAAGGTAAAAGAATTTAACATGCAGATAAATGAGGCATACAGAATCCCAAATATCCAAGATCAGAAAAGAAACTTCCCACATCATATTCAAAATCCCAGAAGTACAGCACAAGAATAAAATGTTAAAAAGCAGTTAGAGAAAAGTAACAAATCACTTACAAAAGAAAAGCCATTAGAATTGCAGCAAACTTCTCAACACAAACTTAAAGGCCAGATGAGCTTGAAGGGAAGTGTTTCAAGCCCCCCCACCAAAGAAAACATTCCAACCTAGGCTGACATAGTCTGTAAAACTATCTTTCAAAATTGATGGAGAGATAAAATACTTTCTTTCATGATAAAGAGTACCTGAAGAAATTCATGACCATTAAGCCAGCACTTCAAAAAATTCTCAAGGATATCCTAGAAAGAGACAAAAAGTTAACAATGACAAAAAGTCTAATAGAATGAAAACACTTGGTAGGCAGTTAAATAGAAGGGAAAGACAGGGAATCAACAACAAGAAAATAAGGCAATGACAGGAATAAGTCAATACCTATAAGTAACAACTCTCAATGTAAATGATCTCAATTCTCTAATCAAAAGACACAAATTAGCAGAAAGGATCAAGAAACAAAATCTAACAGTATGCTGTATACAAGAAACTCTCATGGACTGAAAGTATTCAAAGGATGGAAAACAACATTTCATGCAACAAGACCTGAAAAAAGCAGGGTATAGCAATCTTGTATTCAGACAGAGTAGTCTGCAATCCAAAATTCATGAAAAGAGGCAAAAAAGGTCAGTAAATATTGGTTAAAGGAACAATCTAACAGGAAGAGGTAACAAATACTAACATATATGCACTGAACAGTGGTGCACCCAACTTCATAAAACAAGTACTACTAGACATACAAGATCAAACAGACAGAAATACAATTACAGTAGGGGAACCTGAATACCTCACTATCACAAATAGATAGATCAAGTAGACAAAAAAAATCAACAATGAAATATCAGAGTTGAACAAAAACTTTCAAATAAAAGGACTTAGATTTATACAGAGTATTCCACTCAACAATAGAATACACATTCTTTTCAGCAGCACATGGAACTTTCTCAAAAATAGACCATATAACAGCCAATAAATCAGCCACAAGTAAATGTAAAAAAGTGAAATTATACAATTTATATTATCATACCATAGTGCAATGAAATAAGTGACAAAAGAAAACTCAGAAATTATCCAAATGGGTGGAAAGTATACAATACAATTCCACCACTCCTAGGGCAGAGGAAGTGAGCCAATCCCAGCACCCAGGAGGAGGCTCCCCTGCCACCATTCCACTGTTCCTAGGGCAGAGGAGGTGAGCTGCAAGGTTGACAGCAGCATCCCTCCCCCATTGGAAATGAGAAGACATTAAACAAGCCTCAAAAACAGACTTCCAGATCACCTAGAGGAATCCCAAAGGGAAACAAGATGGAATAATCTGATACTCAACCACCTGGACTCCCTGAACTGGTAACAAAAGAGGATCTGGAAAAATTGAAATCAGAAATAATTTATCAGATAACACCAAAGATTGTGCCCATAGTGCAAGACGTGATTAATAAATCTAGACAGGATACACATAAAAAAAATAGAGGATCTGAGGAACATGATGGAATCCCAACATAGAAAACAAATGAAATCCATACAACAGATGCAAACAGATTTCCAGGAGATTAAAAACTCCATTGAAAGTCTATGAAGCAGAATGAACCAATGTGAGGACAGAACTTCAGATATAGAAGATGAGATTGCAATTAGTGACCAGGAAAAGAAAAATTGCTTTAAAATTGTAAGGGACCATGAGAAAGCAATCCAGCACCTGCTAGACAATGCAAAGAAGAATAACATAAGACTGATTGGAGTCAATGAAGAAACAGGAGAGAGTGAAGATGACATAAAAAAAAAACTGTTCACAGAAATGATGGCAGAAAACTTCTCAAGGAGGGGAAAAGAACTTGACATACAGATAAGTGAGGCAGATAGGACTCCAAATAGCCTTGATCAAAAAATAAATCTACACATAGGCATATAATAGTTGAGATTCCAGAAACCCAACAGAAGAAAAAAATTGTACAAGCAGTGAGAAAAAAGAAACAAATCACATACAAAGGAAAGCCCATCAGAATCACAGCAGACTTCTCATTGCAAACCCTCAAGGCAAGAAGAGCTTGGAGTGATTTCAAGCCCTAAAGAAAATCAGCCTCCAACCCAGATTGATGTACCCTGCAAAACTATCTTTCAAAATTGATGGAGAAATAAGATACTTTCATGATAAAGAGAACCTTAGGAACTTCATGAATACCGAACCAACACTCCAAAAATTTTTAGACAATACCCTAGGAAAAGACAATGAGGATCAAAACCTCAGGAAGCCCAGCAGAATGAATCCATTGGGCATCACAAATTAAACGCAAAGGGGGAGAACCCAACAAAAAGAAAAAGTCATGACAAAGCTTTTAAAACTTTTAACTTCATCTCCCTAATGAGTGTATAATTCAATCTTGTTAATGTAGTGATTAGTATTTGTCCGATTCTAGTGTTGCACACCTTTCCTTGTGCTGTACTGGGTATTTATCATCTTGTGTCTACTTTTTAATTGGGTTGTCTATTAATGAGCTGTAAGAGTTCTTTATATATTCTGGTCATAGGTTATATGCATTGTAAATATGGTCTGTTTAAGGACTAGTTTTCATTTTAGCGATGTCATTTAAAGTTCTAAATTTTGATGGAATCTCATTTATCAATTTTTTTTCTCTTATACATCATGTTTTTTGTATCCTAGGAAGTTCTTGCCTACCCTAAATTCATAAACATTTTCCCTTATAATTTCTTCTTAAAGTTTTATAGTTTTAGACTTTTATATTTACGTTCATAGATCCTTTCAAGTTATTTTTATGTATGGAAATAAATGGTTGAGGTTAATTTTTTATATATGGATGCCAGGTGTTCTAGTGCCATTTGCTGAAAACACTATCTCTTCCTCGGCTCTTGAATTGAGTTTATATTCTATAAAATGTTAATGTTAAATAATCTTTCAAAAATCAGTGGACCGTACATGTGTGGTTCTATTTCTAGATTCTCTGTTTTATTCCAGTGGTCTATATGTTTTTCCTTACACCAACACTGCCTTGATTACTGTAGCATTAGAGGAAGTCTTAAAATTAGGTACTAAACATCATCCAACACTGTTTCTTTTTCTTTTCTTTTTTTTTTTTTTTTTTACTTTTCTAAGTCCTTTGTACTCCTACTTAACTTTTAAATTTCAATATCCAATTCTTCATTTATAGCAAGTATACATAGACCTGAATTTTTATATATACCTTGTGTTTTCTAATTCTGCTAAATTCAAATGCAAGTTCTAAGGGCTCCTAGAGATTTCTTAGTATTTTCTCTGTAGATGATCATTTCATCTACATATAAAGATTTTGCTTCTGCCATGTCAATCCTATCCTAGTTGTGTCATTTTATTGCCAGACTATTTTGGTGGGGCCTAGGTTTCAAACTTTAATGGACAGATAAAGAGTACGAGTACGCATATCTGCCCTTGTTCCCCACCTTAAGGAGAAAGCATTGTATCTTCTCCATTCATATGAAGTGTTCTCACTGGAAGTATGGAGTACATGTCTTTAATCTGTTGAGAAGTTTCTGTTCTACTTCTAGTCTCTTGATAGCTTTCACCATGAACAGCTGTAGAATTTAGTCCGATACTTTTTCTCCAACTAGTGATGGGATCATATGGCTTTTTCCTTTCCTCTGTTAAAATGATGACTTTTGGGGGTGGATTTTCCAATGCTGAACCAACACTGCCATACCTATAATAAAACCACTTTCTACATCCTGCCAGATCTGACTTCTAATAGTTTGTTTTGTTAAACAAATTTATATCTATGTTCATACTTTTTTATTCTATTATCTTTATCCAGTTTTAGTATTAGCACAATGTTGATTTCCTAAAATGAGGGGAGAAGTGTTCCTTTTTTTTTCTGCTTTAAATGTTTGATATAATTTATTGGTTAAAATGTATACGAGCCTGCTGTTGTCATACAGGTAGTTTTTCAAGCTTGGTATATACTTTTTTTAATAGGTGCTATTCAAATTTGATATTTCCTCCAGAGTTAGTTTCATTAATTTGTCTTCCAAGGTACTTCTTAGAAGTTGTCAAATTTATTTCAAAACAGATTTTTGTAATATGCTTTCTATATCCTTTTAAATTCTGTAAAATCTGTGGTAATGTCTCCTAGATCTTGATATTATAATTTTAAAAATGTACAATTGATATTGTGTAATAGGGAGTAAAGGTGCAAAGGAGCAGGGGAAGTGGGAGGGGTAGAGGAAAGGAAAGAAGGGAAAAGAAAAAATATGAGAAAAGGAAAAAAATGGAAACGAAGTCTTTGCAAATAAGGAACGGTGGAGGGGTGGAGGGAGGGCAGGAGTAGGGGGAAAAAATAAGATCCAAAATACTCATGTAATGGTACAAGATCCCAATGATGAATGTAACTGTATTTTATACCTAAAATGTACCAATAAGCTTAATGGGGTGGGGAAGAAAAAATAAACTACACAAGGCAGTCTTAACTAAACAATAGTTACAGAAGAAACAAGAAACTTCCTAGAACTAAATGACAATGCCAGTACAACATAGCAGAACTTATGGGACACAATGGAAGTAGTCCTAAGAGGGAAGTTTATACCTGTGAATGCACACATCACAAAAACAGAGCAAACCCAAATGAAATCCTAACTATGGAACTCAAGGTCCTAGAAAGACAAGAATAATCCAAATCTAATTCAGGTACAAGGAAAGTTATTATAAAGATCAGAGGATAAATCAATGAAATTGAGCCCCCCAAAATACAAAGAATTAATTAATCTAAGAGTTGGTTCTTTGAAAAAATAGATGAATTGACAAATTTTTAGCTAATCTAACCAAAAAAAGACCCAAATCAATGCAATTAGAAATTAAAAAGTTAAAATCACAATAGTCACTGCTGAAATAAAAAAAAATATTAACAGCTACTTCACAAACCTGTATGCCAAAAAATTGGACAATTCAGAAGAAATGGATAGATTTCATATGAACATAATTCATATGTATGAATTACCAAAATTGAACAAAGATTTAAAAACTTCAGTGAGTTCTAATACCAGTATTTCTCAAGCTTTGTAATGACATTGAAAAGGAAGGAGCACTTCCAAAGTCATGCCTGGAAGCAACCATTGCCTTGATTCCAAAGCCAGATAAGTATTTAACCAAAAAAAGAGACATATGTTCTCTTTAATGAATAAATATTCAAAAGTCCTCAATAAGATATTGGCAAATAGAATGCAACAAATGATCAAAAAGATCATACATCATGCCCAAGTAGGCTTCACTCTGGGGATGCAAAGATGGCTCAACGTACACAAATCAATAAATATAACAATCAAGTAAATAGAAGCCAGTACAAAAATCACATAATCATCTCGGTAGATGCAAAAAATCCTTTGACAAAATCCAACACCTTTTTATGATAAAAACACTGAAGAAAATAGGTGTCAAAGGACCTTATTGCCATCTAATAAAAGCCATTTATAACAAATCTACTGCCAATATCATATTAAATGGGGAAAATGAAAAGCTTTCCTTCTAAAATCGGGAAAAAGACAAGGATGTCCTTTATCACCACTTCTGTTTAACATAGTACTTGAAACATTAGAAAGAGAAATTAGGCAAGAAAAAGGAATAAAGTGAAACATATAAGAAAGGAAGAAGTCAAATTATCATTATTTGCAGATGGAGTGATCCTTTATATAGAAGATCCCAAAAATCCACCAAAAGACTTAAAATTAATAACCAAATTCAGTAATGTAGCAGGATACACAATCAACACACAAAAATGAATAGCAGTCCTGTACACTAATAATGAACCCCCTTAGAGGAATTAAAGATTAGAGCAAGATTTTTCTTATACCAGAAAAATTAAATATTTAGGAATTAATCTAAGGAAGTGAAAGACTTCTACAACAAAAACTACAATACTCTCAAAAAGAAAAATGAAGAGGATATCAGACAATGGAAAGATATCCACTGTGATAGTTAACTAATTGTGTTAACTTGAGTAAGAAATGCCTAACTGGATTGGATCAGCATGGCTCTGGGTTTAGGTGAAGTTATTTACTGAAGACAGAGGACCCACCCCATGTAGGCTTGTCACATGAATGGAATAAAAGGGAAACAAAGAGGGAAGTTTCACTTCTGCTTCTTTAGAGGAGCTCCAGTCTTCACCTTTACCTTGGACGTTGTCTTCCGGTTTCCAGTGCAGACTCTTTGGCTTTCCATCACAGACCCTTCAGCCTCCTGATATGAACTTGCATGGGACTCTACAGTGAGCTCCAGGCCTTCAACTTTTGACTGGATCCTTTGGATTTCCAGTGTGCAGACAGCCCTTTTACACTCTTCCATACTTGACTCGGGGGGCGGGGGGCATTTAAAACCTACCTTGTAAATCCTTATATTTATATATCTTGCATTAAACTGTTTATATAGTGAGCACTGACTGATATATCCCCTGTTCCTGCATAGGCAGAATATAGTCAAAATGGCCATGCTTTCAAAATTGATATCAGGTTTAATACAATCCCAATCAAAATTCAGAAATCACTCTTCACAGAACTGGAAAAGTCAGTCCTAAAATTCATATTGATCCAGAAGAGACCTGGAATAGCAAAAACAATCCTGAGCAAAAAATGCAAATCGGGAGCCATCACAATCCCAAACTTGAAGTTATATTACAAAGCTACTATGATAAAAATGGCATGATACTGGCACAAAAACAGACATGAGGGGCAATGGAATAGAATAGAAGGTGCAGAAACAACTCAAAGTACGTTCAAATAATTTATTTTGACAAAAGGGACAGAAACACACACTGGAAGAAAGCCTTTTTAACAAATGATGGTGGAAAAACTGACTATCCATATGCAGAAGATTAACTCTAGACCCATATATCTCACCATGCACAAAATGAAAATCAAAATGGATCAAACAACTGAATGTTAAACTAGAAACACTTAAGCTGCTGAAAGACAAAATGAGAAAATCTCTTGAAGTCATGGATATAGGCAAGGCCTTTCTTAGCAGAACCCCAGTTGCATAGGGAATAATTCCAAGAATCAAAAAATAAACATATTAAATTAAAAGACTACTGCACAACAAAAGAAACAGCAGAGTGAAAAAAACAGCCTACAGAATGGAAAAAATATTGCTAGCAATTCCTCAGACAGAGGACTAATATCTAGAAGATATCAAGACCTCAAAAATTTAGACCACTCAATATCAAAGACTCAATCAAAAAATGGGAAAGCAAAATGAATAGATACTTCATAGAATTATAAATAGCCAATAAATACATGAAGAAATGCTCAACCAAGAAATGCTTGCCATTAGAGAAATGTAAATTAAAACAATACTGAGAGTCCATTGCAACCCAGCAAAAATGGCCATCATCAAGAAGTCAAATAATAATAAACACTGGTGAGGCTGTGATAAAAATGATACCCCTGTACACTGTTGGTGGGAATGTAAACTAGTACAACCTTTGTCTTAGTTACTTTTTTCATTGCTGAGACAAAATACTCAACAACCACAAGTCAAAGTTGGCTGGCTTCAAAATAAGGTGGCATGAAAGAGGGACTTGACAGAGGAGAAATAGTTCATTGTGGGGCAGGAAAGAGGCAGCAAAGCAGCAGCAAAGCAAGCCTCCCTTTCCCTTTTATCTCATCTAGGCTATAAGCCTTGTGGGTGGCACCACTCATACCCAGGAAGGGCTTTCCCACTATCCACACCCAGACTATTCTAAACCCATCAGTTGACTGATTTAGTACCACAAGCCCTTATTCCCAATATCATACACCCTAGATCCAGCCAGCTCTGAAAAGCCCCACCTATGAGTGTATGAGACTTTTGGGGAAAATCTAGATAAAGTGCATCAAAACCATTATGGAGATTCTTCAAAAAAACCCAAAAACTAGAAATTCCACTTAACCCAACTATTCTGCTTGTGGACATCATCCTGAAAGAGTTAAAGTCATCATACATGTATACCCATGTTTATAGCAATTCATAATAGCTAAATCTTGAAAGTGGCCTATAGGTCCCTCAACAGATGAATGGATAAAGAAACTGTGCTATTTACACATCATGGGGTACTACTCTGGGAAAAAATATAGCCTTGAGCCATTTTTCAGAAAATGTTAAGTGAAATAAATCAAATACACAATCTTAAATATAACATCATTTCTCTTATATGAGAAACCCAGAGATAAAATAAAGAGCAAAATAAAAAAATAGATAATAGGAAGTAGAGAGATCATTCTCAGAAAGAAATTAGATCAAAAGATGTGGGACATCATATTACAGCAATACATGCATACCAATTTTTTTTTTTTTGGTACCACAGATTGAAGTTGGGACCTTGCTCTTGTGAGGCAGGTGGCAGAACCACTGAGCTAAATCCCAGGTCCTTGGATACCAATTTTTAAAGCAACAGAATTCATAATAGCTAAATCCTGAAAGCAGCCTGTATGCCCATCAACAGAAGAATGGATAAAAGAAATTTGCTATCTATACATAAGTAATACTACTCAGCCATAAAGAAGGATAAATTGGAGACGTGGAGAAATGAATGCACCTAGAAAATATGAGTGAAATGAATGAGACACACAAGTTAAAATACTGTATAGTATCTCTCATTTAAATAAGCCAAAGTACAGTACAAAGAGCAAAATAAAGGATGGGTAAAATGAAAGAAGGGGATATATGTATTGCAAATGGGAAGGGTCCAGCAGACGAAAGGCCAGGGAAGAGGGGAGAGGAAGCGGAAGTAAGATGTACCAAGTAAGCAGTACCAAGTAAGCAGTACCAAATGCCCAGAATGAATATGAATATTATATTTCATAAACATGAAATAATAATAATAATGACAAGAATGAAAATGGGGAAGGGAATTTAGGGGCAGAGGGAAGGATGTGGGTGGGAAGGGGATTAAAACAAGAAGCCGTGCCATGTACATGTACTACGCCCCAAGATGAATGTAAACTCATGTACTGCCAACATGTACTAATGAAATAGAAATTTATTTTTTTCTTTCTTTCTTTTTTGTTCTCCCAGTACTGAGGATCGAACTTAGGACCTTGCACTTGTCAGGCAGGCACAGCGCCACTGAGCTACATCCCTGATTAAAAAGAATCGTTAATTCAATGATTTGTTACATATGCATGGTAATATTTAAAGGTAAATGCTAAGTTTTAAATCAATGAATGAAAAAATAACAAAATAAAAAACAAAAAATTTAAATTAATTCAACACCGAACAAGTAAACACACTGAAATATATCATGTATAAACTGTAAACTGAAAAGGGGGAAAAAAGCCCATATATATTCCCAAATCCTGTAACCATCAGTGAAAAGAATGTATCAGGCTGGGTTTGTAAAAATCAGCTTTATGCGATTGAAAAAACATAGACCTACAGAAGGACAAGGAACAGATAAAAGTAAAAATTATGGAAAACTACATATCACAGGACCACACACCATCAATTGTTGTCAACCAGTTTATAGATCAGATGTAGGGAAAAATCCCTTTCTTTCTTAGTGTTGGTGGGTTTTTAACCTCATTTTAAATGACTCTTAAATTTAGATGTTTTATTTTTAAAGAATTTATTGACAGTGTCTACACAGAAATGATTTCAATAATGTATTCCTATTAGTCTCTTAAATATTTATAATGTTCTTCATGACATTGAGTT
Organism: Heterocephalus glaber; assembly: GCF_053883595.1. Classification (NCBI taxonomy): domain Eukaryota; kingdom Metazoa; phylum Chordata; class Mammalia; order Rodentia; family Bathyergidae; genus Heterocephalus; species Heterocephalus glaber. The sequence continues at coordinate 10,211,446 of NW_028258308.1, read as the reverse complement.
CTTGGAAATAGTCTCATTTTACAAGGTTAGACGTTGACATTACTCTAATTTTCAGTTTTCAACAATTTTTTATATGAGGCAAGACTAGACGGGTTGACAAGTGCACAGCCATTTCATGGGTATGTTTGCTTTGTTTTGCAGCACTGCGAACTGCAGTTTAAAGGGCAATACTATACCTCCCCCCCCCCGCCCCGCCCCAAAAGGCGAAGACTAGACTGAGTTTGCGCGAGTTATGCTAGAGACAAAACTTGTTTTCTCCAGCTATTACCACCAGAGGGCACCAAAAGACTACCTAACCGCAAAAGATAAGCACGCGAAAAAGAATACTAAGAGTGTACGTCCTGCTTTCTCCTAATCTTTTCCTAAGAACATATCTGGTTAGCATGATAAATTTACACTTCATAAAAGTAAAATGAAATATAATGTCTCAAAATGTAATGACTGGATACTTTTTATTGTAAAAAAGTTTTAAACCAAGAAAATGGAAAAATTGTATTGCTGAAAATTATTTCCTCTGGTGACTTTATACATGACACTGGATTAAAAATATTTTATTTGTAAAGAAAGTTTCTTCTATACCATGAAACTAATCATTTAAATGCACTGGTTGCATTTGTCTCTCTCCTATTAACCTTTGTAAAGCTTATGGAGGCTTTCTTATATTGAAAAGTTCCTTTATTACAAGATTCCCACCCAGAAATACTTGACTTAGTTTACCAGACAATGTTAAGTGACCACCAAATATTGAGAGTAACAGACTAGTTAATGACACATCGTGGGTGACCACTCTGTTATCAGTAATGGAAAAAGTCCTGACTTTAGGGTCAACTAGATTTGTGCTCAGAATGCCTTATAGTCTGACCTTGAGATCAATTTCCTGGCCCTGCTTATTTGCACCAGCATCTCACCTCCAACCTGTCCACTGAACACTATAAGAATTCTCTTACCTCAGGATCTGGGTCTTGCTACACCCCTAGCCAAAATTTCTCTTCCCCTCGATATCCACATGGCTCCCTCTGTCATCTTCATACCACCTTGCAAAAGACTCTCCTGGCCACCACTCTTAAACTAACTCCCTACCTCTCCTTCCCCCTTTCATGGATTATTCTTCCTGTACCTGTGACATAAAATGTACTCCATTTGCTCTTGTGTTTGCTGTGTAGATTCTCTCACTAGACTGAAAGTTCCTCAAAACTTAACTTTATCCCCCTCTATGGAGCACTACTTTGACTCTAGCAAGTGGAACTGTATGGGCAAAGAGAAGCACAACAGATATTTATTGAAAGGATGAATCTCAAGAATGTTATGAATGATCATGTTGCTTGTAAAATCACCTACTGCGTAATATGTAGCCAGTAAATTGCAGCTGTCACTATGAATTTTATTAAGCTCCTTATTTCTCAATTCCTATTATGAGCCTGTACTGTTTTATTTCTGTTTTTAAGCAAGGGGTCTTAAAATTGATTTATTAAGTAATGACCACCAATTTGTTAAATGATATGGAAGAATACATGAGCATATTCTCATAGTCTAAGTATTATTTCATGAAACATTTATGCATTTCTGTGTGGTATGAACATGTCATGAAAGACAGAAGACCTTGACATAGAAGCACCACCTTTCATAGGTTCTCTTGGAGACAGAAGGAAACTGACCAACACAAGATGACATATTTGAAAGAATTAGGTTCTCTGACCTCAATTAGCAATCTTAATCAAGTAATACAGCACATCCGTCTCACTTTATAAGAATTTTGCTGACATCTCTCAACTTGGTACTTCATAAAGCCAAAAAAACCCTGTTTTACATAAAGAAATGGTAAGGCCATATTGTGGATGGCATCCCCTGTTGTAACAGTACCGTGGACTTTTAAATTTCACTCAGACCTTGAGGCACTTAGCAGTTCTCAGGTCACACAGTGCTCACATGCTGCAGCCAGCTGCCCAAGGCTGACCTCAGCGCAGACTGTCTAGGCACAGAAAATTCCCTTGGTGTGGCTCTCAGGGCAAACACTCTTAGGCACCTGTTATTCTAAGCTTCCTTGCCCACTGCACCACAGGAGAATTGGGGCTGGGGACTCAATGGGATGAGCAACAGTGTTATCCCTCTGCCTCCAACCCACTTTAACATATTTAAACAGTCACTGTAAGTACAATGTAAGTACTTCTTGATTCTCTAAGAGAGAAATCTTAAAGGCAGAGCTGAGAACAACCTGCTTTAGTACAGAACAAAAAAAACCCAAAGCAAAAACCCAAGAAAGTGCAGTGTGTTTGGGGCAGCTGTCATACTGCCTCCATCCAACCCCAGGTCCAGGCGGGGTCTGGCCACGGGGCCAGATGCTCTAAGTAACACATACAAATGAGTAATGTAAACCTGACTCAACTTGAATAAGGTCTAGGGATTGTACTGATGTCAATTTCCAGGTTTTGATAGTAACCTGTAATTATATAAGATGTCACCATGAGGGAAAGCTAGGCAAAGTATACCTACAATCTCTTTGTGCTATATTTTCAGCTTCAGTGAACCTATCATAATTTTTAAAGGATCAATAAAGGATTTCACACAATATAATTAGTCTCCTTCCCATCTACAATCATTTTAAAAACTGAAATTATTGTTAAATCACCTAACAGAAATGTATTTCTAATTGGTAGGGATGTGTAGGCAAAGGAAAACATTCAGAACCTGCTAACAGTCTCATAGGAATACTTCACTACTGGGAAGGTTATCAAGAATTGACAAGTAGATATCACTTTTCGGTCTTTGGCTAAGATCAAGTAAAAAAATTGTCAACTAGACAAATGACCAGTTGATAAAAAATACATTAACTTTAAATAGAAATAATTTTTTAGAATTTGTAGAAAAAATATACTTGTTTAGTTTAATTTATTGATTTATAATCAAGTATAAAAAGTTGATGATCGGTGAAATATCTTTAAGTTGAAAATTTAAAACCATTTGAGATACAATTGCCTTATGATCCTCATCTCTTCAGGGGGTTTAGTCTCCTGGTGAGGTTTGTGATGGATTTCCTCATATACTGGATACTGACGCATGGCCTGTTGTTACAGTAGAGATTGGACATTTTTCTTAGTTCTGCTAGTACAGTGGTGGCAAACCTATGGCACATGCAATACTTGGTTGTCTTTTAATACAAAAGATATAAATGTATGAGTTGTTTTATCTAAACTAAAACCTCAGTATTCAGGTTTAATTGCAGTATTAGCACTTTGCCATAAATAAGTGGGTTTTGGGTTATAGTTTGGACACTTATCTCTAAAAGGTTTGCCATCACTGTTCTAGTACCAATGACAGTCAAACATTTTCAGAGTCCTGCACTCCCAGATAAAAGCAACAATTTAAAAAATCACTTTGTACATCCTAAGGAACAGCTGACTTCAAGGGGCCTCCTCTGCACATCCAAAACTAACCCACTTTGCCCTTCATCACGGCTCACTTAAGACTTCCTGCCCACCCACCTCACGACTTCCTTGTTTAGCTGCCTCTCTAACATCTTGAACTTCTTTCCTTTCCTTGTTGAGACATTGTTCTATAGAATGAATGTTCCCTTCTGCAATAGCCAGAATCATTTTCATTTTTTGGTGTATTTTTTTGTCTTTTATGCAAATTTTTGGCCAAAGTTTTAGAACTCTTGTTTTTCTCTGGTCCTTATGCAAGATGGTTGAAAGGAGGGTAAATTTTTCCATTGTTTTCAGGATTATTAATAAGTTATATGATTGAGCTCAGAAACACATTTTTTCCCCCAAAAAAATTAAGTATGCAATTCTGAGAACATGTACAACTTGCTCCATATTTGGAAAAGAAAAAAGGATATGCTTTTTTAACAGACTTTAAAGTCTGTGTCCTAATTAATTCTGCTTCCTCAACTACCCACACGGCCTACATGAGAAATAATAACTCTGTTCTGTGCCACCCACAGTGGAGGTCCTTCCCCACACTTCCTCTCACAGCAATGCCAAAAGGTATGATCACTTCCGTGTTTCTGAGGAAACAGCATAGTTTGAATGAAAGCATTCAGGCTCTGGAAAAGCTGGCAAGCTTTGAATACTGGCTTTACCACCAACTGCCCTGGTTACCGTGGGTCAGCCACTCATCTCTCTTTATACCCTTCACTTAAAATGGGAATGGTGATGGTAGGTACCTACTTTACAAGGTTGTTGTGAGCATTAAATAAGTTAAATATATACAAAGCACGTATAATAATGTGAGGCACATATACTCAGTTAATATCAAACAAAACATTAGGGAAGTTACTCTCTGTTACGAAACTGAGTACAATGTACCCAGGTTCATATACCTACACAGGGTCAGTACCCGATTCAAACTCAGTTACTTCAGACTTCACAGCAGACCTCTTTTTTGTTACACAGAACCACATGAACTGGGAGAATAGTGAAAAGACTACGAACCAGGTAAAAACTGTTTATTTTAATAATGGTGATTTGAAAAGGCACTGTGAAAAGAGTAAAAGAGCAAGCAAAAGAATGCCATATTTGTAATTAAAACTTAAAGTCATCAGTAAGGTACACAGCAGAAAATTGGCAAGGCTTGAACAGTCACTTAATAAAAACATACAAAATAAGCAATAAACATACATTTTAGTAATCAGGGAATCGTAAAGTGAAATGAAAATATGATATCACTGAATATTCACCAGTTTGGCCAAAACTAAAGTCTGCAAAGAACTGTAAGCAAAGAGAACTCATACGTAGAACAGCCACTTAGGGAGAGTTTGGCAATATAAAGAAAAGATGGTGCTATGACTTCCACACGATTTAGAAATTCCCAGTCTTAGGTATGCACAGAGAGCAACGGTCTTCACTTAGGAAGACCATAAAGCTTTGAACATGGGAATAGAGTGCTTTATGGAAACAGGTTCTGCTCTGAGCTGTACTCTTTCTTCCCAGCTGTGTGTTTACAATGTGCCTTAGGGTGCGGACCTTCTCCTCTGCCTTCTCTTTCCCAATTGCCCCTCACAAAATAAATGCACACCTCATCCAGAAACTTACCATAATGCATTGCCACGAGGAGTAAAACCACAGGGAGAGAGAGAGAATTTGAAAATTCCCTTAACAAAAGCACCATAAATTTGCCTCCTAGTCCTAATTCTACTTCATCGTTACATTTAGTAATTATTTATCAGAATTTTTGATACATTTACTATTTTGACCAATTAGGTACTAATAATAGTCACAGAAATAACTTAGTCCAGGGTACATTTTAAACACTTCAAACACTGGGGTGAGAGAAAATTGTAAAAGGTAATTCTGATTTATATACATTTTTGCTGTCAAGAAATGTGGCACAGTTATCAATAAAAGACTTGAAAATAGTACTTGCTATACTACTACCCATTAGGGTAAAATTTCGTTGGAGAATGGGAATGTAAATATGATTTGAAAGAGAGAAAGAAATAGTAAAAATGTTGAACATTAAAATTTGTTCTTGAAAAATGAACATTTTTAGTATCAAATCACTACAGTATTTAAATTCCTCTGGATACATTTAGATATATTTTTTAAAAGTAATGCAAAAAAGTAATATGAGTTTATAGTTTACAATGTTAATATTTATACCAAATATTACATCCTTTATTTTAATAGGACAAAATTTCCAATATTTAGTGTTAGATATGTTTCACAAATCTTTTATGTTCTATACAAGAAAAAAAAAGATTTGAGGATCTGTTTCCTAGAGAAACATTTAAAACACATAAACCAGGTCATCTACACAAGAATATTCACAGTAAATGTCTATTAATAAGACGGGTAAATTATACCTACTATGGATAACTATATAACAATGGATTCTGGATAAAAATGAAAAATAAAAAACGACAGCTTTATGCAAAAATGCAATGAATCTTTTAAATTTACTGTTAAGTCAAAATAGCAAAAGACAAAAAATTCCATTTTCACTTGTATTGATAACCAAGCAAAACTAAACTATATTGCCTGGAAACAAGTGATGGATTTTATCATCCTTCTAAGAATCCTCTCCTCTTTCTCCTCCAGAGGATTACAAAGTGTCCTATGACTTGCACTGTTTCCCTGTGGAATTTCTATTCCCTATCCTTTAACTTTGGCTTTGCCATGTGACATGGCTGAGCCAATGATATGAACAGACATGATGCTTGTCACACTTAATCAGAGGCCACAGGAGCTTCCATCAAATCTCCTGCTTTTTTGTGTTTCAAAAAGAACTTTTCTTTCTACCTGGATCCTGGAATGAAGAGAAATGAACCATTAGTCATCAATGATGAAAGAAATATGTATTTGTTTTCATAAGCGAGTCAACAGAGAGGGAAGAGGCTATGATCTGGAAGAGGTGTGTGAAGGGAGGGAGGTTTGGAGTACTGGTATTGTTCCATTGTTCTAATTATTGATTTGAGTAGTGGTTACTGGAGTGGTTATTTATAATCATTAAACTATTTAAATAACTTATTCACCTTTCTGTATTTCCATTTACCCATAAGAAATGTAAAAAAGCAAAAGAAAAATTAATAAGCATTTATGATTGCTCTCTAATCCATTTCTGATATAAATTACTTTACATTCTCCTACCATTATTTAAGTATCACCAAGAGATACTACCAAAAGACGGTAGTAAAATCAATTCTTTTATCCTCAGAAAATGTATTATGGAATTTCTAAAATGTTTACACAAAACCCCTGCATACACACCAATATAGTTGGCCTATCATGTCTGCAAATTCTGCATCTACAGATTCAATCGGGTGCAGTTCAAAAATATTTTAAAAGAAGTTACATTGTTGCTGGCCTGTGCTATCTTGTTAGGCCTACAATAGTTGCATTATCTGTACTGAACACTAGAAATGTTTTTGTTATTCTTCCCTAAATAACAATTCTTTGAGTTTTGTTTGTTTGTATTGTTTTTTAAAGACATGGTCTTGCTATGAAGTTCAGGCTGGCCTTAAACTCCCTATGTAGCCCAGGCTGGCCTCAAACTTACGGTATCCTCCTGCTTCAGCCTCCCCAGTGCTGGGATTATAGGTGTGTGCCACCACGCTTGCTTGGTTTAACAATTCATTACATAGCATTTATATTTCATTATGAATCATAGGTAATCTATATTACTTAAAAGTCTAAGGGAAGATATGCATAGGTTATATACAAACACTATACCATTTAATATAAGGGACTTGGGCACTCTCAGATTTTGGTATCTGTAGTAAGTCCTCAGGAACTAGTTTCTTAAGAATACCTAGGGATGACTGTAAATAAAATCCACTAATGACACAATCCTTTTCTTGCTTTTTAATTCATTTCACTCAACAAATATGGATTTTCTTATAAGAAAATAAACACAACCCTCCCTATTATTAAACTGATAGTAAATAAATTTATACATATAATGAATGTATAAAATCTTAGGCAACAACAAGAACAGTAACAATGTTACGAAGTCAGGAATGTTTTTTTATTAAGAGGAAGCCAGTGCAAAAATCTTTCAGCAGGAATTTGCTAGCCAAGTTTGAGGATAGCAAGGAAGTTAACAGTGACTGAGGTGTGTGCTGCAGTGGTATGTTCTTAGTTAAATAAATTTTATTTATGCCTGTTATACAAAGTTGTGGTGATCCTAACAGTTTTGATGAGTTCTCGAATGTTTGAAATTACTTGCACATAAATTCGCATACTAAGTGTCTCTTCCAACTACAAACATGTATCACTGGCAACTCCAGACTAAAGCTGGGCAAACACTTTGAGCAGTGTTCAACATGAAATCTTTTGCATATATGAATTGCAGTAAGTGATATAACACCAGCAAAAGAGAGGGAAAAACATAAATGGGGGACACAAAAAACAGTTCTAGATGAAGTATGAGGCTAGAAAGTTTAGCTGTGCCGGTTAACTTTCACGTTAGTGCCTTAACTTGTAAAACCTACTGCGTTTAACTTTAGAAAATCTTTAATGCCTATGCCTATGTGCTACAGACAAGATGAAGAAAACAGTATTTAAAATGATCATGATGATCGATGGTCATTTCCTGCTTGGGTACTGCAGAAGGCTGGTCAGTTTAAACCAGGTGAGCCTAAACAAGAAATGATACTATGATTATCTACAACAGATTCATGTTTCTCATAGAGTTGTTTCTGAAAAATGACTGATGCCCATATAGATTGTATTGCCCAGGTGCCCCTTCAATCACACAAGATTGTGCGATTCATTCTCACCCTCAGAATGAGTTGATGATGTGATACTACTGAGCCAAGCTCATTAAAGCATTGAGCCTTCTCTTCCCTTCCAACCTCCATCATCCAGCTTGAGGTTGGAAACCTTGGGGTGAGTCACAAGATGGAAGGAACCTGAGCCCTGCAGTCACAGTGTGGAAAGCTGCCTGAACCACTACAGACTTATTCAGTGTTGCAGAAATAAATTCTTGTTTTCTTAAGTTAATGAAAGTTTGATGTTGCCTATTATAGTACAGAATATTTAATTGGGCTTTCAAATGCTGAGTACAAATCAAGAAACGGTATCTCTCCTCATAAAATCCACTTGTAAGCATTACATAAAAATTATGATTCCTAACTAGATTAATAAACCTAGTTTGTCTCTGCATACACAAGTATTAATAATATATAGGGGAGACTTATAGCAGCTGCAGAGACTTCAGCAGTGAATTGTCGATCACCAAATGCAGTCCAAGGAAGTACCCCAAGAGATGGGGCCCTCTACTCATCCCATTCACGGGGTAGGTTACAGGTTTGTTGATACCTAATCACAGAAGCAAAATTTTCAAGATGTGTGAGGCATGAAGAGGTGTATTAGGCAAAAAGGACACTCGGGGAAAGCCTAAGCACTCAATTTACAGGCTTATTGTATCTTTGAAACGGAGAGTATTTGGGAGGTTTCCTGGAAAAGGGCAAAGTAACCTTGGGTAACTTTATGTCCTAAAGTTGCAGTTTTTCTTAAAAAGTATAATGTTGCGATTACAATTTTCCTGTCTCCTTTCTACCTACATTTCTTCTAGTCTCGCCCACCGGACTTGACAAAGTTGGGAGGCCCCCACACAACTTTTGAGACTTCTCACTATCTTATTCCCTTTAAGATGACTGCTCCAACTCCCTCTGCCTATCTCCTCAGAACTCTCCTCCCCACTCAGTCAACAGATTCCTTCCCACTCTGCACTAATTCACTTACCAAGGAGGTTAGACTCTCCCAGTCCCTGCAGCATGTACACTAAGCCATTTCTATTGAAGGTAAGCTTTCTGCGGTGTTAATTCATGAGTCACCCACTGAAATCAGAATTCTTGCCTTAATCCTTCATGTAGAGAGAGGTAAAAGCACAAAGCAATAAAAGAAACATCTAAGGGCTGAAGAGGTCTTGGCATAGGGTTCCCCATACTGCAAGAAAACAAAATCAGAATCTGGCTGACCTGATTAAATCCTTGCTAAAACCTAAGTATTTACCCTCTAAACTCATTTCCTGGGGTGCCAAGGGTTGCTTTGAATCCATTGTCAAATGTGCCTTCTGAGAAACTCCTCTCCTTTGAGATGGAGGAATAATTTTCACAACTCAGTAAGCTCAGTGCAGTCAGATGAGCCAGATGTGTGGCAGCAGTAAGAACTCAGCTTCTGTGCCCAAGACCAGAGGCAAACAAATGGGCTTTCAGGCGAGTGTGTACCTAAAACCCTTTCTTCTAAAGTTATACTTTATCAAGTACCTTGAGTGTTGGGGGGGGGGGGCAGGTGGAGGTTGGGTCCAGTAAAGCTTTCCAGTGTTAAAAACAAACAAATGTACATATTGATCCTTCTTTTTGGTATGGGGGTGGGCGGATCGAACTCAGGACCTCAAGCTTGCCATGCAGGCACTGTGCTGCTTAGCTAAATCCCCAGCCCTGTACATGTCAATCTTATCTGGAAAAGCTATCACTTAGCTTTCTAACTCTGAAAAACACAGGTTACAGCACCTGGAACAAGAGTACCATTTACCTTTACAGGCAGTCCAACTGAGCTTGAAAGGAAAATGATCAAATCTAATGTCACCAGGAGCTCAGTAATGAAAAAAGCAGTACTTACAAAGGAGGAGAATGATAACTACAGAGTCCCCATAGTTTAGTCACATTAGAAACAGTGACTTTAAGATCAGTATTTATTGCGCACCTATCATGTGCAAAGCACTCTGCTAGGTGCTGGGGAACATACAAAGATAAATCCGACAGCCTGCCCTCACAGGGCTTACAGTCTAGGTGCAAGGTCTCTGCATATTTTAGGAGTAACCTTTCCCCTCATTCAGCCTCCCAAAATACAAGTTTACTAGATTTGGTTTCAATTTCTTTATATATATTCTTCAGGACAAGGTCTCACTTTGTAGTTCAGGCTGGCCTCGCACTATCGCAATCCTCCTGCCTCAGCCGCCTCAGTGGTGGGATTACAGGCATGCACCACCACACGTGACTAGACTTAGTTTCTTCCTTTTACTTTTACTTCAACAGCTTCGCATAAAAACCTTCAATCTGAAAGTCTTTTACTTGTAAACAAAATTTTCATTAGAAAAATGCTGAATATTTATTGCAATTAAAATCCTCATATAGTCAGTATTTTCATGAATTTTTCTGTATTTTTGAAGTAGTTTCCCAGATTGCATCAAAAATATGCAACTTTTTGAAAGTAATCTCTTTAAACTTCTGGCAGTCTCGTGTAATGTACAGGGGCCCTCTGTAAAAGCATGGAAAGCTTCTGAAATGGACAGCTGTGCAGTTACAAAGTTCACAGCTTATGGTTCCCCCTCCCATAAGCCCTTTACATGTTGATTCAAAGTATTTTTAAAAGCCCTCCAGTAACCTATAGCCCTCAAATCCAAAGGTTTACATTTCTTACAACCCAGTTCTTAGGTTAAGTGGCAATCAAACCCACCAAAGTCTAAATTCATTCCTGGAAAGAAAACTCAAAAGGTTCTGTTTCTCTATTTCACTCTTAGGAATTTCTGAAGCCTTTTGTTTTCCTTTCAGCAGAAAGAAACTAAAATATAATCAATTACAGGAATAAAAAATACTAATTCAGCTCTTGTCCAGGCTGCTACAGAAGGGTATGTCGGTGCTACATATTAAAATGAACTCATTTCTAGTGAGCGTCATTTTAGTAAGTGTCTTGCAATTATTCTCTTTTCAGAATTATCTCTGGGCTCAGACATTTCTGGTCACGCTGAGGTTGTTACTAGTCTGAAGACTTGGATCTTTGTAGGGATTTAACAATACTTCTGTAAAAGTTAAGAATATGGTTATCAAACTAAACAGGTCAATTTTTCAAAATGTAGAATCATGGTAGACTAATAAAGCTGTACACACCCAAAAATGAGTTCCTGAGACAGATTCCTTATTCTCATGATGGAGCATACTTATCCTGAGCAATTTCCCTTAGTTAAGTAAAAATGAAAACTTTTATCCACACTGCGCTAATTGAGCCTTCCTACTTCTGTTTCTCACCAAACTACAAAAATATGGCCTTGCTAAATAAACAAACTCCAACTCAAATATCAATATTAATCTCTAGACTAATAGATCCACTTACCATGAAAGTGTAATGAACTATTAAACCACAACTAAGGTCTGCTTAAAAGTGCAGGCTTATCAAAAATGTTTCTTTAATGAGAACACATTCAGTTTTTCTAAGCTATGACACCTGTAGATTTTAAGTTTTCAGATCCAGTGTTTGTACAAATAAAAGAAATTAAATGTAACAAAGTAAATGAAGTAAAAAGTAACAGAAATAAAGTCAGATCCCTAGGAATTATGTATTACGTCTTTCAATCACACTCCTATCTTTATATTTCTAAGGTGCTTTTCTGTTCAATTTCTTTGCTGAACAGATAAAATCTTACAGACAGGTGTGGTTTAAAAGGATCACCACTTAAGTTAACTCGTCCAATTCTGTCATTTTCAGATACAGAAACTGAGACCCTGAAGCTTAATCCAAAGCCTGGAAGCCAAGCCCAGTATAGGATTCATGATACTACATCTTTGACCTTCTTGCCAGTTTGAAAAACTCATATGCACGTGCTTTTATGTGAACCATAAAACCATATACAACAGTTCTCAAAATGAATGTAACTAAGCAGTGATATATTTCACATGAGGTAAATAAAAGAAGTATTAGTCAATTTAAACTGTTCTTATAAAATATTACTAGCCCTTTTGGTTACTGCTGATAGTACAACTGCAGTGTTTCATCTTGCTTTTAAGGGTATTTGCAGTTGCAATCTTTGAGATGCTTATTTGCCCACAAAAGAAAAAAGTTATAAGAAATACGATTAAGTAGCCAATCATATATTATGTATTAATCTCAAAATTACTTTTACATACATTTATATTTTCTTATATTATAATAAAATTAATTTATGCAGTGAATGAGATACTACTACTACCTGAGTTGTTGGCAGCTTCAAAATCAGTCACTTCTACATAGGTAAGAAACCACTTCTAGAAGTGATAGAAAGGGTGTCCAGGTAACAAGAACTACTATGAAAATTGTGAGGGAATTATACTTAGTCTATAAACTGAGGTAAAAGAGAAAGAACAAGCTAGAGAATCAGAAGAGTTTAGTTCATATTTTAACTTCATTCCTTGCTATTTACTTTGGAGCAATTCAATCAACTTCTGGGTTTTACTTTTTTCATCTGCAAAGAGCTAGGATTGGCACTATTTACCTCATTAGGTACTGAGCATAACATAACAACAAAATACATGAGAGGGCTTTGTAAACGGAAAACCACAATGCAAATATTATTACTTCAAAAATTATTAATATGTGGACCAAGAGGAAGCTAGAGATAATTACCACTCAGTAGCACTTGGCATGCTCACAAGAACAAACTTAGAGGGTAAACCATGCAAACATTTTCAACTTTCAATAACAATGCTAAAAAATTATACAAAGGTGTATAAACAAAGGTTTTTAGAAAAAGTACTGAAAGACACACATTTGGTCAACTTGAGATTTTTAACATGAGTGTGAATGATTTACAGCACATAAAGAGGTATTCATTCTTTAAGTGGAGAAAGCTACTAGTCATCTAAGAAAAACAAGTTTCATGGGTATTCCTAAGAAATGAAATACAATTCTAACTCTTCTGCCTTTTTGTAAACCAAGGTTATAACAAATAACTGTATTAATTTTTCCTGTTAGTTAACATACCCTTAGAGATATAAAAGAATTGTCTACATCTAAGTCACATCCAATGTGAACTTTCATAAATGCAAAGCATAAAATTCAGAGTTCTTATGACTCTACAGGCACCTGAAAGTTTTTAACAACCCTTCACGCTCACTTTATATTCCATAAAGAATAATGGAAATACAGGGAATACTTGAAATACATATATTTTTTACAAATCCTTATTATGTAGTTGCCTTATTTTTTTAATACTCCACTCTGGTGACTTTGTTGTTTGTAAAACTGTTTAACCCTTCTCTTCAAATATGTTTTTGACATTCTTACACCAAATAAAAGTAACAACCTCCCCCTAAAAAAAAAAAAAAAAAAAAAAAGGGAAGAGATAAATGAGATATAATTCAGTAAGTATAAAAATATGTTGTTTCAAGTTCAGAATAATTTAATAACTCTTTGTTATTTCATATGTATCTGGAAATGGGACAGATACATGTCCTGATCCTGTCACAAGAGGTAGAATTCCAGCATTTGGTACAACGTTCCAAGATAGGGTCAAAGTGACATTCCTGTTTCCCCTACAAAGAGACAGAAGAAACAGAAGTCAGCAGAAACACCTGTACTTCAATAAAAATATTTTAAATCAACCACTGAGGCATCAAATACCTTATAACTAGCTATTCTTAATGGGAATGCTAATCTGCAAAACGAACTGTTTTCTCCTGTCATCTACAATCAAAGGATACTGCTGAAGACACCAGCATTACATGTACAGCATCCCTTAATGACTCACCTAAACTCACTTACAGTTGTAGTTAATAGAACTATGATCGAAAAAGTTTACATGAGTAATTCAGTGAACATAAAAGAAGACTTGTACTTAGAACCAGAAAACAATGGCTTGAAACCTAATTTTGCCATTATTTAGATGTGCAAATCTAAAATCAAAATCTATCATGGTTTGAAATTTTCATTTGGTAACAGGTTTGGTCTGGTCAAAATAGGTCTCTCCTAAAATCCTTTCTGATACTTACACAACATTAAGAAGTTAACAATTACCTGATTCCTTCTGATTCTCCCATTTTGTAAGGAATAAATTTGCAGTTTAGAAAAGAACCAAACCTCAGTATCAACTCCTGAACCTAATGCACTGCTTTTTCACTCAGATCTGATTTATGTTCAGAAAGAAGAGATTAGGCTCTTGTGAAATACAGAGAAGCTGTAGGCTTTATTATTTTGGCTACTGTATTTCACATACTGAAAAATAACTAATTACTGTACTTATTTTAGATCCCAATTTGTATTTCTTTACAATCTTCCAGTTCAGGTTTACGTAAATACTTCTCTTCCAATTTTCCTTTTAACTTCGTGATATTTTTCTTTGAAATAAAAACACATTACATCTTTCTCTTTCACCTCTTATTAAATGTAGAAAACAACAAAGAATTGCTCACTTGAGACCATTTCCATCATCAAAGAAGAAATATTTTGTTTTCACGTCTTTCAACAGCAGCCTCGGATTATCACCTCTCAGAACAATCTTGTCCCAAAGGACTACTTGGTTCAGGGCCTACATTACAATGAAAAGTAGGTAATTCATTAGAAATTGCATCTTATCACTTCAAATTAAAACATTACTAAGCCCCCCCCCCATTTACAAAAGCAAGAGAGGGAAGGGGAAAGGGAAAAAAATAAGAACTAAAATATATCATGTACAGGTACAAATTCCCAATGGTGAATGTGATCATAATGTAAACTTGAAATGTACCAATAAAGTTAACTTTAAAAAAAGTTACTAAGCAAAAAGTTTCACATGGGTGAATCCAACTTTGATAACTTACTAACATCTTGTTGCATACAAAATGATAGCAGGCAGATATAGAGACTGGGCAAAGTTTTCTTGGAGAGAATATTTCCCTAAAAAAATCATTCCTTTTGTTAAGTGAACTCTTTGACACAAGGGAAGGAAATAGATAAATAAGATATTCATTAAATATAAAAAGAGCATTCTTTTGCTACAAGTCAACTCTATTACACAGGATCCCCATAACTTACCAGAAAGTTTTACATCTACATGTATGAGACTCTTGGAGGAGCAGAGGGATTAGAATCCATAACAGGGAAGTATTCTTTGAAGTCCCTTTTCCCTGTAAAACTTCTAATATTCTCTATCTCAGAGAGAACCCTGGGGGATGCTGGGAAAACAGTGAGCCAGTCCCTGAACAGAATTATTAAGACTGAAGAGTCCAGAATCAAAGATGTGTTGAAATTAAATGGGTTTTATGTATATCCATTTTCACCAAAGAATAATGTGTCAAATGCCAAATTAGAATTAACTTACTAGCTACACCAGGGTAAACCAGAATTATAAATATAATGTAGATATACTCATCATAAATATGGCATTTATTTCAGTAATTTGTTGAAATCAGTAGAATAATATTTTCACATGTAGTTGTACTCTTCAAGAATAGCTTTTTGTTTCTTTTAACGCTTTGTCTATTCTGAAGAGCAGGGATGAAAACTTACATATAATATTTCCAGTGCCTAATAATATATCTGGCATAAAATTTATGTTCCAAATCAATGTGTAGTGAAGTGCTAAAATTTCTAATAAATACATAAAACTGATCATGTTAGCCTTTGGAAACAGTTCAAATAATTGCAGGCCCACCCTTAACTACAAATATATTGATGACAGAGTAATCTGAGTAACATAACATATAAGCAGCATGTTAAATTCACATTTTTCACTTTCATATTTTAAGTCTATCACTTTTTATGTGCAGTACCAAGACTAAAATAGAATCTAAGTATTCCACAAAAATATCTCAATATGTATAGTACTCTACCTGCAGCAAAAGCTCTTAAGTCATACTTGACCAACAGCTTTCAATCATAAATTGTTTTAATAAGCTGTAATCTAACAATAGCTTTTAATTATAAAACTTATGACCTGTAATTTGTAATTTAAAAGAGCAGTTCAAGTAGTTAAGAGTTGCGAATATGACACTTAAAATATTCCACGATAAGCAGAGATATTAGTTGTAGATATATGACTTAAAACCATGAAGACAGTGAGATGTCAATTACTTTTCAAGAAAAATATTTGGCATTAAGATGGATTCTACAATAATCTGTGATGATACAAAAAAATCTTAATAATCCTTTATAGTTTCTGATTGCCTATTGCTGTAATGAGCTTTAACACAGGTCTCAAATTTTGTTAACTCAATTATGTTAAGAAGTAGCTTTCTAATTATAACTGTAGAAAGAGAATATTTTAACTCAGAGTACTGAACTGAGAAGCAATACTACCTCCTAATTACACAGGAAACACAAATTCTACCAACATCTTTCCTGGTCTTACCACTGCAAGAATCTTTGAGCACAAAATATTTTGAATACAAACTCTAAAAATATGCAATTCTGTTTATCAAAGTACATACATAGTAAACATTTACTATTTATTATATAGTATCAATAGTGAATGTGAATTTCAAATTCAAATAGTCTTAACCAATGTTGAATTTTCTCATCCAACTTATTAGACTACATTATTTGTGTTTTTAGTTTTTAACATTAACTTAGCAGCTGGAAAGAATAGGTGTCTCCAATCTATCATTTTCTTATTGTTTACATATGCCTGAAACTAATATTAGCATTATCTTCAATCTATAATTTCTTTGCTAGAATCTTTTAAATCTATCTTTCATTTTTGTGCTGTTTAAAACAAGGCAATATAGTCCACTTACATACTGCATATACTACAATATTTTGTAAAATGCTGAATGTGAAAATGAATGAATAAATGTTAGGCAGCATGGTCAACCTGTAGGCTTACAGAATTCTCCTTCTTCTTTTAGAATTATTTGCATATCACAGAAGGCATTTGACTATCTAACTTAATAACTAAACACAAGTATTAATGTGTTCATTTATAAAGTATTGGTAAAGCTTAAATTCTTTCCCTTTTAATTTTAAATTGAAAATACACTAATAGAAACTCAAAACCTCGAACTGTTTTCTTTATATACCTGTGGATGGCTCTGCATATGTACCATTCTGGAAACCACAAAGCTACTGAAGCATTAAACACAGGAACAAAACAACAGAGAGGCTACCAAAGGAGATAAACAGAGCTACCTCTCTGTAACTTTCATTTTCTTACTAAGCAATTCAGGGCAGATTTTTTTGACTATGTAACATTTACACTCATAAAGAATAATGTTTTAAAAACTGTTAAAATATGCTTATATATATATGTACTTACATTATTTTTTGTTGAATATTCTGCTGATAAATAAAGAAACAACTGCTTAACATTCCAATCAAATATATTCTCTAGATGTACACAAATTAAGGAATAAATTATAAAGCAGCACACATCTGGTAAACAGATTTTAGTTATTCTTAGATTAATTATCCACAGCAATGGAGATGGTCTAGAAACATACTGAGACACTATTTAATAAAACAACTACAGAAGATAAATAAATAGAAAAATCCAGTCCATTTCAAAAGACAAATTAAGAAAAGATTAGATCTACTACTAGGTATGCAAGGTTTACAGGCTGAAATATTTTAATAAGAAAATAATAAAGAAAACCAAAATCTAATTTAATGCAGCACCAACCCACCAGGTCCAAAATAAAGAGGATTTAATATTCAAGCATGTATCATTCCATTGGAGCTGTAAAGTACTACCGATCATTAATATTAAAATCTAATAATATGCAAACATGAACTAGGTTCAAGTAATTAACCGAATATAAATTTATACTAAGTTGTTTTGGTTATTATGCAAGTAGAGATCAAAACATCTCTATACCTTAATTGCACAGAATGCAGAGCACTCTAGAATTAACTACAAGACTGATGCCACTAAGGAGAAATGAGCTGAACTGATATTTGGATCTATTACGTATTATATGTAAAGTGCTGTCATTTTATTATGTACATTTACAAGCTAATAGCAACAAGTTACATTACACTTTTAAATATGTATAATCTTTACGAATGACTTATTTAGAATTGAGACCTCTAAGACAGTTCTTTGAAAGAACAATTTAAAGGATTAGTAGCATTAAGAAAATCTGAATAAACTACAAATAATGAGAATGATAATAATATAAATATGGTAGTCAAGATATTAGTATTACTTTTATGCTAGATATGAACTCCTCTTGAGCAATTTCTTTAAATGACATGACTTAAAAGTATACACACAGTTTAGCTTAAGACTTTTCTGATGGCACACTCTAGCTCCTAAAAAGGTGCCTTCAGAACTTATCTCTAGTTTACTTCTAAATCAGTAATTTATTCCTGAAAAATTACAAGTAATTTCATAAGCACAGAAGAACAGCAGGTAAACTTCCCAGGCGTATGATTTGCTTTAACTGTTCAGACAGTTGGTTTATATACAAATTCAGACTGCTCACCCTACATAACCATCTTTAATCAGAGTCAGAGAAAGGGAAGTGCTATTAGGCCAAACATGGCAATGAACACTAGTGACAAGATATTAACCTATGACCCTAAAGTTTAAGTAGTCAAAATGATCAGTTGATCAAAAGATAGAAATTCAAGATAAAGAGAAAACATTTAAATCATTTCCATTAAAGTAATTCTTTTCCTTAAGATTTCTATGACTCTTGTAAAAGTTCTTATAAAAAAGAATTACGACAAAATCCTAGCATAGTTTAACAATAATTATTTTGATACTGGCCTTTCAAACTATTACAAATGCAATTAACTTTTTAAACATACATTTCTCTCTACTATGAAAACATATGGATTCTTTGGGACTGTACATTAAATACTTCTAGGCAGGATGAGCTTTGGTAACATTTTCCTTCTTTCCTCCAAATGAGCTAATTGTTTTTGTGTTTTTGCTAAACACATTTAAACTTCCTTGGGTAGATTTCAATCAATTTAATGTTTCCATGAAGAATTTAAAGTGCATTCACACAACTGACTCATGAATTTATTAAGTTTTCTCTAAGAATAAATGTGGAACTATTAACACTATTGATGAAAATTTAAGTACAAGAATTTCCAAAGTTTTGTTGATTCAACGTGAGATAGTCATAGACCCTGTTCTCCAAATCATTAAATAACATGAATCTCACTTACAAAACCATAGAAAAAGCATAAAATAATCTTAAAGGATATCCACACTTATATCAAATGTAATGAATCCCAGATCACTTCTTTCTCTAGGTCCAGTGAAGTCTTCTACATTTTTTCTAGAAGTAAAGATAAAAATTTTACCATCCTTCATGTATAACATCATAGGAAATTCATATAAATAAAGTGAAGAACTGGATCTAGTTGTCTGCACAGGTGAAACAGCATTTCCACAAAGACACAAGTAAAACCAGAGAAATATCAAGTACAAAAACAGGGTAAACATTCTAATTCAATATAAAAGGTCTTCAGCTATTTTCATACAACTTAAGTGACTAACAGGACGGAGGGGAAGATACAGACTGCTGAAAAAAAAAAGAATACTTGATGTATAACAAGTATGGGTAGAGGTACATATGACAAGATGGTGTAGAAAATGAGTGACAGCTGCTTATTTTACTGAGTGCTTAGCAGCTAGAATTTTTCACAACTGTTTCAAAATAAGTGTGCCACTTAGATATTTCATTTTAAACAAAAGAAAATTAAGGCCCAGAACAGTAAGAAACTTGCTCGAGATAACATCTAGCATCTGTGCAGAGTTCAAAATGCACCAAACTAAGCCCCACTAGAGCTCAGAGTGGTACCACTGATCTCCACCCTAGGTCTACTTAAATTTCAAATAGTATCTAACAAAAATCGGTAAGACAGAAAGAAAAGAAAGAAAGAAAGAAAGAAAGAAAGAAAGAAAGAAAGAAAGAAAGAAAGAAAGAAAGAAAGAAAGAAAGAAAGAAGGAAGGAAGGAAGGAAGGAAGGAAGGAAGGAAGGAAGGAAGGAAGGAAGGAAGGAAGGAAGGAAGGAAGGAAGGAAGGAAGGGAGAGAGAGAGAGGGAACAGGTGGGGAAGTCCCTATTACATGACTGGTTTATAGGAGATTCTGACAACCTAAGGTCAGAGGCAGATCTTGTTGGAACATGGAAGAGCAAATGGGTGTTAAGATCAGAAAGTGCTACAAATCAGACAAAAGTGTCAGAGAATGAAAAGCAAAGATCATATTAAAAACAGGCAATAGCGAAATGACAAGCATTCCGAAATTCCATTTTTGGCGTCGTAAAGATTTATTCAAGCTGTTGACTCAAAAACAATAAATAAAATTTAAAAACACAAGAAAATGCCGTGACAGAAGGCTAAGATGTTTAAAATTCACTAAGCGCATCCTAACAGGATCTCTAGCCTCTCTTCCGAGCAGCTGCAAGGACTCACTGCGCTGCGAAGGTGGGAAGACAACTGCAAAGGGCGCGTCAAACAGGGAAGCCCGGGTCATAAACCACACAAAAGCGACCACCACGTTGCCGTGGCCGTGGCCGCGGCCGCGACCCCCTTCTCGGCGGGGCCGAGAGCCGGCGGCGGGAGGGTTTGCTGCTGTGTTGCTCCCTCATTGGCCGCGCCGGGAGGGAAGTGAGGAACAGGAAGCGACCTGAGGCTCCGACCCGAGCAGCACTCAGAGTTCAACTGAAGAGCAAGCCCGGGAAGTGCGGCGCGGCGCGGGGCGCGTCCCGAGGGGAAGCCCTCAGCTCGCACGCCTGCCCGCGACGCGGGCCGCTAGGGGCCGGGGCCCTGGGGAGCGCGGACGCCCCGTCCCGAGGGCCGGCCCCGCCGCCCGGCCCAGCCGCACTCACAGCATGATTCGTGAGACGTGCAGCCGCACAGGGACGCTCCTGTCTTTGAAGGCTGTGGTGATGAAGCAGCCAAAGGTGAGCGCCGCCATCACGCTCAGCGAGAAGGCGAACAGGGAGTTCGCCCGCGACAGCACCGTATTCATCGCGACCGTCTCTCACCAGCCCTGTCTCCACACAGGCCCCGGGCTCGCGTTCTGGCGGAGGATCGGCTCCCTCGGATCCGCGCCGCCTGCCTTGCGCACGTTTCGGGAGCGCGCGCCGCCGCGGCCCCGCCTCCTTTCCGGTCCTCCGGCGCGCGCGCGCCCGCCAACCGGGACACGCCCACCGCCCGGGTAGCTCCTTGTGGAACTGCTCGACTGGGCGGCGAGCCCGCCCCTCCGTCCGCGGCCTGGAGCCATAGCCAATCAGCGACGAGAGTGTGAGGGGCGTGGTTTCTTCGGGGAGACCCGCCTCCTCCATTTCTTGCTTCCCCTCCTTCCGCCTACGAGTTTCAACTGGAGAGGGTCGGTTGCCCACGCCCAGCACTGGGTTTCTAGTTTGGAGGTTTGGACTATGGATTCTTGATTTTTATGGGCCATTCGTTTTTTGTTAAAAGCTAGCAAGACAAGGTGTTTTGGAGCCTGACCTGATGTGTCGTGTTTGGAAGTGGTACGTTGCAAAACTACTGGATCTCTGTTTCCCTTATCAACCCTCCTCAAAGTTAGAATTTAAGCTTTTTCGGAGGATCTGGGGAGAAGGAGAAAAATGAGGCCTCCCAGGTTCCTAAAAAAAGTCACACGTCCCAGCATTCTGTGCCTTTATGTCCACTTCCAGCGTTAGTCCAGTTCCTGTTAATGC
Source organism: Heterocephalus glaber (assembly GCF_053883595.1). NCBI lineage: Eukaryota > Metazoa > Chordata > Mammalia > Rodentia > Bathyergidae > Heterocephalus > Heterocephalus glaber. The sequence goes on along the minus strand of NW_028258308.1, from coordinate 10,189,657 downwards.
TTTACTTTCTACAGAGTAAAGCCGTTTTAGAAGATAAAAGTTGATGTTACCTATCTAAATACTTGCATATTCGAAAATGAAAGGATAACCTCCCAAAGCTCTTAGAATCTAAGGCGATAATTGTGGAATTGCTGTATAGCTCCACATACAAAGAATCTAAAGTCTATAAGCTATCAGTAAATATGAAATTAATTTATCATATGCTCGATAACCTGATAGTCTCTGGGTTCTGACTCTACCAATTCCTGACCTTGAATACAGTCTACCAACACTTTTGTTCCTTTCATAGCTAAGGGTCTTTTGTAATTATAAAAATGGGATTCAGAGGCTCCAGTAATCTGCTAAAGTTAATTTTTAAAAAAATTTTGCATCTATAAACCAAACTAGGTAAAGATGATGTTATAGAATATGATGGGTGTAAACCAGAAGCTAATGATCTGACCCTGATCCTGGCTTATATTATGTGTTGTTCAGCCTTTGCTTCTTTCGTATCATTCATTGTCAATTAATTTTCTTCCAGAGTTACAGGTAGGGTTATTACTAATTGTTTAACGTGTCCCAGGAATAGTTCTGGGCCTTGAAAATACAGCACTAATAAGACAGATCCCTGCTCAGATGCAATAGAGCCAAGAATGAAAAGTGGATTAATTATATACAGAAATGTCATTAGTTAAGTATAAAACCTTAATTTTTATTAAGCCACACTTTTTTTCAATAAAGCAGTTATCTATTGAATGCTTACTATGCTGTGACATGGAGATATGAACTAATCACTTTCTGTTCTCATGAAGCTTATAATCAGGTGAAGTTAAAGTAAAATCAGGAATCAAATATAAAACTATAAATATCAAGGGAAGTTACACAATGCTAGGACTTCAAGTGAAAAAGAAACCACATCTGTGTGAATGTTGGACAAAGCAGCAGAAGCAAAATATTTAACACAATGCCTAAACAATATACATTATTATTCTTATTATAGGATAACTGTCTAGGGTAGATACTCCGAAGTATACTGAGCTGGAAATACATCTAAGAGATACCCAGTACCCAGCTAGACAATGTATAATTAAAGGATTAGCAGCGGTAAATGTGGAAAGGTAAATCAAGGGAATATTGTAGAAACTAGGTCACAAAGTTAGACTTTATATCAAGGAAATTACATACGAAGCACTACACAGGCAGCGGTCTATCAAGTGTATGAGCAACTGAGGATGATGGCAGTGGGACAGAAAAAAAACTTGTTAGGATGGACCTTTCAGAGTCAGAATGTACATGACTTTTGCAAAATATAAAGTGAAAGTAGATTGTGAAAGCACAACTGAAATTATTGTTAGCAGAGTAAAGTTTTGAATGTTAGTAACCAGGAGGAATAAAATTGCAAGGTCTACTAAATAAACAAGTCAGTGATGGGATTGGGCATTCTCTTAACTCTGCTGTATTTTTTCCAAATATTTCTTTGCATTTTCTAGATATTTAATCGTATCATCTACATTAGGCATTTTTTGCCTCTTTCTCATTATTGTATTTCTGATTGTGTTTTAATTTCAGTGGCTAACATTTTCAACATCGTCATAATATTTAATAATACCAGGGACAATCATCTTTGTCTTATTCTTGATTTGAGCAGGAATGTTCAATTCATTTCTTGAATATGTAAGATGCTGGTTTTGAGGTGGAAATGTGTGTGTGCACGTGTGCATGTGTATCATTGTATAATATAAAGTGGATGTTGATATTAAGAAAGTATCCATTCATATTTAATTGATACGTTTTGTATTTCTACTTTCACAGAGTTGTTTAATTTATGCATGTGTGAAAATTTCCAGGAGGCTGAATCTTTTTCCTTTTGATTGTTCTAAATTAATTTCTGATTTTATTTAGGCAAAGAATGCTGTTTGTGTTAGTTCTATTCTTTGGATTATCAAGTTCTTCTTTGTGTTCTGAAAAATCACTTTGTGACTACTGTAGTTTCCCAGTTATCCATGGAAGATAGATGCCAGGACCTTCAGGGGCTGGCTGAAACCACAGATAGTACCAAACCCCATACATGCTATGTATTTTTCTGTATATACATGTGATAAAGTTTAATTTATAAATTATAAAAATCAACATTAATAACTAATAAAATAGAACAATCATAACATTCTATAAGTATTTATTATATTCATAATAAAAATTATGTGAATGTGGTCTCTTTTCCTTTTTTTCTTTTTTTGGTACTTTGATCCTTTCACTTAAATGAGGCACTTTGCAGTTTCTTTCTGGAATACCCAAATTGCCACCCTTTATTAATTAAAATAAAGGAAACTTGAATGCAAGCACCAGGATACCATGACAGCTGATCTGATAACTAGATGGCTAGTGAGTGGCTAATGAGTAAATAGCATATACACAGTGGATAGACTGGAAAAACTATGATTCATGTCTTGAGCAAGAGGGAATGGGACAGCATGAGATTTCATCACATTATGTAGAATGGAATATAATTTTTAAACAAATTGTTTATTTCAAGAATTTTCTATTTTAAGATTTTCAGGTCTTGGTTGACCAGAGGTAACTAAAACCAAGAAAAGAGAAATTGTAAATTGGAAGGTAGGGGGACAGTTTTCAATGTGCATTTGAAAAGCAATGTATTTTCTGTTAATTGCATATAGAATTTGCTTTGTATTTATGAGTTCTGCTTTAATGTGTAATTTATATCTATTATATCTAGTAATTTTTTATAATCTTGATTGTCTTGGGTTATAAGAGATGTGTTTTATTCTCTAATATTAATGTGTATTGTCTTTTTCTCTGCATCTCCTGTGATCTGCTTTATAAAAATTATTAAATAATTGTTAAGCAAATAAATATTAGTAACATCCATTATGAATGGTTCATTTTTTAAATAAATTCTAACTTACTGTATATCAAGATTTCACAGAAGGAAATTAAGACTATGATTTATCTGTAATAATACCCCAGACCTCAAAATTTAGAACTTTCAAATTAAATATCCTATATATTTTGATAATTTCTACTCAGAACCTTGTGGCAATACTGTAATGAGAGGAGCAATCACTATGCTTTGTCAGTACTTTAAAAAGTAGGGCATGGTCACATGGGAAACATATGTCTACCTATATATTTGAAGGATAGGAAGAAACCTAAAATACAGGTACAGTTTTGTCTTACTTGTAAATAACTATTTTTCTATAATACCCAGCTAAGGGAAGGAGGCAGAATAAGTCATTTTATAAGGAAACACTTTAAATAAAGCTCTGTCCAAGCGGACAGCTAAGCTGCTTTAAAAAGAGAAAAGCATTCCAATCAAATATATTGTTGCTAAGGATATCTAAAGAGCCCAGGAAGCACTGCACAATGAAAAGGACGTTCTTGGAATGGAGCATGTGTTAAGTCTGGTACATTAAGGACCAAATTATACTGTCCATCTGAGAGTTGGTGTGATGACTTATAAAGTTTCCCATCTCTTTCAGTGCCCAGGACACTGAACTTTGCACATTATAGATGTTAAAAAAAAAAAAAAAAGTTATTGAATTGAAATACCCTTGAATCCATAGACCATAATATTTTTAAAGAAATTCCTATGTAAAAAATGCATGTCATGCACAGGTAACAAATATTTTAAAGTGTAAGTTGGTTATATGCTAAAGTAGAAAGCTAAATTGGATATGTATGCCAAACACAAAGTATAGGAAGTTTGAATGCCTGGCTAGTAAGTGTGAACATGTTATGGCTTGTATATAGATGTTCCTCCAAAGCCTCATGAAGCTATAGATGGGGATTTTTGGAGGTGACTGGATCTACAGTGTGTGATGCTGGGATTGAGGGTGTGATGCTTGGATTAAGGGTGCATGATACTAAGTTAGTCCAATGATTGGTTTAGCCTAGTTCTGGGTGTGAATAATGGGAAAGCCATTGGGTGGCACCACACAAAAAGGAGAGTAGCTTGGAAAGGATAAAAGGGAGAGAAGCTGCTGCTTGCTGCTCCCTGCCTTCTACCTGCCACACCATGGACTGTTCTTCTTCTGTGATACCCCTCTGCCATGTCACCCTACTTTGGAGACAGCCAAGTATGAACTGAAACCTCTACAAACTATGAGCTGAAATAAACCTTTCCTTCTTTAAATTTGGGTGTCAGGTATTTTGTCTCAGCAACAAGAAAAGTAACCAAGACAACATCATTCTGGAGACAAAAACCCTTGAGATTTTTAGGTCACTTGAATGTCATAACCATGTAGCCTCTAAATAGGTAAATAATTTCATAAGAAGGGATAAAACTGTCAACTGGTAAACCAGATGAGAAATTATTGCAGTGGATTTTGGTGCAGGTAGCAATAGTGGGTGCAATAGTGGGATTTTTGTTTGTTTTGTTTTTAAGATATTTGCTTGGTTAGTTAAAACATGTAATCACTCAAGACTTGTAAATAGACTATACCAACTAATTTTAGAAGTTCTATGCTTGTGAATCTCTTTAAAGAGAGAAGTCAGAAAAAAAAACAGTTAAACAGAAGGCAAAACATTTTTCTGGATAGCCTATACCAAAACTCCACAGTACCAGAGGGAGAGAAGGCTTTGGGCATAAAAAACATTGTTTCTATGTTTTAGGCCCCATGAGCCATTCTTACCACTTTAGGGGATGGTTTATCAACCAAGTTCCCATATGCTCCAGGGGCCAACCTCACAAGCGAACCTTTCTAGGGATAGAAGTCTCAGGCCCGTTGTAGTTTACAAATGTTGCTTTCAGATCATTTCTTTTTTTTTCTTTTTTTTTTTTTTTTTTAGTACTGGGGATCAAACTTGGGACCTTGCACTTGTAAGGCAGGTGGCAGAACCATTGAGCTAAATTGCTGGCCCTCGGATCATTTATTTCTTTTAAAAATTTCTCCAGGAATGATTCTTATGACACATAAGGAAATTTAAGAATATAATTTTTGTTATAGTGTATTTCCTTCATTTATTTTCTTTTGCTTATAGTAAATTGCCTATTTGGCCCAGAACCCTTCAAATAGAAGCTTAAAGAAGCCCACTGTCAGCCAGAGGTCCCTTTCTATAATATTTTATCAAGAAGTTTATATTTTATACTTTCATCCTTCCGTCATGTCACTTTTACAACTTGATTTTGCACTGTGCTTCTTATTCTTTTCTCAGGTCCTCTTTTCTCAGACTTGCTTTTTGAAAAGAATCATAATTTTCATATTCAGTATGTCTTAAAGATTTCTACAAAGCCTAGGAAAACTAACCCCGTTCTATTGTGTAAATGGAGTCATTTTTATTATTTTTGTTTTAATCCTAATTCCTACTAATATAAAGTCAATCTTTTGTTCAGGTTGCTATACTCACATGTTTTGACCTGTTGTGTGTTACTTTTGCTCTGCCTGGTGTTCACATTCCTTGCCTGCTCCTCTGTTACCAGTGACTGTCTCAGCCCCTACTTGTATGTAAACTCAAAGGGACACATTTCTCTAGCTTCTTGACCTCAAGATACCTCCTCAATCTTTATCTTCAGTCTTCTCTTTTGACACACGTATCACAATTGCATGGAAAATGTTTTTATTACTCCTTCTTAACCAGTGAGCAACATCATGGCATCATCAGCTTATGTGTCATCTGCAAAGGAAAAAAATCAAGCAAAATCTGTTATACTCAGGTATATTTTTTGTATGAATCTATTGCCACTTTCATGTTCTGTATTTCTGTAGTGAAAATAATTTACATTACTATATTGTGTAAGGTTAGAAAACCATGTATGTACACTTTAATTACTAAGAATAAATAACAAAATCACTAATCTATAAGTAATTTTATTATTTGGTAACTTTGTGGAGGGACAGAATCCTGCTATGTAGTTCAGGCTAGCCTTGAATTTACTGTGTAGTCTGGGCTGGCCTCAAACTCATAATAATCCTCCTGCCTCAGCTTTCCAAGTGCTGGGATTATATGTGTGTACCACCGCAACCAGCTTATTACTTGATAAGTTTAAAACAAAGTATAAAAATATCTGATTTCTTCAGTCTTTCTTTGAAAGGTCTCTTCTAGGAAAAAAAGTTGTTTTAAAACAATTTGTTAGATTTTTAGCTTCTGGGTACTAGAGTGCACTTCTGTGAATCACTCTTATACATCGATAAATCCTTGTATTTCAAGAAAATGTAAAATATTTAAATGATGTGAATATACTATTTAAATTCTTGAAACAAATTCTGTTTGGGTTGTTTATACTCATGTGTCTATTGTAGGAGTCAGTTATAAGGTAGGTGATAGTCTAGGAATGAGAGGAGAAGAAAAGAACTTGTGGCCTGATATGAGATCTGCTAATAGATATCAAAAAAAAAAAAAAAAACCTCTTGCTGTGTGCACTGATGTTACCATGCAGGCAGGCAAGACTGAGTGCCCAAGTCATGCAAGAACTGCTGATTCAGGCAACAATCAGCCTATGAGGTCTGAGTTAAACATGAACTGAGAGAGTATGTGCATCTATGTTGTTCCTTTGTATAAGACATGATTTACTTGTTGGCATACTTAGCATATAGTCAATTTTGTGAAAGTTCTAGAAGAGATTCACAGTGATTCCAAAACATATGATGATCCCTAGAAGGAAGTGACCGATTTCTTCATTATTTTTTCAAGTAAAGATAAAGAATTAACCTTTAGTTAACTGACAAACTAAATTTCTTCATTTTTTCCATTGAGCTTTTTGATATAAATGTAGATACAAATAGAGATTACATGACACTTGCACAGGCAACACTTGCACAAAATCTCTCATTTCACACCTTAAAGGAACCTTAACATTCTTTTTTGAAGCTTAGAATCCTTATTTCTCGAGGCAAGAATTGTTTCTTCTGTTTCTTCTGTTCTTTCTGTTCTGTTTATAACATTTTAAGTTATTTAAGATTGGGAGAAAATTGTTAAAATAAAACATGTTGAAAATGGAGATCTGAGAATATATTTGACTGTGATTGTAAGAGAATAATCCAGGGTTGAGAAATTTATAATAGAGGCAATATTCAGCCATTAGGAAGATGCATGGTAATGAATAAGGTACATCCATATAGGCTATCAAATATTAGCAGGTATTCATGGCAAGACTCCAGCATTGGATAATTTGGCTAAATTTTGAAGTAGAGACCAGGAAATATTCTCAATCCTATATAAGTGGGGATGATGGGATGGTTAGAAGTATGATATGGCAACAAAACAATGTGTGGGTTGCATCCCCAAGAGCTCACATGATTAGGAGTGCTATCAGCAGAGAAGTCTCAGTCTCCAGTGTTTGGGAGAATGTTGCTCCAGCACTGTAGTGTGATACAAGAGACTGTGAGAACTAAGTCACCACAGTCCCCACCGGAGACTCCGTTCCCCAGTAGTGCAGACTCCAGCAGCCCAGGGCCCCGCTGGACCATGTGGCGTGGATGCCTTGCTGCACTGCACATCTGAATCCACATAGCAGAGGTGCCAGGGGGAACATAAAGGCCATGTTTATGAGCCCAGAAGATAGAGCAGAAGTGAACAATAGAGAGGGCCTTTCTGATGTTCCTCAATGAAAATTGAAGTCCATGGGGAAAGTGAAGAAAAACTCTTCAATAAAAGCACAATGGACTATTGTGGTTGGTAAATTGGTGGAAACAGCACTTCCCATAGAAACCTGGACTTGCATAGTGAGGAGGACAGCTGGAACCTAACTAACTGATAAAAAAAAAAGCTACACCTCAACATATAATAGTCAAGATCCCAGAAATGCAACAGAAGAACAAAATCCTACAAGCAGTTAGAGAAAAGAAACAAATCACATACAAAGGAAAGCCCATCAGAATCACAGCAGACTTCTCAACACAAACCCTCAAGTCAAGGAGAGCCTGGAGTGAAGTATTTCAAGCCCTAAAAGAAAATAACTTCCAACCTAGACTGTTGTATCCTACAAAATTATCTTTCAAAATCGATGGGGAAATTAGATACTTCCACGACAAAGAGCATCTGAGAAATTTAATGAACACCAAACTAGCACTTCAAACAATTCTGAACAATATCCTAGAAAAATACAATGAAGGTCACAACTCCATGAGGCCCAACAGAGCAAAGCCACCAGGCAAGGCAAGAAACTAAAGGTAAAGGGGGAAAAATAAAAAATAAAAGAGCCAAATTCAGTAAGACATCATGACAAGAATGAGTCAATATTTATCAATTACAACCATCAATGTTAATGGCCAAAATTCACAAATCAAAAGAAATAGACTGGCAGAATAGATTAAGAAGAAAAATCCAAAATATACTGTATACAAGAAACACACCTAATTCAAAAAGACATTCATAGACTGAAAGAATACAGAGGGTCATCAAGAAGATCATACACCCTGACCAAGTGGGACTTATCCCAGGGATACAAGGATGGTTCAACATAAGTAAATCAATAAATATAATACACTATATTAACAGAGTCAAGGACAAAAACCATATGATCATCTCAATAGATGCAGAAAAAGGATTTGACAAAATCTAATACCCATTCATGATAAAAACTGCACAGAAAACTGGAACAGAAGGTCTTTATCTCAACCTGATTTAGGCTATCTATGAAAAACCAACAGCCAACATCATACTAAATGGTCAAAAACTGAAAACCTTCACACTAAACTCAGGAACAAGACAAGGATGTCCACTATGACCAGTCCTATTCAATATAGTTCTGGAAACATTAGCCACAGCCATTAGATAAGGGAAAGAAAAAGAATAAAGATAGGAAAGAAAGAAGCTAAACTGTCATTATTTGCTGATGATATGATACTCTACATAGAAGAACTAAAAAACTCTGCCAAAAGACTTCTAGACTTAATTGCCAGATTCAGTACAGTAGCTGGATACAAGGTCAACACTCAAAAAATATTAGCCTTCTTGTACACAAATAAAAGACTCAGAGAGAAATTAGGGAAACAATTCCTTTCACAATAACATCCAAAAAATTGAAATATCTAGGAGTCAATAACAAAAGAAGCAAAAGACCTCTACACTGAAAACTACAGCACTCTGAAAAAAGAGATCGAAGAGGATATAAGAAAATGGAAAGACATCCCTCACTTCTTGGTAGGAAGACCCAATATAGTGAAAATGGCCATACTTCCAAAACTGCAATATAGATTTAATTCAATGCCAATTGAAATTCCAACAATATATTTCACAGAACTGGAGAAAACAATCCAAAAATTCATTTGGAACCAGAAGAGACCTAAAATACCAAAAGCAATTCTAAGCAACAGAGCCATGGCAGGGGGTATCACAATCCCCAACTTGAAACTATACTACAAAGCTGCTGTGATAAAAACAGGGGTGTAATTGGTGATGCAGCTGTGTCTTCAGGATCTTGGGTTCTCCTTGCGCTGCTGTCTACGCTATCAGTTTCCTCTTAAGTCTTGGTCTTTTTATGGTTATAAAATGACTTCAAAAATTGTAGAAGTTTATTTTTCTTTCAGATAGTTGTAATAGGTATTACTTGCATTTTTATTTGTATGTACCAGAACGAAAAACAAATATACCTGTAAACTGAGTCTTCCCTTTTAATCTAATTGGGCACAAAGCCATCTAGAATAAAAATTGCATTATTTTATCTTTCCTATTAACTGAGAATGACCTTTTGACTATATTTTAACAATAGCATGTAAATGGAAGAAATTCATGTAATTTGGGGTTATATCCTTACAGGGAAGGAATATTCCGTTCCTTGCCCCTTTTTCCTTTCTGCTGCTGAAATGTGAATTTGATGGCTGAGATCAGCTGCCACATATTGAAGATGGCAAAGCAACATGGATGCTGACTGCTTGACAATTACAGCATATTATCAGCTCTTAATTGTCTGCTTCCTGTTATTAAAAAAAAGTTTTTATTTTTTTCCTTTGTTCTCTTGGCTTTCTCCTTTTCTTTTCCCCTCCATTGGTCAGCGTGGACCTCTTCCCAATGTCATCCCTCTTAAGAAGGTGTAACCCCTTCTGTTTGCCTGCAGCATGCATCCAAGGCCAGAGCTCAGGCCTGCAGACTGAGTTGATGCCTTCTCTTCCTCAAGGGCATGGGAGCTCAGGAAGGGGCTTCTAAAAAACAACAAAGAAAAAAAGATGAGGTCTTGGCAGTTCCTACCTGCCCAGATCCTAGAAGGCTGCAAAGTTTTACTGTTCTAGATTCATTAGGAATGTCACCTTGCCAGTCTGGCCAGGAGTTGGGCCTGTCAGGAACAGAGACCCTCCTGGCAACCAAGCCACCATCAGTCTAGAGGGCTTTGCATAGAGTCCCCAGCCTGAGACCTCAGATGCTGCAGGAATCTGGGCCATCCACCATCAAGAAGCCCTTCTCTGGGGCCAGAACTCCTTTGCCAGTATGAATTCCTCAAGTTGGGAATGCATAACTAAAAGCAGTTGCAGTTTTATTTTCTTTACAACTTTTTTCCTCAAAATGATTTGTAGTTGTGTGTGCAGCACTTTGCCCTGATATGTGTGCTCTACAATAAAAACCAAATCTAGTATAGGAGAAATAAATTTCTTAAATAAATAAAGGAGAAATAAATTTCTGTTTTGTTCACACAAATAGTTGACTTTTTTTTTGCCCTAGGTAATTGCAAAATAATATTTTGTCCATAATTCGTTGCCTAGATAGAGGCAATGAATAACAGGTGTACTTATTGTAGCCAGTTTATTTCCCTGGACTAACAGTATGATTACCAAATTCCCTGGGTGACAGGACTGATGTGAAGGAGGGCTAGACAAAAGCAAGGTGAAATTGAAAAGAGGAAGGAAATTTTGCTGAGTGACTGGCCTAGAGATTCTTAGGTTAATCAAGCAATGAGTAGGGGGCTGGATAACGTAGACCAAAAATGTGCTAAGTCTCTGAACAAAAATGAGCTTTAAGGTGAGTTGTTAAAAGAACTGAAAGTTCTTTGAAAATGATATTAGATGCAGGGCCTCATCATTTAGGTAATTGTATGTTACTTAGAACTGTCCTTGTTTAACCATGTTTTCCTGGGAAATAGGAAAAGAAGTGCTTTCACTTTGGAAGTGACCTGATTTGGATAAGAAATTCTAGCTTTACGCTGTAAATATGGTCCCCAGGAAGGTATGGCCTTTATTCTAGATGTGTTGAAAAGTAGTATTCATTTTGTGTTAGTTTGGACAGCAGGCTTTTATAGTTATCTCAGTCTTTATCTGCTAGCTACCCTCCTTGTTTTCTCTAGGTCAACCTAGAAAACTTCTAAGTTGGCTCCACGGGGTCATCCAGCCTTAAAAGAACAGATAAAAGCCCACCTCTTCCTCTTTGAAACCACCTGAAATTTTCTACAAAATTGATTCTTTTTACCCGGATTTCTCATTTAACAATAGAGTTACAGTATAAGAAATCTTGCTCTCTTGTTATAAACTATATCTGTGTTTTCATATTCTTGCTTATAGCACTTCTTTTCAGATCTTTCTAATTTGTTTTGAGTTATCTTGTGGCCATTGATCTACTGAAAATTAATCTGCCATCTGCTTTGTGACCTTCAGCAGAACCCTTGTGAAGTTTCTTTGCTTACTTGTAAAATAGCATTATTAAGACTGATATGGGACTTGTATTGGTTGGCTTCAGCTGCCATAATCAAATACCACCCAATGAGTGCTTTAAACAACATTAATCTACTTTTTCACAGTGCTAGGGGTCCAGGATCAAGATGCCCCAGGACCGTTTTTGGTGAGGCTCTCTCTCTCTCGTGGTTTCCTTCTCACCGTGACCCACATGGCCTTTTCTTTGTGTGCATGTGAGGACAGAATTCCCTCATGGCTCTTCCCCTTCTTACTGGAGCAAGAACCATCCTCATGACCTACTTAGCTGTATCCATTTTGTAATTGCATTGGGGTTAGGGCTTCAGTATATGAATTTTCAGAGAACACAAGTCCTCCATACCAGGGGTATAATGGGCAATAAATGAGATACTACACAGAAAACACTTAAGTTTTATATTCTGTATTTCTATATAACATATTTAATGCAGAATTAAAATAGCATTTATATTGCAATTGCAGTTACTGTTTATTTATTTATTTTTTGGCACCGGGGATCGAACTCGGGACTTTCTGCTTGAGAGGCAGGTGGTGGCACCACTGAGATAAATCTCTGGCCCTGCAGTTACTATTTAAAACCTAGAGATGATAAGTAAGATGAATATAGTTTACAATAAAATAGCAAGATGACATATATCATAATTGTAAGAAATTGAAAATTTGTAAAGTAAGTTAGTTGCTTTGTTGTGCCAGGATATAGGAAGATATTATTATATACGAAACAAATAGAGAAGAAAATATTACTTTTGACACAGCCTATGCCAAGTACTATTTGAAAAATAATCCAATACAAACATTAACATGTGTGATTATTGTCATTACCTGTCAATTCAGAAAGAAAAATTCTTAATATTTACTGCCTCCCATATAGCAGCTATAGTAGTGATAGATGTAGCTTTTCTATTTCAGTACATACAATATTCTCTTTATTCATCATCTCTAGGTTTCAAGTAGTAACTGCAAATGCACCATGACTTTTTAGCTAAAGTGCAGAAACACCAACAGTTAGAGTGTGGTCATGCCACAGCATATATTGTCTCAGCTTTTGATTTGATTGAAATGTAAGAATTCCAATAGAAAAGAACTCGAATGCCATAACTGTGGCTTATAAACAATAATAAGGAGGATACAAATGTTGTTAAAGTTATAATACAATTATATGTTGTGTCATTATGTTTTAGCCAATGGTAGATTGCATACACAACAGAGATCCCAAAGATTATGATAGAGCCAAAAACTTCCAATCATATTGTGACACTGCAGCGTGAAATGCATTACTTGTGTGTGATGTTGTTAGTGTGTACAAACCTACTGTACTGCCAGTCCCTAAAAATGCTGCACATAAAAATAAGGTACAGTACCAGATAATTGATGATTATAATAGATGACTATGTTACTGATCTACGTATTTACTATACTTTAATTATTTTATATTGTACTCTATTTATTAAAAATTTCACGGCAAAAATATGTATTTTAAACTGGCAGCAGCCTGAGATATGTTTTATTTATATGTCTTTATTGCATTAGGGGCTAGGACACGTGATTGACCTATACTATCTAGCTGGATGCAATTCTCAAAAATTATCCTTGTTATTAAGGATGGCATGCCTGAAAAACGAGAGACCCGATAAGGAGAGAATCCTCACTTTCAAAAGAGATGTAGTAAGCAGGCTTGGTGGCACACACCTGTATTCCCAACACTGAGGAGGCTGAGGCAGGAGGAACACCATGAATTTGAGGCCAGCCTGGGCAACATAGTGAGTTAAAGGCCAGCCTGAACTACATAGTGAGACTCTGTCTCAGGAGAGAGAAAGAGAGAGAGAGAGAGAGAGAGAGAGAGAGAGAGAGAGAGAGAGAGAGAGAGAGAAAGTATCACACTATCACCACTTCACACTTCTGTTTGTGAGGTAAGTAAAATATGTGGATGGAAAGCCTTAGAAAAAAAGTGAGCCTGATGCTGTGGTGTACACTTCTGGTCCTAGCAGAGACAAAAAGATTGTTGAGCCCGGAAGTTCCAGGCCAGCCAAGTCAACCCATTTCTACAGAGAGAGAAAGAGAGAGAGAGAGAGAGAGAGGGAACACCAAAACTATTAATTAAAACAAAGATTAAAAGGCCAACATTTTTCTACCCTTCCCAGGCATGAATGATACCTCAGAAAGAAAAAGTATTTTCCTACTTACTGATGATAGTAGTGAATACAGATCACTCAGATCTAGAGGCAGAGAGGGCCAGGGGCTCAGGGGACAGGCACAGGTATAGAAAGAGATGATGCCAAAAAGGTGCTAGAAATGGGTAGACATCAGGGCCACTCTGTGAGTCATCCGAGCTACAAATGGAGTACAGTGCTACTTGCACTTCCTGCACCTTTTCTAGCATATTAAAATGGGTTAACAGAACTTGTACAGAGGATTGCTGACAATCTTTAAATTACTTTGAGATACCTAGAGGGATGAAAGAAATGGAATAGGCAGAGGCTCTTTGTTATGCAGACAGAGCTATTGTTAGAAAACAGCTTTTATTTTTTATTTTTTGGTACTGAGGATCAAACTCTGGTCCTTGTGCTTGTGGGGCAGGCAGCAGAAACACTGAGCTAAATCCCTGGCCCTAGAAACCAGCTCTTAGAGGAAATAAATACACCCATGATCTATGTGCTGGTGAAATGGAGGGGGCCTTTTACTATTTACTTGTAGCTGAAAACTACTTCCATTATATACAAAGAATATGAAGACAAAAAATATGTGTGGGATGGTAGAGAGCACTCAGAAGCAAACTAGCCTTCAAAAGAAAGGATCAGAAAAAGGAAGCTGACCTATGGCTATACACAGTGTAATCACTGGATTCTATACTTACAGTTGAACAAATGCATTCAAGTAAAGTTCTGTATAAATAAATGTGCAATCATTTTGTGGCACAATGAAAACTAGTAGTTGTGATAAAAATTATAGAATACCTATATGGAATATAGTTGTTGGCTTGTGCCTAGATGTTCCCCCACAACCTCGTGCAGTCATAGGAGGGACTTTTGCAGATGTGACTGGATCTAGAATGTGTGATTGATTCATGGTGCAATGCTAGGATTAAGTGTGCTATGATTCAGAGTATGTGATTAGTAAATCAAACAACTGATTGGTTTGGCACTGCCTTAATCTTGGTATCCTGGATACAATACAAGGGATAGAAAGAGGCTTGTCTTGTCCCAGGCTTCCTTTGCTATCTTCTGCCCATGATGAACTGTGTCTCCTCTGCAATGCCTTTCTGCCATGTCACCCTTGTAGCCTCACAATTATTAACTGAAACCTCTACAGACTGTGAGCTAAATAAACCTCTCCCCTTTTAACTTTGGTTGTCGGATATATTGTGTCATCAAAAAGAGAGGGGCTGGGCATTTAGCTCAGTGATCCACCGCCTGCCTCGAAACCGCAAGGTCCCGAGTTCAATCCCTGGTACAAAAAAAAAAGAGAGAGAGAAGTAACTAAGACAATAGTACTTCTTTGGGATCCAAAGAAATATTCTGAAGAAAGAGCAATATGACACTTACTTTCTAATGTTTACTTTCTAATTTGTTGTATACTTTCTAATTTGTTGTATACTTTAAAGGTTTTAAAAATATATTTAATATTTTTCATCATGTTGCTCCTTATTTTCATTGTACACTTTCAGATTTTGACTAAACTACTACTATTTTGAGTAGATCTATTTGGTAGAGACTCAAAACCCACTAGTGTCTGTCTTTGTCACTAAGTAAAACCTAACAAAGTAATGATTTCAAATGATTGAAAGCAACTTTTTAGATAATGTAATGTAGAGTAGCTTGTCATTTTTATTTGTATTCCACATCCAGCTAACACAATACTTTTATTCAATTTATTCTGAATATTAAATAAGATAATGTATTTTTAAATGATTTGGGAACTAAATATATATACATATATGTAGTTTATACATATGTACATGGAAATTAACAGAATTATTTTGCAGGTATAATATTACATTATTAGATGAAACTAAGAAAAATATGACAAATTTTCAATTAAGTCAACTGTATGAAAGACTAGTAGTCTGTAATATAGCACAAAACATTTATATGATCTTTCAGTTGTGCGCTTTTTTTTACATCTGCTTAGAGTCATTTACCAGAGGATTTTTTTCCCTATAGAATATTGCTCTCATAAAGACTTGTTCATCATCCATTTTATTACTACCACCATGATTTTTATTTACACATAATGGAATTTGTTAAAAAGAAAGTTGAGCAATATAATAGGCATGCTTTATTACTGTTGGATGGATCAAGTAGATCCTTCTACTCCAACTAGAAACTCTAGCAGATACTCTATTCCAAAAGCTGCTTTGGACAAAACACTAAAAGGACTGGTGTTTGTCCAGCTCCTTCTGAAAACTCAGATAGAGGGAGGTTGGAGAAAGGAGAGAGAGAGAGAGAAGAGAGAGAGAGAGAGAGAGAGAGAGAGAGAGAGAGAGAGAGAGAGAGAGAGACTCTAGAAGCAGAGGAAATATAACCTTGTGCAACCAAGGAAATACAACCTCTATAACTGAGTAGCATCTATACATATCCTACACATTTTAGAGAAAGGTATTTACAGACATTGTGAAATTATAAAAGAAGCATTACTGCTATCAGCCAGGTCTTAAAAAAATTTGATTTTTTGAGACAGGGCTCATGTAGCCCAGGCTAGTGTAAACTTGCCTGGAATCAAAGGAAGGCACCACCATGCCTATTCTCTTAAGCAGCAGTCCTATCTAGCAAACTCATATTACCAATAAAAGCCCTGTTGAACATATCTTTAATCCCTTATTTAAAAACAAAGAAATACACAGTTGACCTATTACCAAAGATATTAGTGCACATTCTCAATCATTTATAAGGAGCATTACACATATGTAATTCTTTCATGTCTAATTGTGTAATCACTTCAGTGGTCAGTACGTATTTCTCAGTGAAAACCTGAGTACATTAATGACATTATTAATGGAGCTTAACCATGAGGGAAGACTTCAAAATGTTGATTTCGGTGCAAATTCGGTCATTTATATCTGTCATTTATGAGAAATTCCCTATTTCTCCCATAGCATCCCATGTCCTGCTTCCCCTCTCGTGCTCAGGCATGCTTCCCTTCTGTCAGTGCCCAGGAAACCCCACTCCTGTACCGCACCAAGACTTCACATTTCTCTCCTGTGAGTGGAACACTCTTCTCACCATGCCACCTGGCTGCTTCTTAGTGTCAGCTCTATGTTTAAATATCACTTTCTCCAAAAGGTTTTCCCTCCGTTCCATTTTTGTAGGTCACTACTGTTATTCTATATCACGACACTACTTTTATATCCTGTATTATGCTCATCATAGCCTTTGCTTATATTTTAAAGTATTATTTGATGTCCACAAAAATATAAACTCCATGCCAAAGAATTAATCAATTTTCTCATACTTAACTTGCCAGTTTCTGTGTGCTGGCACATAGCAGGAAATAGATAAATCTTATTGAATGGATGAATATGAATCCTTATTGCATGTTTTTGCTTTATGAAAAAATCATCATTGTCCAACTTGGACTGATCAATTCTATTATGTGTGTGTCAGTCAGACACTAGCAATAATTAATGCTAATAATATATCAAACAACTAATGTAATTATTATTCAAAATATAATAATTACAGCAACACTCTTACTCAAAAAGTTCAATATTGTTACAATTAATTATAATGACAATCAGTAAATTAAAAATTGAGGTAACGTATGCTGAGGGGAAAAAGGAACATTTCTACATTGTCGGTGGTGGTGGTAGTGTAAACTAGTACAACCACTGTGGAGATCAGTATGGAGATTCCTCAATTAAAAGTAGAAATTATATTCAACACAGCTGTTTGCCTTCTAGATATCTTTCCAAAAGAGTTAAAGACATCATACTACAAACATACATGCACATACAATGATACATGTATATTACAATGATATGTGCAGCACAACTCATAAAAGCTAAATGTTAGAAGCAGTCTATATGTTCATTAACAGATGAATGGATAAAGAAAATATGGTACTTATACACAGTGAAGTACAGTTCTGCCATAAAATGAATAAACCTGAGTCATCTGTTGGAAAATGGATGCATTTCAAAAGCAAAATGTTAAGCGAAATAAATCAGACACACAAGCTTAAATATCACATGATTTCTCTTATATGAGAAACCTAAAGTATAAAGAAATTAAAGCACAAAATAACAGACAGACAATACAAAGCAAGGAGATGGATGTTTTAACAAAGGGAAGAGGATCAAGAGATGGAGGGGGGTGAAACCAGGAATTAAGATGTGTTGAGTGCATGTGCGGACTCCCAGTGAGGAATGTGATCGTTATGTGCTGCAAACTTGTACTAATAAAAATTAAAATAAAAAGTTGAGATATCTCTACTAATATTCAGATATCTCTACTAATGTATTATTCAGGCACAAGACTGCAAACACAAAAGAAATGGATTTTAATGACAATCTGTTAGCTGCTCTGTGATAATTGAAAAGGCTCTCTGATCAAAGAAAATTTAAATGATAATCATCTCACAAGATCACCGCACACAATTATACAAGACCTATAACATAAATTTAATTAGCAAACCACCAGATGGTTATTGATGAAACAGATCAACACTCCATTAAGACTATATCTTGACTAAGCCAGACATTAATTGATAAAGTATATTATGAGATAAAACTCAGTGAGCAAAAAGCTTCAAGACTTGAAATTGTTTTTAAGTTTCTAAAGTGAAATACTGTGGGATATTTATTCCAATTAAGCAACTACTGAATAAATCTGTGTCCTGATGATTAAGACCTTATGGTAATTCTTTGCTGTTTGTTTATAAGGATATATTTTTATATCTACATGTAGATACTAGAGAAAAATAACATTCTTTAACCTCTTACATGGTCTTTTAAGGGGAATATACCTTCTAAACTGATGCTTTTTTTCCCTGTGAATAGAAGCTAAAGTGGTTTTTCTCTCCAACCCTTGGTTGATTTTTTTCTGTTTCCTGACCCAGGCAAAAAGTGACTCATCTGACTGATAAGAGTTAGGGGGATAAAAGCAAAACAGAAATATTTCAGCTTCTCCATATTGTATTCTGTGTTGTCAGAGCTAGCTTCTCATCAACACAGAGGGGCATTCTTTGTGGTTCCTCCAAGATGAAGGTCTTTTCAAGGAGCAGACTGCTTCTTTAGTTCAGCAGTGTCTATAACTGGAGAGATACATTTTTCTAACTCTTACAGTAAATGTAAAAGCCAAATGGTTCTTATTCTTTAACTTATCTCCATTGGCAGTAAAGGTGGACTCTCATCTTCCTAATTGTCTTCTTTCTGAGAGAGGCATATAACTTTACCATTTTTTTTTTCACTTCCTCTAAACTTCACCATTTCATTACATTGATGAAAATCACTGAGGAATAAGTTGTAAGGAACTAAACCTGGCATGCACTTACTGAAGTCTTGGCGTGAGGCTTAGATATTTGCATGTCTGGAGGGCATGTGGACCTGACAAGAGAGTTGGCTTCACTGATAGTCATAGTAGACACAATACCTAAGGCCCACAACACATTGAGGGACCTGCAGAAATATTTTTATTTCTTAAACTCTGAAGGAAAGAAATTCATATAATTCAACTTGGATTTGTCTTTATACCCATGCAGTCATAAAATTAAAATTTTAATATTTGAATAATATTTTAATCTTTTAATGAAAGTGTTATCAGATGAAGAGATCTTTTGACCAGAGACTTCTGGAATGAAACTGGGCCACATAACACAACCACACACGAGAATGCACAACCAAAGGGCTTCATCCAAATTGCAGCATAGGCTGAAGGGAGCCAGCAATTGCTTGAGAGAGAGAGGGTGATTAACCTGCTTATTAAAGAACAAAAGAGAAGGACTTTTTCTTGATTTTATGGGATGGGCTGAAATCTGACAATTTTCACTGTCCAGGGGCACAGTTCCAAAGATATTTTCTTCTTGTGACAGACTCAGACTCCTGGGTGTCATGGTCAACTCGTCCTAGAAACATTTGAATTTTCATGTGTCTGGTATCATCATCCTGTGCAAAGCATCTCACCCCTGTACTTGGTGGGCTAACAGGTGGTCAGTTTCACTCAGGAAATGCTGTTCCTCTTATAACTGGCGTCATCATTGGTATAAATGTCCTGGACTTAGAGTAAAGCTGTTGAAAAAGCGCAAGGGTGAGATAAAAAGAACACATACCAGCCCCAGTGGGAAATAGGCTAAGCTAACCTTATATCATACTCTGGGATATACATTTTTTAAATGATCAACATGTCTATGTGCAGAGTTGAGTAGAAACTGACTCAATGGTTAAGGCAGGAAAGGGGGTGAGGGGAAAGACACAATATGAAGATAGAGATACCAAGCCTTTCATACCATTTTTGCAACCATCAGATCTCAGTGAGCTCTAGTGGAGGCTTGGTGCAAAAGCATCTTTTAGGTCCCTAAAAACCAATCCAGGCAACTATTATAACCCACATGGCAAAAGGTCTAGTGGGAAGCTAATAATCTACTACTGTATGAGCCTCAAAATTATTGGATTTAAGTTGTCTAAGAGTAATTGAAGCTAGAGGGTTTATTATTTTGTGATAATAATTTTCCATTTCACACAAACATTCTGCTTTCTTGGTTTTATCAGTGTCTTGTTACTGGTCTGTTGAAACATATACCATGCTACTAATGGTAAAATTTACGATGCTTGGGAACTTACTTTAACGTTCTATCCGTCTGTCCCACCGTAGTAGTCCCTAATTGTCTCAAAAGGAGTCCATCAGAGACAGAAGTTGTTCAGGGCCCTCAAATGTTATAATACTGCTCTGCCTGATGCTCTAAAGGATTTTATTAGGCTGATAACCATTTACAGTGGTTCAGGCAGCTTTTAATTGCTCTTACCTATTTTAAGTTGTTTATGTGGATGTTGACCCCAATGTGTACGTGTAATTCATAGTGGCTTTGTCCTGGTCACAGGGAAGTGTCTGCCCCTTGTGAAGGTAAGATTATGTGTATGACAGGGTCTAAGCAAACAGAATTTGAGCCGTATCTCTCTGGAGCAGAAGCACAAGGTCACCAGCAAGACTGCAATTTTGGGAAAAAGGCTGCTACAGCTTACCTTGAAGTATACTTGCCATACATTTTCTATTGAGAGGCCTCAATAGATGCTATTGGATATCAGTAGGGAGAAGATATCTATTGTTTTTACAATGCAGGAGAGCTGATTGCTTTGTTGCTAGCAAACACTACTAAGGTCCTAGGTTTAAAATCAAGATGCCCCAAATTCTACAGTTAGGTGCAAACTGTATCCTGGAACAATATTCTCTAATTTGTGTGGCTTGCTTATAGGATCAAATATTAAAATAGTTGAAGAATCCAAGAATCAATAGACAAACATCAAAGTAACATAGTCATCATAGAGGCTAAAACCAAACTGGTCAAACTTGCTCCAGCTGGATTGAGGGTACATTCTTAAGTAAACTTTAGAATTCAAACTAGTGGAAAGATAGTATCTGGAGAAATTCAGACAGGCCTCCCAAAATCTCCTGGCAAACAGACTTTGAACTTCACAAAGCTGCTTTAATTAAGGAGGTTATTGAAAATGAGTTTCCAGTTAGAACAAATGTGAGAAATTTGGTGTCTATTTTTTCTAACATATAACTTGCTTAAGCTTAAGCATTTCCACAAAAAAAAAGACAGTGGCCACAGCCTCTGTAACACAAGACTCAAATGACTGCTTGGAGGAGGCCCTATGTACTATGGAGCTCATGCACAAAGCTGTAAGTGTCAGAGCTATGAGGCTCAAGAAGGAAATAGAAGACATGATGTCTTCTTGGATGGAACAAAAAGCACCCCAAAGAAGACCTGGTAACTGGAAATGTCTTCATTGCATTAGATTCTTTGCCATAAAAGTTTAGCATAAATGTTCTCTGGGGGTAGGAAATAATAAATATGGGTGGGTTTTCCTTTCTAGTTATAGTAAATTTATAGCAACAAAAATAAACTTACTGAGGATTCTTTTTTTGCCATAAGTTGTGGACACTGTACAATTGGCATCTTTTGCTAATCTGCTGAATAAAAATCCAGATTGTTTTTGCATCCACCCTCCTACATTCAGATACTATTGAGTTTCTGCCATTGGTTTTGGCAATACTAATCTGAAGTTGTAGGAATATAATTTTTCTTGGGATAATTGCCAGTGGCAAGAGATTGGCTTTTTTTTCCTTTGTATTTGTTGGGTATGGAGCCAAGTGTGTTGATAATTTTATATGTTCTACTATCCTTTCAAACTGTTTGATAAACAGGGAACAACAAAGACTTGGCATTGAAAAATGACTTCTGATGCACTAGGATATTTGTATTACTTTCCTAACACTGGGACATCTCCACCCCATCACAAGTTAAAGAATTAAAGGAGGTGAATTTATTTTAGCTCACAGTTTCAGTGGGTTCAATCCATGGTTGGCTAACTCCCAGGCATAAGTGGCATGGTGAAAGGGATGGCAGAGGAAATCTCCTTGCCCCATGACAACCAAGAAGCAGAAAAAGAAAGGAGGAGCCTGGTCATACCTTCAGTGATCCATCCCATCTAACCAGGTCCCACCTGCTAATAACACACACAGCTATGAATTCCTCAATACATTCATGCACTGGCATCCCAATAATTCAATCACCTTCAAAAAACTCCACCACTGAATACAAGAGAGTTTTGAGAGACATTTTATATCTAAACCATAGAAGTATCAGAATTCTTCAAATGAGAAACTAGTCTGGGTTGTTGCCAGGATTTTGCCTCTACCTACTTTCCAAGAATCCATCTGAATAAGACTAGTTTCTATTTTTTTCTAAGCTATAAGTCTCTTAAGTCTAAGCATTTCCAGAAGAAAAGACAGTGGCCACAGCCTCTATGGTATAAGACAAAAATGACTGAAAATCCCTCTAAGGCTGAGAAGAATAAGAAATAGGGAAAATTATGTTTGTATTTTAATTTAGCTTAAGTGTTTTTCACTTGAGTAACTTACAAGAGCAAATGGACTTGATTTTAAATTCCAACTCCTTTATACATTGATATACTAGGAAATTTATTCCTTAAAAATTATTAAATTCAATATCATGGTGAAAGAATGAAAAACAAATATTTATATATCTTAACAAAGTATTTTAAAGTGATTAAGAAGATTCAAGAGATAGGACATTTCCCCTTTTCTATCATACTTTATACCTCCAAAAGATACCTACTAACATAAACAGTAAATGCTATGTACAATGCTTTTATTACCTAAGTATGTATTCCTAAACGTAACTGTCCTCTTTTACCTTTACATGAATGTTATATAAATGAAATTATATAGTACTTTTGGGGGTATGGGGAACTTTTTTCCTTAACATTATGGGTGAAAATCATATGTGTGTAGCTGTGGTTTGTATTCATAACAAACAAAGAACCTAGGGCTTGTGCATTAATGGCTTGGCTAAACTGAAACTAGATGATGTCCACTCAGCTGCTGCAGCTGTTCAGCCTCAGTGCCAAAAATGCAGAATTGAAAATGAATGTTCCACTCAGTGGGTAGAATTTAATTTCATTCTCATAGTTCCAGCCAATAATTGCCTTGATGAACTTTGTTATATTTTTATTGATTCTTGGGCTCTCGCCAATAGTTCAGCTGTTTTGTTTGCCACTTTTAGAACTATCTGCTGGTGAATTACATTTGCTCCTTCTTGAGGCCACAAACAATGGAATCAAATCACTACTGCAAATTGAACCATCTGGGTGACTCATGTAGTTTCCCATGGTAAGGGTCCATGGAAGAGGCTAATAAGATGAGACCAGGACAGGCTACTGACTTAATCTGTAAACTCTGCTGCCTAGATTCATCACACACTGAACGTAGAAGCATATACACCATCATAGACTGAGGACAAGCAAGAGATTCTATATTTTTAATGAAGAGACTACCACTGAAGCAGACAGGTGACTCTTGACAAAAATTGAGCTATCTG
The DNA here is from genome assembly GCF_053883595.1 of Heterocephalus glaber. Classification (NCBI taxonomy): domain Eukaryota; kingdom Metazoa; phylum Chordata; class Mammalia; order Rodentia; family Bathyergidae; genus Heterocephalus; species Heterocephalus glaber. The sequence continues at coordinate 10,166,033 of NW_028258308.1, read as the reverse complement.
CCTTTTAGTGAGTAAGTGTAATGGAGCATGTCCCCACTTACTTCTGCGAGAATGGCTATAACGGACCATTGACACTCTCCTGGGGCTGAGCATGATGTCTCACCACTGTTAACATTTTTTCTCTATATGATACTGTTTTCCCAACCTCTCTTAGTCTTCTTTTCCTGGTATAAAGGAATACTCAGACTGGGTAATTCATAATGAACAGAAATTCATCTCTTTTAGTTCTAGAGGCTAGGAAATCCAAGGTCAAGGCACTGGAAGTTTGGAGTTTGCAAGGGCCCAATCTCTACTTCCAGGAGGGTGTCATGGTCGCTGTTTATTCAGAGAGGTGGTGCTCTGTTCCTCACATAGCCCTAGAGCAGAAGAGCCAAGGGAGAATCCACTCCCCAAAATCCCTTTATTAAGGCATAAAACCTTCCCACAAGGTTGGAGTCATCATAACCTAATCACCTCTTAAAAACTTCACTTCCTGATCCCATTATCAAATTAGATTTCATCTTGAGTTTTGGAGGGACAAACATACAAAGCATAGCACAGTCCAATCAGATAGTAATTGTAACACTTGGAAACTGATATATGTCATACGTTCATCTTTCTGAACTATTTTTAGTCTGACAATTGTATGTTTTTTAACACATCAGCTAAACTTAGTAAAATACTTGCTGCATAATCTTTTTCTGAACATTTCATAATCTGGAAGGCTTTTGGGTCTGTTTTTGTTGTTTGTTCTGGCTCTCATTCATGTTGTGATGTCCTTTTCCCATGTTTATTTTTGAAATCAGTGCTAGACATGTTTGAAAAAATAGGTGCAGAAATAATTTGAGGTCTAGAATATATTTTCCTCCAGAGAGCATTGTTTCTAGTAATCTTGAGTCATCTTAACTCAGTTTTAAGGATTGCAGCTTTCTAGACCACATAGATTGCAGTTATTGAAGGCCTGACTTACTTGTGGTTTATTCTTACTGGGAGATATTTGCTCTAACAGATATTAGCATTTTACTTTATCATAGTCCCCAATCTTGGTAGGCCTTGTACTTCAACTTTTATTTCTCCTTTTTCAAAGAGACTGTCTGAAGAATTGTTTCATCATCTACTCCTGGTAGGCAACTACTCTGGGGCAAATGAGGTCCCAAACTCCATGCTCTCTTGTCTGGATTAGATTCTTGTTCTAATGATTTCTCCCTTTCTTCATAGTTTGATAATGCTACTAGGAAGTGGTTTTATACTTTCTCTGGCAATTTTTCTTTTCTCCAATGGGAAGTTTGTTCTGAATTTACTAGCCTGTCACTACCAGAAACCAGAGTAGGTTTACTTTTTCAGTGTAGTTCCTATTTCATTGCAGTATAATTTAATAGAGTAAAATGCACAGATCCTAATTGGACAGTTGATATTTTTGCCCCAAATACATATTCCTATGTTACTGTCACTCAAAGAAGACAGCCAATGTCCCCATCTTTCTGGAAAATAGCCTCATTCTCCTTTCCAGTGAACCCTCCTGCCTCACCCACACCCAGCAATCAGTCTTTTTATTTTTAGCCATCATAGCGTATTTATATTGTTGACCTTAAAATTCATATAAAATAAATGATATAATATGTACTATTTTCTCTACCTATGTTTTTAAGACTCACCTATGTTTTATAGATATCAGTGTATTCCTTTTATTGTTCAACTGTACTACCTTGTTAAAAATGCATAGTTTCTTTATTCATCTCCTGTTGATGGACATTTAAATGGTTTCCAGTTTTGCTTTATATGAATATATCTTCTTTGAGTATTCTCAGAATTGATGCTCTGAATTTTACTTTTTAAGGGAAATTAGGGGACATTCATATTTAAATATTAAGGAATATCTGTGCTATTGGAGCTTCTTATAGCAAGCTAGACATTAAACTTCATTCTCCAGCTTAGCCTTCAGCAGTAGGTTTTAGTTTTCATACTTTTTTAATTTTAGATTTCATTTATTTAACAAATTCTTTTTTTCATCAAGTTTATTGATACATTTTAGATATAAAATACAGTTACATTCATCATTGGGATCTTGTAACTTTACATGATGTATCTTGGTTCTTATTTTTTTTTCTGCTTCCCCTGCCCTCCCTTCACCCCCTCCACCCTTCTCTATTTGCAAAGACTTTGTTTCCATTTTTTCCCTTTCTCATATTTTTTCTTTTCCCTTCTTTCCTTTCCCCTACCCCTCCCACTTCCCCTACTCCTTTAGACCTTTTCTTCCTATTATACAATATCAATTCTGTAGTTTTAAAATTACAATATCAAAATTTAGAGGACATTACCACAGATTTTACAGAATTTAAAAGGATATAGAAAGCATATTACGAAAATCCTTTTTGAAATAAATTTGACAACTTCTAAGAAGTACCTTGGAAGACAAAGTAATGAAGTGACTCTGGAGCAAATATATTTAACAAATTCGTATAAAGCACTTAGTATGTGCTAGAACTAGTTTTAAATGTTAACTTATTTAATAATTCTGGCAAACATGTGGTAGTTATTATCATTGTTCACATTTCATAAAAGAAGCAATGGATACATCGAAAGGCTAATTAAGTTTCTGAGATCATGGAACCAGAGGTAGGAGAATGAAGATTCAAACCCCAAATCTCTGATTCCAGAGGCAATGCTGCCTCTCAGGAAGTGGTCAGATCTACACAGAAAATACCAATAACATGGTGTCTAATAACCTTAGAATACACAACTAGTCCCATTATATGTGCTGCAGATACTTTTATTATACCAAAAAATGAGTAAATATAATTAATATGTGCTTGTTTGACTAGCAACTTTGTTAAAGAGACTCACACAAGTGAAAGACTGAGAAAAGAAATAGTTTAAACACTTATGAACCCCAAGCAAGACTTCACTCATGTTTGCTCATTTGTTCGGAGTGATGATTCCTTTTCTCTATATTTGAGACACCAAATCCATACAACAAATATATGACAGGATTAAGGCTGTCCTTATCTTGCCAGTATCCTCCGTATCCTTGGGAGTCAATCCTCCCTGGACATTTATAAGAATGACAGGAACTTCATCTCATGGGCCTCAGTGTAATGCATATTCATCTTTGTCTTTTGCAAAATATTTTAAAATTCACTAAGGGCTTTTGGTGATATTACACAGTAAAGCCAGGTGAGGGAGCTCTCCAAGGGATACTCCATACAGTTTGACCAGTCTAAGCCAGGAGGCTGTTTCCGTGTAAAAGTGAAGACAAAATGTAACTAGAGGAAAAGTTGAGGCTTGAGAATTGTTCAAGGACTGAGAAAGACAAAGAAATAATATAAATTCTAAATTAATGCTGAGCTTGGTGGTCAAAATAAAGCTTCTCTTGAATTTTTCTTGCTTTTTCATTCTAGGTATTAAAGAAAAATGCCTAGCAAAATTGAAAGATAATCTGTGGTTAAATACATCTGAATATTTTTCTTTTTCCAAGCCTGAACTAAGTTAGCTGATTTTGAGTTTAACATTGTGAAGCACAAACCCCACCTGCCTGTGTACTGTCATGTCCCCAGTGTCTCACAGTGCCTGGTACATAGGGAGTGCTCACGAAGTGCATGTGTGTGTGTGCACGAGTGAATGAAGGAGCCATATGTTGATTTACAAAGCAGAGCAGAGGGTGGTCCTTACTACCAGTAAATTATAGTTGGAAATCTTACTAAGGAGGCAGATATTACTTTAGAAAGGGAGGTAAAATCAGGGACTCACAAGTTGGGGGATTGTCTTTAAAAAGGAAGTTAGACAAAATGCATGGCAAATTCTCATACACTGTTACAAGTTTGTAAAATAACTATTAATTCAGAGAGATTAATAACCTTGGCAAAGTTCACACAGCTCGTATCTAGAGCAACTGGGACTTCTATATGTGTTCTACATGGGTTCTTCTGAAGACGGCTATAGTATTTTTTGCAAACTTAGCCTGCAATGTGTAACGTCATCTGCTAGATGCTCACCAGAGTCAATGCCTTGGCTTTAAGGTAGTCTATACAAGGCACAAATGTAAGCTGTGAATGATCACAGGAAGTCGTGGAGTGGAAGGATATGGTTACCCTGGACCATGTGTCTGTTTCAACACTAGTATTTGACCAATAACCTGACAAGAGTTACAGTGAGAAGTGTTGTTACTGGGTTACAACAACAGTATTTCCACTTCAAGAAGTATGATCTTATGCAAATTAGTTACCTTCTTTAGTCTCTGTTTTCTGTTAATCAGGAGGGATAATGATACTTACATATTTCATAAGTCATTTTTAAGGATACCAGAAAATATAAATTTATCAGGACTTTTTCTGTATAAGTGGGAAAAATCCTGAATTCAAATTTGTTCAGTTAACTACAAGAAGGAAGAATTTATTACTTTATATTAATGTCAAATTCATATTACCATCAGATCCAGCTGTTTCAGATACAACTAGATCCAGGTTCAAATGAAGGTACCATGATTCTGTCTTTCCAAATTTTGAAGGAACTTTCCTTTGTCCTGGATTAATTCCTAGTCAAGCTATTTCTTTGTTGTCATCAAAAGCTCCTACAATCTTTAAGCTTAGATCTTGCATCTTTGCCTCCCTACATGGCAAGAGCACCCTTTATAAATTCCATCAGAAGTCCCAGAGATATCTCTCACTGGCCACATTTGTCAAACATCCTTCTCTATAGGAAGGAAACAAATCAAATGTACCAAAGTTGGGCAAGATATGAGCCTTTAAAGAAATGCTGAATTCCCAAAATAAAAAACAAACCAATACAACAAAACCAAACCAACAATTTCATTGTAATAAATAAAATGTCTAGAAAAGTATTTGGCACAGATTAGGTATTTCACAAATGTATATTCATAATTAAAAATAGAACCTAGATTTTTAAGCCCTCAAATATAAAACGTTACTAGCTTGTGGCCAAATTTTCCTGGACCACACATATATAGCCTTTTACCCTAAGATAACCTCTCATTAGAGGAGATTATAAATGTGATGTTTGCACAACTGTACTTTTGGGATTGAAACTATTCTGCATTTTAGAGAAAGCCAGTGATCTTTCAAAGAGCCTGAGTGCAGTCTAAGTTAAAGACAACTTTGTAAATAATTTTTTAAGGATTATCATAATGCTTGAAGAAATTGTTCCATTATACTGAAAATATGGCTACAGACCGAACATTTATTCCCATCTAGTAAAATCAAACAGAATAGCTTTCACCCAAATTCTCCCCACCAACAACGTAAATTCTAAATGGTTAAAATCTCTACAAGAGTGTGTCCTTCATCAATAATTAAAGACATCTAATGGACATCTGAGCCATCAGAACCTATAGATCTTCTGTAAACATGTTGTTTATGAAGCATGATCATAATGTGTAAGTATGTCAGGGATTATGACAATGTGCTTTGTTTTACCTTCATGAAGTATCTTATTTCCAAGAGTGTACAGCTTTTGGGTAGGTGAAGGTAAATTAAAGAGAATCTACAAAATAAAGGTAAGACTAAATTCAGTAATTAATTTTCTTTAAGAACTTCAACTTGAAGAATAAACATTTGTTTTTATTTAAAATTTCCATGAATTTTAAACATCTAAGTCTTTAGCATATTTTAAATATCGAAGGGTTTCATTTACCTTTACTTTTTCAAAGAGCCATCACAAAAACAACCCCAAAAAATAAAGGTTATATTTTCCATGGTAGCAGTGCAATAATAGCTTAAGTAATTTTTCTCTTTCATTTTATCAGTCATCATTAATCTTCACATTTAAGGGAAAATGACTTTTTTTAATTGACATTCAATGAGTATGAATCATCCTCAGCAACCCAGTTGTAGAACTGGGGAGATGTTTGCCATTTTACTGAACATTAGCAACCCTGCTGTTTGAAAAGTGTTCCTGTGGTTTTGTTTTGAGGGGGCACATCAAGATTTAAACAGGTAATTAGACCCTTTACATTTCTACCAGAAAATAACAGATCATACTTCTTTAAAAATAAATGGTCACTGAGCCGGGGATTTAGCTCAGTCGTGCCTCAGGCTGCCTCACAAACATAAGGTCGTGAGTTTGATTGCCAGGTATGAAAAAAGAAATGGTCATTTCAGTGGGGCCACCATATTTCACTTATGGTAAGATTTATCAACCAGAGCACAACTAATCACAGGCAACTTTTATGACATTACACTGACATTTTCGATCAAATAAAATGGATCGACACTGTAGCAGAGTCAAAAGGTATAGGGTTGTAATTTTCAGTGATGAGGTTCTTTCTCTCTGTTAGGAGAATTTAAAGGCTAATCTGGTCACATATGAAAGGCATTGTCATATTCAACTTCTAAGTGTCATGAAACTTAAGTCCCTAAAATATGACCCCAAAATGCCAGTTCATGTAATATAATACCCCGGGATAGAGAAGCATGACAGAGACATGAAAGGAGAAAGGGTGGGATCCCAGAAGTTGCCCTCATAGCAGTTTCTGTGATACCTGTGTAGCAGTGCAAAACAGAGAATGTGTATTGAGGAAGCAATGATAGGAAAAAGCCAGAGAGTCATTTTTCTATGGAAGTTGCTTTAAGGGGTCATCCTCTTGACATGTCCTGGGTCCCATTCTATTATCTTATTTGACACTGAGTTAAACATCATCAATGTACTCCTTCAGGCCAGAACTAATATCCTTTACTTTTTTCTGATCATCTTATTCTTACTCCTTTCACCCTACTTTAAACATAGTGCCTTTAATGTACTGACTTTTGACTACCCTATTCTGCTTCCCTTGTGTTGCTTTAATGCAACCACTCACCACCCCTTAACTTTGGATGACCTCAAAGTATTAGTCTCATCAGGAAACATTCCCCTTCTCCCTCATTCCCATGTGTGGACCACGTGCAAGGTTCCATACCATTTAATCATCATAGCTTGTATACAACCTACTCCACTAATTTAGGTCCCCAATTAAATACAGTTATATTGGTGGCTTCTTTTTGTGTGAATCTGTGTCACTGTCTCAGTCTCTATAGGCATGGATTGTATTTGCTGAGTCAAAGTATAAATATTTATAAATAAATAATGTTCTACTTGAGAGCCTGAGGCGTGAGGATTTCAAATACAAGGAAAGCCTGGGCAACTTAGCAAGACTCTATCTCAAAAAGAAAAGGAGGAAGAGAAAGAGGGAGAGAGGGAGGGAGGGAAGAGGGAAGGAAGGGAGGGTGTGTTAAAAGCAACTTAAAATCTATTTTTGAGTCAGAACTATGTTTAAATTGTGCTGTTGCTCATAATTAACTTTTACAGATCACTAAAGCACTCTGAACCCAACTTTTCTCATCTTTAAAAGATAAATAACAATAATACCACCCTAAGTTGGAATTAAATGGTAAATGTATACGTACTCTATATAAATATAGCAGTGACCCATGATAAGTGATTTCTTCCTATTTTTAACATCTCTGATACCATCTATCCTATTAACATAATGTTTTAACCTATTAACATAATTAACATGATTTCTATATTTTGATTTGATGAATTAAGACAGTTGGGATGTACTGTGCTAATCAAGATAAAACCTCTACTACATCCTTTCAATTTGGTAAATTTTAGGAGCATTTATCTCAATAACTACTTATGTTACTAATAATTTCTATTTTTTAAGAAAGCACTAATGCCATGAAAATATATGCAGAATACTTTCCATATTTCTTTTAAAAATTAAGAGCTATTCAAGATGTTATTTGAAAGAGTCTATAATATAGAAAAGCATAGCATCTGATTTGTGTGTGACAGTTCTGACTGACTATGTGCTGTTTCATTTAGCCTTGATTATACTTGAGTAATCAAAAGACTTGCAAATGGTGCAATTTGCAGAGGGAGAGTTTATGGTTACAAATAAAGAAAAATAGAAAGGAGAACCAAGAAATTTATGAAGATAAAACCTTGACACCTTGATATTAAATTCTAAATATTGTACATTATATTCTTTAACTAGTAAAACTATAAGGATTTAAAGTTGATGCACAAATGACAACATCCTTAGTGAAATAGAAGTGTTTCTTAACCCAAAAGAATCCAAGTTCTGATCAGTAATGTGGAGATCATTATCTATAATAACATTTACTGGTAAAGGGAAAGGAGTGAAACCTTAGACTGAACTCAGCTGTGACTAAGGCAGGTTTATTTCTGATTTCGGAATCCCAGAGTGGAAGTCATGCAGTGACTCAGAGCATTGTGATGGGCCAGCTGTCCACGGTCAAAGCTCTCCTCTGTGTGGTGAGGCACCACCCTGCCAGAGGGGAGACTCACTGGAGCCTCAACGTCATTTATTCACTGACATACTTGACACAGTTTCGATGCTAATGAGAGAGAGCAACATGCAGTTAATTTACCTTCACTACCTTGAAGATAGCTTTCACCGATTCCCAGAGCACATATGAAATGCCATAGTGGGTCCAATTAGTGACTGTTCAATTGGGATTCTGCATTAATTGTATTATAGTTATCTAGTATCTTGTCTATTACTTTTCTATACTGTGAGGACCTTGTGGCAAGGGACTATTCCATTCATTGTCTCACAGCATATCAAAAAATGTTTGGTACATAACAGGTACTTAAAAGGTGTTCACGGTGTGAATGTACAGTATGAAGTTATTATTGTATGATCCAGTCTAACCACTTGTAAGAAAAATAAGTTTATATCTAGCAGCAATGAAAACAACATAATTCACTAATTTGAGGAGTAGTCTTTTAAAAAGATTCAAGTCACAGACTATTTGCTGATATAGCTGATGGTCTACAAATAGTACCATTTTAAAGCCTTGAATCAAAGGACTTAATTTTTCCTTCAATATTGTCAATATTATTTACATGAACCATGGAAATCCTATACATAAAATCTTCAAATTGTTCTTTATAATTACATACTAAAAAGGAAATTATAAGTGTATTTATCCAGATATTTCAATATCTGGATCCTGTCACGCAGAGGAGAGAGGTGGGATATTATTTTATATCTAGAATGGAAAGTCAGGAGCCTTACGAAACGTGATGCAGTTGCTTCCATGGAATTTTGTCAGACCAATAGGAGCTTGCAAAGAACTTTTATGGACAGTATAAATATTTTGAGCTGTGGGCATCATGACCAGCTGATATTTTCTTTCCTCAGGACCAGCTGTTCAGGAGCATCCCAGACCAGAGGCAGGCACAGTTGAGGCTTGGATCTAACTAAAGACTGCTGCAGACTCTTCTGCAGCAATGTCGGTGTTAGAAGAAAGCCGGCCATTTGCTCAACAATTATCCAATGTCTACTTTACAATACTTTCACTTTTCTGTTTTAAGCTTTTTGTGAAAATCAGTCTTGCGATCCTCAGTCATTTCTACATTGTGAAAGGCAACCGAAAGGAAGCGGCAAGGATAGCAGCTGAATTTTATGGAATAACCCAAGGACAAGGTATGTTCATGATAATGATCTCCTCTCTTGAGTTCAGCTTATCACTTGATCTGTAGGCCAATGAAAACATCACATTTTTCTTTAGAGAGTTTCAAAGTGACTATTTTTTAGACTTATATTAAAGAAAATACTTGTAACTCACTATTGCTTCATGAAAAATGAAAATTGTTTTTCCCTGTAAACATTTAACTTAAAAATCAAAGCATCATTGTGAACTACATTATATATAATTGTAGTCTATTAATATTTTATTAATAAACATTTAAACATTTCATTTGCTAAGTTATACTTTTAGATGTAACTGATTGTATTTCAATAGTCCTTTAACATGTACTAGCATTATATCATTTTAAATCAAATACTTAACTATACATAAAGTAATTTTATTAAAATAGAGGATACAAAGATATTATGCATAATTTTATAATTTCATTCTAAAATAAAGCACAAAAATGAAGATGTATGGCATGTGTTTTCCTAAAGGGATTGTTATTGTTTATTCAGTCTGTCAAAAATTGTTTATAAAAGGAAAAGAACACAAATTCACAAATTTTGTGTGTGCAGCCAAGTGCATCTGTGTTTCTTAGAAGAAACTGAAGTATGAGATAAAGTGAAAACCAATAACATTAATCATAAGTTTCAAAGTTTATAATACCATTTACATTTTATTGAACCAATATTCTATATAGTAAAAATGATTCAGATGGTGGGTTTCAAAGTGATATCTTAATTTCTTATGGTCTTTCAACTCCTCTCTTATTTGATGTGAATCAAGGTATGTGTGAACATTTTATTCCAAATGCCTCTAAGGCAATTTAAATTTTCAGAATCAAAATGCAGTATCACACAATTGGAAAATGTTGATCTTTTAAAAAAGAGCATCAGAGAAGAAAGCTTGCCTTCTTAAAATCTATTTTCCCATATTTTTCAATTTGTGACATAATTAATGTTAAAGCCTTACCCTATTGATAAAATGAAAATCGAGTGGAAAATCTTTTATCATGTGTGAGGTAGATAAAATACTTTTCTGAGGAAGGTTGCTTCTGTACAAAGTGAAAAATTTCTGTATTCACTCAAAGCGAGAACAATCTAAATGCCAAAATGAAATCTTCTAAAGAAAATGAAGTCTGGAGAAGGAGCAATATTCAATCCTTTACCTTCCCTCCAGCTTTGCCTCAGAAGGGAATAATTGTGTTTAAGTGTAATATCTTTACTGCTATGTGTTCCAATTAAAATTTTTAAAAATATTAGTCAGCAAATATTGAAAATTAGATTGGAAAACAGGTAATAAAGTCATAAGGTAGTAAAATTTATTCTTATGGGAAGATCACAGCTCATTACTTCATAGTCAGAACTTGTCTATATATTATGAAAATTGCCTTAGGTAACAGTGAAATACTGACTAAAAGGAGAAACTTTTTTTGTGTGTTGACAAGGATTTTAGAGGAGTCTATGGAAGCTCCTCTTTGTACATATTCACAGATAAAAGGAGAGTTGTGGGTGAGGGTGTAGCTCCCCAGTAGAGGCTCTGGGTTCCATTGCCAGCACCACAAAAATAACTGCAAAGATGGCCCTTCCCTCTTTAGCATAATCTCACCTTGCTTATGCAGGAAATTCATGAGACTCCATGAAGCAGCTCCCATGATTCTATTTCAGGATACATTTTATTCTAAACAGGATCCTAAAATCCTGTTTATTAGAACTCTAGGATTGTGTCCCAAGATGGAAAGAAAGAAGGAAATCAATACTCACTAAGAGAAAATGTATTTCCTGGAAATGTAAAATGGGAACAAAGTTTTTAACAGCTTAGTTTTTTTCTAATATTAGGGCTATTTAACAAAATTCTCTTTCCCAATATCAGCATTAATCTATATATTTAAGAATAGAATATGCAACTGTAATTTTTATTCAGTGTAACCATAATTAGTATCCAACTTTATAAAGAATAAATCAAGTACCTTGCAAAAACTCTTAATCTCTTACTATCAAAAGATAATTCTTCTTTACTCAAGAAATTATCATTTTCTCACTAATACTTTTTCTTTTTTCTTTGAACTATAATTAAATTATTTTATGTCTTTAGATTGACTAATTGGGTTTAATTATCTTTATTTAATCCACCAATTTCCTCCTTCCTTGGAAAGATTATCACGTTCATTCCACTTTGAATTAAGTTTCTCATTCCTACTTTCAAGGCTTAGCCAGATTGCACCCCAACATTTCTGATGTGGAGTTGCCAAATTCCATGAAATGAGGTACGATGTGTGTATTTTCATGTCTTCCATAATCACAGAAGACCCTGTTGACAACATTCTTGATGCCCTCCCCAGGAGCAGTAGTACTTTGACATGAAGTAAAACAAACAATTGATTTTTCTTGATAATAATGCAAATCACCTCATTGCATGATATAAAAACCTCAGGTAATTTTTAAAAGCACTTTCCAGTGAAACTTAGACCTAGAGGTTAAACACTAGAATGTCAAGAAGCTATGTGGTAATTAAAATAGCTTAAATTATTTCCTCACCTCCACGATGCCAATGAATTTTACAAATCAATATTTTCACCTCTGAAGACTCATCAACCCATCATATTGAAGGAACCTATTCTTTACTATGCTTTTCTATTTAACTATCTCCTGTACCATTCTTGCTGTTAAATATTCTGATTGCAACTCTCTATGTTAGAGCTCAAATCTATTTTTAAAGCCAGCACTATACTTTAAGATAAATCTAACAAGAATTGGAACGTATTTTCAACTATAATATTAAACAGTTCATAGAATGAGAACATATTTGGATGTGGAAAAATATATTAATTTGGAAAAATAATTCCAAAAGCTTAGAAGAAGCCATGAACTTCTAAGATCCCAAGGACATGGGACACATCAAGGGGCAACTTCTCTCTTCTCTTATGGACACTGCTTTCCAATGTCTATATTGAACTCTAGAGAAGTTCAGCCATTTTACCTTCAAGTATGTAGAGTCAGTTCTAAGGATTTTAAGGCAATGAATATACAGGATATAAAAAAAGCAAAATGTATTATTCTCACCTTTAAGCAATCTATATTCTAAATGAGAAATTGGGATGTCCACATATAATGACCATTTTCAGATATACTAAATGCCAAATGAGTCTAAAAAATGAAAGGGTCAATTTCAGGTTCACATTTTCAGAAATAACTTTAGGGAGGAGAAACATACTTAAGATAGATTTGTATAGTTGTAATCTTTGGAGTTAGACAATGGAACAGGTTTGCAGTAGGTAGATTGCTTAGGTCTCGTTATAAGAAGATGGGGACCTAAATCGATTTGGTAATGACTGTGTGAAAAGAAAAGGAAGTACAACACAAAAAATAAAGGAAAGAACAAAGAATGATTCTGATTAGCCACACAGGCCCTGCAGTTCCTAGCCAAGGCCACCTTGGGGAAGTAGACCCTTAGCTGCTTGGTGAGTCCTGTGGGTCATCTATATCTACTGTGAAATATTAAGATAAATCAGGATGTTGTAGAGCTAAAATCTGATTTCTAGACTTACATGTGATTTATTTAATTTACATTTTTTCTTTCTTTTTTTTCTTTCTTTTTTTGATTATGCTTTGGCTTCCCATTTAAAAAATAATGTACTGGATTGACCTCTAGGGTTTTTTAGTCCATCTGACATTTTTTAGTACTTATTTTAAATTGGTATATTTGCATCTTGGTGTCAGTTTTCATTGTTATTCTCTGCTCTTTGAGTTGTAACACCTCTGTGATATGAATTTGCTACAGTTTTACTGATATTTCAGGTTTCAGACCCTGCAAATTTTAGATTATGAAAACTTCTCATGATAATGCGTTCTTGTGAGACTGCTGGAGAAGTAATCTGGTGCCATTCCACTTTATGAGGCACTTCTTTCACGGTTGAGACTTTATGTGGAATAGACAATCATCCAAGGGAATGCTTTTGCTGGTGTTTTTTGTAAGTTTGGTTTAAGGTTTCCCAACAAGAACACAATTATTATTTTTGTGCTTGTCATATCTTCCCTTGACACCTGGAAGTAGGACACCATGCAAACATGCCATCTTAATTCCAATACAAAAGATTTTGTCATTTTGGAGAATGATGTGACCAGGCTAGGAAGAGCGTCTAGAATTTGATAGAACATATTATTTTCCTCTGTCAGTGAAGTCCATCCTCAGTTCAGAACAAACTTGGAAGGAATTTAACTTTACATTACATGCCAGCACTGATAACAGTGATCTTTGTTACCCCATAGATGTGATTTTTGGTACTGCTGTGTTGATTGTGCATGTGATTATTTATATTAGGACCATTTCTCAAAAGCTCAGCAATGAAAAATTTCATAGGTCAATAGAGGCCTCTTTAACATTCATTATGTAAGTATAACAATATTCTGAACACATTTTAGACATTCTTTTCGTACTCAGGTGAAACAACTCTATATAATTACTTAAATCAATAGAGCTACTCTTATATAACAAAAAACCATCATGTTGTACTCAAAATTGCCTCAAAATTTCTTTTAAAGAGAGGCTTCAGTTTTGTTCATGCTCTATTATTTTTCAGAACTGCCAGAGCACTTTGTTGGGAGGGAGAGATTATTGTACCTTGTGAATTAAAAATGAAATTTGAGAAAGAAGTTCCATGTTAGAAATGACTTTGTCAAATTTTAATGTGTTTATATTTTTCTTCTTCCTCTATATTTGGAGAAACGTGAACTTTTTGAGTTAAATAACATAGTTGGTGATAGCTTAGGAGGGATCACTTTTTCTAGGAATATTTTTACATATTTTTTGTTTCTTTCAACTACTTGATTATATTATTTACAAGGTATACAATAATCATACATAAATTTTCAGTCAAAGGCACTGTGTTAGGTCTTAAAGATCAAATGTACCAAAAACCACAGTTTCTTTCCATAAAGGGTGTATAGCCTAGTGGAAATGAGACAGAATTTTAAAAGTAAAAAAAAATGCTATTTTACAAGATTTATAAAAGGTGCCATTGGAGTACATAAAACAGTACACAACTGAGACTAGTTTGCCTAGGTTATATAACTTAAATAACGGTTGTGCTAACTATATACATGTTTTCTCCCACAACTGTGTGTGTATTCTTATTCATAATACTCAAAAGACTTTCCAATTGCTTGTGTTCACTCCTTATGAAATTTTTTCACTTCTTCACCACTTATTTCTAAGTCATATATTTCTTGCCTGGGGCTTTATCTAAGGCTTAAGGTTTTGTTGTTGAAAGAATTGATTTTTAGGAAAAGAACAAGTATGGTCATTACTTATCACTAAACTTTTTTAAAAATGATATTTTGGTACCTATTCAAAATAAACTTTGTGTATTATGATAGATGATCTCAATGCCATCTACTGTCTTAAAATTTGTATATAAAAAGGACAAGAATGGAGTAAACACTGTCATAATAATGTACTGTTTCTCATGTTACTATCTCTTTTAGAAGATGATAAATTATTAAAGTGAGCTATTTTTCTTATTCATTGACATAACCTATAATAGTTCTGTATTTAACTTAATCCAGTAGTACTTGGATACCTGCCATATTCCTGGCATAGTGTTATATGCTAGATGTGTACACGCTGATATTTGGGTATAACGTAAAATTTCTAGATACTATATATATATATATATATATATTACATGTTATATATTTTTAATTTAATGCATATAGTATATGACTTGCTTTTTGAGTAAAAGGTGAAGACGGTGAAGGGAGACAAACCTTGCATATGTACAATAACCCAACAACAAACAAGTAGAAAATCATAAGATGTTAAATGAAAAACAGCCAAGTTTTTCAATTGTTGCTTCTTAGAAATCAAGAGAGGAAGAAATTGAGGTTAACTGATCATATAAGGCACTTTATAGAGAAGGTAGAACTTACAGTAGTAATGTAGAGGCAGAACATACTAGGTTATACAAAAGTGGAAAAGAAACCAAGCTGAATATAGAGAAGAAAAGTTTAGAATGTGAAACTAAAGAAGCCTGGTTCATCTGAAGTGAAGGTTAAAGTTTAAATATTAGAGATAAAGATACACAATTGAATGTAGTCAGAGCCAATAGGAAAATAAAAGCATATTTTCTCAAATCATATTCCCCCAAATAGATGGTTCTATTAAGAATGTTGTAATGTCTTTACTAAGTTCAGCATGAGTCATTAACTAATGGTGGAAATAATTACCACCCTAAGTATTTTATAAAATCCTTGGTGTAATGATTGAACATATCATTATGTGCATTTCATTAATTATGTGTCAGAGAAGGAATACCTCCTTGATAGTGCAGGGATGTACCACCTCAGAGAGGCTCCAGACATCACTGAAGCACATTTCAGTGAAAGAAAAACTATGTCATTGAAAGCAAGTGGAGTATTTAGACCATCATTTCTTCCAGAGAGAGAGAGAGAGAGAGAGAGAGAGAGAGAGAGAGAGAGAGAGAAGAAGGAGGAGGAGGAGGAAAGAAAGGGGAGGAGAGGGGAGGGGAGAGAGAGACAAAGAGAGACAGAGAGACAGAGAGGGGTAGAAGGATGGAAGAAAGAAAGAAAATTTGAAAAGAGAAGGAAGGAAGGGAGGGAGGGAGGGAGGAAGGAAGAACACTAGCTTGCTTGCTGGCTATCCAGACTGTTGGTATTTCTTCCTTAGTACTTGCATAGAGAACAATCATTCATTCTTTCTAGCATTTTATCAGCAAAGCTACAGAACAGACCATGCACTTTTTAGTGCTCAAATAATAACAATAACAATAACACTCAAATAACAAATCAGAGAGGGAGAGGCTAAAGGATCTCATAAGTTGATAAATTGTTAGTGCCAAAAGAATTTTCCAGGGGATGAGTGAACAAGTCTACTTTGTGAAATCTAGGCTAAGGGAAAATATATTAGAATATTTTTTCAACCCTAAAAAGCCCTATTTATTTCCATTGGGCAGGTTTTTGAAAATTTCCCTTCCAAATAGATTTAAGAGTTTTCTAGAAGACTATTAGGGATTAAAAAGCTTGGGTGGTATGAGAGAACAAAGTTCTCAAAGGCCTCTTTTATCTCTTTAAATAGAGAAACTACTTTCACGAATCTTCATAAATTGGCTTTTAGGGAAAGTTTCATCAAAGAAAGGGATAAAATAATGTTTAAAACAGGGCTGTCCTAGTTTGTTTAACATATTGTCCCAATTATGTCCATCACCACAGAACCAAACCGTCCTGTGATATGAGTCATAGTTGAACATCCTTTCTGCATTCTTTCCTAGGGATTAGAACAACAGTCAACATGTGGGACCCGCCAGGAATGAGCATAACTATGTGAAATGACAGAAGGGCATCTTTTCCCCACTAGGGCAGCCAAAATTTCCGTGTCACCATTACTTATTGAGTAAAATAGAAACTTAGAAATACACATACTCTTTGCAAAAGGCTTATAATCTTAAACTATGGGCAGAGTACAAACAAATTGAAATTCAACACTGAAATGCCAGTCGCATTCTTAAACAGAAGCACTGGCTCACTTCAACTGTCAAGTGTGCAGCTTGAGATAAATGAAAACTGACAGTGATATAATTAAAGTGATGCCTCATCCACTGATAATCTGCTCTTCATCATCATAACTCTGCAAAATCCTTTGTATTAGAGCAAATCAGGCTGGGCTGACCAAATGGAGGAGGATGCCATCCTTCTAAAAGGGGTTCAAACTCTATGGTTGCAGTGAACTAATAGCCACAGGAGCCATAATGACTGAATCAACTCCTCAGGAACAACCAAAGGCATCTCTGATTAACCACTGAGGAGACCTATGGGACTTCTCTTTTCCAGAGTCTACCTCATTCACTAGAGAAATGATTATGTCTATTGTCCATCATGCCAAAGCAAAAAGTAATTTTTAGAAAGAAATGACAGAACAAATGTATTCTTGAATTTAGAAGCTCTGTGTCTGTGACCACAAATTTGGTAAGGGAGAACTTGCCATCTCCTTTTGAGTTCAAACTCACAGAATCACAGATCTATTGAGTCTGGGACAGAATGAATACTTATTCATAGTGATTCTCCAAGAACTAAAAGAAAGAAATTGAATGAAGATTTCCCTCTTCCTCCCCCGTCTTCTCTTTCTCAGTCTCTATAGTTATGATGAAGTTGCTGATCTTGTAAAATCTAGCATAGGAGTGGTTTTATGATTTTATGGTTACTTACCATTACTGAAAGAAACCAGCCAATCAAGACTGGGAGGAGAAAATCTCTTGTAAAGTGAATGTTAGTCCTAAAACAATACTTGTCTATCTGATGGATATGATTTCCAGAAATGTGAAAGAGAGGAAGATCTGATTAAACTCTACATGGAATCCACTGAGATTGAAGACATTTTTTAAATTGTTTAATTCTGAACTTCAACGACAAAGATTTTTATAATCATTTAAAGCCTAGCACACTCCCGTAATGTCTGCGCACTGGAAGGCTGAGAAAGGAAGATCCCAAGCTCAAGCCTGGCCTGGGAAACTTTAACAACTTAGGAAACACCTGTCTCAAAACAAAAGTAAATACAAATAAAAAATGTTTGGAGATGTAGCTCAGTGAGAAGGCCCTGGGTTCAATTCCCAGTATCATAAATACAAAATAAAAATATTTTTTAAAGCTTAATTTTTCAAAGTACACACAAATGACTACAGATTTTGTTCTATGGCATTATAATGAATTTTTTCACTGTATTAGTTTTGAATGTTAAAGTATTCATAAAAGAAAAAGTAGCTTATAATTAGCCTGATGCTTATGAGGCAAACATGTTTCTTGCCAATACATGATTAAAGACTGAATTCCAATGGGAAAGTAAAGTAAGTCTTTCAAAACTGCTATTATTTTGGAGAAGGAAATTATAGTTTACTGGAAAAAAGCCATCCTTTGTTCCATGAAGTAACTGTCTATGGCTTTTAGGAACAATGAGGCTTTAGATATTGGAGAAAGCCTGCAAATATTTGTAGAATGAATAAAAAAAATATTTAATAGGAGAAATTGGAGGTTAAAATCACATTGCATATATCCTAGTGAGTTACTCAGACAATATTGGTCTAGCATTTTTTAGCCATGTGATCTTAGGGGCATTGCTTAACATCTATAGGCCCAGTTTCTTCATCAGTGAAATGGAGGTGTGGATATTTGAGACACAGGAGTAATGTTAATTTTGTATGAGATAAAATTTATTATCACTTGCCATAGTGATTCCATAAATCTTAGCTCTTTATATTATAATTTTAAATGTCTCAAAACAAAAACAGAGAACTGGCCACAATTGATTAATACAGAGAAATATCAATGAGAAAAGGTAGTGAAATTACAATAACTGTTTGCCAAGAAGTTGCTAAAAGGACATAGTAATACCAGACATATCTATTAAGGATCTGTTGTATTTCAGCATCATGTTAATCTGTTGGATAGGTGGTTTCAAATCCTAAGTGGTTGGTTTTAAACACATTTCCCTTTAATAATAATTTGTCAAAACTCTGGAAAGACTAGAAATTGTTAGTTTTTTAAAAAAATAAGTAACTGGAAAAAGGAGAATTTCAAACCAGATCCTATAGACTGCTCACATCTTACTTACGACCGATGACCTCTTCCACTGCATGCTCTTTTGCACTGAGTGGCTAAATTGAAAGAGTGACTGGCTAAATTGAGCCTTAGGTTGATCAAGTCTCTGTGCCATCTATGTGCTTTGTCTACTGGTCTTTTCCATACAAAGGGAAGGATATCAGTGAATTTTAACTATTTAAAAAGCCTAAAGTTTTCCATAAGTAAAACCAAAATAAGAAGGCCATTTAATACCTGTAAGACTCAAGATACTCCGGTTATTATTCCTAGTGATGCATTTCACAAAAGAAAGCAAGACATTCTGCACTATTCCATAGGATTAGGGCCAAGTACCACCGAAGTTGGCTGGTGTGCTCCGGGCTGAGACAGAGTGTCGTGGTTAGAGGTGTACTGAGAGTTGGAAGTTTTGAAAGGACTCGCAGAAATTTCTTTAATGATCTTACTATTTCAAAGAAATGGTTCTTCACAGAAACTCTGAATAGAACTGTTTTTCTGAGCAAATCCAGTAAAAAAGAACTGCTTGTGGCTGTATCATTGGAAAACCTAAGTTGTTGTATACTGTGATGAATTTGTCATAGCATATTACAGTGGCAAACTATTACTTACTTTTTAAATAGAGTAATAGAAATGAGAGTTGAAGGTGCTTAACATCCAATATACCAAAGCACCAGATATTAATTTCCTCTGCCAACCATCCTTTAAAAAAGTCTCTTGTTCTCTTTTCTTTTCTTTTCTTTTCTCTTTTCTTTTCTTTTCTTTTTTCTCTTAATCCCTGGCAGCTGAAAAGGGAAAACAAAAAATAATTACAACATTAACAGTGAAGAGCTGAGTCAGCTAGTGCAGGGATTTGCTGTTCACCTTCTGCCAGCTGGTCTCTCCAGCATGTGATCAAAATGTAGTTTTTCATTAGATGTATCCAACCAAAAGCTTTTTTTCTTTTGAGAAAGAGGAAAGTGACTTGTCTTTTAATAAACAGATTCTATCTGGAAATAAAGATACAGAATTATTTAATAGAGTTATTGAAAAATCTTAAAGTCTGATTCATATTTTAAATTACTTGTGGTGCTAGGTAAAGCTTCCAAGAGCTACGGCTGCTGGGAACAGTTGTTTCTTTATCGAGCCACTGCAAAATCAGTCTGAGGTGGCTCTGCCTTTATTCAGAAAATAATTTAAAAAATAAGTTTAACCTCTTTTCCACATGAGACCATTAAACTGTAAATCTTACAGTTGGGAAAATATGTTGATCGAAACAATAGGAAATTAAAGCTGTTAGCTGAAGAAAACAAGAAGCTCGTTTTTTCCTACAGATGTATGAACAGGCGTGACTCTCAAGCTAAAGCCAAAAACTAAAGGTCACTACTGAATGTATAGCAGTAGTATAATGGGGGACAAAGAACTTTCTGAAAATGAGAAGTTTGGTGGAGACTTCTCAACTTGAAAGTAGTATTTCTTAATAACCACAGTATGTAACAGCCTCTAAATTTTTCAAGACAGAGTTCAGTCTGTCCTGGTCTTTAGTACATTTTTAAGGAATAATGGAGATGAGTGCTCACTTCAGCAGCACATATACTAAAATTGGAACGATACAGAGAAGATTAGCATGGTCCCTGTGCAAGGATGACACCCAAATTCATGAAGCATTCCATAATTTTCTAGTGTCAGTAAAATGCTTACAGATTGAATATTAAATGGTGAAGACCTTGAAAAAAAAAGAAAGAATGGAGGTGATATAGTAATGGTAATTTTTTTGACATGATAAAAATTGAATTGTGTGTGATAATATCAGTATAGTTATATTCTAACAGAATGACTACTTTTTAAAAATAGCAAAATATTAGATATTTATAAATCTATGTTTACACTCAGGAAAAATCCCAGTGATATATACCACTGGGATTTTCCTGAGTGTAAATATAGGAGATATATATATATTCTGATATATGTATGAGAATATAAATTCAGTTGTGCTTTATAATCTGTACATAAAATAGCTTTTAGTAAAATATTCATTTTTTGTCATACTATATAAACTTATTAATAAAGGAGTCTCTTTGGAAATAAACTATTCATCTTTAATAACAAACTTTTTATACATTTTCTTAACTTGAGGTACTTCTATGTGTTGTGTTTCTAGTAACTATTATGTGGTTAATATTGTACACAGACAGAAACATGAGAAATGAAAAGAAGTAAACATCTTTTCAGCAGAGTGACTTTATTGTTTTTATAAATCCCTGTAATTTGACTTAAATGTATGACTATCCAGTCTTGACATTTCCTGTTCCTAGGTGGTGACGTGATATGACTTACGTCACACTTTCTGTTGATAACATGATATCAGAGTATTTTGACCCAGAGGTGATGGGAATTAGGGCCAAATATTGCAAATACACATTACTGTATAGGCAAGGCTTTATTGGGGGAGAGAGGGAGAGGCTTTAGGAAGGTTGGGACTTTAGCTGAAGGGTCTCAAGCAATTGCTCCAGAGAGTGATCAAGCTACTGTTTCTAGAATAAAGACAGCAGTAAGTTTTTATTGATTTGCTGGGATGGGCAAAATTCTGGTGATTTTCAAGATCAGGAGCATAGTTTCAAAAGATGCTTCTTCTTGTGAAAGTCTTGGACTACTGAGTGGTCAAAGTATAAGAGGTTGTTGAATTTTCTTATATCTGGCATCATCATTCTGTGCAACGCGTCTCAGGCTTGTACTTGGTGGGCTAACGGGTGGCCAGTTTTACTCAGAAACTGCTGAGTTACTCAGTGCCATCATCTTGCATGAAGATCTTGGCCTTATGATAGGACTGAAGAAATCTCAGTGCTTACTGAAAAAGCGTAAGTGTGGGGTAGAAGAAACATACCAGCATACCAGCTCCAATGGGCAATAGGCCAAATTTCTTCTATCTCCATAAAATCAGTATTAACTACCCTCAATCCAAGCAAACAGGTCCTTATATATTTTTTCTTAACTGGAATCAGTTCATGGCTCTTAACATATTCATATATATTCTTCACATCTTAGTAATTCCAAGAATATTTCCTTTTGGAGAAGAACACGACTTGTTCACATTTTCATCTTATATGAATACATTTTAATTCTTAATATTTTATACTTTCTATATCAGTCTTAAAAGAGTATTAAATACTATGTCTTTGTTCACAGAAAATTAGATCCTTAACATGGTGCTTCTCAGTGCAGCAATCAGAAAACACCACAAATACCAGATATCAGAAGAGCTGAAAGGAGATTGCTCTTGTTTCTCTAAAGCAGATCAGAACATTATTAAGTTTTAGAAAATGTTACAAAAAGGGATATAGCTGATATAAAACTGTTAAATACCTGTTAAAAACTAGAATTTCATGGTTCAAGGCATTTTGTTTGTTATACCTATGCTCCAAATCCTCGTTAATTAACAGTAACTGTTTATTAAAAAAGTGGTAGGAATGATTAAGCAAACAAAAAACAGAAGTTGTGCTTTTGCCCATGCATGCAACTAGCTGATTCATCCATACTGTAGATTTATAGAGGATGCAATGGGAGGAATGCTTTGTCTCCAGTGTTAGGACTCTATTTTCTTGCAGTCACTATAGCAATAGGGAAAGAGAAACCAGTATTCCCCCTCAGCGACTAGGCCTCCTTTTGGCAGAGAAGAGTACCTGAAGAACACTCAGGACTGGTGTGCTAAGTGAATGTGATGCCAGCTTTACATATGACATTGATAGCTGAGGCCTACATATCCGAGACTCCTGATTTTCTACGCTTTCTGTTCTTGAGATGTATTAAAGATGTACTCTTACAAATAAGCTTAATTTTCAAGAAAAAAAATCAACATAAACACCCCAATTGCTGTCTGCATCCAAATCTTCCATGAGCTTACGTTTGGTAGAGATAAAACTATTTGTGGTTAAGCTATGGGGAAAAGAAGGATTAGATGTAAAATTGTTCTTGCATTAAGTCTTTATCCGTGGTGCACATCAGATTTTCTCCCAGCAGCTGTTGTCAGACCAGAGAACACAGGTTGCTCACATTCCTTGTGTGGATTTTTGACCCTTTGAAAATTTTAAGCCACAACAGTGTATGAACAAAGTAAAAAAAAAGAGAATGAAAGAACTAGAGAGTCATTTTAAGAGAATATTATATACCTTGTTCTTACATACACACCAAGGGCAGTTCTAAACATGTGATTATAAACCAATTTAATCCTCACAAAAACCTTCTGATGTAGGTGCTGTTGATTATTAGGTCTTTTTTGCCATCCTTGTTTTTATATTCACTGGTTTAGCTTTGTTTACATGTAGTAGTCTGTAGCAAAATAGTTCCTTAGAAAGAGTCAAGGCTAAAACAGCTCATCTCTGCTTTGTTATTAACTCTATGGGTGACTTTGAGGATGCCATCTATCCTCTCTGGGCTTTAGTTTCTTGCAAAATAAGGGATTTAGATAGGATCAGTGAATTTTGAATCTCTCTAAGGCTATTGACCCTTGCTTTTTAAATAATCTGGAAGCACAACTTGTAAACTACTGGAGCAGAAGTTGCGCAGTTTGAAGACAGAGCCCTACACCCCGGGCACACTTTGTTGTAACTCTATTGAGCTAATAAGGCTTTTTTGCAGCCATTTGTAAATCATTAAGTAGAAGATATCTAGATCTACTTTTACCTCCAAAATAGTATGATCCTTTCATGTTATTTTGAATTTAAGTGAACCATTCTTTGTACCAAAAAGGCTTTTAGCATTGAGAACCCAAGTTACCTCTTCATGACTTTACTGTACTCATGACCTCAGCCATCTTTTTCCAGAACTTGGAAAGTGTACTCAACTGAACTGCCCAGAACAACAGCCCAAAGTCAGAAAATAACATGTAATGACAATTATTTGAGAAGATTCCCTGTGGTCTTGCACAAAATATTTCATTTATTCACTCCCTTTCAAGGGTCCTCCAACTTCACTTGAAGCATATTATTGGCAATTTGCTCCCCAGCCACTCAAGAGAATAATTCCTCTATCTGCAATGTTCTCACCCTTCCCACTCTATTCATTTTCAGTGCTGAAAGAAAATTCATAGGTCATCTTGGATGCTTTGTTCCATAAAGATGAACAGTTGTTCCTCAGCAAAGATAAAAGAACTAATCTCTTGCTGCTCTTAGATGTGAAGCAGAAATTCAGCAGATTTGGGCAGTTGGAGAGCGTAACACTGCAGTTTGGAATAAAGGCCATCAAGGAAAGAAAAGTTCCTCCTCTTCTCTTAAGGTGTTTTCTTTCTTGTTAACCTCTGTCTCTATTTTAAGATCATTTTACCTGTCCCCTTCTGTGTTCATTAGCTACTTGTGATGGGTTTGTGCTCTGTTGATTTAATTGTGCCAAAACTGCTTTCCTTCCTTGTGTTGCTCTGTTTGAGAAGTGGCTAGAAGAGGTTTGGATGGCAGTGAGGAGCTTCCAGTTCGACACTCTGAAGTTTACTGTAGGGAACCAGGGGCTGTGGCTGCTTGCACATGTCATTGGTCACTTAGCAACATCCAGACCCTAGCCCTAATCAAATCTCCTCTTTTGACTTGTCTGAGTCTTTGGCCAGGTGTCTGTGCAGCTTGGTGGTGAAGGGCACCAGCTTTTCCCCAGACCACCTTCATCATTGAGAATGGAGAAATTGATCAACACTGTTCTAGGTTTTCTCTGTAAGTTCCATTTCATCTTTTCTCTCCTCCACTTCACATCGTACTGTGGTCAGGGAGCCTACACTGACTTGAGACCAACATCAGAGGCAGAGCCTTCTTAATCAGCTCCTCCAGTGGTAGAAGATACAATTGGTATAAAATAGCCTTTATTCTATAACATTCAGAGTGATCCATTACTAAAACCTGAATCAGTCACCACAAGAAAAGATAATTACAGGCCAAACTTACCCCAAAATATAGCTACAAAATATCAGCAAACTAAATCTAGCTTGGATTGCAGAGTTGAGGCACCTAACTACCACACTCCCCTGAAGTGAGTACTGTAGTTCTGCATTTCTACCAAGGTCTGTAAAATCAAATGTAGGTAAATTGTTGATCCAACTAACATTTATTAAAAATAGTCATATAAATCAAACTTTAAAGTCTTTCGTTTCTATGCATCATATATTACAGTTTAAAAATAAAATTAGTAAAGCAGGCATGGTAGTATACACTTTTAATTCCGTCAGTCTGGGAGACTAAAGCAGGAGGATCACAAGTTTGAACCCCACCTGGGCAACTTAGCAATTTGGCAAGACCCTGACTAAAAACATAAAATAAAATAAAAAATATTTTTAAAAGTAGTATGTACTTTTTTTCTAAATGTTATATATTTTGTGATCTCTGTAGATACATCAGCTTCTATTTTCAAAAATAGAATCCATATTTTTTGCTTAGATTTTCTTATTTTTTTCTTTGACAATGATGTCTTTCTTTTTGTTATCTTTCCAATTTTTAATCTCAGTTTTATGCTAACCAAATTATTTCAAGGATATGTTAAGAACAATAATAGTAATACTTAATCACCTTATTCATTCATTACACAATAGCAAACTAATATATGATAGTAGTTTGTGATGACCCTGCATGTTTTATCATTCAGGCATTCAGAATTAATTAAAATTGTTTTTTCCTACCTTTTGTTCTGTATGTAGATTGTGTCTTTAAAACATTCTCACAGTTATTCAGTGTAGTTTAAGATATTCTTAACTCAGATGTATTTTTTTTATAACATACAAGATTTACATATTTCAAGACATTTTTAGCTCTCAATATTAACAAACACTTGAGCATGATAGAAATCATCTTTATGTAATAGCTAAAAGAAAAATTACTCTTTGTTGTTAAAGTTTCCTGGAAATTGGGGATACATTTTGTTTTTTTAATCTTTTTTTTTTTTTTTAGTACCAGGGACCTTGAGCTTGCGAGGCAGGCAGCAGAAACACTGGGCTAAATCCCCGGCCCATGGGGATACATTTTCTCAACAGATGCTCTTTACCATTTGTTTCAAGATCTACAATGAAAACATATTTTATGAATCCATATGATATATTCATTCAAACTATATTTATTAGATATATTATGCTTGCAGTGTTTTCAATTGTGTCAAGTTGGTAAAACTGAAAAGACCTTCTTATATGACATTTCTTTCCAAATCATTGCACACACATGGTGATAAAATCATCTTCACTACAGTGTTTAGGCTGTGCTGTTCGTGTACAGTTTTTAATGACCTCAATCATATGTTCTCTAAATTTGATTTTTTCAGACTCTTATGGCTTTTCCTAACCACTCAGTTCCAATTAAGAGGGGAAATATCAGAGACCACAAGACTGAGGCCTGTAGGTTTCCCAGCAACCTTTACACAAAAAGTAAATGACCCTTGAAACAGAGGTTAACTGTTGGGTAACAATCGCTCTATTTCTTCCAAGGTGTTTATGTCAGGCTTACCCCCAGACCTCACCTGCCTTCATTCACTGCCATAGACCAACAAATGTAGTCATTCATGTTTAAATGCAACAGAATAAAAATAAAACAGCAAGAATGGGGTTGAGAAACAAAACATCACAACTTCTCAGAATTGAATAATGGCCTATTCCAGATGCATCTTTGCAAGGGGGAAATCTGAAAGTAAAAGTTAAAAGAGAATATTAGGTATTATTGTGATGACACAAAGTGAGGTATTCATCTTGTACTTAATGAGCCTTTTAATTGGGAGAAAAAATACTTTTTTTAAAGATGAGATTCTTACATTTTAAAAAAGATTCAAAAATATAAAGGTAGAAGATTATTTCCCCAAGGTAAAGGATTTAAAGGTTACATCAATTTAAGTTTATGAACCTCTCTTTATAAAATGAAATTTTCCAACCTATATCTGTTAGTATTTTAGAATTACTGTTTCTGTGTGATTATGATATTGCCACTATGATTACAAATAATCTTCATCCTTTAGAGATACATATTGAAACATTTATTGATAAAATGGGGATTTGCTTCAAAACAATTCTAGAAGTGTTTATGGAGAAGTGAGTAGGTTATAGACTAAATAAGAATAGTTGTAAGTTGAAAATGGATGATAGCTATGCAGATATGTTTGAAATATTCTGTAGTTAAATGTGGGAGAAAGTGCCAACCAGATCTAAGCAGAAACATATTTATCTCCATTTTCTTTTTCTGACAGCAGAGAAAGAGTTGTGTATGACCTAAATCTCATCAGAATAAACCTTCATAAACCTTTATTTATGGATCACTCATTCATCTAAATGCCACTTCTTGGAAACAATGAGCTCTTTTTGAGGTTAGTTGTTTCAACTGCAAAAGGATCCTTCCCTAAACACCTCCATTTCACTGTGGATTTTTTTTTTATGAAGTCAATTTGAGCATACTAGGCACATACTGAGCATACCCAATCTATTCAATTTTTTTTCCTAATAAATTAACCATAACATTTTCCTTCAGTTCTATGGAGTCACTTTTAAAATTTAATTTAGGCTTTGATCCATTTAAAATTTTTGAAAAGAAAAAATACTGATTTTTCTCCTCCAAAAGATGCTTTTGCCCCCAACTACACTAGAAACATCTATTATCACCAAAGACTTTCTATATTTGAATTACTCTTTAAACTGACATATTTTGAGTGCCAACTGAGAGGTAGACCTGTGAAATAACAGATACGCAGACTCAGTCCCTACAACCAGAGGACACAGTATAACAACAGGAACAAGCACAGAAATAGATTATCATACAGGCTGCCTAAAACTTTTTTAAGAATAAAAATTGCTCCAGTATTTATAGTAAAGTTTCCTATAATGTACTTATTTAACAACAACATAAGCAGAAAGCTGAAAGGGCATAAGATTAAAATTGACTTTTCTTTTAATTTCATTAATTAAAAATAGTATTTAGGTTTATTGTAAGGTTTATGTAGGTGATAATCCTCCCTTTTGGAGTATCAACTAAGGGACAAGATACCAGTGGTTAATGACAATTGGTTCAAGTAAATATGCTTTATTCTTTTCTAACCTCACTAGGAATGTGCCACCCATACAAATTGCCTAGGTTGAGGCTGATTCTGAATTTTATTGGGAATTAGACTGTTTAATGATAATATAACATGCCTAAAATTCATGTAGTATCTTACTGTTTGTGTGTTCATCATAAAATTTGAGTCAAAGAATATTAGAGCCAGAAAAGAATGATTATACCCAAGTTCCTCATTTTATAGAAAGGAGCTAAGGTATCATTAAACTATTTGCCCTACATCACGCAAACAATGGATCAGAACTTCATTTGAGATAAAGAAAGAATATTCTTTGTACTCATTAGTGATTTCCTTGAGGTAAATATCAGAAATGTAATATAGCCCCAAACATTGATAGGGTAATACACAGGAAATCATTTTTTTCATGGAATTTTTTTCTCCTACTTCATTTGTTAATGAAGGAGTACTCCAATAATTTTGTTCCCTTTACACACCAGCAGAAGCTAGAACCTTAAAAACATTGATTAAAAACTAAAGCTGGACAACAGAATCTGTCACCATTTTTCATCCAGAGAGATCTCAATATGTTAATCCCCTGTAACCTGATCACAAGCTCAGTTAATCCTTGGAGTGCCATGGAAGTTCAGAGGCTACTCCACATTCCAGCAAAAAATAACAGGCACATGTCTGCTTTTTCCTTTTCTCTCTCCAGCTACATTTTTCCTCTACCTTTTAGGGTAAAAAATTTTAGCTGCACTTAAATTGCCTGCTGACATCTTTTGGTTTAGAAATGACCTCCAGAAAAATCACAATAGTGAGCCATGTCTTTATAAATAAGGTCTATGATTTTATACTGCAGCCAATTCTAAACTTAGATCCTTACAAAATTAAAATATGACCTAGCTACCAGCTAACTCCAATGCACACAGTATTTCATTCTTGAGAATGAAGGGAAAAAGGCTAACTAGTCACTGATCATGACCGAGCTCTGCAGTTGCAATATTCTGAATGCAGCCATTATCAATGGATTATTTCACATTTGGTCAATTTCTAGATCATTTAAATAGGCTTTCATATTTTAAAGGTCAAGCTCATCTCTATTCTGTTTCAATGAGGAAAGGCAATTTGCCTCATTTTTTAATTTCTACATCACACAAATAGTTAAATACTTCAGGCTACAGCGTGTCTCTGCTTTAAAAATAGAAAATGCTACAGCATTTCTGGCCCATCCCCCACACTGCATCTACCAGCCCTGCTCCAGTGTTTCTGAATAGAGTTGTGTCGAAGTTGTTCCCAGTCAGCACACAGGAATCTTTGTTAAAGTCTGAAGGGAAAGGGAAGTAGGTAGAAATCCAAACGCTACTATTTCTTCTGGGTAGAGCACTTGTACTTATGATACCTAGTTGTCACAGACAGAAACGTAAACCATAAAACTATGTCTGCGTACACTGCTGTTGAAGGGAACTGCGTTAAGCAGATTCTCACAAAAAGAAGGCTAGAGAGTATAGAGGAGTATTCTTCTAAACGAAAAGCTAGCTGGGGTATTCTGACCAGTCAAGGTTAGTATAGCAACCATTCCAAATCTGTTGGTGTCCTAAGATAAAGTATATTGAGCTGTTTTTGCAAATACTAACTGTAAACTGGGGTTGCTTTCCAGAATGTGGGTTCTGAAATGTAATATATGGCATGCCAAGAGACTGCACTGTATTTTTAGCGTTAAGTGTACGAAAATTGCATCTGCTCACTCATTTTTATGATTGTTTATTAAAGATGACTGTTAACTTTTAGATTTTCTGTGGTTTGCCTCTCTGTTTCAGCAGGTGTTTTCTGTGGAAAAGGCCAATTGCAGGAAAGATGGAAATTTTAAAACATGTAAATTAGAGCACCAACTGTGATTTAGGCAAGAACATGACTAGAACAACTTCCTCAAAGTGGTCTGATGCAAAGTTATTAATTTTAATACAAGAAAATCGTGGTATAAAGGAAAATGAGGCCAGTACCAAAAGAGAGCTATGGGAAGAAATTATATTTTAAAAAGAAAAATATATTAGCATAAATTTTAGTAGAACTCCACTGTAGTCCCTGAAAGACTTCAATGTTAGGAAGGCAGATTCAGAAATAAAATAACCTTCGCACCTCCCCAAAACATGACAATTCTATTTACAATGTAACCAGTGTAGTTTGACGAATATTACTTACAAGTGGCTGTAAGTTTTAAAAACAAAGAAATCATATTTTTAAGTAGAGTCAAATATTTCTTTAAAAGGTTAAAAAAGCAAATAGATTCGTTTTTCCTCTTTCCCAAACACATTGCCTTCTTATTACTTTATAACAGTAAAATTGAGAAAACACTAGCTTGAATGAAAAATAGTTGACAACAAAGGAAACAATTTAACAATTCAACATTTATTGTGTATTTACTATGTGCTGTGCATTGTGCTAGATGCAGGGAAGCAAGAATAAATAGTCGCATCACCCTCCTGGCCCTTAAAAGTCCCAGAAGAGTATAGGAAATTATTGTAAAGTAAATGAAGAGTAAATTACCTAACTATGCAGTAGAAGATACCATAGGTATTAGCAACAATAAATTTGTGGGAGATGCTAAAAAGCAAAAAAATAAATAAATAAATAAATAAATAAATAAATAAATAAATCAAATAGGGAAACGAATTTACCAGGATGAATTTCATACCCATTTAATGCAGAGAGGAAATTGAAAATGAGCTATAAAATTATTTAAAATCTAATTTTGTGTAAAGACAATACACTGTATGCAATGTTTCTGACATAGTTTATATTGAAAATATAATAAAGGATAAATGTTTTGACTTAAACAAAAAGAGAAATCTTAGCAAACCTGTGTTAAATTTAGTCTCAGAGTTGCACAGCATCATTAATATGAGCTTAGATAGGCCCAGCCTTGCTGAAAGTAGTTTGATGACATGTATTAAAATTTTAGAAATTTACATTCAGGAAATTATTAGACATATTCACAAATTATGGTGATTTCCTAAAACCAAAACCCACTTAAACAGCAGTTGGTAGCTAATCAAATAAATAAATAACAGTTAACTATATGATGAAATATACATCATAAAGTAATCGTTTAAACTGTAATAAAGTTACATTTGGTGACATGGAACAATCAAAACCCTGTGATACTATTAAATGAAAACTGATTAAAAGCGTATGAAGAGTATGTATCTTGATTAAAATGTGTTTATAAAAATATTGGGAAAGATATACGTCAAAATAAGTGAAATGGTAATATCTGTAAATATATATTTAGATTTTTGTGTATTTTACAGTTTTTATTTGATGTAAAAACATTTTTACAATCAATAAGACAATACAGTTATTCTTGCTGTATCATATTTTGCTATTTCAAACATGCACACTGCTACATGAAGCTGTAGAAATTGGAATTTTTTAGATTTTTTTCATTTCTAAAAGTAATTCTTCATTTATTTGGGCAGCTATATTTATTATGGGTCCAT
The DNA here is from genome assembly GCF_053883595.1 of Heterocephalus glaber. Classification (NCBI taxonomy): domain Eukaryota; kingdom Metazoa; phylum Chordata; class Mammalia; order Rodentia; family Bathyergidae; genus Heterocephalus; species Heterocephalus glaber. The sequence continues at coordinate 10,134,548 of NW_028258308.1, read as the reverse complement.
TAGAAATTAACAGACCACTTAGGATACAATGAATTTAAAGTAAAGGAGAAAATATTGTGTCATAACGCTTCATTGCTGGTGCATTAGGGAGCCCAACTGGCCTTCATTCCTCCTACTTCTTGCTAATAAATCTACAGGCTAAGTCCATTTTATCCTTTGAAAACAAAAGTCCAACAAATTTGTTGAAATCATGCCAAGTTTAAGGAATGTGACTCCTGAGTGTGAGGAAATCAGCCAAGGACCATCTTGTTCCTTGAGGTCTTTTTACCTTTCAAGGCCATGGGCCTAACATGAATCTAGGGATTATGTCTGGGGACCAATTTGAAAATTCTGTCTCTATGTCTCAGTCTTTATGTCTCTTTTTCTCTCTTTATGTTTATGTTTCTACTTTTTGCTCTTCTCCCTCACGCTTTCCATCTTTCCTCTTTATTCTTTCTCTTCTCTCTTCTTTTTATTCTGCTAATGTACCATGCTACACAGAGCCTGTTGCCTTAGAAGAAACTTTCGAGCTACTGCTGTTTAGATTTCATAAGTTCCTACAAGCTTAGCAGGAAAAACAATGACAATAAAAAACTCAATAAATTACTTTCCAACATGAGAAAGAGAATTGGACAAAGGAACAATAATGTGAAAGGAGAAAGAAATGTTGTATGGGGAAATATGCCAAACAATTTAGTTTAAGAAGGTGATCTGTGCAGTTAGTAGTAGAAAATAAAACAAAGAGGACCTAATTCCTATAGATATTTAACTCCAAGATAAGAATGTTATACTGTATTCAGTGGACAACCATTAAAGTTTTTAAACCTACAAGTAACAAGAAAGCAGAGCTTGGGCATGTGAGCTAGTGGTGGGATCTTCCTGTCAAAGGAGAGGGTGCCTTTTCCTGATTCTCTAAATGGCATTGTATGGGCAATCTGGGACTCAAATGTTTTTAGATATTTAATTTAGTAGCAGAATACAGGCAGAGATGATGGGTAGGAACTGGTGTCAGGAATCTCTTTAGGAGGTTATGCTCAAATTGAATTGAAATGGAAGCAGACCATATAAACTTGTAGGTCATGATAAAGACTGAATTATACTCTGCTGAGAAGGGAAGCCAACGGAGTCCTTCTGACTTAAAAAAAAATTGCTTTGACTCTCAAATGTTTAGCACAGACTGCTGAAAGGGCATGGATAGAAACACACTGACCACTTTGGAGGATTTTATAAAAAGTTAGATGAAAATAATGGTGGCATGGACTAGGTTAGTAGCAGTGGAAGATGGGACATAGTCAAAATTTGGATTATTTAAATGGTAAAGATGAAAAGGTTATTGGGGCCAGCCGGAAGAATGTGAGAAACAGAATATTAAGGATTATGGAACATTATTTTTGGCCTTGAACACCTGGATGAGTAGAGTTGGCGTTTACTGATAGAAAGATTTTAATAGTATCAAATCAAGAGTTCAGTTTGGATATGTTAGAATGAATTGTCTACTTAAATATCCAAGTGGAGAAGGTAAATGTCCAACTAGAAACCGAAGTCTTGAATTTAAAGAAAAGAGCTGACCTGCAGATATAAAATTGATATATGGCACCAAGTAATCCAAATAAGGGAAATAATCCACATAATGTAATAAAATATTATACCTCTCAACTTGCTAGATATCCTAAATGCCGAGTTTCTGTTCTCTAAAACCAAATAATGAATTTTAGGAACAATGGAGGTTAAGAGTAGGAAGAATTTATTGAGAGGAAGATAGCTTCTAAGAGAGAAAGAATGGGGACCAGAGAGTGGGTTGCCCACCCACAGCACTTCTCAAAAGTGTTTTTATTGAGCAAAGCCAAGAGATGAGGCTGGTTTAAGGTGAGACAAAACTACAGTCTACTAATAAGATTACAAGTATAGTCACTTAGGTAATACTGATCCAATGGGACAAAACGATGATAAATCAATAGGATTATAACAAGTGTAGTCACTTAGGTAATAATGATTAAATGAGGATCAAATGGAGAAGCAAGTTAGTAGCAAGCATACAGGAATGAACAAGGATTTCCCTGGAAGGAACGGGGTAGGGAGGTTTTGGTCCTCTGCCCAAGGTGATTGATACCTATTTGGAATATCAATCACTGATATTCATCTCTAGGGGAAGTATGTGGGTTTAGTAGTTCTTCCTTTTTGAATCTTGACCTTTTAATAACTGTATCTCAGTTGTTTTCTGTCCTGAGGGCCTAGCCCTGCCTAACTATCTTATAATATTTTCCAACTTAGCTTTCTACAATAAAATCAGGGTAATCACCATGTTGATAACATTTATATTCATAGAACTAAAACTGATCTCTTGAAGGCCGAGCATAGGTAGATGCAAGAACTGAGTTTGGGATGAAGAGGACAGATTGGGAGAGAGATGAAAAGGGAATTTCCTGGTCATTGATAATTGCCTCAAAGAGATATATGAACTAATTAATGGATAGGAAGTTTCCTTGAAAATTACTATGCTTAAATTAAAGACCATATTATTACTGCCAGGTGATAGAGGGAATGATGACACTCTTTAAGTGAACAAAGAAACAAAAAAGAAATAGCTGGTTGTGAGAGAAAGATGAGTGTGGTTTTAGAAATGTGTTGAGAAATCTGCAAGATATCTAGGTGAATACTCTGAAGTGAATTTTAAAATGGCTAGACTGAAATTTGTGGGAAACATCAAATTAGGAGCCACAGGCTGTAGAATTATCTGTGTGGGTATCATAATTGCCTTGAAAGTTTGACATTACCTATCTGTTTATAGCTCCTACAAACTATGGGCAAGAGGAATAAGATGAAATAAAGCTCAATAATTCTAAATAAGTTATTCTTTCTTCTGTTTATAAGATGTATATAAAAGCTCATGGGGAACACCTATGAAAATAATTGTTTAAAATGGAATTTGTCTCTATTTGTGATATTTTAAATGTGTTTAGTATGATGCTAATATATTTACATAAACTACAATCTTGCCAGGTAAGTGGAATTGCCTTTGCCTTTATAGTTGAGAAAACTGAGTTTGATTAAATGCCAAAGATCACATAACTGATAATGGTAAGGTCAGATGGAGGCACATTGAGACCACTGAGACAGGCAAAGTTCAAGCAAATGTGATGAGTTTATTGCCATCTAGGTGCAGATGGGCCAAGGGCAAGAAGATAGTTGGCACTGAGAGAAGGCTGTGTGGTGTTGATATGGGGGAGTTTAGGTAGGGGAGGAGGCACTGGTTGAGAGGGTTGAAAATTTCAGAGTCCCATGGGTGAAGGGCCTGAGGCTGGCTGTTAAACAGGGTGGTGGTAGGAGCAGCAGGGTGGCTGCTGGCTCCCTGTTATCTCTGTGCTCCTGTGGATGGGGTAGCAGGTCTGCTTGGGTGGGGGTCTGACTTGGGGCCCTGTCGATAAGTATCTACCATGGAATTAGATCTCAGATCTATCTTAGATGCTACGGAGTCAGCATCCTCTGTTCACAACACCAATGATCATGATAGTTAATTGGTAGGACCAAGTGATTTTCCAAGAGCAACAATATTCTTTGAAAAGCATTTTAGGTCTCTTTTCTCTGAATTTTGAATATTCTTTAGAGAAAGTACCACCTTCACTTTTTGAAAATTTCATTTGTTTCTTGAGGTAAATTACAGGCATTTTTTACTTTTTTTCTTTTGTCTTATCCCTTATATTATCTGCTTACAACATAATGAAGGGCTCCTTGACGATGAACAATAAGAAATCAATTAGAGTAAGTTGTACTGTATGTGTTAACTCAGTGTATCTTTCCAGAGAAGCCAAGGCACAACTAAATCTCACGTTTGCAGATGTGGAGTATATTCCTAGGAAGTTTCCAGAGAGGTGATGGGAATGGAAAGACAAGGACAATCTCAGTCCTGAACACCTGGTTTTCACAACATGTTCTTTTCTCCTTCTTAACCTCATCCTCAAGAATTCCTATGGCTCTGTCAATCTGATTATCTGAAATCATGCAATAAAAGTAAATGACTACTGACTTAATTTATTTGTAAACTTGTGAGTATGGATGGGCCAAATATTGCCTGGCCTGAAGCTTATACAATACATATTTGAGAAATTTTTTTAAGAAAAATAATATATGCAATTAGAAAAAGAGTCTTAGAATGTATCCTTGAAAGTTAGGGATCCTGAATTGAAGTTGATTGGCTTCATGATAGATTTCCCTCCATGGTGAAGAGGACAGTTCATGTAATATTTTATGGCTAAGGGAGCTATAAAACATATGAACATTTTTCAGTGAAATAAATTTTTATATAAAAATGTCACTGCTTCTCATCTCTTCATAATTCCTCATTTGAGATAAATGTCGTCCTTTCCTATTTTAGTAACACTACATAAAAGTGGGTGTGACCAAACCCCGAGAGCCCACTGTACCACAGCTAAATTAGCTCTCAATTTTCACTTATGTTGATGGTGCTCAGACTGGGAACAGGCGAAAGCTTTTCCAATAGTGAAACAGTTTCACCATAGCCACGGACAGAGGTCATATCTTAATGCTTTTATTTCATTATGGAGCATGCACTGTAAGAAGAAAAATAAAATTTAGGACAAGCAATTTCTCAAAGAGGAGCAATCAATAAGAAAGGCAATTTTGAAAATAAATCAGATTTTCAAAAGCTGTTTTTCTTTTTAGAGTGAATGATCATGTTACAAGGAGCTCAGAGCACCTTAAAATGGCTGAACTGAAGTAGCAAATGACAAGTGACTTTTTTTATGTTGATAAAAAAGAAAAATATGAGTCGGATTTACCTCAGCAGTGGCTGGCTTGAAGTGCCATGGGGAGATGGTGATTTAGGTATGATATAGACACCTATAAAACTATATCTTAAAGTGTGAATGTTTTTGCTTTAGCAATGTGATATTGACAAAACAGGGCAAGTTCTCACCCTGTAAATTATATACTAGATGTATGGGAACTAGGGTTGTTTCTAAATATAGGCAGAGTCACCTCCTGTGTAGCTTCAGAAACCATAATGGCTGGCATTTGATTAGCATGATGAAAATCACAGATATATTCTAAAACAATTTCACAGTGAATAATTTATTGTAAAGAGTTAAATTGAACATTTTTATAAGTAGTTTTATTGTTCTTATCATACTCAATTAAAGTCTAACAGTTGTAAAATTACTAAATAATTGTGCCTGGATGTATCTACATTTCGTTTGATCTCAACAAAGCTTATAAATCTGATACAAAGCATATCCATATTGAAAGATTATATATTTAATATTGTACATATTTAAATAGAAATTTGTAATCGCTAAATTTTGGATCTTGAAGTGGAGAAAAGGAAAGGATAAAGACTTCAAAACAGAAATTGGAACATGATCTAGTATCTTTTGATTCTCACATTACCAGATTAATTGGAGATATTCTCAGAAATTATAAGGATATAAATGAGATGGGCTTGCTTGGAAGTTAAACAAACAGAATTCAAAACAAATGATTTTGTTTTCCATTGGGTGTCATGCATGTTCTATAAATTACCCCTTTCAGAGATTGATTTGGCTTTATTTCTTATTTATTCCTTCAGAAAAAAATGTCATAATAAGTATTTTGGCTCTTATGTGTCTATTTTCAAACTGATCACCCCCCCACACACACACGCACACACACAGACACACACTTTGAAATACCAGCAAGTAGTGGTAAAATTGTTCAGAGACTAAAACAATCATTTGATGAGCAAGCACATTTGAATGCAAAGGAGAGCTGGTGGAGAGAAATATCAGAGAGCCCTCAGCTACAAATGCTGTTCACTTTGCTTCTCCTTAAAGGTCTTCACACTCCATTAGAAAGAAATGGGTCCAAAAGGAACCCAAAAGGCCAGGCTTTTGCCAATTCTGACATCTGGCTAATTGTCATGTTAGCTGCTAACAATGGAAACAGGCAGTGATAATGAGTCACCATTCTATAACTCAGTACGTATCTTTTAGAGATATATTAAAGACAATAAGATGTAGTATCATATACAAGAAAGAAAAACTTGCTTATTAAAAATATTGAAAGTGATTATTAAAATTGAATCATTTTTAAACATTGATTAAAATTTTATTAATTTGCTACTGCTCTGCTGATTAAACTGAATGTAGTAGTTTCACATGTGCAAACTATTTGGAAAGTTGGTATTATAATTTTCATATTTTATTGATTAAATATTTGCCTTGCAGTTCTCCAGAGTTTCACCCAGAAAACAAGTTTTTAGTAATAAAAAATTTCCAAATGTGTATGACTTATAAAGCATCAGATATTTTTATCTTAGAAGCTGCAGTTCAAACATGGTCAGTCACACAAAGAATGCTGTTTGTAATGATGAATTATGTGTTTTGTTTAACTAGAGCATAATGTTCCAGTTTCTTTGTTGTCACTGTTGTTATTTTTCTCTTTTTAAAAGTTTAAAAATTTTTATTAGTACATGTTTGCATTATATAATGATTACATTGTGGGGAATTGGTACATGTACATATCTTTAATACTTTTTATTTCCATTTTCTTACAAATTATTACTTTGCCATCATATTTCGTCCTGCCTACAAATATTTATTGGTGTTCATTATTACAATTCTGCTTTGGACATATAATAGCACTGTTGAACACTGTGGAGAAGTAATACACAAAAACAAATATCAATAATTCTTGTTTTAGATGAAAACGCAAAGAATTGGGTGCCTGAATTACTAGTTTTTCTATTTGTATTGTATATGCTTCAAATCATTGTGAAAACTAAATGGGATTATATACATAGTACTTAGATTATTATTATGCACATAAAAATGCTGTTCCACATTAGCTCTCATAAATCATTACTCAAAATCAACAGTAAAGAGAAGACATACTGTACTCTCCCTTAGGATTTGTATTGTCAGTAAAATCCTATAGTATCATTATACATAAAGAGATTGATGATTGGCATTTGATTTCTGCCCCATGCACTGGCTCACTTGGGTGTTTCATTTCTGTGTGATATGTGCCCCACATTTTATTCAGAGGAATTATTTGGATGTCATTTAAGGTGCTCTGGCAAAGCTCTGTGTTAAGACCATATCATAGAATCATTGGTAGAATCATGTAAAATTTTTCAGAGATCTGAAAGGTAGGGATAATGAAATAGTTTCTGAAATGCATCTGTAACTTAATGTATTTACACAAGTTTAGATAAGCTTTTCATAAAACATGTTTCTAACAGCTAAGTGGCTTTACTTAAATTGTATTAGAATTATTCAGCACTTTGATTTATTGTGTCCTATGGATTTAAAGGAGGAAGACGTAGTGGACAGGAAGGCAGATATTAATAACTCAACCATATTACATTGCGAAGATTTTCCCTCTTATCAGTGTTGCTTTTATTTATCAGCTTTTAAACAACCCATTCAGGTTTGGATAATCTGCTCCTTTAATCACTTTAAAACTTTTACTGATTTAGATACAGGGTTGTACTAAGCCTGCTGCACTTGATTTAGGTACTATGGCTCAATAACAAAGCGGCTTGGATACTTGTTGAGCCAATCAGGGGAAGTGTTTGCAAATTACATCCAGGTGGTTCCGTGTGTGTGTGCAGACGTGCGTGTGCACAAATGTATTCTACATGTATATAGCATGTGTGCATATATGTAAGTAAATATGTATAGAGATGGTACACATGTGGCAAACTGTTTAACAAACCAGCCAGGCATGGTGGCAAACACCTATAATCCCAGCACTTGGGAGGCTGAGGCAGGAGGAGTGCCTCAAGTACGAGGCCAGCCTGGACTACAAAGCCAGACCCTGCCTCAAAAATAAATAAATAAATAAATTTTAAAGCCACCAAAACACACACACACACAAACTTTTACTATCATCTCTCATGTCCAGTAAATTGACCCAACAGTGTTGGTCTTGTTTAAATTATTGTATAGAAAAATCACTGTATCTCAACTCTGATCTCTTAAAACTACTTTGGTTGTCCCAGAGTGAGGGAGATAAGAGAAGTGGGTGTGTCTCAGGGTGGTGACTGGGTGTCTAGAGGGGATGGGGAAGAGAAAGAGGATTTTTATGCAAGGGGACTGATTTTTCTGACAGAGGGTATGCAAAGATGTATGAAAAGAGGAAAGCTTGGAGAGGTATGGTAGGTCAGTATGGAATCACCAGGGCACAGGGATGGAAGGGTTCAGTGCCAATGGCCAACCTCACCTGGCACATGGAGGATCGGTAGCCCGCAAAGGAACCCTCAGCACCATTAGCAATATTTCAAGGACAGCTGACCACATGCCCCTTCCAACCGGTGGCACCTCTTTTTTGGGGTCCACCTTGCACATTTCAGACTTGAAGCTCAGCTGTAACTGTCCTTGGTAGTATGTTGCAGCCGCTACAGCTCATTGCCAGGACAGGCTTAGGTGTGGGGACAGGAAAGACAACCAGGGTAGGCTTCATGAAGGGAGAGGTAGATGAGTGTTCTGGCAGCTATGATTGCTAAACATTTAAAACAGGTTTTTTTTGGTTTTGTCTGAAAAAGCACGAAATACAGGATTTTTGTTTGGTATTTATTTTGTTTTGTTTTGTTCATCCTCATGCCTGTAATCATCCTCCTCTTTGGAGCATAATTCAGTAGGTACAGTAGTAAGTCTGGGCTAGGTCTGTTTCAGAGCATTATGGTCCTTTGGATTTGGAAACTGCTTATGTAGACCCTTCAAATAAGAATCAAATTTCCTGGTATATGAATCACCTTGTTGAATGCTGAACATGAATAATTTATATTACATAGGACTTGAGTGTGCCTGTTAGGGTTTACTTTCATTCACAAATTTTGCTTTCTTTCTTTTCTTTTCTCTTCTCTTTTTTTTTTTTTTTTTGGTAGGTTCCTGGGCAGATCGCTCACCACTACATGAAGTCGCAAGTCAAGGCCGTCTTCTTGCACTAAGAACATTATTATCACAGGTAAAATATTACATATAGCTTAACATATGCCCCTTCCCATGAACATAAAACATTGTCAAAGCAAATCAATTAAAAAATAATAAAATTGCTTAAGTTTTACTGCTGCCTTTTCATTTTAACTCACATAAGGTAAGTCAATAATTTCTGATTTATCTTTGAAATTCCTTTATAAATACTTTGGTATAATACTATAAGTATTTCAGATTTCTCACAGAATATATTTATGTATTGTTACACATGTTTAAGCAATTAATAATTGAATTTTCGCATTATTTATTTAATTCTAAACATGTTTAACTCCATACAATTGTACAGCTAATTGCAGGCTTAGTTTAGTCAAATAATACCCCAAAAGAAGTAATCAAAGCAGAGGACAAATCAAGCTATTTTACATTATGATGATCTCAGTATTATGAGGAATTGCCTTTGAAAGTGACAGGACACTCATTTCTACACCTATCTGCTCATCAAATTCAGCAGAGGAAAACTGGAAAACACAGATTCCCTGCTGAGGCAGAAAGTGGTCTGACTTGGGCCCCGTGCAGTTTAATTTTAAGCTCAAATGCACACACGCTTCTGAGTGTCACTTCACCAGTATCAAGGAGAAAGGAGTTTTTTCAGATGGCTATGAGAAAGAAAAAGTTGGGTCCTTGGGTTTAAGCAGTCCTGCCCGGGACCCAGGAGACTGGATCCTGGGCTGGCACTTGAGGTGACCCACAAACTATCTGAGCTATATTTTCTCCTTTGTAAAATGAGAAGAGATGTTTCCCCAGAGCTGTTCAGTTCTGTGACAACCATGTGACTGTTTTGTTTTACTCATCCCTTGATGATGAAGGGAGGAAAAAACCTATGAAAAGGTCAGTAATTTCAAAGGGTAATCCCTGGGAGACGCTCATGCAGCTCTTTGAGAGGAGAGCAGTCCTGGGGTATTTCTTGGTGTGTATCTTCTACCTCTGGATGGCTAGGAGGAGTGGGAACTGCCGGGGAGCCTGCTGGGAAAGGGAACCTCCACCCTCCCAGGCTTCTGTTTTCTCCTCAACTGCTGTGCAGCAGGCTGGGGTGGCCTCCAAATAGTCTCTGAAGGGATAATTAAAGGATCTTAAAAATTTCCACCTGTTAGTGGTAAAGATTTGGTGTGATTATTTTAGTGTCTTTGTTTTATGATTCTTTATATCCATTCTGGTTTTACAGATTATGGTAATTTGCAATAAGTTAGGAGGAATTTGGCCCTGAAGTTCTTCCTATTAGTGCTTGGTATGATTGTCAAAGAAAATACATTATTAATGATATTGAGAAGGTAAAGAATCTCACACCCTAATATTTAATTATTTTAGTTTGATATAATGAGTTAATTGGAATATAATTAAAAGATTTTTACTTGGTTTTGAATGAATAATAAAATAAAACCTAACATTTTTATGTGCTGGGCACTGTAATTAATAACTATGCTACATGCATCATCTCGTCATTCTCATGATAATCTTAACATTTACTGGTTAAGGAATACGTCCAAATTCCAACAGTATGGCTAATGGATTCACAGCTTTAAACCTCAATCTGACTCTACAGTCAGTTCTCAAACCTACCATATAACTTAATCATGTCTATTTAGTGACAAATTTACAAAGCAGTTTCATTAAAGTTTATTTTTTTCCTCTGTCCTGGAACAACTTCTAATTATAGATCCTCAATTAAAGCAAGTGATTTAACCTATAAACAATGTTTAGTTCTACAATGCAACAACAAAATAAAGACACTCCTCCCTCCAAAAAAATTAAGAAAACAAAATTTAGAGAACATACCAGAATCTACTGAACAAAATACTTAAGATATTATTACATTGAGCCAGGTGCTATAAAAATGGGGCTAAGGAGTTTTTGTTATTGTTGTTTCAATTGTACACATTTATGATCAACAGTGTGAAAATTTCAATACCTATATACAATGTGTAATGATAAAATCAAAGTAATTCTCATTTCTATTTCTTTAAGCTTTTCAAAGTAATTTCTGACCAACCATTAATAGTTGTACATATTTAAGAACTGAAATGTGGTATTTCAATACATAAACTCTAAAGTATAAACTAAGTATAAACTGTGTAGTGACCAAATCATGGTAATTAATGTTTTATGTCTTGGAGCCTTTCAAAAGAAATGAGATGAGCATATTAAAGAAATATCTTCACTCCCATGTTTATTGTAGTACTGCTCACAATAGCTAAGATATGCAATCAACCTAGATAGCCATCAACTGAAGAATGGATGAAAATGTGATATATATGAATATTGAGCACCCATCAAAAACAGTATCTTGTCCTTTGTAGTAAAATGGAATTGGAGGATATAGTGTTAATAAACAAAGTAAGACAAATATCATATGTAAAAAAAAGCTTTAAAAATCTATCAGAATGTAGAATAGTGAATACTAGGCTCTGGGAAGGGTGAGGGAAAGAAAGACTTGAGGGTTGTTGGATAAGAGGGAACAAAACACAATTAGGTAGAAGTAATAAGTTCTAGTGAATTTAATTTACAGCTATCTATAATAAATATTAAGATTATGACTGTGTGGCATTTGAACTGGCCAGTTCTGCTAAACTGGAAACTGGTTTGCCTGAGATTTTTTGATCTTTAAAATATATCATTCTCTAGCAATATTTATGGAGATAATGTTATATAACATTTTCCTTGCCTTTCCAATTTATGTCATGTTTAGGGTTATAATGTAAATGCAGTAACCATAGACCATGTCACCCCTTTGCATGAAGCTTGCCTGGGAGGCCACGTAGCATGTGCCAAAACTCTTCTGGAAGCTGGAGCCAATGTAAGTACCTCTTTATATCAACAGTGTCCCAACTACTGACTGAGAGAATCAGAGTTCTTCCCTTTTCCTCAGTAGCTTTTAAAAAGACAGTAACAATAAAAGGAAAATCACTGAATCACCTCAGCTTTCTCAAGGATTTCCAACCATTGTGTAAATATGTAACATGCTTTTAAAAGGATTTCCAACCATTGTATGAGTGGGTAACATGGTGCACAATAATGGAGAATATTCTTTAGGTTATTTTCTGCTTTCATGACTAGCAAGAGATGAACATCCTTGGACCTATAATGTTTCCTAAATTTTTCTTGATTTTCCTTAAATTCTTTCTCAGAAACAGAATGACCAGTTTTACCAGTTTAGTCGTAAGCACAGTGACTTCATCACTATTTTCATCAATATTACATTTTCCTTCATTTATTCCTATTGAAACTAACTTAATGATTTAATTAATTTTTATTTGGTACTTGAGTATTTTTTTCCATAAGTTTTATGAGTTGCATTCCTATTCCTGTGAGTTATCTGCCACATCATATCTATCTTCTGAAGTTTTAAAGCTTTTCTTATTGATAGGTATGAACTAAGTATACTTTGTCATATTTACTGCACACGTCTTCCCAACTATTTCAGGTGACAGATGCGATGGCTTTTGAAATTTCAAAACAGAGTTAATCATGTATGATTTATGAATCTTATTCTTAGCTTTTGGGTTTGGTTTAGGTAAATGCAATCACAATAGATGGCGTGACCCCATTATTCAATGCATGCTCACAAGGCAGTGCAAGCTGTACAGAACTTCTTCTGGAATATGGTGCCAAAGCTCAGCTAGAGTCCTGTCTCCCATCTCCCACACATGAGGCTGCCAGTAAAGGTAACTCACTTATGGGAGTAAATGAAGAGTGTGTAGGGGAGGTGGAGGAGTCTTTGAAATGCCCTGCTTCACTTTTCTCTCTTGGTGAATTACACTTCAAGGGGGAGCATGATTTAAGATGAATGTGGGGTGAGTAGGCATGAGTGAAAGGAACCTCATTGGTACTTTTGTGTTGGCAGGTCATCATGAATGTCTCGACATATTGATATCCTGGTGCATAGATGTTGACCAAGATATTCCTTATTTAGGAACACCTCTCTATGTTGCTTGTATGTCACAGCAATACCATTGCATCTGGATGCTTCTTTATGCTGGTACTTTTTTTTAAAACATTTTCTTTTCTGTCCCTACACACAAGCAATTATTTCTCTAAATCAGCTCCTTTCAAAATTGTATCTTACTTCTTTACAAATGTTCTCTTTGTAAACATTCTCTAAGTTTATAACCAATAAAAAGGACTTTATTATTGATAACACTTAAAGATGAATATATAATTTCAGTTGGGTATGTAAATGGAGTCTGAAAGCTCTACTTATAAAATGCCATGAAATTTAAATCCTCAAGGTTGAATATAAAGTTGCTACATATACATGTATCTTTGAGCAAATCTATCAAAAGAAAATTTAGGGATAGAAACTTCTTGGATAATTTTATATTCTAACAACCATAAAAACTTATGCACTTTCCTGAATTTTGCACATTCTGTCCTGTTTAGATGAAATAACTTAATATCCTTTTCCACTGTCATGAAATAACGCAGTTCCTCAAGGTTTGGCATCAGCCCCCAAGAGACATTTTTAATCTATTGAAATCATAATGGTCTTTTCCACCACATACCCAAGAGCTTCTTTGGGCTGTGGATCATGATTCCCCTCGCCATCATTTCTTTTCTTTACTACAGTGCCTCCCTCTCATGTGGTACAGACACTTAGAATATACATAAAATGAGCAAATGGGTTTCTACTTATTATTTATGATATTCATTTGACCCTTAATATATTCAGACATATATTTTAGTAAACCCACTTACTATGTATTACTCAAATTATCTCAGCTAAGTTGTAAATTTCTTGCAAGCAGGATCTGCATCTATTTCATTCTTATTACAGCTAGAGCTTAAACATGAGTTCTGTTAATAATTACTAACAGATTGCAATTTTCTAGCGATGTTTTCCCATAAATTTGGTATAACCAGTAGAGTTTATATTTTATCCTCTTTCTTCATTTTGCGAGGAATATTATTCTTTCCACCAAAAATTTTATAATGAAGTTTTAAAAATATTGAAAAACTGCTGTTAGTAATTGCTGATTGTTATTTTCAGGCCATAGTCTCATAAAATTGATATAATCCACAGAATTTGTAATTTCTCTATGGAAATTTTTGCATGGAATATAATTACTTCCCTGAACATTTTATATTTGCTGTAAAAATATTGAAAATGATTGCATTTATTGAAACTTGTAAGTAGTAGAACAGCAATAAAAGAAGTCATAAAATACATTGCTTAATGGAGATAATCATTACTTTTACAAATAGTATCAGAAAACAGTTGAAAAGTACTTATTCATTTTTATTAATAGAGATTTCTTGACATTGTAACTATTTATATACCAAAAAGTGAGATTATTATTATTATTTCTACAGTGTTGAACTGCATTTATTTGTTGCATGCACTTGACCAGCATCTGTCAGTCCTTACACCAAGACAAAATAACTTTCATTAAATAACTTCTGATGCAGGGTTGTATTTTTTTACCGTAAGCATTTTTTTAAAAATTACTTTATATGTAGATATCATTGATGTACTTACCAATTTGATGTCTGTATTACATTTATTGATTTAAACTAAATGATTAAATCAGGGCAGGAAAAGCATATGCTTTACCTAAATGGCTCACATATCTAGAGTTGTGAGTTTTTCAAAATACTAAAGAACTGAATTACCTTTGAATACAAGGATAAAGTAATAAATTCTTGACTATCTTAAGAACTTCTACTTTTGATGAAAATAGATACACATGAATTTAATCATGCTATGCTTATACTGGTGCAATTTTTCTGCAATAATTTAAAAATTTATAAGTCTCTATGAGATCTTTCAAGCATATAGAAAAATATTTTAGAATAATATATCAAATGTATGTACCACTTCTCCAGATGTTCCAGTTTAAGCCTTTTTTATATGTAATATATGCTGGGTGTGGTGGGGCACTCCTGTGATCCCAGCTGAGCCAGAAGGATAGCCACGAGTTCGAGGTCAGCCTGGAATTCATAGTGAGTTCAAGGCCAGCCTGAAGCATGTAGTGAGGCCCTGTCTCAAAAAACCCAAACAAGCAAACAAACAAAACCCATGTTTTAAAAGTAGTGTATATGTTTAAGGAATATACAAAAAGTATATAAGTAATATATATGTAAATAAATAATTCATTTTAGAAGAATAAGTCTTCCTTGTACCCTTCTTCAATTGCCTTTCTAGTCCCTCAGAGGTAACTGATTCATCAATAATTTTTCTTTGTATTTATCATTGCTATTTATACATAGGTGCTGATGTACAGAAAGGCAAATATTGGGATACTCCTTTACATGCTGCTGCTCAACAATCCAGTACAGAAATTGTAAACTTACTGCTAGAATTTGGAGCAGATATCAATGCAAAAAATGCAGAGCTTTTGCGACCTATAGATGTGGCTACATCTAACCATGCAGTGGAAAGAGTTCTGCTTCAACATGAAGGTAAGAGGGATAGATGTGAACACTGATACAACACACAGATTTGCCTAAAATAGATGAAATCAAAAAGTTTTTGTTGGCAGGTAAATTAAGATACTGGCATATAATTTGGAATATTTTTATGAGATTAGAACATTTTCAACTTAGGTTTTATCTATGAAGAAAATATGGTGATTTAAATTTTCTTTTTTTGTCATTTCTAAGCTTTCTAAATTCCCTTTGTTAAATACATTTAGCTTATTTTGCCAATGCATAAATATATAGTTCTGGTACAATGACTGATGTCCTATTTTGTGAAGGCATATGTCTTCTGTAACGTGTTGAAGAAACATGATAAGGAAATGACAAAGACAAATTTTTACACTTAAGTCTTTTGTTTTAAAATAGAATTTTTAAACCTGGTTGAGAGAGTAGAAGAAAATTTCCTTCAGCTTAAAATTAGACCTAATTTGAGAATAAATATATAATTTTTAAATTTTCCTTTTTAGTGTAGAACACTCCTTAGGGCTTTTGATTTATATCTCCTTCAAAAGAAGAATTTGTCTCTGAGGCTTTGAATGCAACAATAATTTCATAATCCTGCAGGTGATAATGTTTTTAATAATATGAGATGTATATTGGTTATATGATCTTGAAAGCAATACAAATGCTTACATAAATGTTCATAGTGTATTTGTCATACTATCCTATTTAGTAAAAGTCACTGCATAGCAGATCTCTTTCATGTCACTAATTATAAAATTCATTTTGATTTTAATTAACAAATATATTCATGTCTTCTTGTAGCTACCCCAAGCTCTCTTTGCCAACTTTGCCGACTCTGTATCCGAAATTGCATAGGAAGACCAAGATTGCATCTTATCTACCAGCTTCAGCTACCGACATTACTTCAGAATTTCTTACAGTATCGATAAATAGTGAAATAATTCTAAATTCTTCGAAAATCA
The DNA here is from genome assembly GCF_053883595.1 of Heterocephalus glaber. NCBI lineage: Eukaryota > Metazoa > Chordata > Mammalia > Rodentia > Bathyergidae > Heterocephalus > Heterocephalus glaber. The sequence goes on along the minus strand of NW_028258308.1, from coordinate 10,118,242 downwards.
AAGATTTCTATTTCATTTTCATAATGAATATTTCTTTTTAATATATGCTAGGCTAAAGTGAGTTGATATCACATGGGGAAGCAGCAAAATATCAATATTCATTTTAAGTATACTAATTAGTACTTTTGTTTTATGAATTTCACTGTTTTGGGATTATAATATGTTTAAATATCTATACCTTATTGTCCTTTTGTTGTTGAGAAAAATTTAGAAATTCTCCATTTTATATATTTTTCAAAGTAGCATGTAAAGAAAAACATAAACTCTTACTAAAATTTTAATTTCATGCTGTTTGTATTTTAAAAGTTCTATGTTCTCCAAATAATGGATTAACTTTAGTTTTGGCTACTGTGCTTATCTCTGTGTTTTTACTATTGATGCAACATATGAATACAGTTTAGAAAAAAGGAACTAATATGCTGTTTGAAATAAAGATGATTCTCATTCAGGAAATCTACTATGGTGAATGTGCACTTGTCATTATAATGATCAGTTCATGAGGAAAAGATAAATTGCTCTGCTCTGCGCAAAGAGCTCAGTCTTTTCTCCACAGCAAATAGATCTTTTATAGTAACTAGTGGGACTGAAAGTGAGCACTGCCCTCTCACCCTAAGATATTTAGAACATCCTCCACCTGCTAAAGCTATTTTAAGACCTTCCCCAGAGCAGCTCCCTAAGGCCTTTCTTCAGTGTTTTCATAACACTACTCCACCCTTCTTCTATTTCAGAAGTTATCAATCATTAGTGGTTTGCTTACACGGGAGAAAATTTTGATCTCAAAAATAGAAAGAAAGCTGTGGCTTACTGGTTAAACAATATATTATATATGGTTAGGAACCTTTAAATATCTGTTTTACAGAACATCTCAGTCTAATATATTTGTAATGTCCAGAATAATGTGCATTAAGAAGGGTTTTATTATAGAATAACCTCATTAAATGTAATTAGATATGAAAGCTACTTTTTTGTAGAACAGGCTTCTATTATTGTTTTTCCTGAATTAGAGGTAAAGGCTTAGATTGAAAGAGTAACACAACACATTCTTCTTTGTTAGTCTTGTGAAATAAGAAAAGTAAACATCAAATATGAAAAAGGACATTAAAATTTTCTGTACATTTTTATCTTAGCTCAGTATGGCTGTCTTATCAAAGAAACACTCAGATTTAAATGTATCATACCTTTGTTAGGATGAGATTATCATTTCTTGGAATAAAACACTTTTTATTCTAAATAGTATTTTATTTTAGAATGAAAGGGGATGGAAAATATGATTCAATTGCATAAATCTTTTAAAAGTCACTGTATTATGAACATGAGAGTAGAGTAATATGGAGCAAAAAATAGATACAGTACCTCAGAGGTCTTCTTATCCAAAATGTATCCCCCACATACATACACTATATCGTGTGCACGTACAAACTCATACACTAAGGCCCAAGGACAAAATTGCTCAAAGGAAAAGAGTAAAATAATTTACCATTTAACATAAGATTAAGATTAGTGAAATAATTTCTGTGGATAGGCAATATAGAATATATATACTGTATTTTGGAAGGGAAAATATTTAATGTCTAGTATTTTTAAACCACAGCATAGATTTGATGATTTTGAGAAATTAAATAGAAACATAGGGCTCTTCAGAAATGAAAGTTTCAAAGTATCTACTTTACAAAATGGCATCCAATTCAAATAACTGTTATTCATCTACAAACTAACTTAGAATTTCTTCTCTTTCATGGCTAATTTCACCTTGAATTGGCAGTCCCAAGATGGGATCCAAGGCCTTCGCCCTGAGCAACATCTCCATTGCTTTTTCCTTTTCTATTTCATTTTGAGACAGAGTCTAAGTTGCTAAGTTGTTCAGGTGAGGCTGAAAATTCTTATTCTCTGCCTTACCCTCCTGGAGGGCCAAGGTTCCAGGCATGGGCTACCATGCCTAGCGTTTTACTGTTCTTTCCCAGATTTTTCCCTTTTTTCTTTTTTGTCACTTGTCACTTAGGTTATTTTAAGGCTTCCCTTCTTTCTCAGAAACCTAGATAAACATTTCAGACTTTCAATATTGATGAAAAATTTGCTCATAAAATCATTAGCTATCCATCTGCTCTATGAATCATGAAATCTCGATAGGTCTGTTTTTTCACTTTTTAAAATGATCAGTTTCTTCCCATTTGAAGTCTGCATTCATATTCAGTGACTTTTAATAAGTAATTCTGGGGCCTTAAAATATTTTAAATGTAATTTTTCATCTATGAGAAGTGTATATTGTGAGTACAAATTTCATAAACCACAAATTCACATGTGCGAAAAGACTATTCTAAACAGAACCTAATTTTTAATTTCCATTTCTAAGTAAACTAAAGTGAATTTAGTGATTTCTGAGTCTTTCGAGTCGTTAAGATTTCCAGATGAACTCAGTCAATTCAAGTTGTCCTCCTTGCACTTCATTTCTCCTAGGAGGGTATCTGAAGTCCAGGAGACTTCTGTGAAATCCCCTTTCAGTTGGACTGGGCCTTGGCAGTGTCTGTCCCCTGGGACACTCAAGTGTGTTGAGAGAGTGAGTCTTAGGCAGATGACTTGAGACAGGGATTAGGTCAGAACACAAAAAGCTTTTACCCTGATTTAAGAAAGCTACTAATACAAAAGTCAAAAACAGACTCCTACAATTTGTGTTGTCTCCTGGCCTTTGCAAATGTTGTTCCCTGTGCCTAAAAAACACCTACTCCATCTTCTGTTTCATAACTGTTGCATTTGTACCAATAATTAGGTGAAAATAGTACTCTTTCATGAAGTAACTCAGAATACCAAATCTGTTTACGTGCCCATCTGTTCTCTTTGCGACCCTCTACTCACATTCATATAACTAGAATAAACTTACTTGTGTGTTTGTTTCCACTATAGTTTATGACTTCATTGTAGGCTGCGCCATGTTCATATTGACACCTTCCTCCTCCTCAGTAGAAGATTTGTCTACCTCTTTCCCCTTAAGGACTACCAAGTGCCTTTTCAATTAGCTTGAAACACAAAAGCTCTTTTCTGTTCTGGCCACTAAGGGTGTAAGTGATTGTATGTAGGAAAAGAGCATCATTTCTCACAGCATGAGAACAGGAAAAAGATGTTAAATTCAACTGCTTCATAATCATCATTCCTATTGCAAAGATAAAAAGGAAAGGCTGCATGTATAAGTGACTCAAATATTTAGAGGTTTGCAGAGGAGACATCTGAGGAGTTAGAGATCCCTGACACCAGTCCTTTGGAGCAATCACCATGGAAGTCTCCTTACTCATTTTCCACTACTTGCTGATGTTAGATGTCTATCCCTTCCATGCTGCATAAGACCTAGAATGCAGCATAAATTCTTGCAATCATACTAGGATGGTCTTCTCAAAGATGCTATTAAATAATAAATTTATTTCAAAGAATTTGAGTAACAATACATATGACTTCATTGAGTAACATAACATGTGACATAAAAATTTACTAAACTTATAGTCACTAACAAGTCCAGCACATGGAATATGGATCATGTTCCACCTCCTTTCAGATATGATTGGGAATTTTCCTCCAAAAGCTGCCCTCTGTGCACTGAAAGATAGATAAGTAAGTGAGATTCTCTGATGTAAGATGTTGGAAAAATATGGCATAAAGCAATTACAGTGGACCCTTGACTTATGAACTCAATTCATTTTCAAGGGCTGGTTGTAACTCAAGCTGGTTGTAAGTCAAAACTATTTTTCCCATAAGAAATAGTGGAAATACCCATAATGCATTTCAAACCTCCCAAAGTACCCCTTAACCTTTCCATAATAAAAACGGGTTGTATAGATGCATAATTTATCAGGAACACCAATAATTTTCCTAGTGTATACACCAAAATGTTATAAAATATTCCTAGCTTATCAGAAACAATAATTTCATACAGTACTCACCATTCAAGTCGACATCTTTGGCTTGCAAGAAGGGAGGATGAAATGGAAGGTGGTTATTGTTTGGAAGGAGGGTCTCCTTCCATAAGAACATCAGGAATCTGGCTCTCTGGTGTACTTTCTCTCCTTGGGAGAGTCTGTAGCCCACTACAACCTGCTTCTGGATCACTAAGTCTCAACCAGCATTGAGGTCAAACTCAAGCCTTTGGTCCTAAGCTAAAACTAAAACTCTGCTTGTAACCCAACTTGTTCACATGGGAGGCTGGTTATAACTCAAGGGTCCACTGTATAACTGATTTGAGATAGAAATGCCACAAGAATAAGATTGTGTTGTAAAAGATACACACACAGAAAGGTGAGAGAGAGAGAAGAGGAAGGCGGAGGGAGGGACAGAGAGAGGGAGGGAGAGGGAGAGGGAGAGGGAGGGAGAGGGAGGAGAAAGATCTCCAGAAAATCACAAATTTATACTGATACTGGGCTTTTTTTTTCAGGGATGTTCCCTTTTAACCTGCCTGCTGTTCCTCTATTTTGAGGCAGCAACAATCTCAGGCTAAGAGCCACAATAGCAGTGAGATAGAAGAATCTCAGAATTTTCAGAGTTTACAGGACACTAGGATAGTTGAGCACTAAATATGAACTCTTCTGGACTTCCCATAACACCTCATTCCCTCTAATTAAAAATAATGTTAAGGAGCCTCTCTTTCTTGAAAGAAAAAGAAGTAACTAAAGCACATAAGCAAGATAAGATGCAAACTTCTACATCCCCTCGCAAAAGATGAAAATTCTTCATGGATATATCTGCTTAACTGGTTTTAAGCCAGCAAAAGGTTATCAACAGATATAATATCAAAAGTCTCTTGCTTTCTATCACTCATCACTAGTCTTTTTCAGACCAGATTCTTAATGCCAAAAAAGAGAGGTGAGTAAATGCCTTTTTGAGTATGTCCAACATACTCATACTAAAGATGAAAGGAAACAGGAACTAATAGATGATGCAACTTACTATGGAAATCTTTGCATTAGAAGGCTACTAATTCCTTCTGTTGTGCTCACCGAACAATTTTTTTCTTTTGTGCTCACAACACAAGGGCAAATCCATAAATATTTAGAGAATAGCCAAGAGAGGAGCCATCAAGCGAATGTCACATGTGCTAGTCAGGAATCTATCAGTCTGCTTAACTAGTTCTGCCATTGAGGTCCTTGTCACAGAGTTATATAGAATAATTTACATGAGGCAATTAAACTGTGTGAAGCTTTAAAGCAACTTTGCAAGTCTGAGCAGCCAAAATGGTCCTCAAATTGAACTGCATAGTCTTGGAAGGGAGCTATGCAGTTGGTACAGAAAATAGTGACCCAGTAAACCTTACTGCTACCAGTCATTATTGTTAATAGTTTCAGAGATAAAGCAATTATATCTTGAATTTGTTGAGGGTAGATTTCTGAAATCCCTGCCTCTTGGAGGCCAATAATATATATATTTTAAGCTGACATATCAGGATCGTTACATTTGAATTTCTCTCATAATGACCCAATAGAGGATTTTTCATAATGAGAAAGGGGACACTCCAGGAGATATAAATGACCTGAATATATCAAAGAAAACATCAGCTGGAATTCTATTCTAAATCGGATTAATTCACTCTGCATATACAAGCGACACTGATTAAGTCCATTTTCCCAAAATTTGAGATATTAGCATTTTTGTGCCAAAATCAAACAGTACATGCTAGTGAATCACCAAACAATAAAGATTCCCAGGATTCAAAGAAGAAATGCACTTGATTCCTCATGGGTGTATGACTTGATATCCACCAAGAAAGATCACTTGGCTGGACATGGTGATGCAAAGCTATAATCACAGCAACACAGGAGGCCGAGGTAGGAGGACTGAAAGTTCAAAGCCAGCCTGGGTAATATAGCAACTTGTGAGACCTTGCCTCAAGGAAAAAAGAAGGCTGAGGATGTAGTGCAGTGCTCAGGCTCTGCCTTCAATCCTCTGTACTGAAAAAATAAAGGAAGGAAGCAGGGAGATCATTTATTGATTCAGAGCAGAATTCATCAGTCAATTCAACATGAGGACAGATGCCATCAGGAGCAGTGCACGGACCCTGCAAAACTGTCTTATATGAGGAGTTTGAGAAGAGAAAATATGATATGTGAGGAATGAGGGACCACATTCCCTTCCTGTGGGAGTGGGTGAGGGTGCAATGCATGGCAGGGCAGGCCTTTAGGTTTCCTTTTTCAAGGTGTGACTATGTCTGAATGGAACAAAGGGATAAAGGCACGGAGAACACATTGTCTCTCATCCTTCCCTTATCCATATATAAGATGGAATTAGCACTTTAGTCCCAGCTTTTCGAAAGAAATTTTTAGGTTTTACAGAGGGAGTGGAGGAGAGTATGGACAGAGAAGGAAACAAGGGCTCCATCTCTTTGTGTTTTGCTTGTGATCAGGCAGGATTCTTATGGTTTAGTCCTTCCTCAGCATGGAAGCAACTAGCATTCTCAACATGACTTGTCACTTTGGACTTCCCACTTCAGATGCTTATTAAGAGGGTTTTAAACGTGAAAGTGGACCACTTTACCAGTTCCATGCATGGCAAGAAGTTAATGTTCTTGTAATTTCCTCTCCCTGGTCCCCTTTCCCTTTCATACTCATTAGAAGGAGAAGCTTGAAGGTAAATATTGTGGTTTCCTGAAAACCACAGGATTGAAAGAGGTGAGGGATGTAATGTGCCATGAGGGACTGAGCATTAGGTTTACAAGGTGGGTAGGATGGTGTCTTTCCCCCATGCTTGTTGTGCTGTGCCATGTGGGGCAAGTGCCATTTTTATACCACAACTAGGCTCTGTCTGCCCCCTCCCATCTTCCCCCCATTGCCACATGCATCACTTCCCCCTTCACCCACAGAGGGAAAAAAATCTGAAGGGACACCTGAGGGGGACTGGTTACATTTGAAGGAGGTCTGAGCAAGCAAAGTCCTTTTACTTCCTATCTAAACTGAGCTACCCAGAGAAAGCAAACTCCAGGCTCTGCTTCTCTATATCCTACAATTACAGCAGTTGATCTCAATCCCTGTCCAAATCCCACACACCTGAACTGGAGCACTTCACTCATATGCTGGAGTGCAGATTAGGAAGATCCTGGCCCACAGGCATCAGTCATGTCCTCATATAATAATTTCATCAGCAATACACTTGCATTTGTTCCAACATTTTGCATCTTTTGATTCAACCTCTATACAACCTAACAGGGTAATCAGAAAGGTGTAAATTTAAGTCTCTTAGTATTTATGGATGGAGAAAAATGTCTGTTCCTATTGGAGTTTTCACTTGTAAAGTGATGGTTAAGCTCACTCTAGTTATTATCAGTTGTAACTGGCTTATTAGTTGTAATTACAATTTTCTTAATGAACATTATCCAGTCTCATGTACAAATGAAGACCAGAAATTGCCGAATATATTCTCAATATAAATTTTGTTGAGGAAAATACTTTTAATATGAAAGTAGCCTAAATACAATAAAGTAATGCATACTAAAGAGATGAAAAAACAAGACTGATCACTTCGCTTCAAAATTAATCAAAATTTAAGTTTAACATGAGGTATCAAAATATTTAAGTAAACTATTAGATTACTAAATCTTGTAGTCATTTTTAAGACTGCAATATTGGAATATAAAATATTTAAATGGTAATATAGATAGTAGCTATATTTTTAAGTATATAGTTCTGTTTGAAATATAAACAACTTCTCTAGATCATGTGTGTGATAATTAATTGTCATGTGAACCTGAATGGATTAAAACTGCCTAGTGGATTAATGGCACGCAGTTCTGGGTGTTTCTGGGTGATTGATTTGTGAGCTGAAAACTGAGGAGGAAGACTCAGCCTAGATGTGAATGGCACCAACCAATAGGCTTGTAACTTGCATGGAATAAAAAAAGAAAGAAGTAAGGCTACCCTTTTGCTTTTTCAGAGCAGTTCTGGTCTTTGCCATCATCTTGAACATTCCTGTCCAGTACTTTCAGGTTTCTAACACAGACCCTTCAGCTTCCAATGCAAACCCTTTGACTTTCTCACAAAGACTCTCACTGATTCTGCAGTGAGCTCCAGGTCTATCTATGACTTTCCAGTGGAGCTTCCAACTCTCCAGTGCACAAGCAGGTGGCCATTATAAGCCTACCTAGTAAATTTATATTATATTATATTATATTACATCATATCTGTTCCTGTAGTGAACCCTAATTGATACAACATGTTTATTTTTCCCATTCAACTTCAAAAGATTGCTAGGAGATGGTAGAAGTGTTAATAAATCCTGAACCAAAACATTTCAGTGAAACAACTCTGAAAATCCAGTCTGTGACAACTATGAAATATTGCAATTTTAGGGTGAGATTCCCCTTGAGGTTAAATACAGATGAAGACAAAAGTACTTCAATGCTGCAGCCAACATAGATGCTGGAGATCAGAAAAGGGAAATGTATTTAATAGTGCTTTTTACTAAACCTATTTGTTATGGGTCTCTTGAGCTTCTGTACATCTTGCGAGATGATAATCAGAGATGATAGTCCCTAACAAATGCAATACTGCTATGATCTGGAAAGTACTCTTTCACCTCTATAACCATCTGCAGGGACTACAGTTTTTCATTTTATCTATGGGGCTCATAAGTATACATTCATAATCTTACTTTAGGCCAAATGAATTTTCTTCCTCTTCCAATATCAGTAGCAATATTTGAGTGTCTTAACATCTTACAGAACATCACACTGGCCTTCATATTAATGGTATTATGCTGACTTGACCTGAACAAGAAGAAGCAAGTTCCTTAGATACCTTAGTAAGATATAGGTGAGCTAGTGCTGGAGGGAAACCTTAGTCCAGGGGTCATTCAACATCCAGTCTGGAAAAAGAAGTCATTCCATCTACTCAAGACCAAGAACCTAATTACAGAACTGTATAAACAGACATTGAAGAATGAAAAATTAAAATGAAACTATCAAAATAACCCAAAAATAGATGCTTCAGAGAGCAATTATCTATGCTAGGGAAGATGTTGAGGTTATAAAAGTCTAGCAATAGGAGGAAAAGCCCTATGGACTCAGATCTCTGAGGAGAAGGGCATATTCAGCAGGTGCTGACCTTCAGCAGTTTAGTGGAACTGTCCCAGAGGAAAATCTGGGTCTTGGATTTACAAGGAGGGCAAATATTTATTGTTGCTAAAATCTCTGAGGGAGCATGATGAAACCTGCTAGTAGTGCTAAAATAAAAGTTGGAGACTGGAACCAACTTCCAGTGCCAGGTGAGGCTTTGTTGCTGTGGTGACACAGAAATGAACAGCAAGCAAATGGGAAACAGTAAATCTCTCCTCTCTTCCTCTGTCCTTCGGGTCTTTCTATTTAGTCCCTGCTATTAGCAGAACTTACTAAAATCCTTAGCAAAGGAAAAATTACATTGCCCAATTCCAGCTCCAGCATCAAAGACCACAGACAAGTGTACCTGCAACAGAGATATAGGTACTTAACAGCACACTTATTATAGGAAAAGTCTTACTCTACAGCAGTACTGCTCAAAATTGAACCCCAATCTGTAGCCCTAATTTACCTTTCTAGCCATTAGAACTTAAATCTTGGGTTAGTCTTTCTGCTAATGCTTAAACATTTTCTCTAATCCTAACAGTTATTTGTTATTTCCTGAAACTCATCAAAAAAATTCTCACATCTCTCTTTGTTCGTATCAGTCATTCTGTGTAGAATTATCTACGTCCTTCTTATCATGTTCATTTTAGAAACATTTTGTACTCAATAAGCACACTGTCCAGCATGTTGCTCTAGGCCCTTTATATATATAACTCATTTATTTAATTATCACAGCAACCCTGTGAGGTTTATAACATTTATTTCCATATTTTACAAATAAAGATAGTTAAATAACTTACCCAAAGTCACATAGAGCCAGTCCTCCAAAGTCTGTGTCTTACCCAATTCAAAATATTGCCTTATAAGATCAAATTTAAAGGTCAACTCTTCTGAGAGGACTTCTAGGCTTCTCCAGGACATATCATTTGCTTCACCCTTGTTCTAACACATGGCCAGATTTTCAATGTAGGTGATCTTTTCACTGATATCTAAGTTGTGTAAAGATTCTCTAACTCTTGTAAAGATTCTAGTGTACAGCTGTCAAATAGAACTACCTGCAGCAATGGAAAAGTGCTGTATCTGTATGCTCCAGTATGATAATCATTAGCCACATGTGGCTATTCAACAGTTGAAATGTAGCTATGTTACTGAAATTTATGTTATTTAGATTGATCTAAGTTTATGTTGTTGTGGCTACCTTATTGGTTAGTGAGAGGCTAGTGCATAATTCAGGATAGTTTCTCAAAAAAGTTCATTGCATGATTGAATCATTCATGAAAATTTTCACTGGGTAAAAAAAAATTGGCAGAGCTTTATTTTTTCTTTTTTAATGATTTACAAATTTGCATTGTTTTACTTTGTTAATAAACATGTATACAAACATTCAACAAAATATACATCTACAAGACCATCCCATGTTTCATCTTGGGTAATGTGTATCTACATTCCACATTACATGCATTTTTTGCTGCAAAAATGTTTAAAGGATTTTAATAATTTTGCTTGTGTAAATATTTAATTTATAATTGCCTATGTCCACTCTGCAATCATTATTTTTCATCCTTCACTGATAAATACTAAGTGATTGGATGAGTTCCTGGCACCTAGGGGGGACTCGAGTGTTTGTTGAATGGACGAATGATTCATACATAATAGGGCGTGCTAGAGAAGTGGAAAATCTAACCTACAGATTGTTTTCAATTGCAGCATTTTTATAAACGCTTGATGTAATGATTAAGGAAACAGGTGTGCTACATAATGAAGTCCCCTCTCCCCCTTGGCTTTTAGAAACAAAGCCTTATGGCTTCCAATTCTCAAATACCTTTTGTTCCTGTCCTCTGGAGCTTTTCCACACCCTTCCTCAAAATGCTTGAGTGAATTTAGGCTGTTGGCTGGGCAGAAACTGCAATATTTAAAATACAAAATTCATGAACCAGGAAATTAAAAAATAAAGCTCTAAATTGGTTGCTAGTGAAACTAACTACCTCTGAGATTGAAAGCTCCGCTCAAGGATTAGGCTACCAGCCCGTCCTGGGCGCTCCTGGCCTCGGACTCCCAGCCCTTCGCCCCCCACCCCCACCAGGAGGCGCTGTGTGGCCGCTGGCCCCGCCCCTCTGAGCCAAGACCCCGCCTCGCCACTGCAGTTGCCATAGGAACCCTGAAAGCGCCACGGCTGCCGCCGGCCAGGTAGAAGCTTGCTCGTCAAAGCCGGCTGCGGCTCTGAGTAAGTCGACGGCACTTTCGCCACAGTCAGCAGCTCCGATCCTAGGGAAGCCAAGGAAGTGTGTGGTCTATCCGCATCCTCCGAAGAAATCCCGCGTGTCTCGTTCCGTTCTCCGCTGGCTCCAGGGCCTGAACCTCAGCTTCTTCCCCAGGAACATCAGCAGGTGCTAGAAGGAGCCAGGCCCAGACCCAGGGAACACCTGACCCAGCGCCCCCAGAGCCGCACCACCTGGGTACTTCGCCTGTCGGGCTTTGGCGCGGGAACCGCTGCGCCTCCGGTTGCCTGCCCTGGCCTAGTTTTTGTTCTGGATCAAGACCTCCGCCCTCTAGTCACACATGCAAACACTGGAGTTTAAGAAAGGCTTTAAGGCTTAAGAAAAATATGATGACGCATGTCGTTCATTTAACATATCACTGAATTGTAGATTTAAACTAATATCGAATGCTTTAGTATTACAAAAATACTAAAATAATCAAGGCTCTTTCTTTAGGGAGACTGAGCTTTACTACTACTCAGGATTGATCTATCTTCTTACAAAGGTGGCATCTAATTTGAGGGATATCAGGGATCTTAGAAATTTGCTATTTAAGGATGGCTCCCCTGCACGTAACTGGCGGTTAATATTTTCCCTGAGAATGTAAAGTAAATTTTGCAAAAATTAAGGCCACCAATCTTGCAGGAAAGACTCTGGGTTTGCTAATATTGGTATTCCAATAGTATATATTATTATATTACAAAGATGCACCTGAAACTTCCTGTGAGTATGTAAATCACCTGGGGATCTTGTTAAAATTTAGATTCAATACAAATTATAATTTGAGTTCCTTGAAAGAACACCAAAGCCTTTTCTGTGTATATAATCTCAGCAAAATGTTGTTACAATTAGTTCTTTCTCAGTGTAATGATCCAACAAAATGAATTTTACAACATAGTGTGGAATATTAGATTGGTTTTTATTATAGTATAAACTATTGTTAATTATGCTTTATTTCATTTCCTTATTGCCATAGATCAGAGATTTTTCAAATGGCTTCCTGATTGCAGAAATATTCTGTATATATTATCCCTGGGACCTTAAATTATCATACTTTGAAAATGAAACCTCTTTAAAAGTCAAGTTGGATAACTGGGCACAATTAGAGAAGGTAAGTTTTCAACCCTTTTTCATTAAATTTGTTTTTTAAAGGGTCTACTCTGAATGTCACAGGTATTTGTGTGTGACTGTATGTTAAGATACAAGGCTATGGAGTTGGCAGCTTGTTGGAACAGTGTATGGAAAGAGTAATTAAATTTCATTAAATTCTAATTGTTTATGTCATGAATCACCTGTAAAGCCAAGTGTACTCTCTTCTCACACTTCAATTAGTGTGAGATATAAGTTTTTCCTGTTCAATAATAATGTATTATCTTTTCATAATTAACATGGTAAATATCAGAAAATTAGTTGATATACAAGGGGGGTTGACCATAGTAGTTGGTGATTTTTGTGGAATTTTTTTTGATGAAAATATTTTCTTTCTATTATTAAAGTTTCTGGCAAAAAAGAAACTTAAATTACCTAAAGAACTAATCCATGGAACAATTCATTGTAAAGCTGGAGTACCTGAAATATTGATTCAAGAAGTTTATACTTTGTTAACACATCGAGAGTAAGTTATTTCAAAGTTTCTAGTAATACAATCTGAAATTTTAGTAATTCAAATCTCTTTACCCAAAATGTGCCTTGTCAACAATATTTTTTAATTACAGAATGGAGAGTATCCAGGATGACATTGTGAATTTCACAGACTATAGTTACCAGATGCGGTTACCTCTGGTTTCCAGGCCTACAGCTTCAAAGTTTATTAAAGATAACATTAGGTTAACGGAACTAATAAGCAATCCCAACATGCTGAGCAATGAACTTAAAGTAGAGTTCCTCTTACTTTTACAAATGTTGCAAAGAAAATTAAGCAGAAAATTGAATCCAGGTAAGTTTCCTTAGAAAAAGCTGAGTTGTTCCAAACTCAGTGAGACTAATCTTGAGCACAGATGAAAGAAAAGCCTGCCATGGGGCTCTTTCTGCCTTCTGTCACTGGCTAAATGGGAAAAGGCTTCTCCAACAGTAGAATGGTTTATTAGCAGTGAAGTGGCTTTTAATTCATTCCTTTTAATGAAAGAACAAATTAACATAAGGTATAGGACTTCTTTTTAGAAAAACATTTGCCAATTTATTCAAACTTTTGATGATGTAAGTTCATATATCAACTCAAGTAACTCAAGAGGATGGGAATGTTTCAGAATACAGATCCTTTGGGGGAAAAGCTGGATTACCATGATTTACTCTTCATGTTGTCTAGACAATGGTCAGTGTTATCGTTTGCATAGTATCCTTGTTGGTATGTGGATGATGGCTAGATTGGAGCAACTTGTGGTACCTTCCCAGAGGTATGATTGAAATCATTACCAAAGCAACCAAAGCACTGCCATCATCTGAGACCCAAAGAATGATCCCCCTTTGTGTTTTCTAGCACTCTAATTAGGACACCAATCATGTCTTGGAATCTTTTTTTTTTTAATCCTAAAACAGTACCTAATATTTTTATTAACTCTTAAAAAATAATTCACATAGGTATGTAGATGCCAAGCAGGACACACATGAAAGCAAAAAGAGGAACACAACACTTTGAGCACTGAGCTACATCCCCAGCCCTTTTTTGATTTTTTCAAGTTTTGAGACAGGGTCTTGCTAAATTAGTACATTGCCCAGAATGGGCTCGAATTTGGGTCTTCCTGCCTCAGTCTTCTAGAGTGCTAAGATTACAGGCATGCACCACCTTGCTTGGAACACAGCAGCACTTTTAAATTTGTAAAAATCAGGAACATGCTGCCAACCCCCTTCATATTATCTTTTCTTGATAGAAAACTGCTTTCAACACAAAGTACTATGCTCCAAAAAATCCAGAATAAATCTTGTAAATCTACAGAAGGACTTTACCTAATGTTAAATAAAGCCTCAGAAATTTACATTTTAATATATAAGCATTGTATCTCAAAAATCTTAAAGAGAGGTAGAGACAGAGGGATGGGTTGGGCGGGAGAGAGAGAGAGAGAGAGAGAGTCAGAGAGTCAGTTAGTCCTGATTTTATACCAAGCCGGGTGTCTCACTCCTGCTATGCCCAGACCTGGGCCTCTGCTCTGCTGGAAAAGGAAGCTCCCAGCAATTGTAAACCCAGTGTCAGTAAGAAATTTAAAAAGCCTCTTGGAATCTTATTTAACTTGATTCCAGACACCCATTATTTCCATGGTACTCAAACCATTCAGGAAATGAGGCAGATGTAGATTATTAGCATTTCTCTCCCCTTTGTACACTATTTTCTGAAAAAGCATTTTCTCCCTGGTCTATGGAAGGAGAGAAAAGAATCAACTTTACCTTATACTCTGAGAGAGATAACTTGGGTTCTGTCCTCCCTTATTCTTTTTATTTTTTGATCTCCTGTGTTTATTGTTTTTCTTCCTCAATTTGTTCAGATTTCTGGCTCTAACTCTAATTTATAAATAAAGAAATAATTCAGGTTATTAGTATTTTTGTGAAATTTTCATTGCAATTTTGTATGTTTTGAAACAATTTTACTGTGTCTCACAAATGCTTGTATATAATGTATTACAAGGTTTAAGAAAGACTAATAACACTGAATGGAGTATCTTGTGTGGCTTAAGAAATGGAATAATACTGATGGCTTGCGTTTTCACTGAATGTCCCTCTTTGGTCAACTCAGCACACTCCCTTCCAAGAGTACTGTTCTGCTGACTTGGATTATAATTCCTTGATTGAAATACTGGCTTTATTTATCTATACATACTGTATATCTGTTATTCTTCACTTCATTCATATGCATTTCCTGACTTTATTGATTTTATTGAACTTTGTAGTAAAAAGAATGGGTCTCCAGATTGTCTATGTCTAATCTCTGAAACCTGTGAATATGTTACATTACATGGCAAGGGAGCCTTTCTAGAAGTAACTAAAGTATGGACCTTAAAACAGGAAGTATATGCTGGATTATTCAGATGGACCCAGTGTAATCACATGAGCTCTTGCAAGCTAAGATCTTTCTCCAACTAGAATTAGAAAGATGCAGGAAAAGAGAGATTTGAAGTATAACCCATAGGATATCAACCTGTTATTGCTGTGCTGAGACATAGAAAGCATGTGGGTCAACTTCTAGAATCAAAGAACTATGCTTGGCTAACACCTGCAAAGGAACAGGGATCTCAGTTCCACAAATGCAAGGAATTGCCTTCTGCTGAACAACTTTCATGAGCTTGCAAGGAGATTCATCCTCCAACCTTCTAGAAAAAAATGCATCCCTGCCCACACTTTGATTTCAGCCTGAGAGAATCTAAATCAAGAGCTCAGACATCTGTACTGAGATAAAATGGCTATTGTCATAAGTGATGAGGTTCGTAATAATTTGGTATGGCCAAATGACGATGGTATACAAAGTTTGTAGTCAGACTGTTTCCACCATGGCATTACAAACATATTCTCCTATATTTACATTGATGAAATAGAGCCTTTCAGTTTTAAGCTCTTAATTCATTTGAAATTCATATGAAGAACAATTGTTTTTGTATCACTCTTTGAAAAGTCTATTCTTTTCCCCACTCATTTGTATGCCCTCTCATGCTGCAACTTTCTGTATGCTTGGGTCTTTTTCTGAGCATTCTATTCAACTGTGGCTACATATGAGCCACTTTAACACTAATGCTGTTAATTACTATTACTTTATAATTAAGCACTGGTACTTCATAAAGTCCTGGATTTGTTGTATGAGGTATCCTTGTTATTTTATTCACAGCAAATCTGTTGTTATGAATCCACTTATGCCTATTATTACATGTTTGCAATCAGTTCTATCATGTTGAGGTTTTTATTCTTTTCTTATTTTTGTTACATCTACCTTTTTTTCTTTTGGACTGATTATTTTTTTCCAAAGACATTTTTTTCCTGGTACAGATATGAAACTTTTAGATTTTATACTCTTTTTAGTGCTACATTAGAAATTTTAAGAGGCCTATTTATCTTGGGCTAAAATTAATGTATTTCATCTTTTCTTCAAACTACAAAAAACTATGATCACTTTCTGCCACCTCCACAGTTCACGGAAATTCTTTTCTTCAGCATTTAAATTCTGTCAGGTTACTTTAAAACTACAAATCTTCACATTATTTGTTCTTATATTTAAAAGATCATCTTTGCACAGCTCACCTTATCTCTGTTGTCATCTTTTCACTACACCTTCTCTTTAGCCACAGCGTCTCAACCCCTCAATTCTTCCTATTTCTGAGTAGTACTCTCCTCTCTGGTCTGAATAACCCCACACCTTCCAGGTCCTTCAAACTGAGCTTCTTCTCTAGTTCATTTTTTGCATTTTTTATTTTGAGACAGAGTTTCACAAAGTCTTAAGTTGCCCAGGCTGGGTTTAAACTTGAAATCCTGCCTCAGCTTCCTAGGGTGCTAAGATTACAGGTGTGCATGACTATGCCCTACTTCTAGTCTTGAGTTTTGAGACTGCTGATTTCAAAAGTTTCTCATCTGTTGCCAAAGTAATAATAGTGATACTTATATTTCTAAGGATGCTACTATTCAGAGATTTGTTTAGCCTTCACAGGGCATGACAGAAGAGTAGAATTACCTTTGGTATTTCTTCACACTTCAGTGAGGAATGAGCTACAAAAGAAGAAACAACCTTTAGAAGCAAAGACAAATTGCTCAAATACTGCACTGTAGAGGCTTGGTTAATATTAAGTCAATATATTTATCGTATAAACATGTTGGCAAAAGTGCAATAGGTACTCCATAATTTTACTTAATATTAGATATAAAAATAGGCAAAACTAACTTATGACTATAGTAGTCAGGGTAGTATTTTCCTTTTAAGATAAAATCTGGGAGAGACAGCAGAGAATTTTAGGGTACTGGTAATATATATAGTACATATATATATATAAAACATATATAACATATATAATATATATATATATATATGTTTTTTGATTTGGGTGATGGTACCCCAGATATATTCATTGTAAAAATCACCAGATTAAATTAAATTTATGATTTTCTCATCTTTCTGTCTAAAATTATTGAATAAAAATGCATCAAAAACTAATAAGGACATAGAATATTATCTTTAAAGTGACTTTTAAAAATAACTTTCATGCATCAAAGATTCTGAACACTGTGGGGAGTGGGCTTTTAACCTATTTATTTGTTGTTAGGAATATGAGAAAAACAAATGTTTAATTTTATTAGTTTTTAGTTTATGGTCTTAGTTTGACAATGTCCATTCTAACTTTTCGAGAAATAATTTTGTGTTTATAGGATGGTTTGATGTCAAGCCAAAAATGGGAGAAATTACTCTGGATTATCTTCCCCAGTGCTCTGGGTGTAAATATCCGAAAGTTTCAAAGGAGACAGTTGTACCTTCATGTAAGGTTTTGTTCTAATTGTCTGTCTGTTACAATAGATTTTTGTTTTACTTTATTCACTTAAAGTTTTAAAATAGTTAAAATGTTGGTGTGGGCTAACATTCAGTCTAAAATTCTGTATTAAATTGGTATACTGCTCTCCTTTTTGATAGGTCATAGAGGGGAGGCATTAATCTAAATCACATTCTACCTGCTACTACTTGAGGCATTTGCCTTCTCATTTGTCATTAAGTAGATGAGTCTGAAATAGGTGAAGCTTGCTGCCAGAGCTCAAAATTCAATTCTTCATAGCTGGAGGATGGGCCAGTGTGAAGGAATGTAAAACTTGGATACTTAAGTGTCCTGATCAGTTGCCTTGCAAGAAGTGACCTGCTTGACCCTATTTATTTAAAAGACATTTGGAGTACAACAAACCAGAGCTCAGGGGCCAAATTCAGGCCATTGCCTGCTTTCATATAGCCTACAAGTTAAAAATGATTCTTACATCTTTGATGGTTAAAATACACATGTATCAAAAGAAAAAACGTATTTCCTGATGCATAGAAAGATAGGAAGTTCAAGTTTCTGTGTTCATAAATAACACAGGACATAGCTACACATGTTCATTTTTGTGCCTTGTTTATGTATACCCTTCTATGGCTACTTTCACCTCACACTAACTGAGTTGATAGTTGCCAAGGAGATTTTAGGTCTCACAAAGTAGAGTGGTCAGATTAAGCAAATAAAAGCACAAGGTAACACAACAGTTTTAAGGACATACTTAGGACGCTAGGATACATTTTTACTAAAAATTATTCATTACTTATCTAAAATCAAAATTAAATGAGTATTCTATATTTTATCTGACAACCCTCCTGGAAAGTCTAAAATATTCATTATCAAACCCTTTACAGAAGATGTTTATGTACCTCTGCTAGAGAGCATGTTTCCTTAAGTGTTAAAAGGCATTTCACGGGTGGTGGAGGGGGGTATGTACTCCTTGTTTATATGTGATAGCATAAAAAATGTCAACAGATTCCCTTCTCAGAGCCTTTAATATGCTAATACCATTGTAAATATTAAAGAATTAAGTGTTTTCTAAACTCTGTTTAAACATGCATTACTAAATTTTGCCGTAATGGCCTTGTGGAAAGAATGTTTGTCAAAGCACACTCTAATATTCAGACAAGGACAGCCCATCAAAACTCCTTCAAACTTAGCTTGTATCTGAGGCATGTGGGACTTCACAAGCTAGAAACCAACAGAAGTAACAATGTTTCTACGGAAAAAAGCCTATCCATAGTTTCACTTTTAGATTCCAGGAATGAATCCTCTCTGCATTGAAGGACACTGCAGGGGGAGTTTTGATTTTGGTTTTCTCACTGGCTTGCCTCTTTCCTCTTATGGCTAATTAGATCTTACTGTGGATGGGAAAGGGCTTTGAGACCTTCAAGGAAAAGGGTAAGAAAATGTGGGAAGGAGCAGCAATGACTCACAGCATGGATTCCTTTCTGTGTAAAAAATAGATACATCATACAAAAAGGCAATTCCTACTGCTGCTATGTGAATTGCTAAAGAATATTTCTCATCTCTGTTATCTTTTAGGAAAGTTTTTAAAGTTCATATGAGTACTGTATTAAAAAAAACTGTATTGTATTATTCATATCCAGACTCCAAATAGAATGGATTTTTGCTTTTACTGTTTTTTTCTTTTGAGACAATCTCATTATGTAGTCTAGGCCAGTCTTGAACTTGCTGTGTAGTGCAGGCTGGCCTTAAACTCCTGATCCTCTTGCCTCAGAGTTTTAGAATTTTAATAATGTATGTATCACCTGCTATAACTCCTCTGTATTTTATTTTTCAGTACTCTCTTTTATGATTCTCTGGATGCTCTTTTCAGTTTTCCTTTCACCCCAATGGTCTTTTCCTTTCCTTTTCAAAATAGTTGATGGCTTTATAAAAGGAAACTTTCAATCCCCAAGCCAGATCAGGATAGGGCTGTGAGTTCACATTTACTGTTTTACTTCTCTCAATTTTGTTCCAGATAATTAGATTCTCTTAGTCTAGAGACACAGGGAATTAATGGATGGTATAAATTAGCTTTTGGTAATTGTATGCATGAGACAATTTTATAAAGCACTAAATTTTTTTTTCTAAATTTGTTAAAGGGAGTCTATTTCATTTGTTTCAGACAAAAGGGTAGAGTTTAGTCACATATCATAATTTTAAAGTTAACAGAAGGAGGAGAGGTAAGAACACTAGACCAGAGAAACTTTCCTATTTAAAATGGCATTAATAGGATTGAAACCACACACTGTTCTCTTGAAAAATCTTCTAATTACCAAATAGAGTGGCCAAAACAAACTGTAGATTGTCACCTTTGCCTTTAAAATCTTTTTAACTTGTAAGTTCTTTGACTTATATACCTAAATCTATTATCTAACAATATTATGGGCCAATGGAAGATAGATTTCTTCCTTGTCATGGGCATCTCAGAGTAGAACTGGGTGACCTAGAGTCTGAGTGGCTAGCTTGGATGCCTCAGTGTAATCAGAGTTCCATAAACTGTATTATGAATCATGTGTATTTGCCAAATCTGAGTTCAAAACCATACCACTGTTGCCTCAGCTGGTTTCTGAAGCAATATCTAAAAATAGTTGAGCTTTATTTGGTGTCACTTGCACCACAATAAGCCCTGGATGTTTCTGGGCACTATTGATGACTTTTAGAGATGGATGACATTCAGATGATTTTTATCCATGACTACTACACTGGATGATTTGAATAATGCATGTTTGCAGGCCGTTAGATCAACCTGTGCTCAGCCTGTTGGCAATCATTAGCATATATTTATATTATTATATATTAATCTATATTTACTGCATAAATATTTAATAACATGAATTTATTTTAATTTTGTTTAAATATTCCAGCAAATACAGGTACTGGTGGTAAAGGACATAAAAAAATTCATGTGAAGCAAGCTGAAAAATGTCCTAATGAATCTGTTTTGAAACCTGTCAGAAACACAGAAAAGAAACCTTGAGAGACACTTATCTAATGGCTTTGAAGAAGTGATGTCACAATCTCCTGCCACACTACAGGGATCTAATCACTTACTCTTTCATGTATTTCAGTAATAAATAACATGTCGTCTTATTCATAATTGGGATGGGGTGATTTCTTTTTCAATTCAATAGCTATTTATTAACTACTAACTGTTGAAGATACAAAATCAAATAAATTGGGACAGAATGAGCTAAACTAATTTTAAAGATACCATTAAACATAATTCACCATAGCAAGTAAAAGTTCTTTTTCATAAATTTTGTAGGAATAGTGTGTGGTTTGTAATATACTTGCCTCATGAGAAATTGAGCTTTCGCTTTGCCTGATACATATATTTACATGTTGCATTCATTAATAAAAACATATTCTAAATGGTTTCTAGAAAACATTGGCCCATAGAAACTCTTGCTCAGTTCTATGAATAGCTTTAATTTAAACCATTTTCAAAGAATAAGTCCCCCTCATGTTGATAACAAGTTGTGGGAAAGGAAACTTTTGCTCTTCTTGGAATCTGATTCTGGTGTTTAGTCATCCATTTAGTTCAATTAAAAAATCTGATTGGTTGCTGCCATGTCCCATTTTATATTCATATATGCAAAATATTATTCAACTGTAATTACTCGTTTTAATGCTGCTTCATCAATAGTCTCATTTGACTTGCAAGAGTAATATGACTAATAGTGAATCCAACAATTAAAATGGCATGCCATATTAGCAGTTTTTTTGCTTTTATGAAGGTTAACATGTCTACCTTCAGAGACTTTCTTTTTAAATTTTATACTTTGAATATGTCATGTGTGGGAAAAGAATTTAAGGAGAGCCTGGGAGATACAGATAATTTCTGTGACATTTTTCAAAAGCAAGGTTTTTCTAAGTTAAGAGATCTAATTCAAATACATCTTAACCAGATATAGTAATTGACTGCTGGCTTGCATTATAATGGGACAACTGTCACAAGAATAATATTTTGAAGCAATAAAATGTAGTTCCTTAAGTAAAGGTTTTAAGAACAGTCTTCGATACTTTTGGAAAAGCTCTACAGAAAAGGATTAGGCTTGGGGAAACAGTCACATAATATACATTTTTTCCTCTTGGTTTTGTCTTCAGTCTCCTAAAGCAGCCAATCACTCACAGCCTTTCTGTGGTAAATTCCCAAGATTCCGGAGCAGCCTATGGAGATTGAAAAATGGGAAACAGTCTGTAATCTGATTACAAATATGTGGGTAGCAAGCATAGTCCAAGTAGGTAACCTCAATAACTTCTTGAGGATGAGTTATGTCAACAGAAGCCAACACTACAGGCGTGACTGAGGAAGACTATTTACTTCATAACAGATACTTAATGAACTTTTCTAGGAGCTCCAGTAGTTCCAGTAGCAGCAGCACTTTCTTAATCTGCAGAGTTTATCATAGAAGCTACTGTGATAGGCTGTTTGTGTTAATTAGTAAGCACTCTTCCCATTTTATAACACTTTTGGAGTGTGCGGTAGTCAGTGCTTTTTACAGGTCTAGATCAGTTTCTTGAATAATTCAGTAAAATGATTTTCCTAGCTTTCTGAATAGGATAACAAGTCAGATAGGCCTTCATATCTCCAATGACTGGTTCAGGATTTACAGAGAAACAGTGTCTTTCAATGGTGGTTTTAGGGATGAGAGTTCTGCTCATCTTGGCAGGTTTTAATGGTATCATTTATTAAAATTCAAGGCACCTCAAATACATACATATATATAAATCTAGATAATGACATTCCATATTATAGCTCAGACATACCATATTTAAATTAAGCGTGAAAGTACATATTTCAATTATTTAGGAACAAATGTCTCAAAGATTTGGCACAACAAACATTAAGAGTTGACTATAAAGATGTCCTCTTTATCACTGGTATACCTAATATGAAACAATGAATTTTACAAATAATTGGTGAGGCTTTTACTATGCTGAGAATGTCTTTTGACTTAAGACTCCCAAAATATAAATTTTTTTGTTATAAAGACAAAATACTGTCATCGCTCTAATGAAACCATATTCCTGAATACATCTTAGGAAAAATTTAGTGATTTTAGGAAAAAAGATATGCTTTATTTATTTTGATTGACATATGAATTCTCTATTTCCACCCAACATAATTCATTGTGATGTTTAATTTTGCCAACCACCTTGTAGCTTTGGTAGGCAAAATATTTTTTAATGCTTTAAAAATCATTGTGTAGTGAGGTTTTTCCTTTACAAAGGCATATTTAAAGCTGTAAAATAATTTACCCATGTTATTGCTAATATGGACATCTATACATAGTAAAATAACTAAGTTGTTTGGGTTTTCATGCATATGAAATAAACAAAAATACTTTATAAATTGGTTTTTGTTTTAATATTAAGACTATGTGTATAGATTGACATGGTAAAAATATATATATATTTTGAGCATTGCTGGGGATCGAACTCAGGACCTTATGCATGCTAGGCAAGCACTGTGGTATATCTCTAGACCTGACATCTTTATAATTCTATCAAGAATTAATAGCTATAATAAATATTTAGATATAAAACACTATAAGTCAAAGGAGAGTAGAATGGTAGCTGGATTAATTCAATTTACATTTTAGACAGAAATTATGTCGCTCTTCTATTGTATTCCTGTGTTATCGAGTTGTATGATTTTTTCCTCTTATTTTATGAATATTGTTTTCTGGATTCATTAAAAATGCAGAAAGAGATAATGATTGTCTTATATGCATAATTTAAGCTTAATATCATTTGAAGTTTTATTTAAAGCACACAAATATAGGGCTATGAGACTAATATAAAATTGAAAGAGTAATATTTCTCATTTTTGAGACATTTTAGTACATATGTTTCAATTAATTATTCTCTTCTCCTAAGAAAATTTTGATTAAAAATATCACTAAGAATTTAAAAACACTCTCCAGGTACCTTTTACCCATGGCATCACTGAGTTATATAATTCTCTTCTCTAGTATTTACTGTATTTTAATAACGTAAAATTTTAGCCTATATTGTCTTTTTCAGGAGTTAGGAATGGTTAATGTGATAATATGGTAAATAGATACATGATATATCCTATTTTAATAAGTATTTAAAAAAATTCACCCAATATATTCAAAATTTCAACAAGTATCTTATTTTCTTATAAAAATGTATTCAAAACTAATTTTCATCAAATTATGTTTTAAAGAACATTAATAGAATTCAAAGTTTATTAGGTAAATAATCATATTAAGCACATTAATCAAAACAAATTTCCATCTCTATACAAATGACTTCTAAAATAGTCAATTATCATTTAATGCAAATTCTCACATTTGATGACATTTTGTGTTTATAACTCATTTATACTTTTATAATGGGACAACTGAACTTCAGATGAAAAACTTGGTAATATTTTATTATTTAAAAAAGGAAAATTCAGAAGTATTTTGGAGTGTATCTATATGTTGATATTTACTAAACTTGTGACTGAAAACTCATTAAATATGAACTAAAATTAGTTGTTTACTATGTTTTATAAAGAAAAATATGAGTGTTTATTAACTTGAAGATAAGTTGTGTACACCTTACATTTCAATATTTTTAGATATTCACTTATTCAAATATTCACTAAGTTCTTACTGTATATACCAAGAATGATTCTAGGTGTTGCACTATTTTATGTTCAGTGTTTCAGCAATATAGTATTTTGGTATTTTTTATGCTTTATGAAACTTACATAGTTTTTAGACTATTCAGTCCTTATAATTTAAATATTACCTTCCTCCTAAATATGGCTATTCCAATTTATAAAGGAGACACTTACTTTTCCTTTAAATTATATACGTATTTTATTTTTGAAATCAGCGGATAAAATTAACTGTTGCTCCCCATGTCTCCCAACCCCAAGCTTCCTCCCAACCTTTAGCTCTTGGGCAACAAAGATTAAGGTAATACTAACTCATAAAAGTTATTCTTTAAAAACAAACAAACAAAAAACCCCAAACCAAAAAACAAGCACGAAGAAAAATCTTCTGTCAAAATGGGTTGAGTCGTATTCCAGTTCCTAAAGGTGAGAATGGATTCACCTTTGCCCACATCAAAGCATCATTCAGTGAGATAGCAGATTTCCCATCTTCTAGGAAAAACACAGGGCCCTGCACACAGTGAAAGTTGAGGAAAGATGAGATTATGAATTCACAGCATCCTTTTAAATTTCTATAAGTAGAATCACTGCAATAAAACCCACTTGGTGATATTTAATGCTAGTAGAAAATTTAGGAATATGAGAACAATTTGTTTTTATGAGCTGCTTATCAAATAGAAACATTTTCAACTATCTTAGTATTATATCATTATACTATGATGTCTGTAAAAACAGAATTTTATTTAGTAATTTGAATTATTTATGTGTAGTAGTGCTACCAATGCTAACAGGTATTGTTAATCTACAAGTTTCCACGAAGTTAACTTATTTTATGAAAAGTTATATAACCTGGTAATAGACAAATATACTTCACTATTTTAATCATGTAGCCTTTGTCAGAATATCTGGGTAAAATACTAAAGCCAGAAACTTCAGTCTCTAGAAGATGAAAAATATATTGATTGATCAATTGGTCTACCTATATATCTATCTAATTTAAAATTTTATTTTGTCATGTGACTTAAAGGCATGCTTACCATTTAGTTACATCACTTATTCTGTATGTCCTGGGTGGTTATGAAAAACTATTTGAACCAAATTTCCCAGCTCTCAGAAGGAAAAACATTTAAAAATCACAAAATGAAATAAAAATATTTATTTTTGTAATTAGGTTCTAAAGCTGTTAGGATTTAGTTATGATTAAAATGGTACACTTCATTGTTAGCTAATTATTTCTAGATATTGAAAAATCCATCATAGGAATAGGTAAAGAGCTTCATATTAGTAGGTACTTGAAATCTCAGCATAACAACCTAGACATTAATTTTCTGTCGAAATAGAAATTTCCTCAGAGCACAGCACTCCATATCCATCAGTCATGTGTGTCTTAGTGCAAATGAGATAATAGGTCCTACCCTGAATATAGGTTTGGGTACAGAGAAGTTACATCATATCTATTAGGACATTTGGCTATCCTAGATGCAGAAAAAGAACCTTAAACAAAAAAAGGAGAAAAGGAACATGAAGTTACCGAGTATTAAAATGGTGTATAGAGGGCAATGAGTGCCGAAGACATATTCCAAAAATTCCATGGTTTTTTCACTTGTAATTATAAATTACTGAATTTACTACTTTGGCTCTCTGTTTCTGAACAGATATGCATAATAATGTTTGATATAACAAGTGGCCTGGGTTTTGGAACACACTGGTGTGCACTCAAGTTTTGGTTTGCAGTGGCAAGCTAGACTATAGGTAAGGTTTACGTATGTATCTAGCTATACCATTTATTTTGAGTGGCTGTGTCGTAAACTACCTTCCTCATTGGTCTACAAGAATGGACTCATTAAAATGTGCATATTACTGGGAAGTGGAGCTCTTTGGTTCAATCTGTACCCTACATTACATTTCATGAGATTTAGCTTTGTTTGCTGAATTAGGGCTCCTAAAATTAGTTCAGACTCCAAGATGATGAGGACTTATCTATTTCTTCAAGATAATGATACACCTGGGGCACACTGAGACATCCTGACATCATTCATTATTATTAATTTGATGTACATTAGGAGCCATTCTTTCAGAATCAGTCATCCCTCATGATGGAACCCAATAATTTTTAATTGTTGAAAAGTTCAGTAACTTGTGCAAAAACACAAAATACTTCATAACATATATCAATTAGCTTTCATTACTTTGTGTTTTACAACATATGGAGACTAGAAAGTTAATCTCTTGTGATAAAATCTTTTGTAACTGTCGATTGATATTTTGTCTCCCTTATTTAATTTCTTTCAGGATATGACCTATATTTATTTTAAAACGTATTTGTAACTAAGTACATATATATGCATATAACATGAATTATTTTTACAATAGTAGTGTAATAACTGTTTGAATTTCATTTAAGGGGAAATAATTCATTTATTATAAGGGCAATATTTTCTTACTGGACCCTACGCCTCTTTATAGTTACCTATTTATGTTTAGCTTATGCTTATTTCAAGATAATGTTTCAAATAACACATAAATGCAATAGAAATGCACAATATATATCTGAAATGAGGCTGTACCTGGATTTTTAATCCTGTAAGACAAGAGATGTGAATGTCAGAATGACTTGGAAGATTTGATCCAGTCACATAATCTGGTCCAATAACTCTTTTTAGTGGCTCTTCTTTTAATCTCTTTAATAAAGTTGCATAAACCATTCTTTGTAAATCAGAAGGGGTTGTATATGGAGATTCTTCTGATGATCTATATTTTCAACAGATATTAAATCTTTATTTTGTAGAATCAAAGAATTATTGAGGTTTAGGTAAAAATAGTTTTTGATGATTACTTATTTTCCCTTTATAAAGGGAGGCAAATAACCTACTGACAAATTAGTGAAAAATAACAAACTTTAAGAGGGCAAGAAAAATATTATAAATTATTGCTGCATATGCTCTAAACAAAGATTCATTATTTTGCTAAAATTGATAATGAGACTATGTCTATAAAGCCTATAACATTAAATCTCTTCTGTATTCTAATTTTTATATCATCTTCACTCACCGGTTGGTGAACTGTGTGCAAGCTCTCCATGCATCCAATTCCTCAGAAAGATGTTCAATTTTTAAAGGTACTGACACTTCTCGACGCTTTAATAGCTGACTGAAGCATGTGAAAAAGAAATTAACATCTGTCATAAAAACTAAGATATGAGAAAAAATAAAAGTTTTTATTGCAATTTTGGAATTAACAATTACTACATACAGCTGTGTACATTTATCATGACTATATAATGTATGTGTATTATGTATGTATATGTGCATATATAAAGTGTGATCAAAATATATGCTAGTATTTAAATTTTAAAGTTATTACAGTAAAAGAGACACTATCATGAATTTTTCTCAAAATACTCTTCCTCCTTTGAATAACTTATTTCACTGTTTTTGCCATTTTCTGAAGCAGTTCTAAAGTACTGTTTCATAAGTTTCTTTACAAGGTATGATAAAAAAAATACAGTGAATGCTTCTGCTAAGTGCTATCCAATAGAAAAGAAAGCTTGTAAAAACATTACAGTGTGTCCTCATCCACCTTGTTTATCAGATCTGGCATCATGTGATTGCTGGCTCTTCCTCAAAGTCAAAATGACTATGATAGAGTACAGAATGAGGACAGAGCGGATGCCACAACAGTGAAATAAAGATACTCATAAAAGAGGACTTCTGGAGCTGCTTCAGAAAGGAGCAGGAATGATGAGATAAAGTTTGTTCAGCAAGGGGGTATTTTGAGGGGGATTAACGCCAATGTGTCTTTTACTATAATCATTTTAAAATACAGAGATTAACCATATTTTTATGACACTTTGTATACATGTTCACTTGTATAATCAGCAATTAAATCCATGACAAGTCCAAGATGCTCAAGAAACATTGGCTGGATGAGGGATTTAGGGTGTATGAGATAAATAAATGAACTAAATAATAAAAGGAGAGAGGTTAGTCAAAGCAGCAATTTTGAAAAATAGCCCAAATGAGAGAGAAGACTTAATCATGCCCTTGATCATTTCATCCCAGATAATAGAAATATATTGGCAACACTAAAGAAAAAACACAGGAGAAGGAATAGATCAGAGAAGGTTATTTTAATTGAGTATAGTGAGTTTAAGGCTGGAAGAGCTTGGTTATGCTGAATATAAAATAATGAGTTATCTTCAGGGAGGTGATAAGTGAAGCTAAAATATGGTGAAGATTCCTGAGGACTATAGAAAGGAGAGGAAAAAAGAGTGGAAATATAAGAGGAGAGTGAGATGGGGGAGGAAAGGAAGGATGAGAGAATCAAAGAATGAAATTCTGGAGAACTGTGTGTTTAGTAGGCTAGAAAAATAAACTTAGGGAGCAAGATAAGACAACAAAGACTGAATTATCAGAGTTCTTTACAATTGATAGTTTAAGTTTTCTTTTTAAATTAACAAGTTTCCTTTAACAGACAAATTTGCACAAGTCTCTCCTGAATTACAATAAAACCCTTCTTTTTATTTTTCTTATTAAAGAATGATTTTCTCTGTTTACTTTCATTATTACTAAAGTACAAATAGAGAACATGTTTCATTAAATATTATTTTAATTCTATAAAATACATACTAGTGTTCCTATAATATATTTTAATCCTGTTAACAGTAGTTTTTTGGTTATGTTGTCTGCATAGAAACCTATGTTTCCTTGAGTACCCTGATAATGTTAATCTCATATTATTGCTTAGGTTGCACTAAGAGACAACTGATTCCCCTATACCAGAGGAAGAAGCTAAGAATCCTTTCAGCATTCTCTCAGCATCTTCTACCTCATATAAATGGTACTCAGAAAAATCACTTAATCTATAGTTCCTTAGACTCTGAGCATCAGGAGTTAAAAAGGTCACCTACTATACCATTTACCAACTAGCAGTTTTGAAAATTGATTTTTATGAAAGGGATTGTGAATTTTATTTTTGAGAACAAGCTTTAAGTATAAAGGCTTAAGGATGTTAGAAAATGTAAGAACCTGGCTGGTAGGTTATGCCTGAATATCAAATATTTTCTGCCATTCACAAACTCCTTTTATTTTGCATTTCTCTATTGTAGAGGTTGGAAAGCTAACATAACCAGTTTCACAGCATTTTTTAAAAGTAAGGTTATATACAATTATGGCCAGTGGAATATAGGAAAGAATCCCTAAGGAGGACTTTCCTTCCTGAATAAAATGTCCTTTGTATTCTGTCTCTCACACTTACTTTTCTTTCTTGCTTAGAATGTAGGTTTACTACATAGAGGAGCAGCAACGATCTTGGGTCTTTAACTTTAGGAAACTCATATAAGAGGAAAGAAGCCATGAATGCCAAAGAGTTGAAAAATGAGAAGAATTCAAGTTCTTAATGGAATCCATGGATAACTCCAACAGCCCTGGAATGCTTCTCTCAAGTGTCTTGACACACAAGACCAATCAACTCTATATACTCAGGCTAGTATTAGGACTCCATTATTTACAGCCTAATGGGTTCTTAATTCATATATTTAATTTATTACAAAGCACATGGTGAGTAAATAAATGGATACATGTAATATTACATTTGGTAATAATACATTACCTATATGTAATGATACACTTGCTTTTTAATCCACTTAAAGACTATTCATCTTAGGAAAAAAATTCTCTAATTTCATAGTAGAAAAAAAATTATGTTTTTACCTTGTGTACTCATAAAGTGCTGGAACAATGCTTTGGTACTCTCTCTTGATAGCCAATAAAGCACCAATATAACCACATAATATGAGTAACTCATTTCGTGCTCTAAAAGAGAATATATGTTTTTAAATTCCAAAATTTGAGACAGATAATTTTGCTCTCATTGATACAAGTTCAGGTATTTGTATTTATATATTCTGATGAGTGAAGTTTCTAGCAAAATGTTTAGAAAATTCTGTAATGTCAGAGATCATTTACTTATTTAATAAAATTCTTATTCAGATATTCATGTTAGATCATAAATTATAATTTAGAATGAAAGTCTTTAAATAGTATTAAACTCTTACCTGCCTGTTTTTCTCTATTTACTCATTGTTATTTTCTCCTTGCAGTGCTGGGGATTAAACCCAGGGCCTCAAGCATGCTAAGCATGTACCCCACCACTAACCTAGTTTTTCCAAATCCCACCTGACATTTTCTTCATGACATTTATCTCTAACCTCTTTGCTCAGATTTAGAAATTTGTGGCACATTGCATAGAGAATATCTACTATATTTTCTGCTGGAGAAATTTGCCAGTTTTCTAGGCTGCGAAATCATCTTTTCCGCATAGGCATTAAAACAAAAAGATTCCAAAGCCTCTCTTTCAAATCATAGCTGACTCTAGGGGGTTTAGATATATGGATAACAATGTCCTTAAAAGGTAGTTGAATTTAGGGTTGACATTTATTTTCTATCTCCTAGTACTTATATCTCTTTCCCCAAAGCCTAGTATGATGTCTTACATACAATGGATATTTAGTAAATATGACCATTAGTTTCTTGACAACTTGAGGGCCAAAATAATCTGAAAGCTTTGAACTAGCCTTCTTTGAATTATGTGTACATGATTGTGACTTGCATAGGCATACATACACATACATATCAGTATACATACACTAGATATCGCTAAAGGTGACCACTAATATTTAATGTTCACTTCAAGCTGACCTCTGTGCTTTTAAAAAACAAAATGACAAATGTATAATTTTTCTATAAATGCAGCTACCTGTCCAATGTGGTCCTATTTCTTGATCTAAACACCAATAATTGAAGCATTTCAAAACCTTACATTTGATTCTCTTTTTTAGTTTAGAGAAAAAGTACTCACTCAGTACATGTATGCAAGAGCAATTTTTCAGTACGAATGTAACTTAATAGGTCAAGAACAGGGTAAATGGTATCCAAGGTCCAATCTGAACTACTGATGCATTCTGGGAAAATAAAAGATTCTCTGAATATAAATATGAAAATGTATTTAAACAATTCTTAACTTATGTAATTAAGTCTGTACCAGTCCTATCTTTTTATTTTCTACTTTAGAACTATATTTCTATTCACTGTTTTTCAGGTCCCCATACTATAGAATCAGAAGACATGCCATATTTCACTATAGTAATCTCTGTTAAATGTAGGATAACTAAAGCTTCATTTTAAGGTTGATCATCAAGTTGAACAAAAAGATGAAATAAGTGAGTAGATTTTAAAATTATATTATCAATCTGAAACGTACCTTTAACAAAACCAAGACCAATAGGAAGGGCCTTTTCAGGTTCTTGACATAATAAATAATATTTTATAGTTTCAAACACATTGCCATCTGCATGGGCTGTTTCAGCTAACTGCATACATTCTTCTACCATGGGTAGTTTGCACTAGGAAATAATTAATTTAATAACTATTACTAAAATTTATAGGGACAAAAGCAATAAAGTAAGTACTAAATATTTCCATGTATCCAGTCTGTTTTACTTATTTATATTGCTCAAAATAAGTGTAAATGAGATTATCTGTACTGAGTATACATTTATGAAAGTATTCTTAAGATCTGAAAACAGTGTGTGTCATTAGTTATGAGTCAGTAGTTTTTGTCAAATGCCTAATAAGAGGTACAATTAAGCTGTCCTTATTGTAATATTGGAATTAGTGCCCACACATGCAATTTATCAAAAAATACTGAAATCAGTTATTTTAGAAGAAGCATACATAAACAAATACAAACATTTATCTAAAGTCACATTAAATGCAGCAAACATAAAAGGTGAATTGTTATATATCCTCTTCACTATCATTTTGTTTAGCTGTAAGACCAAACAATTTTATTTCAAAGAGGCTAAAAAATGTACAAACTCTAAAATTTGACATTCTGAAATGTCTACAAAGTGGAGATTTTTGGTCCATAAATTTTCACTATTACAAAATGAAAAACCACACAGTAAATTTTTTTCTGTTAAAACTGAGAGTCTGGGCCTCTATTAAACAAACTGCTGAGGTTCCATAATATGGGAAGAAATTAAGTTATCTTTTACATCAAAATCAGATGTGCTTATGATTTCTAAATCTCAGGTGTGTTAAAAGTTTGTTTCAAGGCAACACTGATAGTTCACTGGTTCATTCAATTTATGTATTAATGCATTTATTGAATAGTTTGAAATTCCTGTATTGTTTAAAAACTCACTAGAATATTACAGATCTGTCAATCTTTCTAAAAAAATGACAACAAGCAGAATAAAGGGGACTGTCAGTATATGGCTTTTCTTACTGTATTCCTGTCCTTATTCATGAATTACCAATAATTTATTGAGCAACTAATATGGCAACTAATACTGTGTCTAGCTAGAATTTTTTTAAAAAGTCTTTTTGCTTTAATATATGAAAAGTGTAGAAGGAATCAAAATGGTTCCCATTGAAATTTCATTCTCAAATAGAATATGAAAGTGATTCTTGTCCTGTTTCAAAATTCCTCAAATTATATTACGACATTATGTTTGAATGTAGTTTTTAGTATTACCTGTGAAATTGTTCAGAGTTACTAACACCTTTACAAGTACTAGTCTTTCTAAAAAGATGCTAATAAATTCTGACAACAAAGTCTCCTTATACCCTTTTAGAATGTGTGAGGAAGACCTGGTGAATACTATTCTTAGTCCTATTGGATTGAGGAACAGGTTAGGCTGAGGCAAGGGGAGCTGCTGGTCAATGGTACAAAGTTCAGCTGAATAGGAGGAACAAGTACTGTACTAGTGTTCTATTACAAAGCAAGATGGCTGCAGCTCAAAATATATATTTAAAAATAGCTAAAAGATTTAAAATGTTTTATCACAAAGAAATGATAAATACTTGATGTGAAAGATAACATTACTCTGGCCAGGGATTTAGCTCAGTGATTCCCTCGCCTGCCTCGCAAGTGCAAGGTCCCGAGTTCGATCCTCGATTCCAAAAAAAAAAAAAAAGATGACATTACTCTGATTTGAGTATCTCATAATGTAAACATGTATCAAAATACCCCTTTTTTCCTATGTGTACAGCAATTATTTGTTAATTTAAAAACTCAAGCTGTATAAACTTAGTCATACAGCCTCTGTAAACCTAGATACTAATATCTACATCTTTTGTTTCAGAGGATGTATGCTAGCATACATTCAAACAGTATGCAATAAACATAAAGTACAATTTTAAAAAATTCTTCCTTTTTTTGTACGCTTCTTAATTAAAAAGTTTAGGACTGAGGCACAAGGCTCACAAGTTCGCGGCAAGCCTGAGCAACTTAGAGAGACTCTGTCTCAAAATAAAAACGGCTGAGTGTAAATTAGTGGTACAGCACTTGATTAGCATAAGGCTCTTAATCCCAGGGCCACACACACACAAAAAAAACATGTAAAAAAAAACCCCCACGGCTTTTAGTTTTCCTACTTATAAAAGTAAAGCACAGCTTATTTAAAAATATAATTCAAGAACTTTAAAGTATATAAAGAAATTAAGATTTTCCATAATCTTACAACCTAGTGCTAACTGTGGACATTTATCCTTTCACTAATATTTTTTCTGATTTCACACACTTATCCCTCCACATATACTTTGGGACTATTTTCATTAACATAGTATTCAATAAATATATGTTCTACTGGGAAAAAACTCGAAGTTCAAAAATGATTCCACTAATGTTTTTCTCAAGAGAAATTTTAGACATTTTCTAACATATGTATAAATAAATCTATACACTCATGGTTATTTTCAAAATCAAATCATACACCATGTGGATATTTTTGATCTTCATTCTATGCAACTGTTTTATAGCTGATTACTCATATCAACAGAAAGTCTCATTTAATGGATTAATAACTGAAATATAAGAATGCACTACAATTTAGAGAAACAATATTCCTATTATTAAACATGTATTATTTTTATACATCATAATATCAGTATATGAATTCATAGTTTCCAAAGGAGTACAGTAGTTTGTTAAATACGTTAGAATAATACCTAAGAATTTTCTTATATTTCATAAAAATTTTAAAAGGTCTTTAGGTTGTATATTTTTAAAAGTTATCAAAAATCCTTCAGATTCAAACTGGTATAGTGGAAAGGCTTGGGATTTGGAGAAAGACTTGTAGAAATAAAAATTCTCATTCCATCTTTCATTAATTTAGGCAAGTACCTTCCATTTCTGACTTTACTTTCTTTGTAAAATAGAAAAATATTCCCTGGTTTTCATGGTTTCATGAAAATTAAGTAATACACAAATACAGATAAAAATTTACAGTGCCAAGCACATAGAGAAGCTCCATAAATGTGACTTATTGTTATAATTTTGTTGAATTTATAAGAATCTTGAAGGGACCACACACTTATTTTTCTGCATGCTATCTCTATTTCCTTGAACTTAAAACTAGTTGAATCATAGTATTGCATTTCAAATGTGATTCCTAAATATTACCAGCATACCTTCTCATGAAGATCATTTATTTCTTCAATACAGCCTGGGTAGAAAGCACAGAGTTTTACTAAATGTAGTTCATTATTAGGAATCATCAGGAGAAGATCAGCTGCCAAATTCCTGTTCACAAATCAAAAGGAGAAACTTCACTGAGGAAATGATCTAAAAATAGGATTTTAGCTACTTCAAAAAAAGACTCATACAATGTACTTCCTGTACTTTTCAACCTACACAAACAGTACTGATTTTTAAGTTAATTATGAAACTCCTCTAAATGTGCATTACAAATAAAAGATTGTGAAAAATAAATTATCAAATTCCTAAATACAATATTTTCTTTAAAAATTAATCTTTACATACATGAGTCTCTGCACATTTACAACCAAGGTTATTATGACAGGCTAATTCTCTTGCCAAACTAAGTAGCTTTGGGTATTTTTTTTTTTTCTCATTAAACTTTGTTTTAATGGGTCTCAAAATTCTGTGACAGATTTTTGGTCAACTTGTTTCCATTAAAACGTGATTTTAAAAACTAATAACTTAAAACTGTCACACACAAAAAGAAAACAAATGGTCCACAAAACACATTCTCCTTTCCTCCTGAAGGTTTTACGATGCATTGTTATCATTAACCAGTCTTTTACTATTAAACTTAAATGACCAATTGGGAGAAACAGTTCTGAGACTGGTCTTCCATCACTGATTAAGACTGGGGTGGCAGGTGTTAGGGGTGATATTCATTTAGCCTTCTGAGCTTTCTGGGCAGACTTGGTGACCTTGCCAGCTCCAGCAGCCTTCTTGTCCACTGCTTTGATGACACCCACAGCAACCATCTGTCTCATATCGCGAACAGCAAAATGACCCAGAGGTGGATAGTCAGAGAAGCTCTCGACACACATGGGCTTGTGTGGAACCATGTCAACAATGGCAGCATCACCAGATTTCAAGAATTTGGGGCCATCTTTCAGCTTCTTACCAGACCGGCGATCAATCTTTTCTTTCAGCTCAGCAAACTTGCAAGCGATGTGAGCTGTATGGCCATCCAGTACAGGAGCATAGCCAGCACTGATCTGGCCCGGATGGTTCAGGATAATCACCTGAGCAGTGAAACCAGCTGCTTCCATTGGTGGGTCATTTTTGCTGTCACCAGCAACATTGCCACGATGAACATCTTTGACAGACACCTTCTTGACGTTGAAGCCCACGTTGTCACCAAGGAAGAGCTTCACTCAAAGCCTCATGGTGCATTTCAACAGACTTTACTTCAGTTGTGACACTGACTGGTGCGAAGGTGACCACCATGCCAGGTTTGAGAACACCAGTCTCCACTCTGTCCACAGGGACTGTACCGATACCACCAATTTTGTAGACATCCTGGAGGGGCAGCCGCAAAGGCTTGTCAGTTGGGGGAGTGGGTGGCAGGATGCAATCCAAAGCTTCAAGCAGTGTGGTTCCACTAGCATTGCCATCTTTACGAGTGACCTTCCATCCCTTGAAACAAGGCATGTTAGCACTTGGCTCCAGCATGTTGTCACCATTCCAACCAGAAATTGGCACAAAAGCTACTGTGTCAGGGTTGCAGCCAGTTTTCTTAATGTAGGTGCTGACTTCCTTAACAATTTCCTCGTATCTCTTCTGGCTGTAGGGTGGCTCAGTGGAATCCATTTTGTTAACACCAACAGTGAGTTGTTTCACACCCAGCGTGTGAGCCAGAAGGGCATGCTCATGGGTCTGCACATTCTTGGAGATACCAACTTCGAATTCACCAACACTAGCAGCAACAATCAGGACAGCACAATCAGCCTGAGATGTGCCTGTAATCATGTTTTTGATAAAGTTTCTGTGTCCTGGAGCATCAATGATAGTCACGTAATACTTGCTGGTCTCAAATTTCCACAGGGAGATGTCAATGGTGATACCATGCTCACACTCGGCTTTCAATTTATCCAAGACCCAGGCGTACTTGAAAGAACCCTTCCCCATCTCGGCAGCCTCCTTCTCAAATTTTTCAATGGTTCTTTTGTCGATGCCACCACATTTGTAGATCAGATGGCTGGTAGTGGTGGAGTTGCCCGAATCCACGTGTCCAATGACAACGATATTGATAAGAGTCATTTCCTTTCCCATGCTGGCTTTTAGTGGTGGTTTTCACTACACCTGTCCTCTCGCAGCAAACCCATTGTGAAAAAGCTGGATATGTTTTTAAGAGCAAGCTATAAAGCCAATTTTGTGAAAGCTAACTCTGAGCAACTTTTGTTCTTTATCAATAATGGAAATTCTATTAGTTAGAGTTTAGAATCTTTGGTACTCTGCATATTTTTTAAACTTTCAGTAGAACTGATATGTGTAATTTTCTTATTTACTTCTCAAAGAATGAATAAATCATTGAGAGGTTTTAAGAATATAAAATGATATGAATTTAACAGCTTTACAATAAATTATTTTTCATAAAATACTTTTTTGAAGTCAGGTGAATGGTTGCATGTATCATAATTCAGAAAATACCTCATTTTCAGTGGTTTAAAATGTTACTCATTTTTCAAGCAATTGATATATATATATATATATTCAGGATGACTTTAGAATAGGTGATATTTCAAGTGAGAATTTATTAAGGTATGCACCAGGGATTCTGAGAGAAAACCCTTCTTCACTTTGTTCATGAAGACTTTAGCAAAATATATATTGGTTATTCATGTGAATCAACATTTTGTTAAAACACAAGAGTGCTTAATCAAGAACAGATAGTATAGAATAGAAATGGAGATTATCTGTATCCTCTAGTATCAAATCCATAATTTTATTAAAGAAACACACACACACCCTACAAACTATTAGAATAGTAGCACTATAAATTAGGATTACTTAAAGCTTGTAGAATTAAAACTTTAAATTAATCAATTAAAACTTTAGTGAGGTACCATAAATATTTTAATTAATCATTTTCTTAATAATTTTCTATATAATGTCAACAGGGAATTATTAAATTATTTTCCCATAACCACCTCATAACTAAACATAATGTCTTCCCAAACTGCCATATATTTCTGTTACCAGTAGGTAAAACTTTGAGTGTTTTTATACCTTCCAAATTAGAATAGTTCGCTCATTCTTGCTAAAAAGTAGGGTTGATTTTGTATATTTTCTAACAAAATTTAGTAACAGTTTTAAATATTGTCCATGAGAATACAGAATTATCATTTGCTTTTACTCTATATTAAACAGCTGTACTAAAACTATATTTAAACTTCTATCAACTAGGAACAAATGACTTTCTTACCAAAGAATTATATCCTAATATAGTGAAATTTATAGCAAAGCTAACAGATTTTATTATTTTTTGAAAATTCAGTACACTGATGGAGGGAAAATGTTTGTGTGTGTATATATAAAATAATACAGACCAACAGAATTATCTAAACTCAGATTTCACTATGAGAACACTTATTTAATTTTGCTTAGCTTAGTTATTATTTGCTATTATAGAAATCCATAGTTCATTTATTTGTAAATTTTAAGTATAAAGTCATGAATTATTTTGTGCCTAAGTTATAGGAACTATTCTAATTTGTTGCTAGTTAGATTTTATTTGCTATGTTATATAAATTACATATATAAACTGGCATAATCTGAAACAAAATGAAAATAGTTAAGGTACAATTTTTAATTTAGAGATGGTTCTTAAATGCATAAAGCAGTACATACATAAAATTCTTATAAACATATTTTAAAAAATAAAACTAGGTAATACCTGTATCCAACAAATGGAAAACTAAAAAGAAAATGTTGAATATGAATATCTGAATATATGATGAATATCAAGTAGAAACATATTTTTATCAGTAAATGTAAATATTACGAAGTGTTTTTGATTTATAAAATCATAAAACTTCTCTTTAAATTTTGTAGGTGTTTACTATTTATTTTTAGTGTCTGGAACTCCACTAATCACTACAAAGATCATAGATTTTTCTAGAAATTAACCAAGTCAGCACCATATTTTCTTTAGATTTTGAATTTTATTTTGATTTATAGTAAACATATCTATGACTATATACAGGAGGAATTCTTGATCGCAGAGTTACAATTAAGTTTTTCCTTTTCAATTAAAAGTAACTAAAACATACAGCTAGTTAGAAGATCTTTAAACATTTTAAATATGTGCTTTTGGGAAAGAGAAGATAAAACTCTAAAATCATCTTTATTCAGCAAACATCTATTGAATGACAGACAGCTTTCCTAAAGGTGTCCTTAATGTCAGATTGCACGATCTAGGAATAGGACTCTGCAGATCTGAGAGAGAATTGTTTTGACCTACATTTTCATATTACCCCAGGGGCTTCCCAGGGTCTACCTATAGGGAGTACTGCCAGAGTTTGGAGAGATGGCCTATTCTAAGTCTTCAGCAAAACCATCTTTATTATTGTTTTCTCTTACAGAAGTGACTATTTTTCAGTCCTAAACTAGGACACAGTATCTCACAAAAGAAAGTGTAGATATGTAAAATTTTAAGATGGGGGAAGGCTTGGTCATGATAATCTTAAGAAGTACACTTTTGCTATCCCATGATAATTTAGGTGCTCAAAACATGGAATTTTAACTGGGCTACTTCAGATGGGGTCATGGTAGATTTCATAATATAATATGGTAGTTCTCACTGTTGCTTAATTCCTCTATCACCATTTCCTCACAGTGCCAGTTAATCTTATCAGCTTGACTGGAATAAGAGACTCCTGCAGAGGTGACTGGATTGTGAGGGCACTACCCTCATCAATGGGTTTGAGTTCCTGGTTGAATGGGCTATAAGAAGGAGGGGCTGAGTTAGAGGCAGTGGGTTATGGGGGTGTGACCCTGGGGACTATATCTGGTTCCTGGTCCCTTCCTCTCTGCTCTCCCTCTTTCTGCTTCTCAGCTACCATAAGTTGAGCAGCATTTCTTCCCCATGCTTTTTGGCTACAATGTTTCTAACTTGGAGCCAGTAGAAACCTCTGAAACTGTAAGCCAAAAATACACCCCTTCTCCTATAAGTTTTAGGTGCCCGGTATTTTACCCAAGAGACAGGAAAGCTGACCAATACAGTAACCCAATAATATCCTTTGTAAGACAGTAGTCCTATATTCTCCTGTGACATATCAAATATAATATATAATATTTTTATAAAATGCATGTCACTATAAAATTATTCTTTCAATTTAGAAACTCTCACCATGTTGGCATCATCATGCATTTTCTTGCCAGTAATTCTAAGGCATAGTGGGTTGCTTGCGCTGCAGATTCTCCTAGTACTGTGCCCACTGAGGCTGCCAACTCCAGTTCATTTCCACGAATTAGGTATGCCATAGCAAGCTTGCTCAATAAGAAAATAATTTCTTCAGTTTCATAGATGCTGGGTAGGATCATCATTCCCCTCCAAGCTCATAAAGTAGATAAAAATTAACTTGTAAATCAGTTATTCCTATAAAATTTCGATTGTAATATTCTCATACATTACCTAAATAAGAATGATCAAAATTTTCATATGCTTTTTGCAGATGATGGGACATACAGGGAATTTTATCAGTTCAAATTTTAAGACTTTAAAAATATTGCTTCTATTTTATAATTAATAATACTCTGCAATATCCTCAACATGTCATTCAGTGTATCAGAAAATAGTATAAATTCTTAAAAGCTTCTTCAAGATTGCACAATGATAATTTCTCGAATCCAATACAATTTATCCAATGAAGATAAATGCGAAATTAAATCTTTACATTTACTTAATACTTTCCTTATTATATGATTGGGTCAATTGGAATGTACCTTAAAATATAAGATTGTGAGTAATATATGGAGGCATATTTAAAAACAAGTGCTTTCTTTCATTTGTATGCATTATCATAATCCAAACAACTACACATGAGGAATGTAAGGTAGGTATTCACGTTTCCATTTTAGAGTTGAGGACATCTGAGATTCTGAGAGAATACATGACAAGACAGTAAGTGACAGAAACACGACTCAAGCTTAGATCTTTTGGTTCTAAATCCAGCATTTTTTCTTTTGTGACACACTATCACTCCTTGTCTATGGATACAGTATTTAATCCATGATGAAATATTTAAAGCAAGGTTTTTATAAATACATAACTTGTGATAAAAATAAATACAAGGGTGCTCTTAGTCTACAATATTCACATGTACGATTCAGCATGTCATTACTCAGGCTCGAAAGAATGCAAAACCAGATCTTACACAGACATCACTTAATCCTTCCCTTCAAACACCGTGACACAACCAAAGAGCTTTCATCACATATACCAACTTGAAATGTTGTACCTCAACGTTATCTACCGCTAGATGGCAGCATGCAGCTTGCACTGCTCGACCATCCTGAAAATACCATTCTGCCAATTCTTTACTGACTTTGTGCAGAAGTCTAGGAAGACAAAAAAAAAAGAAAGAAAAAAATATATCCTTTATTAACACAAAGATCCCATGATAAATATTAACTAATTTTTTCTTAAATTATTTTATTGGTACATTTTGCGTATACAATAGGTTTACACTTATCATTGGGTGCTTGCACCTGTACATGATGTATCTTGGTTCTTATTTTTTTTTTGATGAGTGATTAAAGGACCAAACAGGATTCAATTTTATATCTTTGATTTAGATTTAAATTTTGTTTTGGGAAAAAAAGCAAAGACATTTTTCTTTCCAAAATATAATCTGATAAACCTTTCCCAGCCTCATTTCCCACAACTGTCAGGAGAAGAGCCTAATTTTTAACACATATCATTTTACACTGGATAATTTACAACTCAGCTGCAGAGGCTGTTAACCTTCGAAGAACTACAGGTTGAAATGAAAATTTTCACAAGTTAATTGGAAGTCAAAATATCGTTTCTGTATGGTAAATCTTTAAAATGTAGCATTTAGAAATGGCAGTGAATAGCAGCAAAGGTCCAGAAAGGAATACATTAGTCCCAGCACACTATCTGCTTGAAATTTCATGATCCTTCTTCACTTGGTAAGTATTCTGATAGTATCCTATTCCCTAGAGAATTTGAAAAGCTGAAAAATTCTAATTTCTGCTTCTTTTCAAAATAACTATTTAGATTTCTTCTTTAAAAGAGAAATAAATGTTATTCTATTCACTAATAATGGTAGCATGGGATTATGGACTTTACTAGGATATTACATATACTAACTTTACAATAAAACATCAATAAGCTGCACACTTTATTTTCACCACCCCATCCTCCCTAAAAGATTTCATCAGTTTTTAAGAATTTAGGTGCTTTAACTGCTCTCTTGACTGAAATATGTT
The DNA here is from genome assembly GCF_053883595.1 of Heterocephalus glaber. Taxonomy (NCBI): domain Eukaryota; kingdom Metazoa; phylum Chordata; class Mammalia; order Rodentia; family Bathyergidae; genus Heterocephalus; species Heterocephalus glaber. The sequence continues at coordinate 10,076,020 of NW_028258308.1, read as the reverse complement.
TTTTTTTTTCCTGGAAACTATATAAAATGTGTGTGGACTGTGTCTCCATGTCTGGGATTCTGTTGTTCTTCTAGGGATAGATGCTGTTGTGAACCTAGGTCACGGAGAGAAATACAGTTGAGTATGAGTGCCATTCCTTGGCATGCACCCGGACCTCCAAAGCTCCTAAAGGGAAATAAAGCATTAAAAAATATTGATTCAAAACAAAGAATAAATAACTCACTCATTAAAATCTTCCTTGTAGAAATCATCAGAATGTGGAGCTCCTTTAGATGTAGAAACATGTAAGGTTTGCATATTTCCCTCACATGCAGCCTAGAATTCAATTAAACCTTTATTAATCTTTAGCTAATTACTGATAACTGACCAATTTTAGAATATTGTTTTGAACAAATCATACTTGAATCATGTTTGAAATTTATACTATATTTGGAAATAACCTTAGAATTGGAAAAAAATGCCAGCATTTGCTATTCCATTGTGACTACTGACATGAAGCTTCAAGTAAATGATTAAAAAAAATTGTTCAAATGTATGGTGTGTAATCATGAGCAGCATATAAAGAATAGAGATGTGTGAATGTTTAAAGGACTAAATTAAGTTCCATGAAGGAAGATAGTATGACTGAAATGTTGAGGCAGAAATTTGGAGAGGTGGGGAGAAACCAAGCCATCTTATGACTAAATTTATGAAGGCAAACCCATCAGCACAATTTCTACCTGCCCTTCCACCCGTGTATGTGTCTGCTATATTCATGTGTTGGTACCTGTGTGACAAGCAGAGCTTCTTTAAATTGACCTCTTGACATAAAAAAAGTGACTAGTTTTTTCACATCACCAATGGCTATGCAGTACGGGATGACATCATCCTTATCTTCCTGGATCAATTGGTCAGCTCTCCTAATAAAATAAGGATATTTTACTATATTAAATTAAACTGCAATTTAAAATTTTTCAGTTGGACTGATATTTTTTAAAAGCATATCTAAAAATGTGTAGCAGATTTCATATAGTTCTTTGACATGTCATTTTTAAAAAGTAAGGTTTTATAATCAAGTTACATATAATCATCACAAATAAAAGAAGTATAAAATATTAACTACCATAGGTGCTTGTTTGCCCTTGGAGCACCGTATATTTTCAAATTTTGAATGTTCCAAACATTTCAGGTCTCAAAATCAATCTAGTTTATCAATTAAAATGGCCAATGTGCTTATTTCCAAATAAATTGTAAAGCATGGATTAATTAAATATGTGGGTGTATGTGTTGTTAAAGACAGAGAATTTTAAATGTTTTAATGAGAATAACAATATATACTTTTTAAACTGAAGTATTTTCAAAATCATTAAAAAGTATAATATATGAACATAAAAGTAATAAGATGTAGAATATTTTATACCTGTGCTAAGTAATTAAAGAAAATTAGAGTTTCAGATATGTGAGTAGAAAAAAGGGATCATGAGATGTACATGTATCCAATTCTGCATACCTGTCTCTGTCTCTGCACCCATCATTTTCTGCTTGTCTGCATGTCTTTCTTCCTGTCCAACCTCTGGGTATTATTTTCTAAACCAATCTAGTTAATCCCATCCTTAAAATTTAACCTAGTTTTCTTTGAAAAGAACTTAGTATATTTAATTTATGCTGCATTGAAACTACATTAGAGTTCAATTTCTAGTCTGTGGGAAGGTAAAACCATAATTTTTATGCTTAGCTCCCTGTTTACAGTCTCCACTTCATAGAGTGATTGGGGTACTCCCCAGCAGCTATGTTATTCCCATGTAATCCTGATTTCCTCAATGTAGCTGTTTAGAAACAAGCTGCTTAAAAAGAAGCTGTTTAGAAACAATATTCTCCTTCTGGAGAGACTGCCAACCAGTCTCTGGATGATCTATGAATTATAAACTTGTGGTTTAGGGGGAGTCCATTTTATGACCACTACACAGACTAAGGAATAGAAAAAAAATCAGGTGTTGGCCTTAAATAAAGAGCAAAACAAAAGACAGTAATAGTAGTAGTAGTAGCTCTTTCCGAAATGGGAAGGAGAATAAGAGCTGGAAAGAGGGGGAGAAGGAGAGAGAAAGGGATACAAATGTAATTAACATGTGTTATATACATGTACCAACACCCTACAAGGAATGTAAATATTATGTACTGAAAATATATACTACTAAAAAAGAAAAGGAAATAAAACACAGAAAAGCAAAGAAAAAATAAATTGAGTTGGAAGAATTGTCTATATGCTCATCTGCCTCCCTCCCTCCCTCCCCGTCCCACTTAACTCCTTCTAATCTTGCTTCAGTATCCTTCTTTCCACCTCAACAGCTCTTAATAAGGACAACAATATCCTCCATGTTGTGCAGATTTCCTCTTTGGTTAACGAATAAAAATTACCTTTTTGACATTACTGTTAAAGTTACAAAGTAGTCTCAAGTTCTACATGCTCAAAAACAACTCCTGCTCTTACATCCCATTCGATTCAAATACCCTCCTAAGAGTTTTGCTTGTTTTCTTGTTTTATTTTGGTTTTGGTTGCTGTTTGTTTTGTTTCAAAATCCCAGTGAACATCAGCCTCTTAAGAAAAAACATAAAAATTAGCATTTACAAAGCCCTAAATCATTTAGTACCTGTCTACCTTTCCACTGTCACTTAGCACCACCCCCATTACCTTCTATACTCCAGTCCCATTTTGGTTCTTTTACTACTCCCTAGGCCTGGACTACTTTTTCCAGCCTCTTTAATTGGTCATTTCCTATGAATCCTTTATATTTCTGTTCAAATATTCCAGTTTAGATCAGGGTTCTCTGTTACATTATATCTGAGGGCATATCACATTATAAATCCATACATAATGGGCAAGTGAAATGAACAGACACTTCACAAATGATAAAGTACAAAGGGCAAATAAATACATGAAGAAATATTCAATGTCACTGGCCATTAGCAAAATGCAAATTAAATCAACACTGAGATTCCATCTTATCCCAAAAAGAATGGCTATCATCAAGAAATCAAATAATAACAAATGCAGATGAGGGATAGAGGAACTTTTCTACACTGTTGGCGGGAATGTAAACTAATGCAACTACTATGGAAACCAATACACTAAAACTAGAAATTTAATTTGATCCAGTTATTTCCCTTCTGGGTATCTACTTGAAAGAGTTAAAAATACCATATTACAGTGAAATATGCATACCCATGTACAGAGCAGCACAAATCATAATAGTTAAATCTTGGAAATTCCCTATATGTCCATCAAGAGACAGATGGATAAAGAAAATGTAGTATTTACACACAATGGAGCATTATTCTACCATAAAGAAAGATGGATTTGAGTCATTTGTTGGAAAATAGATGCACCTTGAGGCCATGATGTGAAGCGAAATAAATCAGACACACAAGCTTAAATGTTGCATGGTTTCTCTACATGAGAAACTTAAATTAAAAATAAAATATAACAAAGTAGGGAGATAGATTTTTCTCAAATGGGAAGGGGATCAGGAGATGGAGGGAGGGAGAGGAGGGAAAGGGAATGAAGGAGTTAACATGTGTTATGTACATGTGCCAATTCCTCATAAGGAATATAAACATTATGTACTGCAAACATGTAGTGTTACAGTTTGGGTCTAGATGTTCCCCTAAAGACTCATGCAGTCATAGGTGGGTGAATCTAGAGTGTGTGCTGCTAGGATCGAGGGCATGTGATTATTAAACCACTACATGTTGAGTGATTGTTTGGCACCGCCCTAATCCCTATAGTCTGAATAAGATCAAAAGAGCACTATTAAACTTTCTTGTTGCTTTTGCTGCTTCTGCCACCATAAACTAACTGTTGCCCCTCGGCCACCCTGCCTTGGAGCTTGCAGATTATGGACTGAAACGTCTATGAACTATAAGCCAAATAAAACTTTCTCCGTTTAACTTTGGGTGTTGGGTATTTTGTCTCAGCAATAAGAGAAAAGTAATCAAGATGAGTACTAATGAAGATAAAAGTTTACAGAGCAATGTAGTGGCATAATAATAATGATATATGCTAGAAAACTGTGTTAACAATCGAACAGAATATCAGATAACCACTGCTTTCATTCTACAAATTATTGATATTGAATGGCTCCACCTTGGTATTAAATGGTATTCAATTAAATTTTTATTAAACAATGTCTTCTGAAATAAGTATCCACCACTAACGTGATTCAGTGGGAACAGTTACATTCACAAGTGTGTTGTGAGGGTATACAAACTGAGACATACCTAGGATTCAGGGAGTCTACAGTGTGAAGCCTAGAGCCAACCTGTTGCTAAACTTACTGATGGGAGAGTAACAGAGAGCAAGGGAACAGTTTACTTTCTATGAGAAGAGTAAATCATGCTTAGATTTGCCTGATTTTTCATGTGTGTAAGTATCAATTTAATATTTTCCTAAACCATATCCTATAAAAGAATAATCCAGATTTGTTTCTACCGTCAGAATCAAGATAATTACATTGAATAGTATATTAGAGGTCTAGCACAATTATTGTCACACAGTGGGCAATAAATAAATATGTGTTGGGAACAGAACACAATACAATGGAATAGAAAGATAGAGTTGAATGTTTTGAGTTGAAATGAGTTATGTAAATAATATATTAAGATTCTAAATCATAGTACCTGTTAATGTAAACATATAGAAATAAACTTGAGTTTTTGCCTATGTAATTTATTAAATTAATGTGGCATTATAATGGACTGGGAGAAAGCAGGCCCTAAATTCATTACAATTGTATCATTCTAAGACAAGGAAAGTTAGCCACAAAGACATACAGGAGATAATGCCACATGAAGATGAGGTAAAGACTAGAGTGATGTGTCTATTTACCATGAGATGCCAAAGACCAGAAGCTAGGGGAGAAGCACAGAACTGATTTTTTCCCTAGAGCCCAACAGGAACCAACTCTAATAAAATGATGTTGGAATTTTAGTCCCTAGAACTGTGAGAAAGTAAATTTCCATTGTTTTAAGCTACCCAACTTGTGGTACTTTGTTATGCAAAACTTAAGAAACTTAATACACCTGCACAAAAATCTTGTTGTTTTATTGCCTTCTAACACAAGGACATGGGGTTAAGTTTCCTCCGTGGTCAGATTGTCCTTTACCATTGGAACCTCATTTATACTCAAGAAGAGCAAATTGTAGAAATTAGTGTCTCCAGAGAAGATAGTTACAATTATTTCCAGGACAGCATTCTACAAACTTTGGATAACCTTCAGAAAATCTTTTGCCTTATATTTTCATATCAAAATATTAGTATTTTGCTGGTATGTCTATTCGTGCATTAATATGAAGAAATTTACTTTCTGCTCTTTCTTACTCTCCTCATTAGATGTCAAGACAAATATAAGAATACCAGGACCGGGGATTTACCTCAGTGATTTTGCCGCCTGCTGTGCAAGCGCAAGGACCCAAGTTCGATTCCCGGTACAAAAAAAAAAGAATACCAAAATGATTTGTAACCAATTCATTTATTGTATTAGTACAGGTAAAATTCACTTATTATTTAAGAAAATATAAGGATAAGAAATCTCAAGAGCTACTACTATATTTTTACAGTAGTAGTGGTAGTATTTTTGTACTATATTTTGATTGTGTCTATTCTAAGAGTTGCTTTTAAAACATCTATTTAGACACAGACCTTCTGCCTTACCTCTGCATTAACTTCTTCCAATACTTCACAGAGACTCCTGGTGCAATTGACAGAGCTTTGTCCCACTGGAATAATAGGCAAGAAGAACAGAAACTTAACTATGTTGACTGCATTGTATAATTCTTAGCAGACTTTTAACAAATGCATTAATATTTACAAAATTTTTAGAGTCGCTGGATTTCCTGGAACATTTTTGTATTCAACTTATTGCATTCTCTACAGAATAAATATCAATATATTATAAAATATGTAAAACTTCATGATTCAGCAGGGAAAATCCAATCCCAAAGCTAGAATGAAGAAATGGAAAGAGGGAAGGAGGTGTGGGCAGAATAAGATGGAGGAAAAAAAAGAATTAGAAGGAAGAGTAAAACATGTAGTTTGAGGGCCGGGGATTTAGCTCAGTGGTTCCACCGCCTGCCTCGAAAGCGGAAGGACCTGAGTTTGATCCCCGGTACCAAAAATAAATAAATAAATAAATAAATAAATAAATAAATAAAATATGTAGTTTGAAAATATTGTAACTTATCTTCTAGAAATACCAGAGTGATTTGTTCTCTAGTGTTTTTTGTTCAAAATAATTAATACTGAAATTTTTATGCCACTGTTATCTATATTGAACAAGTGCACTGTTGATTTCTATTTTTATTCCTTGCTTTCTCCTTTTTAGAAATTTTATTTGTTGTCATATTTTCCTTTATAATTACGGATACTTGCCATATTTTAAAAATAGACTGATATAGAAAAAAGTCATTATTCAATCAAGGCTGATTATGACTGTTATATGGGTTTTGGCAAATACAATGTTAAAATGAAACCGAGATGAAAATATTCTGAAATATCACTACATGAATCAAAACTTAATTTTAATTAAGGCTTTCCAAGACACTAGGGTTCTACTACAATTAAGGATAGAAAATGGGTAATTAACTTGAAAATTATGTTGAATAGATCATTTAAAAAATTACATATTTAAAATCATTTTACCTAAATGGTACCGTAAAAATGTTTTTAGAGAAATTTTGTCTTTATTACAGTAGGGATGAATAGAAGAAAAAAGTTGAAATTTAAATTAACTTTTCATTCCTGAGATCTTTCAATAAATCTATACCTTATAAGTGAAAAGATGAAATGTTTCATTAACTCCATAGTATTAATCTTACTTAAATAGAAATTGTTTATAAAAAGATGATTATGAGAAATTATAATCAGACCTAGTTTTCTAAAAACTTTCAAACATAATTTTATGAATCATTAATTCCAGTGAATTTGTACGACAATAAAATTACCTTTTATAAACAGATACCTGAGAAAGGTTTTAAGATAGCTTAAAATTATACACACCCAAACAAACTCAGAAAGGTAGAGAACAACACTGTTGTACCAAAATTTATTTATTCCTTTTCTTTTGTATTTTAATAGATTATCTTTTAATAATACCCTGATTAACAAGTAACTTTTACATCAAATACTTTGTTTGTTAGGTCGAGAATTTTTGTTGAGATAAAATATTTAAGCAGAAAGGGGAAAATCCTAATCAATTTTCAGGAACAGTACATATTCATGGAACTAGCACCCAGGATCAAGAAACAGAACCCTTTCCTTCCTGGTGTTCCATTCTAGCCACTGTCCACCTACCATAGGAAGCCACTCTCTTGAATTTTAATAGCACAGATTCATCCTAATCTTTCTGTGAAAAATCTATTTTGTTGACGCCTCTATAGAAACCAGGATGTGGCTCATGAGAACCTTTCACCAATGAAAACCCCTCTTCAAGCCACTGTGGGATAGGGATTCCAGTATATGCAAATTAACCACTGGGTAGTGCTTCTTAAAATTCATCATGCATGAGAATAATCAGGAGGACTTATAAAAACATAAATTGTTAGGCTTCATTCCCAGAGTTTATGATTCTGTAGGTCTGGGATGAGACATGCATGTTCAGAGTGATGCTGATGCTGTTAGCTTAGACAACTGGCATTGTACTGGGTCACACCTGATCTCAGATCGGCAGAGAATCAACTGGATGAGAAAAATTAAGCTCCATGTTTTTAATACAAAGAATTAAGTATACTTAGAATACAAACTAAGCTCCATAATTTTATTTCACTAGCACATTACCTCTCCAAGTTCAACCATTAGTTCGCAATATCTTTGAATTTGTCCTAATCTCAAGTGTATTTCAGCAGCTTCTTTCAATCGTTCTTCTTTTGTAGGTACACCAACACCACCACCAAATTTAGACATCCTGACTGTTGTTAGTTCTTGGGCTTCAGACTAGTTAAAAAGAAAACACAATTTTAAAAATTATGTTACTTACAGCTGGACATTGTAAAAGCATATAGCACTGAGAATTCAATACTAAAACAGTATTTATTGTCTATAAAATATGATGCATCGTTAAACAATATTTAGGGGTGTATTTAGGGAGACCTGGAGAGATGAAGCACAGCCCTGTGTCCTTCCCCTCTCCAGAGGTTGTGGTTGCATATATTCCCAGAGGCCAAAAGGCAGTAGTAAAGCGACATACACCAAGTAAGAGAGATAAAAACAAATGAATGAATAAATAAATAAGAGTCTCCAAAGAAAATTTAAATATTAGTGGCTCACCTTGGCTCCTCCACTGTCAATAGATTTTTCAGACACAGTCATTAGATGCTCAGCTTGTGTTTTAAGAAAGTACTTCATCATTATTAAAATAACATTTCCTTATGACCATCAAATTACATTCCTGGAACAATTTCCTCCATGCTCCAACAGTTAACCATTTCTTTCTGGTTCCAGGACAGATTTCATTAGTGATACTGGATACTGCCCCTTTTATAAGGTAACTAATAATTCTGTATTGAAATTCATTAACATCTATGTGATGATGAGTTCTAATAAACATTTCCTAGTGTATAGCCATTAGATTCTCTAAGATGAAAATCAGAGTAGTCCATATTTCACAACCACTGGTAGCAGTGTGAAGATAAAGCATTTCAAGAAGTTTCAAGTGATCTTTGAAGAATTCATGAGAGTGCAACTCTGAAAACTATGGGTAGCTTAATCTGTTCTCAAATAATTCATAGTGTCATGATAAGTTTTATAGAAGATTTATCTCTGTGTTAATTTATTTCAGTCTATCAATCTAATGATATCTCTAACTATTATTATTTTTCAACTTTAAAAGGGAAAAATTGCTTCAGTACATCATACTGTGTGCTTTACTTACAGTTCTAAATTTAATCAGATGTTTCAAGTGCATTATTCCTTTGCAGTAATTCTGAGGAAGTAAGCTATCATCTTGCCCTTTTATCACAGAGACCAAGTTCCACAAATTGTCACTACCACCAGGAGGCTAAAAAGTTGACACAGAATAATCAAAACTAGTGAATAAAAATCTTTTTTAGCATTTTGCAATTTCAAACATATTATAATGCACACAATCTAATTTGAAAAATTGAAATAACAAGTATACATTATTTCACATTTGTTTCTGGTTTTGTTTGCTTACTGTAAAGATTATGTTAAAAAGACCCACTTAATTAGGACAGGGAATATGAATATGTGACAATTTAATGACAACAGCTATCACAATTCATTTTGGTTAAAGGGAATATGTTCGTATGTAATTTCTGTAAAACTTACTGATAAACATTCTGAAAACCATCTTAGTTTTTTCACTCGAGGATTACCAGATAGCTTTTCTATTTCTTGCTTGATATCTCTTGACACTTTACCACACAACCGAGGGGGAGCACCTTGTTCGACAGCATAATCTGATTAAGAAATATAAATCAGTGAGGAAGAATTTCTCATATTCTTTAAAAATAAAATCTAATGCACACATATGTTCAATACCAGTGTTCCCGATAATTTCTTCCCAAGTTCTGTCAGCCAGAATATTTATTTGTAAAGGAGTGATTAAAGGTGTTAATGACCAGAGTCTCACTGTAGAATCACGGGAGCAAGAAGCCATGGTGAAGGGGCGACTTGGGTGGCATGTTAAACCTGGTGAAAAAAACCCAACTAATTTTAACTAAAGTAAACATTAGAAAATATTTTTTATTTATGTGTATATCAAAAAACAACATAATTGATGTTCTGAAGAAATGATGCAGGTAACTGAAAGGTTCTCAGAGTCAAATTTCTACTTACATTTAATTAGTATCTTGGCAGATAATATAAGAATGTAACCAATTATTTATGACAGTATGTAAATATAAATATAAAAGTGAATACTTATTGGAAAGCAAATGGCCCTGGATGAAAATGTTCAAATTACATTTTATTTGATTAAGCAGCAAGTGTACCAATGGGGCACACAGTATCTATCTATGAGTTATTGGAAGGATAAGTGAAAGTTCTCGCTAGAAGACCAAGAGCTAGCAATCTTTCAGCTTAGAATATAAACTAATAAGATTCTCTACAATCAGTCCCACATTGCTTCAGCTAAAAATGCTATTGGGATAAAGCATATGGATCTAAATAACTAGATTTGCGTTACTTTTCCTAATGAATCATTTTTGAATTCTTAATCCACCCACTTACTCCCATCAAGGTTTGGGAAAGAGAACACATACAAATGTAAATGAGAGGCAAAGAGTATACACAAGATAACTAATCTGATTTTCCATACCTAACTCAATTATACTAGAAAACTTGTTGTTATTTAAAAAAAAAACACATTATGTTTACTATCCAAAAATATGGAGAATGGCTTAAATATCTACTCCGTTATTCATTTCCTTTTCTACAATTTATGTCTGAACTGATTAATGAAAGGGAGAAAACCCAACACATACATGTACTTGTATATTTGTGCATGGGTGTAAGTGTGCACTGTGTGTGAGTAAAAAATGAAACACAGATATACACTTGCTGAGGGAAAAAGATATTGTAGTACTAGTAATAGTCATGTTCTGGTAATTTATGATGACCTCTTCAATGTCCTTCAAGTATTCTGCTATTTCAATAAAAATATTATTTCAGAATAAAATACATTAAGATTTCTTTAAAAATATCATGTAGCACTCAGTGTGATTGTTCATGCCTATAATCCCAACACTTGGGATACTGAGGCAGGAGGACCACAAGTTTGAGTCTTACCTAGGAAATTTAGCAAGACCGGTCTTAAAAAAATATATGATATATATATATGATATATATCATATATATATATGATATTGCTGACTGTGAAGGGTTTTCAATCTCCAGTACCCAAAATAAAAATAAAAATACTGTGTTGCTCAGAAATGATAAGTATCATTTATATGTCAAAATACCAGGTACATGAAAAACACTTTACCATATACATCTGCACCATGATCACACACAGTATCCAAACAGGTTCCTTCCCGAATGTCCCATACTTTTATAGTATAGTCCCAGCTGCCAGATATGAGTAGATATGGAATCTCAGTGTTCCACATTAGTCCCCTCACAGGTGCAGTATGTCCACGGAGAACATTTATGCATGCATCTTGAGTATAATCCCAAATTCGAACGGAACTGAAAAGAGGATATTATGTGTGTATTGAAAGTATCACTTATTCAAATTATGAGCATATTCTTAACGGAGCACAATTATATTTCTTAGTATATTTAAATAGCATTTTATATTTTAAGATACGTTAATATTCTCTTCTTTATAGCAGATAGAAATGGAACGTAACTATATTATTTTATTGGAACTTTTTTTTTCCCTGAATTTTACTGGTCATTTGCTACCCATGGTAAATATACTATTTCATAATTTATATATAAAAATTACTTTTTAAAAATGAAATAACCCAAAAACAAATGAAATAATCCAGAACATATGTAATCAAAGAGAAATTATGATGATATAAAAAGCAATAGTTTAGTAGCACCAAGGTTTTGGTACATTATGGAATCTTAAAATTCTGATAGTGGATGTTATTTAATAATTAATTCATAGTTATACTTATATCAATACAGTAAATCAGTTCATTATAATGTTTTCATAAGTAAGAATATATTGAGCATCTGCAATGAAAATAATTTAGTGTTATTATGTGGGCCGCTATAAGAGTGGTGTCCTTTCAAATGACATAGTTATTTAGGCTTTGGAGTCACAATATATGTTTTTTGCTTAAACATGAGAAAGGCTTTTATATGCCCCATTTGATATAAAAACTCCCTAGGCTTACGAGGCTGATGTATAGTATGTGTGGGTTCAGCTATGAGGACATTGATAATTAATGATTTCCCTATATGTTTTATCTTTATTTAAAGTTGCTAGATAACATTAGTGAGATATAACCTTTATTTGTATTAACAGTGACTGCTAAAGAACTAACTCAAATTTAGTAGACTTTCAATTCTCACTACGACAAATCAGTAAAATGATGACTGCTATCCTTCTGAAAATATTCCTCACCAATGATTGAATATTGTACTTGTTTCATGCAGAACAGAATTTAGATGTTGAGAGACTAGAATAATCTTTAAATAAAGCATATTCACTTTCACACGGTAATATAATTAGAAGAAACATTCCAAGTGATAACCCACAAAAATCTCATAATTCTCTCTCAGATTTTAATTATGCCGAAATTTCAAAGGGAAAACACTTCATTATTCAGTATTAAACCTGTGCTTACTATACACTATGACTTTTAAATGGACATTCTCACCTAACTTTCCCCATCTTCAAACAGTGATTAAACAAACTACATTATGTAAATACATCTCTTGGAATATAAAATATAGACAAGATTTCAGAAACAGTCATAAATGAAGAATAATGTTAAATCACTCTCATATCTAAAATGCTCTCTCTTCACGCCAAAATTTATGATAAGCTTTTATTCTATTCTTGGTGAAACATTATGAAAACATGAAAAACAAACTTTTCTCTACATTTTATGGAGATTTATTTGTTTTAGATCTGTCCTTTCTCCACATATTCTTTAAGAGTTTTTGTTTTTGTTAACATTCTTGCTAACAATCTTGAAACAAGCATCCATTATAAGTAAAATAACAAAATAAAAATCATGAACATAATGATAACATAGGCATGGCAGGATTTAATTTAGTCTAGAGTGAATTTACTTGTGCTTACTCATTTGATCTTATAAATATGTATCTGGGAAAATACAAGTTTACGATTTTTAAGGACTAGAAAATTAGAATCCAGAAATACATACCCATCATCGGAACCACTGCAAAGAATTCCCTCCCTCAGAGGAGACCATTTGACATGAAACACTTTTGCTGTATGTCCACTAAATACTTTCAATGGTTGATCAGAGCTGGTGGCTACATAATAGACGCGAACATTTTTGTCTTCACAACCAGTGGCTATCATGTCTCTGAAATATCATCAATTAAAATATGATCATTTTAATATTATATACGACTAATTTAAAAATGTACAAGAGTTCCCATTTCTAAAGATACAATTTTCTGCTTCCTTAATGAAGTTAAGGTAAAAATTTATATCAGGGATGATCAAAATATATGGTGAATGTTTACAGAAAAAATCATTACAGTAAAAGACACATTGCCATTAAGCCTCTTCAAAATATTCCTCCTCACTTCAAACACACTTATCCCATTGCCTCGTAACTTTCTGAACAGTTCTGGAAGACTTCTTTCATATCTTTACAAGGTGTGATCGAAAATATGGTGAATTCTGCTGCCTAATTCTATCCAATGAAAATACAGGCTGACAAAAATATTGAGATGTGTCTTCATTTACCTTATTCACCAGATGAGGCACTGTGTGACTTCTGGCTCTTCTCTCAAATCAAAATGACCATGAAAGGTAAATGTTTTGAATGGCTTTAGGACATCAAGACAACCATGATAAAAAACATAAGACACTCACAAAAAAGAAGTTACAAAACTGCTTCAGAAAGTGACAAGAACAAAGGAATAATTGTTGTTGCAGGGAGGGGAGTATTTGAGGAGTATGAATGGAAATGTGTCTTTTATTGTAATATTTTAAATTTAAACACACACTGTATATTTTGATCACATCTTGTGATCAAATGTGATATTTCACATTTGCAGAAAGTGTTCCAGTATGGAAAGAGGTTCTTTCTCAGTGTTCCTTTTAAATTGGTCGAATTTGTATTTTGTTTATCTTAGAGAAGAGTATTAATTTTTGTAAGTTCTTTTTCAGCGTGTCCAGACTCATAACTTTTTGAGTTTTTTTTTTATATTGAAAACCAATAGTACTTCTCAAACTTTATATTTTGTAACTAGTTTGTCTTAAGAAGGGTCCCACATGACAAGTGGTATGATTTGCTTACTTGCTGGTAGACAGATTATTATTGCATGCTCTGGATATTTGTTATACCTTCTGTGGTACGGGAACAAACAGCAATGTTATCCTTCCACCCCACCTCCTCAAAAGTATGCTGGAAAAGCTCCCTACCGGTGAGGGTTGTCTCATCAGCTAATGAATCACTGTTCAGTTTTCCATTCTTTTTTTTGTACCTTCCCTTCTTTGAGAGGATTTAGTCACTAGATGCAACTAAGGATTTCCAGAAATATAATATGATTCTTTAATAGTTTTTGCTCACTCTTTTAACACAAGTGAGATTATAAAAGGCAACTACTTGTGGCCTACTGGTCATATGTGGAATAGTGATGGGAAAGGAATAAGGAATGTACTAGGCAAACCTGTAAAAATTGTGTATCTGCCAAAACATTTTCTACTTGAGAGTCATCTATTTTAACCAGCAGATAAACAATCCCTCCATCCTAAAGACAAGAGGGAAATTATACAATCTGGAAATCAGATGTGATCAAAACTCTTTCAAATCCTCAAAATATTGATTTTGTCATATCAGTTATAATGCTTATATTTATTTACACCTACATGCAGAAATATAGCATTCTACAGATTTGTGTGCCTGATTTTATCTTCCTAAAGTCCACTGCTAAACAAGCCAGTTTCTACAGTTTGGAAAATATATTTTGCAACATACTGTTGTTCTGAGGGCAGGAAATCTGTATTTCTAAGTCACGTAAAAACTTTATGGAACCAGACATGGTGGCACATGCCTGTAATCCCAGCACTCTGGGAGGCTAAGGCAGGACAACCTCAAATTCAAACCCATCCTGCGCAACTTGGAGACTTAGTGAGACTTTGTCTCAAAATACAAATTTTAAAAAGATGAGGGGGCTGGTGATTTAGCTTAGCACAAAGACCCTAGGTTCAATTCCCCAATACCACAAAACAAAAACACTTCATGGAATAAAAATAGCTTAAATAAATGAGCATTTACAAAACTTATTTGCTAGGTAAGGAGAATATTATCCAAAGAAATTAATGATGAGTATAATACACATGCTATGGGAATAGCACTAAATTTTATGATTATTTAAAATCTCTGAAATGAAATTATTATTTATTTCAGGAAAAAGAAAGAGACTTACTTGTTGTTTTGACTCCAATCACAACCAAATACTCCAGCTGGATGTTTGTACTTGTGTAGTACTCTACCATCAACTGTTCGAATAATACTGAAATTAATTATAATACATTAATAGAAAAACAACACACTGAACACATTATTCAAGGGAAAAAAATCAGAATTGTAATTTTCAAAGATAAGTATTCTAGCATAGCAGCTTTGTTTGCAAATCGTAAGGAAGATTTAAAAATACTGCCATTTTGAATATTTTTATCTTACACAATATTAATCCATGTAAATCAAATTAAAGGTAATACATTTTGTATAGAAACTATTATGTAATTTTTTAGATGAGGAAAATATAATTTAAATACATTTTTAAAAATGACATAGCTAATAGATGCATTAGATTTTAGCTTTAAAATTAAGTAGTTTAAGATGTATTTATTCATTTATAAGTTTGGTTGTATGTGTCATCACATGAAGAACAAAATCATGTTCATTTTCATGGCATATTTTCAGTAATATAACTAGAAATTCAGAGAACACTCCCAACTCCTATCACCAATAAAGAATCTTGTATAATTTAACTGCAAAAATAAAAGAAGTTTTGGTACTGTTCTATTGCCACAGTGCAAGGGCTGTTGATTGCATTGGGGGGGGGAAGCTGTGTATATATTAATGTATTATAGATTTCAAAAACCTTTAAAAATGATACTCTTAAACATCAGTAGGCCCATCAAAACTTTTGAAGTTCCTATGGGGTGGTAGTAACTGAGCCTTACAAATGCCTTTTCACTGAATACCGCATTTATCAAATGCTTTGTAAGTACATGGTAAAGTTAATTACTTCATCAAAAATCATAGGAGAGCTGGGTGTGGTGACACATGCCTGTGATCTCAGAACTTGGAAGGCTGAGGCAGGAGGGTTTCTGAGAGTTCAAGGCTGGCCTGGACTACATAGTGAGTTCAGAGCCAGCCTGAACTACAAAGTGAGATCCTGTCTCAAAAAAAAAAAGAAAAAATTCACAGGAATGTCTTTTGTAGTTTGATATCTACTAACGTGTAAATAGTTCCTTTTCAGGGAAATAATCACTAATGTTATTTCTGAGACTTTTAAAACTTCCTAATAAATAATCTTTGGTTTTTATGCCTACTATCTTTTCTCCTGAAATTAAAAAATGAGGACGGGAAAAAACTGTATATAGCAAAATCTAACAGAAGACAAACTTCCATAGCTTCCATATC
This sequence comes from Heterocephalus glaber, assembly GCF_053883595.1. Taxonomy (NCBI): domain Eukaryota; kingdom Metazoa; phylum Chordata; class Mammalia; order Rodentia; family Bathyergidae; genus Heterocephalus; species Heterocephalus glaber. The sequence goes on along the minus strand of NW_028258308.1, from coordinate 10,059,712 downwards.
ACAACAACTACAAGCGTCTATACCCGTCAAGACTTCACTCATAGAAATATGATAACATCACTAATTTAAAAAGTTTTAAAAATCAAATGGAATTCTTTCCTTTTTCCTGGGACTTCACCAAATTAAGAAATGATATATTTCTGAAACACAACTGCAATAAAATTAGGTCCTACAAAAAGGCATTTCCCATTTGCATTATCAAATTCTCTTGCAAAAACATTTTATCTTCTTATAAATAATAGGATATACAAAACTGTAAACAAGTTTCTAGAGCACTAGATATCTCCTGAAAGACCTGTGAATCTAAAATACTGTCTCCCTCCCAATGTGAGAAGTCCTTATATTTCTTTGATACAATTCATATATTTTATTTATAATTCATGTAGCGTTTTCATTTTCAAGTGAAAATGATATCATGACTGGTTAATCTAGTACTTTTTAAACACCGTTGTGGTATTATTTATTAATGATATAGCAATATAGCATGTGCTTATATGGGATTATAAACAATATTTGTGGTAGTTGGTACACTGTACAAATAAAATTTCATCAGTACACAATTGGAATCATCAAATGTACCTTGTATAAACAGGGTAACTTCATAGTATCATACACAGTACTTACCAGAAACCATCACCACTGCAGGTTGCTATTCTTTTGGAATCTTTATGACTCCAGGCAATGCAGAATATTCCACTTTTTCCATGCTTCAAAAAATGCAAAATACCTATCAATAAGAAATAATTCACCCTTTTTCCTCTTACTTACTTCTAAGTATTACTTTTCTATTAGGAAATTATTCTATCTGATACTAACAGATGTAGTTGTCAAGAGCAGAACCTGAGTATACATAGGTTAAGAATGTGCAAAACAGTCACATTTAAAAGAAATCCATTGTTTTAGATATAAACTGGGTGGCTCTGTTTCTTTTTGTTGGCCACAAGGCAGAGTCAAATATGCTTCTTCAACCATCATAGAATTAGGTTTCCCTTAATTCCTTTTCTTTTGATTGCATCTAGAAAGGATGATAGTTACCAGATTTCAAATCCAGGCTATCACAAAGTAGAATACAATATATATGACAAGTAACAGTTATTATTTATTGTCTCTTCAAATTTCAAAGGTCAATTTTTATTATAAAAATTATAAAATTTGTAATGTTATTCCTATAATAATATATTTACATGTTCTGCTGTATTCCACAACTAAATAAAGTCATGGAGTAGAGTTAGCTGATGTGAAGAGAGTTTTTTTTTTAAACACAAGGAATATATTATACATAGAGCATCACTCATCAGCTGTGTGAGGGGTGGATAAATGCTGTAATCAACTCATTTCTAAATTTTAGTTACAAACACTTCGATTTTATATTGTACTTAAGTTGTGGCTGCCATTTAAGGAGAAAACTAAAGTGACTTTTTATCCTGTATTTTAAGGTTGCTTTATAAATATACCGATTCAGCTTCCTAAAGCAATCTCCTGTTTGTCATTTTTTTCCTCTTTGGGAGCCATGAGGGGTAGATTTATATAAGTGGATAGAAAAATGGAACTAGTCCCTGTGTTTATTCAGTGTAAGTATTGGAGGCCTTCTATTAGCTTCATTTTTCTTTGTCATGCAAAGTGTACTTATGGCTCTCTAATGTCTTTCATTTCCTTTTACTGGACACATCTAGCACAGTTAATTAAAGGTGATACTGTTAATTTTTCCTATATTGAAAACTGGGAAGCAAGTTTGATATTAGTGTTAACTGGAGATGGGTCTGGGAATAATTTGAATGAACCTAAGAAATGTCCTTTATAATAAGAGACTGGGTTGCTAGAATCAGGCTGGAACTGTTTCCATACCAATGGACAGATATTTTAGGTCACAGATGCCAAAATGCTACAAGAAATCAAGAGATTTCTTAGGTAAGAATAAAATTTTTGAATCTTAATCAAAAGTTTAAAGTTTGATTTTCATGCTCATGCTTTTATTAAGCTTCAACAGTTATTGTTGAAAATTAATAAAATTCCAAGATAATGACAGTCTTAGATCCTACTCATGTTGCTCCTTATTCATATAAAACATACTGTAATTAGATCATCTATGTTTTACAAATATTAATAGAACTTAGTAAAATATGGGGCAATTTAAGTCCAGAGATAAATATAATCTGTCAGTACATGTAGGAAGAGGGTTGGTATTAGGGCCTGACTTAGAGTAATGCAGGTGTTTCCCGACCTGTACGATGGCCTGTTAGGAACCCGTCTCAATAGAGCTGCTCCCCATTATTTGAACTACTGCTCAGTTCCACCTCCTGTCAGATCAGCCACTGAACAGATACTAACAGGAGCAAGAATCCTGCCGTGAACTGATCTTGCAAGGATGTAGGGTGTGTGCTCTTAGGAACACCCTGAAACCATTCACCCACCTAACACTCCCTGTCCCATTCATGGAAGAATTGTCCACAAAAGTGGTCCCTGGCACCAGAAAGGCTGGTGACTGTTGCAAAAACAGACTTTCAAAACAGAAAGGTAATCTAAAAATTTATGAAATCCAACTTTATCATTTCATAGGTGAAAAAATGGGTTCAGGGCAATAAAATGATTTTCCTCATGGCAATAATACTACTCACAGAATCAGGATTATTTTTGAGACTTCAGAGTTTCTTCTTCTTATTTAATATTTGCTTAGATTGGGGGAGAAGATGAATTAAAAGTCTTTTGAATTTCTAGTGCAACTTTAGTTGATTTATGTATATTAGACTCAACTACAATTCTCATGATTGATTTTGGTATGTGAATGTATCCTTGGCGATTTTACTAATTGAAAGAATATACACATCACCAAGCTATTAGCTGTTAAGAGGGAAAAATGTATAAAATATGAAATAGTATAAGATGTCATATTATTCAGTAGCAGTAAACACATCTTACCTCACTAAATCGCTGTACCACTTTGCCCTTTTGAATATCCCAAATAAAAGCACCATTTTGGGAAGTTGCCCCAGCAATACAATTTAAACCACCTTGGGAAACAATATATTAGACAAATATTAAGTTTTTGCCACAAAAATAATTTTTGAAATGTATGACTTAAGATATATGATGGGGTTTCTTAAAAGTTTTTTGTAATGTAAATTATCAAATGTATAATTATAAAAATATGTCAACACATCAAATACTACAATGACTTTTTCCATTATATAGCTTCAACAGTTATCAGAATATGATAAATCTTGTCTCTAGCACCTGCTGGATTTCTTTGGAACAAATCTGATAGACACAGTATTATTTTATCAATAAATACTTCAGTATGGACATCTAAAAGGAATGTTATTATCAAGATCAAACTATCATAATCACCATCACAAAAATTATCAATGATTTGTCTTTATTAGCATATATTCGGGGAATATGCATACTCCCCTGATTATCTAGCAATATCTGTATGAGTAGGGAAATATTTTTGTAGGTAAATCAACATAAAATAACAATTTTTACTTGTCAAAAACATAAATAATGATTTCTGTTTTAAAATAACAATATGCCTGTAAAAACTGAAACAACAGGGATTAAACAGAGGGGAAGGGAATGGGGAAAATATAAGAACCAAGGTATGTCATGTAAAGGTACAAATTCCCAATAATTAATGTCAGCATATTGTATACCTAAAATGTACCAATAAAATAAATGAAAAAAAAAGATAAAAGAAGAGGACTCCATTTGAAGAAAGGAGCCACCGTCATCTATCAATTAGGATTAAGAATATGAAGGAATTAATTTGTGATAAGTAATTATAAATACGAAAAATTTTATCATGTTTATAGTATTTTTATTCTGCTGTTTTGGGGGGCTCTGAAATTACTTACAAATTTATTTGAATTCTTTTTTTTTCCTGCAGTATGTATTCTAAAATATAGAGCAATCATCTATATCCTACTGTGTTTCCATCCCTATCAACTTTCATTAATATTTTAAATTTAATCCACATTTACCTAAAAATCACAACCTACCAATAATCACACAGCAAAAAAAAAGGCAATTTCCATTTGCTAACCTTTTTACTTTCTTGATGCAAATAATCAGTGTCCAGTAGATGAATATGTTCAATAAGATTAAGTCATCTTTTAAGACTCAAAATAATGGTTTTTGTATTCACAATTTTCATTTAAGTTTTAGACTTCAGACATATACTTTTGTATATGAAGAATGTTGAACTAATATCAGATATAGTGTTATGCTATTCTATTGTTTAGTACCAATGTCGGTACTAATTTGCCTCTATGATCACTTGGAACAAGATAACATTCAGAGGAAGAAAATAATTAAAATGAAAATAAAATTTAGGAAAGTCATGTAATTGCATTCCCAATTTTAATGAATTGCTTCTTACCTGGTGCCCAAGAAAGGGAATAAATAACTCCTTCATTACTCGGGGAAGTATATACAGCTGTTAATGTGTTTATATCCCAGACTTTTATAGTGCCATCGAATGAAGCTGTTGCTAAAAGATTCGGATCATCAGGTTTGAATTTGCAGTCAAAGATAGTTTCCACATGTCCCTAGGAATGCAATATAAAAAAGTCACAGCTTCTGAAGAAAATTTACATTAGTAAAAAATGATAATGTATAATCATATCAATATATATATATAATGGTGTATATATAATATATTATATATAATGGTTTTCCAAGTATTAATACTAAAGTAGATTCATAAGCAAGAAATATACAAAATTAGAATCAGTGCTATGATGGAATGTCCTTTTTGATGTTATTGTACTAAAGATTTCAGCTTTTGGAATTTTCATACATACAATGAGAATTCTTGTGTATGGGACTCCAGTCTACATCTGAAATTCATTTATCTTTCATATATACCCTACATACAGAGCCTGAAAATAACCTTACATAGTACTTTTAGTGTGCCTACCTTTTGACTGCAATCAACTATATGAGATCAGGTGTGGAATTTTCCACCTGTGCCATTATGTCAGCATTCAAAAAGTTTCAGATGTTGGCACATTTCAGATTCTAGATTTTAGGTTTATGGATGCTAAACCTGTATTTTCTATAAACCTGCATTTTTGCTCAATTACAGTTCTTCAAATCAGCAACAAATTTCAAAGACATGGAAAAGTTGAATTTTTCAATTTAGTTCAAAACATTTTTCTCATCATTTTAAATGCACAGAATACTATCATAGACATGCACAAATCAATTAACTTTGAATAGTCACTATATATTTTATGTTAGTATAATAGATGATCAAGATTAAACAGAAATTAACAGTTTACCAATAGAAAATGTCTCTTTTTTTGTACTCACAATACTCCAAAAGTACCTCATAATTTTGGTAGAAATAGGAAGAATCAGGCATGGCCCTGATATTTAATGAGCCTCGTTCCAAAATTTTCTAGCAAGTACATTCTTTGGATCTTGGAATACTTGTTCCTGTTACAAGGTGATTTGGATTCCAAATACCCACAAGACTGTCAAGTGATATATGCAGATATGTGTAAACATAAACCTTCTAAAGTGATGCTTAATAACTACCTTCCTATAGGAACATCTGTTAAAATCCAACTTAAATAGCTAGAGTTACATTTTTGTCTTCTTCCAAAAATTGTACAATGGGAATTGAAACTTCTACTCCAAGCAGCAGAAATTATACTATGTTAGGATCTAGGGAAAGAGTTAAAAGAAGGGCCTTTCTATTCCTCTACCAATGTAGTAGAGAAGGAAGATCTTTAACCTCTATATATTTCCATTAACACCAGAAATCATAATCCCTTAGGAAAATTCAAAAGTGTTGTAAGATCTCCATTTGGTGAAGGAAGAGGAAAGAAAAAAATCTCAAGGGTTAGCAAGAGGGGGCAAAAGTGAGATGTTACAGCCATTGGTCACCAGACTGGAGTTGTTCCAGGTGGTCATTTACAAGGCCAAGAACACATTTAAGGCAGTAGTTATGTGCATGTGTACTTTCAAATGTTATTTCACTGCTCTGCCTTCATTTTAGCTTTGTAAACCTGAAAATTCAAAGAACAAGAAGCAAATTGTAACATTCCTCTTTCCATGTACTTTTCTTACCAAGAGAAAGGTAGGGATAAAGAGCTAAATGTTGCTTCTGCATCATTTTTTCTTAATTTTAGACAGGCAAACATACATATGGAAATGCAACTTTTAGAATACACATTAATAAGATTTTCCTTATTGAAGGTAATTTAGAATTGCTGGTGATGTTATATCTATATCTATATACAGACCAGAGGGAAATGCTTCATGTAGTAACTCTAGTAATTTCAAATTTGGAGTTCTATTAGGACAAGAGAAAGTTTAAGAAGAAAACTTAACTGGCAGACATGTTTAAAGTGAGAAAAGCCAAACTTCCTGAGCAGGGGAAAAGAACTTGACATACAGATGAGGGAGGCATATAGGAATCCAACTAGCCTTGATCAAAAAAAATCTACACATAGGCATATAATAGTTAAGATTCCAGAAACCCAACAGAAGAACAAAATTCTACAAGCAGTTAGAGAAAAGAAACAAATCACATACAAAGGAAAGCCCATCAGAATCACAGCAGGCTTCTCAACACAAACCCTCAAGGCAAGAAGAGCTTGGAGTGATGTATTTTAAGCCCTAAAAGAAAACAGCTTCCAATCCAGATTGATGTGCCCTGCAAAACTATCTTTCAAAAGTGATGGAGAAATAAGATACTTTCATGACAAAGAGCAACTTAGCAACTTCATGAATGCCAAACCAGCACTCCAAAAAATTTGAGACAATATCCTAGGAAAAGACAAAGAGGACCACAACCCCAGGAAGCTCAGCAGAATGAATCTATTGGGCATGACAAGAAATTAAACGCAAAGGGGGAGAATCCAACAAAAAGAAAAAGTCATGACAATGATAAATCAATATGTATCAGTTGTAACTATCAATGTCAATGGTCTCAATTCACCAATCAAAAGAAACAGACTGGCAGAATGGGACAAGAAGCAAGATCCAACAATATGCTGCATACAAGAAACACAATTTAAAAAGAAACTCATAGTCTGAAAGTTAAAGGGTGGGAAACAATATTCCATGCCATGGGAACCTGAAAAAAAGCAGGAGTAGCTATCTTCTTGCCAGATCAAGTGGATTTCAAACCAAATATGAAACACTTCTGGTCCCAAGAATTTCAGATAAGGGACAGTAAACCTGTACGTACAAATCTATTGTGAACATGTGTTTTCATTTTTTTTAAGTAAAAATTTACGAACAGAACTGTTGGTTCTTAATAGTAATAGAAGAAATTTCTGTATTGTTTTCCAAAATGGTTTTATCATTTTACATTCACATTAGCAGTATTAGAAAGTTCTAACTGGTTCACACCTAAGCTGACATTTGTTCTTTTAAAATTTTTAACTTATCTCCCTAATGAGTGTATAATACAATCTTATTATTGTAATGATTAGTATTTTTCTGGTTCTAGTGTAGCACACATTTCCTTGTCCTGTACTGGCTATTTATCATCTTCTTGTGTCTACTTTTTAATCGGGTTGTCTATTAATGAGCTGCAAGAGTTCTTTATATATTCTGGTCACAGGTTATATGTATTATAAATACGTTCTGGCTAAGGACTATTTGTCATTTTTTTAATGATGTCTTTTAAAGTTCTAAATTTTGATGGAATCTCATTTATCAATTTTTTGCTTTTATACAGCATGTTTTTTGTATCATAGGAAATTCTTGCTTACCCTAAATTCATGAACATTTTCCTTTATAATTTCTTCTTAAAGTTTTATAGTTTTTGTCTTTCATATTTAGGTTCATAGATCTTTTCAAGTTATTTTTATATATGGAAATAAAGGGTTTAGGTTAATTTTTTACATATGGATACCAGGTGTTCTAGTACCGTTTGCTGAAAACACTATGTTTTCCTCTGCTCTTGAGTTTATGTTCTATAAAATGTTAATGATAAATAATCTTTCAAAAATCAGTGGACCATATATGTGTGGTTCTATTTCCAGATTCTCTGTTTTATTCCATTGATCTATATGTCTTTCCTTACGCCAACATTTCCTTGATTACTGTAACATTAGAAGAAGTCTTAAAATTAGGTAAAAAATGTCTTCTAACACTGTTATTCTTTTTCTTTTTACTTTTCCAGGTCCTTTGTATTCCTACAGAACTTTTAAATTTCACTATCCAATTCTTCACTTATAGCAAGTATACATAGACGTGAATTTATATATATACCTTGTGTTTTCTAATTCTGCTAAATTCAAATACAAGTTCTAGAGGCTCCTAGAGATTTCTTAGCATTTTCTCTGTAGATTATCATTTCATCTACATATAAAGATTTTACTTCTACCTTGCCAATCCTATGCTGTTTGTTTCTTTCTATTGCCAGACTATTTTGGTTTGGGCCTATGTTTCAAAGTTTAATGGACAGATGAAGAGTAGGCATATCTGCCCTTGTTCCCTATCTTAGGGAGAAAGCATTATATCTTTTCCATTCATATAAGGCGTTTTTGCTGGAAGTATGGAGTACATGTCTTTTATCTGTTGAGAAGGTTCTGTTCTACTGTTAGTCTCCTTGTAGCTTTTACCATAAACAGCTGTAGAATTTAGTCCAATACTTTTTCTCCAACTAGTGACAGGATCATATGGCTTTTTCCTTTCCTCTGTTAAAATGATGACTTATGGGGTGGATCTTCTAGTGCTGAACCAACACTGCCATCCCTATAATAAAACCACTTACTTCATACTGCCAGATCTGGCTTCTAATAGTTTGTTTTGTTAAACAAAGTTTATTTATTTATATTCATACTTTTCTCTTCTATTATCCTTACCCAGTTTTAGTATTAGCACAATGCTGATTTCCTAAAATGAGGGGAGAAGTGTTCCTTTTTTTCTGCTTTAAATGTTTGATATAATTCATCAGCTAAAATGTATATGAGCCTGTTGTTGTCATATAGGTAGGTTTTCAAGCTAGGAATACACTTTCTTTAATAGTTGCTATTCAAATTTTATATTTTCTCCAGAGTCAGTTTCATTACTTTGTCTTCCAAGGTACTTCTTAGAAGCTGTCAAATTTATTTCAAAAAGATTTTTGTAATATGCTTTTGTATATCCTTTTAAATTCTGTAAAATCTGTGGTAATGTCCTCTAAATCTTGATATTGTAATTTTTAAAAAAATGTATAATTGATATTTTGAAATAGGAAGGAAAGGTCTAAAGGAGTAGGGGAAGTGGGAGGAGTAGGGGAAAAGAAAGAAGGCAAAAGAAAAATATGAGAAAAGGAAAAAAATGGAAACAAAGTCTTTGGAAATAGGGAAGGGTGGAGGGGGTGAAGGGAGGGCAGGGGAATGGGGAAAAAATAAGAACCAAGATACTTCATGTAAAGGTACAAGATCTCAATGATGAATGTAACTGCATTTTATATTAAAATGTACCAATAAGCTTAATGGAAAAAAATAAAGTGAGAAAATCCACTGAAATATAATTAATATTTTAGTATTTAACATTGATTTTATTTATTTACTTATTGTTTGTTTGTTTTTTTGACAGGGTCTCACTATGTAGTTCAGGCTGTTCTTGAACTCACTAAGTAGCCCACACTGGCCTAGAATTTGCAGTGATTCTCCTGCCTCATCCTCCTGAGTGCTGGAATTACAGGCCTGTGCTACTACATCTGGTTTCAATATAGATTTTTAAATAAAACATTTTAAAATGGAGCTGTCCACTAATAGAAAATTTATTGAATTAAAATTGTGTAATTTCTCTTCTACTAATAAAACTTATAAATTTAAAAGTATTCTGTGTTGGCTTCTACAACACATATACTAGAAGTATTTTTACATCTTCCTCCCTTTTCTGTAACAAATTTATTTGAAAGTAAATGTCAATTTGAAGTACAGAAAACGTTTGCTACGTTAGGAAAGAGTATACATGGAAAAAAGTGTTTAAATGAAAATAAAATTAAATGATTTTATAATAAATATCTACAAAAAGATATGTTGGTAATCCCTTGGTTCATGAATATGTCTGTTCCCAAACAATTCTGTACACAAACTGAAGGATTCAGCAAAATTTTGTTTCTATTTACAAACTCTACATCCAATGACTAACACGACTGCTGCCATCTTCCCCAGAATCATGGAAGAAATTGAGTTCGTGTATCACTGTATGAGTCACACTGTAGTTTAGAATAACTAAACTACACATAGTTTCAGAAATGCATTTGATGGCAAGGCATGGTGGTGCACACCTGTAATCCAAGCACTTGAGAGGCTGAAGCAGGAGGATTGCTGTGAGTTGGAGGCCAGCCTGGGCTACATAGTTCAAGGCAAACCTGAACTACATAGTGGGACCTTGTCTCAAAAAAAAAAAAAAAAAAAAGGAAAAGAAATGTGTTTGTAATAGTTCAATTTCTAATTTGAGAAAAAAATGAAATGAACATTCTTAAAATAATACAATCTTATGGACTGTTTCCCTCTTGTTTCTGAAAATGACAGTCAATGTCTAGAGCCCTTGTCTATGTATAATCAAACCAATGCAATTAATACATACATTTGCTAAATGTCTGGATTAACCTAATTCAAGCTTATGGGAAAAACAAGAACATTTTCATAAATTCTGAGCTAGGCAGAATTAAGGATGACTCTCAAAAAATTGATTATAATACAAAATATATTATTGCACGAATTCATTCAATAAAACTTCAAGTCTTGCTGTGTGCTAGGCACTATATGAGATGGTGGGGATACAATGCAGAACAAAATTAAGACAAAATATGAAATTGCAAAGAAGTACTGTGCCTCATGGAGAGCTTTAATGATTATATGAACAGAATTCATTGAACTTTGGGATTATTATAATGAATCACTAATAGAAAGAAATCTAGAAATAAATAAAAATCATCAATATATAGAAATCATCTAATCTTACTTAATTCACAAAGAAAATGACAACAATAAGGCTTAAAATACTTGGCAGAGATTGACTTATCTTTCCTTCTGAACAAACTCTATTTCTCATTTTGATTCTAATAATACATTGCTATGTATTTCTTTTCCTTGTAGTTCTGGGGATTGAACCAAGAGCCTCATACATGCTAGGCACACACCCTAGCATTGAGCTACATTCCCAGACCCTGCGATATACTTTTCAATCCCATAAAACATAAACAAAGAAGGCATTCATATTTTGTAAGCTTACTTTTAAATATTTAAAAAGATTTAATAGTCTTGTCATTATTCTATACGTTTTTAAAAATATTTAAACCAACTAAGGAAAAGTCTTACTATACCATTACTTACAAAAATAATTTTAATAATATAGAGGTAAAAGTAAGCATCATGGTTTTATGTACAGTAAGCTTTATAATAGAAGGAATAATAACAGACATACCAAGTCCCTAAGAAAATCCCACTTCCTGGCTCCCATATCATAAAGTCCTACTCCACCATCTAAGAAACAGCACACAACATGGCCGGGAGGAAGAGAAAATGCTTGATTCTGGGTCAAACTTGGGGGTGGCACTGCTTCACTTGTTGAGGATGTGTAATGATTTTTGGTTGGAGACTGGATTGAAACTAAAAAAGAAGGGCGAAAAGAGCAAACATTTATGTCAATAGATTCCCATCAGACTAAAACCAGAGTTTAACTTACAAGATGCTTCATCATTTTAAAAAAATCTGTATCAATAACCACAATTTCTACCACATGAGCACTCTTGTAGCATTGCAAAAAAATGTGGAAATATAAGCACAAAACTAGATTTTATTTTGAAGAGGTGTATAGAAGTGCAGATTGAACAAAATAGATTAAAATTAGGGTATGAGGAATCACAATATGTTGTGAATATTTGATTTCTAATCTCCCTATAAAATAAAGCACCAAATGATTATTTTTAAATATAATCTTCCTTTAAAATACTGATATAATAGTATATTCTTTACTTCCACACACACATCTGACTTTTTTTTCCTCATAAAGCAAATAACTCTCTGCCAATAATTCATAAGTCAACAAAAACAAGTATATTTAAGGCTACTTATAATTCACTTTTAGACCCAAATTAAGAATCTGTCTTTTTTTTTTTCTTGGTACCAGGGATCGAACTCAGGTCCTCGAGCTTGTGCAGCAGGCAGCGAAACCACTGAGCTAAATCCCCAGCCCCTAGAATCTGTCTGTCTTAATCTATCTGACTTAAATTTTCATCTCATTTTTTTCTTTCTTCATCCTATTTTTTCTTACTGTTCAGAGACTTCCATTCCTATTTTCAATTGTAGAAATACAGCTTTGTTTAGTTATTTTTGTATGTTTTGTCCTCTTTCAATTAGTTTTTCCTCATAGAATATTTTTACAAAAATAATACAAAATAATAATGCCACTATAAATTATTAGACTAATTTATTATTAACTACCTACTGAAGTATGGATTATTATATACCAGTATTTTCTTTTTATTAATATAATAAAATCTTATTCCATTTATTATAGATACTATTCATTGCTCTGTATCTGAAAGTGACAGGAAGTCCAAACTAGAATGAACAACTAATTATGAAAGAGGCACCTGGTAGCTGTCAGTATGGTTCAATGAAATTTTACTGATTGCCTGGTTAAAGTTAGTATTACCCATACTGATTTTTCTAATATTTTAATTAGCTTAATTAGAGTGCATCAATCTACTTGCAATTCATGTTTTTAAGACTTTAATGAGTTGCTCATTTTTTAAAATTAAGATTTTTATAATTGTTCTTCTATCCTGTTATTTTAAAAGCCTGGAGAAAAAACCCTAGAAATCTAGTAACAGGTCATCTGGAAGGAATTATTTAAACACGACAATATTGGTATTTTTTAATATTTTCCTATTTTTAATATAATGATATGGGCTGCTTATGCAACAGAAAATACTGAAAGAAAATAGTCTGTAGTATCTCTGTCATTGTTCACAGCCAATAAACAAAGAAAAGAAACACAAAAAATGCAAGATGTACAAACATGCCAGACTCAAGCATATTATTTCATCAGTCTTAATATTTCTAGGCCCTCAAGTTTCCAGTCTTTGGATCTATTAGAACTCCATGGAAAAATTTAAATCTGTGGAAAGGCTACAGTTTCAAATATAGAGATTTTACACTACTTATCACTGCCCACTAAAGAAGATACCAAAATAATATTAGTTTGAAATGTGGTGGCTAATTATTTAGTATATTATAAAGATATATGGGCTTGAGGAAAGAAAAATTAAAAACTGTAGGGGCTTCAATCACTAAATTCCCTAGCCTGCATTTTTTATGATCTCCACAAAATAATAACTCTCCCAATTTGTAGAATAATCATAGTAGATCTAATAGGAATGTAATTTATTTTCCTTTACCTATGTTAACAATTTCAATTTTAAATTTTCTCCAAAGTTTCAGATTTTAAATATAATTTAATTTATAATATTAGTGTTTTTATTATTTTTTTACTTATAGAAACAAAAAATGACATTGAGATCAAAATACACAAAAAACAAATGAATAAGGATCTAGAATACCCATACTTCTAACTATTAATTCAGTTGATAACTGGTATCTAAATGTAAAATATATGTTCTAGATTTTATAACTTCAATATCTGAGTTATTTTAATTTTGTTATAAATTGTACAGATTATAAATCAAATATATTAAAAACAAATTTAGATAAATTTTGCTTAATTTCATCCCTTGATATTTTAAAATTTTAACCAATGTATTGTTTCATCTTCACAGATATAATTTGATTATCTGAATATTTCAATTTAATAGTATTTTACAAATGTAAGTTGATTCTAAATATTTTCAATTTGGTAATATAAATTATTACCATAATTTGGTATTTCCTTTAGTACATATACCATTGAAGTTATTTTCAAAAACTGCATTTCAGTAATGCATAGTATTTGATACATTTGTATCACTACATGCCATTGCATTTGACACAATATCTTTAGGGATACTAATATTTTGATGATATTTTTACTTACATTTTTTCTTAGGAGGAAAATTAAGCACATGTAAGCAGTGAAATCCTGTTTTCTTTAATTTAAAATTATCAATAGGTGTAGTTCTTGAAACATTCCAAATGCGCAAAATACCTATTTGAGAATCTAGTTGGATCACAAAAAATGTTAATATATTTTGAAATTAAAATGTGCAAACAAAAATAATGCAGATTTCAACTTGCTAGACTTTAAGCACTAATTTTTGAAATGCTCTAAATAATAATATGGTATAATAATGCAGTCAAAGAAACTACTGAGATACTATTCAATTGTTACATTTCAATTTATATTTCTCTTACAAACACTTTTATGGGGTAGCAACTGCCTGCCATGGAATTTTCTCTCCATTAAGCAGCACAGTTTGCAATAGCTAAAACTTGGAAACAGCCAAATTGCCCATCAACTGGAAACTGGATAAAGAAAATGTTTGGTTTTTAAAAAAATAAAATGGAGTACTACTCAGCCATAAAAAATGAGAAACTAGAGACATTTATAGCTAAATGGATGCTCATTGAGGCCATTCTCTTAAGTGAACTAAATAGGACACACGTGTAAATACCAAAAAGTTTCTCTAGTGTGAGAAACTGAACATGTAAATAAGGATCAATATGTATAATAGATAATGTGAAATAGTGAGTAAAGGTCCAAAGGGGAAAAGGAAGTGAGAGGGGTAGGGAAAAGGAAAGAAGGAATAGGAATAAATATGAGAAAAGGAAAAAATGGAAAAGTCTTTGTAAATAGGGAGGGGTAGAGGGGTTGAAGGGAGGGCAGTGGAATAGGAAAAAAAAATAAGAACCAAGGTATATTATGTAAAGGTTCAAATTCCCAATAATGAATGTCAGTATATTGTATACCTAAAATGTACCAATAAAATTGATGAATGAAAAAAAAGATCAGTATAAAATTTTATCACAGAACCACTCATTTGACATGCACATGTTCCAGGAAATTGTAAAGCACAGAGAACTATTTCTTCTACTATTAAATAACACTTCCTCTTTAAAAACGTTTGTAAACTGCTTCACTGTCCAACATCAGCCAAATAAGCATTATCAAATATACCTGAAGAACAGTTAGAAAGTCCCTTTTCTTTGAAAAAATCCCACTTTAATATAGCTGCTTTGGATAATAGTCTGATAGTTCTTCAAAGAATTAAATATAGAATTACCGTAAGACAACAACTCCACTCATATATATGTATAAACTCATAGAATTTTAAGAGTGTATGCACACAAAAATTTGTACATAAATGTTTATAATGTCATTCAAAATAGAATAACACTCACTGGAAACAATAAAGTTACCTATGAATTATAAAGAAATCCTGGCAAATCCATATAGTAGAATTTTATTCACTCATAAAAAGAAATGAAATTTATACACGCTACAACATATATGAACCTTGAAAACTTTAGGTTAAGTTAAAGAAACAAGACATAAAAGGCCACATTATGGGAGGTTTTCATTTTTATAAAGTGATTGAAGTAATCAAATCATCAGAAACAGAAAGTAGTTTAGCACTTATGCATGCACATAGATGTGCCTGGGGCTGTAGAAGTCTAATGGAACATAATTTGTTGGGTCCTAAGTTGGTTGAAGAATCATGGTATGTTCTGGAATTACATAGTGGCTGCAGAACTCTGTGAATATAGTAGAAACCATTGCACTTTATCCTTTTAAAATGGTGAATTTTATGGTTATGAAAAAGCAGAGGTCCCCAATCAAGATATATAAATACAGAATCCATTTATTTCCAAGTATAAATTAAGTGCTAAAGAAGTAAAGGGGCAGGGGATTTAACTCAGTGGCACTGCGCTTGCCACACAAGTGCAAGGTCCTGAGTTTGATCCCCGATACCAGGAAAAAAAAAAGTAAATTCCTTTAAAAGTGTTAAGAGGATAAAGAATCTTCACTATTTTACACTAAGGAAATATAGGAAGTATTTATACAGTAGCTGACAGTAATCTCTTCAGAGGCTTCTCTCTGAACCTAAGTAAATGGCAAAAGTAAACAGCCACTCAATTTCTAGTTATTCCTAAATTTCCCCATCTTCCCATCCTTCATTATTACTCACCTTTGCTCCTTCTATCATGATTAGCACACCACAAAGAAGCATCCTTCAACCCATGGAAATAGATTCTTTCATCTTCAACCTAGGCTAAAAATATTTTGATCTACCTGTGCATATCTGGTTATGGGCTAACTTATTATTAGTCGAAATTATTAATGAGGCTAACACAGCTCCTTATCTAGTCAGATTGTTTGTCTGGTCAGTACCAACTATCACCTGGCCATACCGGAAACTGACGTGTCTTTGTTTTTGTTCACAAACACTGACACACATATGTGCACATACACAATATATTACAATGTATTTTCAAAAACCTGGAACATTGGGGCTTAATTTCATTTTTATTTGTAACTATGTGAATGACATACCATATAAATTAAATCAAGAAATTACTATAATAAATAATGCATAAAATATTAATATTTTGCACAAAACCAATAAAATATTATAATTTCTCTGATTCCATTAAAGAGTATGCATATATTTAAAACATGGGAGAATAGTGTTTTACCTCCAGTTATAAACATTCCAGGAGCACTGGGAACCCAGGCTAAGCACTGTACAGAAGCTGCTGCAGTTGGGAAATTAAATGTTGTTATGCAATGAAGTGATTCAGAATCTACTAGGCGAATTCCATAATGCAAATTAGCCACAAGTAGATAATCAGTAGAAAGGGGATCCCATTCCAGGGCTGTGACTGGATCGTCTTCATCTGTGCCTTCAAGAGATTCAGGTCTCAGAACATGTTTCTGATTTTTGTTACCTATTAAAATATGAGTAAATATATTTCAAACAAGTTACAGAAATCAATAATCCAGATCATATTAATTTCCTCCTTGTACACCACTGATCTCAGACAGATCTGAAAATACAAATCTTATATTTTATGCGCACATACATGTATGAATGTAGGGGAATTAATTTGTTGTAATGAGCAGATTTAATTGCTTTGCTTTGGCAATGTCTAGCTCCTTAAGTTATACTTTTTTGTTTCTAGAAAACTGAAAGAGAAAGATGCAGATAAATAGTATACTTGATCTTGTCAACAACAAATTTTACTGACTTATGACAACATAGGAAGAGGGGAGGACTTATCAAAATGAAGAATATAAGCAGTGATTAAAAGCATAGAATTTGCAACTGGCTGCCCGGGTCCAAATTTTAATTCTACCACCAACTAGCTTTGTGATCTTACACAAGATATATAACCTCTGTGTATCTCCATTTTTCTTTTCTTTTGGTAACAGGAGTTGAACTCAGGGCCTCTCGTTTGCCAGGCAGGCACTGTGCCGCTGAGCTACATCCCTGGCCCTGTGTGTCTCCATTTTTATAAGGGAGGCCATAATACTTATCTTACAGAATATTTTTAAAAAGGAAAATTTTATTAAAGCTCCTAGAACAGTGGGATATGTTATAAATAGCATATTAATATTTACTGTAATTTCTTTTTCATTACTCATTTGAATTAATAAGTCATACATACTAGTACAATAGTACAAATGGAAGAGAGCAAGGCAGAATAATTAAATGTAGAGAGGATCATCAAGCCATCTAGTGGTTTTGGCAAATTATATACATGACTGGGTAAATGAGGAAAAAAAATTTTCTTTTTTGATAAACTACAAGGAGACGCCACAGAGTCAGTCCCATCATTCTCAAGGGAAAGAGAGTAAAACAATTAAATCTAGAGGCTCCAACTTTAACGAAAGTACCAATTAGTCATATTATATAAACTTTAAAGGAAGTGTTTATTAAAAACACACACACAGAATTGAAAAAAACTTCAGATTTTAAAAGCAGAGAAAAAAATCAATTTTTCTTGGATATAAATTTGTTAAATGAATTGAAAATAGGTTTGCAATGACATTTACCAAGATATGTTATTCTCTAAGTACAATGTTAATCTTAAATAGTAGTATTTTATTTAGAATTCCTGCATACATAATTATAGAAGAAAATATGAGATTTTA
This sequence comes from Heterocephalus glaber, assembly GCF_053883595.1. Lineage (NCBI taxonomy): Eukaryota > Metazoa > Chordata > Mammalia > Rodentia > Bathyergidae > Heterocephalus > Heterocephalus glaber. The sequence continues at coordinate 10,041,658 of NW_028258308.1, read as the reverse complement.
TTTAGTTTTATAAAAACTTTGCATATAACCATCAAGAAAAGTCTGTTTTTTCTTTACCATAAAGCATCTACTAAATTACTATTTATTATGATATTGGTGCATGTGAATACAGTCAATCATTTGAAAGCTGAAAGAGGTTAAAAAAATCACTCATTAACCAAGATTTACTAACCTTTTAAAAGTACATTTTAGGTATTTTCTTGTGCCAGTTAATATTTATGATTTATTAAAAATATTCCAGAATGTAGAAACAAAATCCACAGTAACACAGAACAAGGAGAATTCACAATGTCCATGTTATAACATCTAAATCATGTTGCTCTAACATTCTCTAGTATAGTCAAAATCACAACAAATTACATTAATCATTTTATGCAGCATCTGGTGTTCTGATATTTTTATAAAAAGGCAGAAAAATGAATCTACAAAGTTTTATAGCTGGTCATTAGAACAGCAGATGATACTATTTTCATTATATTTATTATGTATTTATATGTTATTAATAATATACAAAAAAGCAGGCAAACTTGTATTGTCAGATAAAGACAAGCAAGTATATGAATACATCAATAATGAGATAACACTGACAATTTGCATATGAGAAAAAAATAATTTAGATTAGCAAAATATTGAGGTTGAAAAAAAGCAACGGTAATAAATAATAATGCAGGTTTAAATGTTTGATTTTGAAATGAGGTAGCTGAATCAAAGAGGAAAAATAAAATGAAAGATTACACAATTCACAAGGTCCACAGGATAAACAAACAAAAACGTTCTCAGGAGAAACACAACTTTTTCTAGAATTGATGTCAGAAATCTATGTCTTAAGCATGATTTTGAAAGACAGACACAGTGTGACACAGAAATCATGTCATTAACAACACTTTTAAGATTTAAAAAATGTAAATTTGCTTAATGTGTACTTGTGAAATAGTAAACAACTGACCAAAGTCAATTCAATTTCACCATTTCTATAATGAACATTAAAAAAAGAAAGGTCTATGATGAACTTAGTCTAAGAATACATCTTGCAAGTGCTAAAGCCATTTGCCATTTCCAACTTGTTTTTTTTTTTTTTTGGAGACAGGGTCTTGCTATGTAGTTCAGGCTGGCTGTGAACTCACTATGCACCTCAGGCTGACCTTGAATTTGCAGTATCCTTGATCTTTCTGTATCAGCCTCCCAAGCACTGGGAATACAGGTGTGTGCCACCATGCCTGACTGCTTTTTGTTGTTTGTTTGTTTTGGGGATATTTTTTGCCCTAAAATCTTCTTATGAGAAGTTTTTTATGAATTTCAGAAATGAATGGTGTTTTTCAGGCTGAATAGGAGAAGAAGGTTTAAAGTTTACCTAGATCACCTATTAAGTTCTCCTGCCTTTAACACACACACGGACATGCGCACACACAAATATACATACAAAGCATAGTTTAGAAATCATAAATTTAAAATAATAGCTGACCTACATGAGGATAGTACTCCGGACTATTTTTAATTACAAAAGAGATAAAGTCTAGACAATAAAGAGCTTGAGATCAGACAAACCCAAAGATCATAAAAGGGAGAAAATTACAAAGATCAGAGCAGAAATGAATGCAATGGAAACTAAGAGAATGATACAAAAAAAAATCAATGAATCGAAGAGTTGGCTTTTCAAAAGAATAAATAAAATCGATAAACACTTAGACAACCTTATCAAAAGAAAAAAGGCAAGAAAAGGCTCAAATCCATGCAATTAGGAACAAAAAAGATGCAGTCACAACAGATCCACCAGAAATCCAGAAGATCATCAATACCTACTTCAAGAATCTGTACTTTAATAAAATGGAAAACACAGAAGAAATGGACAGATTCCTAGATATGTATGAATTACCAAAGTTGAATAAATAACAGGATAAACATGAATTCTAAACACCCTAATTAAAAATTCTAAACATCCCAACTGCAATCAGTGAAATTGAAAACGTAATTAAAATTTTGCCAAGGGCTGGGGATTTAACTCAGTGGTTAGGCCATCTGCCGCACAAGCACAAGGTCCCAGGTTCAATCCCTGGTACAAAAAAAAAAAAAAAAAAGGAGAGGTAGGGGAAAAGAAAGAAGGGAATGGAATTAATATGAGAAAAAAAAATGGAAACAAAGTATTTGTAGATAGGGAGGGGTGGAGGGTTGAAGGGAGCACAGGGGAATGGGGGAAAAAATAAGAACCAAGATGAATTATGCTAAGGTGCAAATTTCCAATGATGAATCTCATTATATTGTATACCTTAAATGCACTAATTAAATTAGTTTTAAAAAATTACCAACAAAGAAAAGCTCAAGTCCTGATGGCTTCACTGCTGAATTCTACAAGACATTTAGATAAGAACTATGGCCACTACTCTTTAAACATTTCAGTAAAATTGAAAGGGAAGCAATACTTCCAAATTCATTCCTGGAAGCAAGTGTTACTTTGGGTCCAAAAGCAGAGAAAGACCAACCGAAAAGAGAACTTCAGGCCAATCTCCCTAATGAACATAGATGCAAAAGTCCTCAATAAGATACTGGCAAACAGAATGCAGAGGGTCATCAAGAAGATCATACACCTGACCAAGTCGGATTTATCCCAGGGATGCAAGGATGGTTCAACATTCATAAATCAATAAATGCAATACACTATATTAACAGAGTCAAGGACAAAAATCATATGATCATCTCAATAGATGCAGAAAAAGCATTCTACAAAATTCAACACACATTAATGATAAAAACTCTGCAGAAAATTGGAATAGATGGTCTTTATCTCAACTTGATTAAGGCTATCTATGAAAATCCAATAGGCAACATCATACTAAATGGTCAAAAACTGAAAGCCTTCAAGCTAAAATCAGGAAGAAGACAAGGATGTCCACTATCACCACTCCTGTTCAATATAGTTCTGGAAACATTAGCCACAGCAATTAGACAAGAGAAAGAAATAAAAGGAATAAAGATGGGAAAGGAAGAAGTTAAACTGTCATTATTTCCAGATGATATGATACTCTACATAGAAGACCCAAAAAACTCCGCCAAAAGACTTCTAGAGTTAATTGACAGATTCAGTAGAGTAGCTGGATACAAGGCCAGCACTCAAAAATCAATAGCCTACTTGTACACAAATCACAGACTCACTGAGAGAGAAATTAGGGAAACAATCCCTTTCACAATAGCTTCTAAAAAAATGAAATATCTAGGAATCAATCTAGTGAAGGAAGCAAAAGACCTCTACATTGAGAACTACAGCACTCTGAAAAAAGAGATTAAAGAGGATATAATAAAATGTAAAGACATCCCCTGTTCCTGGGTAGGAAGAACCAATATAGTGAAAATGGCTGTACTTCCAAAACTGCTATACAGATTCAATGTAATCCTGATTGAAATTCCAAAAATATACTTCACAGAGATAGAGAAAACAATCCAAAATTTCATTTGGAACCAGAAGAGACCTAGAATAGCAAAATAAATTCTAGGCAACAGAGACATGGTAGAGGGTATTACAATCCCCAACTTAAAACTATATTACAAAGCCACTGTGCTAAAAACAGCATAGTACTGGCAAAGAAACAGCCCCAAGGATCAGTGGAATAGATTAGAAGATGTAGAAACCATTTCAGACATACTCAGCCACTTCATCTTTGATAAAGGAGCCAAACACCCTAACTGGAGGAAAGATAGCCTCTTTAATAAATGGTGTTGGAAAAACTGGATTTCAACTTGCCAAAGATTAAAGCTAGACACCTATCTTTCACCATGCACTAAACTAAGATCGAAGTAGATTAAAGATCTAAATATTAAAACAGAAACACTATGGAAGATAAGTAAGGTAGAACTCTCAAAGACATTGGCATAGGAAAAGACTTTATGAAGAAAACCTCAGTAGCACCAGAACTAGCACAAAGAATCAACAACTAGGATCTCATCTTATTAAAAAGCTTCTGCACTGCAAGAAAAACCACCAACAGAGCTGAGAGACAACCTACAATATGGGAAAAAGGTTTTACCAGCTGTTCCTCAGACATAGGTCTACTATCTAGAATATATAAATAACTGAAAAAAATCAGACCCCCCAAATATAAAGACCCAATTGAAAAATGGGCATCTGAAGTGAACAGACATTTTTCAGACAAAGAATTAAAAGCAGCAAATAAACATATGAAAAAATGTTCAGCATCACTGGTCACTTGAGAGATGCAGATAAAAATAAGACTGAGATTCCACCTCACCTCAGAAAGAATAGCTGATATCAAGAAATGAACCAATAACAAATGCTGGTGGGATTGTGGAAAGAAAGGAACTCTTCTTCTTTTGTTGGTGGGAGTGCAGACTGGTGCAACCACTGTGGAAATCAATATAGAGATACCTCATAAAACTAGGATTAGAAGTCCTATTTGACCCAGCTATTCCTCTGCTGGGTATCTTTCCAAAGAAGTAAAAGAATCATACCATAGCAAATATATGCACACCCATGTTTGGAGAGGCACAGTTTGTAATAGCTAAAGCTTGGAAACAGTCCAAGTGCCCATCAACTGGAGACTGGATAAAGAAGTTTTTTTTTTTAATAAAATGGAGTACTACTCGGCCATAAAGAATGAGAAACTAGAGACATTTGTACCTAAATGGATGCATATTGAGGACATTCTCTTAGGTGAAATAAATGGGACTCATGTGTAAATACCTAAAGTTTCTCTAGTGTTTAAAACTAAAAGTGTAAATAAGGATCAAAATGTATAATTGATATTGTGAAATAGGAAGAAAAGGTCTAAAGGAGTAGGGGAAGTGGGAGGAGCAGGGGCAAGGAAAGAAGGGAAAAGAAAAAATATGAGAAAAGGAAAAAAATGGAAACAAAGTCTTTGTAAATAGGGAAGGGTGGAGGGGTTTAAGGGAGGGCAGGGGAATGGGGAAAAAATAAGAAACAAGATACATAATGAAAAGGTACAAGACCCCAATGATGAATGTAACTGTGTTATATACCTAAAATATAGCAATAAACTTAATGGAAGAAAAAGAGCTTGAGGTCATGGTTTTCTGCAAGAACCTGGAGGACAGAAACTTCATGTTGTAAGATAGGACTAGAACCATCTTTGGTGCCAAAATTGTTTTGAAGAATATGATATTGACAACTCCTCATAAACATGAGAAGCCTATCAGTACCAATATTAATTCCAACAGTTCCAAAGTTTCAAACTCACAATCCAGAACAGTGTCAGAATTATAAGATAGGGTTTCTGTCATGATCAATTAGCTCATGTCCAAGGAAAAGGAAAATACATAATAGGATTTATATTTCATACTGTTTTACATATATTAAATGCTAAATAAATTCTATGGAATATGGGAAGTGAAGAAGTCTGTGTTGGTTTTTATGATTTGAATTGTAACCCCACAAAAAGATGTTGAAGTCTTTGCAGATGTCCTAGTTAAGGTGAAGTCCTTAGATTGGTACCTAATCCCACATGATTGTGACCTCACAAAAAGAAAATTTTGACACAAACACATGCTGCCAGAGGGCAAGGAATTGGCAGAAGCTACAGAAAGCACTACATCCTTCTTTATTACCCTGCAGAGAAGGACCTGTCAGCACCTTATTTCACATATTTTGTCCGAAGAATTGTAAGGCAATAATTTTCTGTTGTTCTAAGCCATCCGGTGGGTACATTTTTATATCAACTGCAGTAAACTAATACATCAGAAAAAAACAACACTGATGACTCAGGCAGAGATGCACAAATTACTTTAACAAGTGGATGACTCAATTATTGGAAAACATTGGCCTCTTCTGCAAGCCACATAGCTCAGACTGCTCAAATATTATACTCTCTATCCTGATATAAACCTAGGATAGAGAAGATCAAAGGGCCTTTATTCTTCCTGATTCTTTCTATGCCAAAATAACTGTATAATTTCTCGATGTTTTGCATCTTGGCTACATAAAACAATGTCTCAATGTCTTATGGCTTTATACCTTCAAAAATTTCTAATAATAAAAGAGAAAGATCTAGTCAATGAAAACAGAGATGCCTATAATGACAAATCACAAAATAGTAAAAAAAATATCAGGAATGCAATTTAGAATAAAAAAAAAAGAGCACTCCTAGTAATTTTCTTTAGATCTTAGGCATCATACAGATTCTCTGAAAAGAAAGTGTGACCAGGAATAGGGGAAGGGAAAGGACTAAATATAAGAAAAGGAGAAAACGGAAACAAAGTCTTTGTAAATAGGAAGGGGTGGAGGGGTGGATGGGAGATACCAAGGTATATCATGTAAGGGTACAAATTCTCAATTATGAATGTCATAATACTGTATACCTAAAATGTATCAATAAATCTAATGAATTAAAAAAAGGAAGTGTGACCATTCTGATAGAACCTTTGGGTGCAGAATAGCCAGTAGTAAGTGAAGGAGTATCCTTAAAAAGATCTGGTTAAATAACCGAAAGAGTAGAGGAGTAAGAGGAGGAAGCACAGAGCACACAGCCATTTTCAGTTAACTCCTGAAACTAAGACTTCCCAAAATGAAGGGTATAGGAGAGAGAAGTGGTAGTCACCTAATCAAAACATGGAAAGCCTCCGAACTATGTAACTTAATTGGTTATAAGCCTTTATGACCAACTCTAAAACACAATCTGACATAAAGGATGTAACAGAGGGAGTGACATTGCAGGAGTCTGAGACAACAAGTTTAAATGAAGCAAAAGCCATTGTTGTATGATTCCTTCTTCATACTAGTCTCCAACAATAGATGACACTGCTCCATGTTAAATTGGTAAAACCCACAAAAACAGAGGACACAAACAAAGAGCAGAGAAGGAAGGTGATAAAGGAAATATATGTCCAGTGTCCAATTTTACCTTTCTTTAAAGATAAACAATAGATCCTATTTAAAATATGTTTAACATATAATGTCCTTAATGGATCGATACTTTTACATAATCTTTTTTTAATTTAAAAAAAGATTTGTTTAACATTTCACAATTACTTCTGTTCCATGGAAATTCCTTTTTCTTCTATTAATGTCAGATAAATTGAATGTAATATATTTTGTAAAAGTAACTATCCTGAACCTAAGAAAGTACTTTTATCTAACCATCTAGCCAACCATACACCAACAGAAATGCCAGATGGTTAAAACATGTAAGTTAACATACTTATGTAAGAGAGGAGAATAATTCTGGTAATTTTTTATTTCTTAAATTATATTTTTATTATTGCTTACATTACAAAAATCAATATAAACTCATTTCTCAGACACTTTCATCCAGATAAACTAATTAACTACCAAGAGTTCAAAGAGATTGTTCTAATTTATTCCAACATTTAAACAAATGTTTAAAAACATTTGTTAAGGAGCTATGGCATCAGAATGGTACAAATATACAAATATTTTGGAAGTGTATTAGTAAGCCATCATATCTCCCAGCCCTATGTCCTTGTTTATCCAGATAATTTTCTTATCAAATGTGTAAACATAATAAATTGACTTGAAAAGTACTAACATTGGATAAATGATTGGTTTGGATTAATTCAAAGTACGCCTTCACAGCAGAGTTGAACGTATTACAATCTCTATAAGTAAAACTTACTTTAAATGAGCATTTGGCATCAGCATAATACTGAGTAATATTTTCACATCTATTATTTCAAAATTAAAAGGCTGTTACTTAGGTCTTTATGTACTCCTGTAGTTTATAAACGGAATTTCCTCCAAAGGCTCATGTGTTAAAGGCCTGATCCCCAGCCCAAGGCACTATTTGGAAGACAGTGAGACTTTTAAAAGGTAGTTCCTTGTGTTTTGGGGTCATTGGTGCTGTGCCCTTGAAAGAGATGATGGGTCTCTAGCTTTCCTTCACACCCACGCAAGGTGAAGGAGCCTCCTCTGCCATGTGCTCCTGCTGTGACGTCCTCTGTAACCACAGGCTCAAAACAACAGAACCCATCAGATTGAAACCTCCTAAGCTAAGCCAAAAAAATTTTCTTATTTTTAAGTTGATTCATCTGAGGTATGTGCTATAGTAGCTGAAAGCAGACTAATGTATGCATGTAAACAAAAAAGTATATCTGCTAAGAAAAATATAATTTAAGAGACTAGACTGATGAAATTCTTACCTGGGTGGAAAATTGACAGACTTCCATCAATATGACCAAACACAACTTTCCCCTTTTTGTGAGTATGCCATCTGAACACACAGATATCAGACAAAAAACTATGAGCATCTTTGTGTACAGTTACTCCACTGTCTGGCCCTGTGATGGTCCAAATGAACAGTGGACCTCGAAGGGAAACAAATGCTACAGCATCATCTGCATTCCAGCACCAGCTAAGAGAGGCAGGTGTTCCTGGAATAAATTAAACACATATACATGTTAACAAGATATGGCATGAGACTGTACCATGAAATACTGGTTGCCTTGTAGATTTCTAAAACAAACTAAAATACAAAAATATGTTTATAATTTTAAAACACATTGCTTTCTTAATTGGGAGTTAAATTTATAAAATAATCATCCCAAAGACAACAGTGAACATATGTACAGAATTTTCATTATAAAAAGAAAAATATCTATTTAATTTCAAATACTACTAAAATGGTCATGTGCTTTGTGTAGTCAAAGAAACATAGAGTTTTGCATTTAAATAGACTATATTTTAAAAAATACATATTTACTGTATATATGTCTCTAAGACCTTATCGAGATATCCTACATATAAAAGGTAATATAGGATAAAATGTTTTAAAGATCTTAAATATCAATTGAGGTGAGAGATATTAAGTGTATAAAAACATATATGCAACTATGAAGATTTAATAAAAATGAACTTGATGTGAAAATCTGTCTTTTCAAGAGTTTAGATTCAAATTCTAGTTTTGCCTCAAATGAACTAAACAAATTACTTTCTCTCTCAAAACCTCTGTTTCCCCATTTATAAATTGGAAATAATAAATATAGCTGACCACTTGTTTCACATGTTCCAAAAAAGGAACTATAATGTATATAAAAATACCTTTTCAACTACATGATGAAATACAAAAGTTAATTATTAATGTTCTTGCTACTGTTATAATCAAATAAGTTATATTAAATAAATGTTATGGGACGTTTATAAGGGGAGGATTATGGAATCTCTCAACACAGATACAATCACTGCATCAGAATCCTGAAGTTGAATATATCAGATCATATGGAGTTAGGCTCTAGGATTCAATTTTTAACAAGTTTCTCCAAAAGATTTTGAAGCAGTAAGGATTGGGAACCCCTGGAATTCTGTCATAGAAAGAAATTAGGCTTAAATTACACTTTGAAAGAGAGGTAGAATTTAAATATATGGAGGGAAAGTATTTTCAGAAAAGCAAAGGTATGAACAAAGACAATTTTGAAAGATGCTACTTTACAGTAAGTGTAGTTTGTGCAGTCTATGTACTCCAAGAAGAGGAAAATAGAAGCCTATTGTCCAGTTCAAGGAGTGACACATAATGGGAATTCTATAAATATTTGCTTAGTATAAGAATGAATGAGTACATGGATAAGTACTATAAAAGTTTTATATAGTATTAGGAAGTATTAACAGAAGAGTTAACTCAATAGAGGAAAGTTACTTTGTATAGGTCAAACCACCATAACACAACTGAAAGACAATAGAATATTGGCTCTCTGAATCCACATTAGAGAAGACATCTAGAAAAGTGAAACAACCAGAAATGTGTCAAATAATAATAATAGAAAATATCTCTATGGTGGCTTACTATGTATAAGTACTTATAAGAGCTCTGCAAACACCAAATAATTTAACTTCGTCAACAATATTCTTAGATTGGTAAGAGATATTATTGTCTATTTTTATTCAAAATGTGACATTTCTAAAGTTGGTGATAATTTTAACATTTTACAATTGAGTAGACTAATACTGTCATTTAAATGTATTGCTCCACACTAGCAAAAAGAAGAATGAAGTAGAAAATATAGAGGAAAGATAAAGGTAAAAAATGGTATGAGGAAGTTGAGAAGAAAATTCACTTAAAAATTTCTATTTTAGCGGCATAGTTTGTAATAGCTAAACCTTGGAAACAGCCAAATTGCCCAACTGGAGACTGGATAAATAAATTTTTTTTAATAAAATGGAGTACTACTCAGCCATAAAGAATGAGAAACTAGACACATTTATACCTAAGTAGATGCACATTGAGGCTATACTCTTACGTGAAATAAATAGGACTCACGTGGAAATATTGAATAGTTTCTCTGATGTGAGAAACTGAAAGTATAAATAAGGATAAAAACGTTTAATAGATAATGTGAAATGGGAAGAAAAGGGGAAGGGGAAAGGAGAGGGGTAGGGGAAAGGAAGAAGGGAAAGATAAATATGAGAAAAGGAAAGAATGGAAACAAAGTCTCTGTAAATAGAGAGGGGTGGAGGGGTTGAACAGAGGGCAGGGGAATGGGGAAACAAATTTCCATTTGCTTAATTTGGATTCTAAAAATGTGGACATCACTAAGACATCAAGAAAGGATATTTAAAATTATAATAATCAAAAATAGGGCCAGGGATTTAGCTCAGTGGTTCTGCCGCCTGCCTCACAAGTGCAAAGTCCTGAGTTTGACCCCTGGTAACAACAACAACAAAAAAAGTCATAATTTTTTGCAAACAACAAACCAATGCTTTCAATCATCAAGTTAAAACATTTTGGAAACAGCATGAGAAAGTTGTTAATTAGCTTATGAAATTTTTCTAAAAGGGGAAAGATATAAAATTTATCAAAATTTTAATAATTATTCTATGACTATTAATGAGAAATTCTTATTTAATTGAATATTCAGGTCAGAAAACTGTCATGAACACTGCTGATGAATTTTAAAAAATCTTCCACCAAAAATGGATTTGATATGTAATATCTGATGATAAATCATTGATTAAACTAAGTGAAAGTAGAAAAATACACTGTCTAATCTGTACTTTTTGTATTGCATTTAAAACATATACAGATCATGCAGTTGCAGTCTAGATTTTGTGCTACAACTGTTATGAGAACAATGACTATCACTATAACATTTTTGGTTTATTTAACATAAAATATAAAAAGAATTTAAAGAATTTTTTTGTGTTATTTAAAATTAATCTCCCAGCACTCTGGGAGGCTGAGGAAGCATGATCATAAGTTCTGGCCCAGTCTGAGCAATTTAGTGAATGAATGAGACTGTCTCAAAATTAAGAAAAAAATTTAAAATCTGGGGGTGAAGATCAGTGTGAAAGCCCCAGGTTCAACCTCCAGTATCAATCAATCAATCAATCATTCAATCCATCTATCTTACATAAAGCTGGATTTAAGGTACTGAGAAGATGTATTTTTGATTGATATAAACAATACTAGAATAATCTGAAGAATTTCTGTTTGATGGAGAAACAGATATGACCAGAAAACTTGAGGAGATATGAAAAACCTTGACTGAAGCTACCAATCACTGTTTCTACTTATATATCAGAAAGCTTGGTACTGAAAGTTAGTTGGTTTTTCTCACTGATGTACTAAAAATGTTCAAAGTTGTTAATTACATTATGAGTAACTCACTGAATAGCTAACTTTTCTAAAATATTTTGGTTAGAGACTGGAGAAAATTTTACCCACAGTCTAGTACACTGGTGATTTGTAAGTGAAAATAATAAAACAGGGAACATGAACTTGGAAATAAAATTTAGTTTTGTAGTTAACAACTTCATTTGGCAAATATTTTTAAGACTATAATTGAGTTTGAAAATTGTTGTATTTTCACAATATTTTCAGCATTCTCAAATGACCTAAATTTGAAGTCAAGGAAAAAACAACATAGTTCATTGAATATATCTCTAGGTTCCAAAGGAAATTTAAAGATATTTGAATACAAGTTCCCAATATTTTTGCTTCATATTTAGGAGAATATTATAAATTTGGAATAAAACAAAGTTAGTGAGACTGTCATGTTTCAATTTCTTACCTCAAAATTATTTTCATTATTTTTAGAGAAAAAACTGAATTTGGACAATATAACCAGCAGTAGCTTACAAAACCACAACCAATAATTGAGCTATACTTGGTACTTAGAATGAGAGTGAATTATCATGATATTTAATACAGGAAAACAATCACCTAATTCTAACATAATTATGGAGTAAGATTAAACAAGGGTTCCTAATTTCTAATACTAAGTAGATAAGGTATTTAAATTCAAAAAGATCTATTTGTATGAACTAGGGCTTTTTTTTTTCCATTATCGGGTACTGAACTCAGGGCTTTTGCACTGAACTATATCCATAGGCCTTTATTTTTTTATTTTTGAGAGAAAGTCTCCCTTAGTTGCTATGTATTCTAGGATGGGTTTGAACTTATGCTCCTTCTGTTTCAGTCTTGCAGAGTGCTGGGAATACAGGCATATACCACCATAACCAGTCGAAGTAGGAATTTCTCTTTTAATCAAATTACATATAAGGGAATGGAATCAGCTCAACAAGGCATCGGATATAAGCATAATAGTCTTTGTATGTTACAAATTTGAATATACTAGTGTACAGGGGAGGCTTTTTACTTATTAAGAAAATATTTTCTAGTTCTATTTATTTTGGAAATTTTATATTATATTTCAATGTTAATGAAGTTATTCAGCATTGACTGTTTAATTAATCATATGTTCTGACTATAATTATTTTATGAAATGTTGTTTTGATTTGTTCACATACATAGGAGTCATGATGTGAAATGTATTTCTTCTGTGGGTTATTATTAGGAAGTTTTAAAACACTACGTTAAAACCTAAAGTAATAAAAACTAATAGAACTAATGATTCTCATTAAGATGAAACCATTTTATTCAGTAAAATCAATGTGTTATAAAGTACCTTTTGCACTGCTGAGTTTAGCAATGGCTCTTTGTTCTGCAGCATTCCAAATGATCACCGAATCATCGGCACTGCCACTTGCAAACAGGTCAGGGTCATGTGGGCACCAAGAGATCGCTGTGATCGTTTTTTTGTGTTCAGACATAACTGCCTGAAGCTTGAATTCATTATAGTGGTGATCCAACTGAAACGAAATATATACATAAAACGCTTTAGTGCCCCTTTTTGGATAATACACCATCATTTAAAATTACATTATATAAAACAGAAGCAGCATACAGCAAAATTAGTTCACCTAATAAATATATGAACACATTTCAAGCTTGGGACTACATTCTAGTATAGTCAATTACCTGAAAGAAACCATTCGGAAAAAAAAAATTAATAAAATGTTTTACATTTAAATATGCATAATAATCCAGAGCTTAATACATTTTCCATAGTTGTATCTATTTATCAGGGTTAAAAAAAAACATTAGTTGTGAATTTTTTTTTGCAGTTTTTCACTTATGTTTGAATAAAAAAGAATTAGGTTAAATAAACCCAACTTCTCTTTCTTATATTATCAAGATCTCCAATGCTTCCAGAGTAATGATATCATTGACCATTTCTTAAAATGTTACAGTTTTTCAGAGAGGACATTATGTTGTATTTGCATGTGTAAGTTGATGACATGAATAACCGGCCTTCTTTACTGGATTAATAACTCATTTTAGATTATATTTTATTTAGATTATATTTTTATAAATAATGTTGGTATGTTGGTCTTTTTTTGTTGTTGAAGTTGCTTTTTTTCTTTAATAAATAATGAAGCTTTCAACCTAATTCAAGTTTTAAAAATCACTATATTAAATATTATACCAACCTTTCTTTAACTATAGAATTGTAGAAAAATTATGTTAATGTGATCTCGAGTGACCTATGTGATCATACTACTGATATCTTGCCAGACTAATTTGACATTGAGTTTCTTTTTGTTCCTTCTGAATTTGTTTCTCTAATGAGAAAAACATTTGTCTTTCACAGTCTTATGCCTGCTGGTGATTAGCCTGTAATGGTCTCCTCATTGATTTTCTCACTGTTATTTATTCATCTATTCAGGTCTGCATTCAAATGCACCTCTACTGAGAGATGTTTTCAGATTGTGATATCTAAATTCACAACTCTCCCAAAAACCTCTTCCATGACTCTTATCTTATGACCTATCTTATAGCCTTTTTAGAACATATTTCTTCATGAAACATACTTTTTTTTTTTTTGTTACTGGGGTTGAACCCAGAGTTGATGTATACCATTGAGCTATACTGTCAGCCTTTATAATTTAATTTATTTTATTTTAAGACAAGGTCTCTAACTTGTCCAGCCTAGCTTTGAAATTACTATCCTTTTGCCTCAGCTCTCAAGTAGGCATGCACTACTGCACCTGTCTACTTGTATGACTGCTCACTGTGCCTTGTTCTTACTAAGAATGTAAGTTTCACAAGAAGAATTTGGCTGATTTTTTTCATAGTTGCATTTCTAGTGTCAAGTAATGCTTGGTCAGTAAAAGAGATTCAGGTGATATTGAAAGAAGAAACCCTTACATTATAGTTTATTATTTAAGTAACTTCTAATTTAGGTATCACAAATTATGCTGCAGTGAATATTTTTGTATATAAGACTTTGACTAATTATTTTTTAAAATTTTCTCTTTCATAATTCATTTTTCTTTCCATAACTTCATGTCTTCTTGGACAACTTTGATGGAAACTTTATTGCAGATAACCCAGTACTATTAGTGTTTTCATCTAATTAGCACTGAAGCAATAATAATAATTTTAAGTTGGTCTATTTCAAATATACAATTGTGTTTTCTATATACTTAGAGATGAACAGATTTTTAGGTTTTCAATTATTCAACAACTGTAAAGACCTGTGATAGATATTGTTAAAGTATCTAACAGAAAAACCTGATATATATGATAGAAATTCAGAAGACTATAAATGTTGCACATGTTGTACATCAGTGACCTTCATAGACTTTATCACACACACTACCCATACAGTATCTGTAATCACATGATAGGACATTGAATTATTTGTGGAAATTAATTTGTTAACAGATTCCTGTTATATTTATAACTCAGTGTTATGAGATTATACTGTTACACTGAGATGGGTCATAAATTACTGTTAGAGGACCTTAATACAATATATTAGTGCATTACGATTCAATGGTTAAATAAAAGTTTCAATGTCATTTACAAACATCATTTAATAGTTCAGAAAAACCTGATAATACCTCACAGTCATTATCAGATTTTGATAATACCACATACAAGATGCTCTTTAATAGGCATTGCCTCTGAAAATAATTATAACATTTTCAATTTGCACAGCATAATGTTTAATACACTTTAATTTAGATGACCACATTTAAAACAATATTTATTAAGACTATAATCTGTAACTCTCTACTGATGTATTTTGAAACAAGTTATTAAAATGGGCATTGTAATGAATTATCAATTGAGTTTATTTGCATTCACTCCTAAATCAGAGTAAATTTTAGTTTTTTTCAATTGTAGATAAGAAATTTTTCTGTAAAGGTTTTTGCATTTATAATTTAAGTTTAATCTCCCCAAATATTTGTTATAAAATATCACCATAAAATTTCAGACACATATAACTTAAAAAATTAAGTCCTATATGCATCACCTCAGTTTCTTAACATCTTTACTTCTGGGAGGAATAGTTTGTCTTGCCTGAGAAGTTTCTCTTCTTTAGGGAAGAAATAAAAGACAAGAAGATATGGTCTTAAGACTGGGGGAAAAATTTTATAAGAGGAAATTGGGAGTGAGAACCTTGGGAGTACATGCAGAGTGTAAAGAACACAGATAAGAGAAAAAAAAGGAGGCATTTGGAAAGTACGCTGTTTTCTTTCATGCAGAAGGGATGGGAAGTGAAAGAGCATGAGTTGTACTGAAATTACACTTTCACTGCTAGGTATTCCAGTCTTGTTGAACAGACTACAAACAACTTTATTCTATGTTGTAGAAACTGAATTCTTTTATGGATAAATATTATTATTTCTCAATTTTTTAAATAAAGTATAGTATTGTTAATAATGAAAATATAGTAATGAAAAGGGCCTTTAATTCAGAATAAAATATTATTTTTTTACCTAATGAATGAGTTGATGTTTCAAGGTTTTTAAAAGTAGTTCAAGACAGTTAATGAGTGTCTACTAAATTCTTGAGTGTGTATAAATTTTAATAATTTAAAAATGAGAGTGACTCATTTCTAATAAATAGAACTGTATAGAGAGACAGCCCATTCTATGGGATCCTTCACAAATAAGCAAGGTGAAGAAACAGATATTTAAAAAAGCATTTGTACCTTTCAGCTGAAATTTGAGAGTTGAGAAAATGCTCTGTGAACAGGTAACGTAGGCAAACTGAAAAATCAGTGAGAGCAAGGCAAGACATGAAAGAATCTGAGATGTTTTTAAAAGTGCAACTGTTTTGTTATGTCTGTAATGTGGAGTGAGAAAGACACAGAAGCAGGATGATCATGAAAGGCCTTGAAAGGCACATTGTCAAGTTTGGATGTGACATTTTGAAAGAGCAGTACATAATTGATAATTTTAAATTTTAGATTTTCATTATAGGGATGAATTACAGGGAGTCAAATTAGAAGTAAAGAGACTATTAATAGAACATTATAATAGATCGAGTGAGAAGGGTATAAAGAAGATACTGAAACAAAAAATACTAGAATCACCCTTGGTTACTAGGGGTATAGAATGTAAGTGGAAGAGGGAGTCAAAGATGGCTCATGTATCTGCCTTAGGGGAAAGTTTAGTTAGTGACTTGAGATTTTTGGCTCTATTAAAGGAGAAAGACAACTGAGATTGAAGATGTTTATGGCTCCTCTGTATGGAAATATTCAAGCTATCACTGGCCCTCTATACTGGGAACAGGTAAGAGATGACAGAATAGAGCCAGGATAAAAAGTAATTATGAAGATTTTTCTCCCAAGAATATTTCTAAATATATCTGCCCTAATTTTAATATAATGATCTCTACTACACTATCCATACTCTCCAACTGATGGAGTTTTCTCTTATCGATTTATTCAAGTTTAATAATATGATGTAAACATTTTCTAAATGTTTAAAAAACCCAATACAAATAGCAAAAAGTAGAAAATACAAACATTAAATTGTAGCAATATGCTTCTCGTGTCTGATACTTAAACCTTAATTAATTTTACATACTACAATTAAAACTTAAGGAAAATTAGTATTATTTTACCTGATAAATATAGATAGCCAGAGTTGCACAATAGGCAAATCTGTCTCCACTGGCAGCACATACATCCTTATTCCATGGCTGACATCCAGCAGCCAGCAATCCCACTTGCCTTACCTGGGACATATTTGCCTTAAAAAAAGAAATTTGAGAAAATATCAATTATTTTTGTTATCTGATAAACTACTCATCTTTTATGTCATCCCCAATCCTTATTCTTATGCCCTAAAAAACGTTTTACTACAAACATTAATCCTAGCCTACATTTTGAGAGGAGTGAAAATTCTCAAATCTATATAGACATCAAGACAGGTAATTTGATTTAGAGAAACAAAAGATCATAAAAGGCTAACCTATGTATGATATTTAGTCAAAGGTTGGGAAGCCCATGTGGAGTGAGGAGAAATTTCTGATCCCATCCAAACAGTCTTGGTATCACTGGTGAGAGCCATCGCATGTTGGCAGACTGAGGAACTTCCCAGAAAAACTGAAAGAAATGTTTTCTGGGAAATACAAGTTTTAAGTACTAGTAATTCACTTAAAGCACTAAATTTCAATTTTAAACACTACTGGTCAATGTTGGGAGGACTGTGACCTCTGTTATAGAACTTCATGGGTTTTACACGGACCATTCTCACAGAAACTATTGACTAACTATTCTTACTGATCTTTGTTCTGGTTGTTAGGCCTATCATTGAGATTGAGGTACTGAATTCTTTATTATTGTAGAAACATTTACCCCTTCAATTAAGTCAGGTTTTTTCCCACATGTTTTGATGGTGTCTTATTAGGTGCAAAAATGTTTATAATTGTTATATATTTTGGGTATTGAATTTTTAAAATTTTATAACATTCTTTCCTCTCATAGCATTTTTTTAAAACTCAAAGTCAATTTTGACTCATACTGTGTAGTCATCCTACTTTATTTTGGTTTCGGTTTGAATAGAAAATCTTTTTGTAGCCTTTCAATTTCATTCAATATTTGTTTTCAGAAAAAAGTTGTTTACTGTCCATTTTTCTCATCGGTAGGGAAAAACATCTGACACACAAAAATTAAAGGAAAAAGGATGTTTTTGGTTGTTTCATAGGTTTCAGTTCATGGTTACTGTTCCAAGGCAGGAATATCATGGAAGAAAGTATGATGGAGCAAACCTGTTCACTTCATGGAAGCTGAGAAGCAAAGCATGGAGAAAGAACCAGAAAGGTACTTATTCTCTAAAGGTAGGTCCTGAGGAATCCCTGCTGACTTGATCCACCTCCTGTCAGCTATGAACAGTAGCATATTAATCCATTCATAAATATAGGATCTCCATGATTCAATAATCTTTCCATGATTTTCTTGTATTTCGTTGCTTATTTTTTGTTGAGTTGATCTATTTGTGACAATGGGGTATTGAGGTCCCCCACTATTATTGTATTACTGTTTATTTGATTTTTCATGTCCATTAGTATTTGTTTTATACAGTTGGGTGCACTAGTGTTTAGTACATATATATTTATGATTTTTATCTCTTCCTCTTGGATTGCTCCCTTTACAAGGATGTAGTGTCTTTCTTTGTCTCTCTTAATCAGTGTTGGCTTGAAATCCACTTGATCTCCACATAGGATAGCTACTCCTGCTTTTTTTTCAGGTTCCTGAGGCATGGAGTATTGTTTTCCACCCTTTAACTTTCAGTCTATGAGTTCTTTTTGAATTAAGTGTGTTTCTTGTATGCAGCATATTGTTGGATCTTGCTTCTTGACCCATTCTGCCAGTCTATTTCTTTCGATTGGTGAATTGAGACCATTAACATTGATGGTTATAACTGAAACATGTTGACTTGTCATTGCCATGACTTTTTCTTTTTGTTGGATTCTCTCCCTTTGCATTTAATTTCTTGTCGTGCCTGATGCATTCATTCAGCAGGGCTTCCTGGGGTTGTTGTGATCCTCATTGTCTTTTCCTAGGATATTGCCTAAAATTTTTTGGAGTGCTAGTTTGATATTCATGAAATTGCTAAGGTGCTCTTTGTCATGAAAGTATCTTATTTTTCCATCAATTTTGAAAGGTAGTTTTGCAAGGTACATCAATTTGGGTTGGAGGCTGTTTTCTTTTAGGGCTTGAAATATGTCACTGCAATCTCTTCTTGCCTTGAGGGTTTGCATTGAGAAGTCTGCTGTGATTCTGATGGGCTTTCCTTTGTATGTGATTTGTTTCCTATCTCTAACTGTTTGTAGAATTTTGTTCTTCTGTTGGGTTTCTGGAATCCTATTATATGGCTCTGTGTAGATTTTTTTTTTTTTGATCAAGGCTATTTGGCATCCTATATGCCTCACTTATCTGTATGTCAAGTTCTTTTCCCCTGCTTGGTAAGTTGTCTGCCATCATTTCTGTGAACAGTTTTTTTTATGTTGTCTGTACTCTCTCGTTTCTTCATCGACTCCAATCAGTCTTATGTTATTCTTCTTTGCATCATCTAGCAGCTGCTGGGTTGATTTCTCATGGTCCCTTACTATTTTAAAGAAATTTTTCTTTTCCTGGTCACTAATTGCAATCTTATCTCTTATATCTGAAATTCTGTCCTCACATTGCCTCATTCTGCTGCATAAACTTTTAATGGAGTTTTTAATCTCCTGGAAATCTGTTTGTATCTGTTTTATGGATTCCATTTGTTTCCTATGTTGGGATTCCATCATGTTCCTCAGCTCCTGTATTTTTTTTTTTTTGTACCAGGGATTGAACTCAGGACCTTGCACTTGTGAGGCAGGTGGTGGAACCACTGAGGTAAATCTACGGCCCAACTCCTCTAATTTTTTTTATATGTGTCCTCTCTAGATTTATTAATCATGTCTTGCACTATGGGAACAATCCCTGCTGTTATCTGATAAGTTATTTCTGATTTCATTTTTTCCAGATCCTCTTTTATTGGCAGTTCAGGGAGTCCAGGTGGTTCAGCATCAGATTTTTCCATCTCCTTTCCCTTAGGAGTTCCTTTAGGTGATCTGGAAGTCTGGTTTTGAGTCTCGTTTACATGTCTTCTCATTTCAGTGTGGTGTGGGGTGTGTTGCTGGCCCCTGTGTGGCTCATTTCCTCGGCGCTGTGGGAGGCCCTGCTCCTCAGTGCTGGGGGTAGTGGTATGGCCGCCAGGAAGGCTCACCTCCTCGGCACTGGGGGCGGCTCTGTTCCTCGCTGCTGTGCAAACTAATAGAGTGGACTCTCAAGTTACCACCAGCCTCCACCCCTCAGCACCTTTAGCACCTTCTGCCTCCAGGATTTTCTTAATTCAGTCAAGTGGATGATTAAAATTAAATGGCACAAATTAGAGCAATTGTAAACAACACAAAGTTGAATTATTTTTAAAAATCTATTCTGCACATCTGTTATTTGCTTAGACTTTAATATATTTTAAATTTTTTAATATTTTGTACAATGTGTGAGAACTGGGTCTAGATTTAGTTTTTGCATATGTATTTCTAGTTATTCTAACACCATTAGTTGAAAAGACTATCTTAGACCTGGTATGTTCCTTTTGTTCCTTTGTCAAAGCTCAATTGAGTATATAGTGTGAGTCTGTTCTTTTTTTAATTTGTCAATATTTTTGCAAATACCATAGTTTTTATTATGCAGCTTTATAATAAATCTTGAAGTTGGGTAGCATTACTCCACAACTTTTGTTCTCTCAATATTAAGTAAACAATGATGGATCTTTTGCTCACCAAATAACCTGTAGAATCAGTTTATTAATGTTCAAAAGATAACCAGCTGGGATTTTTATCGGGATTTCATTGGGTAAATTGGAAAGACTGTGATTTTAACAACATTGAGTCTTCTTATTCACAAGCATAGAATATCTGTCCACTTCTTTGATTTCCTTCATCAGAGTTTTATAGTTTTCCTTATACACAGTTTTTAGGCTTATAAATAAGTATTTAATTTGGTAGAGAAACACTGACCTGTTTCTGATGCTGCAACTATATTGTCAAACTGTTTTTTTTTTCTAGTATGCTTTATAATTTTTGTGATAGGTGGACATGTTGTAATCATGTAAAAGGAAATGCTTTAAATAGGATTTTAACAATACAATGGAAATGTATAGAGGCTGGGAAAACACTCCATAGCCCTGTCATTAGGTTTCAGTTTTTGGACCAGTGGTTCTCAGCTACCACCATCACCACCACCACACTCCTTAGGTACAACAAAATAGCTGTAGGCAGCTGGAATTGCTCATCATGATAACCTATAGCAGGCTGGGTTGGATATTTTCCTTTCTACAGATAGGTAAATCTCTGACAAACAACCATTAAAAACAACATCTCATAAAAGGTTGGAAAGGCATCCATGATTGTTTTTCCTGATGTGTATAACATTCAGACTTCTTTATAATGTGCCTCTATCAATTCATCAATTCCAGTTCAGGTTTTCGTATGCTGGCACTAGTTCACAGAGAGGTTTAGGATTCCGTTTTTGTGTTTCTGCTCTAGTAAGTTGTGATTCTCCAGCTCTCTAATTTTAGGGACAATGGTTTGTCACTGTGATATCTGTTCCCTAATGAACTGAAAAAGAGTTGTTGATTTTTCAATTTGTTTAGCTTTTTACTCTTGTTAAGATGAAGTGGCGATTTCTATGCTCTGTACATACTGGAAAAGAAAGGAAGTCCTCTGCTTACTTCTTATTTATTAAAAATTTAGATTTATTGAAATCTATGCCAATACAGTTTAACTATTAGTAAATCTTGATTTATTATTTTTTAGTTCCCCAAATTAGGTAATACAAGGATTTCTATGCTAGCATAAAATCTGGGATGTCTTTGTTCTAACACAGCTTTTATAGGTCTTACAGTTCAACAATTTAAATTCTTCTAAACTTCAGAGTTGATTTCCTTCCCATCATGTACTAATAAAAGATGAAATTCAGAGTTAAATAACTTGTCTAAGTCAGCCATTATAATAATAATTAAGACAAAACAAAATGGCATTTTATTTTTAAAAAATCAATGAGTGAAATATAAAAACAAATCATTATCATTAAGAAATATCATTACATTTTAAAATTTGCATTATGTATTCAAATAACTGCTAATATTTGAATTTTCTAGAATATTTTTTCAAGGAGATTATAAAAATATATAACACTCTGTAGCTTGTGTTAAGTGCTATCTACATTGCCAAGGAGATGAAATGAAGTGGCCAGAAGGTTTTGTTTTCTTTATAGTCAGCATGAATGTTTATACAATTAATGACTTTACATGACAGAAAACAGAAAATATTCAATTGAAATTATACTTTGCAATGTATATTTATAATTTTAAATATAAATCCTACAAAATATGTCACCTATAACAGCACATAAAAATACACCATTGTGACAAGTATTCAGGTATTACAATAACCCTTTATTATCTTCACTTCAGAATATGTTTCATTTATATGTGAACAACGTAAGAATTTTCATGTCTCTTCCCAACATTTGTTGATTCAGAAAATAATATTTTGGCCCAGAAATAACACTCACAACTGCAGCTCACTGAGCAATGAAGATTTATAATGGATTCAGGAAGAAAGCTTGAGCATTGGTGTCACCAGCCCAAATGCAACTGACAGTGCCACTGGCAACTGCAGCCTTTACAAGGATATTATTTTCATATTTTTAACATAAACTATTTTTATTTCAACCTCACACCATATGAAACACACACACACACAACTCTTTACCCTTAGATTTAATAGGGATATATGGTAAAGATACTTTGTATAATAAGTAAATAAAATGTAAAACAACAAGTACTAAGAGTATATCTACATTAGTTTTCCACAGAAAATAAAGCTCACTTATAAAACGATCATAATAAAATATTATATATACATAAAATAGTATAGTTACATACTGCCTGAATTAAATTATAAAAGTAAATCAAAATCAAGTTCATCTAAGTGTACAGCATGGATTTGAATAATTATATACATATTTTATAAATATTAATTATGCTACAATACAAATGGCAGTTTACTACTCCAAAGATCAAATTCACATTTGTATGTGATTTTTCAAATACTACATATCTAAAAGACAATTTTTAATACAAAAATCCAACTTATCTCTTATTGAAACTTTTAAAAAAATACTCAAAGAAACTCCTATGCTGAATGCTGATTATGTGGGATATATACGCATACACACATAACTTGCAAAATAATAAGCTGAATTTTCAGAAGAAATTAAAGTCAATGTTCATATATTAATATTCTTCACTTAGAATAAGATATCTAATTCTTATCTACATCTGAATAAGAAATAATCAAAACTTGCACAAGGGGCTCAAAGTGACAAAGATAAAATGGTAATTTTAGTGTTAATTTATATCTATACAAAAGAACACCTCTTTTAATATGTCTCAGAACCAAAAATTCATTTACAAAGATTGACAGGAGTATTAAAGGGCAAAGAGAGAAGATTTTGAACTCCCATTATCTCTAAGAGCTATTCCAAAGCCATTTCAAAGAAAAATACATTTTACCAAAAGTATTTTTTTATTAACATCAGTCCCCTTGCCTTCCCAATTAAACTATCATCTCTAGCACCTCCTATGGAGAAACCATACATTGCACTCGAAATCAAAACAAAATAAAACAAATATCTTCTCTTCAAAACATAAGAAATGCATTTCTTATTACAATTAAACTGCACTCTCACATTAGAAATAAAAGATACAGGTACTGTAGTGTGATGTGTGTGTGTGTGTTCAGTGGGGCTTAAAATTAAACTCATAACCTGAAGTATTTCTATTACTTATGAATAAAGCTAGAATTCAGGACACAAATTTATTCACTATTTCTCAAAATTCTTTTCTGAAGAATGCTTTGGGATTCACAAATATGTACTATTCTTAGTTATCCAGAAATGTTTACCAGGTTGTTCTACAGCTATGAGAAGTGTCTGAAAAGAGCTCAAGAGGTGCCACACTGCAGAAGATTTACAAATAAAAAGTAGTATAATGAGGAAATATGGTGTCACTGGTGTGATTAAAATGGGGACTGAAACAATAAGACAGAAAAAAATACAGTACTGCATATCTTTAGCAGCACAAGTCCTTGAACAAGGCCTTTTCTGTTCACAATTTAATGAAAAGAAAAACTCAGTCTTTACGTAATAAATTTTCTATTAAGAAGGTGAACAAATAATATATTCTAGACTAAATCCATTTTAATATAGTGTATTTTTAAATAGCATTTTTTACAGTTGCAATAATATATCAGAATACTATTTGCATAGTTAACAGTACAATTCATTTTGAAACATAATCGCCCAAAAATTTATCAGAAGCAATATAGTACACTTCCTCTGAAGTTTTGCATTTCCTTTGAAATTATTATAATATGTATATAGCATGAATTTAACTTATTTCATTAACATTTTTTCTTTATGTGAAATGACTTGAGTATGCTTCTATTTTTGTACATTAATCACATTGTACAAAATGCCATTTTATATTTCAAGCTGAAAGACAGTCTGAGAACATTACTAAGAATTCATCTGAAACCAGGATGAATGCCTAGGGAAAAATGTGTTTTTCTCAGTATACAATTATAACCATCCTTATATATTATATTCATACCTCTGCTTAAAAATCTATCAAACAACTATATTATTCACCCTGTGAATTTTATAATGCAAATATGTCAACAATATAAGTGGGACAGAATACAGCTGCATGAGAAGCAAAGTAGAAAAAAACATAAAAATCATAATTACAACTTAAATATATCTTACTCTTTGTAGTCCTTCATACCAGTCATCTTGCTCAAACCAATGTGAAATGTAAGTCATCCAAGCCATACAAATTTTCTACTTTAGTCAAGGCAATTGGAAACTCGGCAACAGAATAGTCAGCACCTAAAGTAACAATAATGTGTTTCAACACAAGCTTTACAAAAATCTTTTCTGTGAAATGATGTTCAGTACAAGAGACTAACACTGGACAAACATTTCAGCTGAAACAGTTTTAATAATTTACAAAAAATATTTCTTAAGAGAATGCTATGTCTAAAATATAAGGCTCTGTTCAAACAAGAAAAAAATCAAATAAAAATTATGTTGTGTAGTTCCAGAAATGCTATATCAAATATTCTATTAGATTTTTAGGTGCAATAAAAAATCTTGGGTTTTTTTTTTCAAAGAAATGATTTTTAAGAGTTAGCAAATTTAAAATATAGTAAATAATTCTCATTAAAAAGTATCAAGAAGTAGCTATTGTGTGCCAGATAAAAAGGTATTAATTTTCACTGTAATGAATTTATAATAGTATAATAAATACACACTTAGTGCCTGCATGATGACTAAATATGTTTAACAATTCAAGTTTGTGTTTTTTCACTTAGAAATGCCCTAAGGGACTTGGTCAGCAACTTCCCTACAAGGAAATGAATAGTAATTATTATAGGGTTAGTATCCACTTTTATGGGATGCATTTCTTTAGATCCCTTCCAAGTTTCAATAATATGTGCCTTTAGTTCAAATTAAATACTAGTAGATGACAAACTTCCCTAGTACTGCCTATGTCAAATTTATTCAGCAAGAACTTTTGTATCTTCTAGAAAAAAATGAATAACACATGATTCTTTGCTTTGGGGAACTCACAATTTATATCTACACAAATGATCACTATCCAGTACTTACAGATACAGATATTAAGATACACAGACAAGAACAAAGGCTCTGTGAGAACTAAAAGAGCAGGCAGAATAGCCATGATCTTTGCTCAAGGAACACATCAAAGTATAAAGAAATTAAGTAAAAGACAAAACATAAAGAAATTAAGTAAAAAACATATATAGAATTAAGCAAAGAAATTTAAATTTAATTTAAAGAAATTAAGCTGGAAGCTACTGGAGTTTCTTATAGAAGCAAGGGCCCATTCTTAAGCATTTTGACCTGAGCTTCAAGCAGACATTAACTGAAAAAAACATTTAGAGATTAAGGAATCACAGTAAAGATAAGACTGTTCTCAACTAGTCATGGTGATACTTGTATTTCACATAAGTAGTTCTATCTATGCCAGAACAAAAGTTGCCTTACTTTTTTTGATGTGGAGAAAATGCTCCAATTGTTCCCTCTCTCCCTCTTCCTGTTTCCCCCTCTCCTTCCTCCTAACCTGCTTCCTCTCTCTTCTGCTTCCTCTCCTCTTTTCTCTCTTCCTCTCCTTCAGTCTCTTCCTCCTCCACTTATTTCACCATTCCTGTCTTCCTTTCCCCTTTCTTCCTTCTCTTTATTTTTCTTTTTCACTTTTTCTGTTCTCCCTCCCTCACTCCCTTTCATTCCTCCTCTTTTCTTTCTTTTTGCTTCTTTGACCTCTGTAGCAGTGTAAATGTTTGAAGATCACTTGGAACTTGTTATATGTTGGGTGAAGTATCAAAACCTTACAGAGGATATTTTGAAGTACAGATATTTTCTAGTACAGCAAGATATTTCTATTTACCCTGAAAAGTAAATAATTTCTTCCAGAAGTGAATAAAACTTTAGAGAATTACATTCATGTCATTTTTATTCTCTGTACAACATGGTAGCACCATATTAAATGATGTATTTTAAGCTTTTTAAGCAATTAGGTGATTAACAATCAGCTAACTGCAAAATGATTGTCAAGGAATGAGCTGGAAGCAAACAGAAATGCAAGATTGACACTGTGATCGTATATCTTTTGAACTAGAAGCCTTTTATATCTAACATTATGTTCAATTCCTGAGATTGAAATTTGAGCTAATCTTCTATTTTTGGTTTTGTAATTTTGTATAATAATGGCAAATAGTTTGCAGCTCTTATAACTCCCTGAGGTGCAAAGGTGAACCCTTTAGCTGACCTCAGAGGGGAGGGCTGTCATGATCACTTTGCAGTAGCTAAGACAAGAAGGAAAAAGTCACGATGGCACTTGCATCTCAGTATCTATGTCTAAGTGTCTCATTGACCAATAGTTAATGAAAATGACAAAATAAATTAATTCATAAAATGTTTACTCTTAAAATTAGTGATAGAAGCAAATAAAATATTCAAATGACAAGTATCATTATGTAGAAAAAATAAAGATAATGAAGTAAAGCCTATGGCAACATTACAAACTTACTGCTGGCATTAAATATCCAAACACTCAAGTAACACGTGGCCTGATTGCTGGTCTTGATTTTCGCATATCTCTCTGCATCTATGTCCTTGCCAAAAGCTCATCATGGGCAGACAATGTATTCTTGCTTGTTGCCTTTGGGCTCGCTGTGTAACTAGATTTGCTGAATTATATGCGGGAAGGTCACCATGTTTTACTCTAAGCCCCGGCTATAGAGCTGTTTCCATTCACACCTTTGTGCTGTGACATCAACACAGAAAGAGCACTCCACATCTACCCCATTGGTCCAAAAAGTGAATGAAAGTCTTAAACTGAGTAAAATGACACATTTTGCCTATTCTCTAAAGCTTGTTGTTAGTCACTTCTACTGTGATTCTACATTTAGATTTTTTTCATACAGTTTCACCTTATATCTCAGGCCAAGATATTGGTTTAATCCTCTGGAATTTTGGTATGTGGAGGTTATTGTTTTGTCTAGTAAATTCCTGCCCTCCAAATTATACATTCTTATCCACTATATTAGCTGTAATTCTTAGTATATTCTAGTCAGCCCTCAATTCCTGTAACTCACAACACAGTAATAATACTTATTTAAAACTTCCTAATAAGTGAGGTGAAATGTAAAATAAACACGGGCCGTCACTTATTCAACCCATCAGGGTAAAATGAAATGTAAAATATATGATATTGTTTGAAATCATCTTCTTCTGTATATTTGTATTCATCCTGACTGGAATCACAGTTAGGTGAGTTGAAGGGAGGAGAGGGATATGTAAAAAAAGAGGCTCAGGAAATGTCAATATTCCTCAGGTTGAAAGTGTTTGCCCAAGTGTACACGGATCTGGGGGCATCTGTCTATTCTAAATATGAATATGTATTTCTCTCAAGGACTCAGGATTAGAGGAAGGCAGATGTCAAAAGCAATGAATTACTGCTGTTTTGGGAAATTGTTCATCTTAACTGGATTAAAAGCATACAATCAGAAGAAAGACTTGAGGCAGAGAATATATAGCTTACACAGTGTGCTTTGAATAGTTGGAATGATTCTGAGTTTTGAAGAAATAAAAAGTTGTTACAAGACTTTTGCTTCTAGCAATAGCAGGTGTGTGTGTGTGTGTGCATGTGTGTGTGTGTATGTAACCTCCCCACTGAGAACAACTAGAAAAGCTGGCTAAAAATTTTTAAAATCTAAACTCAAGATCTTAGAGACAAAGGATGTCTACAGAGCAAGCTAAATACTGTATGTGGTGTGTGTGTGTGCAGGCATGCATGTATGTGCGTGTGTGGTGTGTGTGTGTATGCGTTTGTGTGTGTACCCATGTGTGCATTTCCCCTGGGAGAATTTGATTATATAAAAATAATAAAAGGACTGGCTGGAATATTAAGAAACTACGAGATTTTGGTAACATCATCAGGTGGGAGGGACAAAAACTGGAGTTCAGATTCTGCCAAGGAATGATGACTTGATACTAGTATCCTTTCAGTAAGGATCACCTGGGTCTATACTTAAAGAATAACAAACAAATGGACACAGACTGCTCCTCACAAAGACTTCAGCTTTGTATAACAGAAGAAAGCTGTACAAAGAAAGGTAGGATTTGAAGTTTTAGACAAAAATTAATTTCCATGTCTAAAGCATAATGGTACATAAGGAGACATAACCATACACATGAACAGATAAGCAGTAATAAATGATGGAAAATCATGCATATCATAAGAATTGTGGATTTACTTTATATATGAGAGAGAGTCTTTGAAACATTTTAAACATGATATTGGTGACATTAGATGTTGTGGCTTACAAATATACTAAAACTATTAACAAAAGGCTTGTGGGGGAGAGGGTAGCAAAACACAATGTGATAGATGGAAAAGGATGAAGAGCTACCCTAATAAGCTAATGGGAAGTAAGAGACAGGGAGGACTAAATTTCTGCCAGAATGAATGACTCAGCACCACTCACTGGAAGAAGAGCATTTTGTGGGAGAAACAGAAATTGGGTCTGGGTTAAAGCTCTATCAAGATATTGTGTAGGTCAGCTTTCCTCCATTATAGCAAATACCTGAGATAATCAATTTATGAAAAGAAATGCTTTGCTTTGACTCACAGAATATTTTCAGTTCATGATTTGTGGCCCTATTGCTTTTGGGCCTGTGACAAGGTAGAAGATCGTGAAAGGAGCAGGTGGTAAAGCAAAATTGCTCATTTATGGCCATGAATCAAAAGAAAACAAGCAATGGGTCAGGGTCCCATTATTCCATCCAGGGGCCTGCTAGGATGACCTACGGACCTCCCACTAAGCTCTACCTTATAAGGGTTCTACCACTTCCCAAAGTGCCACGTGGGGAACCAAGCCTCTACCATATGGATTTTAGGGGACAATCAAAATCTAAACTATCACAGATATACTGAATTTAGAGTTTTCACAGGTCTTCTAGGTGGAGACTAGAATTCACAAATGATGGTGTGAAGGGAAAAAACTGGAGGTCAGCTAGAGACCAATGCTTCATACACAATTTTGAACTATACCAGGGTGCAAAGGACAAGTAGAGGAAAGAAGAAAACTGAAAAGATTACTGAGAGATGAAATAAATAAATAATTTTTATCAAAGTAATACGCTAAATGCGGCCAACTAAGTTTAAGATTGAAATCTTTACCCCATATCTGGGGATTAAGAAGTAGTTTATTAAAATTAGTAAAGATGGTCAATCATCAGTTCTCATCTTCCTTGTTACTTCAGCTGCAGTAGTTGCCACTTTGATCAGAGGTGAATCCATCCTCTTGAAACACTTTCACTTATCCTTCAAAAACATTCTTTTAGTTCTGTCCCCTACTTGAGTGCATTTTTGTTCTCTCTTCCTTTCTCTCCTTCTCCCTCTCCCTCTCCCTTTCCTTCTCCTTCCCCTATTCTGCACACTTATTCTCATGGTTAGCCCATCAAGTATTAGGGTTTTGAATACCATATAAATTTATCACCAAGTTTAAACTTCCAGTCTGAAGATCTTCCTGATCTCCAGACTCATATATCTAATTTTCTATTTAACAACCTCAATGGGATATTAAATAGAATTTCAAACTTAATTTATTGAAAACAAAATATCTGATATTCCTCACAAAATATGTTCCTACTTGTTTTTTTTATACATTATTTTATGGCCACCAATCTGACTACAGTAAACTGTGATGAATAAATATAAAGAACAGCTGATGTTTTCAAAATATGCTTCTATGAACCTTCTGGCGATAAAGGTACTCAAAATATAAATTATTTAGTGGGGATCTGAATGTGTCTGTTGACATTTTAGTAAAGCTATAGATATGAACTTTCCAAAGCATTAAGAGATAAAGAATTTACGTTACTATTAAAATAATTTTTCCCATTCTGATGCATTTTTTAACTAGTTTACATTGCATTTCTTACTTATTAAAAAGTCCAAGACAAAGAACTAGAAAAATAAGCAGCAAAACATAATTTTAATAAAAACTTTTATTTTTTATACTCTAGTTGAGGAATTTTGCTTCCCCAAGTTTCAATATTCGAGGGCCTATTTTGTTCCTAGGTTCAATGTGTCTGCAGTCACCTGTGTTACAGAGGCATAGAAGTATTCCAGGTTAAAACAGCATACCTAGCAGATATTGACAGTCTCTTGAAACTTTCTATTTAAAAACAGTAGTGAACATTTGTTGTTTGCCTTCCAAGAAATCTCCATTTCTTTCTTTCTGCAATAGCTCTATGTATGCACTTGGTAATCTACTCTGCTTCAGTCCAGAATTAAGTAAAACACTAGTCCCTAAAGTATATCTGGTGATTCATATTTAAGCTAATCATTTCTTGGACATTTTGATGGTAAATGATAGGAACATAACTACAGGAAATTTAGGATTTAGTAAGAAGCATCAAAAAAGAGGGTCTCTGGTATGTGGACTTAAAACATAAATAGTCTGAAACCATATATAAGTCAACTCTCTTGCTGCCATGAGGAGACTTCTAGAATTGCCAGGAGCTTACTTTCTGTAGCTTGAAAAAAGCCAGCACAATTAAAGGGTCACGACTTTATCAATGGAGACTGACTCTAACTATGAATGATAACAGACAACCTCAAACTCTCTGCTTAGATTTTTTTTGTTACATGAATTGGTAATATATGCTGTACTTTATGTTGCCTACAAACTGAAACAACAATCATTGGCATTTATAACAATATGGGGAAAAAACCACACATAAAAGGACTGAAATAAGGTCTAACATCAGCCACATTTCAATCTAGGAGGAATTTCTACTAAATACAAAGATACTACCATGGGAGTGCCACAGGTGCGTCATGCTGCTAGAAGTTTTGAAAGACTCTCTATCAGAAAGTCTGCGCATATACACTTACTTGTTATTGCCTCACTAAATGTCCTCAGTTTAGTAAAATGAAAGATTTATGTCTACCAGAAAATAATAGAGCTATGGCACAGGAGTCATAGCATTTCTCTTTCTCATTTTTATTATGCAGTTTTTCTCTGTCTTTCTTCCCTTGGCCCATGACCCCCATCCATATCTACTCAAGGACTATGGCTCTTAAAATAAAATAGGAAGAAAAGTGACATGAGATAGTAGTACCCCACCCTAGGGAAGTGCAACTTCTTAGCAATATATTGTAGGTGGAGGCAAAAAGGAAAGATTTTTTTCATCAGTTTAACTCAGTGTGGAAAGGAGAAAATTCCATCTGAGTACAACAGAGTCATAGCAGATAAAAAAGGCCTGCTACATAAAAATGAGGGCATTGAAACAAAATTTCTATCAAAGTTGATATAAGAAAATCAACTATGACAATATGGTGATTAATTGATCCATTATTCAAAAAGATTTTGGGGCCTTTGTCTTTTGGTAATGAATAACCTATATTGGTCTCTTCTCATTCAAGAATAGGAATGCACATATGGCCAGCTAAGATAATAGGGCTGGAAGATCAGACTGATAAAATAGTGGTCATGAAGAAAATAAAAGGCAATAGTATAATAAAAATCCACATCGAAGCAGAGTTTTTTAAGTGTTATATAAAAAGGTAGAAAACTCATAATTATCATGATTTCCCACCACTGCACAAAGAATTAAGCGACCAGTTGTGTAATGAGTAATATTAAACAGAAGAACTATTGTGATTTCACTGTCCTGTATCATACATATGTGAAGAAAAACAGATATTCTCATAAATACAAAGATTTAGAAGACAATTTACCCATGTTATGTTCCTTTAAAAATTAAAGGTTATTGAAAAAGTAATCACAACAAAGAACTCAAATACAGAAAGTAATATGATTTTTAAAATATATCAAGCAAAGAAATCTGAATATGGTTTTGAAAACAGAAATGACTAATTTTTGGAAGAGAAGCCAAGCAACATAAAGTGTTATATAATTTAAAAGTCAAAAACCTAAAAGTTGTAAATTGTTTTCTAGAAACCAAGATTTAGGAAAAGAAGAAAGCAAAGGTATAATAAATTTCCCATTTTACAAATGTAATTAATTGACATAATTTGTTTCTTGATATTTAGGGAAAAATTGACTCAAAATATTAGGGAGAAATTGGCTCAAAGTCATTTTTATAATTTAAAAAAACAAACATGAAGCAATAAATCTTGAAACAAGATTTTAAATTCTAAATTTTATGTTAAAATACACTGGCTGCATCACTTTCCTTATTGCTGGGACAAAACACCTGATGCTTTCAGCTTAAAAGAGGAAAGGTTTATTTTAGCTCCCAGTTTGTAGGGGTTTCAGTCCCAAGTCAGTTGGCAGTCAGCAGGTAGCCTAAGGTAGGGTGGCATGGTAATGGGTCATGGTGGAGGGAAAGCTGCTCACCTCATGGCAACCAGGAAGCAGAGAGTGAAGGGAGAAACTCCAAAGGGAGATCTTCCCTACTAGGTCATCCTTCTAGTGACCTGCCTCTTCTGACAAGACCCCAACTCTTAACATCTCATTTAGCCACAGTACTGCCATGATTCAATCACCCTTCAAAAGCCCTGCCTATGAGCATAGGAAATTTGGGGGGATATCCTGATATAAACCATAACACATACCATATACAAAGTAGGTATGAACATTTATATAAAACATCTTAAAATATAAAGAAAGATAATTGATGATTTGAAAAAGTATATTAGTTAAATTAAATGGCACATTGAAGTTATATACCTTAAATGAAAATTTTGCATATATACATACATCCATGTACATACATTAAATACTAAAAAAGTGTATCACAAGCTAAACAGTTGGTTATTTCAGAGCCTTAAGACTTGGAGAAATGTAATATTCCTTTGACTTATTTTTATTTTTGTAATTTTAATAATCATTTCATTCAGTAAATAAGTATTTATTAATCAATAACTACTGTTAGGCAGGCACTGAATAAAAAGCACTCAACAAAACAGATAAAAGTCTTTCTTCCCTTTATTTGTATAGGAGGGAATTAAAAAGTGAGGAAAATAAATACATAAATGATATATAAGATAATTCGTGGTACTCTATAGAGGAAAAAAGTGCACTAAAGAGAATCAGAGGTTCTAGAAACATAGCTCACATTACAATCTTTTAAAAGATGGTATGGGAATGTCTCACATAAGTATTGATATTGAGTGAACATTTGAAGGAGAGAGAGCTAAATATAAAGATACACTATGGAAAATCTTGCTGACTACATGGAAGAGAAACAGCAAAACTCTGAAGCACATTTCTGGAAGGTTTAAGACATTGTAAGAAAAATTAATAAAAGTGCCTAAAATGTATATTAAAAAGTCAGAGATATACCAGCATAGTATGATTCAGAAAGTTTTGTTCAAATTACTTTTATACTAGTCTAAGTTTTTTAAATTTCCTGTGAAATGTATTGCATTTATTATTCAACCCCTCCAACAAAAACTGTAAAATGTCTCATTGAAAAATCAGTACTGAATATTTGAAATATACTATATACTCAGAACTATGCAAAAATCTTTAATTATATAAATAAAATGTGATTATTATTTGAGAAAATATTTGAAAAATAAAGAAAATTTGAAGAATTTTTTAAAATCAGCCACTAGCTCACTAATTTTGAAATCTTATTTCTGGCACCCTATAATTCTAACTGACCATTAGTCTCATTGTGAAAATAGAGTCATAGAATATTAGTCATAAATAGGATTTTTTAAAAATGTCTACATCAGTTCATCTCAACATGTGTTTCTCAGGTACTTTCCAATACAGTTACCTTAGAAACTTGCTACAAATGCAAACTTCTAGATCAGATCCTATATCTAAAGAATCATAATCTTGGAGTGGAGTTTTTTAGCATTACCCCCAGAAGGTTTATATGTACAACAGAGAACCCCTACCTAGTCAACAACAGTAGAGATAATTTACCATGAAAACTACTTGTGCTATCTTCTACTAACAAAATTAGGCGCTTTTTTTATCATTCTTGTCATTCTACCATTCTTGAGTTTAACTTTTAGGTGCTTAGCATGGTATTTTGTCTAGCCATTCTCATTATATGTCAAATCATGATGTTCTTAAAAGCTTATGTGATAAAATAGGTCAAGGCAAGTACAGTATTACCCTACATTGAAATCCTGGATTAGGTAGCAAATAGAAAAGGATAAGGTTATGATGGTAGTTCACACAATGACCACTTTTACTAGTATAAATTCTAATTTGAGGGGCAAAAATTTAATATGTAAGATTAAGTATTGTATATCAGAAAAGCAGGATACTAAATCAAAGTGGGAGGAATATTAATGCAGTTACCTTTACTACACATCTGCATATATTTATTTTTATAGTTTCATATATTTTAACCACCAAAATAAAAATTATGTGGATCCAAACAATGCAATTACATTTATCTACTTCCTTTTGTGTTACAACATGGAAATCATTTTTTTAATTTCACTGAAGATGTAATCCACTTTACTTAAATAGGCTCATTCATAATACCTCCAATGTGACCATTCTGAGAGAGTCAGACAAAGAAAAAGGAGAAAAATCACAAATTTCATTCATGAACTAAGAAGTTACAACTAAATATTTCATTATGAAAGTAAATATTTATCACAGAAGGTATAGAATTATTTCCTTAATGGAGTGCAGCAATAAATGTACAGCCTTATCTTTATAAATAGATTTATTCTTCATGAAGGAAGGCTTGAGCTGTGCTCTAAACAGTTCTGTAAACCCAAGGACCCTTGCTCTTCTCTAACTAATCTAGTTTGTGAACTGGGTTTTAGAAGTAAATATAGGCAGAGCCCTGAAATAACTCCTAAACTTTGCTAAGTAAAGGTTTGTATCAACTAATATTGGACCTATGCATAGAAAATATATGTTGCTTATTGATAGTCTACCTGTCAAGAATTATGCTTAGTAATAAAAGATGAACTAATGCAATTAGTTATGGTGAGACATTATGTCCAAAAATCTACTAAATATTTTAATAAAATATGTCCACTATTATATTTTAAGGTGTTCACTTATTTAACAGTTTATTGCACTCACAAGTAAAGCTTCAAAATTAGAAGAGTATCCATACATAACAGCTCAATAGGTAACCAAGTCCAATGGCATAATGTGCTTCATCTTGGTATTTCTCCAGCTTTGAGAATCACCTGAGTCTTGTTAAAATCCAGATTCCTGGGCTCCTTCCTCAGAAATTCTGATTTGGTAGGGGTATGGCCTGATAAAGCCAAATTGGTTTGGGAGCTACTGATATGGCTGGTCTAAGGTACCCGCTGAGTAACAATGCTGTAGATGGTTTCTAGTACTAAAGTGGAAGAAAGCCTAGAATATAAATGTATCCATAATATTTATATATTTGGTGTTGTCACCTGAATAATGGTGTTACATTAACTGGTCTTTAAAGATTCTTTCAGCTTAAATTATTAAAAGGCTTCTTCAAATCTGCTGTCATGTTTATCTTTAAGAAAAACACTGCATAATTTTTCATTAAGAGTCACTAAAAAAAAGTCACTCAAAATGTACTTTAAGTGTTACAATTGAATATTAGCTATTTTATTAATCAGGTATTTAATTATATCTGAGTGCTTTGTGTAATGAGAGTTATTTTCCATTTCCCAACTTGAAAGTGAATTTTTTGTGTATGATACAAAATTGAACTTATCATATATAATTGGAAATGAGCTTTCCTGGAATACTAGCACATCCTCACAATTTAAACTGTCAAGAATTCAGAAAAGAAAATGCCTAAACATAAGGAAAATTGAGAAACTATAATCAGTTTTCTATCTTTGAGCATTTGAGTTTGTGAAATAAGTGTTCAGGATGATTCTCAGTGACTCGTGGGAATTTATTTCAAAGTACTCACTGTTATTATACCCTCATCTATAAGTCAGAATTTATTTCATGTATCTTTTGGTAGGATTTCCGTGGACATGCCAATTATCAAATATCATTAGAATAGCAAATAACACTGAGGAACTATCTTCTACATTTTCTTACTGTAGAAGATTTATAGTACTGTCAGTTATATGTTATATTTCTTAAATTAGAATGCACAATTTTAGGAGATAACTAGCTTATAAATCACATTTCATAAGCAAATGTAAAATATTAAAAAGTAAGGCCTTTACCACTACATACAAAAATCATTTCACGCAAATAGCTGATAATGTGACATACAGATGGCATGTGTCAGCCAACTGTGGCTCCAAGGTCAGGTTTGCTATGTTTTGTTTTGTTTTTTGCAGTCTAGTCTGTTATGCATATTTGAATGTCTCTTCAATTGGTAAAATATTTGTTTTTCACTGAAATCTGGTGAAAACATTTTGAACCTTCTCTTCTATTTTGACAGCCTATCCATTAGCATTTAAACTGTTAAATCTTTCTAATAAATCATAATGGGACTTTTTTCTTTCAATATATAATGGCATTTAATAGCTTTCCTTACTTTTATTCTCAAATTTACAAGTCCTTCTTGAACCTTTTAAGTAAACTCAATTAACAAAAAAGTTTTACTCTGTTTTGTTTCTCTGTAGAGCTGATTCTCTGGGGAATTTCTAAAATTCTCTGTAGGTATCCATATCTAATTTCTTGCTCACAAATCTCTAAGGTATAATCTCACCAAAAGTGGGAGAACAATCATCATCTTATTATAACAGAACAATTTCCATGCTTTGTTGGAGGATGAAGAGTATTAACCAACTCTTAGTTTAGTATGTTTCTGGTACAAAAGAAAAGAGGAACCTGAGTTAAGATGAAATTTCACTCACCTAATATGATTTTTATGAATTTAAATACTCTAAATAAAATCTTTTCCTGAAAACACATTGAAAGCTGTATGCTTCACTTTAATATTTCAATCTGGTAACTGAAACAGATATGCAAAATGTAAAATGAGATAATTCAGCAGTTGTAGAAAGTTAGGTGTAATGCTTGCATATAATATACATCATTACCATGAATAGCCAAATAAAGTGGTTATTTAATAATGTGATATAGTTACCTTTCTTGTATACATCAGATTTCAAATAAATTCTGAAATATAGGAAGAAAATGTGAATTCTTCAAAATTGTTAGGAAATTTCATTTTAGTCTTCATTACAATGTTTGGGAAAATAAAATTAGGTAATCTGAGGAATTTACATTTATTTTATTAATAATGGCAACCTAATCATTCATGGTGGACTTTGATCTATCAGAGCAAAACAAATGAACACACCAAAAAAAACCACCAAACAAAAAGCAAGAACAGTTCTCACTCTTCTCTGGTGAATTTAAAAATGGCCACTCTAGACTTAGATGAAGGGTTACCAGGAGATTTATAATAAACAGCAATAACACAATGCTAAGCCCTAATAGTTCCTCTATTGGAAGCAGAGGAATTTAAAAACTTAGTTTTCTAAGCTAAATTAACTTGTTACTTTAAAAAGTATTTTAATACACCAATATTTAATCATAAAAAGAATAAAGAATTTTAAAACTTTCAAGTACACATATGTAATGTTTTCTTCAGAGTTCCCCACAATTCTTTAAGAATTTTTTATTCTTTAGGAATTTTCTATTAATATCAACATAGGAGAAACTTTGATAATTATAAATAATAAAATTCAACTAGTCTTTTCTTGTCCTCACTCCAGAAATGTGATTTTTCTTTCCATGAATAGCCTCTGAAATAAGTCATTGCTTTATTTCAACGTAGAAAATCTTCCAGGAACTGTAATGCATTGGCCTAAAACTAGCGTTTGTAACATTAATCTCTAAATAATGCACTAAAGGATGGTACCTCAAATTTTATAGAATTGACTGATTTTCATAATCATTTAATTACTATATTTAATTTTAGATAATAGAACTGGAAAAGTGGCAGACCACTTGTCTCAGATGTCTGCTCTGAAAGAGGTAAGCTCTAATTATATCCATTTCGTACATGCTTGGGCCAATAAGACAGAATCATAAAAAGATAGAATGTTGTTTTATCCCACGCAAGTTGTAATCACTATTAGCCCAGTATCAGTTCCCCTCAAGCAAGGTAGCGGTAAGAAAATCCACAAATCCACAAATCCATACAATCGGATAATATTTAAACCTCTGCTGCATTCAAGTTTACAAATCGTCATAAATTGATTTTCATTTATTGTGTAGTTATTGTTATCCAGCAATCATATTAGAGTATGGAAAGGAGCAATTATAATCTCCTGTTGTTGAGCCTTAAATTAACTCTATTTCGCATCTTTTTAATAATGAACTTGGATTTGTTTGGGGGTCAGGTTTCTCTGAAGGATATTTATCAAAGATTTAGAAATCTAACCTCTCCAAACCTTTGTTAAAGATATATATTTATAGTAATTGTGACTTATTTTTAATACACAAATTTTTAACTAAATTTCAATCAATTTTTAAAAATTAATACAGCAAAAAGTCACCTAAAATTTTTCCTCCTTTTAATGTTTGCATGCAAAAATGTCTGAGTATTTGGGCGCAAGACAAGAAAGAGTGTATATTTTTATGACTCATTTAATGCACAGTATACTTCTTCATATTCTATACCACCTTTTTTTCTGGAACACATTTCATCAACGCTTTCTTGGAGCAGCCCTAACATTTAGACCATCTTCCAAGGTTTAAGTAATCTATGCACAGGTATTTGACTAGAACAGTGATGAGAATGACAATCCAGGCTCTAGAAATACTTAAAAATTTAATCAATGATTTTGGAAGTGGCCATAGTTTACACTCCAGTGGTAGTTCACGTGCATCGACGTTGGCTTCCTACCGTGTCCTGTAAGAATCTTCTGTGAGACTCTTAAACTCAAGGGATTAGCCAATTAGGCACCATCCTCTAGGGCAGACCCCTGCAAGACGCGTATCTCCTTGGGCTTCGACAGCAGGGGCGGTCAGAAGCCCCCAGTACGACGCCACAGCCATTCCAGAATCACCCTCTTCTGCCCTGCGCCAGCCCGGGTCTCACACCCCGTGGCCCCGCAGACTCCTTACCTGGAGGCGGCCGAGCTGAGGACAGCGGACAGTGCTGAAGCGGGCACGGCGGGAGTGCGGGCACGGCGGGAGTGCGAGCACCGCCCTCGCGGCCTGCCCCGTCCCGCTCCGCCCACCCCGCTGCTCGCCCCAGCTCCCAGGGGCGGGGCGCCCGGGCCCGCGGGTTCCCAGGGGCGGGGAGGCGCGCGCCTCGAACCCGACTGCGGCGTCGCGAGGGAGGGGGCTGCTCTCCAGGTACCGCCCCGGCGATCCACGTGACAACCCTAGTCGCTGATTGGAGCGTCTGTCAAGGGGAGGCGGAAGCGGCTCGTGACCCCTGGAGACTTGATAGAAGAGGGTGTAGTGGTTACCTGGCAACGGGGCTGCTCCTCGAAGATGTAGTTTCCTGGAGATGGAATGAGGCTTCAGGTACGGGGTCTGCAGAGAGGGCGAAAGTTCTTACCACCTAACATTCCATACCCAGGCTATACTTTCTAGGAAAATGAGTCAAATGCACAATAAACACCCTGTCTCCTAAGACCCCAGTCTTAAAGCATTGCCTGGAATGTGAATGCAGAATGCTGGCTGTCATCTTGCACTTCTCAACTAGCTCTGTGGGAAGACTCTGTGGGTGAGATTGCTTCTGTTAGTCAAGTTGTTTTCTGGCCTCACAGTGGTGCAGAACTGACATTTTCCCTGTGGAATCTTGTTGAATGGCAATATTTGGTATTAGATTCATCATATGTCTAAAACATCTTTACTACCTATAGCCTTTATTCAGCACGCCATAGTAAAACAGAACGACTTCATGTATTCAAAATGTAGTGTATTCAATAACATCAAGCTTTAATTATATGCCAAATTCTAAATAGCTTTAAATTAATGGTCTACCTCTACGAAGGAATTTCCCTGGACAGAGCTCTTATTCTCCTGTGCAATAGATTCTTCTTTCTTTATTTTTTTTTTAGCATAGTCTCTGATGAGACCATTTCCCACCACTGCTCTTATCCTATTTTGTAAATTAAAATTAAAATATGACTCTCCTTGTGTACAATAGACTTCAGAGTAACTAAGATAAATTCTTACAGCTCTGTTCCCTATATTCTAACAAAATGCCCAATAAATAGCAAGCCTTCAATAAATGTTTGTTGGATAAATAAATTAGCATATAAACTACCACTTAAAATATGAGCATCAACTAAATATATTCAATCTGTTAAGTTAAAATGGAGTTATTTAAAAATTCTTGAAAGTTATTTCAGATGACGATGTTAGGGAGAAAGATTTCTTCCAGGATACTCAGGGAAACTTTAATAAGAATGCTATTTGAACAGGGACTTAATAGACAATAAATATAGGGCTTCACCCAATAGAACAAGAAAGGAGATACTATACAACAGTAGCAGCATTGCCAAAAGCACAAAGAGGGAGAGATACACAACTGACTGAACTAATTTAGACTTGTTTCCCTCCTCTGGAGGAGATGGAGTAGGGTTCCAGAGATTTCAAGGGCTGGAGAGATGTTGAAAGATTAAACTAGAAAAATAAGATGAGCTCAAGGAAGACACAAAATTCCATATTTAGGATTAGCTTTAACCTTAAACCAGAGAAAACTCTTGATGTCAGAAAAATCAGAGCTTTTCCTTGAGGAAAGATACATTGTACTTGCAGAGAGATGGAAGATATGAGTAATTGCAAGAAAATTTCAAGTTCATGGAAAAACATACCCAAGGTCTAAAGATGATGAAAATAAAAATAGTGAAAAGGGAAGACCACAGGAAATATTTCTGTGAAAATACACAGTTTTTCACTCACTACTGAATTTTACGTTTCTTGTTAGTTTTCTTTCTTTTTCTGACAAATATAGAGTAGAATTCCCTTTTCTTCGCTTGTTATTGAAGTACCTTCTTATTTTACCCAAATGTAACTAATCTAGCATATAAAT
Source organism: Heterocephalus glaber (assembly GCF_053883595.1). Lineage (NCBI taxonomy): Eukaryota > Metazoa > Chordata > Mammalia > Rodentia > Bathyergidae > Heterocephalus > Heterocephalus glaber. Next base: position 10,000,003 of record NW_028258308.1, on the reverse strand, counting down.
GTA